>NC_137279.1:149055000-150305000 GCF_054371585.1 Giraffa tippelskirchi
CATTACTTTGCCGACAGGTCAGTATAGTCGAAGCTATGGTTTTTCCAGTAGTCATGTACAGATGTGAGAAATGGACCATAAAGAAGGCTGAGTGCTGAAGAATTGATGCTTTCAAACTGTGGTGTTGGAGAAGACTCTTTGAGAGTCCCTTGGACAACAAGGAGAGCAAATCGGTCAATTCTAAAGGAAACCAATACTGAATATTCACTGGAAGTATTGATGCTGAAGGTCCAATACTTAGCCACCTGATAAGAAGAGCTGACTCATTGGAAAAGACCATGATTCTGGGAAATGTTGAAAGCAGGAGGAGAAGGGGATGACAGAGGACGAGATGCTCGATGGCATCACTGACTCAATGGACATGAGTTTGAGGAAACTCTAGGAGATGGTGAAGGATAGGGAAGCCTGGTGTGCTTCAGTCCATGGGGTCGCAAAGAGTCAGACACAACTGAGTGAACAAGGACAACAAGGGCTGGAAAATGATTAATGCTTTTCATTAATTTTATGTGGATTTCATTTTTATTAGTATGAGCAGTTAGTACTTATGAGTTTTGTTTCATGTCATTAGAACAATGCTGCTGCTGCTAAGTTGCTTCAGTCATGTCTGACTCTGTGCAACCCAATAGATGGCAGCCCACTAGGCTCTGCCGTCCCTGGGATTCTCCAGGCAAGAACACTGGAGTGGGTTGCCATTTCCTTCTCCAATGCAGGAAAGTGAAAGTGAAAGTGAAGTCGCTCAGTCCTTTCCAACTCTCAGAGACCTCATGGACTGCAGCTTACCAGGCTCCTCTGTAATGGGGTTTTCCAGGCAAGAGTACTGGAGTGGGATGCCATCGCCTTCTCTGATTAGAACAATATTTGCTAGTAATGATAGCTAATACCTATGTAACATTTTCTTTCCAAAACAGTTATTTCACTCATACATCACATCTGTTTTATAGGTTCACAATTAGTTCAGTTCAGTTCAGCTCAGTCACTTAGTTGTGTCTGACTCTTTGGGACTCCATGAACTGCAGCATGCCAGCCCTCCCTGTCCGTCACCAACTCCCAGAGTTCACCCAAACTCATGTCTATCGAGTCGGTGATACCATCCAACCATCTCATCCTTTGTCGTCCCCTTCTCCTCCTGCCCTCTATCTTTCCCAGCATCAGGGTCTTTTCCAATGAGTCAGCTCTTCACATCAGGTGGCCAAAGTATTGGAGTTTCAGCTTCAACATCAGTCCTTCCAATGAACACCCAGGATTGATCTCCTTTAGGATGGATTGATTGGATCTCCTTGCAGTTCAAGGGACTCTCAAGAGTCTTCTCCAACACTACAGTTCAAAAACATCAATTCTTTGGTGCTCAGCTTTCTTTGTAGTCCAACTCTCACATCCATACATGACTACTGGAAAAACCATAGCCTTGACTAGATGGACCTTTGTTGACAAACTAATTCTCTTCTTTTTAATATGCTGTCTAGGTTGGTTGTAACTTTCCCTCCAAGGCGCAAGCATTTTTTAATTTCATGGCTGCTGTCACCATCTGCAGTGATTTTGGAGCCCAAGAAAATAAAGTCTGTCACTGTTTCCATTGTTTCCCCATTTGCCATGAAGTGATGAGACCGGATGCCATGATCTTCACTTTCTGAATGTTGATCTTTAAGCCAACTTTTTCTCTCTCCTCTTTCACTTTCATCAAGAGGCTCTTTACTTCTTCACTTTCTGTCATAAGGATATTGTCATCTGTATATCTGAGGTTCTATGTCTTACTCCTTTCCAATTTCAGTATACATAATTCTAAACATTTAAATATTTAGATTTTAACATTTAGGCTTTACTATTTAGGCTTTCCATCTTGTGTGCATAATATGAGTTCAAAATCTGTTTTATGTTTTGTCTAGTGTAGCCATTGTCCTAGCACCACTGATTAAATGGTATGTTTCTTTTCTCTGAGCTATAATCTCTGTTATCATATTCGAAACTTCTGTGTGTGCTCTGTGCATGGTATGTGCTTTGTTTGTATCACTTTCATTCTGGTCTGTTTTTTTCTGCCAGAGTTCCATAACTTTTCTTGAGAGTATGATGGAATAAATTCTTCTCTTTATTTTTTCTTAGTCATGATTATCTTGGCTACTTTTCATTCTTTACCTTTCAATATTAATAATAGGTTCATCTTATTGAATTATGTGAATAAAAGTAGAAGTTTTAATATATGATTGTATCAAATTTGCAATTTATTGTGGGAAGAATTAGCATTTTTTGTAGTTGAACTGAATTCTCATCAATTTCAATATATATAACTTCTGACTATTCTATAAAGGCCATTATATTATATATGATTAGTGACTCTTTTGGATCTTTGTTTCCAATACCTACACTTCTAACTTATATCCTAATCCCACTAAACTGTCTAGGAACTCCAGTATAATGTAAAATAGAAAGAATAAAAATGAGCTTCTTTATCATATTTCATTTTTAATGAAAGATGTCTGTACCATTTCACAATTAAAGACAATCATTTGTGAATTTTTGGTAGATCCTTTTAGTCATATTGTAAAGAAAGTTTCTATTCCTAGTTTGTCACTTTTTTGTTGTAAATTACATTGTTTTTCTTATATAATTTGTTCTTTATTTCTACTGACGTATCATGTATACTTTTTCAGTCTGTTTCTGTGAAGTATTAAGTTGATAAATTTTTGAATAGTATTCTCTTGGAACTAGGTAAGCTTTTTTATGTATACATTTCTGGATTCGCTTGGTGGATTCAATATTTTAATTTAAAGTGTTCTGTGTTCATAAGTGAAATTACATTTCTTGTACAGTTCATGTCCATATTTAATATTATTTTATATCAGTTTCATAAAATAAATTGGTGATGTTTTCTTCCATTTGTTTTCAGGAATAGGCTTATAAGATAATTATTTCCTTTCATTTTGTTTCTTTAATGTTCTTTTGAGTGGGTTATAAAGTATAGAGATTAGAATTCCTTAGATATAGGTTGATATCTTCTATAACACTGTCTGGGCATATTTTTTATTTGTTACTCATAGGACAGCCAAATAAGTTGTTTCTATAGGCAGCCCACATTCTCTAAAAACTTTTTCTTCTCTAACCTGTATTTCTGCCATCTTCAATATGTGATTTCCAGTTTCCAAGGTCATGTGCATCAAGCTGAGTAGGGGGAAATTACATGGAAGATCATCCATGGGAATTTTCTGAGGGTGTAAGCCTAGAAGTAGCACCCATCATATCTGCTCACATTCTGCCACTTAAAACTCCATCCTAAGCAACTACAAAGGATTCTGAGAAACAGAATCTAGTCATGGGCCAAGAAGAGAACATGGATTTTTTGATCAGTTAGCCTTGCTACACCCAGAGAGGAACAGATTATATGTCTGTTCTTTACTACAAAAGTTTGCTTTTCCTTTAATATTTTTTTTAATCTTTCTTTTTTAAAAAGTACCTTTCAGTAGCAAGCACACAGTTCAGTTCCTTAAGTTACCATTTGAGTATTACAGTTCTCAGCCTGATAGAAAGAGTTTGATATTACAGCCATAACATAATTCTGCTGACTTCCTACCAAAAGCAGAGTGTTATATACATAATAAATCTTCTCATCAGCTGGTGACTCTGCTGTCATTCGGTACATATTTTCTTTGATAAAATAATGAACTATCAAAAATCAGCCATAATCACTGCTGTTTTTGCAATATATTTGAAAGGCAGGTGGTCATCATGTCTCTGGAGATTAAAAACAATTCAGAGATAAATGTAGCAAAAAAAGAGAAACCAGGGCAGAAAGTGTGTGGGTTTAAGTGTTTGGTGAAACAAGATGAGAAGGACTCTTATGTTACTCATCAACCGAGAAGCATATTTCCATCTGTTTATGCTAACACATTGATTCGGATACATACACTGTGACTGCTGTAATGCACACAAACTCACAAAAAGTTGCTTAGGTAAAAACACTTGATGTAGTCTTCGTATTATGGGGGAAAAGGCAAATATAAAATTGATCAGTGGAATTTTCAGAGAGCAGAGAATAGTCTCTCTCTCTCTCTCTTTTTTTTCCCCCCTTCATCTCAGTTCAGTTGCTCAGTCATGTACGACTCTTTGTGATTCCATAGACTGCAGCACGCCAGGCTTCACTGTCCATCACCAACTCCCGGACCTTGCTCAAACTCATATCCATTGAGTCAAAGTTGTTATTCAGCTATTCTTTGCACTCCTGGAATTCAACAAGAACTTATTTTTTCCCATATCTTGTGAATACTCAGTGAGTGAAGTCGCTCAGTCGTGGCAGACCCTTGCGACCCCATGAACTGTAGCCTGCCAGGCTCCTCCTTCCAGGAGGAGGATTTTCCAGGCAAGAATACTGGAGTGGGTTGCCATTTCCTTCTCCAGGGGATCTTCCTGATCCAAGGATCGAACCCAGGTCTCCCGCACTGCAGGCAGACTCTTTACCATCTGAACCACCAGAGAAGTAAACACTCGTGGGAAACATAATAAATAATCATTTGCCCAGGTTCTTTACTGTGTTCACAGTCTTTTACTTGGATGTGTTTCTTCATGTGCAAATGTATAGATTTCCTCAGTGGCTCAGAGGTAAAAATCCACCTTCAATCCACTAGATGCAGGAAATGTGGGTTTGATCCCTGGGTTGGGAAAGATCCCCTGGAGGATAGAATGGCAATCTACTCCAGTATTCTTGCCTGGAGAATCCCACGGACAGAAGAGCCTGGCAGGCTACAGTCCATGGGGTTGCAAAGAGTCAGACACATCTGAAGTGATTGAGCATGCACGCACACATATATAGTGCAACATAAAGTCAAAGAACACTTAGAGTGTATTTGACACAAGAATTCACCCAAATGTAGTAATCCCTTGTCTAATCCTACTGCTGTTCCATATTCTCTTAGATTCTTTTGATGACTGGGAGTTTATATTCTTATAAATATTCTCTTTCATTGTAAGGACATTCTTGGTTAGGATACTTCACTATAATGACCTGATTCTGTCCACAAAAACAACCTAGAATAAATCCACAAATCCATTCAAAATTTTTTCCTTCTTTCAATTCCTTACCTTTATGTAAACATCCCTAGCTCCTTCAGCTGTGTCTTTATAAGGCATTAAGGTTGGTCCACTTGAACCAGAGATCAAATTGCCAGCAACCATTCGATCATCGGAAAAGCATGAGAGATCATGGCATCTGGTCTCATAACTTCATGGCAAATAGATGGGGAAACAGTGGAAACAGTGAGAGACTTCATTTGGGGGGGGGGCTCTAAAATCACTGCAGATAGTGACTGCAGCCATGAAATTAAAAGACGCTTACTTCTTTGAAGAAAAGTTATGACCAACCTAGACAGCATATTAAAAAGCAAAGACATTACTTTGCCAACAAAAGTCCATCTAGTCAAAGCTGTGGTTTTTCCAGTAGCCATGTATGGATGTGAGAGTTGTACTATAAAGAAAGCTGAGTGTTGAAGAATTGATGCTTTTGGACTGTGGTGTTAGAGAAGACTCTTGAGAGTTCCTTGGACTGCAAGGAGATCCAACCAGTCAATCCTAAAGGAAATCAGTCCTGAATATACACTGGAAGGACTGATGCTAAAGCTGAAACTCCAATCTTTTGACTACCTGATGCAAAGAACTGACTCATTGGAAAAGACCCTGATAGTAACCATTACAATCAACACATTTTTGCCAACAAGAAATAAGTTTGTTTATTTCTATAGCATAAAAATCCATGCTTCAGGATTCGGTAAATACTTGGAAACCATTATCTGTGTCCTGCCAGTTGTGGAAGCATTTTCCTTGCAAAACGTTGTCGAGATGCTTTAAGAAGTGGTAGTCATCTGGTGAGAGGTCTAGTGAATATGGTAGATGAGGTAAAACTTTGTAGCCCAACTAGTTCAACTTTTGAAGCATTGGTTATGTGACATGCATTTGGGCATTCAATTTGCTGAGTATACGTCTCAGATGTAATGGTTTCTCTGGGATTCAGAAAGATATAGTAGATCGGGCCAGCAGCAGATCACCAAATAGCGACCAGGACCCCTTTCTTATTACAAGTCTGGCTTTGGGAAGTGCTTTGGTGCTGCTTCTCAATCCAACCACTAACTGGTCATCACCAGTTGTCAGCTGTCCACTTTTCATAGCACGATCTATAAATGGTTCATTGTTGTCATGTAGAAAAAGAGAAGACACATCAAAACAATGATATTTTTTCATTTTTTGATCAGCTCGTGAGACTCATTTATTGAGATTTTTCACCTTTCCAATTTGCTTCAAATGCCAAATGACCCTAGAATGGTTGATGTTGAGTTTGTTGGCAACTTCTCATGTAATTGTAGGAGGATCAGCTGTAATGATTGCTCTCAGTTGGTTGTTGTCAACTTCCAATGGCCAACCACTGTGGTCCTCATATTCAAGGCTCTCGTCTACTTTGCAAAACTTCTTGAACCACCACTGCACTGTACCTTTGTTGGCAATTCCAGGTGCAAATGTGTTGTTGATGTTTCAAGTTGTCTCCACTTCTTTAGGACCCACTTTGAATTTGAATAAGAAAATCACCCAATTTCCTTTTTGTCTAACATCAATTCTGTAATCTAAAATAAATATAAAACAAGCAGCAAGTAATAAGTTATTAGAAAAAATACATAGAGCAAGAAATGGGCATTACAATGATGTGTAACATAACATTTATTTAAGAATGTGTTCCAATAGAATACAGCGGAATTCAGCAATGCAAAACTGCAATTACTTTTGCACCAACCTAATACTGTTATAATCATATTAATATTATTGTATTTATATAATTTGTATTTATACATATTAAATTCATAAATATTATATTTATAAATTATAATTAATATGATTGTAATAATATAATATTATAGGGTTGCCCTGGTGTCTCAGATGTTAAGGAATCTGCTTGAAATGCAAGAGACCTAGATTTGATCCCTGGTCTGAGTGACTAACACTTTTCACTTTTTATAGGGTCTGGGCACTTTACTATTCTGACCAACCTCTAATTGAAAATAATGTATCAGTGTGTCACTCTTAAATTTTAGTGACTATGACTAAGCACATGACCCCTGATATGGTGTTATCAGTAAACATCCAAGATGTTGAAAATTGAGGAAAGAAAAGACCCAGATACAGATCCCCATGCCTTCCTCTAACATTCTCCCTTCATACTTGAATCTGCCCACCAATTTTGGTAGTATTCTTCTGGCTGTGCAGGCGTCTTGTCCATGCTTCTCTGTTCTATCGCTTAAACTATCATTAACAGCTGTCAAATGACTCTAGAATTCTATGTACACTCTACATTCATAGAATTCCTTTTATCTATTATGGTATTTAGTCTACCCAGAAAAGCTACTCTACAGTGAGGAATGTTTTCTGTGTGCTGTGCTTTGTTGATGAGTCATACCCAACTCTTTGCAACCCCATAAACTGTAGCCTGTCAGGCTCCTATGTCCATTGGATTTCCCAGGCGAGGATACTGGAGGAGGTTGCCATTTCCTTCTCCAGGGGATCTTCCCAACCCTGGAACTGAACCCGGGTTTCCTGCCTTGGCAGATAGATTCTTTACCACTGAGCCACCTGGTGAGCCAAGGCATTTAGAACTGGTAAAAGCATTCAATATCTTCTGAACACTTACTGTATACTAAGTATGATCCTTTAGGGTACTCAGAGAATATATGAAATAGTTCCTCTATTCAGGTGAGTTCTCCAGAAATCTGTAGGAAAAATATACATAAATTGAATATGCATATGTGTATGTGTATGGGTATTTTGTAATGTAATTGTGTGTCTTACAATTAGATTTTCCCCCTTACTACCACATTCTATCATTAGCAAAGTTACATAATTATGTTACAAAATACACACAATCCAATCTAACATTTATCAACTATGTGACCAATACACATGCATGTATATATTTGTAATATACATATATACACATATAACATATATGTGTATATGTACATATGTATATAGCTCATTGATTATACAGTTTATATATTCTGCTCAAAAATAGTGATGTAAGCCAACAAATGTCACTATATGGATTTTTATATTGTTTCATCATGGATAATAAGGAATTACCTATGAAGACTTTCCCTACAACTGATGAAAATGTTCATGAGAATAGCAACTAGATACAAGACATTACACAGTGTTTACTCTACTTAATGGAAATGAATGAGTTAAAGAGACAACTACATTTTCAAAGCCAGAAGAATTATGAGTATCTGAAATTTCCAGAGTTCTTGTGATTCATATTTAAATGTAAGTCCCAAAAGCTAACCCCAGTATAAAACAGTTTCTGGCAAGAGACTGACTTTTTTCCAATGAATAATTTAAAATGGAACTTTTTCCATGTGAACTGTCTTATATCTTGGCAATAGGCAGAGTATTTCAATAATTTATACAATTTTGAATATAATATAGTTAATGCTATAAAAGCAATTTCTTTGATATTGAATTATAAGAGAATGCACTTAGGCCACTGTGACTAATGATCTAGGGGCCAGCAACATAGCAAATTACCTTTTAACCCAATTTTAGGGAGAATCTGTGCATATAACCATAGGACTGCACTGAGATATCTTGGCATATAATTACACAACAACATTTGGTTTTTACATTTTAAGCACAAATAAAACATTCTCTTTGAGAAAAGCAGATGAAGAAACATAATTTAAAAGTATATAATTTGAGGAGGAGCAAAATATCAAAGTGAATCATGATTTTATTATTTAAATTTCTGAATAATATCTCTTCTCAGAATATTTCCAAAGGCAAAACTCTAGCCACTCTGCAGATGTCATCATAGTTATTCCATGACAGGTGAGCAACCACACATTAGTGTGATAATGCACAGCTTTTATGAGAAATCAAGCAATGTAATGTGAAAATGAGTCTTTCAAGTCAAATGAACAGTCTAGAGGCTTGCCAGACTGCAAGACATAGATAGCAATTTGTGACTCTATATGACTGCATTAAGACTATAAAGGGCTTGCAGTGGATGGTGAGGATTTTGTATACACATAAACCTGCAGGCACTGTTTATTGTCATAGACCATGTAGATTTCTACATTATAATTTTCCAGCACATGATGATCAAGTGTCTTCAGTAAGTTGCAAATTTTTCTAAATCCCAGAATGGTGTCATTTGAGTTTGTGCTAAGGAAAGTCCACAGTTATTTTGATGAACATGTGGTACAAAATAATAGAATAGCCTATATCTAAAAGTCTGGCAATTACTGACTATGCCAAAGCCTTTGACTGTGTGGATCACAATAAACTGTGGAAAATTCTGAAAGAGATGGGAATACCAGGCTACCTGATCTGACTGACTCTTGTGAAACCTGTATGCAGGTCAGGAAGCAACAGTTAGAACTGGACGAGGAACAATAGACTGGTTCCAAATAGGAAAAGGAGTACATCAAGGCTATATATTGTCACCCTGCTTATTTAACTTATATACAGAGTACATCATGAGACATGCTGGGCTGGAAGAAGCACAAGCTGGACTCAAGATTGCCAGGAGAAATATCAACAACCTCAGATATGCAGATGACACCACCCTTATGGCAGAAAGTGAAGAAGAACTAAAAAGCCTCTTGATGAAAGTGAGAGAGGAAAGTGAAAAAGTTGGCTTAAAGCTCAACGTTCAGAAAACTAAGATCATGGCATCTGGTCCCATCACTTCATGGGAAATAGATGGGGAAACAGTGGAAACAGTGTCAGACTTTATTTTTCTGGGGTCCAAAATCAGTGCAGATGGTGATTGCAGCCATGAAATTAAAAGATGCTTACTCCTTGGAAGGAAAGTTATGACCAACCTAGATAGCATATTAAAAAGAGACATTACTTTGCCAACAAAGGTCCGTCTAGTCAAGACTGTGGTTTTTCCAGTAGTCATGTATGGATGTTAGAGTTGGACGGTGAAGAAAGCTGAGTGCCGCCGAATTGATGCTTTTGAACTGTGGTGTTGGAGAAGACTCTTGAGAGTCCCTTGGACTGCAAGGAGATCCAACCAGTCCATCCTAAAGGAGATCAGTCCTGGGTGTTCATTGGAAGGGCAGATGTTGAAGCTGAAACTCCAATACTTTGGCCACCTCATGCAAAGAGCTGACTCATTGGAAAAGACCCTGATTCTGGGAAGGATTGAGGGCAGGAGGAGAAGGGGACAACAGAGGATGAGATGGTTGGATGGCATCACCGACTCAATGGACATGAGTTTGGGTGGACTCCAGGAGTTGGTGATGGACAGGGAGGCCTGGTGTGCTGCGATTCATGGAGTTACAAAGAGTTGGTCACAACTGAACAACTGAACTGAACTGAAAAGTCTGGCAAGCCTGCACTTCCATTTCTAAAAGAAAATTTTGAGTGGTATCTGCCCTCTTTAGACTGGTGCTTTGCAGTGTACACACGCACATTTTTTTTTAACTTACCAAAAGGCAAAATTTTAGATGTTTCAACCTAATAGATGATTTGGTATTTTTGTTCCCCATTCTTTATTTTTTCCACATTCTTTTAAATAAGTGTGTACTATATCTAACGTGGTGCTAGTGGTAAAGAACCCACCTTCCAATGCAAGAAATAGAAGAGGCATGGGTTGGAAAGGGAAATGGCAACTCAGTCCAGTATTCTTACCTAGAGAATCCCATGGACAGGGGAGACTGGTGGGCTACAGTCCATAGGGTCGCTAGAGTCAGACATGACTGAAACGACAGAGCATGCACTTTTATAATTAGGAAAATACATATTATGTACAAACAACAGAGAAACCAAAGTACTTCAGAGAAGCCGGTTTTTGTTTTTGTTCCTTTTTTTTTTTTAATTTGGTTTATTTTTTTCTGATTGTACCAACAAGACAGATCTTTTCTGCAAATGCAGGAAACAGCATAACAGGCTTTAGATATAAAAATCTACTAAAACACAATTATGGAAAACCTAAGCCTCACAAAAAGAACTCATATTGAACTGGAATAGATTTACCTCATGAAATCCAGAGCCAGGTGTTTCAATATAACTCTATGAGTCCAAGGATAGACATTGGACTCTCTGGCGTTTCAAAAAATGCTAAAGCAAGCTTTTCACTATGGGAAATATTTGCAAAGAAGACAGCTGGGTTCTAGCATGACACAGCTGGGCTATTTCCTCTGGTTTATGTAGAGAATAGTTCACTGCCAAAGACGAGGCAAGAAAAGTTCACCCGTGCTGTTCCAGAGGGCATTTGCTGGCACATTTTTAAACAGAACAACGGAGCTGGTCACCAGGTTTATGTGAATAGCAACTACACTGGAGGGAAGTAACAGCTTTCCTTAAGAGAAATTCCTGGAACAGATCATTGGCTCACTGGATTGGATTCTTTAAAGTTCTTAAAGTATACTGCCAAATTGTTTCCAGGAAAAAAAACCTCATTATTAATTCTTAATAAAATGTCAGCGTCACTGCAGATTTTAAAGAGATACAGTTGGTTTCTTAAGAAATCTTCCTCAGGAATGGATACCCACATTTGTGTGCTGTAAGGCTTTTCAGTTGTGATATTCTTCCTACGTATTTTGTAACTATTTTCTACTGGGGAGAAGAGTGAGTTACAAAGGCATTGTAGATTCCCTGTGATATACAACACTGCTGTAAGTGTGCTCCAGCCTTCCTGCTGCTGCTGCCTGAGGGAGTAGTTGTTATTATGGTCCTAATTTTAAGCAATATTTTATATCTTTGAACCATTCCAGTATGTGAAGCTGAAGCTAGCCTGAGGTACAGCAGGGATTTGAACTCTGGTGTATAAACACTCATGTGTAGAGGCCAGCTCTTGATCCTCTAGCCAAAATGAAGCAAAAATAGAATCTTTATGTCTAAAATATTAAAAATCTTGTGTAACAATGTTATCTTTCTACTTTAAAAATATTTATTCAGCAGGTGAGGAACTTGCCTTCAACCAAAAAATCTGGTCTTTAAATATTAAGCTAACAAAACCTATCCTTTCTAAACCAGTGACCTTTCTTTATTCTTTTATCACATTTAATTATCATGTAGGCTAAGCTGTCTTAATATAACATATGTGCACATATGTGTATATATAATATATATATCATATATATATGTGTGTGTGTGTATATATATATATACATATATATATATGTATATATAAAGAGAGAGAGAGAGATTTGCCACTGAAAATCTACCTAGTGAACACCAATGGCTTTCCTCAACAAGAAAATCTCTTAAAATTTAAAGATTACTTACTTATAACCCACATATTAGGTAGTCAAGCAAAGATGGAGAGAAAGGAAAGAGAGAAGGAAGACATTTGCACTTTGATGTTTTCCATAATTCCATATCCTGTAGAGTTTATCGTTTTCAGATGATCACTTTCTTCTTTCCATTGTTGATTATCTTGATCCCTGTGACATGAACCAATAACAGTGGGGGAAAAGTTACTCATAGCACCTTTCTATCTGAGTGCAAGCTATTAAGGCATCATCTCTTCTTATGGAGATAAGTTGTTGGTATCTTGTAAATCAGTTACCAAAATCTGTAGAGTTTAGAGCTCACTCCAAACAATCAGTCTAGGATCTTGTGAGTTGTGCCCTCTGCTCCCCAGGATTCTAAAAATCTTACCAGATCATCCTGAAACATAGGACACTACTGTTTTTAACCATCAAATTCCACTCAAATGTCATCTGTTTCATAAAACCTTTCTTAAGATCAGTATCCCCTCCAATTCTGACTCCACAGGCAGAGTTTGATCTACTACTCTTGATTCCCAAACACCTTGCTGTACAGAATCTACTTTATAGGATTTATTACTCCATATTATAATTAATAGTGTTAGATCTTTCTAACTCTTTAGACATGGACTCCCTAAGTCAAAGTGGTTCTCAATGAATACTTGGTGAATGAATGGATGAGTGGATTAAAATAGATCACTTGCCTGTTCTAAAATTTTATGCAGCTGATCCCCTGAAGGACAAAGTAGATTGAGAAAATTTTATAGATAGGTTTTATAAAAAAGGAGAAACACTAAGTTAAACAACATGATTCAAAGTTTGAACTGCAGTTTTAAAGACTCATTTTTTTTCAAACATGTTCTTTGCCCCCCAAAGAAGTTCTGGCATATTCCATCAGTAGGTAAATCACAAATCTGGCAAGTTTGCATTTACAAGTCACGCTTAGCTATTATTGTCCTCCTATCAGTGATGGGATGATGGGAGAAACCATAGAAATCTCTGAAATGTCATAAACTATAAAAAGTCAGTTTGTAGTCTATGAGCTGGAGAAAACAGTGTTGCTAGTTAGATGCAGGCCAGGAAGCCATCAAGCACCCACCAGCAAGCCAATTTAGGGGGAAAAAAATCATGAAACAATTTCTTCTCTCAGTTTGAGAACAGCACCTTTTCCAGGAGGTTTGTTATGTAAAGAAGATCTGCTTTCACTTTCTGGGGGCTGGCCAAGACTGAAAAGGGAAGTGCCAGCCTAGGGAAAGAAAGACTGTTCTTTTGATATTGCCAGCCATTACCAGATATGGGAGTGCAAAAAAAGCCAATTCTCCAAAGATTTATAGTTAGTCTAGCTTGTTGACTCAAGCAGTTTGGAAAATCTTCAGAGATATAGTTTATTCGAACTAACTCAGACTCCAAGTCTATGGAGAGGGGAAAAAAACAGAAATAATGTGTACACACTCTTCAAGTCAAATACTTTTGACCTTAAATTTACATACCTTCTCAAGTGAAAAAAAATGCACTAACCAAAATACATACTCCTGCTTAAGATGTAACAGTTCATTCTGTTGAAAATAAATTTATGATTATTGTTCAATTATTTCTCTTGGATTGCCTGACAAAAATTCTAGTAGGTAATACAGTAGGGAACTACCATGCTTTTATATAAGTTAAAAGAAGTATTGAATCCCCAATCTCAGAGAATCCTTGAAAAAAGTCACATAGGACCCTTGGCATTATAATTACATTTTCACTATATTCTCAGAATTTATATTATATTATACTTGCAGTGGTATGAAATTATATGGGAAAGCGTCATTATGAAGCTAAAGAAATATTAGCTCAGCACATAAAAACAATAAAGCAAATATTGTTGAGTATCCCGTATGTGTCAGGCTCTTTTCTAGATGCTTGTAACAGGTTGTTGAATAAAGTAAACAAGGTTCCAAGGCCTTTACTTATGTTCTGTGAAGAGAAGACAGGTAATAAGTAAAGAAATAAATACCAATGATAAATTGCAAAGAATCAAGAAGAAAGTATAAGAGAAGGGGGAGTGAGAGGGAGCAGCATTTCTTGAGTGCAAATATTTATTTCAACAAGCACATACCCAGGAAAATCTATCTTCCTTGAAGATGAATACTTTGACCATTTGGAGAATAGGTCTAGTGATTGTATGCTTAATTCGATTAGATGTATTCAAACCTTTAAAGGGTTTTAGTAATGAGCTTATAGCTTCAGAGACTGAATGGGAAGACACTTAGTCCACCTGCTTATAGATCACTGCTCTGCTTTGTACACCCTGGCTTTGGAAGCATGTGATTTTTTGTGCCCAAACTGTTGCTATGACAAGTACTCAGCTGATGTTTTTCTATAATCTTTCAGTATTTGTGGGGCAGATTAAATACATACTTCATTCACCATTTAGCCCTAAGGAAGGGCTTCTTTTAGCCTAAAGAAGCTCTCATAATGGATTTGTATGTACTGTGGTCTTTCAGGGACTCTTAGAACTGAAGAACTTGATGAAGCATTTAATTGATTCTAGTGAGCCAGTGCAACTGTCTAGATCCAAATAATCCTTGTCTTGCATTTATTTAAAGTTAAGATAGCCATCAGGCTTCCCAGATGGTGCTAGTGGAAAAGAACCCACCTGCCAATGAAGGAGACATAAGAGATATGGGTTCTGTCCCTGGGTCAGGAAGATCCCCTGGAAGAGGG
Source organism: Giraffa tippelskirchi (assembly GCF_054371585.1). Taxonomy (NCBI): domain Eukaryota; kingdom Metazoa; phylum Chordata; class Mammalia; order Artiodactyla; family Giraffidae; genus Giraffa; species Giraffa tippelskirchi. Next base: position 149,069,949 of record NC_137279.1, read on the forward strand.
CATGGCAACCCACTCCAGTGTTCTTGCCTGGAGAATCACATGGACAGAGAAGCCTAGTGCACTACAGTCCATGGGGTCACAGAGAGTCAGACATGACTGAAGGACTTAGCACACATGTACGCAAGATCACCATCAAATACATTCTCTAGGGAATTTCAGTGTTACGTGTGACACAACCTCACATCTCATGCAACTTACTATAGGTGGGAACTCTGTTTATTATTTCTGAAACCATCTGCACAGACTTTAAAAAAATATTTCCCACCAGCTTCCACCCCATTAGGAAACAGGCTGGAGCACATGGACACTGCTCGGCTCCTCTGTCCTGACTTCCTCACACCAGGGTCCTGACCACAGTCCCTGCACAGACTTTTCATATAAAATAAAACAGTGTGCTCATATGATTCCTGTGATGTACAGATTTTTCACCCTTATTTTGACTTCTCAAAATTGTAATAATCATGTTTCAGACTACAAGACGAGTTTCTGGAAGAAATGTAAGTTAAATCTGTGAAGGCTGCTCGTTAAACAAAAACCTTATTTTTTTTTATACAGTTTAGAAATTATGCACAAGTTTTAAAAAGTTTTAAAAAACAACCATGAGGACACTCAAAAACTCAATTGCCTCTCGTAGTTCAAATAATAGAGAATAATCCCAAACGGCTTGGTTGTGTGGAAATTGTTAGCATTTGGTTTAGGTATGTATTCTAAGATTTTCCTTACTGGTAATACTCCATACCCTGTCTAAGGACACTGACAGATGGTTTCAAATGGAGAAGGCAGTTGGAGCAAGTCATATAGCATAATTTTTGATGAAAGTGAAACCAGTAAGAGATTTGAATTACTGTAATGAATCAAATAGGGCTTCCCTGGTGGCTCAGATGGTAAAGAATCCCCCTCAATGCAGGATACCCAGGTTCAATCTCTGGGTCAGAAAGATCCCCTGGAGAAGAGAATGGCTAACCAACCACTCCTTATTCTTGCCTGGAAAAATCCATGGACAGAGGAGCCTGGTGGGCTACAGTCCATGGAGTTGCAAAGAGTCAGACACAACTGAGTGACTAGCATTTAATGAATCTAAATCTATAAATGCATCTAAGTATGGATCATCCTCTCCCACCATGGCATCAACTGAATAGAAGTTGAGAACAGGGCAGTAAATAGTAGCTGAAATTGAATCCTGTGAATGATTAATTAAAGGCAGAGTAGGTTATTAATTCAAAGGTCCAATAGTGATCCCTTTAAATGTATAACAATGTTAAGGTTATAATCATAATTTCCTGAAAGTTAAACAAGTATACATTCAAATGAATAGCTTATTCCTTTATTGCTCTGCTCCAGGTCATAAGTATTTAACTATTAATAATTCTACAGCAACCTGAAATACTCATTAAAATGTATTTAGTGACTTAAAATTATTAAACTGATTGAATATGCTTCTTTTTAAACAATTGATTTTTAAGTTACATTTATAAATAAAAATGTTGAAGGATTTTGAGATATGTTATATAGAAAATAAGCAGATGTCTAGAATGATAAGTCATTTTAACTCATTTTACTCTTTTCTATGCAAGCGCATAGAATATTGAACATATAAGACATGATGCTTTGTCATTTAGAAGGTTCAATGGAGTTCTTCCTAGGTGTGCGCATGTGCCATTTATACACAAACTGTTATCCGGACCCAGATGGTCTTACAACGTCTGAAACATCACCATTCTTCTCTGTTTCTGCCACCCAGAGTAGAAACCTCACCTTTCTCTTCCTTTATATCTTATCCCAGTGGTTCCCAGATTCATCCCAAACCCTTCCTCAGTACCACACCTTATTTTGGAGGCAGAGCTAACCAATATCTCTATTTCTTTTGTCTTGTATTGAGGTTATTAATAGTTCTTCTTTATTATAAATAGCACCACAATGAATAACTTTGTGCATAAACTATCCTTATCCTTCATGGTTTGCTTTAAAAGAAATGAACACAAAATTAATCTCTGATGATTTTGAACCCTGAAGGCATACCTGTTTAGACATGTGTTCCTCATGTAAAATGAGAAAGGAAAACATGGTAAATATTTGTCTTCTCTTAATTACTTATCTATCTGTCTCCCTATTTAAATTTTAAGTTTCTTGAGGTGAAGGATTATGTTAGGAAATTTTTGCATTTCCTGTGAGTCCAGAATTATTCCCTCCCTAATTCTCAGTAAAAGTTTGAAGTCTTGAACGGAATATGCAACGACTGAATGTTCAGCAAAGGAACACCTGCTTTTGCCTCCACAAGCTACAGTGCATGTGAGGATTTTCATTGGCTCTCTCTACATACAACATCTGTTGCCAACAGGTGATGCATTTTGGGGAGAAGAGCCTTGCCAGAGGGATTTTCTCTTACTAGCATCCTCTTTCCAGATGTTTCTTTCCTATAGCGTATCCTGAATTATGAGGCCCCAGGAGGTGGTTGCAATCACTGGACTGACATGTCACACCTGGACTTCAATAGTATTCCCCCACCACAGAATTTCCCATAGTTAAATGTTTAATCCAAGTTTATTGCTAAGGGATTTGGCTGTTTTTCTGTGAAATCAAATATTGTGCTTAATATTAGTTTACCACTGCTTATGTTTACCACTTTAACTATAAGTACATGTGTAAAAATGAAAATAAACTATTTTAAGATCAGATATAATTTGAGAAAATCATTTAATTTAGAGGCTAGAATGCATGTCTTATGGCACTCCATAACTTCTCTTAAATATTTATACCTCTGTCCAAAGTTGAATTAGTTATATGTTTGAAATAAATATCAGATTAACCTGATATTGCTGTACTACATAAAGAAGGAGAGTATCACATAACTTTTTCTTTGCTTAATAGTAGACATTGGTATATATGTATTTATATATACATATGTTTACATGTGTATATATATACATACATAAATACACACACATGCATTTGTATATACCCCTGTATATCACAGTTTACTATATTAAACCGATACCCACATCCATCTATCCAAAGGATATTTTTTGTTTAATGCTGTAATTTTATTAAATCTTCCATTCACCAGTAAGTCTTACACGTTTTTCTCTTTCTTCCTAGGGTATTTTAATATCTTTATTTCTGTTCTGTTTCAGTTAAGCTAAAAAGAGTCTTCTGTTTGGAATGGTTTTTATGTTTTGCTTATTTGCTTGAGAAGAGCTCACTGAAGAATTTAATCATAATATGTTTTAAATGCCAATTAAAGTATGTCATTTAGAAACAGTTACAACCATATATCACTTAAGAATAAACCTTTTCCTCAATCATATCACCAGTTATATGTAGTCAATACTTTTATGTTTGTAATCAAATCATCCCAGATTTTCTTGTAGCAGAGTTTGGGTTCCATTAAAAAAAATCAAAGATGATATTCAAAGTATGAGTAATTTAATTTATCCCTATAACAGATTATAGATACTGGTTTTCAAAATAGCTATGAAAACACATCTCTTGCTGAAAGAAATCCTAAGAATGGAACAATGAGAAAAAATCCACTGGAAAAGTATGTTTTTATCATAGTGATCAATATATTGAATTGTCGTTTATTTAGCTTTGACCTGAAGCTTCAATATACTATAATTTTTATGTAATAAACCAAAACTGTCACAGGGCATTCATGTATACCATCAAAGTGGTAAAGTTCGGAGAGAAATTTTAAGGCATGGGAAAGAGCAGTAGCGAAATTAAGTTCAAACACCACCAAATATGTATTTTAAAGCACATAATAATAATATCTAACAACGATTCCAGGAACTTTCCTAAATCCTTTAACATATGTTAACTTATTAATTCTCACAGCAGCTACATAGGGTTTGTACTAATATAATCTCCAGCTTTCAGATGAAGAATTTAGGCTGAGATCAGACAGCTAGTCTGCAGAGAACGCAGGATTCATACCCATACTGTTTAAGGATTAAAAGCGATCATTTGCAGTTTGAGAGAATACCGACATCCTGGAAGTTAATTTAGGAATTTTTTCTATCCAACATTCCCAAAGTTTATTCCTGGGTCACTATTTGTGTCACCTTCTCTGATATAAAAGTTTCCATAGCTTAATACATTAGGAAAAAAATGCATCACAGTATTTCCCCTTTCACTCTTATAGACCTACAGAACAACAGGTCATAACAAAAGTTCCAAGAAATCTCAACATAAAGAGACTTATTTCAACCAATTTCCATTCATTACTGACAAGAAAATACATATTGAACATATCTTTCACAGTCCTTAGAGTTTGTGTTCCTTAGAACATAAATGATCAGAAAGTCCAGTCCTGCTTTTTGGCAGATGAGAAAATTGAGGCCCCAACTGCCTTTGTGAACTTGAAAACATATATCCTAATTCTATGTTTTATCTCACTTAGTTCTTAAATCAGCATATAGGCATAGCTGTCCTGCTATTTTAAATTTCTTCTAGATTTCCATTTTTCTTTAATCGTTTCAACTGGAAAACCGTCATTATAGTGAAGTATATAGATGGAACAGACAGATGACTATATTCTAGTTTACTTAGTACAAAGTATTCACAATAACATTTAAACAACATGTAAACTTTTGTTATTAAATATTTAACTTATCCTAAAATATTTCATAGCTAAATACTAGAGAAATTTAAAACCAATCAAAGAGCAAAAAAAAAAAAAAACACCTCTGGGATAATCTTGAAGATCTAGGGAATCCATTGTTTAAGTGTTGATCCTGAGCCATAAGTTCATTTCACCACCGTAGTTTGTTTGCATGATAACGTGGAGTTAATCATATGTAGTTCAACAGACTGTTATATATACATATTTTTTTCTGACCACTGCATGTTTTGCCATTTCAGTTCCTCCGAAGATTTATGACATCTCAAGCGATATGACCATCAATGAAGGAACCAATGTCACCCTCACTTGTTTGGCCACTGGGAAACCAGAGCCTTCCATTTCTTGGCGGCACATCTCTCCATCAGGTAAAACAGAAATGTATCAGTGTCGTTCATGCTGTTCAGTATCATTCTGCAACCTCACTTGTTCAAAACTTTAGCATCAGCTAATTTTTCATATCTTTTTCATGAGGTAGACAGGATGTATATTTTTATACTAATTTTTTATACCCAAATGTCTGCAGTTCACAAAAGTTAAATGAACATTTTCTGTCACAGTCCATAGTAGAACCTAGGTCTCTTGATGCCTAGGCAAGGTTACTTTCACGGTAATATACTGGATAATCACACATCAATAGACAAAAGGCTCAAATGGAAAATGTCACAAGAGAAATTTCTTCATTTAAATGTGTAAGGCTTTTATTCAATCGGCATTCACATGTTAATAGGCCAGTGTGAACTGCTGAGGTAATCAGGGGAGAATGAAATTACACAAATTATGAGGTTGCTGGGTCTAATTTCAAACTGCAGTTCAGAATCAAGGATTTGGCAGTTAACATTACACTGACTGATGAGGAATCTAAAAACCCAAGAATTAAGTAACTTGTAAAAGATCACATAGCTAGGGGAGATTAAGGGATATAACATGTTTATTAGTGTCTTGTGCTTTTGATACAGGGCACATCCTCCTAAAGAGATTGTCAGTTTTAGGAAGCTGGGGGTAAACATCATCAAAACAAGTCTATTTTCACAGAACAACTCTAAACAAGTCATCAGTTTGTATAAAATCTAAATATTTGAACAATATAGCTTTAAATGTACTATGGAAGTAAGAGTGGTACTTTTCATGAATAGGACCCCACTACATTTCAGATAGACAAAATTTGATTTTTATTTGTTTTGCATTTAGGGTAGAAATAACTTGAATAAGGCTAGTATGAAGAAATCGCTTTTAAAGGAATCAGGAAGACATATTTTATAGAGATGTAGAAAAAGTACAATTAGAACATCTCTTCTATCTGCTAATGCTTTCATTAATTTCACTTATCCTTAAGTGTTCCCTCATTTAGGCTGTAGGTCTAATGAGACTTCCTCGCATCATACATTTAGTATTACTATTAATGTGAGAAAAAAATCAATGTAACAGCAATATATGCTTATATAATATGCATTATGGCCCCTGTAATATTTCTGAAGCATGAGTGTGCTCTTGACTGCCAGCGTTTTCCCCTCTAGAGTGGATAAGAATTGTCAAACTGATATGTGAGCCCTGAATTAGTGGAAGGACTCTCCATGGAGTGTGAGACAAACCCAGGACTAGCAATTAGAATACATGTGCTCCAATCTCACCTTCCTTATTCATCAATTCAGTAAATCCTAATGCAAATCTCTTAGCCTCAGTTAGCTGGTTTCCTACTTTCCAAAAGTCGAATGATAAAAATCTCTGGCTATTGTCAGACTCAAAAAAGATAATATTTATAAATGTGCTTTAAAAAGTATAAGGTGATATGCAAATGTAAGACTGATTCTTAATCATCTTTCTGAATTTAAATCTGATATGAAAATATAATTTTTCTAAGAATGAAGCACATAATCTCCACATTCATATAATTTAAGATTCATATTTTGGATTTAACTCTTTTTCTTTGTGGCACTTGTTATTATGCATATTCTTTTTGTAAGTGCTTGGATATATTTTAGTTTAATTAAATACCATGAATGTTGGTTAGTGAAGTTATTAGAATAACGATAATGAATAACATCTTGAAGCTGAAAGAAGACAGATTGGGTTATAAGTTAAACTGTACATAGTTTTTCTGATCCTACCATACAGAGCAAATGAGTAAAATTAGCATAACTATTAACTGTTATTTAATGAATAGGTACACATAGCTGATATTTTTATAAATGCTTCCAATAATTGCAAACTGTAATTTATTAATAATCTAAATTCCAATGCTCAGCAACATGGAGTTTCTGCTTTAAGTAACATGTCATCAATCTATTACCTTTCTTCAATTTATATATTTATATTTGAAAGCAAAATTATAAACTTCATTAATCTATTTTTTTATTTAAGGTAATCAATATTTTGCACATTCTCCTCTGTTCTTTTTCTGTATCACAAAAGGAAATGTGTCTCAAACAACCATCACCATGTGAATAGTGTTTAGTGTTAAAAGTAGATATAGATAGATTTCCTGTCAACATGAAAAACAATGACTAATTTTTGTACATGCATGATTTGTTTATTCTACCAGTCCTGTTAGTAATTCTTACCAATTCATTTATGGTCTATTCTGTTTTTAAAGTCATTAAAAAGAAAAATGACTGATCACAGGAAGGCAGCTCCACAGAGCTTCCCCTTTATCTGTGGAAAACTTGGGTTGTGGATTCAACTATATCACAGACATGCCTGAACAATTGAAGTTGCCATTCTACTTGTTAGTTCAAACAACTTAGTGTACCTGCCCCAAAATATCTTTCCTGAGACGTTTCTGGACTTATGAGCTTCCTTAGAGTTACTTATAGTCAGGATTTCTCCCTTTCTGTTTTTTTTCTTTCTATATGTAGAAATTTATTTCAAATTCATATTTGAAATGTTTGGGATTAGCAGATGTAAACTATTATATGTAAGATGGATAAACAAGATTCTACTGTATAGCACAGGGAGCTATATTCAATATCCTGTGATAAACCATAATGGAAAAGAATATGAAAAAGAATATATACATATATATGTGTATATGCATATACAACTAAATCACTTCATTGTACAGCAGGAATTAAACACAATATTATAAATCAACTATACTTCACTAAAATTAAAAAAAAATACAGTAAGAAAAATAAAGTGTTAACAGAAATAACACAAAGTCTACCCTCTGCCCTTTACTCAGTTTCATCTATCATTTTCCCTCTTTGCATCAACATTTTCTCCGTGTAGGGTATGCAGAAATATTTTTTCATTGAATTATTTGAGAAGAGAACACCTCGCATACGTTAAGCCCTTTTCTCCCTATTTATTTCAGTGTGCGTTTCTGAAGAACATTTTATTGTGTAGCCATAGTGCAATTTTTAGCTCTTGTACCTTGAATGTTGGCATTTTACTTTTATCTGATTACTATCCATATTCCCGTTTCGTCAACTGATCAAATAGTGTCCTTTAGAGAGTTCTTTCTCTTTTAGTACAGAATCCAAATGTTGTATTCAGTTATCATATCACTTCAGTCCTCTTTAGTCTGGGGACTAATTCCTTGGTCATTCTTGGTCTTCCTTGACATTTTTCTTTTCTTTTTTTTTTTAAAAAAAAAAACACAGAATATTTCTCATGTTGAGTTTGACCTCTGTTTCCTCATGACTAGAGTCTAATTGTACCCACCTGGGATTAAACAAGTAAAGTTGTAACTTCTCAGGAATGACATCTGAAAGTACAGGATATCCAACTCAGTTTCTGAAATTGAGGAATCTCTTTTTACAGTTCTTGAGTGCAATTCACATAGCTGCTTTCAAATGCTGTGATACCATGAAGCAAAACTCACTTAAAACCTCTAGAGAACATAGGCAAGTTTACACAAGGCACTTGATTTTGAATAGAAAGAGAAAATAAAATTCTTAATCACACATCATTGAACTGATAAATCTAGATCCAGTCAGAAAAAATAGAGAAGCTTAAAAAACCAAATTTTAAAATAATAGATTATATATAAGAAATATGGAAGCATTCTGAAAGCCTATGTCAAATTCCCAGTCACTCATTGCTGTTTATCTTAATGTCTGTTCCCCAGTTTATTCCTATTCTTTGATAACTGGAATCTCCAGAGATATTCTTACTTTACCCTTGTGATGTTTATAATCTAGTAAAGATATTCTTTTAGCTCTGAAGCTGAAATTTGAGCTAAATGCTGGGCTGTGTATCTCAAATTCTTTTCCTTCTAATTTCTATATGACTAGTGCCTTTTGAAAGAATGATCTCATCCTAATTTTCCACAGGTGTTAAGAGTATTGCCTAATGCAAGATAAAGACTGTTCCTTTGTTCTGTTATATTTTTTCCCTCCTTTTGTATTTGTCAGGTCCTTGTTACAGAGCACTTATAAAGGAAACCACAAACAAGTGGTCAGAGGTGTAAGAATAGAATCAGAAAGTCGTGATTACAAGAAGCCAAACGAAGAAAAATTTCCTGGAGCAGTGAGTGGTGAACAGTATCAATCAGGTCAAATAAGATCAGATCTTTGGGTTAGGTAGTTTGGTGATCATCATGGCAATTCAATGACATAATGAGCCAGAAACTCAGTAATAGAAGAATAAAGAGCAAATAAGAAGTGAATAACTTAGCTATGGAGATAAGCTATTCATCCAGTTAGTCAAAGTTAAAATTTTGTTTTTCTACTTTTACTTTTTTTTTTTTGGCTAGCTTGTGGCATTTTCCAACCAGCGATGGAACCCTGGACCATAGCAGTGAAAGCACCAAGTCCCAATCACTGGACTGCCAGGGAACTTCCCATATTACTTTTTTCTATTAGGAATATCTTTTGTCCCCCTATATAATTGTCAAACTTGCTCCTTCTTCAACTTTTAATGAAACTATTTCTAAGCATTCCAGGAAAAATTGGGTGCTTCTTTCTCCATGGTCTCATGGCACCTTATGCCACCCCTCATGCAGGATTAATTCTCTGAATTGTAGTTTTTGGTTTTGTCTGTGGTCCTATGGGACAGAGACTCCTGTCCAGAAACAAAGTCAATTGACCTTTGTATCCCATGGCTTGGCACAGAACCTGCACAAAGCAAGAACTCCGTAAGTACTGCAGAGGTAGTGGATGCTGCTCTCTGCCCTTGCTTCCCACATGACTTCTTAGAAGTAGGAATTAAAATTTGAAGAGATGACATGGCTGGGACACAAGCAAGTATTTCCTGTCTGATATCTCCATTACCTTTATCCCCCTGATATAAACCCACAAACATATCCCTAAATATGAATCAGCCCTTTATTTTCCTTATGCCTTCAATATGGCTGCACCTCTATGGTACTGTGGTTTATAAGAGATATGTATTTGACCTTCATGCCATTTCTGGCACTGAACTCCTAAAAATCTTGGAATTTCGCATCAGGGGGAGTAAGCTATAAAGGTGTTTTTTTATTATGCTAATGAGCTGATTTGGGGGCCATACGATTAGTGGGAGTGGCTCAGAGGGTAAAGCGTCTGCTTGCAAGACAGGAGACCTCGGTTCGATCCCTAGGTCGGGAAGATCCCCTGGAGAAGGAAATGGCAACCCACTCAGTACTCTTGCCTGGAAAATCCCGTGGATGGAGGAGTCTGGTAGGCTACAGTCCACAGGGTCGCAAGGAGTCGGACACGACTGAGCGATTTCACTTTCACTTCACCTCAGATTTGTTGTCAGGACAATCAACTATGTGATTGAAGTTTTGGAATTTTCAGTCCCACTACACTGACTTTTGAGGAGGGAATAGAGGCTGGAGGTTGAATTAATCCTCAATTGCCAATGACTTAATCAGCTATGCAGTGTAATTATAATCTCATATGTGTTAGTCACTCAGTCGTGTCCAACTCTTTGCAACCCCATGGACTGTAGCCTACCAGGCTCCTCTGTCTATGGGATTATCCAGGCAAGAATACTGGAGTGGATTGCCATTCCCTTCTCCAGAGGATCTTCCCAACCCAGGGACCAAACTCTGGTCTCCTGCATTGCTGGCAGATAAAATGCAAAAGGACAGAGTTTGGAGAGTTCCTAGATCCATGTACATGGGGAAATTCAGGAAGAGTGGTACATCCAGAGAGCATGGAAGCTTCTCCCCTCATCTTTTCCTCCTACTTTGCCCTATGTATCTCTTTCATCTGGATGTTTCTGAGTTATGTCCTTTTGTAATAAACAAGTAATATAGTAAAAAAAAACAAATGTTTCTTGGAGATCTGTGAATTGCTGTAGCAAATTAGTCAAATCCAAAGACAGAGTCTTTGAAACCTCTAATTTATAGCTTCCTGATCGAAAGCATGTTACTGAATGAACTTGAGACAACTCACCTGCTATATAGCAAAACCAATTTGCTAATAACACCAGGTTGCAGTGAAGGAAAGGATAGCATTTATTCCAGGGCACCAAGCAAGGAAAATGGGAAGCTCATGCTCAAAAGCACCTGAAATCCCTGATGGTTTTCAGAGAAGGATTTTTAAAGACAACATTTAAAAGTGAGTGAGGGCTGTAGGGAGCCTGATTTTCTTCTGATAGGTTGATGTTGAGATAACGAAGTGGTGTTTCAGGACACTTAATCATCAATCTTCTGGTTCCAGCCAGTCTGGGGTCTATGTGCTTATGGTCAGTATGTAATCACCATCCTCTTTCTGGGAAGGGTGGGAATTAGTTTCTGAGATACATATATATATATATATATATATATATAATTGTTATATATATTCCTTGCTCAGTTATGTTCAACTCTTTGCAACACCATGTACTATAGCCCATTAAGCTCCTCTGTCCATGGGATTTCCCAGGCAAGAATACTGGAGTGGGTAGCAATTCCCTCCTCCAGGGGATCTTTCTGACCCCAGGAACTGAACCTGGATCTCTTGCATTGCAGCCAGATTCTTTACCATCTAAACTACCAGGGAAGCCCTGTCCTTGAGGAGAAACTAGGATTTTATTTTATCACCTGACTATTGTTTCTTGACTGCCTTTCCTAGGTTTCTGCATCCTCTCACTAACCTAATTAGTAACTGCATAAATTTGCTTTTTGGAACTCAGAAAAGGCCTAGGAGACCAAAACCCTTTCCTATAAATAAGAAATGGAGTACACAGAGGGACTTTATAGCAGTGAGGGCTCCACAGAGTCCTATTCAGTTTCAAGCACAGGTGATAACCTGAAATTGCTACTGACATTTGCTGAGGGTGGGGGACAGGGCAGTTGTCTTCCTGAGCTCTTAATCTGTGGAATCCAATGCTCTCTCTGGGTAGTGTCAGAATTGAGCTGAAATGTAGAACATCCAGCTGGTATTGGATAATTGCTTGGTGGTGTTAAAAAAAGATACACAAGGTGAGAATAGCCAATTTAGATTTATTTGAGGCAAAATGAGGACTTCAGCCTGGGAGACAACACCTCAGATAGTTCTGAGATACTTATCCCAAGAGGTGGAGGGGAAATGTCAATATATAAGATTTTGGTGGAGAGTTCAATGCAATCAAGCACTTATCTTACAAAAGGTTTTGTGTTAGTCATGAGGAGCTGATGTCACTATGAAGGGATTTAGTGCTTTTCTAGATATGAGGAGCTACAAGGATTGGACTCAAAATCAGTTCCTAAAAGTATCTGTTCCACCAATTTTTCTGGAGCACAAATTGCCCATCCCTTTGGGGTGTGTATAAGGTCAACAGCTGCAGCAGCACAGGATTCAATCCTCATAGAGGCAGATGGCAAATGCCCTTGGCAAGCACCAATTTATAGTTGACAGAGGTATGGGAAACCCCTCATCAACATGTTTGAATTACATTCAAAACTTTATAACTCCATTAATATAAATAGAAGTTTCACCAAAAATATTTTAGTTAATATGGTTCAACAGCAAAACAATGGCTCAACTAACATGAATTCATTGCTTTATATACTCTAGGAAAAATAAGAAGTACTTGCATTGCTGTTGTTGCTCAGTCACTAAGTTGTGTTTGACTATTGGCAACTCCATGTACTACAGCATGCCAGGCTCCTCTGTCCTGCTCTATCTCCTGGAGCTTGCTCAAATTCGTGTCCATTGAATTGGTGATGCTGTCTAATCATCTCATCCTCTGCTGTCCACTTCTCCTTTTGTCTTCAATCTTTTCCAGCATCAGGGTCTTTTTCAATGAGTCAGCTCTTTGCATCAGGTGGCCAAAAGTATTGGAGCTTCAGCATCAGTCCTTCCAATGAATAGTGAGGGTTGATTTCCTTTAGGATTCACTGTATTCTTTCATTAAAGCCTCAAAACTGAACTGTGAGATGGGTATCGTGATCTTCATTGTGTGGATGAACATGGCACTCAGAGTATATAAATAAATTGCCCCAAATGAGTATGAGGTGTTTTTTTTTTTTTCCACTTTTTTATTTTGAAATAATTATAAGCTCATGGGAAGTTGTGAAGTTAGTGCACTGAGTTTCCACCTATCCTTAACTCAGTTTCTCCCATTATTACATTGGATCTAACTGTAGAATGACAGCAAAACTAAGAATGGATATTTAGTACAATGTGTGCATGTAGTTTTATCATATGAGTTGAGTTGATTTATGGAGCCACCATCACAATCAACATACAGAACTGTTCCCTCAACACAAAGATTTACTTTATGGTATCCTTTTAGAGTCAAGTCTATTCCTTTCATCATCCACTATCCCTAGCCCCAACTCATCCATTTTTCATCTCTTTAATTTTATCATTTATAGAAAGTTATGTAAATTAAATAATTGTGTGTGACATTTTGAAATTGGCCTTTTCATTCTTGAGATTTATTACTGGAGTTGTGACATACACCTCAATAGTTTGTTTCTCTTTGTTGCTGAGTAGTATTTTGTTATATGAATGTATCCAATTTGTTTAACCATAAATGTAGTATAGAGTATTTTGGTTGTTTCATTTTTTTGGCTGTAAAAATCTTGCTATTATTCTGCTGTGAACAATATTGATTTTTTTTCCATTCTTTTATTTTCAGTCCACATATGTTATTATATTTTAAGTAAGCCTTTTGTAGACATCATATAGATGAGTCAAGTTTTTTATCCACTCTGACAATCTCCATGTTTTTATTGTATATTTAGTTTATTCACTTGGACTTATGTCTAATATCTTTTTTCTTTTGTTTTCTGTTTGTCCCTCCCTCCTTTTTTGTTTCTCAGTTTTCTTTTTCTAGTCTTTGTATGTGTTAACTTGAGCACTTTTAGAATTCCTCATTGTTGTAGTCATAGTGTTTTGGGATATGTCTCTTGACATAATTTTTTTAGTAGTTCTCTATGAATTATATCATATATATATATATATATATATAGCTTATCATAATATGAAGGTATTCATATTTTACTAGTTCCAGTGAAGTATAGAAACCTTACATCCATTTATTCTCCCACTTTTCTAATTTACTTATCTTAAATATTTTCTATACATCATGAGACCCACATAAGACAATGGCATAGTTTTTGTTTCACCTGTCAGACATATTAGAAAACTAAAGAGAAGGAAAGTATTTTGTATTTATCTAACTTTCCACTTTTACCATTGTTCTTCCTTCCTTCCTGATATTCATTTCTTTCATTTCTATTTAGACAACTTCCTTTAGACATTATTTATTTATTTATCTATTTATTTATTTTTTTGGTGGTAAGTCCATTGGAGACAAATTCTCTTAATAGTCTTCATCTGAGAATGCTTTGATTTTGCCTTCATTCTTGAAGGATATTTTTACTTTGGATAGAATATTGATTTTAATAAAAACAGATCAGTCCTTATTTAACATCAAGTAGTCTTAAAATGGCCATAGGGCAATATTTGATAATCACATGGAGTAAAGTACAGAAACTTTGAAAAGTAAAAAGTAAGTAGTATTGTCCATGCTTTCCCTAAATATGCTATGGGTTTACTTCAGCTGTAAGTTAAATAACATAAACTGTTAATCAAGAATAAAACACATTTTTCCAAACTAAAAGGTTTTAAGGATTTTTTTTTTTTTTTGAAATGAGAGCTGTTTCAGGATAAACAGTGTGAACATTTTTCAGTAACCTAAGACCTATGGACCAAACTGGCCTGTTTTTGTTGTTTACTCGCTAACCTGTATCTGACTCTTTTTTGACCCCAAGGAGTGTAGCCCGCAAAGCTCCTCTGTCCATGAGATTTCCCAGTCAAGGATTCTGGAGTGGTCTGCCATTTCTTTCCCCAGGGAATCTTATCGACCCAAGGATCAAATCCAGGTCTCTGCACTGGCAGGTGGATTGTTTACTACTGAGCCACCAGGGAAGCTCCCCGCAAACTGGCCTACTGCATGTTTTTGTAAATGAAGTTATTGGAACCGCAGCCACACTCACAGCCTCACATGTTGTTCATGGCTGTTTTCTTACTGCAATAGTAGAGTTGAATAACGACAATAGAAACCACATGGCCCACAAAACCTAAACCATCTATTCTCTGCATTTAAGAAAAATGATTGCTGACCCCTGCATTAGATACTTTAAAAAAGGTTCTCATGCTAAACTGCATAGCATGCAAGTTTAGCACATTAAACCTCTCATAATCTTTAAAGATAATTGAATATAATCAAAAAATGGAAAATGATAATTACTAATTATAAGTAAAATAGACTGAAAAAAGTGAAAATTTTTATCTGAAAGCTAAGAACACTGCTGAAATCTATTGTTTAAAATAATTCTGAAAATAATTCAAGTTATCACAGACACTAACCATTAGTGCTCTTGATTCCATTTGCTCCCCCTTTTATGAAAGAAAGACTTTTTTGAGATGTTTAAGTGCTGAAATATCACCAAGGATGATATGATTTAGAAGCTGCATGTGGCAGCCTGTCCTCTAAACACTATAATTCTTTAAGAGCCTTTTTTCAGGTTTACAATCCTGATATTGCACTTTGCTCTTTAATATTAGAAAGAAAAACTTCAGTAAAACCAGCAATTTATGGTGATGACATTTCAACAATACCAGATCTTCAGATTATAAACTATGGTTCTAGTTCCATTGTAGAGGTGCAGTCTATGTGGGGCTTTTGTGAATTTCTGTAATAGCTTTACATAATGGATAGTTGTGTAATGAATAATTCTACATAATGATGGCAAGTTAAACTTTTACCATAAGATTGCACACCAATAATTTATATATACAATTAAAATTGCCTCTTTGTTCTGAGAGTTTCCTTTATAATTTTAAGTTTCATTTGTCTGTTTCCAGAGTCCCCTCTACTTTTCCATCCAGTTAGTAGTGGACTATTCAGAATTGTTTGTATTCAGAACTGTTAATGCCTGCTATTTGAATATAGAAAGCAAGAATGATTTCAGTATTTTAAGACAAATATAAGGCTAAACAATGAGCCTGATGATATGATGAATCAATATCAAAATAATCCATTATTTTCAGAGGAAAATGCTTACCCATATAAAGTAGAAAACAGGAACCCACCAAGCATTTTAAAACAGTTCATAAAAGATCCTTTTTTTCTTTTTAAATGAAACTTGATTTTCTGAGAGAGCAGGCACATTAGGGGAAACAAAATAATACCACTCTAGATTAGGTCTCTGTAGTGGTCTGAATACAGGGATAATGATTTGCATTAGACTGTTTATATTTTAGGAATTAGATTTTTCTCATCTTTTTCCCAAGTGATTTTAATGTCATGTTACAAGTATTACAGAAAAGTAGTACATGTTATGTCTAAACAAGTTAGGGGCTCATTTAAAGTTATCATCTTAGAAAATGCAACTTTTACTTTGGTTGTAAATTACATGCTAATTCATTCTGAAGTGGGACTCCATGGGTAAAAATGTCATTAAAAATACCACAATAGATCCTATAAGGAATCAGAAAGAGCAGCAGTCAGTACTGTGAAAGCATAAATTGAGCCTAACTAATACTTATAATTTTTATTGAGTACTTAGTATGTCCCAGGCACTGTTAGAACATATGTTAGATTAACACATCTATTAACTGCTTTAATGTGAAGTAGTATTATAACTTCATGTACCATATTCATGAGGAAAGGAGCATAATTTTTATTTGAACCCAGGTTGTGATGATCATTTGAACCCTGACAGTCAATGAAGATACAATTTCTTTTTATTTTCCCATAAATGTAAGATCATGTCCATCAAGATTACATTTTATACAAACAAGCCCTATTAGAATTTTAGTGCTGTTCCTGGGTTATTATTAAAATATATATAAGAAAAATATATTAATAAAGACTTAAAAAAAATCAAGGCCTATTGTACCTATGACAATTGAAGATGAGCATATTGTTGGCTTGTAATAAATTTTTATTAAAGGAGTTATGACTGTTAGTGTAAAAGGGCATAGTATCCATTTTTCTTTATTCAAAATTAAAATTTTACTGCTGAATTTTAATTAGACTGCAGCTTGTTTAAAAATAATATTATTTTATTAGTTTGACCTAATTGACAGTAATCATCATTGGTAGAAAATTAGGGTCATTTTAGTTATGATAGATCAATAAAACTATGGTGAGCAATTTTTATTTCTTTCACTTTTTGTGTGCTCTCTCTTTAAGACCCATGATTCAGGTAAATATAGCTACATAGTAGACACTCAATAAATATCTGTTAAATGACATAATATTTTTAGAATAATATAAACTCTTTTCATGATTAATAAACTCATATTAACTGACTAATGTTTTAAAATTAACATTAGAGTAATAATTATTTTCATTTATAACCTTTGTGAATAGATTATTACCCAAAGAGGTTATAGAAAAGCTGATAGTATTTTGTAATTATCAAAATCTTATTAAAAAAGGAACATAGCAAAGTGCTTAAGAGGACATAGTACTTGCACTGCTTGTTTTCAAGTCCCAAGTAGGGACTACCATTCATTGTGTGTGTTAACCTGGGCAAATTTCTTAAGTTCTCTGTGTCTCTGTTTCTTTATCTGCAAAATGGAGATGGTGATGATGCTGATGATTATATCACAGGAGATGCTACAGATAAAGTTTAAGAGAATACAAAATTAAGAGCTCCAAATTCTTAGCTATCGTTATTAAAATTTATTTTACCATTCATCTTTACCTAAAAGTTACTTGAGGACAGATAAGATAGAAATAATAAATACTGTGAAAAAAATCAGATAAATGCATTGTAATGATTGCATTTCTAAACTAGTGAGATGTTATTTTATGTTTACGGTTTCCTACATAAAAAGTAGAAGAAGGATTATTTACTGAGAAACAACCAGGGTGACCTTAAGAAACAAAAGTTTGAATTATTTATTCAGATTCTAATAAATAGAGGGTGATGAGAGAGTAGGACAAGAAACAGCGTATTGGAAGAGGGGTAGATTTGTTTTCTTTTGTTGCATTTTGTGCTGTAGGAAAAAAAAAATCTGTAAAATTACAGAACAAAATAGGAGTCTTTCATATCTTTCACATGGCTTTAGATTTCCAAGGGGTTGCTTTCACAGTAAAGGAGCAAGTCTCTCTGAAATTTCTCTGTGATTACTGACCTAACAAAGCCAAGGTTAAGGAAATGAGGATATTGTGACCATGAAACCATGGATAATGGTGCTCTGTATTTCTGTATTACTATTGTCTATAAATTCTCTAATCCTAGTTTACTATGCAACCCCATTTCAACCTATTAAAGTTTCCAAAAATTATGGAATATTTTCTATCAGAAGCTGTATATTCACCCTCTATGAAAATGTTGCAAAGGGAATTTTGTCCTAAGGGAAGAGGTTCAACATTCATGAAATGCTTCCTAGTGTTATGCATAATGTAAATGTCTCATGAAATGTTCAGGGACTAATTTGCCAGACTGACAAAAGGAGCAAAATGCAACACTTACTGCATGTAAACCTTGTAAACTTTGCCTGAGAGATCGAGACTTAAAAAACTAGATTTATTGTATATTTTTTGTCTAAGACTATGTTTCGTTGTAATCCTCAGATATTTATAGAGTATACTCTTGCATAAATTTACAAATTCATAAGAGGCTATACTCAAGTCTTAAAAACATGCTATCAAATATACAAGAATATGGAATTCATTAAAATAACTTTTTATTTAGATTTTCTTTTCACCTTCATTGCTAGCTATTTTTTTTATTTTAATGTTTCCCTTTGGATTAGATTTGAATTTAATCCAGTATGAGCTGCATTGTTTCTGGACAGTGCTGAAGCTCTGAAGATGTATTACACCCATGCATCACCATAGCATTGTCATTCTGACGATATATTAGTGCAATACATCTTCAAAGCCCTCAAATGAGAAGCTGTCTGGAAGGAATGGGGCAAGGCAAAAATTCAATTCAATTACAGGACAAAAGAACCAGCTGACGAGAAGAAGAGAACTCTCAAAGTAAGACTCTCAGTGGACTTGATTACAACCAAGTATTTCATGGAAGTATATTCTGTTTTTCCTTTTGTTACATGACAAGGAATAATTGCAGATTTTGAACACACCTCTATAAAGAGAAAATGGCTTCTCTTTGCGTTTCACTCAGTAGAAGCTGGATGGTTTGTTGGGAGCCATTTAATTGATTTGTGGAAAGTCATATAAACATTGGTATTCATTCACCATATAAACCTAAGGCATATAGTTAATCTACAGATTTATTTATTAAAGTACGCTAAGTATAAAGGAATGTTTACCTTTCAGATAAAGTCTTAGTTGGCACTTTTAAAGTTTTCAGATGCATATAAACACAGTTGCTAACTGAAAAGTGATCAGCAGGCAAAAACGAGAAAACTAACAACTCTTCATAGCCACCTCCTGACTATTTCCAATAGACTGGGCTGTCTATAGTAATCAATAAGTCTTATTGTTAGGATAAATTTTTCTTGGATATCTTTCATGTGTTAGAAAACAGAGAGACTCTTAATTTCATCATAGTGCAAACACATTCAGATTCTGAAGCCTTCAGTCTGTCTTAGATATGTTGCAAAAAATAATTTCTTCAGTAACCCCCCACTCTTTATAAAAAGCTTATATTAAGAATAATTATTTTACATCTATTTTCTTAAAAAATCACTTATGTGCCCTTAGTGTCAGATAGTCTACTAAACGTTGAGTAAATAGATGTAAGAGGAAAAAATACAGCTGCTACCTTCAAGGAGTTTACGGTTTTGTTGGAAGAGATATTGGTGGAGACGGAAACAATTACAATTCATGTTAACTTAAGACAATGAATAAGTTATCTTTTAACCCAAGCCTTGAAGTTCAAGGAAGGAAGGCTGCTAAGTGAAGCAGTGCTGTGCATTCTAATTGGAGATAACAGCTTTTGTAAAGGTTTGAAGGCAGGAAATAATTGAGTGTTTTGGCAAACTAAAATTTGTGGGCCTGAAACAAGCTGAAAAAGGGCAAATAGAAAAGAGGGTTTAAGGTGAGGCTGGAGAAGATAAGATGAAAAGGGTCTTCAGATCAACTATGGTTTGTAGGCCATGTTGAGATCAGATTTATTTTTTTGTTGTCTCCCCCCCGCTGCCTCCCGAATAACAAAGAAACTCATGGGACCTTTGGAGCACAAAAGAGACACGATTTGATCTTAATACTTAGAAGATGCTTGTGGTGCTGTGTAGGAAATGAGTTGCTCCAGTATTCGTGCCTGGAGAATCCCATGGACAGAAAAGTCTAGTGGGGTACAGGCCATTGGGTCCCAAAGAGTTGGACACGAGAGTGTTAGTTGAGCCACTAACACTTTCATGTTCACTTGAAGCATAGTAGAGAAACCATTTAGGAAACCAGCATCATAGTTGAAATGGGAGATGATGTTGACTTTAACAAGGATGATGGCAGTAGATATGAAGAGTCATGGGTGAATCCCAGATTATACAAGGTAAAACCAAAGGACTGAGAGGTGGGAGATGGGGAATGCCTCTTAGTTTTCTGGCTTCATCAATGTGAAAAATGAGTTTGTTGTTGACTGAAATGAGACTAACTCTTACAGGAGAGTGGATAGCAACAACAAAATGATCTCATCGTGTCCTGGGACCCACATAAGTTCCTGGGACAGGCCACCACGTGAAAGTCCTTGGTTTCCAGCAGGAAAAACTTTAAGAGAGAGCCAAAAAAACATGAAAATTAGTTTCTTTAGAGAGATATGCACTCCATAAGCAAAATGTAGACCTTTTCAGAAAATGAGAAGGATCCCAGGGCAGCAGGATATTGGGCTGAGTAGTTTTATATGCTAATGACTAGAAGGAATATTTTTGCTATTTTGGGAAAGGATTGAACCAGTGCCCACGTTTTGACCTTTTGTGGTCATCCTCAGAACTGTCATGTTATAAGAGGGGGTGATTTTTAGTACACTAATGAAAGTATCGTGAGCTAAAGGTCAGTGACTGGACTATTCTAGAAACCACCTTGGTTTCAGTCAGTTCTAGTCAGTTTTTATCACATCCTAACAGCTGCATCCCTTCTTCATTTATCTAGCAGTTGTGGCCTTCCCCTTTCTTTCCTGTCTCAAAACTGGGAGAGAAATGTATTTCAGGAAAAAAAAATGAGATTTCTATTTTGGCCATGCTAAATTATAAGACATATCAAGCATTCAAATGGAAATGTCAGTAAATAATGGGATCTATGAGACCTGATCTCAAAGACAAGGCCAAGACAAGAATGAGACTTAAAGTCATGAGTATAAGTTTATCCTTGGGAGGGAAAATAGACACACAGAAGAAGGTCCACCACCAATGTCTGAGGATTTGGACAACAGGAGAGCAAAAGAAACTTAGAATTACTAGTGTGACAGATGAAGACCTGGGAGGATACATCTCAGAGATGAGATTGTTTGGTAATTAGAAACAGATTTAGTGAATTGAAATGTAACAAGAGGTAGAATACGATACAGAAAAGTCTCTATTGCATTGGCAATATGAATATTATTTTTGACTTTCACAAAAGCCATTTCAGTGACATTGTGGAACAGGAGTCAGACTGAGTTTGTTAAACAGCAGATGTAGGTGGAAGATGGTAAACAAGTAGAGAAAGCTTGTCTCTTTCAAGAAATTTTATTGTGTTGAGGGAAGGGGAAGTGGGATGTTTGCTAGACTGTTGTGTAAGGTTCAGGAGAGGGATGCATTTTTAAGAGAAAGAAAATAATATAACAAACCTAAGGCACCAATCATATGGACTCAATAGTTATAAGTACATGACTAATTTTGTTCATTTGTGCTGTCTCTTTCAACTCACAGGAGGATTTCTTTTTAATGCATATTTTAAAAGTACCATGCTGCTTCTGCTGCTAAGTCGCTTCAGTCGTGTCTGACTCTGAGACCCCATAGACGGCAGCCCACCAGGCTCCCCCATCCCTGGGATTCTCCAGACAAGAGTACTGGAGTGGGTTGCCATTGCCTTCTCCATTAAAAGTACCATAAGCAGTAGTAATTGCAGAACATTTAAGCCCCAGTTGATCAAAAAACAAATAGTAGCAACTATAAAAGTGATGGAATCATTTCCAGGTGGCTCTGATGGTAAAGAACCCACCTGCCAATGCAGGAGACATAAAAGACACGGGTTTGGTCTCTGGGTCAGAAAGATCCCCTGGAGGAGGGCATGGCAACCCACTCCAGTATTCATGCCTGGAAGATCTCTTGGACAGAGGAGCCTGATGGGTTACAGTTCATAGGGTCGCAAAGAGTTGGACACAACTGAAGTGACTTAGCACACAAACCCATAAAAGTGATACCCCCTTATCTTTTATGTTTTGTTCTTAAACTCATGATATAGAAGCTTCTGTTGAACCGATACAAAGTGCATAAGGAGCTGGAAGCTCTCGGGTGTGTATTGTGTGCTGCTTCTAAGCTCCTTCTCCTCAACCTTCTCACTGGAGCGTTCCTGTCACTTACATGGGACACAAAGCTCCTCAGTTCCAGCTCTTTCAGGAAAGCTTCTATTCTTCTCTTTTTATAGCATGTCTATGTCTCTTAGTTCTATTCCATTGCTTTGCCCTGAAATTGTGTGTGCTTTATGCTCAATTTATCACCCCAGTCATCTGCTGCCCTGACTGGCACCAGCCTGGAAATATCACCTGGAAGTTTATTGCTCAAAGGAATCACCATCCTTTTTTTTCCCTTTTGGTCTGTAACAGGAGGTACAGTCTTCGAAAAAGTCAGCCTTTCTCTTCCCAGGTGTTCTCTTGC
Organism: Giraffa tippelskirchi; assembly: GCF_054371585.1. NCBI lineage: Eukaryota > Metazoa > Chordata > Mammalia > Artiodactyla > Giraffidae > Giraffa > Giraffa tippelskirchi. Next base: position 149,092,692 of record NC_137279.1, read on the forward strand.
TCTGCAGCTATCACATATTGCCAACTGTTCCTATCAAAATTTTGAAATGTTACAGGGCATATATTGGATACATAAAGTTAAATCAAGAAAGAAGAAAGTGATTTGATGTAGTTTTCAGGTAGAAAAAAAATGCTTCTGTCTACACACTTGTTGAATCTGATTTGTATAGTAATAGGTATAATGCTGCTGCTGCTGCTAAGTCGCTTCAGTCATGTCTGACTCGGTGCAACCCCATAGACGGCAGCCCACTAGGCTCTCCTGTCCTTGGGATTCTCCAGGCAAGAACACTGGAGTGGGTTGCCATTTCCTTCTCCAATGCGTGAAAGTGAAAAGTGAAAGTGAAGTCGTTCAGTCGTGTCCGACCCTTAGCAACCCCTAGCGACCCCATGGACTGCGGCCTACCAGGCTCCTCTGTCCATGGGATTTTCCAGGCAAGAGTACTGGAGTAGGTTTCCATTGCCTTCTCCGAATAGGTATACTAGCTCATTGTGAATAAGAAAAATACTTAAATAATTTGTGCCTAAAATATAAAAATGAAACTTTTATGTGATATGCTGGTTAGTGCAATTTTTAGGTACTTAAATTTGTGTTGAAATTCTCAAATGCTGCTTCTGTGGTACATAGAGCCCATGCATACTCTAAGACTGTAATCTAACAGGGTTGAGGTGGAATTAAAATTCCATCTCAGGTAGTTTGGTAATAGAATTGGATTTCAACCTTTACTTAGCTTCAGTGTGCAAATGAATCCTCTCTAGGATTTCTTCCTACAGATGGTGGGGTAATCAGATGTAAGGGGGTTGAATAGGATGTGATTTCTCCAAACCTCACTAAAGAGAAGAAGGACACATGTTAAGCTTGTTAAGGCCCTGACATAATCATCTTTAATCATGATGTCTAGACTAAACATCAAACATGCTTAGATTAAGATATGCAATTCAAAGTGTCTTTCAACATCAGCTTTCTTATGCACTGCCTTTCAGTTGCATTATTTTTAAATTATTTTTTTCATTTATACCTCTCAGACATTCACAAATTTTGAAATCTACTCAGGAAAGGTGTTAGTGACATACTAAATATAGGAGCAACCCATCCTCAGAATACAAGCAAGGATGCACATATGATCATTAGATAATCAGAGGAGGAATCTTGAGAATAATCCACAGGCAGAAGACAGTATTAGAATCAGTGATTCCCAACTGTGAATGTTGAAAAGACAATGTGTAGCTCTATGTATGCTGATAGAGATATATGTTATCATTTGGGAAGTGTTCAGACATAGGCAAAAGACTCTGGAGATGAGCAAACCCACAGACGTGGCTAACTTTTGAAGATTCATGTTGATACAAACACCATCTTTTATCTCTGCTAAGGTATAGTAAGATCTATAAGAGCTAAATCTACTTCTATCTGATTCTTCACTGTGCTTGACATGTGATAGATGACTAAAAATATCTTTGAATGAATGATAAACCTAAAACTTACTTCCAATGATTTTGGATAATGCTTTGATTTCTCCTATTATCACTGGCAACAATAATGACATAAAGTATCCTTTATGAGCACTTATTATATGCCAGGCAATTTATATTCATTTACTTAGTTGAACCTCAAAAATAGTCCGGATATTGTAGGCAGTGTTATTTGAATTTTTGTGCTAAAGAAACTATAACTTAGTACTTAGTAATTTTCCCAAAGAATAGAGGTAGTATGTTTCAGAGTTAGAATTCACACTCAATTTATCAATAAAGGAGAGCATAGGATGTGAATTACTGACTACTTGGAGGTGCTAATAGTAGAATTAGAATTTCTGGCTATTGGGCTTATTATTGTAGAAAGAAGTTCATCTCAAAATGGCTAAAGTATTTTGGAACAACAATGACAGCTATCATAAAATTGAACTGAGAAACTATTGGGTAGTAAACTCCCTATTACTGGAATAAAGACTGCATAATCTCTTATCCAGAAAGCTGCCTAAGTGAACTCTGGCATTTATGAAAGTGAAAGGATTCACTAACAATTGATATCATAGTATTTTACTGAAAGACCAGTGTACTATCCAGAGTTCTCCAGAGAAATAGAGAGAAACACATATATGTGTATATATTCACATACATATATATGCACATATATACACACCTATTTTTAACTATTTACTTTTACATAGCACTTTTTTTCTTTTATTGTAAATGTATGTCCTACTTATTTTTATATAATAAAAATGAGGCCAAATGACAATTTTGTTTCATGTGTTTGTGTATATATACACACACATATAAATTATATTTATATATATATATACATTTAAATGATAAAATGCTGTTTAATGTATATACACACATTTTAATGAAGTAATGGTGATGCTAAATGATAGTAAATGACCTTTTATTTAATGTCTATATATGATATATATTTGGTATATATATATATATATTATATGGAGAAGAAAATAGCAACCCACTCCAGTATTCTTGCCTGGGATATCCCCTGGACAGAGGAACCTTGTGGGCTATAGTCCATGGGGTTGCAAAACAGTCAGACATGACTTAGTAACTAAACAACAATATATAATATATACACACATTTGGTGTCACCATTATTTCATTAAAATGATCTATTAATGCTGATAAAGACAGGACAAATACTTAGTATAAAAGATCATCTGGTGTAAAAACAGATATTTGATAGTCTTACATTAAATACTCTTCTTTGTCTGTCTGTCTAGTCAGTAAGCTGAAACTGTGTATTTACTGTGGATTATGAATCAACACCCTACAGCCTGTGGGGAGAATTTCTTCTGCTGACTGTTTCTGCAAATGAAGTTTTATTGGAACGCAGGCACATCATCGACAGCTTCTTTCATGTTGCAACAGCAGTTGACTTGTTGCAAAGAGACCCTTTGTTCTGCATCTGAAAAAATTTACTACCTGATCCTTTTACATGAAAAGTTTTTTGAACCCTGCTGTAAATTATAAAAGGATTCTATCTCTTATTTTTAGTACAGGTTTTCTTCTCAATATAACCCTGAATGTAGACAGCTGCAACTGCATCTTTAAAAGGCCAAGATTTGATTTCATGGTTAGTGCTTTCTAGGTATTATATAATTCCAGTGAGGTCTATTTCTGCATTTCTTCTTCAACTAATTCTTCAAATATATCCATTTTTTTTCTTTTATTTTGCCAGATTTCAATCAACCAGTGAACCTGTTGACCACTAAATTCCCTTCAGTCTCTGAGTTTTAAAATTTTACATTGTTGTGTTATTATATGTTACTTTCAACTTCCTCCATATCTACACCAAGAATCATTTTTATTACAGAATTTGGAAGGATTACATCTTTGACTGCATTGTACTATTGATAGAAAAAAAAAAAAAGCTGCTCTGGACTTTTCTCCAGGAAGAATGTATTTCTGAGCCAATTTATGTGGCCACTTTTGAGTGAGGCAGGATTTTTTTCTTGGAAAGAGAGCTGGGAGCTGGCACATTTGCCCAGAAGGCCTGTGGAACTTCACTGACTGACAGGTATAGAAGCATCTCTAGGCTGAATAACTCCTGCGTAGTAAGATAAAAGTCACTGTTTGATCAACATCCAACGGGTAGAGAAAGCACAAGAAGCAAACAGTGGGGGAAAAAAAAGTTGTCAAGTAAAATCAATAAGGCCTCTGTCTGGGATCTGGGAAGCCAAACAATGGGAAAATGTGTGATTTGATAGTATTGATCTTCAGAGGCATCCTCAGTACTGCCTCTTCTGCCCTTAACAGGGATTCATTGTGTTAAATGTTGTTCACTCACTATTGCAGGAGTCAAATACATTTCTTTTTTTTTTTTTCTCTTGATGTGTTCAAATTACATGGCAATCTAAACTATCATAAGCACTATTTCTATACTTCAGAGATGAAATAAGTAAACTGTATAAATAAATTTGAAATGGCAGATTAAAATAACAGATCTCGGGATGCTTATTACTTATTATTCGTCAAGAGTTCATCTCTTACTGAAGAGGAGATAAACCTGAAATCACTGAATTTCTCAATCACGTTGGTTATTACTCTGTGCTAGGGGATGTGGCTGAACAAGAAAATGAAAACCACAAAACAGGGAATGGCAAATTTACCCCAAACATTGTACTATATTCTTATTTGATAGGATATCTTTTTAAGAGCAAGATATTATGCTTAGTGAAAAATAAGAAAGTCATAAATTTAAACCCTGTTACCTAACTATGGGATCTTGGGCAAGTCACTTAACTACTTAAGAACACAACTTTCTCACCCCTAAAATGAAGCTATAAGAGAATCTCTAATGCATTTCCTGCCCCAAACTCCTTTATTTTTTTTTAATCCTTAATTAATTAATTTATTTTTTTAAATAAATTTATTTATTTTAGTTGGGGGCTAATGACTTTACAATATTGTAGTGGTTTTTGCCATACATTGACATGAATCAGCCATGGGTTTACATGTGTTCCCCATCCTGAACCCCCCTCCCTCTTCCCTCCCCATCCCATCCCTCTGGGTCATCCCATTGACCCAGCCCTGAGCATTCGTCTCATGCATCGAACCTGGAATGGTGTTCTGTTTCACATATGATAATATACATGTTTCAATGCTATTGTCCTAGAACGTCCCACCCTCACCTTCTCCCTCAGAGTCCATAAGACTGTTCTATGCATCTGTGTCTCTTATTCTGTCTCGCATATAGGGTTATTGTTACCATCTTTCAAATTCCATATATATGCATTAGTATACTGTATTGGTGTTTTTCTTTCTGGCTTACTTCACTCTGTATAATGGGCTCCAGTTTCATCCATCTCAATAGAACTGATTCAAATGTAAAAACTCCTTTAATTCTGTGAATCCAGTTACAAGCTAAGTTCCATAGATAGGGCATACAAATTCTGTCTCATTACATTATTCTAAAATACAAATATGTGAAATTCACATACATGTGTGTACACGAACACAGAATCGTGATCTGACTAAAGAAAACTTTGACAGGCAATCAAACCAAACTATCCTAACAAAATATGAAACACAGAAATTAAGTAATAGATATGCTTTCTGGAGAAACATATATCAGCTTGGTAAAAATCTAAAATTTGAGCTTATTAGCACACAGGGCAAAAAGAGTAACACGATGATGTATGTAAAATTTATTGTCCAAAGATAGGAGCAAAACATTTCATCAGATGAGACTGATTTCTTTTGTGAGGTTTCAGAGTAATTTTTACATGTGTCAGTTCAGTTGAGTTGAGTCGCTCAGTCGTGTCCAACTCTTTGCGACCCCATGAATCGCAGCACGCCAGGCCTCCCTGTCCATCACCATCTCCTGGAGTCTACCCAAACCCATGTCCATCGAGTCAGTGATGCCATCCAGCCATCTCATCCTCTGTCGTCCCCTTCTCCTCCTGCCCTCAATCCTTCCCAGCATTAGGGTCTTTTCCAATGAGTCAACTCTTCTCGTGAGGTGGCCAAAGTATTGGAGTTTCAGCTTCAACATCAGGCTTTCCAGTGAATATTCAGGATTGATTTCCTTTAGGATGAACTGGTTGGATCTCCTTGCAGTCCAAGGGACTCTCAAGAGTCTTCTCCAACACCACAGTTCAAAAGCATCAATTCTTCGGCGCTCAGCTTTCTTTATAGTCCAACTCTCACATCCATACATAACTACTTGGAAAAACCATAGCCTTGACTAGACAGACCTTTGTTGGCAAAGTAATGTCTCTGCTTTTTAATATGCTATCTAGATTGGTCATAACTTTCCTTCCAAGAGGTAAGTGTCTTTTAATTTCATGGCTGCAGTAGTGTCTGCCAATAAAGGACACTAAACAATCCACAAGGCTCTAATGACAGTTTGTATATTAATCCTTGGTAAATGTTAAAGATAAGCTCCAATACTTTAGCTGCCTGATGTGAACAGCTGATTCATTGGAAAAGATCCTAATGCTAGGAAAGATTGAAGGCAAAAGGAGAAGAGGGTAGCAGAAGATGAGATTGTTAGAGACCATCACCAAATCAATAGACATGAATTTGAGCAAACGCAGGGAGATAGTGAAGGACAAGGGAGCCTGGAGGGCTGCAGTCCATGGGGTTGCAAAAAGTCATACATGACTTAGCGACTGAACAACAACAACACTGAAAGCAGTCATTTGGAAAGGAGAGGGTCATGTAGTTGTTACTTTACAGTGATCTAACTTAATAAGGAAATACAACATTTAAATAATTTCCAACACAGCCAGTTGGTTTTTTCTAGATTTTGAACAGAATTGGCTCTTCAGAAATTGTAAAAGTAAAGTTGAAATTATCTGATCAGATTCTATGATATGGAGCTAGATGTGAAGCAGAAAATTTCTTCCCAAGAAGAAACAGAGTAACTGCATCAAGATGAAGATACCAGTCTCATCCAAGAATAGGAAATGTGAATCAAAGGTAGAGACCCCAGGTAGCATCAAGATGGAGCTGCCTGCTTTATCAAGAAACATAAAATATGAACTAAAGTTTGAGGCCCCAGGTAGCAAAGATAAGTTGTCTAAGACAAGAGCTTGAAAGTGTAAATAGCGTTTCTTTCCTTAGTATGTACATCATGCCAGATACTATGCTAAATGTTTTAGGTGCACTATATTATATGTTTTTATAACAATGATGTGTTGTAACAATGATGTGTTATCATATTAATTTTACTCACAAACTGAGGTTTAGAAAAGTTAAATGTAATACTAAGAGACACCATTGCTATATATTTGCCATATAAATTATTTTTTCCTTGAGAAAATATCATATTCAGTGTTCAAGATTAAATTAGCCAAAGAGGATTCAGTGAATAATCATGATATCACCATAATAGTTTAAGAGAAAGAACTGTTTTCTTAATTAAATCTCTTGCTCATGCTCCGTCACTAAGTTGTGTCCAACTCTTTGCAACTCTGTGGACTTTGCCTGCCAGGCCCATCTGTCTATAGGATTTCCCAGGCAAGAATACTGGAATGGGTTGTCATTTCCTTCTCTGGGGAACCTTTCTAACCCAGAGATTGAACCTGAGTCTCTTGCATTGACAGGCAGATTCTTTACCACTGAGCCACCAGGGAAGTCCATCTTTTAAATAAATATGCCCGTCTAAATTGCATTAGAGTATTTCATTCCAGATTTTATTGTTATAAAGAAGGTTTTGGTTACTTTTTTGGTCATATTAGTATATTTTGATACATAGTAAAAACATCCTTTTTAAGTAAAACTCTTTATCAGTTTTCAAAAAAAAATAGTAATATGAACTTGTTATAATATTCCTGTTGAGCCTTTGCTTCAAGTTTGGCTCTATTCTTCTTGTGCAATATTTGATTCTATTTTTCTTCAAATAATTCTCTTTAATTGGCCTCTAAATGTTTTGTTTTTTTTTCTCCTCTTTTGTGAATCGTAAGTATATTATGGTCTTTTACACAACTCACTTCCTTCATTAGAGTTTCCAAGGCACTGTCCATGTTTCTTACCAAAGTGAAATTGTGTTTGTTTCATTTCATTTGTTTTAAATTATACCATCATGTAAGAACCAAGTAGTCCCTAGGTATTATTTTCTGAAAATGATAATAAAATTTTATAAGGGCAAAAAAGGCATTTTATTGGGATTAGTCAACTAAAAACTAATAAACCCACTCAAATAAATAAACATACAAAATCAAAGGGCATAGTCTTTGAACTTTTCATCTATTTTTTTTCCAGGGTATAAATATCATACATCATTGATAAGGTCTCAATATGTAACATTTCTCCATTTACATGGAGACTGGCAGTTTTTAAAAAATACAACAAAAGATAGCAGTCTAACTTTTAATTAAAAGATTAAGAATAAAGATACATATATTTCCTCAATGATTTAATGCTAACTTACTTGTATTTTTCACCAGGAATGAGCTTCACATTTGCCCACAGGGAATTACACTGTAAAATAACATAAACAATTATCAAGAAACTTCAACAGTAACATTGGAGAGAATGACTCTCCTTACAAGTTAATTATACACTGTCAGAAATTCTGTAAAGTGAAATAAGAAAAATAGAAAGAGCACTGGACTGGGAGTCAAAAAGGATTGTTTTCTCTCAAAGTTCTGCTCTTGTGCCAAGCTCATTGAGTAAGCTGCTTAACCTCTTTAGAATTAAATCTTCTTATATCAGAATCAGAAATTTACATTTGCCCGACTGAATTGTTTCGATGACAAACGAAATAATCAACATGAAAGCATTTCCAAAGTCAGAAGTCTTCAATGAATATAAGTAAAATACTAGCAGACTTATTGTTTCCCATAAAATTGGATTTGAAAGGACTTAAATGCTCAGAAGTAGTTTTAATTTCCCCAACTCTCTCTATTTTTTCCCCTAAAACTTTGTAACCTAGATTTTCTTAATAAAACTTAAATGTAAAAATTCAGGGTTAAGGGTGGGGTATGAATGGAAAAAATTAAAAATAATTTTGCAAAAGTGAGAAATCAACTCATTCCTCTTCTTATATTAAATGGTTTCTGTTATTACAAAAAGACATTGAGAGAAATTTTCCCCATACCTCTATTTTCACTCAGAAATGACACTAAGTGATTTCAACACGTATTTATATGAGTTTTAAGTTGATTCTGTGTGCTATACTGAGCTGGATTTAACGGAAGAAGATTGACTGACTGATCTGCCTATCTAAGGCATCTGAACCCTTCTGGTAAATAATAATATCTACAAAGAAAAGACTTGACTTTTTTTAATGAGTTTTATATACATGACATCAGAATAGCTCTCTTCAAGTGTGTCTATTTGTCACTAAGTCAATTGCCCCTTTATATGGTAAAAAGCTGGTGCATTTTACTACTCACTAGAGGAAATAGTCTTAAGGAAGATAGACTCCCTCCTACACTCAATTAAATTGTCATTTGAAAGCCAGTAATGTAGCCGAATCATTTACACTAGCTATATCCTTTATTTTCAGAAGAGGGTTGGAAACTTCAGTGACCCTTAGAATCAGATAAGCTTTTTATGTAATTGAGACAAGCAATATTCCATTTTTAATGGCTAATACCCAGGCAGACTGAAAGGCATTTTAGAGAGGGAATCTGCTATATAATTAAAAGGAGATTGGTATTGCAGAAAACATCTATGGATTTCATTTGGAAATTCTAATAATATATAAATACATAACTATATATATTGAGAGATAGATATTTACATTTCAAGTAAAGTGATATTATATGAGTATTGTAACAGAACTGATTGAACAGAGAAAAAAAGATTTATCTGTGAATTTGGAAGTTAACTTCCAGGGAGAGTTAACAGGACATTTTTTTTTTTTTTTTGGTATGCTAGTCAGTTCAGGAGTTAGATAATGAGCAATTAAAGATAATTGGCACTTCTTTGCTTAAAAAATAAATTGTAAGATATTTAATAGCTTTCAAGTGTAACCAGATAATCTCAGACAAAAGAATACTTCAGATAACTGAAGCAATCTGCTTAGGTTTTCTATCTTCTGTTAGAAACCCCACTACTTCCTCCAGGTAAGCTTTAGCTCTTTACTCTTATAGTCTCCTAAACAATGAATTTAATTACTTTTTGTATTCATTAACTAAATATTCACGTAAACCCTGCCACAGAGTGCTATGCTAAATTTCAAGGAAATACATGACCAACAGCAGTCAAGGTTCAGCAGTTTCCTTGCTGTGCTCCTGTTTCCCTTGGTTCGAACTTCAACTCTGCCAGGGTAAAATTATTTTTAGTGTACTCTTCTCTTTCCTCAAAGAAATTTTTTCTTGATTATTATTCATCTTCAATCTTAGATGCTTAAATACAGTCTTCTATCCTTCCTGTTCATTTTATTGCCCCTTTTAGTCAACTCGGATATTTTCATATTTCCCCATCCTCAGCTTCTTCATTCATTCTCTGCTTCATCCCTTCCCTGGTCTCTAAAATCATTCACTGTTGGAAATCAAGGACCACATCTTCCTTTTCATCTGAATTTGGATGTACAACCATATCTCTTGCAAGGACTCTCTTGGTAATACTTACTTTCAGGTGACTGGAGTTGAGCTCACAGATGACTGAGTCAATTCAGAAAATACAACATATTTAAAGTAATGTTCTTTTTTTTCTTCAAGCTGCTCTTTATAATGGATTTTCATGGAATACACTGGTTCTTTAAAATGTTGTTCTACAATTCATGATAAGTCTGTTTTTTTACTTGTTAGGGAACACTTTAGACTTTTTTTTACTGCAAATTGTTGTCATATGCTTTCTTTTTAAAAACTTCATTTCACATTTTACAATTGAAATTCTTGGAATATTTAAAGTTTGTTAGTCACACAGGCATGTCCGATTCTTTGCGACACCATGGACTGTAGCCCACCAGACTCCTCTGTCCATGGAATTCTCCAGCCAAAGGATACTGGAGTGGGTAGCCATTCCCTTCTCCAGGGGATCTTCCTGACCCAGGGACTGAACCCTGGTCTGCTGAATTGCAGGCAGATTCTTTACTATCTGAGCCACCACTGGAGCCCATTTAAGGTTTAATTCAAATGTAAATTTAAAGCCCATTTAGAGTTTGATTCAAATATAATTAAACTCTATATTGTTGTTACTGTTATTTAATTTTTAGAACTGCATACATAATGCTGAGATAATAGTTATTTTCCAGTTCACAGCATATTGTCATTTGTCCACGTGTAACCTCTTTTATTTACTTTTATTTTATATCCTTTATTCTAACTCCCCTTTCCCTCTCCTGCCTTATCCCACTCATTCTAATGTGTTTACTATAAATTAATGAGTGTGAATATTTTCTTATAAAGCATATAGAATTATTTTGAGACTTTAAATTTATGTAAATGTCAATGCTTAAAGTTTCCATTCCCAAATATCCTTCCAAAATTTCTCATTAAGAAGCTTTGTGATTTTTGCCAGTTTCGTAGATGTGATTTCTCATTTTATTTGAATTTTTCTGGTTACAAGTGAATTTGAGCATCTATTTATACATTATATTAATTATTCAGATTTTCTACTTTGAGGATTTTCTTTTGATACGTTTGACTATTTCTCAGTTTTTAATTTTAGTCGTTTTAACTGATGATTTAATGATATTCTTTGTATATTATTGATACTGATTCCTTGTTTGTCTTAGACATTTTGAATAATTTTTCCCAGTCTCCATTAATTTTACTTAAACTTTTTTATTTAAAATTCCTTGTTTATCACCAGCATTTTAAAATAATACTCCTGGTCTATCAAGTGTATCTTAATTTTGCTTCAATTTTCTTTTGTTGAACCAAAGTTTGTAATTTCAATATGGCTAAACCATTAAAATCTTATCTTATAGTTTTTGTAGTTGTTGTTTTTTAGATCATAAATATACTCTGCTATGCTTTTTATGTATCACATTTTTATATGTCATATTTAGGCATTTAATCCATCAAAACATTTATACATAGTATAAGATGAGGGTCCCAACAATGATTTCCTCTATATGGTGAGCCATCTTCCCTGGTGTTATGTAACAATTTATTCTTTCTCTGTTGATCTGAGGAGTGATGCTTTATTATGAACAAATGATTCTCTTCCATAAAAGTGTAATTGTCTGTCCCTGAACTTTGTTGTTCAGTTGTCAAGTCGTGTTCAGCTCTGCAACCCCAGGGCCTGCAACACACCAGGCTTCCTCGTCCTTCACCATCTCCAAGAGTTTGCTCAAACTCATGTCTGTTGAGTCAGTGATGCATCCAATGATCTAATCCTCTTGATGCCCCCTTCTCCTCAGCCCGCAACTTTTGCCATAGATTTTATTAAAATGTATTTATAGCAGCCCCAAATCATTTTGACATCAGGGGCTGGTTTTGTGGAAGACAATGTTTCCACGGATCAAGGTGGGGGGATGGCTACAGGATGACTCAAGCATCACATTTTTTGTGCACTTTATTTCTATTTTTATTACAGCAGCTCCACCTCATATCATCAGGCTTAAATCCCAGAGGCTAGGGCCCCTGTTTTATAGCATCCCTTGACAATAGTATGATAATTATCCCCTACAATTTTTCAGGATGACTTAGTTCATTTTTGACTGTTATTCTTCCATGTAAATAAATATGAAAGTTTTGAAAAGGTCTTCAAACAAAAATAAAACCACAGGAATTTATGGAGTAAATAGAGAGAATTGGCAAAAAGGTTTTTGAAAGGTTCTTTTAGAAAGTTCTTCAAACAAGAACAAAACCACAGGAATTTATGAAGTAAATAAGGAGAAGTTTTCAAGATTATGTCATCTATTCATGAACATTATATAGCTCTTCTTTAATAACAATCTTAATTTATCATCTTGAATGAAATGTTAATTTTTTCAATATGATGATTATAGAGATACAAATGCTAATAAGCATGTATATGTAATGATCAAAGTCTATGCTATTTCTCGTATGATTCTTTGAATTTTATCAATGAAATTACAAAGGCAAGTCATCAATTAAAAGTGAGGATAAGAAATAGGTGTTAGAGATTGAAAGAAAAGAAAAGAACTGGGAAAACAATATTTGGTAAGTTGAGAATATGTTTTTGTTTTGTTTTGTTTTGTTCTATTTTATTTTGTGGATAAGAGAAGTTTTCAAATATCAGAAGACTATTACATGGATAAGACTTTCAACTGTTTATATGTGATTCTGGAGGTTGGACAAAAAGCTGTCTACATTCTAGAATTTACTTTTATGTAAAGAGTGTTTTCTATTAAGAGTTGAAAAATAAAAGAAGTTTTCATTGAGTTAGTGAGATTAGGAATGTTCAAAGAGGACATCTTGCTTTTTTTGAATATATGAGGTATGACAGAGTATCAGTACATACATGGGTTAAGGCATGGACTAAAATTTCTTAAAATTCTTGAAAATTTAGAAACATAATTCTAGAATGTAATAATGAAGTGTTTTCTTTTAAAATTGAAATAATTGTGCACTACTTTTGTTGTCCATGCAAATTCTGTCTTTTGACCGACAGTGGTGGTGTTGGTCTTAATAGAATCATCTTGTTATGTAATCAAATAAAATTATTTTAAAATAACTTATATCATCTATTACCATCAATTTCTCAGGTAAAAGTCTTAACACAAAAAGAGAAGAAAGGACAGTTGGTATAAATGGAATCTCTAACTTAATCTTATCTTCTGAAAAAAAAAATTTACGTGTTCTCATTTCTCTAATAAAACTTTATCATGGACAGGCATTTGTCATTTTACTAGGGTCTAGGAACAATATGCCAGAGAGAATGTGGGTTGGAGACTTGTGTGAAAGTCGTCCTGTGATTTAGAACAGAGTCAGTGTCTTTGTCCATTTGGGTTACTCTAACAAAAATACCATAGACTGGGTTACTTAAACAACAAACATTTATTTCTTACAGTTTGAGAAGGTAGGAAGCTCAAGATCAGGGCCCAGGCAGATTCTGTATCTAACTGAGAGTTAGTGTTGTCTTTATGCTTTGTTCCCATGTGGCAGGAAACAGAATGAAAGAGCTCTCTGTAGTCTCTTTAAGTGTTTTTAAAGAATTAATTTTTTTAGAGCTGTATAAGTTTCACAGAAAAACTGAGAGAAAGATATAGAGATTTTCCCATATACCCATCACTTGTCATAATGGTTATTAATGTTATACATTTGTTACCAAGGATAAACTTACATTGACATCATAACCACCCAAAACCTTAGCTTACTTTAGGGTTAAGTCTGATGCTGACCAGTAATGCTGAAGAGGCTGAAGTTGAACAGTTCTATGAAGACATACAAGACCTTCTAGAACTAACACCCAAAAAAGATGTCCTTTTCATTATAGGGGACTGGAATGCAAAAGTAGGAAGTCAAGAAACACCTGGTGTAACAGGCAAATTTGGCCTTGGGGTACAGAATGAAGCAGGGCAAAAGCTAATAGACTTCTGCCAAGAGAACGCACTTGTCATAGCAAACACCCTCTTCCAACAACACAAGAGAAGACTCTACACATGGACATCACCAGATGGTCAACACCAAAATCAGATTGATTATATTCTTTGCAGCCAAAGATGGAGAAGCTCTATACAGTCAGCAAAAACAAGACAAGGAGCTGACTGTGGCTCAGATCATGAACTCTTTATTGCAAAATTCAGACTGAAATTGAAGAAAGTATGGAAAACCACTAGACCATTCATGTATGACTTAAATCAAATCCCTTATGATTATACAGTGGAAGTGAGAAATAGATTTAAGGGACTAGATCTGACAGACAGAGTATCTGATGAACTATGGACGGAGGTTCGTGACATTGTACAGGAGATAGGAATCAAGACCATCCCCAAGAAAAAGAAATGCAAAAAAGCAAAATGGCTGTCTGAGGAGGCCTTACAAATAGCTGTGAAAAGAAGAGAAGTGAAAAGCAAAGGAGAAAGGGAAAGATATTCCCATCTAAATGCAGGGTTCCAAAGAATAGCAAGGCGACATAAGAAAGCCTTCCTCAGTGATCAATGCAAAGAAATAGAGGAAAACAATAGAATGGGAAACACTAGAGATCTCTTCAAGAAAATTAGAGATACCAAGGGAGCATTTCATGCAAAGATGGGCTCGACAAAGGACAGAAATGGTATGGACCTAACAGAAGCAGAAGATATTAAGAAGAGGTGGCAAGAATACACAGAAGAACTATACAAAAAAGATCTTCACGATCCAGATAATCACTATGGTGTGATCACTCACCTAGAGCCAGACATCCTGGAATGTGAAGTCAAGTGGGCCTCAGAAAGCATCACTATGAACAAAACTAGTGGAGGTGATGGAATTCCAGTTGAGCTATTTCAAATCCTGGAAGATGGTGCTGTGAAAGTGCTGCGCTCAGTATACCAGCAAATCTGGAAAACTCAGCAGTGGCCACAGGACTGGAAAAGGTCAGTTTTCATTCCAATCCCAAAGGAAGGCAATGCCAAAGAATGCTCAAACTACCACACAATTGCACTCATCTCACATGCTAGTAAAGTAATGCTCAAAATTCTCCAAGCCAGGCTTCAGCAATATGTGAACCGTGAACTTGCAGATGTTTAAGCTGGTTTTAGAAAAGGCAGAGGAACCAGAGATCAAATTGCCAACATCCGCTGGATCATTGAAAAAGCAAGAGAGTTCCAGAAAAATATCTATTTCTGCTTTATTGACTATGTCAAAGCCTTTGACTATGTGGATCACAATAAACTGTGGAAAATTCTGAAAGAGATGGGCATACCAGACCACCTGACCTGCCTCTTGAGAAACCTGTATGCAGATCAGGAAGCAACAGTTAGAACTGGACATGGAACAACAGACTGGTTCCAAATAGGAAAAGCAGTACGTCAAGTCTGTATATTGTTACCCTGCTTATTTAACTTATATGTAGAGCACATCATGAGAAACGCTGGGCTGGAAGAAGCACAAGCTGGACTCAAGATTGCCAGGAGAAATATCAATAACCTCAGATATGCAGATGACACCACCCTTATGGCAGAAAGTGAAGAAGAACTAAAGAGCCTCTTGATGAAAGTGAGAGAGGAGAATGAAAAAGTTAGCTTAAAGCTCAACATTCAAAAACTAAGATCATGGCATCTGGTCCCATCACTTCATGGCAAATAGATGGGGAAACACTGGAAACAGTGGCTGACTTTACTTTTCTGGGGTCCAAAATCACTGCAGATGGTGATTGCAGCCATGAAATTAAAAGATGCTTACTCCTTGGAAGGAAAATTATGACCAACCTAGACAGAATATTGAAAAGCAGAGACATTAGTTTTTCAACAAAGGTCTGTCTAGTCAAGGCTATGGTTTTTCCAGTAGTCATGTATGCATGTGAGAGTTGGACTATAAAGAAAGCTGAGCGCTGCAGAATTGATGCTTTTGAACTGTGGTGTTGGAGAAAACTCTTGAGAGTCCCTTGGATTGCAAGGAGATCCAACCAGTCCATCCTAAAGGAAATCAGTCCTGGGTGTTCATTGGAAGGACTGATGTTGAAGCTGAAACTCCAATACTTTGGCCACTAGATGTGAAGAGCTGACTCATTGGAAAAGACCCTCATGCTGGGAAAGATTTAGGGCAGGAGGAGAAGGGGATGACAGAGGATGAGATAGTTGGATGGCATCGCTGACTCAATGGACATGGGTTTGGGTGAACTCGAGGAGTTGTTGATGGACAGGGAGGCCTGGCATGCTGCAGTTCATGAGGTCGCAAATAGTCAGACACGACTGAATAAATGAACTCAACTTGGTGTTGTACTTTCTATGGAATTTGATAAATGCATAATGATATATAGCTATCATTGTAATATCCTATGGAGCATTTTCACTTGCCTGAAAATTCTCTGTTTTCTGGCAACTTTTTAATTTACCCTCCTTGCATCCCTGACAATCACTGTTGCTATAGTTTCTGCCTTTTCCAGCATTTCTTGTAGTTGAAATCATTCAATATGTAGCCTTTTCAGATTGGCTTCTTCACACAGTAATATGTATTTAAGATGCCTCCATGTCTTTTCATGACTTGATAGCTCATTTCTTTATAGCACTGAGTAATATTTCATTGTTTGAATGTACCACAGTTTGTTTATTCCCCTAGTGAGGAACATCTTTGTTGCTTTTAAGTTTGGAAATTATGAATAAAGCTGCCATAAGCATCCATATGCAGGTTTTGGTACAGACACAAGTTTTCATCTTTTCTGGGTAAATACCAAGGGACACAATGCTGGATCATATGGTAAAATATTTTTAATTTTGTAAGAAACTACCAACATGCCTTCCTAAATTGTTGTATCATTTTGTATTCCTATCAACTGTATATGAAAGTTCCTTTGACTCTACCTCCTTATCAGCATCTGGTGGTGGCAACATTCCAAATATTGGACATTGTAATAGGGATATAGTGGTATTTCATTGTTGCTTCAACTTGAATATTCTTGATGGTATATGTAGGACATCTTTTCCTATGTTTATCTGTATATCTTGTTTGGTGAAGTGTCTGTGCAGGTGTTTGGCCTACTTGCTAGTTTGGTTGTTGGTTTTCTTTGTATTATTAATTTCAAGAGTTCTTTGTATATTTTGAATAATGGTTCTTTATTAGATTTTTCTTTTGCAAATATTTTCTCCCTACTTGTGACTCATTTTCTGATTCTCTTGACATTGTCTTTTGCAGAGCAGACATTTTTAATTTTAATTGTTATCAATATTTGTTTTGTGGATAGTGTTTTTGGTTTTGTATGGTGTCTCTTTTGTAAGTGCACTAAGCCCATTTATGACAGCTCCACCTTCATCAACCAAAGGCCTTATTGCAGATACCATCACATTGGGGATTAAGCTTTAACATTTGACTTTTGGGGGCACAAACATTCAGTCATAGTAATCCACAAATTATATACAGCTTAGCTTCATGAATAATTCCATCCTCCTATTTTTTTAAATAAAGTTTCATTGGAATATAATGTTCTTGGCTCCTTTCATGCTATTACAACACAATTGAGTGTTTGCAATAGAGACAATATGCCCCACAAAATCTAGGATAATTACCCTCTGTCTGTTTATTGAAAAAGTTTTCTAATCCCTGTTTTAAAAAATGGACCTGAAAGATGAACAGATGTTGCACAACTTAAAACTGTCTGTCATGGATAGGAATAAACAGTGTTGATATTGACTTAGTGTTTTCAACGTACATGGCCCAATATTGCTAATATTTATGGAACACTCACTGTATAGTACATTTGCCAAGCACCTTATATCTTTATCTCATTTAATAATTATAAAGGAGAAATTATGGCTGAAGATCAGAGTTAGGACTTGGAACCTAACCTTGGTTTATGACTGTATGATCCATGCTCTTATTCTTTACATTAATATCTGAGGCTTAAACAAATAATTATGTCCAGACATCATCTGCCCAGGCTCAGTTGACAACTTTGGCCTCCCAGATATAGAAGTATATCAGCACTACATTTCTTTTAATAATTCTAAAGTTCTTTAGGCCACCAGTGGGAAAGGATAGCAGAATTAACCAGAAGGGAGGGCTAATTAATTGCAACGCAGATCATATTGCCAATTCTTGACAGAAAGGATAGAGTTATTTTATCTGCAATTTTCAGTGTAGAGATGATGCTTGAGTGAAGAGGAGCTTAGAGTACACTGCTTCAATTATCTGACTAAGGGAGGACAATTCAATTCATAAGACCTAAGTGCCAATTAGCTAAATGAGAAACTCAAGCATGATACCCAGTATTTAGGCAGAAAGAGGCTCAGAAAAGCAACAGAGCTCTGCAGCTGTAGGCTGATCTGCAAGGACAACAACACCTGGGAAAGATATGACCCATTAAAGATAGTGTTGCAGGTTGTTAGGGCCTGAGCAGGGTGCTTGAGAGAACAAGGCAAACCTTTTAAAAGGAATCTATAAATAAGGTTCTATTTGGAACATAGGGGACATTATTTTTAATAATACTATGTTGAAAGACATTTTGATGTTCAACATGTTCAATTTCATATTACACATTAGGTAAATTTAAAATTCTTTGTTAACAAAACAGCTGATCTGGTTATGAAAATTTTAGTTGTTCTTAAGTCTAAGAAATCAATGACAGCTAAACTATTAACTTTCCGAATCAAAATCTTGGTGACTAAACCAGATAAATGCAGTTGCCTAGTTTACATATACTATCTGAATCTCTGTAAAAGTTATTTTGGAAGTACATTCAACTACACCTTACCCTCCTGAAGAAATATAACTCTGCATTACTTATTTTTGATCTTCCATAGTTCCTATTAAAAATCAATGCATGTGGTAGGTATTTGGCAAATACTTACAAGAAGGATGAACGGATGTTTGGAGAGATGGATAAGTTTTCCCAGAAGATGAACCTGGAAAAATTAAAGCCCAGATCATTTACTTTTGAAATAGAAAGGAATGGGAGGGTTGGGGCTAAATGAGGAAGGAACTATCACGTGACTTAAAAACAGATTGATGAATAGTACCAAAGGTGATGAACACAAATGTGGTGATATTCACTGTCATTGCTATTATTTTTGCAACGCATATCAGTGCACAGAGCACCATATCGTTAGAAAGGTTTTAAGATATTTTCTGAACCCTCATCTTAGTGTAATTTTGCACCATGTTCTGCAACTACAGTTGTTGAACCCGAAAGGACCCACAACGGTCCCAAGATTCCTGATGTCTTTTCCTTAGAGAAGTAATGAATGTACTGAAATTTAGTGAAAAATGAAATCAAGCGGTTCAGTGCCTAACTGGGACATAGTAAATTAGTACACTGACTCATGCTGAAGTAAAGCAGTAATTTTACAAAATAATTCCTGAAAATAAATTTTCACTTGTCAACTCTGAAATGTCCAATGGCTTAACTTGACTGTAGACTTATTATTTAAAACATCCCCATCATTTGTTATGAAGGTAATGCAAGGATAATATTAAATGTGCCTGTCTCCTGGTTGCAAATGAAACAAAAGATATGGTCCCCTGAGATTTGCTGGAGACAATGTTGAATGATATATTTTATAAATTAAATCTTTACTACATCAAAATGTCAGTCACTCAAGCATTTATTTAATTTTCTTGTATACAGCAGACAAGCTCTTCCATTATTGTCCCAGGAAGCATCTTTGTTGCATAAATAAGCTCATTTTTTTTTTCCTTAGGTCCCAAACTTGTTCCTAGGATATAGGTTATTCTTAAGGGAAATTAGGCTTCGTATTTTTCATGCAAACCAGTTTTTTCATTCCATTTACTTTTATATATCACTCTATTGAATCGTACTTATGTTAATCTCTATATCTAAATTCCGTGTATGGTCTTAGAGAAGTCAACCTAAAGAATACACAAATATTACATAGCAATGGTGGAGTAATTCATTCATAGTTTATTAAGAAATGTCTATATTTCATGCTCTATTAGAGGCCCCAATGTGAAGAATGGTTGAAAAAATTGAAAAACCATATTAACTGCATTTGAAAGTTTATGTGTTAGGAAGATTAAGGCTATAAATATCTATATTATAGAAACAAATGATGTAAATTCCCTAAGAGAAATATGAATCAAATTCAAGGAAAATGATAAATGAGAGAGACCATAGTGAGAAAGGACAAATTTATTTCCGGCATCATGAGGTACCTGAAGATGGTAATGCCCACCCCCGCCCCCATGGATTGTAGGAGAGGAGGAAATGTCTGAGTCATGAAGTTTTCACGTGCAAAGAGTATTTGGGGAACAGCATGAGGATGCTTAGGGCAAATGGTAGGGTTTGGGGCTTTATGTTTTATTTGGTAAAAATGGAAAGCCAGTAAGTACTATGGACAATGAAGCAACATAAGTTGAACTGTGTGCTTTATGATGATTTACTCTATAAAGATTTGGGAGCAAAAAGACAAAAACCTATTCACTCTATGAAGGTAATGCTTTTTATCTTTATGGTTCATTATGATACTTCTGTCACCTAGATCTTAATATGTGCCCAATAGCTTTTTTATTGAATGAATGAATCAGTTTCCTGATTTGGGGAAGGTTAGGAAAGAAAAATAAACTTTTATATGAGATGCTCCTAGAGCTCATTGGAACAAAGGTGCAATTGCACAAAGGTAGGATATGAGGGAAACAGCCAGCCTTTTGAATGAGTGAGAATGGTTTAAGAGGGTTTTGTTTTGTTTTTTAGTTTCTGGACTGTTTTTATTTAAGTTGTCCCTGGGCTATCTTCAGTCTCTAATAATAAATAGACATGTAATAATTTAAATTAAATAATGAAAGCAGTGAGCTCATATCATGTAATTCTGTGTAGTATCAGTAACTGGAAAAAAATTGAGGTTCATAAAAGGCTTCACATAGAGGGCATGTGAAGTCAGCAGGTGTTTTAGAGGTCCACATCCGGGGGAAATAGAGGAGATAATAGTAACCCAAAGAGAAGCAGGAAGATGGATGATAAAACTATTACTTCAACAAGGTCTGCTCCCTCCATAGCTATGCAGATAAATGGAAAATCATCTGATGTAAGTAGCAAGCTCTGACTTCGGGCAGAGGTATGGCTGCCTCAAGAGACTATAAACCTTTCCAGCCATGTAGCATGTAAACCTGAATCAGAGAGATCCCATAAATGGGTCAGAAAGAAAGGAGAGGTGTTACCTATGGAAGAACGGTGAGCTGTTGAATCTAAATTTTACCTTCATGATAAACAGCACTTAAAAAATTAGCTCCTTTTTTTCCCTTTCTTTGCCTGAAGGAGGAAAAGGTAAAAAAGTATAAAATATGTTTTACTCTCTGTTTCATTTGTTATATTTATACTGAAAAATTCTTAAAAACAAGGGCAAGATAAATGAGCAACTGGCATAGTGAGAGTGTTCTCCAATGTACTTCATTAAATTCTTCCTTTCATTATTTGTCACTGTAACATAACATTTCTACACCTTTATCTACATTTTAAGGGATGGAACAAACTAAAATCTAGGCCTTTAGCCAGCATTAGCATTCCTCTCCAAGGACAAAGGTTATTTTCTTACCTCCATCCAAGAAGTGTTAGAATATGAAATATATATAAAAATCAAGATCAGAATTTATAATTCTATAATTATTGAAAAGCAGAGTAAAAGGTCACATTTTAACAGACATTTTGGGGTATAATATGGTTGAGCTAGTTTCATATCCTTTTTCATAAGTTGAAAAATCTAAAGGGTTTATTTTAAATTCAGGTTGCATACTTTTGCTTGGAGTTTATTATAGCTGAAAGACTGGGTTTTTCACTTTTTTTTTTTTTTTTGCTTGAAACATGCATGAATAGTTTCTGATTTCTTCTCATCCAGATATTGAAGAACAATTTTAGGAAGGACCCAACTTTACTGCATTGCATCCTCAAGTTTCCTCTCTCACTTCTCTTACAGAGCTCATCCAAAATGTGCATTCATGATATTAAATACCACTTGGCAATTTTAGTTTGGTTGGAATAGAATTGCAGAATTTTGCATTTCTTAATTGTGAAAAAGGCAGATAGATATCTATATTTTTCTCCTGCCTGTCTAAAAATGCATCAGATTTTTCAGCAAATATTTAGCTCTCTTATTCCAGATAGCAGAATGCATTGACCCAAAGCATGGACTACAGAGGAGGTTCTGTGTTGTAAGTAAATCTCCTGTGGAAACTATATCCAGGAGGACTTTCCTGATTCCATTCTATGTCCTAGAGGCAACCATCATATGACTTCAAAACTTGCACAGCACTGAGAGGCTCAGATAGGAAATATAACTTTTCTAGAAACTGTGCTCTGTTCCAATTACAAAGCCATTTGCCGATTACTGGTTATTGAAGATATTATGATTTTCTCCAGTGTTGCTGCTGAACCTTAGAAAGAAAAAGTACATTTTGAATGATAATTTAATGATGAATCAACATTTAAAGCCAAATGTATTGCTTACATCTTCACAATCTCTGGATTAATGCATAAAAAAGAAGAAAAATGTTTTTTGTGAAGATATATATACACACATACAAATACATGACAAGGTCTTGAAATGTCAAAACCCAGATTCTGCTTTGGACTTAAAATTCATCAAAATATTTTCAACAAATAAATAAAAGTAGAAAAATCTAATACTATAATGCATAGTATTATATGCAATAACAGAAAATAGCCAAAAATTTAATATGGTTTCAAACATTAAAAGGTATTTTCCTTTATGTTTTAAGTGAGATAAATAATCAAATTGGTTTTAATCAATGTACCTGCTAATTTTGATCTTTTGCACTGAGAATGATGAAAATATTGGAACAGTAGAAATCTAGGGAGATTATGTAGCACATGGTCAGAAATTCTATGGATATTCTCTTTTCCTGAATATTAATCAATCATTTCAACAGAATGTAAAAACTTTCAAGCCTGAGGCATAGGTATAAAGCAGATGACTTTCTCAGTTCCTCCTAGCCCTTTGATTCATATGGAACAATTTAAAAATAATTTTTCTCAAATGCCCTTGAGTACATAATATTATTCTAGGATGAGTCATCTTCATTTGTTGCCCTCTAATACTGTCATTACAAAAATAGCACAGGTAATGGCATATCTGAAATACTAAGCAAAAATATATTTATATATTATACATATTTCACTATGTACTTGCATAATTAATCTTGTGTGTTAACATTTTATACATTTAATTATATGTATATACACATTAGTTAAAATGTGTATATAAATATTCATGTTGACCATTCTTATCTTACTTATTAGAAATTGTGTTCTTTTTTTTATCCCACTGACTGTAATTGTACTATGTTGCTGTATGTTTTTGTATAAATCATGTAATCACTCCATTTCATTTACCATTTTAAAAGGTAATGATTCCCTTTACATTCACCATCCAACTTAGCAACCGTTCATTAAATATCAAATTTTTTTGTTCACCCTGTCATTTTTTAAGTACTTTGAAAATTATAGTTTTTAGCCCTCAACAGCTTATATTAGTGGTGGGTTAATTTGATATATAGTAAAAATAACCACAAATAAGAATGAGATTCAAATGAAGAGTGGAGTACTGATAAAATTTAACTTGAGCACTTAGCTTTGTAAAGGAGGTTCTATTTGAAGTGTGTATTGAAAGGTGAATACTAAATGTGGCAGCATTGTAGTGGATGAATCAGGGAATCAAGAAATGGGAAAAATTCATGCTGAGTTAGAGGCGTTCATAGGGCATCCATGTGAAAATGTCAAGCTAAATGGTAACTGAAAATCAAAAAATAGGCCACATCTAGTTAAGATAACTTAAGAGTTAGCAAGATATAACTAAAGAGGAAAAATATTTCCCAATTAGAAATGATGTTGATTAAACTTAAAGATGCTGAGGGTAGGGGCTTAGGGAAATGTTTATAATTCCCAAGTGGAGGGAAGAATCACTTTAGGTGACTGAAGAGATGTCCATGAAGAGAAGACATTTAAACTTATCAGAGACATTGATGGCAAGACTGTGGGGAAATTGTTGCTTATAAAATCAAAATAATGATAATTATTTGTTGAGTTATTACTATATGCTAGACAGTATTTCCAGTATCTTATGTAAAATAAGTTAATATATTCTAATTCTGGGAGGTAGATACTATTATTATATCCATTTTAAAGATAAGGATAGTGACTAAGTGGTTAAATAACTTGCCTAAAGTCACCCTGCTAGGAAGAGATAGAGAAATAACTTGAATGGAGTCCATCTAGAATCAGAGCTCCAATTCTATAAATAAATCATTTTATATCTTTTACTCATTTAGTTAATAATTCCCAGTCCAGTCTAATCCATTTTTTTTTAACAAAATTTTGAACTTGAGAGGAAAATCAAATCCTTCTCTGAGTTATTTTGTACTCTGAAAGTGAAAGTCGCTCAGTCGTGTCCGACTCTTTCTGACCCCATGAACTATACAGAGCCTCTTGATGAAAGTGAAAGAGGAGAGTGACAATTTGGCTTAAAACTCAACATTCAGAAAACTAAGATCATGGTGTCTGGTCTCATCACTTCATGGCAAATAGATGGGGAAACAGTGGAAAAAGTGACAGATTTTATTTTGGGGGGCTCCAAAATCACTGCAGATGGTGACTACAGCCATGAAATTAAAAGACACTTGCTCCTTAGAAGAAAAGTTATGACCAACCTAGACAGCATATTGAAAAGCAGAGACATGACTTTGCCAACAAAGGTCCATCTAGTCAAAGCCATGGTTTTTCCAGCAGTCATGTGTGGATGTGAGCGTTGGACTATAAAGAAAGCTAAGCACCAAAGAATTCATGCTTTTGAACCATGGTGTTGGAGAAGACTCTTGACAGTCCCTTGGACTGCAAGGAGATCCAACCAGTCCATGCTAAAGGAAATCAGTCCTGAATATTCTTTGGAACGACTGATACTGAAGCTGAAACTCCAATACTTTGGCCACCTGATGTGAAGAACTGACTCATTTGAAAAGACTCTGATGCTGGGAAAGATTGAAAGTGGGAGAAGGGGACGACAGAGGATGAGATGGTTGAATGGCATCACTGACTCAATGGACATGAGTTTGAGTAAGCTCTGGGAGTTGGTGATGGACAGGGAGGCCTGGCATGCTGCGGTTCATGGGATCGCAAAGAGTCAGACACAACTGAGCAACTGAACTGAACTGAACTGAACTATACAGTCCATGAAATTCTCCAGGCCAGAATACTGGAGTGGGTCGCCTTTCCCTTTTCCAGGAGATCTTCCCAATCCAGGAATCGAACCCAGGTCTCCCTCATTGCAGGCAAATTCTTTGCCAGCTGAGCCACAAGGGAAGCATTCTGTACTCTGGGCCATCCTTATTGTCCTAAATAATGTTGAGACTTCATCACTCCCCCTCTTCCTAGACTCCAATCGTGAATTGATTGTTCTCAAGGATGTGAGAAAATCTAGGCTCATTTATGTGATTTTCATAAAAAATATGAAAAGTGTTAAAATTAACCAGATTTTCTGGATATTAATAATGTTGAAAGATTCAACATTTTCCAATTTGGGAATTTTCCACATAGTGTTTGGAAATGAATAAGTAAGTTACCCATGATGTGAATTGGGGGGGTGCACATGACACTCAAGATTCTTGTTTGTAAGAGGCTGTCATTGATGTGTCCTCTCCTTTTGAAATTGATACTGTGCTGCTGCTGCTGCTGCTGCTAAGTCGCTTCAGTCGTGTCCGATTCTGTGCGACCCCATGGACGGCAGCTCACCAGGCTCCGCCGTCCCTAGGATTCTCCAGGCAAGAATACTGGAGTGGGTTGCCATTTCCCTCTCCAATGCATGAAAGGGAAAAGTGAAAGTGAAGTTGCTCAGTTGTGTCCGACTCTTAGCGACCCCATGGACTGTAGCCTACCAGGCTCCTCCATCCATGGGATTTTCCAGGCAAGAGTACTGGAGTGGGGTGCCATCACCTTCTCCTGATACTGTGCATACAATTAGAAAACACATCTAATTCTATGCCACTTGATTTTTATATGTTATTATGTTACTATTGTTTTCATATTCTTCCATTTTAATAAATGAACTCTGAATACTTTGTCAGTATTTAGTTTCATAAGTCTCTTATTTGTACTCTCTTTATCCTAGATTTTCTACTCTTATACTAACTTCCATCATTTTTGCTTTATTGAAAAGTTCTTAGAGCCTTGGGCTCTTCAGCCAAAAGGGTGATATGAAGCTAGAATATAAATAATACATCAGATCAACTTTACTAACTTCTACTCAATATGGGCAAGTGACATTTACAATTTTAACAAACTGGAGGCATGGTGGTGAATGAGAGAATATTTGAAACAGGGTAAACTGCAGTTAGAAAATAGACCAAAATTCCTAAGAAAGTGTTCCTTTTCATTTGGCTAATCTATATAATTCAGGTTCACTGGAGGAACATTGCCTCTCAGATGCTAAAATGCACATCTGCAAAATGTTAGCACAAATACAATCTGAGCAACGCCACCCTTAGAACCCTCCCTGATTCTTATCATTTCTACAGTGTTATTCCTTCCAAAGAAGAACCAGTACATCCGATGTTGGAGTATTAAAATGTAGATACACTTGCCTTTTAAATCTCAACCTAATCGCTGAAGTTAATCAGTGCACTGTATAACTTTCCCAAAGTGCTTTCTTTGGAAGAATAATTCCAGTAGATGATCTATAGGGGGACAAAGAAAGCACTGTCCTGTGACCAAATTGAGTTGAGAAAAACTGAGCCCTCCTGTCTTCACAAAGCATGTTAGCATATAAAAGCATCCAGGAAATCGAAGAATATGGAAACATGTTCTTTCTGCTTGATCTAGTATCTCCCAAGCTGATCTGAAAATGAGAAATCAGTTTCTACATAGTCCTATCAAGAAAACTTCCTGTAAAATGTATTTTTATTGATGGAAGTTGTTTTGAGATCTCTTAGCCACCCCCTAAAACGCATTTTGTGCAATGCTGCAGTCTCTGATTTGCCCTGTGCTTTCTGGCACAATAGGGATAAAAAGAAAAGTAATATTCTTCAGTATTTATATATTATTCTTATAAATTCATATTTTAGTAACAAAAAATTGACAAATCTTTGCAAAGCATCAGAGAAGTAAATTTGATTTCTTCTAAAGGCACTGTGTTCTCATAAAGCTTTGATGGAAACTTGCCAGAGACACGGCATTTTACCAATGCCAATGCCAATACCTTTAATACAATCTAGGAAATGCAGTCTTCTGCTGCAATTGATACTTATATTTTTACTTTTTGATGGAAGGATATGGCATTAAAGATCCCCTTTCAATGCCTCTGCAAAATTACCAGGTATTAGGCTACAGGCTAAACAATATATGCATTTACAGAAAAATAATAGCATATTAATTAGGTAAGCAATTTTATTATGCTTCATATTCCCAGTGTATATCGTGGAAGCTAGCAAAAAAAAAGGCACTCAGTAATGTGGGGTGCGTGTGTGCTCAGTCATGTCCACCTCTTTGCAACCCCGTGGAGGGTAGCCTGCCAGGCTCCTCTGTCCATGGGATTTTCCAGGCAGAATACTGGAATGGGTCACCATTTCCTCCTCCAGGGGATCCTCCTTACCCAGTGATCCAACTCATGTCTCCTGTGTCTCCTGCATTGGCAGGAAGATTTTTTTTTACCACTGAGCCACCTATGAGACACCAATAATGTGGCACAAAGAAATTAAAAGCAGTAATAGTTGAGTATAAAATGGAACAAATTGGCTGTGCCTTGGTCCCTGATATAAAATCCAGGTATATTTAATTCATATTTCCTTGTGAAATATAAATACATTATCATTGCTAATAAGCTCCAATGTCACATGAAAACTGGTGGCTTCTATTTAAATCAATTAATATTAATATCTTCCCAGTAAAAGTATAAATAGAATTCTAATGGGTGATCAGACTTATTGATTCACCCCTTTCTCTTCCCTTTGTTTATCTGTTAAAGTTAAATCCCAACAGTTTTATACCAGTTTTGTGTAATGGTTATGTGCTAGTAAAGCACTGGCCTTTAAGAGATGCCATATATGAAAGCAACATGTCAGTCTTGTATCTTTTCCTGAAGCAGAGTATAACAGTACCCATCATTTTAGGCAAATATAGTTTTGTCTGCTCCATTGGTGGGAGCCAAAAAAGAAGCAATATGCCTTTTAAGTGAAATTTGTACAAACAGAAAGGGAACTCTTGTCTCTGTAGTCTGTACTGAGGACGTTATCCCTTTCCTTTTTATTGTTTTACCAAAAGAGTTACCTCTAATTAGCAATACTTCTGTTAGCTTTCTTTTAAAATATATCTTACTACATTCTCTCTGCTTTAAAAAACAATTATACCAGAAGGGTTAGGAAAGTATGATTTGAGGTATCAGAGTGAGTGGTCCTCACCCTAAGTGTTCATCAGGAGAGCTAAATTGCACCAT
This sequence comes from Giraffa tippelskirchi, assembly GCF_054371585.1. Classification (NCBI taxonomy): domain Eukaryota; kingdom Metazoa; phylum Chordata; class Mammalia; order Artiodactyla; family Giraffidae; genus Giraffa; species Giraffa tippelskirchi. Next base: position 149,121,087 of record NC_137279.1, read on the forward strand.
CACGTAGTAATCATGCAGTGATGGCCATTTGGAAAAGTGTCACTCTGAATAGAGGGGCCTCCCAGAAGGACAGCACTCAAAGTTGATTTCTGAGTTGTAGTTTTAGTCTACAAAATATGACATATGTTGGTTTAAAAAATGAGGAAAAGTTATAGAATATACCACAGAAAATAGATCATGTACAATTAACCTTCCTCACTTATATTGTCTTGTTAATAAGAGTGATATCCTTGGTTTTTTCTTCATTAAATTGCTGTAGTCACTATACTATGTAAGGACAAAATCCCACAACTTTCTTTTCTTGTTTTCTGAGCCTCGATACTTATTAGTGGAAAAAAAAAGTAAAAAGCCTAATAATGACAAAATTAAACCACTTCTTACTTGCTCTTGATCTTTCACTTTATTTTCCATGCTCATTTCTTTATAAAGGTAATCATAGACACACACACACACACATATGCATCCTTGTAATAGAAAGAATGGATAAAGACTCATATCTAAATACCAAACAATTTGGCTACTAACGCTAAATTAAAACAGATGTTTGTGAATATTGGAAATATTTTTTATTTATATTTTGTGGCTTTTCATAAAAATTATAGATGTTAATGGTCTACATGATAATTTTTTGGAAAATATGGCAGTGAATTTAAAACACTTTTCAAAAATGTGTTTGCAGAGTATGGAATGTAGATTAACTTTCCAGATATTTTATATATATAAATGTAGGGCTTCCCTTGTAGCTCAACTGGTAAAGAATCTGCCTGCAATGCAGGAAACCTGAGTTCGATTACCCTGGAGAAGGGAATGGCAACCCACTCCAATATTCTTTCCTGGAGAATCCCATGGACAGAGGAGCCTGCCAGACTACAGTCCATGGGGTCACAAGAGTCGGACATGACTTAGCGACTAAACCACCACCATATATATACAAGGAAATTGTATGATAATGAGATGTGTCATATGCATGACTGAAAACTTGTCTTTAACAAAACTTAGTTCAAACAAGAAGGCTATATGTTTTGCCGTAACCATTTTGTGTTTTTCTGTGTGTGTGTTTTATCATGGTCATCACTACTATGATCTCATGAATTGCGGGTTAGGAATTATCTATCTCTAGCTTTCCTGAATTTTATCTCTTCTTCCAAATTGTTTCCTGATTCTGTGCTATTGATGTTATGAACTCTTTCTTTGATTGAAGTGAGAAACATTTCAGGCCCTCCTTCTGATGTTCTGATTGTCACTATCCCATTACTGGACAAAATAATATTTATTTGTAATATCCTGTACACATGTAGTATCCTGTACACATGTAGTATCCTGTACACATGCAGTTATTTTTCTAATAAATTACTTTGTATAGTTTGTGCCCCTTTACTGTAGAAACCATTTTTTAGAGTCCTTCCATGCTCTTTTGCATTAAAAGTTTGGACCTGTCACCAAATTCCTCTTTCTGCTCCCCATCTTAATTAAAATATTTAGCAGAGGTTTTTTCATTTTAAATCGCTTTGATTTACTTTTACCTGATTTCATTTCAAAGTTAGTTTTGAACTCTCTCATAAGTATTGTCTTCCAATCAAAAATCTGTAATTAATTATTTTCTCACTAAAACTATTCAACCAGATCTCTTAATAAGTTTTATTGTTACTAACGTAAATGTTTCATATTTATCTTAAAAATACAGCCCTTACTAATTCAGTAAGTATTTACTAAGAGCCTAACATGTGCCAGAACTTAGGATAAGGCATTGAACAAAACAGACAAAAGCTTCTGTCTTTGTAGAGCTTTTATTTCAGTAAGGAAGATGGACTATAATTAATAAATAAGGAATCACATAGTACATTAGATGATTAGATTAGATGGGGAAAAATTTTCAGCCCAGTAGAAAGGATTTGGAATGCTGAAGCAGGAAAGATGATCTTGCAAATTAAATATGGGTGTCAGAGTAGCCTCACTGAGAAGGTGACATTTGAACAAAGATGTGAAGATGGACAGGGAGTTATCCTCACAGCTATTGGTGGAAGGACCATGCCCAGCAAGGGGCGGCAGCCAGTGCAACATCACAGGTACAGAAGAGGTGGGGAGGCCACTGTGGCTGGAGGAGAGGGAACACAGGAGAGAGAGGTGAGAAAATCAGACCTGAGAGAACCCAGAGCAGGCCAGATCACTAAGTTTTAGGCTATTGTGAAGACTTGACGTTTCTTCTTTTAAAAGATTGGACAGGATACTGACTCTTAATCAGTATCACGGAAAATGCCTGGCTCCCAAATCCATGATCCTTCTCCTCCTGTCAGAAATTTCTCAGGGTAGAATATCACTATAAAAAGAATAACTTGATTTTTCAACTTATTGCTTTTCTTAGCTCCGACATCTTTCAGTACATGGAGTGAGAAAAAGGAAAAAGAAAGAAAGTCGTGACGAACTGAAGAAAACTTGGATAAAGGAGCATGTGCTTCATGTAGCTTTGTGCGATTTACTGGGATATATTTTATATCATTTAAACTTCAGAACACTAAAATGCAAACATTATTTGTTTTCATTTTAACAGAAGAGTAGAATGAAGTTCAGAGAGGTTGAATAAGTTGCCTAAAATCGCACAGCCAGCAAAGCCTCCTTTAAAATCAAGAGGAGAAAGCACCATTGTTAATTCTGGTAAAAAAAAAAAAAAAAAAAATTTACAGGAATATTAATAAAAGGTGGGTAAAGAGCATGTAAGAAAAGATAGAAAATTAGAATATAGAACTGTGTAATGTGTTAGGTCTGTGGCCTCCATCTTCTATACATCCAAGATTCAGTTCTAGTTTTAAAAGGGGAATAAATACGCAAAAACTCAATAGTACTGTTTGCAGCAACAAGGCCAGTCCTATTTTTTGTTACCTCGTCTTTCTAATTCATTCTGCCAGGACTCCAATTCTGTTGTTTTATCCCTCTATATCTCCAGTTTTTTGCACAAGTCTTACTTTCAGAGTCTGGTTGTATATTTGCTGAGTTGAAATGAAATGAAGCAATATTCTGCTCTCCACTGGCTCCTTGGGTCTTTGCCTATCTAAACAACCCACTTCATTTAGTGCCTCCTATCTCACTAGATCCTCTGAGTCATGGTTTTCCTGCTCAGACAAAGAACTTTTACTCTGCTCTTTGGGATTCAAGCATGAGCCTAAGTGCTGCTTGATTCATGGTTTCCATACACTGCTCCTCATACCAGATAGTTCAGGTTCATGGCTCGCTGCTTTGTTACACTTTGCCCTACTCTGGTGCATTGCTCTCTCTCTCTCTTTTTTTTTTTAACTTTTATTTTATATTGGAGTATAGTTGATTAACAACGTTGTGTTACTTCAAAGTGTACAGCAAAGTGATTCAGTTATACATATACGTGTATCTATTCTTTTTCAAATTCTTTCCCCATTTAAGTTGTTGCAGAGTATTGAGCAGAGTCCCCTGTGTTATACAGTAAGTCCTTGTTGGTTACCTTTTAAATATATTTATATTTTAAATATAGCCATGCCTCTTTCTAATTTTATTCCTTGTTTGTGCAGTTTCTTCCTAACTTTTCTACCGATAAGACTGCCTACCCTACTAGTAGCTCTCAGAGCATTTCCCACTATTATTTAACATAAACCAACATTTTGCTCAAGCAGACTTAGGACCGGATCCTACACATTTGAAATGAAATCATTCTTGCCTCTGAACCTATTTCCCTTGTCACTAATAGGAATTGCTTTCCATGAAAGCAACTCTTTTCTTTCAGACTGCACGAGTCTTGCTTTTCTCTCAAAATCTTCACTGAGTACTTCATTTTATGAATGTCTAGTACGTGTAACGGAGAAGGTAATGGCACCTCACTCCAGTACTCTTGCCTGGAAAATCTCATGGACGGAGGAGCCTTGTAGGCTGCAGTCCATGGGGTTGCTAAGAGTCGGACACGATTGAGCGATTTCACTTTCACTTTTCACTTTCATGCATTGGAGAAGGAAATGGCAACCCACTCCAGTGTTCTTGCCTGGAGCATCCCAGGGACGGCAGAGCCTGGTGGGCTGCCGTCTATGGGGTCGCACAGAGTCGGACATGACTGAAGCGACTTAGCAGTAGCAGTACACGTAATGGTTTATGCCATGCCATGCTAATTTGCTTCAGTTGTGTCTGACTGTTTGCAACACTATGGACTGTAGCCCTCCAGATCCCTCCATTCATGGAATTCTTCAGGCAAGAATACTGGAGTGGTTACCATGCCCTCTTCCAGGGGATCTTCCCTTCCCAGGAATTGAACCTGCGTCTCTTATGTCTCCTGTATTGGCAGGAGGGTTCTTTAACATAAGTACCACCTGGGAAACCCACATGTAATGTTTTACCACAGAATAAAAATCTGACTGTTCTTTTAATCATGCTTTGTTTTTTTATGCTTATGTACTTTCTGAAGCATGTTTATCTCAGGATATTGAATATAGTTCCCTGTGCTATACGGTATGACCTTGTGGTTTATCTATCCTATTCATAATAGTTTACATATGCTAATCCCAAAATCTCAGTCCTTCCCTCCCTCATCTTCCTCTCCCTTCGCTACCAGAATGCTGTCCTCTATATCTGTGAATCTGTTTTTGTTTTGTAAATAGGTTTATCTGTGCCATATTTTAGATTCTACATATGTGATATTATATAATGTTTGTCTTTCTCCTTCTGACTTACTTCACTTTATATGATAATCTCTAATTGTATCCATGTTGCTGCATATGGCATTATATGTTATTTTTATGGCTGAGTAATATTCAGTTGTCTATATGTACCACATCTTCATCCATTCATCTGTCCATGGATATTTAGGTTGTTTCTATGTTTTGGCTATTGTGAATAGTGCTGCTATGAACATAGGGGTGCATATATATTTTTGAATTATAGTTTTGTCTGGGCACATGCCCAGGAGTCAGATTGCTGGATCATATGGTAATTCTATTTTTTAGTTTTCTCCACACTGTTTTCCATAGTGGCTACACCAGTTTATATTCCCATCAACAATCTAGAAGGGTTCCCTTTTCTCTATGCTCTCTCTGGCATGTTATTTGTAGACTTTTAAATGGTGACCATTCTGAGTGGTGTGAGGTAGTATCTCATTGTTGTTTTGATTTGCATTTTTCTAATAATTAGTGACATTGAGTATCTATTCATATGCCTCTTGCCCATCTGTATGTCTTCTTTGGAAAATGTCTACTAAGGCTGTCTGCCCATTTTTGATTGGTTGTTTTTTGTGTTGTTGTTGAGTTGTGTGACCTGTTTGTATATTTTGGAGATTAAGCCCTTGTCTGCTGCCTCACTCACAAATGTTTTCTCTCATCCATGAGTTGTCTTTCATATTTGTTATGGTTCCTTTGCTGTGTAAAAACATATAAATTTTATTAGGTCCCACTTATTTATTTTTGTTTTTAATTCTGTTGCTTTGGGAGCCTGACCTAAGAAACCACTGATACAATTTATATCAGAAAATGTTTTGCCTATTCTCTCTTCTAGGAGTTTTATATCATCATGTCTTATGTAGATATTTGCTACATTTGTATGCCAAGCATTTCTTCTTTCTCTTTTGGTTATAGAAGTCACTTCTTGGAAGGAATTCTCTTAGGTGGCCATGTGTTCTGACTTCTGATGTCAAATGTCTGCGTTCTTGATACTAGCCCTTAACTTTGGACTCTTCAATTACCTAAAGCAGTAAAACTTCTATTTTTTTTGTTGTTGTTGTTTAACTAGTTTAAACCAAGTTTCTGTCTCTTGGAAAGAAAAGAATGGTTGATAACACAGTTTTTACATGGTAACCAGTAGAGCAACAACTCATTGTATTAGTGGGATGAGCAAAGCAAAATCAGAAAAATCTCTCATAATTTCTTTCTCCTATTCATACCAGAACTCTATGGGGAAAAAAAAATCCATACTTTATTACTTGCAAAAGGTAAAAAAAAAAAAAAAAAAAGGCAGTCTGGATTTCACAGACCAAAACATTATAGTTAATATTTGACAGTAACAGCTATACTTAAATTTAAGAGTCATGTAAGCACTCTCAAAGTTTTCTAAATACTAACTCCAATAACTCAACAGCAGTAATTTGTCATTCAACATCCTTTCCAAACATCAGTAATGAGAAACTATCTTTGATCAATTCTTCAGCACAACTTCACTTGCAGAGCGTAGCATTTTTGTTAATATTTTTCAGTCATACTGCCGACAGACATAAGCACAAGTATATACATATATATATATACACACACAGAGAGCAAGAGAGAAATACAGAGAGAGACAGAGACAAAGACAGAAACAGACAGAGAGATCCTGAGCAAATCAAGTCAGTTCTTGTATCACTGAAGATCTCAGTAGTGCAGACCTCATTTAGCATATCATATTATCCTATTCAAGCTTCAAAATATATACTAGAAACTGTGCCATAATCCAAGATGGATTATGAAGTATATCAAAAAAAGGAAGAAAGGATGGCAAGTTTAGATTCCTCAGAGTATTTTCAAAAACAATATTAACAATAACAATAAAATCCCAGCCTACAGAGATTTGCAATAGTGGACTCTGGTAATGAATTCTCCAGAGATCCTGAGAAAACTAACATTGCATTTTGAACAGTCTGTTTTGTTTGTTCTTAATTTTGAGGTATAGTTACTTAAAATAGAAAATGATTGATATTTATGTTCAGTATATTTTCTTCACTTACGATGCAACCACATGTTCATAAAACAAAATTAAGTAGAAAACTAAAAAGGCCATTGAATTAATTGATGGTTAATATTGTAGCTAACACATCCCTTTAAACTTCATCATTTTGGATGGAGTTTAAATCCTCAGGCTATACACAAAGAAGTATTAAAGTGAGGAATCTATAACTGTAAAGAAAGTAAAAGTGAAAGTCACTCAATCATGTCTGACTCTTTCCAACCCCATGGACTATACAGTCCATGGAATTTTCCAGGCCAGAGTACTGGAGTGAGTAGCTGTCCCCTCCTCCAGGGGATCTTCCCATCCCAGGGATGGAACCCAGGTCTCCTGCATTTCAGGCAGATTCTTTACCAGCTAAGCCACCAGGGAATCACAGGTGGATAACATAAAACTTCTCGTCAAATAGAAGTGGATGGAATAAGTAGTGAGGAGAGGGTCATGCAAAGAAAATGCCATGTACATAAAAGATGTAGTATAGGTACTTGTATACCTAGAAGATCAAGTATAAAGTCTAGCACATATTAAAATTTAGGCTTTATAATTTGTTGGTATCCCCTGTGAGCCATCTGAGGATGTTTTGAAGATATTGTGACTTCAATTTCTAGGCAAGAAGTAATAGATATCAGATTTCATCTCTTGCTGATGTACCAAAAAGTTGGCAAAATATGGAAAACAGAAGTTTGGAAGACATTGGACACTAGGGAATTAAGAATGATGATTGCTCAGAAAGAAAATACAGAAGCAAAGCCCTCTAGTTGCCCAGTTAGTTACTGCTCTGAGAGGGAGCCAGGCTGTGGTGTAGGGAGGTGAAACTCAAGCAGAGCCTGGTGGACTCACTGAGGGGCAAAGCTGAAGCCAAAAGTCTGGGGAGAACATGATGGTTATCTCCGCAGGACAGAATTCCATAGAGAGCTGGAAAGGGAAGGGGGGGAGCGATAGAGGAAGATGAAGGAAGAACACTTTAGAGATCTGCAGAGCATCTTCCTTAAGTATTTGTACACTTAGCATATACACAGGAAGAAAACTACCTGAGACTATACAAAGAATCACCAACAAGGATGAAAGGCAACTGTACCTTGGTGTAGTGGGGAATAATCAGTCCCAGATCAAGCACTGTGCTAGTTCCACCTACAAAATCTTAAAAGCAAGAATAAAAAAAAAAAAAAAAAATACTGTTTCAAGAAACTTAAATACATCCAAGCTCAAGAATATTTATAGGAATACAAAAGTATCCAACAATCAGTCAAGTAAAATTAACAAGCCCAAGAAAGTTGAAAAAAACCCTACAACAATGAACACCACCAACAAATGGCTAAAATACAGTGAAAGTAAAATCTTAATAGCATTTAGGTAAATGGACAGTTTAAAAAGGAGAGGAAAGATAAGAAAGACAGCATATTTTTTGAAGAACTGTGCAGGAAAGAGTATGATTCTATTAATATAAAACACGAAGTATAAACTAGTGCACATGAAAAGCAGTATTACTGGGATGTGGGCATACATGGGAGAGCAAGGGGGAAGAATTACAGAGGCACATGGGGCCACTCTCGAAGGTAATGGATATACTTATTTTCTTGACTGAGATGATGGTTTAATGTGTGTATTTATATCTTAAAACTTGCAAATTGTTTCTCAGTGAGTGCAGTTTTCACTGGAAAAGACCCTGATGCTGGGAAAGATTGCAGACAGGAGGAGAAGGGGATGACAGAGGATGAGATGGTTGGATGGCATCACCGACTAGATGGACATGAGTTTGAGCAAGCTCCGGGATGGAGAGGGAAGCCTGATGTGCTGCAGTCCATGGGGTCACAAAGTGTCAGACATGGCTGAGCAACTGAACTGAACTGAATGCAGTTTATTATATGACTGCTATATCTGAATTAAAATGTTAAAAATAAAATATGCATTAAGTAGCCATTTTTTCTTCTAATTCATACATGAGGCAAAATATATAGTTCCTGTATTTTATAGATAATTGAAGAAATCAAGTAGTTTTAAAAAGACTTTCCGACGCTTAAAAAAACACATCTACCTACTTTAATGGCCACTTACTCCTGTTATTCCTTCCTGTCATAGACAATATGAGAAAAATTCAAAAAGATCTTTCTGATTATAGGAAATAAAAATTTTGGACGTAATATATTATTATATAAAACATTATAGTCAATGAAAAATTAACTAATGACAGGGATAATAAGCTGTTTTTTAAATCCCTTAATTCAACTCGATTATATTCAATAAATAAGTGAATTAACTTTAAAAAGTTGTATAATTGAGGAAAAATTAATGGTTTATCATAATTAGGAAAATAGGAAAACATACTGCAAAGCATAGGGAAGAGAAGAGGTGGCCTATGCACAAGAGAAGGAAAAAGGAAGAAAACCAATATGTAAAAGGTATAAATGCTGATCGTGCTTACTGAGGGAGAATTTAAATTTGCAGATAATTGAGACCATCATCATCTCACTGTTTCTACATTTATTGCCTACTAATTAGTCTTCCTTCTTCTACTCATGGTGCCTCAATTCATTCTCCAGACAGAAGCTGCAGTGACTGTTTTAAAACATAAGTCAAGTAGTATTACGTCTTGGTTGAAAACTTCCTCCAATGGCATCTCATTATACTTAGAATAAAATGAAAAACTCCTTACCTGGCAAAAAACCCATATATGAACTGACTTCTTTTCTTCACTCTCATTTCGTGCTTCTGTTCTTTTATTGGCCTCCTTTCTGTCCCTCAAACCTGACATTCTCGTTCCTGCCTGGGAGCTATGACACTAATTGTCCCCTTTGACTCTGTCATCCTCTCTCATCTTTACATAGATAACTCCTCCATGACATTAAGGACTCGGCTTAAATGGCCTTTTGTGACCATCAAATGCCACTCTTTCAGTGACAAGGCAATCACTCTCCATCATATTACTTTACTTCATTGATTCTCAACTGGGGAAAAATACGTCTGCTCAAGAAGCATTTGGAAATGGGTAGGGGATTTTTTGAGATAGATATATGACCTTACAGGAATCTAGTAGGTAGAGGCCAAGGATCTCCTAAACATCCCACAGTGTAAAAGACAGCACCCTCCCACACAAAGAATTACATGGGCCAAAATATTAGAAGTGCCAAATTTCAGAAAGTGTGCTCTATTTTAATTCTATGTCCATCATGTATAATTACCTTATATTCTCTTCTGCATTTACTTTCTTTCTTTCATTTTTCATACCTTGGTAGGCTAAAAATCCAATGGGAACAGGAGCAGTAGCTATGTTTGTTCGTCTTACATTCCCATTTCTTGAAAGTAATGACTGTCCCAGAATGTTTTATTGGTAAGTGTTTACTGAATGACTGAATGCTATCTACATTTTCCTTTAAAAGCATTCTAAAGAACTAGTTGAGTATTTCTGCAAGTGACCTCCATCATCAACTTAGACATGTTCTCCCCAGAGTATGATTTAAGACTAAAGGCCAGGGGAATCAACTTTTATAACTTTTAAAAAAGAAAAATGGTGTCAATGTCAGAAATCTTTAGGAAACAAAAACTGTCAAGCATATGTGATTTTTGAGTTAAATATTTTTCATAACCTGGAAATAAATCTGCTCTCTCAATACTCTGGCATGATTGATAATTTGTGTTTAAACATGCAAACTTGTTGCATCTCTGATTTTCCCTCTGTCATGCTATAAATCAATTAACATTTTATCTAATCTGACTTGTTTTCATTATTGTATTTGAAAAGATATTGCAGTGCTAGCCGATGTGTTCTCTGGAGAAATGACTTTTGACCTCATAGTTTCTAGTAAAAGTAATAGTTTTAAACTGTTGATTTTCTGTAGGAAAAATTCCAGAGGAAGCAAGGATTGTGAATAATGGTGCGCACATGCCATGATTTGCCATGGCAAATCATGATGCAAGTAGAAGTTTGGAAATTACCAAAGCATCTGTCTACAGGCCCCCATAAGAAAAAACCTGGTTCTACTTAATTTTGTCCATTATTCTCTTTATTCCTGAATAGTGGCTTTGGCATAACATATTTGTTGTTGCTGTTGTTATTTAGTTGCTAAGTTACGTCAAAGTCTTTGCGACCCCATAGGCTACAGTTCACCAGGCTCCTCTGTCCATGGGATTTCCCAAACAAGAATACTGGAATGGGTTGCCATTTCATTCTCCAGGGGATCTTCCCAACTGAAGGACTGAACCTGTGTATCCTTCATTAGTTGACAGATTCTTTACCACTGAGCCACCAGGGAATCCTATAACATATTTATCAAAGACATAAATCATGGCTGTTGAAATGAAGTCCAATAATTTATTTAGGCTCACAGAGTGGTAGAGCCAAGATTTGACATTAGGCCTATTAAAAAAATAGGCACTAATAGGTTCACATGTGTTTCTTCTCAGTTAATGTATTTACATTTTAAACAAGTATTTCTAGGGGAAAATGCCTTCAATTAAAAGAATAATTAATAATGATAAGTAACTTTAGCTACCAGGAAAGCCAGCAGTGAGCATATTTGATAACGGGCAAAGCTTTTGATGCTCATTATATCATATCATCCATGCATATATGTGAATTGTTTGCATACTGCTCTCTGATTTAGCTTATATAGACATAAGCAATTACAGTTTCAAACAAGTTTTTTTTTCCTTCCTATTGCATAGAGATGTCATTCATGGTATCAATATATGATACCACTTTTACTGAATCAGTATATCATCTGTTTTTTTTAATGCTTATTTATTTCTGGCTGTGCTGGGTCTTGCGGGCTTTTCTCTAGTTGCAGCGAGCAGGGGCAACTCTCTAGTTGTGGTGCACGCGCTTCTCATCACAATGGTTTCTCTTTTGTGGAGCACAGGCTCCATGTCACGTGGGCTTCGGTCGTTGTGGCTCCCGGTCTCTAGGACACTGGCTCAGTGGTTGTGATGTACAGACTTAGTTGTCCCACAGCATGTAGGATCTTCCCAGATCAGACATCAAACCCATGTTTCCTACAGTGGCAGGTAGATTTTTACCACTGAGCCACCAGAGAAGCCTCATTACCTATTTTATATCACAATATATTTCTCCATGCATAGTCATAATATTGTACAATGGAAACAGTTGAATTATTTGTTTAAAAACTTTGTTATTAAATATCATTTCTGATTATTTTTTCTCATTCAATATGGCTGTCATTTTCTTATTTCCTTTTCTCACCACTGAGTAATATCAAATAATCAAAATGAAAATGATTTTATTCTACTATATACATACATTGTGATTGCCTTTTCAGTTGAGCTTTTTTTCTTAGTGAATGAATGCTATGTGAGATTCAGCCATCATGTTGAGCACATGATCTTTTATGGATGTATGAAATGATATTTTATAGAACTAGAAAATTTTGAATTCAAAGTTCTCTACATTATCTTCCTTTATCACTTTGATCTTGATGATTCAGAAATAGCGGGGCTTATATAATCTGTCAAGAAATATTTGAAACATGTAGGAATGCAATAGTGATGGAAGGTTTTCCCATCACTGCTAGCTTGAGGTCACCAGAAGTTGATGACAACAATTGTTTTGCCTCTATTTTTAGATATTAGTTTCGGGATCCACCAAGAAGAAGTTATAGTATATTAAATATATAGGGGGTGGCAATTGTAGTGATGGTTAAACTCTAGAAAGGCTAGGCAGTTTATTACTTTGTACATTCATTTTTGCTTCATTCTATTTCTCTTTCAATCAGCTATCTTTCATTCTATAATGTAACAAATGTAATGAACAATTAATATATGTTAATAAGCCAGAACTTTCTAAGTTACTGGCTGTAAAGAAAGTAGGGAGTTAAGAATAGAACTTTTTCATTGAGCTTCATATATCATCTCATTGGTTCACGTTCAAAAAGGGCTAAACCAAAGGCTTTTGCAGAAACCGAAGGCTTAACATGTTAAGGAATAAAAATATAAAGAATTTTTTAAAACTCTTTCCCCAGAGAGTGGCACAATTTTATTTTATCAAATTCTTTTCCATAAAACTTGTAACTTAAACTCTTAGTTTATTCCTTTTCACAGCACTAACTTCAGCAATGAGGTAAACAGCACTTTTTACAGAAAATGTTGTGAGTTTTTTCCTTTCAATTTGGCTGAAGTTCTGTAAGAGGGATCAAGGGATTGGTACACATAGGCAGACTCTTAAGCATATAGAAGGAGATACTTCATTTACAGGGGAGAAAATTGGTTATAAGAATAGAGACAGAAAAATATAAAGGATACAAAAATGAAATAATGAAAAGATCACAGCCGCTTTGATTTCTTTTACATGGTACAAGTGTTATGTAAACAGAAAAACTGAATGCATTATAAAACATGACTGGCTCTTAGATACATCTTGTAATAATTTACTTGATGTTTGGAGATAAATACTGGAAACAAATAGTTGGAATTTGTTAAAACATAAAATAGAGTCGAAGGCAATGTATCAAATTTCTAGCATTTTAAATACAAATAATGTATTCTAAGAGACAAGATTTGTCATTTACTGCTTCATATATGCTATTTGTATTAGTTTATTAAAGCTGCCATAACAAAATACCCTACTGGACGGCTTAAAAGAAATTTACATTCTCAGTTTTGAAGCTAAAAATTCAAGATCAAAATGTTGGTAAAGTTGGTTCCTTCTGACGTTCTTGAGGAAATCTGTTTCAAGCCTCTCTCCTTGGCTTATAGAGTCAACTTTTCTATATGTCTGCTATTTGTCATCCCTTTGCACATCTCTGTGTCCAAATGTCCTCTCCTCTTTTTATAAAGACACAAGTCATACTGGTTTATGGTCCACTCTAATGATTTCATTTTAACTTAATTGAAGACTTTCTTTCAAAACCTTACCTACATTCTGAAGCACTGGGTGGAGGAGGTGATTAATATAATACTTCAACATATGAATTTTGGGGGTTAAGCAGTATAGTCCATAATATTCTGTGATGTTAGTCAAAAAACATCTATTGAAGTATTTAGATTTCTTTCTGAAACCAAAGCATTTTAGATATTAGGTGCAACTTTAAAAAAATACTGGTAGATTGACTCTTTGAACTTGATGAAAATTATGAAAAATATATAGACACACAGGAAAGATATGGCACAAAATTAGGATAAGCTCTACAGAACTACAGAGGCACTAGGCTGTTTTACATAACAGAGAAGACAAGACTGAGGTTTACTCAACAAAAGTAATACTAGGAACAAAGGAATTCCTATTTTTCAGATACAAAAATAAGCAACAAATATACTGAGACATGTAAAGCCATTGAGTAAGTTATAGGCATAGTAGAAGTATAAACAATATTTTTCAAGACCCAGCTGAATCTTCTATAACTGCAACTATTGTTATTTGGAAAAGATAGTTTTATTAAGCTGCAGTATATATAGACTAGTGCATTCAGGTAACTTATAATACTTTCAAATGGAACATAATAGAGGTTTCACATGGTGCAGACCAATAACATATGGCTCCATTCAGAAAGACAGTAAATAATACATTGCTAGTAATAGACTCAGCCTGATCAGAACAGAACCTAGCTGCAAACAGCCATATAAACAGTAACAGCCGGTTCCTTTGCAGGCACTTTCATTTTGTAATTTATCCTTCTTGAAGAAGGTGTGTGTGTTAGAAGCAGGTAGGGTGAAGGAGGAGGAGGGGTAGTTCTTCCCCAGAATCATGTACAATATGTTATTTTGCCTCTCTTTTTGTGATTTGAAATTTGCAAGGAAAAACAATGACTAAACTTGCCATTGAAAATTGAATCTCTTACTTTTTGAGGAAAACGAGCCTCAGACCACCAAATGAAGAGGCCAGAAAAATAGTCACAAAACCCAAAGTGTGAGATGGCCGTTAGAAAGGTTCTGTTGGGCTGTATTGAGCGAATATGATCTCTACCTGACGGTAACAGGCATATGTATTGTGTCTTCCACTTTAAACTGCTTTTTCGGCTCTGTAAGCTTAGTGTGTGTGTGTGTGTGTGTGTGTGTGTGTGTGTGTGTGTATGTGTGTGTATGCACTCAGTTGTGTCCGACTCTTTGCGACCCCACTGACTATAGCGCATCAGGTTCCTCTGTCCATGGCATTTTCCCAGCAAGAATACTGAGTGGGTTACCACTTCCTCCTCCTGGGGCTCTTCCTGACCAAGGGATCGAACCTGAATCTCTTGCATTGGCAAGCAGATTCTTTACCACTGAGGCACATGGGGAGTCGTAGGCTTTGGGTAAAAGAAAAAAATTATGTTATAAGTTCATGCAACAGAATACTTACCTCCTAAATACAAACACTATAGGCATTACAGGAGCAGACTGTGGCTCAGATCATGAACTGCTTATTGCCAAATTCAGACTTAAATTGAAGAAAGTAGGGAAAACCACTAGACCATTCAGGTATGACCTAGATCAAATCCCTTATGAGTATACAGTGGAAGTGAGAAATAGATTTAAGGGACTAGACCTGATAGACAGAGTGCCTGATGAACTATGGACAGAGGTTCGTGACATTGTACAAGAGACAGGGATCAAGAAAATCCCCATGGAAAAGAAATGCAAAAAAGCAAAATGGCTGTCTGAGGAGGCCTTACAGATAGCTGGGAAGAGAAGAGAAGCAAAAAGCAAAGGAGAAAAGGAAAGATATTCCCATCTCAATGCAGAGTTCCAAAGAATAGCAAGGCGACATAAGAAAGCCTTCCTCAGCGATCAGTGCAAAGTAATAGAGGAAAACAACAGATTGGGAAAGACTAGAGATCTCTTCAAGAAAACTAGAGATACCAAAGGAACATTTCATGCAAAGATGGGCTCGATAAAGGACAGAAATGGTATGGACCTAACAGAAGCAGAAGATATTAAGAAGAGGTGGCAAGAATACACAGAAGAACTGTACAAAAAAGATCTTCATGACCCAGATAATCACGATGGTGTGATCAATCAGCTAGAGCCAGACATCCTGGAATGTGAAGTCAAGTGGGCCTTAGAAAGCACCACTACGAACAAAGCTAGTGGAGGTGATGGAATTCCAGTTGAGCTATTTCAAATCCTCAAAGATGATGCTGTGAAAGTGCTACACTCGATATGCCAGCAAATTTGGAAAACCCAGCAGTGGCCACAGGACTGGAAAAGGTCAGTTTTCGTTCCAATCCCAAAGAAAGGCAATGCCAAAGAATGCTCAAACTACCACACAATTGCACTCATCTCACATGCTAGTAAAGTAATGCTCAAAATTCTCCAAGCCAGGCTTCAGCAATATGTGAACCATGGACTTCCAGATGTTCAAGCTGGTTTTAGAAAAGGCAGAGGAACCAGAGATCAAATTGCCAATATCCGCTGGATCATAGAAAAAGCAAGAGAGTTCCAGAAAAACATCTATTTCTGCTTTTTTGACTATGCCAAAGCCTTTGACTGTGTGGATCACAATAAACTGTGGAAAATTCTGAAAAAGATGGGAATACCAGACCATCTGACCTGTCCCTTGAGAAACCTATATGCAGGTCAGGAAACAACAGTTAGAACTGGACATGGAACAACAGACTGGTTCCAAATAGGAAAAGGAGTCCGTCAAGGCTGTATATTGTCACCCTGCTTATTTAACTTATATGCAGAGTACATCATGAGAAACGCTGGGCTGGAAGAAACAAAAGCTGGAATCAAGATTGCTGGAAGAAATATCAATAACCTCAGATATGCGGATGACACCACCCTTATGGCAGAGAGTGAAGAAGAACTAAAGAGCCTCTTGATGAAGGTGAAGGAGGAGAGTGAAAAAGTTGGCTTAAAGCTCAACGTTCAGAAAACTAAGATCATGACATCTGGTCCCATCATTCCATGGGAAATAGATGGGGAAACAGTGGAAACAGTGTCAGACTTTATTTTTTTGGGCTCCAGAATCACTGCTGCTGGTGACTGCAGCCATGAAATTAAAAGACGCTTACTCCTTGGAAGGAAGGTTATGGCCAACCTAGATAGCATGTTTGAAAGCAGAGACATTACTTTGCCAGCAAAGGTCAATCTAGTCAAGGCTATGGTTTTTCCAGTGGTCATGTATGGATGTGAGAGTTGGACGGTGAAGAAAGATGAGCGCCGCAGAATTGATGCTTTTGAACTGTGATGTTGGAGAAGACTCTTGAGAGTCCCTTGGGCTGCAAGGAGATCCAATCAATCCATCCTAAAGGAGATCAATCCTGGGTGTTCATTGGAAGGTCTGATGTTGAAGCTGAAACTCCAATACTTTGGCCACCTCATGCGAAGGGTTGGCTCATTGGAAAAGACCCTAATGCTGGGTAGGATTGGGGGCGGGAGGAGGAGGGGACAACAGAGGATGAGATGGTTGGATGGCATCACCGACTCGATGAACATGGGTTTGGGTAGACTCCGGGAGTTGGTGGTGGACAGAGAGGCCTGGTGTGCTGCAGTTCATGGGGTCGCAAAGAGTCGGACATGACGGAGCGACTGAACTGTGAACTGATAGGCATTAAATGATGTGTCATAATTTTAATCTTATTTTGATTAATGTTTTTATCAATAAAAAATTTTGTTTTAATTTTATTGGAATTTTGCATGGGACATTATGCATTTTCTCATAGTCACTGCTCATAAAGACTTATGATATATATATTGTCTTCTTTGTTTATATAAGGAAACTGACCCCAAGAGAGGTTAAAACCGTTACCCAAGATCACATGAAACCCAGTAAATCTACTCTGAAGTCCACATTTTATTTTTATCTATTATTGTAATATAATCTCTCCTTTTTTCTACCAAGGACGTCCATATGAACACATTTATTTATTTTTTCCTATAATTATTATTAAGTATAGTAGATTTACAATGTTGTGTTAGTTTTTGATGCACAGCAAAGTGGTTTAGTCATACATATATATGTATATATTATTTTTCATATTCTTTTCCATTATGGTTTGTTACAGTATATTGAATATAGTTCTGCATGCTATAAAGTAGGACCTTGTTGTTTACCTATTTTATATATAGTAGTGTTTATCTACTAATCCCAAACTTCCGTCTTGTACTTTCCACATCCTCTTTCCATTTTGATAACCATAAATTCATTATCTATGTCTGTGAGTCTGTTTCTCATTCATAAATCAATTAATTTGTGTCATATCTTAGAGTTCACATAGAAGTAATATCATATGATATTTCTCTTTGCCTGACTTCACTTAGTTGATAATCCCTAGGTCCATCCATCTTGATGCAAATGGCATTATTTCATTCTTTTTTGTGGCTGAGTAGTATTCTACTCAAGGCTATGGTTTTTCCAGTGGTCATGTATGGATGTGAGAGTTGGACGGTGAAGAAAGCTGAGCTCCAAAGAATTGATGCTTTTGAACTGTGGTGTTGGAGAAGACTCTTGAGAGTCCCTTGGACTGCAAGGAGATCCAACCAGTCCATCCTAAAGGAGATCAGTCCTGGGTGTTCACTGGAAGGACTGATGTTGAAGCTGAAACTCCAAAACTTTGGCCACCTCATGGGAAGAGTTGACTCATTTGAAAAGATCCTGATGCTGGGAGGCAATGGGGGCAGGAGGAGAAGGGGACAACAGAGGATGAGATGGCTGGATGGCATCACCGACTCGATGGACATGAGTTTGGGTAAATTCTGGGAGTTGGTGATGGACAAGGAAGCTGGTGTGCTGCGATTCATGGGGTCGCAAAGAGTAGGACATGACTGAATGACTGAACTGAACTGAATTGAGTGTTCCATTTGTATATATACCATATCTTCTTCACTCATTCATTTGTCAATGGACATTTAGATTACTTCTATGTTTGACTATTCTAAATAGTATTGCTATGAACATCAGAGTGCATATATCTTTTTGAATTAGAATGTTCTCCAAACATATGCTCAGGAGTAAGATTACTGGGTCATTTAGTAATTCTATATTTTAGTTTTCTGAAGAACCTCCACACTGTTGTCCATAGTGCCTATACCAACTTGCATTCCCACTAATCCAGCAGGAGGGATTCTTTTTCTCCACATTCTCTTCAGCTTTTTTCACTTGTAGGCGTTTTAATAATGGCCATTCCAGACCTCAGTAAGGTGGTACCTCATTATAATTTTGATTCAGTTTAGTACACTCACTCAGTCATGTCCAACTTTTTGTGATCCCATGGACTGCAGCACGCCAGGCCTCCCTGTCCAACACCAACTCCCAGAGTTGACTCAAACTCATGGCCATTGAATCAGTGATTCCATCCAACCATCTCATCCTCTGTAGTCCCTTTCTCCTCTCACCTTCAATCTTTCCCAACATCAGGGTCTTTTCAAATGAGTCAGTTCTTCGCATCAGGTGGACAAAGTGTTGGAGTTTCAGCTTCAGCATCAGTCCTTCCAGTGAATATTCAGAACTGATTTCCTTTAGGATGGACTAGTTGGATCTCCTTGCAGTCCAAGGGACTGCCAAGAGTCTTCTCCGACACCACAGTTTAAAAGCATCAATTCTTCTGCACTCAGTTTTCTTTATAGTCCAACTCTCACATCCATACATGACTACCAGAAAAATCATAGCTTTGACTAGACGGGCCTTTGATTTTTAATATGCTATCTAGGTTGGTCATAACTTTTCTTCCAAGGAGCAAGCATCTTTTAATTTCATGGCTGCAGTCACCATCTGCAGTGATTTTGGAGCACCCCCCCCCAAAAAAAAACTGTCTGTCACTGTTTCTACCTTTTTCCCATCTATTTGCCATGAAGTAATGGGACCAGATGCCATGATCTTCATTTTCTGAATGTTGAGTTTTAAGCCAACTTTTTCACTCTTCTTACACTTTCTTCAAGAGGCTCTTTAGTTCTTCTTTGCTTTCTGTCATAATGGTCGTGTCATCTGCATATCTGAGGTGACTGATATTTTTCCCGCAACCTTGATTCCAGGTTGGGCTTCATCCAGCCCAGCATTTCTCATGATTTACTCTGCATATAAGTTAAATAAAAGGGTGACAATATACAGCCTTGATGTACTCCTTTCCTTATTTGGAACCAATGTGTTGTTCCATGTCCAGTTCTAACTGTTGCTTCCTGACCTGCATTCAGATTTCTCAGGAGGCAGGTCAGGTGGTCTGGTATTCCCATCTCTTTAAGAATTTTAAACAGTTTGTTGTGATCCACACAGTCAAAGGCTTTGGCATAGTCAATAAAACAGAACTAGACATTTTTCTGGAACTCTCTTGCTTTTTCCATGATCCAACGATATTGGCAATTGGATCTCTGGTTCCTCTGCCTTTTCTAAATCCAGCTTGAACATCTGGAAGTTCATGGTTCCCATATTGTTGAAGCTGGGCTTGGAGAATTTTGAGCATTACTTTACTGGCGTGTGAGATGAGTGCAATTGTGCGGTAGTTTGAGCATTCTTTGGCATTGCCTTTCTTTGGGATTGGAAAGAAAACTGACCTTTTCCAGTCCTGTGGCCACTGCTGAGTTTTCCATATTTGCTGGCATATTGAGTGCAGCACTTTTACAGCATCATCTTTTAAGATTTGAAATAGTTCAACTGGAATTCCTTCATCTCCACTAGCTTTGTTCATCATGATGCTTTCTAAGGTGCATTTAACCTTGCACTCCAGGATGTCTGTCTCTAGGTGAGTGATCATACCATCATGATTATCTGTGTCATGAAGAGCTTTTTTATATAGTTCTTCTGTGTATTCTTGCCACCTCTTGTTAGTATCATTGCTTCTGTTATGTCCATATATTTCTGTCCTTTATTGAGCCCATCTTTGCATGAAATGTTCCCTTGGTATCTTTAATTTTCTTGAAGAAATCTCTAGTCTTGCCCATTCTATTGTTTTCCTCCATTACTTTGCTCTAATCACTGAGAGAGGCTTTCTTATCTCTCCTTGCTATTCTTTGGAACTCTGTATTCATGTGTTTATCTTTCTTTTTCTCCTTTGCTTTTCTCTTCTCTTCTTTTCACAGCTATTTGTAAGGCCTCCTCAGACAGCCATTTTGCTTTTTTACATTTCTTTTTCTTGGGGATGGTCCTAATCTGTGCTTCCTGTACAGTGTCATGAACCTCTGTCTGTAGTTCTTCAGGCCCTCTATCAGTTCTAATCCCTTTAATCTATTTGTCACTTCCACTGTATAATTGTAAGGAATTTGAATTAGGTCATACCTGAATGGTCACTACTTTCTTCAATTTACATTTGAATTTGGCAATAAGGAGTTCATGATCTGAGCCACAGTCAGCCCACGGTCTTGTTTTTGCTGACTGTATAGAGCTTCTCCATCTTGGCTGCAAAGAATATAATCAATCCAGTTTCGATATTGACCATCTGGTGATGTCCATGTATAGAGTCTTCTCTTTTGATTAGTATTTCTCTAATATTTAGCAATGTTGAGCATCTTTTCATGTGCCTATTGGTCATTAGTGTTTCCTTTAGAAATGTCTGCTTAAGTCTTCTTTCCATGGTTCAATTGGGTTGTTTGTTTTCTGTTGTTGAATTGTATGAGCTGTTTGTAGATTTTGGAAATTAAGCCCTTCTTGGTTGCTCCATTTGCAAATATTTTCTCACATTTGTAAGTTGTCTTTTCATTTGGTTTATGATTCCCTTTTCTGTACAAAAACTTATAATTCTGATCTAGGCCCTTTTCTTTATTTTTACTTTAGTTTCTATTGCCTTGGAAGACCTACCTAAGAAAACCTTGGTGCAGTTTATGTCAGACAATGTTTTCCTATGTTCTCTTATAGGAATTTTTTGGTGTCATGTCTTATATTAAATCTTTAAGCCATTTGAAGTTAGTTTATTTTTTTGTGTGCCATGAGGGTATGTTCTAGCTTGACTGACATACATGTAGACGTCCAGCTTTCCCAAAACCACTTACTGAAGAGAATGTCTTTTCTCCATTGTTATGTTCTTGTATCCTTTATCAAAGATTAATTGACTGTAGGTGTGTGAGTTTATTTCTGAGCTCTCTATTCTGTTCCATTGATCCATATGTCTTTTTATACTAATACCATGCAGTTTTGATTACTGCAGATTTACAGTATTGATACAAACACATTTAGAATTAACTATTGTCATATGTCTATTTCCTCAAGATGCTAAATGACTTTTAGAAGCCTCAACATGATTAATTATTTGAAAGTTATCTGATGACCTCAAGATGGTGTCATAATTATTGCAACATTCCTGTTAGGCACCATGCTGCTTTTTTTTCTGTCTGCTCAGCAAATATTTTGCTTGTCGTAAAGTAAGATCCAAAGGATCTATGGTAATATCAAATAGAAAACCATATAATTTATTTATTTTAATACTGTTCTGCTTATTTATATGTGATATAGCTTTTTTCAAATATCTTCACCTTTATATTCCTATTTATGATGTTCACATATTATTACTTAATGATCCTCAAAACATGTTAGGTATAGAGAAATCAAAAATACAGTTTCCTTTATCTTGGTTTTAAATTATCTAGTGGCCTAGAAAAAAGAAGAAGAGGAGAACAAACAATATATACAATCATGTATCATAATATCAAAGCAAGTTAGAGTGTCAAAAGTAAGAGCTTTTCCTGGTACTAAGATACACAGTGAATTTCTCCCACGGGTCTTCAGAAAGTGGACACATCAATTACAGCAGTAGGACCTCAGTAACTTTTCTGAAAAAACTATAATGGAAAATTTCATGTGGTCATTCTTATAATGGCCCTCAAAAACTGGTATGATAACACTAAAGCAAAGTTTGGTAAAGGAAATTTAAATAGGAACCATAATAAAATAATGAAAACGGACAGTCTTCTAATATGCTGGCTTATTCTGAAAAGAAAAAAAAAAATTAAACAGCTGAAGAAATGAATGCATTCCCTTCAAGTAATCCCTTATGAATGCTCTTCCTCTATGTGAACTTGTGATAATAGAAATCAAACTTCCATTCTCTAGCCAGACCCTGGAGTACAGAGTGTATTATTCACAGAGGCCCTTGGGTCACAAAGCTAATGTAATTGGATGCTGAAAGGAACCTTCAGCTGAAATCCTAAGGAAACAGATAGCAGAACGATTTGTAATTCACATCACTGCTGCAGAACTTCTAAAATATGTTCACCATGAACTGATGGATGCTCCTAAAACTCCCCTTCCCTATAGGACTGAAAGGATTGGGAAAGAATTTTTCATTGGTTTTCCTTAGGACAGAGCTGTGTTATAGGCCCCATTTCATCACCAACATTTGGCATTGTCTTTTTTATCTGGGTCATTTTATTGAGTATGTAACTGTATGTTACATATCAATATGCTTTGTCTATTAATTTACACAAAGTAAATAACCACTCTTAGGTATCATAAAGTTTTATGGGTTTTAACAAATACATCTACATGTGTTCACCACCACAATCAAGATACAAAACAGTTAAAGCACTCTAAGAAGTTCCTTCATAATGCTCTTCTATAGTCAACCAGCTTTTCCATCTCCAACCCCTGTCAAAAACTGATCTATTCTTTACGTCTATAGATGTATGGAATGTTATACAAATGAGCTCATACATGTAGCCTTTTGGGTCTATTTTCTTTCATTTAGTAAAATGTATTTGAGATTAATCCATGTTATATATATATATATATATATATATATATATACACACACACAATAATATCTGTCAATAAAATTATTTTTATTGACAGATGTTATTGCATTATAGGGATGTACCAGAATTTGTTTCTTCATTCACTATTTAAAGGACCATTGGGTTGTTTCATTTTTAGTAATTGCCAATAAAGTCAACATAAACATTGTATACAGGTTTCTGTGTAAAAGTAAATGTAAATATCTCTAGGAGTAAAATTGTTAGATACCATGGTAAATTCATGCTTAATTTTATAAGAAACTGACAAACTTTTTCAAAGGGACAGTGCCATTTCACATTCTACCAGTAATATAGATGAGCTCCTAGTACTCTGCTTTCTACCAGCACTAGTGTTGTTTTGTGTGTGTTGGTGTGTGTGTGTGTTTCCCATCTTAATTCATATACAATAAAATCTCATTTTGGTTTTGATTTTCCTAACCTTCATAATGACTAATGATGGGAAATTCTGAAAGAGAGGGGAATACCAGACCATCTGACTTGTCTCTTAAGAAACCTGTATGCAGGTCAGGAAGCAACAATTAGAACTGGACATGGAACAACAGACTGGTTCCAAATAGGAAAAGGAGTATGCCAAGGCTGTATACCCTGCTTATTTAACTTTTATGCAGAGTACATCATGAGAAACATTGGGCTGGAAGAAACACAAGCTGAAATCAAGATTGCCGGGAGAAATATCAATAACCTCAGATATACAGATGCCACCACCCTTATGACAGAAAGTGAAGAAGAACTAAAGAGCTGCTTGATGAAAATGAAAGAGGAGAGTGAAAAAGTTGGCATAAAGCTCAACTTTCAGAAAACTAAGATCATGGCATCTGGTCCCATCACTTCATGGAAAATAGATGGGGAAACACTGGAAACAGTGTCAAACTTTATTTTTGGGGGCTCCAAAATCACTGCAGATGGTGATTGCAGCCATGAAATTAAAAGATGCTTACTCCTTGCAAGGAAGGTTATGACCAACCTAGATAGCATATTGAAAAGCAGAGACATTACTTTGCCAACAAAGGTCTGTCTAGTCAAGGCTATGGTTTTTCCAGTGGTCATGTATGAATGTGAGAGATGGATGGTGAAGAAAGCTGAGTGCTGAAGAATTGATGCTTTTGAACTGTGGTGTTGGAGAAGACTCTTGAGAGTCCCTTGGACTGCAAGGAGATCCAACCAGTCCATCCTAAAGGAGATCAGTCCTGGGTGTTCATTGGAAGGGCAGATGTTGAAGCTGAAACTCCAATACTTTGGCCACCTCATGCAAAGAGTTGACTCATTGGAAAAGACCCTAATGCTGGGAAGGATTAAGGGCAGGAGAAGAAGGGGACGACAGAGGATGAGATGGTTGGATGGCATCACCGACTCGATGGACATGGGTTTGGGTAAACTCCGGGAGTTGGTGATGGACACGGAGGCCTGGAGTGCTGCGATTCATGGGGTCACATAGAGTCGGACACGACTGAGCGACTGAACTGAACTGAATGATGTTTATTGGAACTTCCCTGGTGGTTCAGTGGTAAAGAATCTGCCTGCGATAGAGGAGAAGTAGGTGATGGCGGGTTAAATCTCTGAGTCAGGAATATCCCCTGGAGGAGGGCATGGCAACCCACTCTAGTATTCTTGCCAGGAAAGTCCCATGGACAGAAGAGCCTGGTGGGCTACAGTCCAAGGGGTCAAAAAGAGTTAGACATGACTGAAGAGACTGAGCACTGACATTTATCACCTTTTGTCATATCTATTTAATAATTGATTTTCTTTTTTAAAAAGAGGTATCTTTTTAAATTTTTTGTTCATTTCTTTATTAAGTTATATATTTTTATTGAGCTTTGAGATTCCCTTATGTATGCTTGATATAAGTCCTTTGTCCAATATGATTTAGAAAGTTTTATCCTGTTATATGGCTTGACTTTCTATTTAATTAATGGTGTGTTTTATAAAGCAAAGATTTGTTTAATTTTGATGAAATCCACTTTATCCATATCTTCTTATATGTCTTGTGCTTTAGGTGTCATATCTAAGAACCTTCAGGCCAAAACAAAATTTTTTCCTTTGTTTTCTCCTAGAATATTTATAGCCTTATGATTCACATTAAAGTCAATGATGATTGTTGAGTTAATTTATATATTAGATGTGAGCTTTGGGTCAGAGTGGACAACCTTGCCTTGATTCTTATTTTAGGGGGAAAGCATTAACATTTACATCATTAAATATGAGGTTAGATGTAAGGTTTTCACAGAAGTTTTTTTCATGTTGAGAAGTTTCCTTCAGTTCTCAGTTTTCTGAAACATTATCTTGAATGAATGTTGAATGTTTTCAGTGATTTGCCTGCATTTAGAGATAATGTAGATTGTTGTTGTTCTTGATATAGCAAATGAGATTGATATTTCAGTTGTATCACCAGCCTTTCAGTTCTGGGATAAACCATACTTGATAATGATATATTATCACTTTTATATGTCAATGAGTTTGTTTACTAAGATTTTGTTAAAAGATTTTTGTGCTTACATTTATGTTTTTTTCTCTTTTGTTTTCATTAGTTTTGATACTGAGGTAATGTAAGCCTTACAAAATGATCTGAGGAATTCTCTTTCTCCTCTATTTTCAGAAAGACTTTGTATAAATCTGGCATTATTTCTTTTTTAAAATTGTACTAAACATGATTCTGGAGTTTTCCATGTGGGAACTTTTAAGGTATAAATTGAATTTCTTAGGGCTTCCCTGGTGGTTCAGGTGGTAAAATAATCTGCCTGTGAGGCGAGAAACCTGGGTGTGATCCCTAGATTGGGAAGATCCCCTGGAGAAGGGAATGGCCACCCACTCCAGTATTTTGGCCTGGAGAATTCCATGGACTGTATAGCCCATGTGGTCACAAAGAGTCAGACATGACTGAGAAACTTTCACTTTTAATTTATTATAATTGAATATGTATTGAATATTCAGATTTTCTATTTCTTCTACATCAGTTTTGAGATTTTTGTCTTTCCAGCAATTTGTCCATTTAATCTAAATTCTTGAGTTAAATATTAAGAGAGTTTTTCTTCAGATTTGTTTAATATCTATTCAATTTTTCTTATGACTATAGCAATATCCTCTCTTTCACCTCTGATATTGATAATTTGTGTTATCTTTCTGTTTTTTATCAGCCTGGCCAAGCTTTTTCCACTTCAGTGATCTTTTAAAAGACTGACTTTTGGTTTCATTGATTTTCTCTATAGACTGTCTGTTTTTAATTTTACTGATTTCTTATTTTCATTATTTCCATAAGTCTATTTAATTTAGGTTTCATTTGTTCTTCTTCTTCTAGCTTCTTAAGATCAAAGCTTACAGGACTGATACTAGAATTTTATTCATTTTTGTGGTGTTCCACTGTCTTCTGGCTTAATGTAATTCAGAAAAGTGCAAAAAATATTTATTTCTGTTTCTTGACATGTAATGTTTGTTTTGTCTCTGGATGCTTTTTAAATTTTCTCTTCCTCTTTGGTATTCAGTAAGTTGATTATATTGTGCTTTTGAGTTATTTTTATTTGCATTTATCCTGATTATTAACTTCATTTATCTGAAGTTTTATTGTATTTGTCAAATTTGGAAAAAAAAAATACTTCCTTTATTTCTTCAAATATTTTATTCTATCCCCTTTAGGGGACTCAGTTATCCATATATGAGAGAAATTTATATTTTCAATATATCACTGAGGCTCTGTTCATTTAAAGATTTGTTTGGTTATTTGTACTCTTTTCTCCATCTACTTCAGTTTAGATAAATAGCGCAAAATGCTTGGATAAATATTTTAAAGTTTAATAAAGTTTTTTCTCAGTTTCTAGACCTCCAATTAATTTCAATCTATATTTCATTTGAGATATTTTATATTCCTACATTAATAATTTTGATTTTTTAATATTTTCCATTCCTTTTTTCATTATACTTTTGCAGAGTGCTAATGTATATATATATCAGTTCAATTCATTTCAGTTGCTCAGTCATGTCCGACTCTTTGCAACCCCATGAACCGAAGCACGCCAGGTCTCCCTGTCCATCACCAACTCCCGGAGTCCACCCAAACCCATGTCCATCGAGTTGATGATGCCAACCAACCATCTCATCCTCTGTCGTCCCCTTCTCCTCCTTCCCTCAATCTTTCCCAGCATCAGGGTCTTTTCCAATGAGTCAGTTCTTCACATGAGGTGGCCAAAGTATTGGAGTTTCAGCTTCAACATCAGTCCTTCCAATGAACACCCAGGACTGATCTCTTTAGGATGGACTGGTTGGATCTCCTTGCAATTCAAGGGACTCTCAAGAGTCTTCTCCAACACCACAGTTCAAAAGCATCAATTCTTTGGCGCTCAGCTTTCTTTATACTCCAACTCTCACATCCATACATGCCCACTGGAGAAACCATAGCCTTGACTAGATGGACCTTTGTTGGCAAAGTAAAGTTTCTGCTTTTTAATACGCTGCTTAATTTGGTCATAACTTTCCTTCCATGGAGTAAGTGTCTCAATTTCATGGCTGCAGTCACCATCTGCAGTGATTTTGGAGCCTAGAAAAATAGTCAGCCACTGTTTCCCCTGTTTGCCCATATATCTGCCATGAAGTGATGAGACCGGACCCCATGATCATAGTTTTCTGAATGTTGAGTTTAAGTCAACTTTTTCACTCTCCTCTTTCATTTTCATCAAGAAGCTCTTTAGTTCTTCTTCACTTTCTGTCATAAGAGTGGTGTCATCTGCATATCTGAGGTTATTGGTATTTCTCCTGGCAATCTTGATTCCAGCTTGTGCTTCCTCTAGCCCAGCATTTCTCATGATGTACTCTGCATATAAGTTAAATAAGCAGGGTGACAATATACAGCCTTGACATACTCCTTTTCCTATTTGGAACCAGTCTGTTGTTCCAAGTCCAGTTCTAACTGTTGCTTTCTGACCTGCATACAGGTTTCTCAAGAGGCAGGTCAGGTGGTCTGGTATTCCCTTCTCTTTCAGAATTTTCCACAGTTTATTATGATCCACACAGTCAAAGGCTTTGGCATAGTCAATAAAGCAGAAATAGATGTTTTTCTGGAACTCTCTTGCTTTTTCGATGATCCTGTGGATATTGGCAATTTGATCTCATGTTCCTCTGCCTTTTCTAAAACCAGCTTGATCATCTGGAAGTTCATGGTTCACATATTGCTGAAGCCTGGCTTGGAGAATTTTGAGCATTACTTTACTAGCATGTGAGATGCGTGCAATTGTGTGGTAGTTTGAGCATTCTTTGGCATTGCCTTTCTTTGGGATTGGAACGAAAACCGACCTTTTCCAGTCCTGTGGCCACTGCTGAGTTTTCCAGATTTGCTGGCATATTGAGTGCAGCACTTTCACAGCTTCATCTCTCAGGGTTTGAAATAGCTCAACTGGAATTCCATCACCTCCACTAGATTTGTTCATAATGATGCTTCCTAAGGCCCACTTGACTTCACATTCCAGGATGTCTGGCTCTAGGTGAGTGATCACACCATCGTGATTATCTGGGTCGTGAAGATCTTTTTTGTACAGTTCTTCTTTTGTATGGTGTATTTTTGCCACCTCTTCTTAATATATTCTGCTTCTGTTAGGTCCCTACCATTTGTGTCCTTTATTGAGCCCATCCTTGCATGAAATGTTCCCTTGGTATCTCTAATGTTCTTGAAGAGATCTCTAGTCTTGCCCATTCTATTGTGTTCCTCTATTTCTTTGCATAGTTTCAGTCTGTCTGCCCCCTGATCCCCTCTCTCAGTGCCTACCGTCTTACCTGGTTTTCTCTTACCTTGCACGTAGGGTCTCTCTTCACGGCTGCTCCAGCAAAGCGCAGCTGCTGCTCCTTACCTCAGACATGGGATAGCTCCTCTCAGCCACCACCCCTGACCTTGGGTGCAGGGTAGCTCCTCTCGGCCGCTGCCCCTGACCTCGGGCACGGGGTAGCTCCCTATGTGTGTGTAAATATATATATATATATATATATATATATATATATATATTCCCTATGATGTATCAGTGTTCTAAACACTTTACTTGCATTAACCCTATTAATCCTCACAACAACCATACATATGAGGCAGTTTTTGTTACTATCCTCACACATCATATTTGAGTAAACTATTGGTCAAATACCTTGTATCAGGTCACAGAGCTTGTAAATGACAGAGCTGACATCTGAAACCATACAGACTAGTTCTAGAACCCACATCCCTAACCACTCAATATGGTAAAATGCATAGAGGAGATACTTGCATAAATATGCTGGTAGACAACAAGATGACATAAAATGATTACAATCATAAATGTAAGTGAAGCATTCAAAGAGTGTTTTAAAATTCAGTTGCAGAGTACTATTTAGTATAAATGGCTATGAGACCCTAAAAAATAATATTCCTGTAGGGCAGCCTTGAAAAATGGGTTGACTGTTTCTGAGCAAGGGTTTTGGGATATGACTAAAATGACTCTGCAAAGCAGTATGCAGTCATTGGCACATCTGAGTATATGCATTCAGAGATAAGTAACTGAGACATAGGGGCTCCTAGTAGAGGTTTGAGAATTTATTTAGGAGGTAAAATTGACAGGACACAGTGACTGATGGTTTATGAACTAAGACAAAAGGTGCTGTCACAGTTAATGCTAAGATTTGTGGCTTGAGCAACTGGATGATAATCAGATCACTCACTGAGACTTGGAACTCAGGGGGAGTTTCAAGTATGGCAGGACAGGTAAGTTTAGTTTTGGTGATTTGATTCTGAGATGCCTGTGAGACATCCAAAGGGAGATGTCCAGCTAAATAATTGTGCCCAAGATTCAGGATACAGATATAAGTTAAATAGATCAATCAGATACTAATCAGCATGTAGATAATAATGAAATGAAAATGAATGAACAAGATCCCTTGAATTTTGGAAAATGTGCTGAATTGGGAAAAAAGGAGGTCATAGGACAGAAGCAATATTTGGGAGATGTGAAGGATTTTGAAAAAGTGAAAAAGTTAGAGAGATGAGAGGAAAATTAGTGAAGGATAATGTGCTAGAAGGGCTTCCCAGGTGGCCTGAGGGTAAAGAACCTGCCTGCCAATGCAGCAGACATAAGAGACAGGGGTTTGATCCCTGTGTCCAGAAGATCCCCTGGAGGAGGTGATGGGAACCCACTCCAGTATTCTTCTCTGGAGAATCCCATGGACAGAGAAGCCTGGCAGGATACAGCCCATAGATTGCAAAGAATTGGGTACCACTAAAGAATTGAACTGAGCACACACATAGTGTACTAAAAATGAAGGGAAAAGAGACTTATTTTGTCGAATGTTTTCTGCAAACATATTAGCACTTTGTAGAAATATGATGTTGTTACTAATAATTTTCACATGCTTTTCCAAATCATAAAGCCAAATCTAGATAACACTTAGTGGCCAGTATAGAACTCTTTCGGAGAAGGCAATGGCACCCGACTCCAGTACTCTTGCCTGGAAAATCCCATGGACAGAGGAGACTGGTAGGCTCCATGGGGTCGCAAAAAGTCGGACATGACTGAGCAACTTCACTTTCACTTTTCACTCTCATGCATTGGAGAAGGAAAATGGCAACCCACTCCAGTGTCCTTGCCTGGAGAATTCCAGGGATGGGGGAGCCTAGTGGGCTGCCGTCTATGGGGTCGCACAGAGTCGGACACGACTGAAGCGACTTAGCAGCAGCAGCAGCAGCAGCAGCATAGAACTCTTTCTGGCCAGATTCTTATCAGAAATCAGTATGAGAGCGATATTATAAAGCAGAGCTGCATCCTATTTTTCAGCTTTCCCTTTGAAGAGGGTAATAATAATGGCATGACTGAAAGCTTGTGGGATTTCTTCAGTTCTCCATTTTCTGGAGAAGTGTCTACACATGTCTAGAAGACATTAAACACAAAAGAAAACTATTGTTTAGATTACAGGCAATACTTAGCTTTTTTTCTTCAATACTGTATTTAAAGTTTTTGTTAGTCTTTATAATCTTAAGAAAGGATCTATGATAGCTGCGCGGTCTGTTCTCACCACTGCCATCACTGTCCCATCACGAAGTCAGTAAGGATGATGACTCTTTACAGTTCTTTCCCTTCCTCTTGACTGAAAGAAAACTGACAACTTGTTTGAATATGGGCATTTACTTTAGATTCTTTGTGCATTACCCTTATAGGACTTTATTAATTCTTTAATCAATATATGCATTTGCTTATTGAATAAATATTTACCAAATGTATACTGTTTCTAGTACTATGCTAGAGCTAGGAACACAGAGACAATAAAACAGGAATTGTTGTTTGCACTCATGATGAATGGTAAAACCCATAAGCAGAAGAAGTCAAAATAGTTTATATCTCACTAATATTTATAGTTGGTACCCTAAGAAATAAAAATACTCCACAATTTTTAATACATTTTCAGATTTATAAGGAGTACCCTAGGATAGTACAACAACATCGTAAACATTGTTAAGTCTTGGCAGTGGTAAGGTTTTCAAGCCACTATATCCCTTCAGCCTTGGTCTTTCCCCTCCATTTGTGGGAAAAATTGAGTTAGATTGCATGAACTGAAATGTTAATCTTTGCATTTCAGTGTACTGTGCCAAATTCTCTCACCTTGCTAGGAGACTGATGGAAACAGAAGGAGACCCTGACGAGTATCTAAGGACAAGTTTGGTTTCCTTAAGTCTGAAGCTAAGGTAAAGAATTATGACTCAGGAAAACTGAGGATAACAAAAGCCAAAGAGACAACCAAGCAAATTATTGACAACCAGTATACTCCAGGGTATAAATTCTAGGGAAAACAACTCCAAGTTTCAAATCTGGAATTCAAGCATGGTGAGTTTAGACTGGGAAAAGAGCAAGATGAGTTCAGGATGAAAACAGAACTGTATTTGTGTAAAAACAAGAGAATACTTAGAGCACACCTTTGGGAAGAGCTGATGCATACATAGTAAATGAAATGAAGGGAGTGGATTAAAGTCTCAGGAATCTAGTGAGGAAAATTATGATGTTGGCCATACATTTATGCTTCTTTTTATTAGTGTCATTTTATTGATAGCTAGTATTGGCAGTATCACTCATTCACTGGCTCTGTAGGTATTGATTTATGCAATGCATAAATATCTTTTGATAATTCTGGTAGTTGTAAATACATTGTTCCCTGATAAGGTTGGAGAAGGATCCTTGAATCTAGGTGCATAGATTGTACAGTGAACTCTACCAACAAACATTCAATAGATGTAAATGGTGTTCTCTAGAGTTGAATGAGGTAGTAGTTGTGATATTGGTGAAATTTTATCACGCAACTTCTTTAGTTGCTGTCAATCTTTCAAAATATGCCATCTAACCATTTAGGAGAGGAAAAAAATGCTTATTTTTATATTTCAGAAACCTATTTTTCCCTTTTTTATTATACTCTTTATTCCTCATAGACATACAAATCTAATGTATTTCTTTAAACAATAGCATACACTAATACACATCATATTTAATGACTTATTTATCAAAAACATGCATTTTAGGGGGTTACACTTCTTAAAATTATATCAGTACACAAAATGGGAATATGCATGTAACATTTTCAGATACACATTTCTTGTTTTGTTGGCCACACTACACAGCTAGTGGGATCTTATTTCCCCAACCAGGGATGGGATGTATGCCCCGACAGTGGGAGGTGGAGTTGGAGTCCTAACAACTGGACCACCAAGGAATTCCCCATGTAACATTTTTTTGAACAGTATTTATTATTAAAAAGCTATATCATTATTATGATGCATATGTATCTATGTATATAATATACATTATATACTCTATAATATGCTATAAAATCACATTATAACACAAATTCACTAATTTTATGTGATTCTACACAATTACAGTTTGCAATCATTTATGTACACCTTTCTATTTCTTTGGTCCTATGATGTTTTTCTTCTCATTCACAGTCACTTAAAAAAAAACATTTAAGTATATTTATTATTTGATTGAAGGATGATTGCTTTACAGAATTGTGCTGGTTTCTGTCAAACCTTAACATGAATCAGCCATAGGTATACACATGTCCCTTTCCACTTGAACCACCCTCTCATCTCCCTTCCCATCCCTCTCCTATTGAAAATAGGTTTAACCCTTATAAAGTTTGCTTTTACAAGTTTTCACAATATTTTACCTTTTCACTTGTGATTGGCTTCATTTTATACTGCCCAATGAGATTATTTAATTCTGATATAGGCTATCAATTTTCCCCAAACTTTAATTTCTGTTTAATATCCCCCTTCATAATTTGTTATATTTTAAAGTTCTTAGATGTGAATAAGGATTTTGTCCTCCCTATATTTCAATAGCTTTTACAGACACATTTAAGCCTAGATTATCTTCATTGTATAGGTGAAAAATAAGAGAAACAGAAGGAAACAATAGAAAATCAATATTACATTAGTGAATTGGAGTCAGATAAAGGAACTAGGTTGAGCAAAGAAATGATTATAAAATCAGATTTTAAGCATATGCATTTGAAGACAATTGCTTCTTTTATAAGCTAACCTTTGTATACCTGCAATAGCTTATCATCTGACTATCATCTCAGAAGTATAACTCTCTTCTACCTACAAGTTTTGATCAGCCAGATAAATGGAGGAATGACTTAGTCATATATATTCTACACACTGCAGATTTCAATTAGCAAAGTCATAGTTACCTAGAAGGCAACAGTGCAGCAACTATTGGACGAGGGGAACTACAGGAAAAAAAAAATTTTAAATGACATAAATTTTATATTTGAAGTTCCTCCTCCTGAAAATAGCATAGGCCCATTCTTCCCCTGTTGTGTCTCTAATAATCAGGAACCTTCCTGCCTGGTGATTCTTTACTTTCAAAGTAATAAATAAAAATTCTGTTATTTCAGAAAGGAGCTTTTTTTTTCCCCCCCAAATCCCTCTCATTTGGGAATATTCTTTCATCTGTGATTATGGTTCTATATTTTTAATGTGTTATTTTAGTCAAATAAAATGTTTTCCCTGGAATATTAAAAAAAGAAAATGATTCAGTGTGGGGACTTCCCTGGTGGTGCAGTGGGTAAGACTCCGTGTTTCCAAGGCAGGGGACCAAGATTCTATCCGTGGTCAGGAAACTAGATTCCCACATGCTAAAACTAAGACCTGGCACACACAACAAATAAATATATTTTTTAAGAAAATTCAGTTTGTGTTATAATCACTTAACTCAGTTTGAGACTTGTAGGGTTTTTTTTTTAGGTTCATTAGGTGGGTTACAGGCCTTCCCAGATGCTGCTGGTGGTAAAGAACCCACCTGCCAATGCAGGAGACAGACATGAGGGTTCAGTCCCTGGTCGGGGAGATCCCCTGGAGGACAGCATGGCAACCCGTTCCAGTATTCTTGCCTGGAGAATCCAATGGACAGAGGAGCCTGGTAGGCTCCAGTCCGTAGGGTCGCAAAGAGTCAGAGTTGGACACAACTGAAGCAACTTAGCATGTATGCACTAGTGGGTTATATATAGTGTATATAGTGCACTTCCTTCGAAACATTAATAAATATGAACACTGAAATATGGCAATATTTTAATAAATCTCCATTCTTTATTAAGAGATCTAGCTTGAAACCTTGTGAATGAGTGTGAGATTTCCCCAAAAGAAAAGTAACATTTAGTTAGGTTAGATGTCAAGTTGCTAGCTTACACTATATAAAAGTCAATATGTACCAAGTCATATTACTGAATTTCATCTACACTGCTATGAGGTTGTTGAACTCAATTACAGAAATGTGCAGAGCTTCATTTGATATGTGAGGAGGTTAGGAGACCACAATCAATTAAAAAGAACACATGTATATCCTGTTCTGGGGAAACAGTTGTTTTAGTATCCCTTGTTCATTTTCTGCTTTTTTCTCTGACTTTACCTCTGAACATAAGAGAACAAAAGGTTTAATAATTCCCCAGTTTCATTTGGAATTATTTTGTCAGCAATATCTAATAGGAAGACATGTGATTGTTGTTTTACTTGAATGAAGCCTCAGGCAGCTACAATTAAACACGCTGTACTTTTTTAAATTTTTTTCATGTAGCAAAACCATTTGAAAACGGACAATATTTGGACATCTATGGAATTACAAGGGACCAGGCTGGAGAATATGAATGCAGTGCAGAAAATGATGTGTCATTCCCAGATGTGAAAAAAGTGAAAGTTGTCGTAAACTGTAAGTCCCACCATCTTTTATTAAAAAATTTCAAAGGGAAAAATTTCCAGTATTACTGGAAAATACTGTCTGAAGCTTATGTTGCTGCTTTTTCAGAGTAAGTCTATTGATAAACAGCACCTATTGGCAGTGCAAATGTTTGCCTATTAGAATATTGATCAAATTGTTTTAGTAACATCAATTGCCCCAAGTAATCCTACAATAATTCAGTTTAACGTGTAGATGGCAATGTTTTCAATATCATCTCAATCCTGAACTGTGGTATCCTTATTTCTGAAGCATCCTAGACTCATGGGAATGTCTTCATTCTCATGGGTTTCACTTGGAGTGTATTCTGACTACATTTAAGTGTGGAATTCCAGAGCGTGCTGTTTTATACTTAAAGAGAAAAAACTATTACTATGATACTCCTATCATTTGAGGATTTAATTCTATTTGGCTTGGACAATACTGAGAAAATAAAGAAATAATTTTTCCATGAACATCATTATTAGGAAGTTAGAATATTAAGTGATACTTGCAGAACAATCAATGTCATTATATTACACCCTTCCTCTAAATGCATTTCAAAACACTGATGACAGACATTTTTTCATTAATAGCTTATTTCATATATTATGATCTCAACAGTAGTGACTGCAATAGATTTTACTTTTCAAAGATACTCCCTTAGTCTTTCCCTCAAAATTGTTCACATTGTTTGACTTATTCAAATTGAATATTTGGGGAATAATAGTTTTTTACTAGAAGTGTTTTCAAGCTACAACTTCCAGTTTTTTTCCTCACATTTATAAATCTTTCTCCATACAGCCAATGTTAATAATGAATATATAGAATTGTACCATAGATCAGAAGAAAACTTTCCAAATACATCCCCAGATGCTAACACTAAGCATTTTTCATATATTTAATCTCAATTTTATTGGTCAAAAAGTACCTATCAAAACACACTCAGTAGTTGAATATTGCCAGGGCAAATTATTGCCACCAACTAACATTTGTCAATGGCTAAGCTATACATTTGATGTTGACTCATTGAAAAAGACCCTGATTCTGGGAAAGATTGAACGCAGGAGGAGAAGGGGGTGGCAGAGGATGAGATGGTTGGATAGCATCACCTACTCAATGGACTTGAGTTTGAGCAAACTTTGGGAGATGGTGAGGGACAAAGAAGCCTGGCATGGGATGGCAAACAGTTGGACACGACTGAGTGACTGAACAACAACTTAGCAAATGTGCATAATGTCAGAATGAGACAGTTTCTAGAACAGAGTTTCTTATATAATATTCTGAGACAAACTTCAGAAGAGTCACCCAACAGGTTACTAGAAATGGAAAATCTGTGTCCCACCAGGCCTACTGAATCAAAATCTTTAGGGTATATGATCTGAAAATATGCATTTATGAGAAGTTTCCATTGAATCTTAGGACTCTTGTTGCAGTGGGTTACTGCTCACCATTCTGGAACTCTCTAAAATAAGAGTTAATAAATATTATTCACTCAAATAAAATTTTCTGATTATTTTATCACTAGCCATGCTTATCTGAATACGAGTCTACAGATTTTATTGTTGGGGGGATTGAGAAAAGAGGTGAGAAATAGGACTGAAAGGAAGGAATACTTTTAGCAATGAGCCCTAAGAAAAGAGAAAGCAGAGTCCATCTGTCAAACAAGCAAGACACCCAGCCTGACAATGCAGCCCACTCTCAACTCCTAGAATTAGTGTATCTCCACAGTGATGTCTCCCATGGGGATACAGTTGAAAACAAGCTGCCATATGGATTTACATGGGTCTGTACTCCATGTATAATCCACTTGTGTGTGTGTTCACACTTTCGTTTCTATCCTTTTTACCTCTCTTACTTTAGTTCATTGTCACTTATTATTTAACTGGATTCTTGGTTTTTTGTTTGTTTGTTTTTGTTCTTTATTCTGGGCAAGTCAATACTTTAGACTGATACAGTTCAGGTAAGTATGCAGAAAAACGGAGAGAAATTGAATTGAGAGAAAGACCGACCAACGAGTTATGATTTGTGTAGAGAAAAGCATCCTTATGTAAAGCAGAAGGACAGAAATTAGGGAGACAGATGTCAAGAACAGTGAGGGATCTGCCACGATTTCACAAATGCTGACAGAAGACAGAGACAAAGGGCAATTTATTACTCATAGAAATAGTGATAGCCAGAGTATTGTCATTTTCTTACATCAGTTCCTCAAGTCCCAATTACTGCAAGGTGATATGATGAGGGTTAAGAGAAATCTATACACACAGTAGGTTTATGTCATAGCTGAAGTTCCTTGGGCATAGAAACTCAATTTCTTTTCATATATAATGGCAGCAAGCAAACCAGCCCTTTGCCACAGAGGGAGAAATTATCTTTATCATACTGGACTATAAACAAACCTACCCTTTGCTCCATGGAGAGAACCACTTCTATCTTCCAAGACTGTTCACTATAGAAACATCCTTGAAAAGATTGTCAGAAACAAAAGCTGTCAGTGCCTCTGCTCACAAGATGTTCAGAAACACAGGAGACCCCTGGAACATTGTCTTCCAACACAAAATGGGAGGAGTAAAGTTTGAAACATAGCCTCGTGACATTCCATCAGTTGAAAAGCGTGCTTCAGTGGCTTTTGTAGGGTTTCAGACATCTAAAAACAGGTAGAAAAGAAAGTGTTGTTAACCAACTTTAACTTGAGAAGGAAAATCAGAAGGAAAAAAGGGGAAAGTAAAAAAAAAAAAGGATGTGTTTATTATAGTTGTAATACAGACTATGTTTTATAAGAACTAATTTCAGTTGAAGTATAATCATAATTGGAAATACTGGTACCAACATAATATTAAAAATATTAACAAAATGACCTTGACAGGACTTTTTACATGGATTTAAACGTTCAATGTTTACTGTTGCTTCTCAAATTATACCTTTGATAGCTAACATTTTGTTAAATGTGCCATGAAGAACTGAATACCGATTGATGAGTTAAATTTACATCTCTTGAATGAAGATTTTATGTAAGTTTGGTCAGATTTCTGGTCACGCCCTAAATTTTGCCTTAATTTGGAATAATTTTGTCACATGTATACCAGTGATATCTAGCCATGTAGGTGTGTGAGTGTAAGTGTATATGTTTCTGGTTTTCAGGAAATTTGAAAAGTATTAATTTTGTGAATTCACCCCTTTCGAAGTCAGAGACTGAGCACTACCCATGGATTTTACTGATTTCCCAAAGGAAATTAGCCAAAATCTATTGAACAAACTTCAGTTTGTCAAAGCCCAAAATTGAGCACAGTGCTCTGTAGCCAGCGTGAAACTTCGTGTTCCCTGATAATCTGAAGATTCCCTGAAGATAGAATTACACCAGGTTCAAGGCAGCCCTCTTTTCATGGTTACAAATCAATATTGATTGTGCATATAAAATTGCAGTAGCTTTGTGAATAACTTGAAGAGAAACTTTGTCCCTGTTCCCAAATGAGGTTCAAGATGAAACGTAATAAATTTTCATAAGCTCTGGTACGTTCAGTTATGCGGAAGTCAATTTGAGGAAGAGACTTATGTTCCCTGTAATTTAGAAATATATAATATGTTAGTATTCAACTAATACATCTGCCTCATTCACTACAGATAGGCATATGTATATTTCTCATACCTACAGTAAATAATATTCACCAC
This sequence comes from Giraffa tippelskirchi, assembly GCF_054371585.1. Taxonomy (NCBI): domain Eukaryota; kingdom Metazoa; phylum Chordata; class Mammalia; order Artiodactyla; family Giraffidae; genus Giraffa; species Giraffa tippelskirchi. The sequence goes on from NC_137279.1 coordinate 149,160,260, forward strand.
ATACTTTGTACTCATAGCACTTTCATGTGGATTTCTATTGAATTAAATTAAACAACACTTTAATGAAATGATTAGTATATTTAACTTATTTTGTATAGATTGGACTAGTTTGTTGATCAAATAAGCACATGTAGTTTGAGTTATTTACAGAAATTTAAAGAATAAATGTATTTATTTACCTATAAGTTCATTTTGAGTTATTTATTAAAATTGTAAGATTTTATACAAAACTTTGTTTCTGGGTAAGGAGATTTTGTAGATGATTATTCTTCTGTTTTTCTCTGTATATTCTTTTATCCATTTGTATATGAATATAGTATATTCATGATTTATAATATACTATAGCTATAATAAATATATGAATATGTAAATTTCTTTATACTTGTTTATGTATGTATATACACATATTTACACACAATTGGATAAGAAATACACATACATACTTCTATGTCTTGGACTTCCCATGTAGCTCAATGGTAAAGAATCCACCTGCCAATGCAGGGGATGTGGGTTCAATCCCTGGGTCGAGAACATACTCTGGAGAAGGAAATGGCAACCCACTCCAGTATTTCTGCCTGGGAAATCCCACAGACAGAGGGGACTGGTGGGCTAGAGTCCATGGAGTTGCAAAAAGTCGGACACAACTTAGTGACTAAACAACAACAACATATGTATTACATATAAAATATGTAACTATGTATGTGTATTTCTCATTAAATTGAAAAAAAAAACTAAAAGAAATCATGACATTTATCATAAATAGACCTTAAGAGATTAATACACATACACATAAGAAGAAAGAAAAAAATGTGAACCAGTCAATTAGCTAAGCCAAAGGGAGCTAGTGGATTCAATTTGGACAGATTCTCTTGTCTTATCTGCATTTGCATTCCAACCCTGGAAGTGGCCTAGAGGATACTAGTTCCATAATTTTTATTGTTAATTAAAAGTGGAAAAATGAATATCCATAAAGCCCTTGAATTCAATTAAATTTGGGTAAACAAGAAATGATAAACCAGGGTCTGAAAATTCAGTAAAGCTGATTCATAGAAGTCAAATCTAGAAAATGTAGATTATATCATAGACTAATCAAGATCTCCATAGGGAAGCAGAATCTCAGATGTTAGAAATCAGGAAATCCTGCAAAACCTAGCCCTTCAAAATGAATGCTGCTGGTTAAAAGGGCAGGATTCTCTGATCTTGTGACAAGTTGTTTATTCTCCACTTTATTTGTATGTACTTTTCCTATTAAGAGTTTCCCCAGTGACTCAGAGGTAAAGAATCTGCTTGCAATGCAGGAAACATGGGAGAGGACTGTTTGACCCCTGGGCTGGGAAGATCCCCTGGAGGAGGAAATGGCAATCCACTCCAGTATTCTTGCTGGAAAAGTCCCATGTACAGAGGAGCCTAACAGGCTACAGTCCATAGGGTTCCAAAGAGTCAAATACTACTGAGCGACTAAACACATACACACACACACACTTTTAGAAATGCAGGCCTTATAATCAGGTATAACTTATTTGAATGCTTGTTATATAATTTACTGAACTTTGAGATCTTGGGAAACCACTTTACCTTTCTTAGTCTCAATTTCCAATTTTGTAAATTTGGGGCAATAATAGATAATTTTCAAGGTTTGGGTAAAAATTAAATGAGATGATACGATATATATACAGCACCTATCAGAGTGGCTGGCTCACTGTTAACAACTGAAAAAATATATATCTCTCTTTGCATGAATTTACTCTAGAATGTAAGCTCTGTGTCATAAGAGATTTTCCTTTCCTTTCTACAATGATATGTTCCTGTCACACAGAGCAGCACCAGGTTTATAGGAGGCACTCAAAGAACAGTCAATAAGTGAACTCTTTTAAAGATTAGCATTAACAAAGTGCATTATTATATTAGAAAAAACAGAAGAGAGAGATTAGGTTTCTTCCAAAATTATATGTATTTTTCTCCCAGGACAATAAGACTAACTAATTTCCGATACCATTTTTTTAACCAAAATTTTCAGGTGGATTCAATAAAGATAGATTGCCATTTATATAGTGCTTTCACCCAGGAAAAAGCTTAATTCCATTTTTTACAGATAAGAAAATTGAAGTTCAATGAGATTAAAATTATTAATAGCATCCTGATTTTCAAGAAGAAAAAGACAGGAATAAAAGAAGGTATTAATTAACCAGAAAAAATATAGATTCAACTAGTTTAAGGTAAAAAGAGGTGTGGACATTATTTCAATTTTCATTCATGTCAGTAAGATTTATATATTGATCATTGTATTTGGAATCAGAAATTATTTTGCACACATAATATCCGCTAAAATAGAATTCATTAATTCTTCCTGTGGTCAAAAAGTAGATATTTATGAGTGTACTGTGAACTAAGATTTTATCCAATAAATCACAGGCACATATTTGTGCATTATTTTGCATCTGATACATATTCATTTATGCAAATGTGCACTTTATCTTCCAATATAACTAACTCCAAACATGTGGAATAGAATGTACCAATTAGTATAACTTAATACAATTGTATCAAAGCCTGAAATGAGGGGCCACCAGGGAGAGATAAAAGAGGAAGAGGACTCCGAGGAAATGACCACTTTTCTTAGGCTGTTCATAAAGTTTTCTCCAAAACTTTGGGCAAGTTAGATATACATGGCCTGTATAAAACTAGAAGAAATGGCAGGTGACAAATATATTAAATACAGAGAAAAACTCAGCATTCAGAGTTGGAATTGGACAAAGATACTAACTATCATAGGACCAGAAGAAAAATGAGCATTATTTGTAGTCACAATTATCACTTAAGCTTTTGTTTCTGTTCCGTTTTGTGCCCCTACCTTAACTTTCTCTTTTTTTCATCTTTTACATGGCTTATAATTTAAGCTACTCTCCTGTTTTTAAATTGCTTGATAAGCTAATTAACACCTGGAACAACTTAGGACATAAAAAACACATATTGTTTTTCTTCTAAATGAAGTACTAGTTCATATGACATTTATAGAATAATGAAGCACTTTAGTAAATCTACATTTACCTATGTATTTATTTACCTATTTACTTATTGCTTACTATGACACTATCAAGGTGTTAGGGCCAGGGATATGAGTCTTCAATCAGTTCAATACCTAGGAGAGGAGAAAGACAAAAGAAACATGAAGTTGTAATAAACTGTGGCAAGTGCTTTGACAAACCATTCGTAACATGCTAGTCAAGGCTATCAGAAAGATGCCTTTGGGTATCAGTGAAAGCTTCCAAGAGGCCTTGGCCTTGATGATGTCTGAAGGATAAAACTGAATTTGATAGGTACTCAGAAAAGGTACAAGAAAAAAAAAATAAGGATCCCTGGTTGGGAAGAGCCCCTGGAAAAGGGAAAGGCTACCCACTCCAGTGTTCTGACCTAGAGAATTCCATGGACTATACAGTCCATGGTGTTGCAAAGAGTCAGACATGACTGAGTATGAGACTTTCTTTCTTTCCAAAAAAAGGAAATAAAGGAAAGGGTGGTCTCCCTGACAAAAGCAGAAGCATTTGCTTAACCCCATAGGAATTAGGGAGCATGGCTCCGCTTGATCTGTCAGACTGCCATGAGCTGGAGGAGACCAGAAAGGGAAACAGAAAGAAGGGTGGAGGGGGGGGTAGTGTAGAGGAAGCAGGGCCAGATTCAATGCAAGTTCATGAATTGTCATAGGCAGACATAGATCCAGTGCTTCACAATCAAAGAAGAATAACTTTGAGATCATAAAACTATTCAGAGATATATCTGAATATTAAAGAAATGTATTTAAATATTTTTACTTCCTACATACATGGATTGTACTTGAAAGACTTCTGTTTGTCATGGCAAAGACGAAGGAGAGAATTAAAATGGTAACACTGAGAACAACAACTGCATCTAAGAGAGATGTGAAGAGCTGAGAAATTTGAAGGAAAATCCCTATAGATATTGAACACGGAATAGTAAAAGCATATGATAATCACTCAGAAAACATATTTTTAAATAAAGCTTTTTTCTCAATCGAACAACATAAATATCTACAAATTAAATCTTTTCACTTGGGACTTTCATGGTTTAACAATTACAGATTTAATTCTATGGTTAACATAATCCCTCATTTGAAGCAAAACTGTTATTTAACATGCAGCTAAGGAATACATGATTTCTTCTATTGAGGTCAACATAATTGGTCCTTTGTTTTAAATCTAAGACTTACACTTCAGTTAATGACTAGGGTGCAAAGCTATTTTTACATAATGCGTCTGCTACCCAATTTAACTTTAATCTATTCTTCCACACTTTTATTGAGGTTTTGAAAGGGTCTTTAGTGTTAAGGGTCTGTGAGTGATCATTGACCCAGTTGTTCATAGAAAGTCAAAATGCATCTTCAGTGACCAGATGGCCAAATTTTTATTATTCCTAGTTTTTTTTTTTTTTTTATTTCCTAAAAGTGAGAGATGAAACTATTTTCTTGCTTTAGTACATGAGCAAAAATTTGTGCTCGATGACAATCACTGTTTGTTGTTTTTGGTTCTTCCTAGATTAGCATTTATCCCTTTAGAAAAAAGATATATATCAAGTATTAGATATAATAGAGATTGACCATCAGAGATTGACCATCAACTATCAGTAAGAAAGCAATTTCTAACAGATTGAAAATGCTTTAGGTTGAACATGATTCCATGCCAAACTGAAGAAAAGTGGTAAAGTCAAAAAAAGCGATACCAAATATTAATATATGTCACACACTTGTGTGTGCTTATGCTTCTGTAATAGTGTTCTCATCCAGATCCATGCTCTAGTAAGCTGCCCAAGGGTCAAAATCTGAGAACTGCAAGGTGGCTCCTTCTGAACGTATTTTTCAAACTGATCTTGTAACTTGAAACCTTGCACAAACATGCAGCTTATAAACTTGTATTTAAGTCCAACTTTGTCAGCAAATGTTCTCAGTAAGCATATATATCAAGCAAGATAATTTATGGAACTGAATTCTTTGTAACTGAACACTTGAGAGCAACACGGAATTAATCTTCTTGAATCTTTTCTGTATCATCATAATCGAACTTCACAAGAATTCTTAAGTTGTCTGTATCTGCTATTGCACGTGTGTGTGTGCTTTGTGTTCAGTTCAGTTCAGTTCAGTCACTAAGTCGTGTCTGACTCTTTGCAACCCCGTGGACTGCAGGACGCCGGGCTCTCATCCTCTGCTGTCCCCTTCTCCTCCCACCTTCAATCTTTCCCAACATCAGGGTCTTTTCAAATGTGTCAGTTCTTCGCATCAGGTGGCCAAAGTATTGGAATTTTAGCTTCAACATCAGTCCGTCCAATGAATATTCAGGACTGATTTTCTTTAGGATGGACTGGTTGGATCTTCTTGCAGTCCAAGGGGCTCTCAAGAGTCTTCTCCAACACCACAGTTGAAAAGCATCAATTCTTTGGCGCTCAGTTCAGTCAGTCAGTTCAGTCACTCAGTCGTATCCGACTCTTTGTGATTCCATGAATCACAGCACGCTAGGCCTTCCTGTCCATCACCAACTCCCAGAGTTTACCCAAACTCATGTCCATTGAGTCGGTGATGCCATCCAGCCATCTCATCCTCTGTCATCCCCTTGTCCTCCTGCCCCTAATCCTTCCCAGCATCAGGGTCTTTTCCAATGAGTCAGCTCTTCGCATCAGGTGGCCGAAGTATTGGAGTTTCAGCTTCAGCATCTGTCCTTCCAGTGAATATTCAGGACTGATTTCCTTTTGGATGGACTGGTTGGATCTCTTTGCAGTCCAAAGGACTCTCAAGAGTCTTCTCCAACACCACAGTTCAAAAGCATCAATTCTTTGGTGCTCAGCTTTCCTTATAGTCCAACTCTCATATCCATACATGACTACTGGAAAAACTATAGCATTGACTAGATGGACCTTTGTTGGCAAAGTAATGTCTGTGCTTTTTAATATGGTGTCTAGGTTGGTCATAACTTTCCTTCCAAGGAGTAAGCGTCTTTTAATTTCATGGCTGCAATCACCATCTGCAGTGATTTTGGAGCCCGAAAAATAAAGTCTGCCACTGTTTCCACTATTTTCCCATCTATCTGCCATGAAGTGATGGGACCAGATGCCATGATCTTAGGTTTCTGAATGTTAAGTTTTAAGCCAGCATTGTCATTCTCCTCTTTCATTTTCATCAAGAGGCTCTTTAGTTCTTCTTCGCTTTCTGCCATAAGAGTGGTGTCATCTGCATATCTGAGGTTATTGATATTTCTCCCAGCAATGTTGATTCCAGCTTGTACTTCCTCCAGCCCAGCATTTCTCATGATGTACTCTGCATGTAAGTTAAATAAGCAGGGTGACAAGATACAGCATTAATGTGCTCCTTTCCTGATTCAGAGCCTGTCTGTTGTTCCATGTCCTGTTCTAACTGTTGCTTCTTAACCTGCATAGAGATTTCTCAGGAGGCAGGTCAGGTTAAAAAATCCTCCTGCAATGCAGGAGACCTTGGTTCAATTCCTGGGTTGGGAAGATCCACTGGAGAAGGGAAAAAACTACCCACTCCAGTAATCTGGCCTCAAGAACAGTCCATGTGGTCGCAAAAAGTCACACAGGACTGAGCGACTTTCACTTTCCTTTCTCTGATACAAGTATCTAAATTTTTTAGGAACAGCATGGATTCAACTGTCAGCAGACAGGAAGCAAAGGTTTAAAGCAGCTGTTTGACTGTAGTGTAAAACCATTCTAAATAATCTTGTTGTTTTGGTTTGTGAATTCTTTGAGCAGTTATTTAAGGATGATGATTTTGTTCTTTCATGCATTGTTGGCAAATTTGGGCAACCTATTTATTTATTTTTCTTTAAAATTGTAATTTCATGGAAAGAATAAGTACAACAATGGAGAAATACATTTCAGAGAATTTCAAACTAGGGGTGCTATATATGCAGTGGAGTGTGACAGATGGTAGGTAACAAAAACAGGATGTGAAATCAGGCAAATATGATTTCTAATCCCAGCTTAGACCAATACAGTACTGGGAAAATTAATCAAACTCTCATAGACTCAGTTTTCTTACATTAAAAAAAAAACACAAACGGGGGATAATTAATACCCACTTTGAAGATTTGCACTGAGGATTATGTCATAATACTCTTAAAACAGCAGTGTGACTAGCACAAAGCAAACAACCTTCTACATTGTATGCATTAGTATTAATATATGGCACACATCCCATTACCCTAATTGTTTACATGTTAGTTCTCACCTGTGGCCTGTGAGCTCTTTAAAGAGTGAGACTCCTCTTTTATGCTTAAGGCAGTATACAGTGGTTCCGGGGACAGGCTCTACAGCTGGTCACCCTGGCTTTGAATTCTAGCTCTGCTGCTATGAAACTTGGTCAAATCATCAAGCTCTGTGTGTGTCAGTTTCTTAACTATTAAGTGGAGGCTATGAGGTATGTTGGGCTTCCTAGGTGGTGCAGTGGTAAAGAACCCGCCTGCCGATACAGGCGATGTAAGAGATACAAGTTTGATCCCTGGGTCAGGAAGATCCCTTGGAGGAGGGCATAGCAATCCACTCCAGTATTCTTGCCTCGAGAATTCCATAGATAGAGGAGCCAGGGAGGATACGGTCCACAGGGTACCAAAGACTCAGACATGACTGAAGCGACTTAGCACACACTTGAGCTAAGTTAAGGCATAAAAAGGTTTATTATATTATTTTTCATCTAAATAGCTAACAAGTTATCTGGTGATGCATGTCTTTAGGTTTAATACATAAATAAAATAAATATAAAACAAGCACATATGAAATTCATGATAGTAATTGTAAAATCACCCAAGTTCTTTTGTCTTATGGATGTATGCTTGGGTAACTTTTGAAATTAAGTCATAGAGTAGGAATGATCCACTCAAAATGGAATCCTGAAATCCTGATTCTAGATCTGAGGCTATTTCTTTATACCAGCCTGCCTCCATGTAAATCAAAAATAAAATTTAATTACTTTTAGTAAACTGTGTAAACACCAGAGACTTTGAGAAAGATAGTCTCATCTGAAGGGTATGGAAGCAAGATCACTGTGGAGAAGGAGAAAAAGGTTTGAATAACCAGAATATGCACAGGTGCTACCTGTCAGAATGGCTGTCACTGAAATAAAGAACCAAACCTATTAAGATTCTCAGTGAATAGATAAAACAATCACAATAAATAATCCTTGGGAATGACGCTGCACTCAAAATAAATTTGTTCGTGTATTGTATGAAATAAGAGATTTTAATAGCAAATGTAATGAAGTCTCAGCAACCTTACTGCTTGCTCTACCCGGTAAAGGTAACAAAAATGCAAAAACTACCCAAAATAACCCCCCCCAAAATGCCCATTGTGAGGAGGCATGAAAGAGTTAACAGTTTTTATAGGTAAAATGAAAGATGATAGAGTTCTATTGAGATTACTCTGTGTATGTTTCAGGCTTAAGATTCACTACTCTATTCTTATTGCTGTGAGGTCATAGTTCATTCAGTTTATCAAAAACTTAAAAAGTAGTTTGGTGGTAATTTCTATCTTATACCCACTCCCCAGTTGTTTCAGAATTAGAGCTAGAGATTCGGATAATATTTCTAGGTTTTTAAATAATACAATCAGACATGTTAGCTTAATGCATATAATTATTTTCTTTAATAAATCATACTTTGACCTAGTCTAAACAAATCAGCATCCTGTAGCCTAGAGCAGATGTTCAAAGAGTTTCTGCATTTGGTTCAAGCAGCTAGTGTACATTTACATGACAGGATGGAGGAAGTGTACCAGTAATTAGCTGAAGTTCACAAATGCTACATTTGTTAATGCTGTTTCACATTTGCGAGCATATTGGTTTTGCAGACTGTTCTATTTTTCTCTGTGGATGTTGAAAGGACTTGGAAGCTCAGTGCAATTCACATGCAGATGCAGTCCTTGCTAAAGCCTCCCATGAACTGTTCTGCACAGCCCAACAAAAAGAGCTGAATCTGATCATCTGTGGATTTGAGGGAGTCAAGTTGCATAACTCTAAGAATCCAGTGTCCTGATGGGATTTTCAAGATAGTCCAATGGTGCAGAAATTTCAAGTTGTTTATCAAAGCCTGTTTTTATCTTCTTCCAGAACAGCTCACCTTTCTGCCCCACCAATCTTGGACTGAAGGGACTAACTTGTTTAAGGGTTAGTTCTGGCTCTGTGACTGAGTTCCAGTGAGTGAAAAGTGAGCAGAAATGACCTGGGTCACTCCCAGGCTTGACCTACAACTGCTCAGGTCGAGTTCTATGCTTGTTACTCTTCCTGGCTAGTTGGAATAGTAACCACCAGAGTGATCTTGAAAACTAAAGATTGGCAAGAAGAAAGCTATCATTTTCTTGAGCCTCTGAGTGATTTCATACCAAAAAATACCCCTACCTCATTATCTCATTTCACTAATAATCTTTTATTGATCTGAAACATTATGAATTATTAGGTGAATGAGAAATAAGCTTCCTTTTTACTGACTTATTGCATGTTTGGGTCTATTTGTTGTCATAGCTTAGACTCTTCTTGGAGAAGGTAATGGCAACCTACTCCAGTATTCTTGCCTGGGAAATCCATGGACAGAGGAACCTGGAGGGCTGTAGTCCAGGGAGTCACAAAAGAGTCAGACATGACTTAGTGACTAAACAAAGAATGGCCCCTTCTGACTGGTATCATCAAAGATTTGAGCTCAAATCTTCTGTACAGACTAATATTTTTGCCTCATATAATTCTTTAAAAATATAGACAGAAAAAAATGATTAAAAGATTCCTGAGAAGAGGAAGGAGAGAATGAATCTTTCTTTCCTACAAAGTGAAGCATAGCCTACTGAATCTATATTTGCAAATTTTGTCAGTCATGGTAAAAAAATATATAAATATCATGCTTTTGAGGCTTCATATGATTTTGTGCAAAAAACACAACCGGATTCAAAATAGCATCTGGCCATCAACCTCTGATATGAACTTTCCTGACAAAATATGACTTGGAGGCATAGAAGATGGAACAACTGTTGGAAAACCTCCAAAACTTAATTCTGGCCCCAAACCAGTATTTAGAAGGTATGTCTACAAAGTATAAAGCTCAGAAAGTTAGAAAACATACATACACACACATACACAGACACACACACACACAATGGTATGCCTCGCTTTGCCTCATGGAAGAAACAACTATATCATCTTGAAAGGAAACAGAGAACTTAAGTTTCCTCCCTGAGCTTCTGCTCTATGGCTCAGAAATTTCCAGGCAAAACTGGAATTCTCCTTTCTGTATATGGTTACAGTTTTGAAGGTAGTCAGAATATTATTCCCTTGTTCTCACCCTGCTTTCCTTCATCCACTGGCCCACTGCACTTTATGGACTATGTTTTCAGAATTTAAAATTTTGTATTTAGGAAGAAAAAGATGACAAGAGTACTAAAACCAGACAGTGTTGGGGCCTGTAGCTTTCCATCATTTCCAAGTATTATACTATCAGGGATAAAAGGTCGGAGAGGAACTCTGGTTGATCCTATAAATTGTATTTGATTCATCCTGCTAGACACAGGACAGGAGATGCTAGCTGTGACCATGGACATGTTCTACACATTGACTTAAGAAATGCATCCAATCAGGGAGACAGGGTTGGGATATTTACATTGCATACCTGTGTGCTAGGAAGCATCAGTTCAAATCAGAACTCTACACAGTAAGAAATGGGATATTCAGAGGAACTATAAATATACAAATATGCTCCAGAATAAGAAAAAAATAGCACAGTTTTAAAAAACTTGAATGAATATGTTATTTAACTGACTGGCTATAGCAATAGAGAGAAAATGTTTGAAAACTTACTAAATACACTTCACACGAAACAAGAAGGTATTTCCTCCACAAAATAACATCACAAACCATAGAAAATAGGCTGAAATGAAAGGAGAAGAAAAACACCAATAAGATACATTAGAAAAATGACCAATTGTGATGCAGAGAAAGCTCATGAAAGCTGGCGACCTGTTATTTCCTACCATCAAAACTATACTCAGTTCAGTCGCTCAGTCGTGTCCGACTCTCTGCGACCCCATGAATTGCAGCACGCCAGGCCTCTCTGTCCATCACCAACTCCCGGAGTCTACCCAAACCCATGTTCATTGAGTCGGTGATGCCATCCAACCATCTCATCCTCTGTCGTCTCCTTCTCCTCCCGCCCCCAATCCTACCCAGCATTAGGGTCTTTTCCAATGAGTCAACCTTTCGCATGAGGTGGCCAAAGTATTGGAGCTTCAGCTTCAACATCAGACCTTCCAATGAACACCCAGCATTGATCTCTTTTAGGATGGATTGATTGGATCTCCTTGCAGTCCAAGGGACTCTCAAGAGTCTTCTCCAACACCACAGTTCAAAAGCATCAATTCTGCGGCGCTCAGCTTTCTTCACTGTACAACTCTCACATCCATACATGACCACTGGAAAAACCATAGCCTTGGCTAGACGGACTTTTGTTGGCAAAGTAATGTCTCTGCTTTTAAACATGCTATCTAGGTTGGCCATAACCTTCCTTCCAAGGAGTAAGCGTCTCTTAATTTCATGGCTGCAATCACCATCAGCAGTGATTCTGGAGCCCAAAAAAGTAAAGTCTGACACTGTTTCCACTGTTTCCCCATCTATTTCCCATGGAGTGATTGGACCAGATGCCATGATCTTAGTTTTCTGAACGTTGAGCTTTAAGCCAACTTTTTCACTCTCCTCCTTCACCTTCATCAAGAGGCTCTTTAGTTCTTCTTCGCTTTCTGCCATAAGGGTGGTGTCATCTGCATATCTGAGGTTATTGATATTTCTCCCGGCAATCTTGATTCCAGCTTGTGTTTCTTCCAGCCCAGCATTTCTCATGATGTACTCTGCATATAAGTTAAATAAGCAGGGTGACAATATACAGCCTTGACGTACTCCTTTTCCTATTTGGAACCAGTCTGTTGTTCCATGTCCATTTCTAACTGTTACTTCCTGACCTGCATACAGGTGTCTCAAGAGACAGGTCAGATGGTCTGGTATTCCCATCTCTTTCAGAATTTTCCACAGTTTATTGTGATCCACACAGTCAAAGGCTTTGGCATAGTCAATAAAGCAGAAATAGATGTTTTTCTGGAACTCTCTTGCTTTTTCGATGATCCAGCAGATATTGGCAATTTGATCTCTGGTTCCTCTGCCTTTTCTATAAACCAGCTTGAACATCTGGTAGTTCATGTTTCACGTATTGCTGAAGCCTGACTTGGAGAATTTTGAGCATTACTTTACTAGCATGTGAGATGAGTGCAATTGTGCGGTAGTTTGAGCATTCTTTGGCATTGCCTTTCTTTGGGATTGGAACTATACTAGATACATAGAAAAACCCCTCCCAGTACTGAACATAAGAAATTGCAAGGAACTATATGAACATTGCAATATGCCTTTTTTTTTTTTAACATAGCAAAGCTTGATTCAATATGAGAAACACAAATTGGAAGCTTGAAAGTACCACAAAATACTATTCCATCAGGCAAGGAGCACTGACCAGCTGCTCCCTGGAGGTGTGGAATCTGGTTTTAACTTGCCAATGTTAAGAGACTCAACACAAAAACTGGGTCTTTTTTGGCACAGAAACTCACATTAATAACACCCCTCTTCCATAAATGTGAGGCAATGAGTGGGTAACATACTCGGATAAAACAGAACACAGATTGTTCTATGCCAATCCCTGTCTTGATACAGGGTGATGGGGTGAGGGACAGGAGGTCATAGGAAAGCAAATTATTCTGCAGGAATTCCCAATTGCAAGGTTCCCTCATCTAGCTTTAGGACTACATTCATATTCCCTGTAAAGTCTAAGATATGCTAAGTAGAAAATTCAGTTTAAAGTGGTTCTATGGTGACTGGCCCCTTAGGTGTCTGACAGAAGAGAAACTAATGCACCCTGTAGAATGTATTTTAAATACAAAGCTCAAAATTTTTCCATGAGGTCTGCTTAACATGAGTTTTCAATCAAAAATATAGTGCACAAATGAGAAAGAAAGTCATCAGCAGAGAAACAAACAACAAAATAAAATGTAAGTAATAGAATTCCAGTTGAAAGATTTAAAACCCTAAAAAATGATGCTGTGAAAGTGCTCCACTCAGTATGTCAGCAAATTTGGAAAGCTCAGCAGTGGCCATAATTTGTGAAGAGGTCAGTTTTCATTTCAATCCCAAAGAAAGGCAATGCTAAAGAGTGTTTAAACTACCTTAACAGTTGTGCTCATTTTACATGCTAGTAAAGTTATGTTCAAAATCCTTCAACCTAGGCTTCAGCAATATAGGAACTGAGAACTTCTAGATGTACAAGCTGGATTTAGAAAAGGCAGAACTAGAGATCAAATTGCAAACATCCATTGGATCATAGAAAAAGCAAGGGAGGTCCAGAAGAACATTTAATTCTGTTTCGCTGACTATGCTAAAGCCTTTGTGTGGATCACAACAAACTGCGGAAAATTCATAAAGAGATGGTAATACCAGATCACCTTATCTGCCTCCTGAGAAATCTACATGCAGATCAAGAAGCAATAGTTAGAAATGTTCGTGGAAAAATGGACTGTTTCAAAATTTAGAAAGGAGTATGTCAAGGCTGTATATTGTCTGCCTGCATATTTAGCTTATATGCAGAGTACCTCATATGAAATGCTGGGCTGGATGACTCATAAACTAGAATCAAAATTGCAGGGAGAAATAGCAGCAACCTCAGATATGCAGATGACACCACTCTAATGGCAGAAAGTGAAGAGGAACTAAAGAGCCTCTTGATGAGGCTGAAAGAGGAGGGCGATAAAGCTGGCTTAAAACTCAGCATTAAAAAAAAAAAAAAAAAACTTGAGTGATGGCATCCAGTACCATCACTTCATGGCAAATAGATGGGGCAAACGTGGAAACTGGCAGATTTTAGTACCTTGGGCTAAAAATCACTGTGGATGGTGACTACAGCCACAAAATTAAAAGCTTGCTCCCTGGACGAAAAGCTATGACAAAACTAGACAGCATAGTAAAAAGCAGAGGCATCATTTTGCTGACAAAGTTCCATGTAGTCAAAGCCATAGTTTTTCCAGTATGTATGGCTGTGAGGGTTGGACCATAAAGATGGCTGAGCGCCGAACAATTGATGATTCTGAGTTATCCTGGAGAAGACTGGACTGCCTTGGACAGCAAGGAGATTAAAGCAGTCAATCCTAAAGGTAATCAACCCTGAATATTCATTGGAAGGACTGATGCTGAAGCTGAGCCTACAATACTTTGGCCACCTGATGTGAAGAGCTGATTCATTGGAAAAGACCCTGATGCTGGGAAAGATTGAAGGCAGGAGAAGGGTGCAACAGAGGATGAGATGGTTAGATGGCATCACTGACTCGATGAATTTGAACAAGCTCTGGAAATTGTCAATGGACAGGGAAGCCGTCCATGGGGTTGCAAAGAGTCAGACACGACTGAGTGATTGAACTGAACTGAACTGAATACATCAACAAAAAGCTATAGCAAGTGGACTCTAGCACACCAGGCTCCTATGTTCATGGAATTCTCCAGGCAAGAATACTAGAGTGGGTAGCCATTCCATTCTCCCAACACAACCATGGGATCTTCCCAACCCAGGGATCAAACCCAGGTCTCCTGAATTGCTGGCTGATTCGTTATCATCCAAGCCACCAGGAAAACCCAAGTATCATGCACATGAATGAAATGTAAACACATTTCCTTTAAAATTTGCTTAGACAAAAATGACTCCTTTCATTATTTTTCCTAGCCAAGCCAGGATAATAAGAGCAAGAAAAAATTAGGAGTAAAATTATTTGAAAAAGGAGAAGTAAAACTGCCATTATTCCCAGATAATGTTATTATCCATGTACAAAAACCAGAAGAATTTATAGTTAAATTAATAGAATAAGAGTTTGTCATGATTAATATATGTAAAGCCAACCTACCAAATTAAAGTATATTGTTAGGTTTTGGCAAAAAAGAAAATCCAATTAAGAAAAATAATAATATTTAGAATATCAACAAAATATAAATGTATTAAGTATATATGTGTATATATACACACATATATGGATATATACACATATCTATATATGCAATGGGCTTCCCTTGTAGCTCAGCTGGTAAAGAATCTGCCTGCAATGCGGGAGACCTGAGTTCTATCCCTGGATTGGGATGATCCCAAGGGGAAGGGAAAGGCTACCCACTTCAGTATTCTGGCCTGGAGAATTCCTTGGACTGTATAGTCAGTGGGGTCACAAAGAGTTGGACACAACTGAGTGATAATAATATATACAATATATTATTTAAATAGATTAAAGAAAAATTAATTAAATGGAAAGATATAACATACCCAGGGATATTTAGAGATGTTGTTACTCTCAAAACAAAATAGAGATTCATTAGCAATCAAATGAAAAAATTAAACATGTTTTCTTCATTAAATTTGACAAGCTATTTCAGAAATGTATATTGATAGTATAAGAAACATCAAAAGAAAAAATCAAATTGGCAATATATACTACCCGATGTCAAAATGTATTATAACTACATTATAAGTTAGAAGTGAGATGTTAGTGCAATGGTTGACAAATATATAACTATGGCAGAAAAGGGAGTCCCAAAACAGATCCATGCATGTATAGAATCCTGATATATCAAAAAGAAGATATTGTAGATCAGTAAGGTAAAAACAAACTATTAATAAATGATTTGGACCAATTACTTTTCATAAATAAAAGACAAAAGGAAGTGAAACTCTACTTCACCACATAAAATCACTTTCAGATAAATTGAGGATATAGTTGTGAAAGGCAAATCATTAAAAACTTCTAGAAGACAATGTAAGAGACTGTTTTCTGGACCTTAGTAGGAACAGCATCCTTAAACTAAACAGAAAAATAAAAACTAAAAAGACAATGACATATATCACATTAAAATTAATACTGTTTGTGAAAGAGAGCAATAAGAAAAGCCACAAACTGAGGAAGGTTTTGAAATACATAAAGCCAGCAAAGATTAAATATACAGAAAATATAAAGAACATATATTGGAAAAGAGCCAAAAAATCTTATAATATAAAAAGATACAAGATAGGCATTTCACAGAAGACGAAAGTCTGGTGGATTGTAAATACATGGAGATGTGTGATTATGCAAGCTTATTTTTATTAACATGGAAATGTAAATTAAAATCATAATCACTTATTCCATATAAAATTAGCAGCAATATAAATCTTAAAATATCATGTTTTGTGACAGTATAGTGCTAAAAGAACTCTTGAGTACTGTTGAGGAAACTATAAATTGAAATAATAATTGCTTTGGGAAGCAATTTTATATCACTTGGTGAAGTCAAACATGTGCATACTCTGAGCCCTGGTAATTTCTCTCTGAGATATGTTTTCTGCATAGGTGCACAAATGAACCAGAAAATATGTACAAGAATATTTGTAGAGAATTTTTTATAGTAGCAACAAATTTTAAAAACCCAAATGTTTATCAACATTAAACTGAGATATAACAGACATCTATACAGAAGTGAAAATAAGTATATCTACAGGAATCAGTCTGAATGTATCTAAAATTATAATAATAAGTTAAAAATAGACAGAAAATATGTATAACATGAGGTTGTTGATATAAAGTTCAAAAATAGTTAAGCAGAACAATATATTATTTAGGGATGGCTGCATCAGTCGTAAAACTGAAGGATAAAGTTTTCCAAAATATAGATGAAAATGACAAAGAAATGAAAAATATAAAAGAGAAGATGAATGGTTTGGAAGACTCTGTAACTAAGTTAACAATTATATGTGTTTCTAGGATGAGACAAGAACATCTAAAGAAGCAATATTCAAAGAAATAATTGAAACAATTTAAAAATTGAAAGCAGCACTGAGAATGCAAATTTTTATAGCCCACATACCAAGATCTATCCCATTAAAAGTCTTTTTTCAATCATATGAAATATAAAATGATTTAGTCTTCTTTAAAAAGTCATTCCTACAGAAAAGTTAAAAAAAATTTAAACTATCTTCAGATTTCTCCTCTCAGTACTAAATAACAACTGCTAACAGAACAATGCTTATAGTATGTTGTTATGTGAGGACCAATCATTAATGTGTGATAACAGCAGGAAGGTGTTATTACTATGCAAGATCTCAGCAAATATGCCCTCCACAGGCCTGTCTAGTTTGCAACTGCCAGATTAACATTAGTAGTTTAATGATAGAAAACCAATAGAATCAAATTAGTGGCAATAGCTAAGTTTAGATATAACTCCAAATTATTGGTGTAAGCAAGATTTCATAAATTCCTCCAAAAAAGTTTTGTATTGAAATCTATATTGCATAAATAAAGAAATTGAACCCAAAAAGTTGGAGTTTGAAGCTCAAATTATACTCTTTAAATGACAAACATTATGGGAGAGGGCAAGGGCAGGATGATATGGGAGAATGGCATTGAAGCATGTAAATGATCATATGTGAAATGAATCGCCAGTCCAGGTTCGACGCATGATACAACGTGCTTGGGGTGGGTGCACCGGGATGACCCGGAGGGATGGGATGGGGAGGGAGATGGGAGGGGGGTTCTGGAAGGGGAAAACATATACACTCATGGTGGATTCATGTCAATGTATGGCAAAACTAATTCAATATTGTAAAGTAAAAAATAGATAAATAAATAAATTAAAAATTAATAATAAATGACAAACATTGATAGAGACATTGAGGTAAATGGAAGAATGGAGAACAGCATGGGACAGGCAGGGGGACACACATAGAGAGCATGGTAAATGTTGGCTTTCATATGTCAAAGAAAATAAAAGCACTTAATTATTGAATATTGGTAATCCAAGAAACATAAGTAATATTGTTAAAGGCTAGAGGTAAACCCCAATAAAAATAAATGCAGGAAGTATGAATGCAAATCTCTTCCACACTTAAAATGAGGAGAAATCCATGACATTAACATGTGAATTCACACACACAAAAAGAGAAAACCAATTGAAAACATGAATTATATTAGCTTATATGATTAATTGTACTCTTAAAAGGAAAATAATAATGGGTTTATATTTTAAAACACTACTGTTTTGTTGTTGTTCAGTCGCTAAGTCATGCCTGACCCTTTGCAACCCCATGGACTGCAGCACACCAGGCTTTTCTGCCCTTCACCTACTTCTGTAGTCTGCTCAAATTCATGTCCATCAGTTGGTGATGCCATCCAACCATCTTATCCTCTGTTGCCCCCTTCTCCTCCTGCCCTCAATCTTTTCCAGCATTAGGATCTTTTCCAATGTGTTGGCTCTTCTCATCAGGTGGCCAAAGTATTGAACTTCAGCTTTAACATCATTCCTTCCAATAAATATTTAGGGTTGATTTACACTAAAAATGGATAATTGAATTTACTCTGATCCAAAATAAGTGAAGTCCACAGAAAACTCTCAAAAAACAAAAATGGAAAACTAAAATTAAACACAAAAACAAAAATTGTCTCAAGAAATTGTGCAATTTCATTTGAGTACTTAAAAAGTTTCTATAGGCAAAGTGCCAATTAAAATGAAAATATCAGAGCCAAAAATCACATAACTTATAGGGAAACAATGAGCTATGATTGAAAATCAGCAAAAGAATAGACAGGAAAAGAAAACTTACAAAACCTTCTGATACTGAATTTCAGAAATATAAATTTAAATAAGAATGAAGTTTGAATATCAATAAAGAACATGCAATTGTGAGTGAAAATCTTAAAAAACTTACAGATATGAAAATTAGAATAAACAAAATGAAAAAAAAATCACAACCAGAAAAATGGGTTAGCTGTAGCTAAAGAGAGAATTGGTGAATTGGAAAACAAATGTTCTGGAAAATTATAGGGAATACTATTCTGATATATGAAAAGATAAAATTTAAGAAAATGATATAAAAAATATTATATGAATGCCTAAAAGATATAAAGTATAATTGCATAAAGACATGTTACAGAGAATTGAGTAAGTAGACAATAGTCATTAAATACAAAAACAGTGGCTAGTAATTTTGTTAGTATTATTGAAATATATGGAAAACACGGTAATAGGGTAATTTTAGTATATTCAATAAAAACTATAAAATTCAGCATATATTTATCATACAAAGTATTCATACATTATGAAGAGAAGGAGGCTTAGTTAGCCTGATATGAGGCATGTACAAAATTTCTACCTGAAGCATCTTACTTAATATTCAAAAATTTTATGCTTTCCATCTCAGATCAGGAAAAAGACTTGACAATTAGCGCCTGTACTCAACATTTTAGTGTAGGTTCTTACACTAGCAGTACAAAAAGACAAGAGAAAAAGATGTAAGACTTGAAAAAAAATAACTATTTTTATTTGTGAATGATACCATGTTTATATTATAAGCCAAAATATGATCTCGCTGCAGCCACAGTGCAGCCCCATTGTTAACTCTACAGACCAAGCCACTTGTACCTGGCATCACTTACTAACACACGACATGCAGCTTTTCTGCATCAACCTGGACAGCAGTTAAGAATGTCGGGATACAAGAAGGAATAGAAAACTGATACTGTTTTAAATAATCTGTAATTTCAATTTTTTTTTTTTTGCTGAAATACATTATATTGTATGTTTGAGATAATTCTAGTACAAAGTATAATAAAACTAGATGTATAATAAACCCTTTAAATCATTGGTAAGTGTATAAGTGGAACCGAGGCATTTACTGGACAAAGTCATGTTACCCTAATGGTTACTTGCTTGTGCGTTACCACACTGTGTTATAATTTGCTTCATTACCTTGCTCTTTGATACATAGTGTGCATTTTTCTGTCACTGTAATGATTATAATGACAAATTTTCATCTTACTGCACAATCAAAATGGCATTGATAGGAATGAACTCCAGAGACTGGGCCTGACAGGGAGGTTGGTCACTCAGGCCCGGTGCTCAGTCGTTTGACCTGTACCTCTCAACTTTTGCCCTATCTGTTAAATATATGCGATGTCATTAAATGCTTTTAAATCTAAAAAAAAAAAAAAAAAAAAAGCCAAAATAATCTACATTAAAATTATTTAAATAATAAGAGATTTTAGCAGTGATACTGAATAATCTACCTACAATCAGAAACTATATTTTTATAAATTTATTTAATATTGTAAGTGTATAAAATATATATATATTATAGAAAAGATGTAAACCTTTATGGAAAAAATTGAAAACTTTATTAAAATGAATTTAAGAAACTTGAGAAGTATGTTGTATATTTGGATCTGAAAACTAAATATTGTAAATATACTGAACATGTTAATTGTTTCCAGATTAATGTGTAAATTAAATCAAGATCCTAACAGATTTGTTAAACTTGAAAAATAGATTCTAGAACTGACATGGAGGAGCAAGAGGACAAGAAAACTCAAGACAGTTCTAAAGAAGAAAAAATTGGGAGTATAGCATCATTATAATTTAGACATTATGTTGTGGATAGAAGGAAAGCTAGAGCATCAAATAGATTAGAGATACCAGAAACAAAGTAATAGGCAAAGATTACAACAGAAGTTCAAATTCAGGTCTGTTTGATTTCCAGGCTCCTGTGTGTAACTTTCAGAGTAATCTTTACAAAATGCAAATCACTTACTCTCACTATCCTGTTTAAAATCTTCTGTGACTTTCCTGTCGGTCCACTGATGTGGCAAGCTATTCTTTTTTGG
Source organism: Giraffa tippelskirchi (assembly GCF_054371585.1). Taxonomy (NCBI): domain Eukaryota; kingdom Metazoa; phylum Chordata; class Mammalia; order Artiodactyla; family Giraffidae; genus Giraffa; species Giraffa tippelskirchi. The sequence goes on from NC_137279.1 coordinate 149,181,005, forward strand.
ATCTGGCCTCTGCCTGTTTGCTCAGTATCCTTCCAGATTCTCCATTCCTCATTTTTCTTATTACAGTATGATGTCCCACCCAGTCAGAGGTACCTACAGTTTCCTAAATTCACCATGTTTTCTTAACTCTGAGTGTTTGACCATACAATCTTGAGGACTTCCTTTTCTGCCCTCCTACTAGAGGGCTGATTTCTGTTCTGTCCTATTGCTGTGCCTGACACCCAATAAGTAACTATTGAATGAAACATTTAATAACTAAGACAAAAATGGCACATTCTTGATGGCCTGTTCAAAGTGGAAGGAAATTTCCACACATGGGTCTTATATGCATATGCAATTGAATTCTTTATTATGGCTGTTTCACTAGACTTGCTCTGGCAGACTTTACAAGCAGTTTGTAAGGGGATATTATGAAATTTCTGATGATCAGTCACTTGGAATGTGTCCAGAGTTAAGCATTTTAGATAAATTTTGAATAAGCACTTCATTAGTTCTTGCATTATACCAATTTTGTTTTAAAATAAATCATATTCTTACCACACCATGTAATTGACTGATGCTAAGCTTCAAAGTAATATAGTAAAGAGAATAGCTTTTAATATGAATATTAATTTTACCATATATCATAGCTTCTCAGTGTTCCAAATACGCATAAGAAAAGTATGTGGTTTAAATTACCTTTATCCCCTTTTGATTACCTCTAAATAGACATAAACAGCCAGTTCCCTTTATTTCCTCATAGTATAAATGTAATAATGCATACATTTTGTATTACTTGTTTGCATAAATTGTTTGAGAGATGTGCCCATTCTTTTCCTTTTATTACTGTATTTTATAAATTTATCATTGTGTATCTGCATGTCCTGTGAGAAAAAAAAATGTAATGGAATCTGAGGCTCAGTCCATATCAGGACACTAGTTTTGAGGCTGATTTTCAAATTGACTTAAATAGATAAGTTATAATCCAATTTCCTGTTACCAGTAAATCTTATTAGCATTTTTCTATTACATTTTATAAGGCAAATGCTGATTTATGCTTGATAACTTTGATTCTTCCTTCACAACTTGAGTCTCAGATTAACAAGATTTTAATGTCATAGGAAGCTGTGCTGCAAGTTATATATGCATTACTCCAGTTCCACTTACTTCTTCATTTGTAAATTATGTTTAAGGACATTACTAAATGCTAGAATCAGTATGGTCATGCTGAGACAGTGAAGAATGAGACACATGCTCTGTGAAACAGGCTTTTATTTTAATTTATGTTAAATTGTCAAATCCTAAATTAATGAATAGCAAATGCGTAACTCCAAATGGGCTCATGTGGAAATATTTCTATTTGCAGTTATCTTTTTAAATTAGAGAGTTTACTCTTTTCTGGCTGTAAAATAAATATGATAACTTCACACCAGAACCTAGTGTTCACTCAAGGAGAGTACAGCAGACATCAAATAAAAGCAGCCATGCAACTAAAATTAAAGTTCAATATCATTAATTTAATTATAGTACATAATCATTTGACAGTGCTTCGGATTGGATTTAAAGGATGATATTGTAATTGATTGTTAATCATTAAAAAGCGTGCAGTAAAAGATAATGCTGCCTGTGTGGTGGTGAGTTACGATTTTATCCTATCCAGGGACCAGATTGTGGGAACAAATGGCTCCTGTCACCATCAATGAATTATGGAGGATAGAAATTGAAACAGAGGGCTGCCCTACAAACACATGGGGCAGAATAATGACTGCCATTATGAAGGACTGACAATGTACCAGCCCTGAGCTGAGCATTTACTTACATTATCTCATTTAATCTTTACAACAATCTAAGGGAGTCGATAATACTATCTCCATTTTACAAATGAAGGAGATGATGTTCTCAGAGTTTAAGACTCACACATGATCATATACTGCATAATGGGGAGTGTGATCTTTCTGATTGAAAAGCCTAAACTTGAACTGCTATTTCCACTCTCTGCAGTGAAAATCTGCAAAGTGAGCTTTATAATTGTAATGTGCTTGGTACTTGCCAGTCATGACATTTATAATTTACATTCTAACAGCTGTTTTCTAGGAATATTCTCTTTTCCTCAGAATTCTTTTAAGTCTGTCTTCTCCCTTTCTTCCTTTCGTGATTTACAAGGGGGACTTAGTTAGTAGAATTATTTTACCTTTTCATCTATTTTATCAGATAGCTGTATTTTTTAAGAAAGGAATAATAATAAAAGTCCTGTGATATACCCTTTGGGTTACATTAAAAGGAAATTATGGTTAGCAAGGCAATAGATACCACTGGCTGGGAGATGTGTACCAAGCAAAGCACTCAGCGAGGATTAAAAAAAGTATTGATAGACAAGAAATACCCTACTTCATGGAGGGTCACTCTCCCTCCCTTGTTGTTGTTTTTTTTTCCCCTTGTCGTATAGCAATCATTTCATTGTGCAGTCAGTATATTTTCATTGATTGTACCTCATTGGAACTTGGAGCTTAGAGAAAATGTGATAAGGAGGTTATAGGATATTTATTTTTCTTACCAGCTGTGAATAATCTTTAGTTGCTGCATTAGTGGTGAATGGGAATTCTTCTCTCTCTACTTTTCTCAAATGTCATGGATGTTTCTGTGAAGGGACTCCTGGGTATCTGTGGAATCCAGAAGATGCATAGGCCGAATAGGTAATAGGTCTGGTGTCACACCACACCTGAATTAAAAGATACCTAGCTCTGTACCTAACGAGTTACTTAACTGAGTTTCCTATTTTTAACTGTACATACTTTGAATATTGTTTCTCAGAATGCTGTGTATTATATATTAGATAACTGGCCTATGTTCAGTTTTTAATTGGTACTTAATATTAGAATGTTACAAGTACTGCTGGTGTCACAGAGATACAAAACTGACAAGTTTTAAGTCCTTACATTATGTTGAATGAATACATACATATAGTATGGCAGGTGATGATAAGGGCTGTGAAGAAAAAAAGAAAAAGGTAAGAATTAGAAGGAAAGTGACTGAGAGAAATCATGTGTAGCATGATCAGAGAAGGCCTGGTAAATTTACATTTGAATTACACTGAAGAAAGTAATGGGAAGAACCGTGTGTATATGTTTAGTTCATTTAAGGCAATCTTGTCTATACAGTAAGTTAGTTTTCATTTCATGATTATCATTATAATTTCTACTCTTGAACTCATTGATCAGGCTAGTTTGAAAAATACACATTACAAATTACAGCAATCAGTGTATGTATATGTGTCTCTCTGTGTGTGCCCTCCATTTATAGCCTCTAGAATCTGCCTATCGTTTGAGCCAATGGAATTATACAAAGATTCATTGCATAGACTCATTAGATATACAAAGCAGTATAAAATATGCACAGTATGAGAAGAAAAATACTTAATCATCTTAGATAAATAAAAGTTGAGTAGAGTAACTGGAATACCTTCAACTGAATTCAATAATAAATGTGTAAGAAGTAGCAATATATCTTGATTAGAGATTATACTATTCATTTGATTTGTTGACCTAATGCTCATTGGTAGTTTTCAAGATCTTTCTGAAGAAGAAAAATTAGAGAATGCAGTAGTTTCAGTATTTCAACCTATTCAAAATAGTAGTGAATGTCAATTTTATATGGATGTTTCCAACAGGTGAAAAGAAGTTAGACATCTAGATAATCTCCAGAAACATTCTTTATTAACAACACTAAAGGGCTTATCTAGATCTCCACATATTTTAAAATAGAAGAAACAAATGATGCTATTTCTTATAAGCAAATGCTTTTTGAGAAACAAATACATTTTCCAAAACTTCCTTTTTGGTGTTAAGAGAGAAAATATTAAGAGATCATTTTTTCATATTAAGTACCCACAATGGCTTTCTAGGACCAATATAACATTGATATTAATATTTAATCATATAAATGATAACAGGAAAGGTGCAAAAAACGTGTTCCTAACACTTTCAGTTCAGTTCAGTTGCTCAGTCATGTCCAACTTGTTGCAACCCCATAGACTGACGCACACCGAGCCTCCCTGTCCATCACCAACTCCCGGAGTTTGCTCAAACTCATGGCCATTGAGTTGGTGATGCCATCCAACCACCTCATCCTTTGTCCTCCCCTTCTCCTCCTGCCTTCAATCTTTCCCAGCATCAGGGTTTTATCAAATGAGTCAGTTCTTCACATCAGGTGGCCAAAGTATTGGAGTTTCAGCTTCAGCATCAGTCCTTCCAGTGAAGACTCAGGATTGATTTCCTTTAGGATGGACTGGTTGGATCTCCTTGTAGTCCAAGGGACTCTCAAGAGTCTTCTCCAACACCACTGTTCAAAAGCATCAGTTCTTCAGTGCTCAGCTTTTTTTATAGTCCAATTCTCACATCCATACATGACTACTGGAAAAACCATAGCTTTGACAACACAGACCTTTGACAGCAAAGTAATGTCTCTGCTTTTTAATACGCTGTCTAGGTTTGTCATAACTTTTCTTCCAAGGAGCAAATGTCTTTTAATTTCATGGCTATAGTCACGATCTGCAGTCATTTTTCAGCCCCAAAACAAAGTCTGTCACTGTTTCCACTGTTTCCCCATCTATTTGCTATGAAGTGATAGGACCAGATGCCATGATCTTAGTTTTCTGAATGTTGAGTTTTAAGCCAACATTTTCTCTCTCCTCTTTTAGTTTCATCAAGAGGCTCTTTAGTTCTTCTTCACTTTCTGCCATAAGGTTGGTGTCATCTACATGTCTGAGGTTATTGATATTTCTCCTGGCAATCTTGATTCCAGCTTGTGCTTCATCTAGTCCAGCATTTCTCATGATGTACTATGCATATAAGTTAAATAAACAGGGTGACAATATATAGCCTCACTGAATTTCTCTGTTAATTTTTTGCATGCCTGTGTTCTCCGTAAAACCTAATTTTCATAGAATTATGTCTCGAGCATAGTACCTATTTGACAAATATTTACTGAATGGGAAAGAAAAGAATATTGTTATGGAAATATATAGATATGGTTGTTGTTTTTCAGTCATTAAGTCATTTCTGACTCTTAGAGACCCCATGGACTATAGAATCCCAGACTCTTGTCATCCACCATCTCCCAGAGTTTGCTCAAATCATGTCCATCAAGTCGGTGATTCCATCCAACCATCTCATCCTCTGTCACCCCCTTCTCCTGCTGCCTTCAATTTTTCCCAGCATCAGTGTCTTTTCCAATAAGTCATCTCTTTGCATCAGGTGGCCATCAGCTTCAGCGTCAGTCCTTCCAGTGAATATTGAGGGTTTATTTCCTTTAGATTGACTGGTTTGATCTCCTTGCTGTCCAAGGAACTCTCTAATCCTAACTCTAACCCTAACCCTCCAGCATCACAATTTGAAAACATCAGTTCTTCAGTGTTCAGCCTTCTTTATGGTCCACATCTCACAACTGTACATGACTACTGGAAAAACTGTAGCTTTGACTATACCAACCTTTGTCAGCAAAGTGATATCACTGCTTTTTAATACATTGTCTAGGTTTGTCATCACTTTCCTTCCAAGAAATAAGTATTTTTAAATTTCATGCCTGCAGTTAAGGATGACAGTGATTTTGGAGCCCAAGAAAATAAAATCTGTCTCTGCTTCTACTTTTTCTTCATCTTGAAATGATGAGACCAGATGCCATAATCTTAGTTTTTTGAATGTTGAGTTTTTAGCCAGCTTTCTCACTCTCCTCTTTCACCCTCATCAAATGGCTCTTTAGTTCCTCTTCACTTTCTGTCATTAGCATGGTATCATCTGCATATCTGAGGTTGTTAATATTTCTCCCAGCAATCTGGATTCCATCCATGATTCATCCAGCCTGGTATTTTGCATGATATACTTTTCATAGAAGTTAAATAGGGAGACAATATACGTCTTTGTCATACTGTTTTCCCAATTTTGAACTAGTCTGTTGTTCCATGTCTGGTTCTAACTGTTGCTCCTTTTCCCACTATTAGGTTTCTCAGGAGACAGGTAATATGATCTGATACTCCCATACTCCCATATCTTTAAGAATTTCCCATGGTTTGTTATGATGAATACAGTCAAATGCTTTAGCATAGTGAATAAAGCTGGAGTAGATGTTTTTCTGGAACTTCCTTCCTTTCTCCATGATCCAAAGAATGTTGGAAATTTGATCTTTGGTATTTCTCTTTTTCAAAACCCAACTTGTACATCTGGAAATTTTTGGTTCATATACAGCTGAAGCCTAGCTTGAAGGATTTTGAGTAAAACCTTACTAGCTTGTGAAATGAGCACAACTGTACAGTAGTTTGAACATTGTGTGTCATTGACCTTCTTTGGGATTGGAATGAAAAACTGACCTTTTCCAGTCCTATGCCACTACTGATTTTTCCAAATTTGCTGCCATATTGAGTGTGGCACTTTCACATCATTATCTTTTAGGATTTGAAATAGCTCAGATGGAAGTAAGTTACTTCCACTAACTTTGTTTGTAATAATGTTTCCTAAAGTACATTTGACTTCACACTCCAGGATGTCTGGCTCTAGGGGAGTGACCACATCATTGTGGTTATCTGGGTCATTAAGACTTTTCATGTATAATTCTGTGTATCCTTGCCACCTCTTCTTAATCTCTTCTGCTTCTGTTAGGTCCTTGCTGTTTCTCTCCTTCATTTTGCCCATCCTTGCATGAAAATTTCCCTTGATGTCTCCAATTTTCTTGAAGAGGCCTCTAGTCTTTCTCACTCTATTGTTTTCCTCTATTTCTTTTCATTGTTCATTTAAGAAGGCCTTCTTATCTCTTCTTGCTATTCTCTGGAATTCTACATTCAGTTAGGTATGTCTTTCCTTTATTTTCCCTTGCCTTCTGCTTCTCTTCTTTCCTCAGCTATTTGTAAAGCCTCCTCTGACAACCACCTTGCCTTCTTGCATTTCTTTTTTTTTTTTTTTTGGTGGGGGGGGTGGGTTGTGGATATTGGCTCTGTGGAATTACTATAAGCATTGATTTGACTATTTCACATATTGTCAGAAGTCAAGTAAAACCTGCCCTATACCTTTATAATTATAACAAAATATTAAGTCTATAAATGCACTAAGGCTTTCCACCTTTTTCATATACCTCGTCTTCAGTGTTACAGGAAATAATGTTTTCTCTTATGAAAAATAACGTTCCCAATTTTTAGGAGACTGATACTAATGAGCAAACTATCCTACACCCTATAAAGCTTTATTAGTGTATTTGTTTGTATAGTTTTCTTTCATAATAGATCATGGGACTTCTCAAATGGTACCAGTCATAAAGAATCCACCTCTCAGTGTAAGAGACACAATAGACAAAGATTTGATCCTTGGGTTGGGAAGATCCCCTGAAGTAAGAAGTGGCAACCCACTCCAGTATTCATGCCTGGAAAATTCCACAGACAGAGGAGCCTGGCCGGTTACAGTCCATGGGATTGTAAAGAATCAGACACAACTGAGCAAGCACAGGCCCACACATCATAATAGATTATAAACTCCATAAAGGCAGGAACCAAGTTGTATTTATATTCTCAGTACCTGACACAGTGAAGGCATTAAACATATTGAATGTTAAAATGTGGACAAAGGCTAAAGTATGTGGATTCTCATGTCTGCATCTCAATGCCTGGTTAACTTTTTACAAAGATATTCATTAGTATGCTAATAAGTTGATGTCCTTGACATCCTATGTAGACACAGTTACTAAGTGGCATTTGTTAGGTTCAACTCCCACAACGTCCTGCTATTCAATTAATTGTGTGGTGATGAGCAATAAAAATTCCAATTTAGCATACCCTCATTCTAGCTCATTAATGATCTATAGTTTTATTATATAATTTATTGATACCGATGATTTGTTTTTCTGCTGTCAGTTTAGCTTTGTCTTGAGGAATAAGCCTGTATTAAAAATAAAAGTGATAATAATAAGCCTCTGTCAAAGCACTTACCACACGTGCTATTTTAAAACCTATGTTTGGCAAAACATAATATCCTATCCCTCTACTGGGTGATCACAGCCAACTTCCCATTGAAATGTTCTGAGAGATTGTGAAGAATAGGATACTGACTGGCATTATTGACATCAGTATTTCACTTTCATTTATTTATGGATATAACAAATATTCTTAAGCATCTGCAATATAGCACTGTGCAACGATCTGGATACATAGAAGTGGACAAGATTGACATGGTCTCTTCCTTAATAGAACTTATACTATAGGAAGGAATGAATATCTGTTGAAACACATTTTTAAAATATTACTCCAGGATATCTTTTATATTTATCTAAAAGTTAGAAAGATGTGACTTGGTTAATTTTTTAATGAATATAAGTTTTTAAATTTTATCTCTACCTGAAGTATTCTTAATTTAAGCAAATTATAATATTATGACTGTGTTTTATTAATGCCAGTTTTCCCAGCAGCAAGATTACTAACTTTGGAAACCAGTATTAAAGAATCAGGGGCTTCTCTGGTGACTCAGACAGTAAAGAATCTGCCTTTAATGCAGGAGACCTGGGTTCAGTCTCTGGGTTGGGAAAATCCCTTGGAGAAGGGAATGGCTACCCACTCCAGTATTCTTGCCTGAGAAATCCCATTGACAGAGGAGCCTGACGGCTACAGTTCATAGATCTCAAAAGTTGGGCACGACTTAGCGACTAAACCATCACCACCAAGATGAACATGACCAAAATTAAGAAACTAAACAGGAGGCCTCAAAAAAAACCAGAGTGTAATTTTTCACAAATCTATACTAAGGAGAAAAGATTTGATATTTCAAAACTATCAATAGGAAGGGCCCTGGTAAACACCCCAACTTTTATTTTGTACTACCAAAAGGGCTCCATTGGTGATGGACAGGGAAGCCTGGCATGCTGTAGTCCATGGGGTCCCAAAGAATCAGACACGACTGAGCGACTGAACTGAACTGAAAAAAAGGCCGTAGAATGAGGGCCAACTAGAGATACATGGAGGTTTTAAAAGACCTCAACCCAAACCTAATTGAGATCAGTTACATTTGGTTATACAACCAGTCCCCTTATCCTATTTTAACTAGGAGAAAGATGATTTTTCTTTTCCTGGAGGAAGATAACAAGATCTAAATTCTGTATAATTTTTAATATACAATGTAGGGCATTCAAGGAAAACAACATATGAAAGATTGTACAGATAGTAAAACCCTAGAGATTAAAAATATATAACAGAGTTGCCAGGGGAAAAGAATGAAGTAAAGGGATAGTAAAGGATTTGGGGGTCACATGTATACATTGCTATATTTTAAATGGATAACCAACAAGTTCCTACTATATAGCACAGGGAAATATACTCATTGTTATGTGGCAGCTTGAATGGGAGCCGAGTTTGAGGGAGAATTGATACATTTATATGCATGGCTGAGTCCCTTTGCTGTTCACCTGAAACTATCACTACATTGTCAACCAACTATACTCTAGTATAAAAAATAAAATTTAAAAGAACTTAAAAATAAAATAAAAGTAGGTAATATAGACCCACAAATAATCCAGAAGCTAAAGTAGCAGACAGTGATTATAAGGTAATTATGATGGATCATCTCAAAACAATAGATGAAATGATGGAAAATCTTATCAGCTTATTTAATCAATGGAAAAAATCAAGTTGAAATTCCAAAAATTAAAGATAAGATAAATTAAGAAATCAACAGACAGGTTAAATAACATGCCAAACATAGAAGAAGAAAATATTAATGTATTAGAAGATAAATCAATAGCAAATATTCAAAGCAAAGCCAGAGAGATAAGACCGAGGTATAGAGAAGGATATGAGTCATATTAGACATAATATCATTTATATATAAATTATAGGAATTTCATGAGAAGACAGAAATAACAGACTAGAAGAAATATTTGATAAAATTAATGGCTAAGATTTTTTTCAAAAATGATGAAACTTGTGAAATCACAATTTGAAAAAAGTATGAACCACAAAGGTGGCTAATACAAAGACTTCTGTGCTAAGTACATCATAGACAAATTCCTGAAGACGGGGGAACAGAAAAAAAAAATAGTTAATAATCTTCAAAAGGACATCAATAAGATTAACAGATAATTTTTCAATTAAAAAAATGGTAACTAAATGATCTTAGGCAAATAACTGTAAATGCTGGACAAAAACCAAACTAGAATTGTATACCAAAAAAATACTATTCAAAATTGAACATTAAAAAAAAAAAATCTAAAAAAGAATGTTTGGTGACAAAAGAAAAGTGATCAGAGATGGTAATACAGAAATACAGGAAGGGATGGAAAGAATAAATATACAGTACATAGAAATGAATATTGAAGATACAAATATTAATAATATTTTAGAATATTAAAAATAATGCCTAGAATAAAATGCATGATAGCAACAAAACAAAAGATGGCAAATTAATAAGCCTAAAGTGCCATAAGGTTCTAGTTTTTAGGTAAAAATGATAAAAGTAATAATTTACATTAGACTGCAACAATACAAGTTTGCATATTTTAGTTTCTAGAAAAGCCACCAAAAACAGAGTAAATATCCTAAACTAAAAACTTGATAGAATAAAAGTAAAATAATACAAATACTCTAAAGGAAGTAAGAAAGAAGATAAAATGGGACTTAAATAGATAAAACAAATATTAAGACAGTGGATATATACTAAAATATTTCCTTAAATTTATTTAATGTAAATCCAATGTATGCTTTGATTAAAAGACTAAGGTTGTTTAGACTTGCCTTAAATATAAAGATTTTAGCATTGAATGCAAAATGATAAAAAAGTAAACCAAGAAACGTGATGTAAAAGAAAAGCTTGTGTAACCTTACTGATGGAAAACAAATCAAATTTTAAAATAAGAAGGCTTGAACTTCCCTAGTGGTCCAGTAGCTAAGTATCTACCGGCCAATGCAGAGAACATGGGTTCAATCCTTGGTCCAGGAAGAACCCACGTGCCACAGGGCAACTAGATGAGGCTGTGCTCTAAGGTCCACACGCCACAGCTACTGAAGCAGGAGCACCCTAGAGACCGTGCTCCACAACAAGAGAAGCCACCACAATGAGAATCCCATGCGCCATAACCGGCAAAAGCCCACACACAGCAACAAAGACCCAACGCAGCCAAAAATTAATTAATTAATTAATAATTTTAATAAATAAAATGCCTTATTAGAAATAAAGAACATTTCACAAGAGTAAAGGGCTTTACCACTAGATATATATCAAAATTTTAAATCTGCATGCACTCAATAACAACACCTAAATATATAAAGAAAAAAAACAGTGCAATTAAGAAGCAATATAGGCAAATCCACAATTATCTGGAGGACTTTAACAAGCTTCTCTCAATAAATAACTGATAGAACAAGCAAACCCAAAATCAGCAATGCTATGTTAGATGAGAACAACACAGACAGTATATATGACCTAAATGTCTCACACAAAGCAGACTGCTCTCAGAAACATTATCTTCATTCCTGGCCTGGCTTTCCATCCTCATATGCACACCTATAATCATAGGTCTCCCTCTCTGGAAGACTTTCCTCTTTTCCTTGGGAAAACACCGACTCTTCTAAACAAGGCATTCTTATTTTTGGCCCTTTCCTATGTCTGCAGGAAATTCCAGGTGTCTTCCAGATGACTCATGTTTCCAGGATCTAGGTAAAGGATGGGTTCTAGGCCCCATGGAAAAAAGAGAATATAAGACCTCTCTTTCCATTAGTGAGAATGTGGAACTGCTATTTCCAGAGCTAGTAACCTCTTTACTGACATTTAACTCTCAAAGGCAAACATTCTATCAATTGAAAAAAAAGAATAGCTATCTGAGAATGAGTCCTAACTTTAGCATATTTAATCCTGTACCCTCTTGATTGCCCTAAAGAGCACTGGGCTCTTTCCTCTTCTGTCAGCCAAGAGTCACAAAAAATGACATACTAGTTCTCAATGGCTGCTTCCACTGTTACTCTGGGGATTGCACAGGCTTTAATTACTTGGGTCTTTCTCTAATTAAAGGAGAGTAAAACAGTTTCAGTGTTTTCTGATCAAATAAGGATGCTTTCTTCTCCCATGAGAAAGAGGAGAAAGAGTAATGGGCAATTTACCAGGTAAATGAACTTCTGTGATACTTTTGGTAGCTGTTCAAACACGTCCAGATGAAACACACTAGAAAAGATTTTCTTGAGGGAAGAAGGGAGGGGCAATACAGAGGTAGTGGGTTTAAGAGGTCCAAACTATCACATATAAAATAAGCTACAAGGAAATATTGTATAACACAGGGGATATAGCCATTATTTTAATTATAAATGGAATATAAACTTCAAAAATTGTAAATCAGTATATTGTACACTTGTAACATATAATATTGTACATCAACTATATTTCAATTGAAAAAACAAGATTTTCTTATCACAAAGAAATATTTGGCTAGCACCAACTAAAATAGTGATTTTTAACTGTTAGTGTCTAGCATATATTAAAAATAAATAAATAAAAGTAAAAAGTAAAGAATGTTGGATACTTAAGCAAAAAAAGAAAAAGGGGATAAACAGATGGATTATGTAAAATCTATTGATACTTCCATGTAGATTAATGATATTTGTATTAATAATACAATAACAATTAAAACATATAGTGCCTAAATCATGTCAAATATTGTTCTAAGCCTTTGCAATCTACTATGATGCTTGTTTTACAAGTGTGAAAATTAATTATAGGAGAGGTTAAGCAGCTTGCCCACAGTCACAAAACTAATGAGTATAAAGAGGGATTTGAACCCAGTTTGTTTGGGGAGCCTGTATGGGAGGCTATACCTTTTATCATTTTGCTATAACAGATGCAAAGGTAAAGGATGAGTTTTAGTAAAACTTTCATTCAGCAGTACACTGTTGAGACACCTTATTCTGGCTTCCTCTCAAAATTATGTAATAATAGATTTTCTTTAGGATCTTTCTAATAATTCTTTGGTACTGCATTTTTCCCATTTTGACAGCTCCTTCCACAAGACATCAAAGCATAGAATTTGAGTTAGAATCCAGATCTCCTGACCCCATCCAGGGCTCTGTCTACCATGTCATCAAACTGCACCACTGATTTTTCTATCTGGCACCATGTTTCTGCAATTATTATTCATATTCTCACTTACGTGTATTCACAGACTTCAGTTTTATTACATAGTTACATAAAAGAGCTTAATTCATTATCATGTCTTGGAAACCAGCTTTTTCTGTCACTGTGGCGGTTTACATTGCATCACTCAAAATATTCTAAATATGCTTTCAACTGACAACAGTAACACTGAAAACTAAATCTTTGTAATTCTAGCCTTAAACCTTCCAAGGAATAAATTATTTGATTTCAGCATTTGGTAACTTTTTATTTGCTCAGTATATGGTTCTCATCTTTTCTTTTAGGGAACACAATATTGGTGAAGCCCCCTGCCTTCTCTGTATAGTCTGCTCTGGTTTTGTTTGCCTTATAGACTTCCATTTATGACCAGAAATAATAATTAATATTTCCCTATAGAAAAGTACATTATAATAATATTAGAAATGTTGATACCTTACCAAATATTTGTCAAAACCTGTGGACAGTTGCCTTCAGAATACTAGAAATTGGTTTGTTAAATATGAGGTCATGAGACATTTTTCTGTAGGCTCTGATAGTTGGGAAATAATAGAATGGCTTCACTAGCAAAATAAATCTTGGATTGGAATGTGGTTTACAATGCAACTTAAAAATGATTCAAAATTACACTTTAAAAAATGGTGAAATGCGGAAGTTTTTCAACCCTGTCTGTAGAACTTTTTCTGGTATGTTAAACCTCTGAAGTAATAACAAGAGCTATACTTTGGTATAAATTTATAGAACAAAAGGAGAATGAGCTTTTACTACTGAGTAGGTATATTGCTAGATGGAGGATTTATAGTAAATCCTAACAAAATTGCAGTTTGAGTTGAAATATTTCACAGTGGAAGCAGTGCTTATGGCTGTGAAAGGCTTCAATAGCATTTCCAAAGATAAACACTGCCTATTCTGTGCCCCAATCAAAATAAAAGGTCTGCAGTAACAGACCCAGAGTGGATGTTGTTGCATTTCATTTTTAATACTGATTGAGTGCCTACGCTTTGGCTTCTAAAAGAACTGACTATTCTATTTCCATGGTGGATTTTCTTTTCCACACTTTGCAATGAAAGGTAGACAAATAGGGGCCCCTTCAAAGGCTTTCTTAGTATGTAGCTTCCATAAACAAGCCCAGGGTTTCAGACCAATGCTCTAACGCAAATGAGTATTGTCAGAAATGGTCTTCAAAATCCTAAAGATTTTTTTTAACTATTTTGAAAAAAAAAATCATACAAAAGATCAGATCATTGTTTAGAACTAGATTGTAAATGTTGTACTTGAGTGACTGAGCGGTTTAAGTAATCAGGTTCTCTGAGGCATTAATTCATGCATTGACATTGAGGAACAGTGTTAGTATTTAATGTGAACAAACAGTAGATGAAATGAAACTGGTGACTGAACTGATGACATCCTGAAGACAGGGGCGATCTCTAGTTTACCACTGGTTCTCAAATGTACAACAGAAAATTTGACAAATAAACATTTAATATTTTAAGGAATGAATGAGCTCTGTATTAGAATCCGGACTCTACCTTGTAGGCATGAGAGACCCCAAAGAACTTCGAAAGAAAATAAAATGCATACCTTAGAAGATAACTAAGTTAAGTGGTCTGGAGCAACTGGTATATATCAGCTGCAATTGACATAACTGGGAGTATTCTGTCCAGAAAAACAAAGATTTAGAAAGCTATAATTACTCTCCAAATATATGAAGTTCTACTCAATGACAAGAAGAATAAACATCTGTGTAATTCCAAGAAAAAGAATCAGAACTAACGGGTGAGTGTTTAATGAAGAACAATGGAGTTCAATTTAAAGAAAAACGTGTTTTGTTTTGTTTTTTTAAATTTAGAGCTGTGCAACATTGGGACAAATGGTGTAGAGTGAGTGGGTACTAGATCACTGTAAGTGTTCAAGCGAAGTTTAGTATGAGTCTCTGAAAGCCAAAATTCTTATTGTATCCCTGTATCTCTAACATATTTATCACACTGAAAGATTTAACACATGCTTATTGAATGAATATAGCACAGACTTGGTAGAAATCTCTCAGGCATATTGTAGCCCTGCTCATTACCCCTCGTTTAACTTATACCTCTGTTTTGTTTGCAGAAACCCTACTAGTTCCCTATAATTTAAAGTCAGTAGGAAGTACACTGAGCCTAAAAACTGAACTAAAGTCATATGTATTTTGTCCCCAAATCACCAAGATGAGTGAAAATTGTGTATAAAGGAAACTATAGTTTTAGAGAAATTAGTTTTATTATTACAGAAGTTTATACTTTTACTTCTTAAGTATCCCCCATTTGTCACTTGAAAGTTAGCCTGTTTTAAAGGTGTTTAATATATTGTCATGAATGATTTAACTTTGCAAATAACTTTGGTAAATATTTGATATGCTGTTATTAAATTTTCTTTTGCTGACCTAACCTTTTGACAGTTATTTTACTTTAGCTGATCTTACTGGATTTAATTCATTTCCACATTTGGATAGTCATTCAAAAGAAAGATTTGAAAGAATATGTGTGTTTATACCTTCTTATTAAAGGTTATCTATCCTAGAAACTTACATTTTTCTAGATAAAGAAAGTCCAAATGGCAGGCTACTATTCTGTTGCTATTCTGCTGCAATAATAGGATCAACTTAAACAGATCAAGGGAAAACGAGTGTCAGAAACACAAAGAAATATTTTGTACAATATACCTTAACCTTGCCAGGGAGATGTGATCTTTTTTTTTTCCCCTTAAGAGGCCAAATAACATGAGGCAAGTTTTGGATTGTTAGTGAGAAAAAGAAAATTAGTGAATTCTCATACAATTTTATTGTAAATTATGTTCAGTAGCAAATTTAATTGATTTATATCATTTATTTTAGCGATAAATAACAAGTTGGCAAGCATATATTTATCTTCACTTCTAAATTTCCCATATATATATATGGGAATGGGGTATATGTTATCAAGTTCTTCATATATGTATATACGAACATATATACATATGAAAATATGAAAAGCTTGATTAAATCATAATAACTTGGTGAGAAAGGGGAGGCAGTAGCAAACTGGAAAACTATAAGGAAATATAAGAAGATAAAACATTAGACAAAATAGTATTAAAGTAGAAAGCAATGAAATAACAAATAAAAGGATAGGATCTGTCTTTTCCAAGTTCAGAAACATTATATGCCAATTTCAGAAGTGAGCTTTCTGGCAATCATGGAAGTAATTAATTAAAGAACTACTTCTAGAACAGCTTATATAATGGGACTGAATTTTTTCATCTCACTTGCTTTGACTCAACAGACGAAACCCAAGTGTTGTATTTTAAGAAAAGAATTTTATGCATAGCATAAACTTACAATGTGGATGGGGGGAATCTAAGACAAGTAGTTTTTGAAAATATTGGATGTTAATAGGAGACATGGTGAATACAAGTTAAAAAAACAAAAAAAGAGGTCAACTTTACATTAAGAGAAAAATGCACTGGAGTTCTCCAACTAACATAGACTCTTATTTTGACAATAAAAGGTAGCATGTGTTACAGCTTCGTTTTCATTCATTCTGAAATGGAAGTGGCCAGTCAGTATACTGTCAGTATATCACCCAGCAGGCTCCTCTGTCCATGGAATTTCCCAGGCAAGAAAACTGCAGTGGGGTGCCATTTCCTTCTCCAGGGGATCTTCACCACCAAGGGATCAAACCTGGGTCCCCTGCATTGCAGGCGGATTCTTTACCAACTGAGCCACCAGGGAAGTCTTTGGTGTGGTATGGTAGATGGCCAATAAATGTTAATAATTTCTATTATATTTTCACTTATCTATCCTTTGTATAACTTGTCTAGTAAAATTCATTCAGCGGTTTACAGAATGAAAAAAAATGTTTGCACTAGCTATAAAATATTCAGTTTTATTTACATTATATAACATTACATTGAAAGCATAATTAATTGGTCCATAATTTGTTGATCTCATTGTTATGTTGTTGTGCTCAGTTACTCAGTTGTGTCTGACTCTTTGCAGCCCCTGTAGCCAGCCAGGCTCCTCTGTCTATGGAATTCTCCAGGCAAAAATAACATGCATTATTAAAACAAAAACAAAAACACAGTTCAGTTCAGTCACTCAGTCCTGTCTGACTCCATGGGACCCCATTGACTGCAGCACGCCAGGCCTCTCTGTTCATCACCAACTCACGGAGTTTACTCAAACTCATGTCCATTGAGTCCATGATGCCATCCAACCATCTCATCCTCTGTTGTCCCCTTCTCCTCCTGCCTTCAATCTTTCCCAGCATCAGGGTCTTTTCTAATGAGTCAGTTCTTCACATCAGTTGGCCAAAGTATTGGAGTTTCAGCTTCAGCATCAGTCCTTCCAATGAATATTCAGGACTGATTTCCTTTTGGATGGACTGGTTGGATCTCCTTGCAGTCCAGGGGACTCTCAAGAGTCTTCTCCAACACCACAGTTCAAAAGCATCAATTCTTTGGCACTCAGCTTTCTTTCTAGTCCAACTCTCACATCCATACGTGACTACTGGAAAAAACCATAGCTTTAACTAGATGGACCTTTGTGGCAAAGTCATGTCTCTGCTTTTTAATATTTGTCTAGGTTGGTCATAACATTTCTTCCAAAGAGCAAGTGTCTTTTAATTTCATGTCTACAGTCACCATCTGCAGTGATTTTGGAGCCCCTCAAAATAAAGTCTGTCACTGTCTCCACTGTTTCCTCATCTATTTGCCATGAAGTGATGGGACCAGATGCCGTGATCTTAGTTTTCTGAATGTTGAGTTTTTAGCCAACATTTTCACTCTCCTCTTTCACTTTCATCAAGAGGCTCTTTAGTTCTTTGCTTTCTGCCATAGAGTAGTGCCATCTGCATATCTGAGGTGATTGATATTTTTCCTGGTAATCTTGATTCCACCTTGTGCTTCATCCAGCCCAGTGTTTCTCATGATGTATTCTGCATATAAGTTAAATAAATAGGTGACAATATACAGCCTTGACGTACTGCTTTCCCTATTTGGAACCAGTCTGTTGCTCCGTGTCCAGTTCTAACCATTGCTTCCTGACCTACATACACATTCACAAGAGGCAGTCAGGTAGTCTGGTATTCCCATCTCTTTGAGAATTTTAAACAGTTTTTTGTAGTCCACACAGACAAAAGCTTTGGTATAGTCAGTAAAGCAGAAGTAGATGTTTTTCTGGAACTCTCTTACTTTTTCGATGCTCCAATGGATGTTGGCAATTTGATCTCTGGTTCCTCTGCCTTTTCTAAATCCAGCTTGAACATCTGGAAGTTCATGGTTCACATACTGTTGAAACCTGGCTTGGAGAATTTTGAGCATTACTTTACTAGTGTGTGAGATGAGTGCAATTGTGCAGTAGTTTGAGCATTCTGTGGCATTGCCTTTCTTTGGGATTAGAAAGAAAACTGACCTTTTCCAGTCATGTGGCCACTGCTGAGTTTTCGAAGTTTGGTGACACACTGAGTGCAGCACTTTCACAGCGTCATCTTTTAGGATTTGAAATAGCTCAACTGGAATTCCATCTCTTCCACTAGCTTTGTTCAAAGCGATGCTTCCTAAGGCCCACTTGATTTCACATTTCAGGATGTCTGGCTCTAGGTGAGTGATCACACCATCATGATTATCTGGGTCATGAAGATCTTTTTTGTACAGTTCTTCTGTGTATTCTTGCCACCTCTTCTTAATATCTTCTGCTTCTGTTAGGTCCATGCCATTTCTGTCCTTTATTGGGCCCAACTTTGCATGAAATATTCCCATGGTATCTCTAATTTTCTTGAAGAGATCTCTAATCTTTCCCATTCTATTGTTTTCCTCCATTTCTTTGCACTGATCACTGAGAAAGGCTTTTTAATCTCTCCTTGCTCTTCTTTGGAACTCTGCATTCAAACGGGTATAGCTTTCCTTTTCTCCTTTGCCTTTCTCTTCTCTTCTGTTCACAGCTATTTGTTAGGCCTCCACAGACAACTATTTTGCCTTTTTGCATTTCTTTTTCTTGGGGATGGTCTTGATCCCTGCCTCCTGTACAGTGTCACAAACCTCTGTCCATGGTTCTTCAGGCACTCTGTTTATGAGATCTAATCCCTTGAATCTATTTGTCACTTCTACTTTATAATCATACGATTTGGTTTAGGTCATAACTGAATGGTTTAGTGGTGTTCCCTACTTTCTTCAATTTAAAAAACACCTAAAAATTCAGAAATCTTCAAATTGGTAGTATTTTCTGTATGTATAGAATTCAATAGCTGCAGTTTCTGTTTTTTTTACAAGCTGGGTTTCACCTAGCCAATATGGCAACATGAATCAATTCGAAATAAGAGCTCCTTGTCTGGTTAGTTGTAGCCCTGATGGTACAAGATTGGGTATACAGAAGGAAACTTTGAAAAGAAAACTACCTTCTTTCCTCTGGACAGATGAAGCCTACTCTAGGACTCATGATTTGGTTGTTGAAGAATAGACTGGATTTTAAGCCTGTTTGTTCACTTGTATGGGTGCCTTTGCACCACCTGTTTATGGTTACTGTACTCAAAAATGCTGAGGATTAAATTTTTTCTTTGGGTGTTTATAAACTGAATTCAGAGAAGTGAAGAACTTCAGTTCAGTTCAGTTCAGTCCCTCAGTCGTGTCCAACTCTTTGCGACCCCATGAATTGCAGCACGCCAGGCCTCTCTGTCCATCACCAACTCCTGGAGTCTACCCAAACCCATGTCCATCGAGTCAGTGATGCCATCCAACCATCTCATCCTCTGTCATCCCCTTCTCCTCCTGCCCCCAATCCTACCCAGCATTAGGGTCTTTTCCAATGAGTCAACTCTTCGCATGAGGTGGCCAAAATATTGGAGTTTCAGCTTCAACATCAGTCCTTCCAATGAACACCCAGGATTAATCTCCTTTAGGATGGATTGATTGGATCTCCTTGCAGTCCAAGGGATTCTCGTAAGAGTAATGAGCAGGGTCCTATAGGGCCTTCCCAGGACAGGCCCTTCCCCCGTATCTTCTGCTTTAGCTCAGCTCTGAAGTACCTAGATAACAGTATTTGATGCATATTCTGACTTGTTTTACAAATGTTAAAACTTCTTGCCAAATAGAATATATTAACTACTTGATGACCATGAGCATAAATAACCGCAGGCTTTATAGAGCCTAAATGGTTCACACAGTAAAGACTGCCTGTAATGCAAGAGAACCGGGTTTGATCTGTGAGTCAACGAGATCCCCTGGAGAAGGAAATGGCAATCCACTCCAGTATTCTTGCCTTGAGAATTCCATGGACAGAAGAGTGTGGCTGGCTACAGCTCATGGGGTCGCAGAGAGTCAGACAGTACTGAGCAAACAACTCTGTCACTATTATCACACTGATCATAGTGTCATTATCATGACTGATAATGTTAACCCCTGTGACAGCACCCTGTTACCTCACCATCAGTTGATCAGAGAATTGTTCATGAGATGGTCACAAACCTGGATCCCCTTCCCTCACCTGGCTTTTAAAATTGCTTTCCTGAAACCCTTCTGGTAGTTGTGGGTATTTTACAGCATGAGTCACCAGTCTCCTCACATGACTCTGCAATAAACATTTATGTGTTCCTAACTCCAGCGTTTGGCAGGCTCACGAACTTGTGCTAACATAAGTAAGACAGTTGAACACCAATAAAGGCCCTCCAAAACCAAGTCCAGTGATCTCTCCATAGCAAGGAGAAGCCAATTCTGACTCTGTTGGAACTGTTTCTTTGACTTGCTTTTCATTGTTTTTGTTCTTACAGTCATACATAATGCCTGTCTCAGAGGACCTTGTCCCTCTGCCTAACTGTTAAACTATAGTGCCTTTGTTTAGCTCACAAGGAGATAATCTGACCTTGCCCACCTGTGAATGACTACAAAAAAAAAAAGAGAGAGATTAACACATCCCTTCCAAAGGATGGCCTTTCCTGGAGATGTTTTCCAAGATTTAAGACCCTTTTTACTTTACTTCCTTACTACATCTCCCAGTCTATCCTGCCTTTTTTCTTTAGTTCTTCACCACTTCTCTCTCTGGTTCTATAAAGGAACCTAGCATACAGACACTGACAAGATGGCTACTTTGAGACATTAGTCTGCTATATTCTCAGTGAGCCAGCTTTCAGAGTTAGGTCATGTTTCTTACCTCAACACCTTGTCTCTTGGATTCATTAGCCCGTTGTGTGTTGAGCAGAGCAAGCTTGGACTCAGTAACATTTCTATGAAGTCACTACCTGCCATTCATCAGATTGGTTCAAGTCTTCTATTAAAAAAATAATAAAAATAAAAAGATTTATAACCTGCACAGTTGTGATACAAAAATAATAATTTAAACTTTCAGATGTGAGACTTACTTAACATTTTGGTTTTGCTGAATAATTCACTTGACTAATAATTTTGTGTCCTACAATAGTTTCACAATAACTGACAAGTATGTAACTTACCAAAGTAGAATATATCCATAAGCCCATAGTTCTCTAAAGATTTTTAGCTTACCAGAGTTCTTTTAAAATGGGTAAAATAAATGTATAACCTTGTAGAAAACTGTTTTCTATTTTCAAAATGTTTATTTTAATATTTTATTTAATTATTAATTAGCCCTACATATAATTAGAATCCTTAAGATTGTTCTGCCCAGAAAAAAAGTAATTATATATATATATATATATATATATGAGATAGAAGTGCAGTAGCCAGTATTTGCTGTAATAAACAATTCAGCAGCTCTTTAACATGGTCCATATTAAATGACTGAGAAGTCTGGCACATTTACAAAAGTATTTGGCAGAGACTTGAAAATGTGGGTTTCTGAATTCTTTGGTGCAGAAAGAAAAAAGAAGAAAGAAAGAAAGAAATGTAACTTATTCCTGCCTGTGTAAGATGATAATTATTGCCAAATTAATGAATAAATCATAAAGCAAGTAGGTACCAGAAAGTAGTTCATTTAATTAAGAATTTAATCACATACTCATTTTCCCTTAAAAAATAAACAGAAACCCTAAATGTAGGGCAATCTCTATACATCAAGCATTATGCTGAATATCGTGAGTCTGACGATAAATGAAAACTTCTTGCCTCCAAGGAGCTGACCCTCTAATATGAAGTAAAACATATAAAGAGAACTTTCACTTCAGTAAGACTGCACATATGATATTATAGATGCATAAAGCAAGAAGCAGTTGTGCTTTGGATGGAGTTGTGCAGGGGCCCATGGAAGAAAATGACATTTGAATTGTGACTGAAAAGATTGGACATTTAGTAGAGAATGTCTAGCCCTCGAACACTGGACAAGTGAATGAACCTGTTTCTGGGTTAATGTTATATTTCACACGAGAGTATAAGGTTTTCAGCTCTGCTACTGTAGTTATTAATCCAGTTCTAAATCTAGCTACAGACTTTGAAAACAATAATTCTTTCCTCTATTATGAAAGCACTTGTTAAGCATTCCAAATAGTTTGTTGTAACAAACTTCCCCCTTATTATTTATTACCAAAGGAGGGGAGCCACAGGAAACATCACACCATCAAGGCTGGCATATGTAAAATTCACACCCAGTGTCTCCAGCCTGCTCTTTGTAAGCTTGTGTCCTTACTTACTGGTATCTGCTTCCTCTCTTGCCAGAAGGCCTAATGTTGCCTTCCTTTTTTATCTTTGCCATTATTAAAATCATCTTTCCTGAAAGATTTTTTTGTTTCTAAATTTATTTCTTCAGTGTTGGACATTTCTCATGAGAGTAAAACTGAATATTTCTTTCTAAATATAGTAACAGAACTTTAGGCATCTTTTGTGACTTATGACTTGGTTTTATAGTAGTTTCAAACAATAAATAAATCGGTGCACATATTAATGTTATCAGTGCTTATTGATGTAGTGTTTTGAGGTAATGTGAGTATTTGATTTGCCAAAGGACAGATGTTTAGCAAAGAATTCTTGATCTTCAGACTATTTTTCCAACACTTATTACAGTTTTTACAAAGGTCAAGATAAAATCACTTTGAACCATTGTTTGAGCCCATTCCCCGAGATGGTTCCTGTGAAGAAACATGAGGTTTTGTTTGCCTTTTAAAGAATTCACTAGTTCTTTATGCTATTGTGATTCACTGTCTGAGTGTAAAGCTATTTCAAGATATTCTTTGTGGACTGCTGTTTCAGATCTCCTTTATCAAACTACAGTGGCCCATGGGGTTCCTTGCTCAATACTCTTCCATCTTTCTATATTCCACGTAACAAATCCTAGCTATTTTTTTGAAGTGAACAATATTATTAGACGTCCATGTTGAAATATCATGACCTTGGGGCCAATATTGGGTCACCGATTTCATGTGTTAATAAGTGAGTTAGAGAGACATGTTGCAATTATTTGGAAAATTCAGGTCAAAACCTCCCCCAAGAATATAACCAGATATATCCTGATAATTGAGACTGCTTTGTGATACAGCTATTCTGTTTGTTACCTGTTAATTTTATGTTTGTTACAAAATGTTTATTTTATATCTGTATACCTGACCTGGGGGGCTCATCTTCTGGTGTCATATCTTTTACCTTTTAATATTGTTCATGTTCATGGGGTTCTCGTGACAGCAATACTGGAAAGTCTTGCCATTCCTTCCTCCAGTGGATCATGTTTTGCCAGAACTCTTCACTATGACCCACTCATCTTGGGTGGCCCTGCACAGCATGGCTCATAGCTTCATTGAGTTATGCAAGCCCGTTCACCATGACAAGTCTGGGATCCATGAAGGGGTTGGATGCAAATATGTTAGGGTAAATGATACTCTACAAGTCACAGTCAAGGAATCTATTCTTTTAAGTCTATCTTAAGACTTTAGACTATAGCTGGTATTATTTCCACGGAGTCCCTGCCTGTTTAGTACATTTGGTCCAATCATTTTTCTACATTAGATACATCAATACACAGAGCCATAATATGCTATCATTCCCTTTGCTTGAGATGGCTCTTCAACTTTTTGTAAGCCTCTTAATGATTTAGAACATCACTGTAATTTCTTTTTAACCTCCCACTTCAGCAATTAGTTCTGGACTCTGCTGAAATGAAGATACTTCATAAATGCTTCTTGAATAAATGAACACAAGCCCAATAAATCCTCCTCTGAGCGGAATTAAAAGTATGTAGTTTTGACTCCATAGGAGGAGTTTCAATTGAATGTAGCCAGAAACAGAGCTGAAAATTAATTTGACAAACATGTAGATTTAAATATATATAGATCAGCTGTGATGGGCAATTTTCCTGTAACTTCAACACTGAATCTCACAGTGTAAAATGTGCTGCATTTCTTCATCACCATTTAGCTACTGAATTTTTTTCCAGTTGGAAAATACTTAGTATTCTATCGTTGAATTCATATGTTAGAAAGTCCCCTCCCAAATTTATGTATTCATTGAAAAGCAGCACCTCATAATGTCAAAACTTTATTTATGCTTAGAATATATCTACTTGCCTTAAAAGTATCACTTGTCATTTCTGTTGGAATGAGTTCAGAAATTATCTATCACTTGACCTATTTGATATTAACCTACAATAAATCTTGCATCCTATCTCTAGCTGGCACTGTCTTTCCACACCCCACTGAATATGTTCAGGGTAACAGAGTATGCACTTTCAAAATCAGATAATGGGCAGAGGAGTGGAGATAATTGTGAGTGAAGTCATAACTGTATTTATGGTTTATTTATTTTATTCTTTTGTATACTTTATTTTTCCAAGGATTTTATTTTTTAGAGAATTTTAGGTTTACAATAAAACTGAGAGGGAGGTATAGAGATTTCTCATATGCCCCTGCCTGAAATACATGAATTTCTTCCCCATGATCAACATTACCCACCAGAACAGAACATTTTTTACCAAGGATGAACTTTACATTAACACATAATAATTACCCATACTCCATAATGTACCTTAGGGCTCACTCTTGGTGTTATATATTCTGTGGGTTTGGACAAAAGTATAATAACATATATCCATCATTATAATATCATACAAAATATTTTCACTGTCCTAAAAACCCTCCATTGCATATACTCATCTCTACTCATACCCCTGGAAACCCCTGATGTTTTTTTATTGTCTCCATAGTTTTGCTTCCAGAATGACATATCGTTGAAATCATACAGTATGAAGACATTTCATACTATATGAAAGCAGAGACATTACTTTGCCACAAAGGTCCATCTAGTCACAGCTATGGTTTCTCCAGTAGTCATGTATAGATGTGAGAGTTGGACTATAAAGAAAGCTGAGTGCTGAAGAATTGATGCTTTTGAACTGTAGTGTGGAGAAGACTCTTGAGAGCCCTGTGGACTGCTAGGAGATCAAACCAGTCAATACTAAAGGAAATCAGTCCTGAATATGCATTTTAAGGTCTGATGCTGAAGCTGAAACTCCAATACTTTGGCCACTCGATGCAAAGAACTGACACACTGGAAAAGACCCTGATGCTGGGAAAGAGTATAAGGTCTGTGTCATTTTTCAGCATGTAGATGTCCAGTTGTTCTAGTACTCTTTGTTGAAAGGACTATCTTTGCATCATTGTTCTGTCATTGCACCTTTGTTAAAGATCAATTGACTTTATTTATGGGGTCTAATGTTGGCTCTTGATCTGTTTGTTTATTCTTTAGCTAATACCCACTATACTGACTACTGTCATCTTATGTCTTAAACTCTGGTAGTATCAGTCCTCCAACTTTATTCTTGTATTTCAGTATTATAATGACTATTCTGAGTCATTTGCCTATTCATATAAATTTTAGAATCATATTGTTGATATCCATAAAATAGCATGTTAGTTTTTTATTGGATTACACTGAATTCATAAAGTTGAAGATCTGACATCTTTCTAGTACTGAGTCCTCCTATCCATAAATATGAAATATCTCTCCATTTATTTTGTTCTTTGAGCTTATTCATCAGAGATTTGTAGTTTTCCTCATATAGATCTTGTACATATTTTATTAGATTTATACTGAGGTATTTCATTTGAGGAGGTGCTAATGTAAATGGTATAGGGTTTGTAATTTCAAATTCTATTTGTTCATTGTTGGCATATAGGAAAACAATTGTCTTTTCTATATTATCATTGTATCCTGCAACCTCTTATTTCTTTCGGATTTTCTACATAATCATCAGCTTTGAAAGAAAGACTTCTTTCTTCCCAACTTGTGTACTTTTTATTTCCTTTACTTGCTTTATTGTATTGGCAAAGAAGTCTAATGTGATGTTGAAAGGAGTATTGCAAGAGAACAGTTTTGCCTAGTGCCTGATCTTGGTGTGAAAACTGCAAGTTTCTCAACACTGAAGTATGATGTTAACTGTAGGACTTTTGTAGATAGTATTTATCAAGTTGAAGCAATTCCCTTCTATTTCTCATTTACTGAGAGTTTATTTATTTATTTTTAACCTGAGCGGGTTCACATTTTGTCCTTCTTTTGTATCATTGTATGATTTTTCTTGTTTAGTCTGTTGATGTCATGGATCACAT
Organism: Giraffa tippelskirchi; assembly: GCF_054371585.1. Lineage (NCBI taxonomy): Eukaryota > Metazoa > Chordata > Mammalia > Artiodactyla > Giraffidae > Giraffa > Giraffa tippelskirchi. The sequence continues at coordinate 149,207,628 of NC_137279.1, forward strand.
TAATTGATTTTTGAATGTTGAACCAGTCTCGCCTACCTCAGATAAATCCAGCTTGATTGTGGTGTATAATTCTTTGTATACATTTTTTAACTTAAATTACTAGTGTTAGGGGAAGATTTTTATACCAACATTGATGAGAGGTGTTGGTCTGTAAAGTTTTCCTTGTAAAGTTTTCCTTTGATTTGGATATTAGGGCCAGATAAGTCAGGAAGTATTCCCTTTGCTTCTGTTCTTTGAAAGTGATTGTAGATAATTAGTACAATTCATTCCTTAAATGTTTGGTAGAATTTACCAGTAAAACCATTTGGGCCTATTGCATTCTCTTTTGGAATGTAATTAATTGCAGATTCAATTGATTTAATAAATATAGGCCTATTCAGATTATTTACATCTTTCTATGTGAGCTTTGTCAGATTTTGTCTTTCAAAAAACTGGTCTATTTCATCTAGATTATCAAATTTATAGGCATAGAGTTGTACACAGTATTCCTTTATTATCTTTCAAATTTCTATGGCAAGAAGGTGATATTTCCTCTTTCATTTCTGATATTAGTATTTTATATGTTCTCTCTTTTTCCTTAGATTGACTAGCGGTTTATTGGTGATACTGATATTTTTTAAAACTCCAGTTTTGGTTCCATTGATTTTTTTCTACTGGTTTCCTATTTGTAATTTCATTGATTTCTGCTATAATTCTTATTTTTTCTGTATTCTGATTGCTTTAGATTCAATTTGTTCTTCTTTTCCTCATTTCCTAGCATGGATACTAGGTTATTGATTTTAGATCTTCTTTTCTAATAGATGCATTCAATGCTATACATTTCCCTTAAACCCTAATTTTGCTGCATTCCACAGATTTTGATAACTTGTATTTTTTTTCCACTTACTTTAAAATATTTTAAAATTTCTCTTGAAACATTTTGACCCATGTATATTATTTAGAAGCGTGTTGTTTAATCTCCATCTATGTGGAGATTATTCAGTTATACTTCTATTATTAATTTCTAGTTTAATTACAGTGTGGTCTAAGAGTATACATTTTATGATTTCTGTTATCTTAAATTTGTTAAGGTTCATTTTATGCCCCAGAATGTGTTATATCCTGGTAAATCTTTCATGTGGCCTTGAGGAAATTGTGAATTCTGCTGTTGTTAGATAAAATATTTTATAGTATCATGATGATATTCTGCTGTCAGTTATATGAAGTTGATTGATGGTATTGTTGTGTTCAACTATTAGTATTGTTTTTTGTTTTCCTACTGGATCTGTCCATTTCTGGGAGAGAAGTGTTGAAGTTTCCAACTACAATAGTGGATGCATCTATTTCTCTTTACAGGTCTGTCTGTTTTTGTCTCGTTTTAAGGCTCAACCATAAAAAGATTGTTATGTCTTCTTGGGTAATTGACTCCTTTATCATTATGTGATATCCTCTTTATCCCTAATAACTTTCCTTACTTTGAACTTTTCCCTAAATTTATACACTTACTTCTGCTTTCGTTTGATTAGTGTTGCCACTAATCAAAATATATAATGATATATTTGTCAAATAATAATGATATATTTGTCTACATTCATTTACTTTTAATCTATATTTGCCTTTATATTTAATGTGGCTTTCTCTTAGTAGTAAAAGAGTCAATGTTCTGTAATCCACTCTGATGATCTCTTTTAATTGGTGTATTTAGACCATTGACATTCAAGGTGATCATTGATATAGTTGGATTAATATTTATCAATTTTGTTATTATTTTCTATTTATTGCCCTTGTTCTTTGTTCTTATTTTTATCTTCTACTCTTTTTCTGCTTTTAGTGGTTTTAATTGAGCATTTTATGTGATACAATTTTTCATTCCTTCCTTAGCATTTCAGTTACACTTTTCTTTTACTTTTCTTTTAATGGTCCTATAGCTTGCAATACACATTTTCAGCTATTTCAAGTCCACTTTAAAAATACATCATGTCACTTCACAGATAGTGTGAATGCCTTATAACAAAGTAATAATAATTCCTCTCTCCCATCCCTTGTATCATTGTTGTCATTCATTTTGCTTCTATATAAATCACACATACTCACACATACACACACATATGTAATATATAAGCTTAAATAATTAAGTACATTGTTGCTATTTTTTTGAACAAACTGGTATCTCTTAGCTCACTTAAGAATAAAATAAAACAAAAATCAGTTTTTATTTTATTTTCACTTATTCCTTCTTTGGTGTTCTTTCTTTCCTTTTATAGATCTGAGTTTCTCACCTGTGTTAATGTCTTTCTGGATTTCCTCTTTTTTTTTTTTTTGGTCTGGGTAAGTCTTTATTTCTTCTTTATTTTTTTAAAGATTTTTTTTTTTAATGTGGACTATTTTAAAGTCTGTATTGAATTTGTTAAAATACTGCTTCTGTTTTATGTTTTGGTTTTGTGCCCACAAGACATGTTGGATCTTATCTCCCCAACCAGAGATCAAACCTGCATTCCTAGCATTGGAAGCTGAAGTCCCAACTATTGAACTACCAGGGAAGTTCCTATTTCTCCTTTACTTTTGATGGATAATTTCACAGAGTACAGAGTTTTAGGTTGCCTTTTTTTTTTTTCTCTTAACATTTTAAATATTTCACTCTGCTCACTTCTTGCTTGTGTAGTTTCTTAGGAGAATTCAGTTGTAATTCTTTTTTTATTCCTACGTAGGTAAGGTGTTTTTTCCCCTTTGGCTTCTTTCAGGATTTTTTATTTATGTTTTATCTTCTGTAATTTGAAAATGATGCTTATATAGGTTTTCGTTTTGTTTCTTTGCTTTTATCATACTTGGTGTTCTCTGAGTTCCCTGGATCTGTGGTTTGGTGCCAGACATTAATTTGAGAAAATTTTATTATTATTGCTTCAGACATTTCTTCTGTTTCCTTCTTTTTTTCTCTTTCTATTTCCTTTATGCATATGTTACATCTTTGTAGTCATAACAAAGATGTTACAATATTCAGGCAGAATATTCTGTTCTGTTTTTCTCAATATTCTGTTCTGTTTTTCTTAGTCTTTATTCTCTTGCTTTTTGTATTTCAAAGGTTCTCTTGATATATTCTCTAGTTCAAAATATTTCCTTTTCCTCTTCCCTTGCTGGAAGCCTGTGGAGATTTTTCTGAGGCATTTACTGTGGAATCTGGTAACCTACTAGAGGTAAATCTCACGATATTGCAGAGGCCCCTTTAAGTCCTCTCCCTCAGAGCTTTCCAAATGGATGGGCCTCCAGAAATTCACCAACTACAGTTCAGATTTTCTTTCTCCAGCACGGGTTCTCTGATCAGTTTCTGCTCACCTACGCCACATTTCCCTGTATTCACCTGCCTTGACAATATCATGTTCAGTGGTTTGCTCTGTATCCTCCGCTTTCTTAAGTTCCAAGAAGAGTTTTTGATTTTTCACTTTGCTCAGCTTTTTACTTATTTTTAGGACCAAGTAGATACTTCCAAGATTCTTATATGCAGAATTGTAAACTGGGAGTCCTAGAATTTGTTTTTTAGAGCCAATGTTAGTTTTGAGAAAATTGTGCAGAAAATATAGAGTCCCATATATTCCCTCCACCTCTCCCACCACTAATTTGCTCTATTATTAACATCTTGCATTAGTGGAACTCTTGTTTTAACTGATGAACCAATATTGATACATTAACACTAACTAAATCTATAGTTGACATTAGAGTCTACAGTTTGATATTGTACATATTGTGGGTTTTGACAAATAAGTAATGTCATGTATCTACACTTACAGTATAACATAGAATAGTTTCACTGTCTTAAATATACCCTATGCTCCATTTATTCACCCCTTTTCCCCTCCCCTTGAAAGCTTGAAACCTACTGATCTTTTTTATTCTCTACATAATTTTGCTTTTTCCAGAATGTCCTATAGTCAAAATCATACCATATGCAGTCTTTTCGGACTGGCTTCCTTCACTTAGCAATATGTATTTAAGTTTGCTCCTTGTCTTTTCAAGTCTTCATAGTGCATCTCATTTAAGTGCTAAATAATACATAGCCATATTTATATAATGGCTGCTGTCCAGGAACAAATGGGATTATTTGAGGTGTCATGTATGGGAGAAAAATAAGATTTTGGAGCCTATAGCCATGGGTTTTAAATGTAACTTTGCCATGTTTTAGCTGTGAGCTTGGACAATTTACCAAAGACCTCAGAGCTGCAGTTTGCCATCTCTCAAATTAAAATATTAATATCTACCTTGAAATGGTCATGATAATAAATAGAATGTAACATCATAGCATAGCACCTGATCATGCCAGCAGCAGCAGAAGCAGCAACTGGGATCAGCAAGAAAACAATAGTAACATTCTTGGCATGGGATGACATTCTCTTTTCAGTGATAAATGCCTACTTTTAATAAAATCACTTATTCTGTAAGTACAGCTAGACTAGTGCAACAACAAATAGCAATCAGGTAAGGCTGTTCAATCAAATGAAAAATATATAATAAATTAAAAATAAAAGGCTCAAATCTATTATAAAATAATAGGCATACAGAAAAGGTTATGAGGTGGGAAAAGAGTTTCTATTTAGTACACCTAGTTGGATAGGGATTTCTGAAATGGAAAATGTTTAAAGTTTCAATGTAATTGTTTAGTTTCAGAAAACAAAATTTATTGCATATGAATTTTAGTTTCTTCTGAAATATGTTAAAGTTATTCATATTTACTATATATAAGTCATGTCCAGCTATTTGTGATACTATGAATGTAGCCTGCCAGGCTCCTCTGTCCATGGATTTTCCTGGCAGGGATACTGGAATGAATTGCCATTTCCTCTTCCAGGGAATCTTCCTGACCCAGGGATCAAACCCAAATCTCCTGCTTCTCTTGCATTGCAGGTGGATTGTTAACTGCTGAGCCACCAGGAAAGTCCAACTATGTATTAATATATGTATACAATATGCCTTCATAATATCCAAACAAATGCTATAGTTGAATTAGACTACAGCTTAAAAGGAGAATTAAGAGTTGCAGATTCACAGACTGTCAATATTTATAGGAAGTCACCATTTTCTCTCTTTATTCTTTAGCCTTTATTGGGATTATAATAAATTATGAGCTTAAAAATATTTAAGATTTTAAAAACAGAAAAAATGATAAAATAAAATTATTTTTAGCACTGATATTGGTTATATTTTGCATTTGAAGTACTGAAGACAGAACTTTGAATTCTAAGACTTGGCCCCAAGACCTGAAATCTACTTTGAGGTGGTGGGGAGTGGGTCATGAGACAATGAATTTCTACTTTTGTCAAAATGGTTTAAAATACTGAGTTCATAGAGAAGGAAATAATTCGCTAAAGATAATACCATGAGATAAAACGTCATGATGATATAGGACAGGGACCGGTAAACTTTTTCTACAAAGGGGCAATAGTAAATATTTTTAGCTGTGGATCCTGAGGTCTCTATTGCAATAACTATTCAACTCTGATATTATAATGTTCAAGCAGCCACAGATAATATATAAACAGATGGGTATGGTATGTTTCAATAAAACTTTATTTATAAACATAATCAGATGACTGGGATTTGACCATAGTTTGTTGACTCCTGTATTACAAAATGAGAAAAATCTGAAATTAACCTGAAAAAATTTCATTCAGATTATAAACTGAAAAGACAAATCAATTGTTTTGTTGTTGTTTTTTTACCAAAGACTCCCAACACTGGATAAAAAAGATACAGTTTTACGTTATGACACAATAAAAATAATGAATGATCACATGTGTGAGAAGAATAGTTTTTCAAAAGAACTATTTATTGAGTATTTGGCAGAAATGAATGTGTAATTACATTATATTTATTTTAATCAAAAGTTAGAATAATACAACTCAAAGAATAAAGCCTCATTGGTAGAAACTTTTCTTGAAATATTGAAAAGTGAAAAGAAAAGTAGTGTCTACTCTCAGAAACAAACAGTAAGAAAAACAACCTTTTCTCATTAATGGCATTAAAAATACAAGATCTGTTTATAATAAGACGTGGTCAAGATTTCAAAATTTGTTATTTCTGCATTTATATCTTCACAGGTTCAAAATGCTCTTTAAACTGTGAAACTTGTGCTTAATAGTTTTAAGGCATAGAGATTCAGTTTCCATGAAACAGCTGGATCTAATTAGAACCCAAAGTTCTGATTCCACTTGATCTGATTTCCCCATCTGTATGGAGTCATTACACCATAAATAGTGTGAGCTGTAACTTCCAGTTCAAACCAGAGAGGAACTGGCAATCAGGGCTCCTGTTCCACAAGGGTCACTGAAAGTTCTGTTGAACAGCACAGCGTTTCCATTTCCATATGGGCTGATTCAGTCATTTAGAACTTTTCCACCACTAAGTGAAGAAGGGAGAAATAAGCTTTTTCTCTGCCATCCATCCCTTCATTTACTTTTATTTGGAAGATTTAAAACTCTGAATGTCAGATTTAAGAATAAAATATTCTCTATTATCACCAACTCCTCATCATATCTTTTTAAGTGTATTTATTTTTGTTTCATACTTTGTTTATAAGAGTATAATGCTTCCTTTCGTTTTCATAAGTTGAGTATTTAATGGACTTATAGAACAAATGTATATTAGGAATATAAAAGAAATCATCCTTTTCCAATCACATCATTTCAGAAATGTGAAGATTGAAGGTCAGGAAAGTTCACTTCGGCTCACTCATAGGAGACATAAGAGAGAAGTCACAGACTTCTGAGTTCTCAACTGGTATTCATACTGTGTTCAAGCTGACTAGGCTAGTAAACCCTTCCAAGGAAAACATAAATAACTGGCTTTTCTGGATTTTACAAATCGGAGAATAAGGAGAGAAAGAATATTCATTTAAAAACAATCACTGTTAAATTTTGGATTTTATGTTTCCCTACATTTTTGTATGTATAATTTTGTGTCCTTCCCATTTTTAATGTTTTATCCTTTTCCTAAGCGATTAATCAATTTTTATGAACATGTTTTTAATGGCAAGAATAGATCTTATATAGGTGTACCAAAATTTTAAAGAGTGATTTTTTATTTTATAAGTTTCTAATTTGCTAATTTTATAATGCTATGATGATAATCCCTATACACTGCTCTTTTGTACATTTTTTTTATGTTTTTAGGATAAATTCTTTTAATTGGATTTCCTCGGTCATATGATATTCATTTTAACCCTCTGATATTTGTTGCCAAATACCCTTCTGAAAAAGCCATACCAATTTACAATTATTCTCTCGGAATATGAAAATTTTGTGTTTCTGCACATACAGCTACCATTTCCTAATAATTTCACATTGGATAGGTAATGTGTAGCATCCAATTTTAATTTTCATTGATTAAAAGTAGAATTGAACACATCTCACATGCTTCTTGGACTTTATGTATATATCTAATTAACTACCGTCTGAGCCATCATGGAAGCCCAAATAACTAAATGGAAAGTGATAAAATTAAGAAACTGTGGACAAGAAAAGGAATACTCCATTTTAGTTGAGATGATCAGAAAACACATTTAACTAGTGTCTAGAAAAGACAAGTAAAAGTTTCTATATCCAGCCCTATGAGTAATTGACAGGAAGAATTGTGGTCAGGGAACCATTAAAGGGTCATGGAAAAACAAACGAAAAAAAAGAGAAACCATCTAGCAATTTCTGTAATTGAATCGTGGCTCTTCAGAGTTGGAAGATACTTCTAGAGTTGTTCTAGCTCAACTCTGCAGTTTCTGCATGAGGGAATTGAGCAGTTAAGCGCTTTGCTTAGGGTATCATCTTGTTCGAAAAGCCAGAAATAGAATTTGGGCCTCATCATTCCCAGTTGAATACTCTCTGAGCAATTTTACAGGACTGAAAACATCATCAAGCAGAGAGTTGTAATGCTATGCTTGTTTCTTGAATGAATCATTTACCGTCTCTGAAACTCAGTTTCCTCATCTATAAAATGAGAAGACAGGACCAAATGAACATGAACACTCTTAACATTTTCAAAATTACTGGATTTCACCTGCCTATATCTGACACTCAAGTTCTTTGTTTTCTCGGCCATACTAATATTAACAAAAATGTGTTTCCCTTCATATACATTTTTTACATAGTTAAATTGCTTCTTCTTTCCTGTGGTCAGGTAATTCAGAAACTGCTCTGTATTTTTTGTTTTAAATTGAATTTTCTGAACAAAATTGTTTCTTGGTCGGGATGATTTATAAGATATTTTAGCTCCTAAAGCATTATTTTAAGAAAGTTATAAACAACTGTGAATGGGGACAGTGCTAGTTGACTATATATTTTTCTAGCTCAAAAAGAACTAGTAGGATATATTAAATGTTATTTTTCATTAAAATTGAAGGTGTCCTGCATTGCTTTTCCCCATATATATTTTTACCTATTTTCCTAGCTGTTTATGCTTTTATGGGTAGTATTGGAAGTAGCCATGACATAATTTGATTTGCATGAGGGCATATCAGTAACATGCTCATATGCATACTTTAAGTGTAGAAACCGTCACAGGGCACCTGTTTGACTTTTGTTGGTATGAAGTGACAGCCATAAATCAGTGTATTGTGCTAATAAAGCTAAGATCATTCATTCAGTTCTTATTCCTTGGTTCTCTTTCACCCATAACTGCATGTAGTACCTTAGCTGTAAAGCAGAATAAAGAAGAAAGTGCAGAGGACTGAGTATAAATCTATCACTAATGGAGGGAAACTAACAAATGAACAAAAGCTCACACATGAATCACTGAATGGTCACAGCAGTTTGTCAGGAGGGAGAAGGAAGTAAAGAGGAAAATAGCTCATAGATAGTTCATCTACTAGCACAGAACCAAAGTACTAATTGTTGTTGTTTTTTAGTTGCTAAGTTGTGTCTGACTCTTTTGTGACCCTATGAACTATAGCCAACCAGGCTCCACTGTCCATGGAATTTCCCAGGCAAGAATACTGGAGTGGGTTGCCATTTCCTTCTCCAGGGGAATCTTCCATATCCATATACTTATATGTGGTCTCAAATGTTTATTGTGAGCAAATGACTATCTCTTCACCAATAATCACGTAATTAAGAATGTTGGGAAAATATATGGCTCTCTTTTCACACCAAGGATGAGGCCAATGCAAATCTATAGCTTCTGCTAAGCTTTTGCTGATCAAATTTCTGAATGTTTTTTGTAAGGCAAGGTTGATCAATCCCTGAGATAGAAAATAATAATATCTACTGGCAAACATTTACAAACCCCATCAAATGAAGTAGGAGACCCAGCTGGTTCCCAAAGACAGAAAATGGTGAGAAAAGAAACTTTCCTATAACTTAGACTTGGGACTTGGGATATAGCATATGCAGAATGACTGGGCTTGAGTCAAAAGAGTCTTGAATATATTTGGTACAATATAGAGAATTGTTGGTTTTCTTTTTATCAGAGTAAGAAGCTTATTCCTTTGGCATATATTTTTAAATAAAGCAATATGACATAACTAGAGTCAACACATTCTAAACATGAAGATTGTTGTTGTCCAGTTATTAAGTCATGTCTGACTCTTTGCACCCCCATGGACTGCAGCACGCCAGGCTTCCCTGTCCTTCACACTCTCCTGGAATTTGCTTAAACTCATGTCCATTGAGTCCATGATGCCATCCAACCATCTCATGCTCTGTCACCCCATTCTCCTCTTGCCCTCAATCTTTCCCAGCATCAGAGTCTTTTCCAATGAGTTGGCTCTTTGCATCAGGTGGCCAAAGTATTGGAGCTTCAGCTTCAGTTTCAGTTCTTCCGAAGAATATTTAGGGTTGATTTCCTTTAGCTTTGACTGTTTTGATCTCCTTGATGTCCAAGGGACTCTCAAGAGTCATCTCTACCACAATAATTTGAAAGTATTAATTCTTTGGTGCTCAGCTTTCTTTACATTCCATGAAGTTTATTTTTTCCTTTAAGTGAAATACCATATCCATAGCTAACTAGTTGCTTAACATATTTACTCAAGGTCTGTATCTGTAATAATAATTAGTAGAAAGATTAATATATTGGAGGGACAATATTTTATTAGAAACATTAATTCAATAGTTTAAAATTTGTTCTTTTTCGGTTTCATTCACACCCTTTCTATTCTGTTGTAAAGTCCCAGAAGATCCTACTCAGCATAACTGCAGCATACTTCTCCGTTTTCTCTCTGAGACTTAAGATTTTTATCTCTAGTCAAAGAGAAACAGACTTACTTATACTTTAATTTGAAATAATATATGTATTTCTAAGCATGTATAGAGTAGCTAATTTTCAGATACCCGGTACTCATACAAGGTACTAGGTTTGTCCTCTGGTACATGTTCTAACTTGGAGGAGCCAGGATGAACCCGATGTGTTAGGTCCTATGTAAGATCAGTCTTCTCTTAATTGTCATGTTCTATAGTTCTCAGAAAAAAAACAGTTAATTTCTAGGTATTTCTGGCAGATTTTCTTAAGTAGTGAGAGTTCAGATGAGTTGTATTTGAGTTAAATTCCTGGTATATGCTGCTGTTCCAAGAGATACTATGCTAGTTCAGAGCAATCTACCAATTTGGATTCACTTAACACTTGTGTGAGTGCACGCGTGCTCAGTTGTTGTCACGTCCGACTCTTTGCGACCCCGTGGACTGTAGCCTGCCAGGCTCCTCTGTCCATGGGATTATCCTGGCAAGAATACTGGAGAGGGTTGCCATTCTCTCCTCCAAGGGATCTCCCTGGGTTTCCTGCTTGGCAGGCGGATTCTTTTACCACTGAGGTACCTGGGAAGCCCACTAAACTCTTAGGAGATAACAGAAAAGACAATTAAATGCCTCTGATTCCAGGTAGAATGACTTAGGAGAAGGATCTTGGTCCTTATCTTGTTTGAAGAAAGAATTCAGCAGATAGGCCAAGATTGTGAAGCAGAGACAGCATTTGTTAGAAGCAAAGCACATGTGGTGATCTAGGAGTGACTTGTGCACAATAGAAGTGGCTTAGGTTGCTTATATGGGGGTAGTTTAGGTTCTCTGGTCAATCGTCTCAAAATGTCAGCAGGAGACTGGCTGCAGCTGCTCATCCTGAGACCTATCTCCTATTTCACCTCTTAAAAATTAGTTTAGATCGTTCATATATATATATAAATATATACATACACACATATGTAAATATACACACAGTTGAAGATGTTGAAAGAATTTATAGTATTCATTGACCAAGCTACTGCATATTTGGGCACAAAGTGTCAATGCTAATTACAGTTCTCTAAGGTAGGGGGAACAGTATTAGAGGAATAGGATAACATTCTGAAAACTAATTTTTCTTTCCTAAGAATGTTATAATCCAAAAATACCTGCCAAGAGTGCATGACCTACACAGGGCAAAGCAGCCAACCAATGATTAAATATGGAACTTCCCAATCATTACTCAATTTCTCACCAGCCCAGAGTGTGTCTGCTGATTAACCCTGATTGAAATTTAATACCCATTTTCCCTGTTCTATCTAATTTGACAAAGAACTCCAGACAATGTAGAGATAAATGTTAGCCTCTTACTTCCGGTCTATTCTTCAAACGTCCAGACACTTCAGCTTAGTCATTTCCTCTAAAAGAAATTAAATCTTACCATGGGCTTCAAAAATGGTGCTATTGAATATTTAAAAGACATAAAACATCCTAAGGTAATGATTGATTTCACTCATTTGTCACAATTATAAAAATAAGTATTAGGGACTACTATAGGCTGCTGCTTTGGGAATGAGAAAAGCCACCTAATTCAAGAATATGTCGTATTCCTAAAACTAAGTTATACTGATGTAAATAAAACTCAGTGTGTGATAAGTGACACTATTATTAAATGTTTATATTTCTTTCTGCATTCAAGGATTAAAGTTTTTGAGGAGACACTGCTGTCCTGAATATTTAATATATTGAGATGTTATACTCAAAATATGCCAGAGAGCTTGATTTACCTAATGTTCAAAAAATGTGTATTCCATGCATACTGTGTGCAAAGCACTCTGAGTGCTTGCATTTTTCAAAAGTCAGAAAATGTGTGGTTTCTCTAAAAATAACTCCAAACTGGAACATAATCTAAGATTTCTGTTTGAAGCAAAAAAAGCAATGCTGAAAGGGCGTGCTGCAAACCTGGCTAACTACATGGGTCGGTTCCTAATTCGGGTTTCAGGGGTAGGATGCATCAGAAGATGTCTTAATATAGCCTGTCAAGGTAGCAAAATTGCATGAGGTATAGAATTGTGTAAATGTGTAAATGGTGTGAGAGCAGCTGGTAGGAAAAGCCAGTGGGAAAATGACTAAAGAGGGAAGTTGCGTAAAGGGAAAAAATTAGTTCTTTCTAGCATACTTCAGAATTCCTCTTTTACAGTATCTGAACACACACCAGAATAAGCCCCGGGAAAAGGGTCACTTGTACTGGAAATAACACAAGAGGATGTACAAGATCCTTTTAATGTTAATAATAAGGATGTTATATTTTATAAGTGTTGTACCAATCTTGGGAGAAGGCAATGGCACCCCACTCCAGTACTCTTGCCTGGAAAATCCCATGAACGGAGGAGCCTGGCGGGCTGCAGTCCATGGGGTCACTGAGTCGGACACGACTGAGCGACTCCACTTTCACTTTTCACTTTCATGCCCTGGAGAAGGAAATGGCAACCCACTCCAGTACTCTTGCCTGGAGAATCCCAGGGACGGGGGAGCCTGGTGGGCTGCCGTCTATGGGGTCGCACAGAGTCGGACACGGCTGACGCGACTTAGCAGCAGCAGCAGCAGCAGTACCAATCTTGATGATAAACACTTTGATACCTCTCCCACTTAATCCTCACCACAATAGATAGCATTTCCATTTAAAAGATGTATAAATTGAGGCATATATTTCAAGTACCTTTCTCAAGAATTCACACCTATTTATTCAACAATTATGTATTCAACACTGATTACATGTCAGGCAGTGTCTTAGAGTCTTGAGATTAAAAAGTAGATACAATAGAATCTGGCTTCGTGAAACTTTCACTTTAGCAGAAGACAAACAACAAGCAATTGACATTGACAGAAAAATGACAAAGGTAAATTATATATTAGAAAATAATACCATTATGAAAAAAATTTAAGTAGAAAAGGTAGAGAGATTGAGGATTGGGAATTATGTTTTTGTTGGCACTTTTCATGTAGGCCTCATTGAGAAAGTGACATTTGAGCAGGAACGTGAAGGAAGTGAACCAGGGAGGTATGGAGGGAAGAGCATTCCAGCCCCAGGGAAAATCTGAAGGCCTGAGGACCAGTACAGCTGGAGAGAAATGAGATCATTCACAGACTAGAAGACAGAGAGTCACAGGGGTGAACGTATATGATGATGAGGGCCGTTGTAGTGGTTTTGGCTTTTGTTCCCAGTGGTAAAATGAGCTTCCTCGGGCTGTTAGGATCTCTGCCATTGTCAGCCACATAGAAGAAGCTCTAAACTGGGCAAGAAAAGAATGCTCCATTACTCTGTGCTCGCTTCCCTGTGGCAGATTAATGTTTTTCCACAGGAAACACATTATAATTTCTGTAAGTAATAAAATCTGTCATCAATTGTTTATTGTTCATTTAAATTTGATTCAGTTTTTCCAAAATCCATGAAGAAAGCTAATTAATGATTTCTATTGACTGTTTATGATTCCAAATCATATCAAATACCAGTCCTGAAGGCATTCTATTTACCACTAAATGAGTCTGGATCGGATTTAGGAAAATTACAATATTTCTGAGCCAGAATTTGAAGAAGCTTAGATTTTACAAATTGCGGCAACCACCCACATGCATGTACATTGGTGCTTGGATCATGATTGAAGTAGCAGCAGTTTTAAGAAGAACAATATTCTCCCTTTTCTTTCCTAAATACTGATTCTCTCCTCTACCTCTCCTGCTTCCTAAGAGTAGGGTCTTAAGAATTTAGAGATAACATAACAGGGTGATGTATTTTATCAAGGAGGTTTAGCCCCATACAATTGAAAAGTCAATGAAATATGCATCCAGTGCAACCTTTGCTGCTTGCAACAAAGTCCCAAATGTAACCACCAGTTTCCCAATGGTCCATTTTTTTTTCTTGCTTAAGGTACTCCTACACTCACTATACCACCAACACCACTGTCATCACTCAAAAGACATGTTACCTGAAACAAAAGTCTCTAGTGCCGCAAAAGTACCTTGGCAATTGTATTCTATAGACTTGTTGAAAAGCCTGACATGGAGAGAAATGGGGGAGCTTCAGGTCAGGTAGGGGAAGGCAAGGGCAAATATTTGGAAGTATGTGTGTTTCACATCACCTTGTGTTTCACTAAAGAAAAGGCTGCATACTTCTTTAGGCTGATCTGGTTGCCCGAAAGAGAAGAGCAACTGTTTCCATTTGAAGGGATTTATAATACCAAGTTTTTACAGTTTTACTCCTTTATCTGGTCTCTTTTATGTTCCCTCTTTATTTTTAATTTTCTTATTCACTTTGGAATATATTTAGCCCCGCCTTAAAACTCCAGTGCTACTCCCAAGCCTAATCCTGGATAAAACAGTGACTCTATCCATTTAGGACTCCTGCTGCCACAGGCTCTCAGAAAAAGAAATATCAAAAGAGATGAGGGAGAAACATAGTCATCTTTTATAGAACAGATATTTATATATTGCCTATGTTAAGCTATAATAACCATTTATAGATTTCCTACCACATGCTAAATACTCAAGCAAGAGCAGTGTACTTCATTGGTTCTAATGTATCTAGGGAATGAATGAATTAATGGGCAAATTAAACAAAACAGTAACAAAAAAAACCCGATTCCCTAATTGCTTTGTGACTCACTACCATTTAAAAAGTATTTTATTTATATGCAGATGTTTGTCATTCTCTCTCTCTCTTTTTTACTTTTTGGCCATGCTCTGCAGCATGTGGGTTTTTAGTTCCCAAATCGGAATTGAACTCACAGCCCCCATGCTTTGAAAGTGTAGAGTCCTAACTGCTAGAATGCCAGGGAAGTCTCGTTCGCCCTCTGTTTTTTTCTCCCTCTCTCCCTGCTCTTTCTTTCTCACACTCACCAAAGTATACCTCACTATCCTTCTTTTTTAAACATGATCAGCTTTATGATTTATCTTTATTTCATGGTTTAACACTTGACCACGGGTTCAAGCGGTTATTTTCCAGCCATGATTCCACTCATCATTAGCAGCACCTGTACCAAGAGCGGTGGGGTTTGCCAGTAGTGAGAGGCACAGCCCTGCCAGCCTATCTCAATCAATGTCTGAGTGTAGCTGCGCTGTTCCCCTGACCCTCAGGCATGTTGGTTATTTGGATCCTGTCTTTCATTCGTATAGAGGCCAGAAACTCTGCCAAATTATGTGATGATGACAAATGGGAACTTGGACAAAGCTCTCAGGTAAATGCATTAACTCACCATACTACCTAAGGCCCCAAGCATATGGATCATTCTCAGTAAGAGCTTGGGGAACATAAACTAGTGAACCTCACAGAAAAGTCCAAATGAGTGAATCTGGTGCTTCCTGTTCCAGGAAGATGTCATTCTTGTCACTTTTCAAGTAACCCCAGAATATCTGAACTATTCTTATCTCCACATTTCTACTCATGCAGAAGCCCTGCATGGCTGAAACAGAGACTTCCCAGCATTGAAATATATTGTCAAGCCTGTGCTCAGTAGCACACACCACCCTTGCCTGCATTATACATGACTGGTTCTGCTTACTGATGTTATCCCTGCTCTGTTCATGGTTCTTCTACTTTGAGTTCAAACCTTTAGCAGGGACACCCCCAACCCCCAACATTTTTCTGTGACAGTCATAAGACTTAAGAAGTGGAATCAGTATGCATCTTCCAAAGGTGTGTTCCCACTGGCCTCATGTGTTTGCAAATAAAATTCCTATGACAGGAAGACTAATTTAAATAATGCTTAGGAAACCTTCCACTGGGTCACCTGCCATGCTTTCACGTGCTCTTTTGTTGGTGTATGCTTTTCCGTAAGCAAAATGTTTTCATATACTGATAGATCTGCTTTAGAAGAAATTCATTCTTTTTTAATGTGGTTCATAGAGCTGTAGCTTCTCAACCTTTCACAAGTATTCAGCAACTGTCTCATTTTTCATGAGATACATATGTATATCAGCTATAATACACTGTCAGTGAACAGTGGTTTTCAATCAAATAGGCTGTCAGTAGAGCTGATTCACTAACAAGAAAGCTGTCAAGCTGTGACAGCTGCTGTCTTTGCTACCCAAACAATCTGTTCTGTGCTAATGGTGACTTGTACACTTCCATTTATTATACAGTCATAATGAGCAGTGTCCTCAGAAACACAATCTGAGTTAGAGGATTTACATACTTTGTTGTGTGAGTTCTGCAAAATCAATGCCAGCAGAATTAGCAGCTGGTTTTCTACAAAGATGATGGAGGAATATCTTTGTTTAAGAAGTTTTGGTTAATTGTCCAATGGTGAGGAGTCATCCACCATCCATCCCATAAGTATCCATGGAGCTTTTAACTACGTATGCAGTTCTCTTAAGTATTGCTAATATAAAAAGAAATGAGAATAATGTCTGTTTTCACCCATTTGTTTCAATCCATTAATAAAGCAGATATATGGCCACTCCAAGTTACAGTGACTAGATATTGTGTGGTATAGTCAGAAGGTCTCTTAACTTTTAGTAAATAGTAAATGACTTCTTAATTTTCCAATCTGAGGTTGAATATATAAACTCATATATTCAGTTCTCGAAATAATACTCTCTAATAATAAATCATTCATGAACAAGTTTATTTTTCAAATGATTGTCTCCCTGGGAGAAATTTAGATTGGTGAGAATATTCAATTCCAAAGACTGAAAATTTAGCAACTACTTATCATGTTCTGTCACTTTTGTTAAGGAAATAACTTCCTACCATTAACAGGAGCCAGGATACTCCATTTATGTTGTTTTCCTGGCTTGAATCACTAGGGGTGAATGGGGAAGGGTGTAAAGGGGAATAATTCGTTTTGACACTCCAAGACATCTTCTCCTCTGCAATGTATCTTTTGCAGAGCTTTATTTCAGTTTTAAAGGAGCTCTATGTTCTAGGAAGATTACAGTCACTTCAGAGCCAAATTCTGCATACCACACAGCTCTCTCCACAGCCAAGGTTTTCACTCTCATTGTGATAGCAGTGTGTCCACAAGTCAGCCAAGAGAGAATCCCACATTGAACTGCATTTAACACATGATCTGTTCTTGCACTGGAATCTTTCGACTGAACAGAAATTCACTCCCATTACAAACATTGCTTGCTCTTAAAGAACTATAACAAAGGCCACATAGTAGGCCCATAATTGTGATAACGAAAATATGACTTGTGAGGGCAGTTAATTATAAGTCTGGAATTGCCATTTCCAGAAAAGGAGTGCTGCAGTTCTACCCAGATCCATGGATGTTTGTTTGCAGAAAGAGTAGCAAATTGCGGACTGAGATGAGGAAATGTGGGTTAAAATGAGTGACCTGATTTTTCTCCTTGGGTAGTCCTGAGTGGTTTTGTGTTCTCCCATCCTGTTCCTCCACTCATCTACTAATACATCATGAAGACACTAGATGAAACGTGGGTCTCCATCCATGCTGCCTCTGGTCCTTAGGTGTGTTAATGACACATATTTGTTGGGCCCACATGACATTACTTGGCAGATCACAAATGCCTGGAGCCCAAACACAAGTGAGTAATGGTTGGTGACTCTGATTTCTCCCTTCACCAGCAGTGTAGTATTTTCTCTGAGAAAAACAATTTTAATACAATAATGTCCAACTGCCTACACATACACACACTCTTCTACCATACTGCCAGACCACCATGCACTCTAACCCACACACCACCAGAAACATTGAGACTGAAAAAATATTGACAAGATGTCTTCAGCAAGAACAACAACAAAAGAAATAAGAACATGAACCTTTATTTTGAAAAAGGTCTTTATTAAGCCAGTTCTTCACATTGAAGAATTGTGAAAATCCTCAGTAATCGCAACTTTTTTTGCTGATGAAAATCATAAAGCATAAACTCACTTAGCTGACAAAGCATTTAATTGAGCATAGGGAACATGCTTTGAACCCTATTTCTTTTACCCTACATATATATGCATGTGTGTGTCAAGTCGCTTCAGTCATTTTCGACTCTGCAACGCTATGAACCTTAGCCCACCATTATCCTCTGTCCATGGGATACTCCAGGCAAGAATACTAGAGTGGGTTGCCATTCCTTCCTCCAAGGGATCTTCATGACCCAGGGATTGAACATGCATTTCTATGTCTCCTGCATTGGCAGGTGTGTTCTTTACCATGGGCACAACCTAGGAAGCCCTCCCCTGCACATATACTCATCATCAAATCTACAGGTACATTCCTTGCAAAGATGGTACACTTGTCTGTTTTCTCTTGTAGTACTCTGAGCATTGGCACACATGGCTAAGAAAGTAAAGGTGCATTTTCTTTGACACAGATGCTTCAGCACTTGTATGAGGGTGTCAAATTTGGGGAATAGGTTGATCCTCAATTGTGTCTACTTTATTCCTTCCCCTTGTATCAGATGAAATGAATATGTGTATAGCTAAGTCATCTCCCTCAGTATTTAGACACTTAGATATCATTCAGTAAAAGATTCTGGATGTACAGAAATAAGAGATTCTTAAAGAATCCAGAAAACAGTAGCAGCTAGGATTATGGTCACATGTGAAGCATGGGGAAAGCCACAGTACGTTAACAATGGCTCTTTCTAAGAATAGGAAGGGTAAAAGCAAAGGTTTACCATCGATAAGACAGTAGAGCTTAAGTGTTTGATCCTAGATATCATTGTGAAATGTAAATCATAAGAAAACTTACAGAATCATTGTGAAAATTAAATGACTAAGCACATGAAGAGTGCTTAGAATTAGTTCCTCAGTTCAGTGCAGTCACTCAGTCTTGTCCAACTCTTTGCAACCCCATGGACTACATACAGCACACCAGGCTTCCCTGTGCATCACCAACTCCCAGAGCTTGCTCAAACTCATGTCCATCCCGTCAGTGGGTGGACTGGATGCCATCCAACCATCTCATCCTCTGTCATCCCCTTCTCCTCCTGCCTTCAATCTTTCCCAGCATCAGGGTCTTTTCCAATGAGTCAGTTGTTTGCTTCAGGTGGCCACAGTATTGGAGGTTCAGTTTCAGGATCAGTCCTTCCAATGAATATTCATGGTTGATTTCGTTTAAGATTGACTGGTTTGATCTGCTTGCAGTCCAAGGGACTCTCAAGAGTCTTCTCCAACATCACAGTTCAAAAGCATCAATTTTTTGGTGCTCAGCTTTCTTTATGGTCCAACTCTCACATCCATACATGACTACTGGAAAAAACATGGCTTAGACTGTAGGGACATTTGTTGGTAAAGTAATACTTCTGCTTTTTAATATGCTGTCTAGGTTTGTCATAGCTTTTCTTCCAAGGAGCAAGTGTCCTTTAATTTCATAGCTGCAGTTAACCATCTGCAGTGATTTTGGAGCCCAAGAAAATAAAGTCTGTCACTGTTTCCATTGTTTCCCCATCTATTTTCCATGAAGTAAGGGGACTGGATGCCATGATCTTAGTTTTTCAAATGTTGGGTTTTAAGCCGCTTTTTCACTCTCCTCTTTCACTTTCATCAAGAATAGTTCCTGGCATAGAATAAATACTCAGTCCATGATAGCTTTTGTCATGTACCTTGTCTTCATGGGGACAAATTTTAACATTCTGTGCTCAGAAGGCAGTGGCACCCCACTCCAGTACTCTTGCCTGGAAAATTCCATGGACGGAAGAGCCTGGTAGGCTGCAGTCCATGGGGTCGCGAAGAGTCAGACACGGCTGAGCAACTTCACTTTCACTTTTCCCTTTCATGCACTGGAGAAGGAAATGGCAACCCACTCCAATGTTCTTGCCTGGAGAATCCCAGGGACGGCGGAGCCTGGTGGGCTGCTGTCTATGGGGTTGCACAGAGTCGGACACGACTGAAACGACTTAGCAGCAGCTCAGATGTGCTGGATTCTCTGGTTAATTTTGAGGATATAAAGAATGGCTGTGTTCTTATCACCGTGTAGCTCATGTCCTACTTGGAGAATCAAGCATCAAATGGAAATTCTTGTTTTTGAATCCCTTTTTTGAACTTGACACTTGTTAAATGCTTTATTTTCATGGTCTAATTTTTACAATGTTCTAAGAGAAAGGTGTTATTCCCATTTAACCATGAGTTAACAGTATTATCGAAGTTAGAGAACATGGCTCAAAGACTTGTACAGAATTGACAACAATTTCAGAATTGCACTGTCTACCATGCTAACAGGTCCCAAGTGATCGATTAGAGAAGAACACACCAGAAGGATGGAGAAAGTCTGTCTGGCAGGATTTAGTTGGGCTTCAAAGGACTGATAGTATGTTAGTTAGTTGAGATGAAAAGAATATTCTCTCATGATAAAATTATTTGAGCAGACCAAACTGCTTGTGGAATAATCTATGTTTATCTCTATAATGAGAATTTCTAAGTGAGACTGATCTGGATTCAAGTCTAATGTGTCAGCTAAGTGAACTTGGAATGGTAACTTGTCTCTAACTTCAGCTTTTTCATCTTTAAGATAAAAATAGCACCAGACATACGTGGTTCTTAAAGAAGAGGGTCTTTAAGGAATTTGCTGTTTCTGACATATAGCATATGCTTAGTTTACATTCATTTTTATGATTAGTATTTGGCTAGGGGCTCTGTGAATGAGGAGAGATTGGGTTTATGATGCCTTGAGACAGTAACATGGGTTAAGTGAGCTCTGAACATCTCTACCAACCCGATTACTCAGATGCATCTTCCTTTTCTTCCTCTCTCCCATTATCCTCTCCACCTTCTTCCCTTTCTTTTCCTTCTTTTATTCTCCTAGTTCTCCTAGAGTAAGACATACTTAGTAAATTAACTATAGTAACATCAGTTGGACTGTTTCCCTCTTCTACCTTTATTATGACTATAATTACATAGCATATAAAAGTTATATATATATTATATAATTTTTATAAATAGTGAACATTTAGACTTCTTTTCTGTTGTCACTACCTTGCTATCCATAGAAATCAAATTACATAATACCAATTTCTGTACCTAAAAATATTTATTCTAAAACCCCTCTCGATTAAACTAAGTGCTCCTTTGATTTTGTATTGGGATATTTTACTTTTGTGTGATCATATATAATTTGGCAAATAATCAAACAATAAGGAAAGTGTAGATCTTTGACATGAAAGAAATGTATTTTATTCATCAGTAAACTCCCTGAAGTTATAGGACATATAGGTTACTCAATAAATATTTGTTTCTAAGAAAACTTGGAGCTCAATGATACATAATAACATCCTGGTATATTTGGATTGTTTAGACATGCATATAACGGGAGGCCTATCAAAGCCTATCAGAGCAGTTCACATCAACAGTTTGTGTGGAGATTCATACACTATATTATGGCTTTGGGAAACATTGTTAAATCTGATATTTTTTCCTATCTTTAATAAGAAAGGAGACATAGAACAAATCTGTTGGTGCTCTTTACACCATACATTTCATACAATACATTTTTCCTTATTCACCCTACTCCCATTCCCCACGTAAAGACTTATAAGGATTTGCATGAACTCCAGTTCTTTTCCTGACTTCAAAGAACTGGACTACTATTATAGAAATAGTAGTCTTGGGCTGATGGGGAAAGATTTCTCTAAAGAGCTCCAAGCACATTTATAAATATCACCTAGCTTTTGCTAAATGGAACACATATTTTATGGTTGTTACTAAAGTTTCCATTGAATAACATTCATTTATAAAAAGTATTTCACAAATCTTTTAAAAATGTCAAGTGGTTTAGTGAACTCAAAATAGCACAGGAATTCTATAAAATTAAATACAAATATACCATGTATATCTGGAAAATATTGTTTGAAAATGTCTCTTGGAAAACACTGGAATCTGACAGGATCTTATGAAATCTTCCCTCAAAATGGAGAAGCTTGCTTTTGATGGTAAAGATTCAGTGCTAATTCTCAATCTACCATTCCATGATAAATCTCACCCTGATAGTAATTCTAATCTTTCACAGTTTTACTCATCACATGGAAGCCTACTTATCTTTGTCTTTCAAAGAAATACTTCCACCATTTTGATAATAAAAATGAAAAGACATAAAAGTGAAATGATTTAACAAAGACTAAGAAGGTATGAAATACATGTATTAATAGAATACTTTTAAATGATTAATTTCCCTGAAAACCAGAGATAGAAATTATTTTCTTTATGTCTTGAAATTTTTATTCCTTCTATTATTTACTTTATCACTTGACAAGGTCAACAATATTCTTTCTCAGAACTTGCTGTAATATATTTTCAACAAAATATTTATTTATTTCTAGATCTTCCCTAATACTACCACTCTAAGTATTTCTATTCAGAAAATATTTAAAAGGTATAAAAAGTGTATCTATATTTGTATAATGCAGGTTGTTGTGTATACCTGAGAAAGATTAAGAACACTTTTGAGAGACCAGTTATTTCATCTTTGAATTAGTTTGTCTTTGAGTGTTTGCTTTTTTTTTTTTTTTTAACAGTCTCTGCTTTTGTGCAATGTTGTTTCTCCTGGGGCAAGAACTTAATATATTTATTGGCAATCAAGATACCATATGAGCAACTTGATTTAGACAATATGAAGGATTCTTGTAGTGCATAGTAACAAAAAAGGAGACACCAGATTTTTTTTTCTAATCTCTCAATCCTCAGTCTCATGGCTACCTATGACATCAGTTAATACCTTTGCGTAGGTGACTTATTCATAATCTGGGCTAGCCTTCTCCTTTGGACTCTAGATATTTCTACCTATCTCTTCATTTGATATTAATTCTTGTATGTCTCAAGAATATATCCCTCTTATACCATTTAATGAGTCTGGATTCTTTTTTTCTGTTTTAATTTATCCATTGCACCTCAGTTATGACTGAAACAAATGTTTTGTATCTTACCATTTCTTCCTAAAGTTTCTAAACAAACCTGATTCCTTATTTCTGCCCAGGTGGTTTAAAAACTGCCTTTTTTATTGTTGAAATCTGCAGCAATATTATTGAATTGTTTCTCTACCTCTATCCAAGAAGATGGAATGTTCTCCTTATAATAAGGGTCCTTAATCTTTTTTATTTATTAACAAAATCTAAGGCTCTTCTGTGAATAAAGCACACTTTTAGTAATCAAAAGCTATTTCCTGAGCTTGTTTCATTAATAAGTCTAGACCAAACTTGGCACCACAATGATGAGAAATGACTCTTCAGAGCCTTTGGACAACCTCATATTTCTAAGGTTAGTCCCTTCAGACTCTTCTCTTTGAGTCCTGATACAAACTCAAATCATAAAAGAGAAACCAAACTGCAGCTGAACTAGCAGTTTCTACCTACTTGGAAACTCAGGATCTGTGCTGTTAAAAGGTTCTGGGCTTTCATCCTACAGACCTGGCTTAGAAACACAATGGAAATGTGGATGATTCCCACCACATCTACATTACCAGACTACGTGTGCCGGTAGAGTTCCAAGTTAAGCTTTAGCAGCCCACACATTAAAGCCAGCTTGGGTGGTGCCTGCCAAGGCACCCTCATGCTGCTTGTGTTTGCCGTATTTGGCCTGGCTTATTGTTCCAGAGTTTTGTTGAGACCACTCACTGGGCCCACCTGTTCTTTGCTTAAGATCAGGCATGGCCCGTCTGCTTGCACAGGCCACTCCTGTTAGTTTTTCTGCTCACCTATATCATAAAAGTCATTCTCCCAGGACAAAGATCCAGGATGAACACTCACAAGCTAATGTGAAAATTCTATATGGCTCATATCTAAGACTTAAAGCTGCATTCTTGGTCAGAGCAGTTCAAAGACAGTCACAGGACTATAAAAATAAACCACAGAGTACCTGTAACTCCAAGTCCAAACCTGGGCCCTCCAAAAACCTCTATCTCTGAATGCTTATTTTGTTCCTTAAATCCTTCTCCTTGTCTGTCTCTTGAGGATTCTGGGTAAGTGCACCAGACTATAATATTCATGAAAAGTGAACTTATCTACCAATTATAGGCAAAACTAGAAAACCACAGGCTGCCCAACATGGGTGGCCTGCTTTTTTAAAACTCCTCCATGGAGTCACTGAGCAGAATGTTTATGTCCTGTTGAGAATTAGTTATCCCAGACTAAAGATAAAGAAATGGTCAATTTATACATGGCCATTCCTTAACTATACTTGCAAACACCAGTCATTCCTTCTTTATGTGGGAGTGAGCAAGGGTGTCGAGAGAAGCCAAATATAGTAAATTAAAACCCTTCCTATATTCTTCACTTTCCATTAAAATGAGTCTTTATGAAACAGCTCTCAAATTCAGTCATTTTCTTCCCTCAGGGCTGTCCATTTTTGTGAAAACTATTGTAGTTTAGCCCTTGACTACTAAGGTGAACAGAGCCAATTTTTATATTTTTAGATTCAGACTTCTCCAGCCCACCCTGGCCTTCCCTGGTAGCTCAGTGGGTAAAGGATCCACCTGCAATGCAGGAGACCGTGGTTCGATTCCTGGGTCAGGAAGATCCACTGGAGAAGGGATAGGCTACCCACTCCAGTATTCTGGCCTGGAGATTTCCATGGACTGTATAGTCCATGGATTTGCAAAGAGTCAAATATGACTGAGTGACTTTCACTTGCTGACTCACTCAGTCCGCCCTACCCACAATATAATCAAACAAGATTTAATTTTTCAGCAACAGCCAAGTTACCACCAGTACAAGAAATTGGCCTTTGAAATCACTCACTGAAAGTTAAAAAGTGTAAACATAAGTTCTGTGACTGTCAAGAGGTGGTAATAGTTAATTACTGAAGAGATAACAAAGACTTCCTGGGCATCTGCTGATAGCAGGGAGCTCCAAGTATGGAAAAGGTACAGACTGTTCGGTTATGAGAGTAGTAGGATCGGGCATGTTGGATCAAATGCATGGACAGACAAAGAAATGGGTAAACAAACAATAATATTTTAATTTTCTCTTGTACTGCTGTGTATAAATCACCACATTTCATTTCAGTCACTCAGTCATGTCCAACTCTTTGCGACCCCATGGACTGCAGCATGCCAATCTTTCCTGTCCATCATCAACTCCCAGAGCCTACTCAATCTCATGTTCATCATGTCGGTGATGCTATCCAACCATCTCATCCTCTGTCGTCCCCTTCTCCTCCCGCCTTCAATTTTTCCCAGCATCAGGGTCTTTTCCAGTGGGCTGGTTCTTTGTATCAGGTGGTCAAAGTATTGGAGTTTCAGCTTCAGCATCAGTCCTTCCAATGAATATTCAGGATTGATTTCCTTTAGGATGGACTGGTTGGATCTCCTTGTAGTCCAAGGGACTCTCAAGAGTCTTCTCCAACACCACAGTTCAAAAGCATCAATTTTTTGACACTCAGCTTTCTTTATAGTCCAAATCTCACACCCATACACGACTACTGGAAAAACCATAGCTTTGACTAGATGGACTTTTGTTGACAAAGTAATGTCTATGCTTTTTAATATGCTGTCAAGGTTGGTCATAGCTTTTCTTCCAAGGAGCAAGCATCTTTTAATTTCATGGCTGCAGTCACCACCTGCAGTGATTTTGGAGCCCAAACAAATAAAGTCTGTCACTGTTTCTACTGTTTTCCCATCTATTTCCCATGAAGTGATGGGACCAGATTCCACGATCTTAGTTTTCTAAATGTTGAGTTTTAAGCCAACTTTTTCACTCTCTTCTTTCACTTTCATCAAGAGGTTCTTTAGTTCTTCTTCACTTTCTGCTATAAGGGTGGTGTTGTCTGTGTATCTATAAATAACCACAAACAATGTATAATTTTGTACAAGTTAAATTTCAAAATAAATTTTTAGAATTTTTATCTTGGTAGAAATAATTTAAAAGATTTATGCAGTTATGCCCCAAAGTATAGCATTGTTAGCTAATAGCATTACTATTTTGATTGTGATTCTATAATAATAATATGCCATATTACTATTTTGTTGTTGTTCAGTTGCTAAGTCATGTCTGTTTGTGACCCCATGGACTGCAGCCTGCAGTAACTGTCCCTCAATATACAGCTATATCTAGATATACATATATATTTATGCATAATTTTATATTATAATTTGCACAAAGTAATGTAATAGTTATATACATAATGGCTTTACTATTAAATCTATGATACTCATATCATAGAAATTCAACAATATCATCCAATACATGCATAAATAAGTCTCAAACAAGTCTATTGATGATGGTTTTCATCAGAGTAAGACAAAATTGAACTAGGAGTTCAAGTATATGGTAAACAATGGAATGGTATGGGACATTTTATATATATATATATATATATATATGTGTGTGTGTATATATATATATATATCTCCTCAGTGGTCAACTAATGGCAAGTTAGTGGTTTTTAACAAAACATTTGTGCAAATATATACATATATCCTGTACCTATAACATACAAATGAATATGTAATACATATATGAATACATAATTATATGTGTATGTGTACACATACCCCATTGATCAGTAAGTCATAGATCATAATGGAGGATTTGCAGAAGATGAATGTTAGCTGCTTAAACTGCTCTGAAAAATAAACAACCACTTTGAATAAGGATGACAATAGTATTTGTGTGAAAGCACCTCACATTTTCAGCTGTTCATTATATGCCAGGCTTTCTTTATCCTCATTCCTTGTATATAGCATCTCATTGAATTGCCAGGTATGATAGATGGTACCACCCCTGTATTACACAGGTGGGGATTAAATTTTTTAAATTTTGCCATATTTGCCTACCATCCTGTGCTGCTGCTGTTGCTGCTAAGTCCCTTCAGTCATGTCCGACTCTGTGCGACCCCATGGACTGCAGCCTACCAGGCTCCTCCGTCCATGGGATTGTCCAGGCAAGAGTACTGGAGTGGATTGCCACTGCCTTCTCCATACCATTCCATAAGTAGTAACTAAAAATAAACTAGGATCCTAAATAATCTTTGTCTTTTGCACCCTCCTTTGTTCACTGAAGATAAATATTACCTGGGTCAGGAATAAGACTATCTGGAGTAAAATAATTAAAGACCTCACCTGACAAACTTATTGTCTAATTCACATTCAACTTCTAGTTATTCTTTTTTCCCCATAAGTGAATGCAAATTTTAAAAGAAATTTTTTTTTCCTTTCTAATTCTCAGTTGTTTGGCAAAAAGTTAACATTGACTTGTGGAAATGCCTTGTAAAGTGGGAAGAGATGCTTGTTGATAAAAGCCAACTATTCTTAATAAGATATAATTTTTTAATTGCATACCTTTATACTTAGGATATAAATAATCTAACATCTAAGAAAACCACCTAACTTTACCTACCCTAGCAGAAAACCTGTAATCATCTGATGTTGAGCTTCCAGTTGAAATGCTTCAACAAGTTTGTAGACTTTTAAATAATTAAGAAAATTAGTAATACTGTAATATTTTAAAATTAGCTTGTCTAGTAATTAAATAAGCTACAGAAGAAGCTAAAATAAAATTTGATGAAAATTGGCAAAAGGCAAAAATGTTGACACTGGTTTTGACATTTACAATTAATTCCACACAAATATTTGTTTAATCAGACAATGTGGTTAATCACCAAGGTGAAACTGAAAGTTGCCAACACTGAATGCTGGTATAAAAGTTAATAAATTCAGTTCATAATCATTATGCACATGCTAGTTATAATGATTTACTGTCCATACCAAATCTTTATAAGCATTGTAATTAAACGTAAAATGCACATTAGAATTATAATGAGTAATTAGAGCAACATAACTAATATGCATGAAAATCCCAAAGCTCATTAAAATGTAAGAGACAAAACCTGTCCTACCTAGTGTTTCACATATTTTCTATAGCTAAATGAATGCCAGTATAGTCTGTACATTGTTTACCATTTTTGGTTTTTATGAATAATGCATTTAAAACACACCCTGGAAACATTTGGTTTAGTTACCAAAAACAGGCTTATTTCCATTTTGGAAGAACAGAGCTAGTACACACATATAAATACATGCACAGAACCACACTGAAATAGTTATTTGATGCTATTAGTAGACCACCTCATAGGATTACTTCAGTAAGGAGGACATAAAACCATAATGGGCTGTTATTTCATGGGGCACACAGTGGAACACACTGAGAAGGGGCTGAAGATAATAGACCCAATGGGGAGCATTGTCTTGACACGTCTTTACTCTTTTTACATTATAGTTATACTCACCTCCTACTATGAATTTCCGTTTATTAACAAAAAACATGTGAAATCAAATTCAGGCAGAAACGCTAAAACAAGCATTTAACCAAAATGATAACAGAAACAGAACATATTGCTTCTCACATTGTTTTGGAACCATTCATTCTGCTTCTTTTACATATAAACACATAAATTGCTTCTAATAGTCCAAGTATACACAGATCACCTTTCTGGTTTATATCATATCCTGCAATTTCAGATCAACTAACGGCAAAAATTTCTAGTCAAAATAAACACTTATTTCCTTGGCAAACATATCCATTTATTTGACCAACATACAGCCCTGTATTTCTAAAACGTGTAACTTTTTCAGACACATTTTTAGCTTTAGATTACATTTTAAGTGAAATATGCCCCAAATTCTGTTATTTTCACATCCTGATTCAACAAAATTTCTTTATTAAAAAATTCCTTAAGAAGTATACACAATACAATACTCTAAAGCAATTATCCTTCAAATGTAAATAAATTTTAAATACCACTCATAAAAGAATATACAATATACATTGTTAGTTGTATATTGTTAATATAATAATATAATTGTTAATATATTGTTAAAGAATTAACAATATACATTGTTAATAAATGGCACTAATGTCAATATTTGCCCATACAATACAAATGTACTTAAGTATCAGTTATATATTACATGAACATAATAAGCCCATTAACATTGAATCTAGCTCACTGGAGTTAACTGTATTGCATTGAAAAAGCCTGGAGGGTAAATTATAGCAAGATCATAGAATCATAGTATTTTATAGAAAGTATCATTCATCACATTAATTTATTCAATCAGCATTTTTAAAGTGTCCACTATGTCCTCTACACTGAGCTTAAAGAAACACAGAAGATTATGACACATTATTGAACATTTTTAATTCCACTGGAGCTCTGAGCTTCTCTAAGGCAAGAATCACTTTAATCTGTTCTTGAGCAGCAGTGGGCTGTGCTCAGTCGTGTCCGACTCTTTGCAATCCCATAGTCTGTAACCCGGCAGGCTCCTCTGTCCATTGAATTTTCCAGGCAAGAATACTGGAATGGGCTGTCATTCCCTTCTCCAGGGGATCTTCCCAACCCAGGGACTGAACTGGTGTCTCCTGCATTGGCAGGTGGATCCTTTTACCACTGAGCCACCTGGGAAACCCATTCTTGACCAATAGCATGGAGTAAATAAATGATTAAGAGAACAGACGATCAAGAAGAAATATTGAGTCAATAGATGATACATGAAAATAGAAAAACCTTCCACTTTTTTTCAAATGCATTGCATTTGTAGTAGCTGACGAAATGGGGAGTCTTCCTAAGATGAGTTCTCGTCAGCCTTTCCAGAGTGTTTTAATAACACCTTCCTGACATGCTAGCTTTCCACAGTACGTGGTTTGTGCAGCACTTAACTATCCTTTTGGTTTCCATGGTACCTCTGTTCTCTATGGTATATCCTCAGTCAGATATTCTTCACACTAGCTTACTCTCAAACCTATAATTTGTTTTGGATGCTTCAGATAAAACATACTTTCCTATTCAAAGCAGACCCATGGCACTCACTTTGGCTTCAGAATGTAAAAAACGTTGAGCACAAATGGCTGTAGAAAATTCTTCAGAATTCCCTGGCAGTCCAGTGGTTAAGACTTTCACTGTGGAGGGCCCCAGTATGTGAAGGGGGAACTAAGATCCCATAAGCCAGGCAGCATGGCCAAAAAGAAAAGAAAATTCTACCTACAAAAGTCTAGATTGTTCCTTGGCAAAACTGACTTTCATCACAATCCAAATGTAGATACAACAATATTTCCCAGACCTATTGACGATGCGCTTGACCACATGACTGCTTTGACTAATAGGCATTACCAATATGACAGAGTAAACACATGAGAAATAGATGTTGACTGTTATATGTCACCAAGATAAAATAGTGATTAGTTACACAGTATTATTGTGGCAATAGCAACTGAAACATGGTATAAAACTAAAGGCTATCTGTGAATGCTTTCTGAGTCCCATTTATTGGTGAAAGCCATAGACAAATACTGCTTGAATTTTTTCTAGAGCTATGCTTTCCAGGTACATAGTATTTTAATGCTGAGTTGTATGGTATTCTATAGAGTTACAGGGCTACATGTGTGCTAAGTCGCTCCAGTTGTGTCCAACTCATTGTGACCCCATGAACTGTGGACCACCAGGTCTGTCCATGGGATTCTCCAGGCAAAAATACTGGAGTGGGTTGCCATGCCCTCCTCCAGGGGATCTCCCTGACCCAGGAATCAAACCCATGTCTCTTATGTCTCCTGCATTGGCAGGTGGGTTCTTTACCACTAGCACCAAGTGGGAAGCCCCTCTAACTAAGTATAAAGGGATGAAAAAACATAATCTATATAGAGAATGGCCTATGGAAGAACAAGGGCAGAAACAGGGGGCCAGTTGGGATACTTGCAATATATTAAGCAAGAGGTAAATTTAGCTTGTTGCCCTCCCTGGTGGCTCAGCAGTAAAGAATCTGCCTGCCAAACAGGAAACTCAGATTCAATCCATGAACTGGGAAGATCCTTTGAAGAAGGAAATGGCAATCCACTCCAATATTCTTGCCTAGGAAATCTCACAAACAGAGGGGCCTGGTAGGCTGCAATCCACTGGGTCAAAAAGAGTCGGACATGATTCTGGAACAACAACAAAGTTAGCTTGTCGTAGCGTGATGTTAATCATGATATTAATAGTTATGGGGTGGTGAGGAGTGATCAGTTCAGTCGCTCAGTCGTATCCTACGCTTTGCGACCCTATGGACTGCAGCACATAAAGCTTCCCTGTCCATCACCAGTTCCTAGAGCTTGCTCATACTCATGTCCATCCAGTCCATAATGCAGTCCAACTGTCTCATCTTTTGTCGTCCCCTTCTCCTTCTGCCTTCAATCTTTCCAAGCATCAGGGTATTTTCTAATGAGTCAGTTCTTCCCATCAGGTGGTCAAAGTATTGGAGCTTCAGCTTCAGCATCAGTCCTTCCAGTAAATATTCAGGGTTAATTTCCTTTAGGATTGACTGGTTTGATCTCCTTGCAGTCCAAGGGACCCTCAAGAGTCTTCTCCAGCACCACAGTTAAAAGCATCAATTCTTTAGCGCTAAGCTTTCTTTATAGTCCAACTCTCACATCCATACATGACTACTGGAAAAACCATAACTTAGACTAAAGTTACATACACAGACCTTTGTCTGCAAAGTAATACCTCTACTTTTTAATATGCTGTCTAGGTTGGTCATAGCTTTTCTTCCAAGGAGAAAGCATCTTTTAATTTCATGGCTGCAGTCATCATCTGCAGTGATTTCAGAGCCTATGAAAATAAAGTCTGTCACTGTTTCCTTTGCTTTCCCATCTATTTGCCATGAAGTAAGGGGGCTGGATGCCATGATCTTAGTCTTCTGATTGTTGAGTTTTAAGCCAACTTTTTCACTCTCCTCTTTCACTTTCATCAAGAGGCTCTTAGTTCCTCTTTGCTTTCTCCAATCAGGGTAGTGTCATCTGCATATCTGAGGTTATTGATATTTCTCCCAGCAGTCTTGATTCCTGCTTGTGCTTCATCCAGCCTGGCATTTTACATGATGTACTCTGCATATATGCTAAATAAGTAGGGTGACAATATACAGCCTTGATGTACACTTTTCCCAATTTGGAACCAGTCTGTTGTTCTATGTCCAGTTCTAACTGTTGCTTCTTGATCTGAATACAGGTTTATCAGGAGGCAGGTAAGGTGATCTGGTATTCCTGTCTCTTTAAGAATTTTCCACAGTTTGTTGTCCATACTGTCAAAGGCTTTAGCATAGTCAATGAAGCAGAAGTAGATGTTCTTCGGGAATTCTCTTGCTTTTTCAATGATCCAAAGGATGTTGGCAGTTTGTTCTCTGGTTCCTCCTCTTTTCTAAAACCAGTTTAAACATCTGGGAGTTCTTGGTTCACGTACCATTGAAGCCTAGCTCGGAGAATTTTGAGCATTAGTTTACCAGTGTGTGAGACGAGTGCAGTTGTGCGGTAGTTGAACATTCTTTGGCTTTTCCTTTCTTTGGGATTGGAATAAAAACTGACATTGGAATAAAAACCTTTTCCAGTCCTGTGGCCACTGCTGAGTTTTCCAAATTTGCTGGCATATTGAGTGCAGCAGTTTAACAGCATCATCTTTTAGAATTTGAAATAGCTTAGCTGGAATTCCACAACCTCCACTTGCTTTGTTTGTAGTGATGCCCCCTAAGGCCCACTTGACTTCACATTCCAGGATTTCTGGGTCTAGGTGAATGTTCAAACCATCGTGGTTTTCTGGGCCATTAAGATCTTTTTTTATAGTTCTGTGTATTCTTGCTAACTTTTCTTAATATCTTCTGCTTCTGTTAGGTCCATACTATTTCTGTCCTTTATTGAGCAAATCTTTGCATGAAATAATGCTCAAAATTCTCCAAGCCAGGCTTCAGCAATACGTGAACCGTGAACTTCCAGATGTTCAAGCTGGTTTTAGAAAAGGCAGAGGAACCAGAGACCAAGTTGCCAACATCCGCTGGATCATCAAAAAAGCAAGAGAGTTCCAGAAAAACATCTATTTCTGCTTTATTGACTATGCCAAAGCCTTTGACTGTGTGGATCACAATAAACTGCGGAAAATTCTGAAAGAGATGGGGATACTAGACCATCTGACCTGTCTCTTGAGAAACCTGTATGCAGGTCAGGGAGCAACAGTTAAAACTGGACATGGAACAACAGACTGGTTCCAAATAGGAAAAGGAGTATGTCAAGGCTGTATATTGCCACCCTGCTTATTTAACTCATATGCAGAGTACATCATGAGAAACGCTGGGCTGGAAGAAACACAAGCTGGTATCAAGATTGCCGGGAGAAATATCAATAACCTCAGATATGCAGATGATACCACCCTTATGGCAGAAAGTGAAGAAGAACTAAAGAGTCTCTTGATGAAAGTGAAAGAGGAGAGTGACAAAGCTGGCTTAAA
Organism: Giraffa tippelskirchi; assembly: GCF_054371585.1. Classification (NCBI taxonomy): domain Eukaryota; kingdom Metazoa; phylum Chordata; class Mammalia; order Artiodactyla; family Giraffidae; genus Giraffa; species Giraffa tippelskirchi. The sequence goes on from NC_137279.1 coordinate 149,240,970, forward strand.
GCTCAGTGTTCAGAAAACTAAGATCATGGCATCTGGTCCCATCACTTCATGGGAAATAAATGGGGAAACAGTGGAAACAGTGTCAGACTTTATTTTGGGGGGCTCTAAAATCACTGCTGATGGTGATTGTAGCCATGAAATTAAAAGATGCTTACTCCTTGGAAGGAAGGTTATGACCAACCTAAATAGCATGTTTGAAAGCAGAGACATTACTTTGCCAGCAAAGGTCCATCTAGTCAAGGCTATGGTTTTTCCAGTGGTCATGTATGGATGTGAGAGTTGGACAGTGAAGAAAGCTGAGCACCGCAGTATTGATGCTTTTGAACTGTCGTGTTAGAGAAGACTCTTGAGAGTCCCTTGGACTGCAAGGAGATCCAACCAGTCCATCCTAAAGGAGATCAGTTCTCGGTGTTCATTGGAAGGACTGATGTTGAAGCTGAAACTCCAATACTTTGGCCACCTCATGCGAAGAGTTGACTCATTGGAAAAGACCCTGATGCTGGGAAGGATTGGGGGCAGGAGGAGAAGGGATGACAGAGGATGAGATGGTTGGATGGCATCACCGACTTGATGGACATGGGTTTGGGTAAACTCTGGGAGTTGGTGATGAACAGGGAGGCCTCGCGTGCTGCGATTCATGGGGTCACAAAGAGTCAGACACGACTGAGTGACTGAACTGAACTGATTCCCTTGGTATCTCTCATTTTCTTGAAGAGATCTCTAGTCTTTTCTATTCTATTATTTTCCTCCATTTCTTTGCATTGATCACTGAGGAAAGCTTTCTTATCTCTCCTTGCTATTCTTTGGAACTTTACATTCAGATGGATATATATTTCCTTTTCTCCTTTGGCTTTTGCTTCTCTTCTTTTCTCAGCTATTTTTAAGGAATCCTCAGACAACTGTATTGCCTTTTTGCATTTCCTTTTCTTGGGTATGGTTTTGATCACTGCCTCCTCTAAAATATTACGAACTTCCGTCCACAGTTCTCCAGTGAGAAGTGATAAGATGCATTTTAAAGTAAGGACCTACAATATTATTGAGTCTGTCAAGACTTGGAAATGTTTTGTAATGACATTGATGAACTGGTAATGGTAACTGTTCATCAAATGCATAGATAAGTTTTGCAGGATGAGAGCAGTAAAGAGTGAGGAATCTAGTGATTTTGACGTAAGGGACACTAAATAAGATTGAGATTATAAGGAAGGTATCAGCTGCACATATTTATTTTTATATCTGAGCAGAAGAGGAAAGAGTCTAAACATTTTGCTAATAATTTATTCATGTCCTGGTGTTGCTGACATGGAATTTATTTGTTAGTCAGACTTCTTTCTTGACAAACCCATCAGTTGTCAAATTGCTTTTGCTGTTAAGCCGAGTTTTCTCAAACCACATTTTATTTAATCATTTCAGGAAGGATGACTTTTTTTTCCCTTTTAAAACATTTTTAGTCCCAAATAAACCTTTGCTATTGTTTCTTAAAATTACAGTTTTTCTACCATCCCTCTTTCTACATCTTTCAATTTCTTTAAGATACAATATTTGTAGTGAAATGTCTCTCCCACTGTATGTCTTCTTGTTCTTTTGGTCTTAGCTACCTACTGTGTTTGCTCTGATTTAGCTTTCATTATCCATAAATAGAAGTGTCCAAGACTGTGTTTTTCAGATAGGAAGAAAAATTACCTCTCAATTCTAAAACTAGTATCACTTCTTGCTAGATTGTTGTCCTCCTTGTTCAAAGTCCATGGCAAGTCTGGATAAAGCTGTCCATTTCATAGGTATGACTTCTGTTGCTTTGCTCTTTGAACCATGTAGAAATACTATAACAGGACAGCTTCCAGGATACAGGTCTGAGAGTACAGCTGATTGACACCTCAAGGTAAATGGAAAGGTAGAAGCAATTCAGTTTAATGTTCACCTTCTTACTAGAGAATCTGTGCCTATAGTTGTAGAAAATGTCATTAATTTAACATGTTTCCTATAGTTTTGCTAGACTTCTAACCTTCTTCATGCATTTGAGGGCAGTAGGCAGGGGAAAATGGGTAGTTTACAACTACTTTTCTGTAATGTAAATCTTAACACTTTTTCTTTAATCCCCTCCCTTTTTTCTAGCTACTGAAAGGCTTTCTTTTTGTTCCCTCCAAGACAGGGCATTTGGAAAGTAATTCCTTAGAATATATTAGCAATATGAATTATTCATTTCTCAGAATTAAACAATTTTAATAACTGAATTTTAATCAACTTTTTAAATGTGCTATTTTAAGATTATTGAAGGCCTCAGAAACAAGAAGAAATAATAAACCATTCAGTCAACTAAGTTACTTTCAGAGGAAGCTGGCCCTGAGGTCAGAAAGAAATATCAACAGATTAAAATTTAGCCTAAGGAAAGATTCCATCCATGTTATCCCCATTTATTACAGATTATATCTTTATTGCTCTCATTTATTTTATATTGATTGATTGCAAAAATCTTAAATTTATATATGTTTAGCTTATTCACATTTTGAGAGATCAATATTAATCTTTAAAAGTGTACCATTACTTAAAGCATAACGATAAGCATAATTGAAACGTAAACAACTTATTTTAACTGAATAATACAACTAGAAAAATTTCCCCATCAGAAAAATAATGCCAAGGATATTTTCATATTTTACAGGTAATCTAAAGAACTCATCTCAATTATTCTAATCTTTATTTGGAGGAATTCACTAAAAAGTAATTTTTATATCAGTAAACTTATAATAGCTTCAATATGTAAAAGAACATATTCAGATGTTTAAGAATTTGAACATTTGCACTGATGGGCAACTTTTGTTACAAGATCATTTGTGCTAAGAATCAAGAGGAGATCCTCACTTAGGAGAATCCCACTTCACAATTCTTGCAGACTTGTTCAGTGTACCCAAATCAATCACATACAGCTATGATTCACCATTACTGACAACAGAGAAGAGAGCAAATCATGAATAAAGTCTAAAGAAAAAAAGTTTGGTGAACAGCTAGGAAAACAGTGAACCATTTAATTCCTATTGATACAGCTGGTGGCCCAATAAATCTCAGACATATTTTACAGTGGATGCATCACTGGAGTGAGCATTGCTGACTACAAAGGGACAGCTACTTCAAGCTGTAATTTCAGTAGTGCTGACCCTTGCCAAAGCATAATATGAATGAATTCTGCCTAATCATGAGCAAACTCCTCATTATATAACCTCTTCATTCCTGTTCTTTTATCTACTTCTTCATGAGTCACAAATAACATAACTGTCCGTCCTTAAATGGCTTCTCACAGATGCACATTCATAATCAACACAATATCAGATCATTCACACCACAATATATGTGACTAATGAAAACTTAAGTATATTTAACTGCCTTAAAACAATTAAATGTTATAATAGAGTTAAATCACGAGTTTAGAAAAATAATCCCTTATGTTGTAATTTCAAACAATGCACAGATTTTTTTTGAGAGTGTAGGGGACCAGTTCTAGGACCTTCACCAATGCCCCTAAAATCTGACTTAATACACAGTTATATATCTTATCTCTGATTTTTTTAATAAAATATTTTACTTTTTACACATCTCTGTGAACATAAGGGAATTAGAGATCACAGCTTAGTACACTGTCATAATGAATATTAAATACTGAAGTTTCGTTTACATGCAAAATTATTATCATTGTCATTCTTTTGAAAGAGACAATGATTTCATCATTTGCTTAACTGAATTAGTATATTGATCTTGTATATGCCCTGACACATGACATACCTCTACAATTGCACATCTTTCTAGAAGGGACACCTATGTGTTCCATGCACTTTTAATGTTCTGTCACATTGTTGAATCAAGCCTCTTACTTCTTGGTCAGTGAGACAGGAGACTAAGTCTACTATAAATATGTTAACAAAGAATTTGCCTTTGGTTAACTACAGTAAAAAAAAAAAAAAAAAGCAAGATATCTATGGACTTCTGGAGTGTAAACTTGATGTACAAGTTTATCTTTGAATTAACCACATGCTTGCTGTGCCAAGACAATGATTAAAAAAAAAAAAAAACCACAAAACTCAGTTTCCTTTCTATCCATATCTGATTTATCACAATTCTATGCTCTTAAAGGGAATATAGCTGTGATACCCCATTAATTTGCAATAATTCCTGTTTAATAATAGACAGGTTTTATTGACTTCTAACTCAGCACCGAGCATTATAAGCATGTTCCAAGAAGTGTTATACAGCATTCTTATGAAGTAGGCACTATTTACTTTTCAGATGCAAAAACTGTAGTTTAGAAGGGTTAACTAACTCAGATGGTAAATATTAGAACCACTTTCACTTGACAAAAAGTGGTGTCTTTTATGAAGGCAAAGTGGGCCTTTTTATTAATACGACAGTATGTTGCCACTATGTAAATGCTTAAGGTCTTGAGGAAGCAGGAAATACCTTACACATTGGATTATTTTCATTCTCTGTGAGAGCTTACCAGAGGTGTGATTCAATGTGAAAGTTCTTTATGCCATGAGTCATGAAGACTATGTCTATATTACAGTATTTTGATTTTTAAAAAGTCCAATTAGATAAATATTTAAAAATTTTCTCTTAGTAATAAGATGGAGTTCTTAGCTTTCTTTAAAATCAAATTAGTCATTGAGATAAGAACATATGTACTTCATTGAAAGGATTTATTGACCTTGTGATCCATTTCTGTGAGATCTATGGAAACCTTAGAAAGATTTTCAGGTTTCCTACCCTGAGTTGCATCTTATCTTCAGGAAAGAAAGTTTTCAACTATCATCATCCTCAGTTGTAGCAGTAGTATATTCAGCAAGCACACCTTTTACATCATGTGTTCTCTGGTAGATGCTAGAAACCTTATTTTATTTTATTTTTTTCAGAAACTGTCCATTTGATCAAGTTTGCCATAGTGTAGTTCACAAAGTTCAGAACCTAGACCAAGGTCAGCATGCTTATTTACCACAGTGTTTTCCTATGTAGCTTCTCTAGGATGGATTTCTTCATGATTTACTTCTTATTACTACTCCTCACTCTTCTTTATTGTTTTAATTATTTATCATGGAGCCTTTATCATTGTTCATCATTTTGAGGAGGCAGGGTGGTGATCAAATGCCTTTGAAGTTCTAAAGTTTCACTGCAGCTAACTCACTTCACTAAGGCTGTTAAAGTAACTCTCTGATTCACTCATTTTTTATAATAAGACTTTGTTCAAAACCAAACTTCCCAATCAGGATGGCAAGAGAGGAAGAAGATCTTTGTGGCTATTGTCATGTAACTAAGAAAGCTTGAATCTTGATTAGGCTTGTTGGGTGCCAAGTGAAGAGGTTCTGTTGCTTGCACCTGCAGAGCCTGGAGTTTTGGATAAAGAACCTTTAATTATCTTCATCCTGAAATGACTGGCTAAACAATGACAGAAAATAATCCCACTGAGTAAATGAAAAGGGAAGACTCCTATTCTATGAGCATCTAATCACACAGGTGTTAAATATCCCTTCTTAACCCTTTCACTGCTGGTCTTCCTCAACATCTGTTCTTTGCTGTTCCCTGCATTTGTCTAATAACATTCATCTGAAACTGAACTTTTTGTTCACTATACAATTGCTTCAATTTATAGCCATATACAATTTTATACAAGGGTAGGATGCCTAAATTTTAGCATTGCAAAGGAATCAGTCTATTCCGGAGGATGCCACTGTACTCATGAATTCAAGGAATCCAAGTAATCACCTTCTTTGCTGCTTTAGTGTAATTAAAAGAAGTTACATTTGACTAGAATAGCAACAACAACAAAAAGAACTCCATAGAAAGAAAAGAAAACAGTTCCAGAAATAAAAATGCTTGTACATGCACGTGTTTACACTCCTACTCCCACTTCTATTCCAGCACCAAAATTCACAGAACAACACAGTATGATGGGGAAAGAAATAAGCTCTGGGAGAAACTTCTCAGGTTTTATCATTTGATTGTCTTTTCTAGGAAGAGCCCAAGATGATTTCCTAAAACATGGAACATTTCAGGGGAAACTGAGTGCTTTGTACAACTTCACCTGGCACACATAAAATTCAGTTATAGCTCCAGTTAGAGATGTAATTAGCCATAATTGTTGTGAGGTATATATTTCTGGCAAAAAAGAATGGCCATATCCTTCTGATGCAAATAATTCCATCACATAAAACTCATTAGTACCTTATAGCTCATGAGCACGCAGAAGTTAGTTAAAGCAGTGATGACCGTTGACTTGAAAAGTCATGTATCGCATAACAGAGGATGTGGAATAGACCTTAGACATCTACTTCTCCAACTGTCCAAAATATCCAGAATATGTCCCACAAAATATTTGGCCCTCAAGAACTCAGTATAACATGCTCTGTAATTCTGTGGTCTCATAAATTTGGAAAAGCTCCATACTGTGAGATTCACAAGGAATACATGAGCATCACAGTCTCTGAGATATGCTCTAGAAAAGAAAACTATTGGGTTTGATTAGACATTTCAGCGGCCACAGAACTCTTATTTATACAAAATAATAGGATTCAAAATGGTGTAAACTTGGAAATTCACTAAACATGTCTTCTCACTGCCAGTTAACTAAAATGAGTTGACTCAAGTCCAATGTGACCAATGATCTATTTAATTAAATTTTCTCTCAATTCCTGCCTTTTCTATGGATTGGCCAATGATTTTCTCATCATCCTAAACATTACTACAACAGGCTTCTAGCCATTCTGCCAGTTTCCTCTCCTGCCTCGATGCAGACCATGTTCCACACAGTGGTCAAAAATCTGTATAAAATGTTAATCAACTCATGTCATACATCTGCTCAAAATCTCCACAACCTCATCTTCTTAGAATAAAATTCAAAGGCTTTACCATCAGCTACCAGACCTCCGAATTTGAGTTCCAGCTGCCTATCCAAACTTCTCTTCTGGATTCTTCTGCTCACTTAATCTGCTCAAGTCACATTGACCGTTTTGCTGTTCCTCAAATCTGTTAAGTATGTTTCTGCCTCAGCGATTTCCCCTCAGGATTTGAGTTTTATTTTTTCTTTTCTTTTAATAATTTTCTATAGAAAACCACATGATTTCTTTCCTCACATCATTTTATTCTCTGCTCAAATTCTCTACCTTATCAATAAGTAGCTCTGTAACTCCACCACATAAAATAACCCACCTTGCATTCCTTTTTCTTTCATCTTGCTCAATTTCCATCTTAGTTCATGTCACTCCCTTACTGTTTGCTTATTTTTTTCTGTTTGCACATTCATGTACATGTATGCATACATACAAACTCAAGAATATTAGTCTTACGAGGCCAGGGATGTTATATTTTTTATTAATGTAGTCTTCAATAAAAAGTACCTGTTGAGTTGATGAAGGAATGAAGAATAAAGGGATGGATCTACTTCCTCTTGTACTGTCATTTTCAAAAAAGGCAGAATAATATGCATAAGCGTTCATTCATGTCCCAAAGAAAATCAATACAGTTTTCAAGTTCAAGTTTATAATTTTAGCCTCAAAATGAAATGTATTTGAGACTTTCCTCTCCATATTGATTACTTACACCCCATGGCCCTTTAATTCTCTAACACACAAAACACTCTCAGGACCTCTTCTTACTCACAGTGTTAATTCCTATTTCATTCTTTATCTAGGCCTCCATATGTCATTTCAGTATCTTTCTGCTTTTCAGTGTCCATTTCAGCAGCCTGTGAACCCTCTAGACATCATGATCATGTCCCTTCAACTTGTATGTTTACCAAATGTTGAGCCATATGCACACTGTACTGCATAAAAGGCTTTTAATGACAAATTAGATTTTTATTTAGGTTCGTTGCGCCTGGGTTTTCAGGCTGTGTTCCGGATTTCATGGTTTTGTTTGTAATGAGTCATGGCCCCCTTGACAGACAAGGGAGTAATTAAACTAGCTAGGTTTTCAGTAGAAGCTTGTGATGGATCTCCTGTTGCATATGTTATTTCATCTTCAATAATAGTTGGATATCATGAAAGATTATGGCCTCATAGTGTGACAGAAAGAGAAATACATGAAAGTCTGTGAGAACAGAGTGAAAATACAATCTTACCTATATCTCTTACAAGCAAAACAGTGTCATAATAATTGGCAATAAGTGGGTTTTTATTTGTAGATATCTTTTGTAATGTTAGTGCCTTATAAGGGGGGATGTGCATCTTTACCTAACAAAGTTAAAACTTATTAAATGGTTCTTCATGTTGAATTAGAGAGTATGCATGTGTTTGGATTTGTGTATATATAAATGTGCTTATGTATATTCTTTCATTTTCTTATTCAAACTTCTCAAAATTATTTTTCACCAAGTTATTAGCAAAACATCAAAAAAAATTTTTCTTTGCAAATATCTTTCTAATAGAGCCTACCATTAAAAATAAAAATGCCACAGAGAAATAGAGGTGCTATAAATTCAAAGTAAAGCATCACCCTTAACAGCAAATTAATCTTCTCAGATATTTTTAAAAGGAAAGGCAATGTTCTGTTGTAAGAGTGTTTACAGTTTTTATATTCGCTACATATTGAAAAATCATTAAACTCTGTACCTTTTTATTGCTTTCTAAAGAAACTTAAAATATATCCAAGGTGCACACTTAGTCAAGTCTTTTGTCTGAATGAATTAGTATTTGCATATTCCAAGTTCCTGTTATATTGAACTATTTTTCATAGTGTTATTTGAAATATGTACTATGCTAAATGTAGACTGGTAGAAAAGAAAATATTAATGGAAAAATGCTGCTGCTGCTAAGTCGCTTCAGTCGTGTCCGACTCTGTGCGACCCCATGGACGGCAGCTCACCAGGCTCTGCCGTCCCTAGGATTCTCCAGGCAAGAATACTGGAGTGGGCTGCCATTTCCTTCTCCAGTGCATGAAAGGGAAAAGTGAAAGTGAAGTTGCTTAGTCGTGTCCGACTCTTAGCGACCAAATGGACTACAGCCTACCAGGCTCCTCCGTCCATGGGATTTTCCAGGCAAGAGTACTGGAGTGGGGTGCCATTGCCTTCTCCGAATGGAAAAATAGAGGCATACAAAACTGGAAAAATAAAATAGGAAAAATCTAGATGACCTTGCAATTGGTGATGACTTTTTAGATACCAAAGGCATAATTCATGGAAAAAATTGTTGATAAATTGATTAGAATTTTTGGCTCTGTGAATCACACCATCAAGATAATGAAAATGCAAGCCACAGACTGAGAAAAATATTTGCAAAAGATGCATCTGATAAGAGACTGTTATCCACAATTATGTTATGTATGTATGAGATTTAGAGAAACTATTCTGAAAAAAGGAGAGCTATTTCCTGCCAGAGCAACAAGGAAGAGTAAGGAGATGGTGACCCCAAAATTCTGGCCTTGAATCTGTGGAAATAGGAAAGAATAGCATTCCAGGTAGAAGGAAACACATTTTAAAAAATCACTAACATGATAGGGAGTGAGGAAAAACAGAATAGGAAGAGTTCAGACTTTGAGTCAACATGCCGGATATGAAATCCAAACTCTGCAGCTAAGTAGCTGTGTGACCTCAGACAAATTATTTAACCTCTCTAGTTTCAGTTCTCACATTTGTAAAATTGGGATAATACCATCTAGCTTAGAGCATTACTGTGAGGAAATCATGAACATAAAGCACGTGGCCGCCATGACTGGCTCCCAGCCGTCACTCAGTGAATGAGAGCTATTATTGAAGTGTAGTTTGACTGGAGTACAGATGAAGTGTTCCCCTCAACAATGCCATTTTTCCAATAGGAAGCAAGGCCAAAATGCATTGCATTTACTCTGCACTCCCTAGGAACATTTGTCTATTGTCCAACTTGAAAAATGAAGCTGAAAATGACTGGTCTCATATGAGAAGCATAAAACACTGAAAATGTGAAGCCTTGATCTATCAGGCATAAGATTGCTTTGAATATAGAATGAATAAAAATATGTGTGCTATATTTCTGTTGAAGATTATTTTAACTAACCCACCAGTTTCTTTCTTTCTTTGTTTCTTTTTCAGTTGCTCCTACAATTCAGGAAATTAAATCTGGCACCGTGGCCCCCGGACGCAGTGGATTGATAAGATGCGAAGGCGCAGGTGTGCCGCCTCCGGCCTTTGAATGGTACAAAGGGGAGAAGAAGTAAGGACTTTGTGATTATTACTCTGTTTCAAGCACTTTGAGCTAATGTGTTTGTATTCCAGATATTTACTTTAAGCAGTTTCTTTAACTGGCTTGAATGATTCTTAGCAGCCTTCTCTGGGGCACGAAGAGGCCCATGTGGGAAGGATGAGTAGTTAATAGCATCCAGAAGAAATGTCCACTTTGGTTTACATGATCTCAGAAATGCCAGCAAATCCCCCATCACTGATGCCTTTCATTTCTTCCCCTCCCTTCGGAGCCAGCACACCATTGCTCTTTCTGGAAACCATATTTACTTGAGAAATAAACCAGCTCTTAAAGGACTTGGACCCAGCTTCCGTGAGAGCACTCCAAAAGCAATCAGAGCTGCTGACTTTGCCTGGCTTCCTTGATCAGCCTAACTCTTTTATCTTCCTCCCTCTCCCTCAAGACATTTTAACATTTTGTTTTTAGAGAATATGGCATTTCAGGTATTCCATCACTAAAGGGACTGTAGAAGGATAAATTGCATGGTTGAAGGACTAACGAAGGGGATTTTAGGGCTACTCTAACATCAGCTCTGATTGTCCCCTTGAGGCGCTTCTGAAAACCTTAGCAAGAGCTGTTGAACAAGAGAAAACAGGACTTAAGGAATTTCTCTTTACTTTCAACCAGTGGGCTCACTCAGACCCCTTCACCTGTTCTTATCAAGCCAACAAAGAAGAATGGGACTCCTGTGGATTAAATGGAAGATGTAATACAGAGGAGAGGATAACATCTATTTTATATATATATTATGGCTTCAAAATTAAGGAGGGAATGTATTCTAGAAAATGTTAGTTTGGACCATATGAAATTTACAGGTTTTTTTTTCAGCCAAAAAGGCTAAATATTGGCAATCCCATACTGTTCAACATAAATGTATGGGGTTTATTAAGTGTCATGTCTCATAACTAATTACAGCTAAGTGTCTGAACAGAAAACAGGTGAAATCACATAAGAACTTAGATGTTGCCACAATGGATGAAAATGGATGTGACATGACTAGGCACTTTGTTTCTTAAACTGTAATCAAGAGAGGATTTATGGGAAATATTCTCCTTTAAAATCAGCCTTAACAATAAAACAATAAAAGGTATCCCCATAACTATCTCATTTGTTTTGGATAACTGATAGTGGATTCACCTAAAAACTTTTTGCAGTTATTTTATACGCAACCTCTTATACAATTTGGACTACTTAATTTCTAATTCATTTTGCTAATTAATGAATGCTTTTATTAATTTTAAAACTTGGTGGCTTTTGGAAGCTCCCCTATATTTTTAAATACCTAAAATTAGATAATCTCATCTGTGGTCATCCTCATCCCAACCCTACAAGATTATATATCTGGCAATATAACCTTCCTCAGATTCTGATAATCGAGGTTAAGAAGTTTTCAGTTTGTGATGATCGATAGAGATAAACATCTCGAAGCATGGTTCTCAATCCTTTGAAAATCATGAAACCCTTTGTTCAAATATAATCCTATTTGAAAGCCCACTAAGTAATATCTGTGAAAGTAGGGGTGAATGGAGTCTCAGTTATATCTACTCAGAGCCCCACTTCCATTAGGATGTCTTTGTAACTCCGTCCCCCATCCCTGGTTCTCCACAAAGCACACTTTTTAAAAAGTGACTTAAATTGTTTTACATATCTTTCAAATTCACTTTTGAAACTGTGTCATGCCTTTCTGAAAGGTTAATGAGTAGGATTATTCTTAGTAACGCAAGTGAGAACTCCTCTGTTAAAGTCCATTTTCTTTCTTTTTTTTTTTTTTTTTTTTGCTATATCTCTCTCTTCTACTTTCCTAAATTCAGCGACCATTGTCAAAAAGACTACAATCCTCACCCCACTTCCTTGGCCTATACCAAAGACAGAAAAGAGCCAAGTGGTGTCTGCAGTCATAGCTTCAGTGTTGTTTTTTATTTTTTCCAAGTGAGGATATGGACTATAACTTTTCAAAGGAGTTTAGAACCACTGCTAAAAATGGTTGATTAATTCTCCCCAATCAGAGCCCTTCCCTAATACACTCATTCACAGAAAAAAATCTAGCAGCTGTGAAAATCAAATGCACTTTCAAAGGCAAATATATATTTTATTTAAGAATGAAGTATACATTTATCATTTGTTAGAGTTGTATTTGAAGAAATATCCAAATTCTCAAATACCACTAGAATATATAAATCTATCTCCTCAAAATTACAAAAAAGCAAATTTGATTATATATAGAGAGTGAGAGAAAAATTCAGCTTGTCGAATTATTGTTGCTACACTCACTAAGTGCATCTACTATGCTACCTTCAGGGCCCAGGACATTTAAAATATTTATTTTATCAAAATGAAAAGCTATATATGTGATAAGCACTTGCTATTTAACATTAACCCATTTTATTTTTACAACAAACCTATAGGAAAGATAATATTTTTATCCTTACCTTTTGCTGAAGAGAAATCAAAGCACAGGGTATTTATAAGAAATACTTTGCACAAGTCTATAGTTAATGACAGAGCTGGAATTTGAACCCAAGAAGTCTTGCAAATATTCAGATGGAGTTCATGGATTTAACCTCTATACTATGACACCTAGTATGGTCATGGGACCTCAGGATCTATCAAAAATAATCTGAAATGTCAATGTTAAATGCCAGGATAAAGGCATTTAAGGTAACTTATCAGTTAGCAAAATAAAAGACTGCACATAGAAACGTTCGCTTATACTTTCTCAATTGGTTTCATCAAAGACACAGAAATAATGGAGTCAAGGTAACCAGACAGAAAAGAAACAAATACAGCATGTTTTCAGGTTGTTTTCTTGACCTCAAGGTTGTTAACAGGAGCATGAGGCTGTCAGAGACTCTCTTGGAACGGAGCAGAGTTTTTACAAGATCTGGAGAAGTTTTATTTTCTTAGTTTTATTTCCTTTTATACTTGAGGCTTACAGAAAAATATTCAGAAATAACTTACTCTCTTCATATACTTTTGTGTATACATGTTCAGTTGTGCCCAACTCTCTGCTACCCCATAGCCCACCAGTCTCCTCTGTCCATGGAATTTTCCAGGCAAGAATACTGGAGTGGGCTGCATTTCCTACTCTAGGGGATCTGCCTGACCCAGGAATCAAACTCATGTCTCTGGCAGCTCCTGCATAGGCAGGTGGATTCTTTACCCCTGGCACCACCTGGGAAGCCCATGTACTTTAAGAGATGTTTATAAAAATTCATCTTGCTTAAGTCAAGATTTTAAAAGCCAGATTTTCATTCAGATAAATATGAGCAAATAAACACAAACAAATAGGAGGAAATACCCGATCGTTTCTAATCTTATCATTGCCTATAGTTGAACCACATCCTGTAAAATCTTCTTCTGTGCACTGAGAATAATCTGCTTGAAAAACTTAAAAAAAAAAAAAAAAAGACCCTGCAAAATTAAGCACAATTTAAAGACAAGGAAGAAACATTACTGAGGATAAATTACTTCCCAGGACCTTTAAATTCTATCTCATTTATTCTTCAGACCTCTATGAGGTATGATTTATTATCTTCAATTTACTGATGACAAAACTGAAACATAAGGAACTTAACTTGTCTAAGAGCACTCACATAAAAGATGCTGTCAGGACACATTTTACATTTGTCAGCCTCTCAACCTATGTTCTGTCCTTTGTTTACATTGCCATTATTAGTTTTCTGTTGCTAAGTAACAACTCAAAATTTAGCAACTTGAAACAGTAAGCTTTTGTTATCTCAGTATGTCTGGGTCAGGAATCCAGGAGCAGTTAGCGGGGTATGACTCAGGGTCTCTCACCTGGTTCCCATCAAATGTCACCTGGTGCTGATCCTCTGAGGGCTAGAGGATCAGCTTCTAGCTTATAAGACAGCTCACTCCCTTGCCCCACAAACTGGTGCCTGTTATTGACAGGTTGTGGCTTAGTCCTTGTCTTGTCCAACTCTCTCGCAACCCCATGGACTGCCGCCTACCAGATTCCTCTGTCCATGGGATTTCCCAAGCAAGAATACTGGAATGGGTTATCATTTCCTTCTCAAAGGGAATCTTCCCAACCCAGGGATCAAACTCAAGTCTCCTGCCTTGGCGAGTGAATTCTTTACCACTGAGCCACCAGGGAAGCAACCATTATTGACAGAAGGTGTCTGTTAATCACTATATAGATCTCTAAATAGGGCTGCTTGACATCTTTATAACAAGACAGTTGACTTTCCCCAGAACTAGTGATTCAAGAGAACACCATAGAAGCCAACTTTTTCACTCTCCTCTTTCACTTTCATTAAGAGGCTCTTTAGTTCTTCTTCACTTTCTGCCATAAGGGTGGTGTCATCTGCATATCTGAGGTTATTGATATTTCTCCCGGCAATCTTGATTCCAGCTTGTGTTTCTTCCAGCCCAGCGTTTCTCATGATGTACTCTGCATATAAGTTAAATAAGCAGGTTGACAATATACAGCCTTGACGTACTCCTTTCCCTATTTGGAACCAGTCTGTTGTTCCATGTCCAGTTCTAACTGTTGCTTCCTGACTTATATACAGATTTCTCAAGAGACAGGTCAGATGGTCTGGTATTCCCATCTCTTTCAGAATTTTCCACAGTTTATTGTGATCCACACAGTCAAAGGCTTTGGCATAGTCAGTAAAGCAGAAATAGATGTTTTTCTGGAACTCTCTTGCTTTTTCGATGATCCTGCGGATGTTGGCAATTTGATCTCTGGTTCCTCTGCCTTTTCTAAAACCAGCTTGAACATGTGGAAGTTCACGGTTCACGTATTGCTGAAGCCTGGCTTGGAGAATTTTGAGCATTACTTTACTAGCATGTGAGATGAGTGCAATTGTGTGATAGATTGAGAATTCTTTGGCATTGCCTTTCTTTGGGATTGGAATGAAAACTGATCTTTTCCAGTCCTGTGGCCACTGCTGAGTTTTCCAAATTTGCTAGCATATCGAGTGCAGCACTTTCACAGCATCATCTTTCGGGATTTGAAACAGCTCAACTGGAATTCCATCACCTCCACTAGCTTTGTTCATAGTGATGCTTTCTAAGGCCCACTTGACTTCACATTCCAGGATGTCTGGCTCTAGGTGAGTGATCACACCATCGTGATTATCTGGGTTGTGAAGATCTTTTTTGTACAGTTGTTCTGTGTATTCTTGCCACCTCTTCCTAGTATCTTCTGCTTCTGTTACCTGTAATTTGTTCAGCTTATACCACTGCTTCAAAGGGAACATGATGAGCAGTACCTTATTGCCTGTTTTAAAGGATTTATTATCTATGTGCATAAAGCCTGCATGTACATGTTACACAATGTATTCACTTACCACTTAATGGATAGGAAAATGCCTAAAATCAATCAGGTGGAGTATGCCAGGTTCACATTACACAGAAGTATGATGACCTTTTTCAATCAGGTTAGGATTTCACTTTAGGGAATGTGATTTTTTTTTACTGTTGGTTTTACAGAGGTGAGATGAACTTGAGAAATCATAAAAAAGTGGAGTGACCTTTCCTCTCCTTTTCCCTATTCTAGATTACTTACTACTAGATCATCTAGACAGGCCATAAATTTCATCTGAGTTATTCATTTTGATAAAGGAATATAAGAGGGAAGGTCTTCTTCCTTTCTTTTATTTTCAAGGGAACCAGAAAAATGTGTTAAAATATTTCTTTGTGTTTTCATTGATCCTTTTTTCTTTGCTGTTTTTCATGTAATTTGTGTGTGTCAAAGTTATGAATACATACATCACATTTGTATAACACTGATTTTCAAAGCATTTTTATATATGGTAATTTAGCAAAAGAAGGACATTTTTGCATTTCACTTATGATAGAATCAACTCTTTAAGCTTTGGGTGCTACTTGAGAGAGGCAGAAAAAGTAAAAGAAAGAGATAAATATATAATAGTAACAATTTAAATGGCATGGACTCGCTCCTCCACTCAATATATGTTTCAGAAAGACATGCAGTGGGAGACATAGTCCTGCTACTCCTTCGATCAGTCTTCATTCCTATTTCTGTTGATAGTGTGAGTATCTCTCCATTCTCAGTGAGATTCTCAGGTGGAAAATGTATGTCTAATATAATATGGTTCTAAAAATAAAATCAACTATTTCATCCAGTGCTCAACCTTGGAGAATGATGTAAAACAGTATTTCACAACTATTTTAGAATACATATCTGTACGAGTGAAATTTAAAACTTAGCAAAACTACCAAAATATGCATACTTATTTGTAAGTTATGTACATGCATTTCTGAATTAGTATATTGCATACATTAAATGAGCTACAACAGATAAAATTTAGGAGATGAGATATAAATGAAACTTAAATGGACATTTTATTATCTTTTTCTTATACTCTAACAGATCAGTGTACTCACCCTGAAGGGCTTGCCTTCCATTTTGGAGACTCTTGTGCAGTGTGTTAGTTTAAAGTAAGGAAGTTTAGGGAATTGTCAATGGCAACCCATTCTTGCCTTAGAATTCCATGGACAGAGGAACCTGGAGGGCTATAGTCCATGGGGTCACAAAGAGTAGGGCATAGCTGAGCGACTGAACACACACACAAGGGAAGTTTTAATGGCATGCGACTTTTATCCTATATGCTGACTTTGAAGTCTTAAATCCCATGTTATATAATCACTGCATATTATCTTACTCATTCTTTGCATAATTCTAACTAGATTATGCCTAAGAAAAATACAATCTCATAAAGGTAAAATGACTTGCTGAAGGGAATTAAAGAATGGGACATAAAAATCTAATTTTAAGGAAAACTTGGGAGGTTGATGAATATGTTTATGGCCTTTATATTGATGGTTTCACTTTATATTGAGGTTATCCAAACTCATTGAGTAGTATATATAAAATATGTAGAATTTTATATACATCAATTATACCTCAATAAAGTGACCTTAAAATCAAAACAACCACCCTGCTAATTTCCTGACTCTCATGTCAAGTTATCCATCTTCTAGATTATATACCACAATTTGATTATTCATAGGGGTCTAGAATTATAATTCCATACACACACACACACACACACACACACACACACTGCCCATCACCCCTCTTGTCCTCTCATTTGTAAGGCTGTTACTATGAGGAAGTCATTACATATTTTGATTTAGAAGGGTACTGGATCATCTAACAGGCCATAAATTTCATTACCACCCCACATTAAAAATGATCTTCTCTGCTGACCTGAGATTTTCTTTCTTTGCATCAGGGACTTATCTGTGAGGTAATTTGTGAAATTTGAAAAAGAAATAAGTCCCCCCCATTGAAAGAACTTGAATTTCTAATATTATCTCATTATTATGTATTTGCTTATTTTTATCAGTATATTAATTTCATTCTGATAATATTTCACGCCTTTTTACAACCAAAGTCTTATCAATACAACTTCATCACCCCTGTGATTACTTAGTCATTCAAGGCCAAGTTGATAAAGGGTAAATATCTGAAACAAATATTGGGATCTAGAGAGCACATGTCTGGGTAAAACATAAGGACATATTATTATATTGAAAACTTTGGGCCAGTCAAACAAGGTTGAAAGTGAGCTAAGTTTAATTTGCATCTCCTGACTTACAATTTGTGACCTGTCATAAAAATCAGCAAAATGAAGTAAGCACCAAGAAAATCCGAAGAGAATCCTGTCAGTTCCTTAAAAGTGCACAGCAACGGTCAATTCAGCTCAAATCAGAGCATTAACAAATGCTTCTGGAGGGTGGGGAAGATAGTTTTTGTGCTGGAAAACAAAGAATGAATAGAATTTCCAAATATTGCAAGGAATTGAAAATAATCATAAGCAAGGAAAGAACACAGTCAATTCATATGAGCATTATGTGGAGACTTTGTTATGTCTCAGGATACAGGGCGTGAAATCTGGTGTATGTAATAGGAGGTAGGTTTAGAAAGGACCCTTAGAGCAAGACCTGAGGGATCTTAAATATCATAAGACCTTTGGGCTTGATTCCATAGGCCCTGGGAAGCCATTTGGGGCCTTTTCAAGAGTAGTAAAATGATCTACTTCTCATCTTCACAAAACATTTCTGGAAGCGATCAGGAAGAATGGATGGGAAAGATATAAAATATGGCTTAAACTGGGGTATTGGTTGTGCAGTTTAAAAGCAAGAGAGAGAAAATGCATTATTTGTATATTTCAGTGTCTGATTAGATAAAGACAATTTGAAAAAGACAATTTGAAGGTAATTCCAAGTTTTCTGTCTCAATGACAGAAATTATTAGCTGAGATTAGGAACACAGGAAAAGAGATTTGGAAGAATTCTGAGTGCCGAGTTTGCTTGGGAAACATACTGAAATCAGGTGTTAATACTGGATACACAGTCCACGAACAAGCAGGGTTTTGGTTGTGTTCTTAAAATGCATAATGATATTTTCAAAGTAAATACTTGGCCTTATCACTTTGTCCTGGAATCCTTCAGTGATTCCTGACTGCCCCTGGAATAAAGTCCTAACAGTACAGCGTGCATGGGAGACCATGTTCTAGCCCCTGTTGACCTCTCTGGCTGTGAATCTTGCCATTCTGCTGTCTCAAAATAGGGGTTTATCCATCCCGAAATATTCAATTACCAAACTGTGATATGATCTCTGTCTTTCAAGCCTCTTCATATGTTGGCTGTTTTGCTTATAAGCCCCTTAAACACACACACGCGCGCGCACACACACACACACACACACACACACACACACCCTGGCTAGCTTTGACAGGTACTTGTGCCTTCCACTAGTCCTTTTGTCTCAATTCAGATGTCACCTGCTCTCAGAAAACTACCCTGAGACTTCTGTGCTAAAAGAGGAAGCTCTCCAGATGTACTCCCACTTGCTCACCTCTATCAAAGTACTTTTTCAAAACTCTCACAGAATTCATTATTTATTTATTTATTTTGGGCTGTTCTGTGTCTTTTTTGTTGCCCGGGCTTTCTCTAGTTGAGGTGAGTCGAGGCTACTCTCTAGTTGTGATACACAGGTTTCTCATTGCAATGGCTTATTTTGTGGCAGAACATGGGCTTTAGGACGTGCAGGCTTCAGTAGTTGCAACATGTGGGCTCAGTAATTGCAGTCCTGGGCTCTAGAACACAGGCTCAAGAGTCATGGTACACAGACTTTTTTGTTCTGCGGCATGCGGGATCTTCCTGGATCAGAGTTTGAACCCATGTTTCCTGCACTGACAGGTGGATTTTTTACCAGTGAGTCACCCAGGAAGCCTCCTTGAAGTACTCTTCATACTCAACTTTTTTACTTGCCCATCTCTCCTCCTAATATAATCTACCAGGGAATAAGAGTTCTGCCGTGTTAACCATCATGCTCTCAACATCTAACATGGTGTTTGGAACAAACTCTCTTGCAAGAATGAGTTGTGGCCTTTTCATAATGATAAAGTAGAGCCATTCTTGTTTTGATACATCTTCAAATTGATAAGAGACTATTCAAAGAAACATATCATCACCTTAGATTGTGGAACACTGTAAACCCAATGTGTGATTACAGAAAGGAAGCTAGTTTCTGTTGCTCAATTCTGATTTCCCAGGATTTCTTCTTGTCAACTTGGTCTCTGCAAAGTGGTTGTGTTGGTATATTGTAGGATGAAATTTGACATTAAAATCATAAGCATGTTGATATTAGAAAAGCAGTTGAAGCAGAGAAGAGAAATCTAGACACAGGC
Organism: Giraffa tippelskirchi; assembly: GCF_054371585.1. Lineage (NCBI taxonomy): Eukaryota > Metazoa > Chordata > Mammalia > Artiodactyla > Giraffidae > Giraffa > Giraffa tippelskirchi. The sequence continues at coordinate 149,260,849 of NC_137279.1, forward strand.
CAAGCTGTCAGGGATACAAGACTCACTGCAGTCAGAGAAATATTGACATCTGCACTGTAGCCTTTGTTTATTTGATATAGGGTTAAAAGGCAATATCATTTCTGTGCAAATCAAACTGTCACAAGTAAGGCAGCCCAAAGGTCTCTGATCTAAAATTATTAATTTCATTAAAATTGATGGAATAAACAAAACATACATTTTAAATAGCTTAATAAAGTCTAAAATCATTAAAATTTCCTAATATATTATAATAATATTAATTTATTCAAATATGCAACTAAAGATAGATACCCCTTGGGGCTAAGACAGTGATGCATGATATCCTCCAGTCTGTTCCTGGGAATAAATGATACATTGTTTTTGAGTCTTGAGTGCCAAGCAATACAGTAAACCAATAGGTTGCTATAGTAGCATGTTCACATAAATTTTCATGTCTCTCTGGTTTCTAGCAGTTCCTCTCCTCCCTCTTTTTACTTTTTTTATCTACCCTGCACATCTGTGAAAAGGCTAGATGAGGTTGTTAATGTGCATGTAATTGATACTGAGTTTGGCATATCTTGAAATCATGATGCCATGATCCTTTCAGTCACTCTCCTAGATCTTTTCTTTAAAAATAATTTCCTGTGTGCTCAATTTTTAATATTTTTCTGCCATCTGAGAGGAAATGTATCTGTTCTAAGAAACAGACTCTATCATTGAACAATAATGACACCTATCATATATCCAGTGCTTACTGTGTTTGATATATATGTGTGTGTATATATATAATATTACATTTTGTATGTTTAAAAATATTCCTTTATTAACACTTTGGAATTGGCTTAATTTTTCCTATTTCATAGATGAAAACCTAAGCATTAAAAAATGTAAAAACATAATTCATTCAGTCAAGCACACACTTACTGTATAATTGTTAAATGCCCAGCACTCTGTTACATACTTAGAATATGATGAATAACAAAACCAGCCAGGATCCTTGCCTGAATGGAATTACACTCTAATGGGGAATGTGGAACACAATCAAAAACCACACAAATATATGAGAACTTACAAAGAGATGTATTTGATGTTATGATGATGATTTGACCAAGTCAGAGAGAACACAGTAACTTCAGAGCATCACTAAAATTCAGACTTTAGAGACAATTCTGGGCTTAAATATATTGCTTTCTTGTTAATCTTCTAGGTTCTGGTTTTATTTTTTTCTGTCAGTCTTGGTACAGCATGCGTGTACACTATGGGGAGAGATTTACTACCACCCAAATATTTAGTGAAGCTAGGGGAAAAAAATAAGCAATAATTGATACTGAAGAGGTATGTGTGTGTGAAGGAAGGTGACCGGAGGAGGGAGGTGAAAGCCGATTTCATACTTCTCATCTTGGGACCTTGAGTAGCCTGAAAGGCTGACTCCACTGGAAGCTAAAGACACCTGATGTAAGGGGTGGCATTGCTGTGCATAATTAAACCCAATATAGATAGTTAAGAGGCCTCTAGCTTATCTGAATCGCCAGAGAAATCGCCAGACAGCTATCTGAACCAAACCCTACATTTTTGTTTGACTGTCTACCCCACTAGTTTCACTTCATGGATTGAACCTGGCTTTCTTGGCATGAATGCCACATGAAAACTTGGTTATTTAACACCATTAGTTTTATTCCTTGTTTTAACTTGATTTCCATCAACAACCCATGATTTCTGACTGTCTCTCCAAATTCAAATACAATATCCTGATTTCCCTTGGTAGTTTCAAAATATCAAGTGCTACTTTGGGAGGACACCAATAGTCAGAAGACCCGGATTTGAATTTTGGTTCTACAACTTATCAAATGGACTTCCCTGATAGTTCAGTTGGTAAAGAATCTGCCTGCAATGCAGGAGACCCAGGTGCAATTCCTGGGTCAGGAAGATCTGCTGGAGAAGGCATAGGCTACCCACCCCAGTATTCTTGGGCTTCCTTTATGGCTCAGCTGGTAAAGAATACGCCTGCAATGAGGTAGACCTGGGTTTGATCCCTGGGTTGGGAAGATCCCCTGGAGAAGGGAAAGGCTACCCACTCCAGGATTCTGGCCTAGAGAATTCCATGGGCTGTATAGTTCATGGGGTCACAAAGAGTCAGACATGACTGAGTGACTTTCACTTTCACTTATCAAATGGTGGAAAATAAAATTATTTTTTTCTAAATTGTTCTTTTTTCTCATCTGCAAAATAGGACTAATAATGCTTGCCTCATAGGATGGCTGTGAAGATTTGTTGATTATACCTTTGAAAATGCCTAAATGTCAGTTTCCCACACTCTTAACACTAAAAGTTTTTGTATAATGTTGAAGTTTCTTAGATTAACTTCTGTCATAAATGTGTTGAGAACATCTATTGTTTTCCACATTCATAAACCATTCCTGCTCACACTGAAAAGACAGAAATAGTCATGGATTCAGAGCCAGATATACATGTTTAAGCTGAAACTTTATTATTGAAAGAACCATTATAAGATGTGTTGTGCAAGGACCTATACGCTATCTCAGTGTCATTTTCAAATTTTCAGATGTAGCTAAAACCTTTTAGATACTAATAGTGTTATATTTGTCTATTTCTCTTTGGTTCCTAAATCAGTGCCTCAAGCATAGGAGATATTTAATAATCATTTGATGACAAAATTAAACTTTATTTCCATTAATACCATATCAGAGTGTTTACCATCACCTGTGACTTTCTCTAAAGCTCTTTTTTTGAACTGTACCTTTAGTTCGTACCACGACTTGGAACTCCACAAGCCTGAAATCCATTTCTGGAAGTAATATTCCTTTTCTTTGTAAAAATAACTCTTATGATTCCAGAGCTGCTTACTTTCCCCTACCACCTTCCATATTTCCTATGCTACCACCCAAATATCAGTTAGTAAGCCTGTATTTGTCTTATCCAGTTATATAACATGATATATTATTATCGGGGGGGGTGTGTGTATGTATGCATGTGTGTGTATAGTCGCTCAGTCGTGTCTGATTCTTTGTGACCCCATGGACTATAGCAAGCCAGACTCCTATGTCCATGGAATTCTCCAGGCAAGAATACTGGAGGGGGTATCTATGCCCTTCTCCAAGGGATCTTCCCAACCCAGGGATTGAACCCAGGTCTCCTGCATTGCAGGAAAATTCTTTACCATCTGAGCCACCAAGGAAGCCCATATTATTATCATATTCTTTTGTAATTCTAGTCTGATAAAAGATCTATTATCAGTTAAGAACACACCTCTCCCATTCCTATTGCAAGTTGTTTTTTAATTTATTTTTGCAAGTTATTTTAATAATTTAATTGGTGTTATCTGACACACTCATATATGATTCATATACTAGCAATGGAGTTTTCTTGTGACTATTTGCACCTGAAAGCTTCAGTTCAGTTCAGTCACTTAGTCGTGTCCAACTCTTTGCAACCCCATGGACTGCAACACGCCAGGCCTCCCTGTCCATCACCAACTTCCAGAGTTTACTCAAACTCATGTCTATTGAGTCAGTGATGCCATCCAACAATCTCATCCTCTGTCATCCCCTTCTCCTCCTGCCCTCAATCTTTCCCAACAAAAGCTTGCTTCTCTAGAAATATCTATTGTTATTCCTGACCTGGAAAGGCAAATAAAAATTATAGTCCCAAAATTTGTAGTGAGGTTGGATTTATATTTTAAATGAATGAGGTCAGGTTTAGTTGCCCCATTTATTTTTGCAACTTTAACAATCAGTGCTAATGGCTGTATGGCCAGTTTTGCTATTGTGATGTTGCTCTGGGCTCTTCTGGCTATCCTAGATAGATACTCTTTAAGAAAGGTTATTATTGTAAGGTTTGTTAACATTTCATGTACCAGAAAGAGAAGCACCATAGTTGTTAATATGCTTTCCATGTGCTGCTTCTGACTGACACTGAAAATATGAAGAACTGTTCTAATTCAGAACTAGTTAATTGGTCAGGCTGTGTCAGTTATGAGCTGGCAGAAGTGAAGTGAGGTGAAATGAAAGTAGCTCAGTTGTGTCTGAACCCATGGACTATACAGTCCATGGGCTTCTCCAGGCTAGCATGCTGGAGTGGGTAGCCTTTCCCTTCTCCAGGGGATCTTCCCAACCCAGGAACTGGAGTCTCCTTCATTGCAGGCAGACTCTTTACCAACTGAGCTCTGAGGGAAGCCCAGAATCTGCTGGCAAAGCAAATAGCCTTCAGTTCACAGATATATGAGATATTAACAAAAGACAGAAGAAAGAAGAAGGAGGGCAGTGGTCCTCAATATGTGTCTTAGTCCATTTGAGCTGCTACAACAAAATACCACAGACTGGGTAACTTATAAACCAAAGAAATTTATCTCACAGTGCTGGAGGCTGAGAGTCCAAGATCAGGGTGCCAGCATGATTGGGTGAGGATCCCCTTCTGGGTGTCAGACTTCTCATTGCATCTTCACATGGCAGAAACAGGTAGGGATATCTCTGAAGTCTCTTTTATGAAGTACTGATCTCAACCATGAAGGTTCTACCTTCATCACTTTCAAATTCCTCCCAAAGTCCCACCTACTAATACCATTGTCTTTGGACTTAGGATTTCAATATATGAATTTGGCGGTTGGGGGATGCAGATCATAGTGGTTTGGAACAAACTCCTAGAGGTAGCAGAGGGTAGAGGACCTCAGAGCCCACAGCAATAGAAGAATCTTATATCCATGGGGTCCAATGAATAGTAAAAATGCAAAAAAAAGAAAAAAAAAAATGACCAGGCATTTCTAAGCAGGCACCATATGCTAAGGAATGCCATATTTAATTCCTAACATAATAGAGTTTTTTTTTTCTTTTTGAGTGGAGGGATTATAATAAAACATCTCTCATTCTATAAGCTAAGTACAAGAACCATTCTCTTAGAACTTGAAAGAATTAAGTATCTAGGAAAAGAGAATGAACTCCTGAAAAGGCAATATCCTAGTTTTTTTGTTCTCTGGTTTCACTGCAAGTTGCGTTGTGAACTATTTATTGAGTTGCCGCTTTCAGATTTCATATCACTGATGCAAATAAAGAAGTCTGGATTCAAACAAATCTAGAATAAATTTGAAAAATCCAATGGGTCCAGGATCATCCCGTGAACAGGCTCATGGAACATTTTTGAAGCCTACTAAGGATTTTCTTTAACACAGAACAGCAATTCAGTTTGTCAAATGTATGTTTGATATAAAAAGACCGACTCTCCTTCTAGAAAATATAATTATATTTAAACATATTAGAAGAAGCCTGTTTCATTAAAAAACTCATCATAAAGATTTCTTTTCTTATTTATTTCCAGTCAAGCAGTGAAATTACATTAAGGTCACTCGTGATGGGACTTCTAGGCATAGTTCATTTTTTGTATCTATTAATAGTAAGTATTAATAATAATAACTAAGATGGATTCATATATCTATATGAATATATATGATTCTTCTTGAAAAAGCTTCAGCAATAATGTGTTGTTCAGCTAAGCCCCTAATCACCCAGCATAGAACTCATTTGTATAGTAATTTTTAGAATTGATTTCAATAGCTGAGAAAGCTTTCACTACCACTATCTCCAGATAACTGTAGGAAAATCATAGAAATACACCCTCCAGAGATATACCCATCTCAGAAGTCACTCTCCCTCCAGGTCAGCTTTGGAAAGAGTTCCCCAGTCATCTACCAGGCAAAGACGGGTTCTTCAATGATACGTGAGGAGTCAGTACTTCTAAAACTCCCCAGTATAGAAGAAAGTAAGCTTTGGACTTTTCCAGTTATCTCAGAGATAGCTTCCTCTCGGGGAAGAATATCCTCCCAGGGAAGATGCTTTTCTTTTTTATTGGCCATTATCACCTGCCAGGCTGATCAGAGCAGAAGGAGCTGCTACTGCTAAAGTGCCACTAATGTGCCACTCTGGTAAGAATGCATATAACACTGCTGGCTAGGGGCCAAAAATGGGCCTGCACATACAGAGTGTGGATTCACTGCATGGTTTAGCAACATCTGGGGCTTTGCCTTCAGATACATTAAAGGGCAGAGAGTTGGAACCCAGCTCAGAAGAACAGCCATAAGGAACATAAGCAAACAGTGCCACGAAGTAACGGAGTATACTCCCTCGGGATTTTCTCTCCAGAGTCTAGCCAAGTGAAGACTCTAACAAATCTCTCCTCAATTCTTCAGTAGCAAAAGGAGTCTTGGTTTTGGTAGATGGGACACAAAAGGGAGTTAGTAGTCTGAGGAGTTGCTGAGTCCTCTGGAGGATGCAACCATAGCATTTTGTTGTTGTTTAGTCTCTAAGTCATATCCGACTCTTTTGTGACCCCAAGGACCATAGCCTTCCAGGCTCTTCTGTCCATGGGATTTCCCAGGCAAGAATACTGGAGTGGGTTGCCATTTCTTCCAGGGGATCTTCCTTGATCCAGGGATCAAACCTGTATCTCCTGAATTCGCAGGCAGATTCTTTATTGTTGAGCCACCAGGGAAGCTATTAGACATGGACTTCCCTAATCCTGGGTGGTTCAGTCATGAAAGAATCCACCTGCCAGTGCAGGAGATATGGGAAATGTAGGTTCAGTCCTTGGGTCAAGAAGATCCCCTGGAGGAGGAAATGGCAACCCACTCCAGTATTCTTGCCTGGTGAATCCTATAGACAGAGGAGCCTGGTAGGCTGCAGTTGATAGGGTCACAAATTGTTGAACATGACTGAGCATGCACACACAATTTGATTTAAGCCATCATGCTAAAGCTTGAAATCTGCCATAATGAAGGACAATGAAACTGTGGGTTTTTATACATACCATATACTATTGTTTAAAAGTAAATTTACTGGTGTGATGCAAAAAAATATGTAAGAATCACTGTGGGATTTTAGCATAAATACTGATAGATTTGAAATATGATACTATATTGAGAAGTATCAGTCTCAGTAAAGATGCTCAGTTGTGTCCAACTCTTTGCGACCCCATGGACTATTCAGCCCATGGAATTCTCCAGCCAGAACACTTGAGTGGGTAGCCTTTCCCTTCTCCAGGGGATCTTCCCAACCCAGGGATCGAACCCAGGTCTCCCACATTGCAGGTGGATTCTTTACCAGCTGAGCCACCAGGGAAGCCCAAGAATACTGGAGTGGGTAACCTATCCCTTCTCCAGAGGATCTTCCCAACCCAGGAATCAAACCGAGGTCACCTGCATTGCAGGCAGATTCTTTACCAACTGAGCTACTAGGAAAGCCCCATGATATAGATATTTAAAATTTCCATGTCCTAGATATTGTATGCCATATTTTCTTGTGTCAGAATTGAAGGTCATTAGGTTTATAGGTCAAGTGAAATTTTTTAAATACTTAGTAAACTAAAAATTTATTAATCTGATTAAAATTTGAGTTTTGGATAAGCCAAACTCAGCTATGACATGAAATATAAGTGATTCCCAGAGTAATCAAGCATGGTTGCTTATTTTAATTTGCGTTTAACTACAGTATATTTTATCTAAATTCAGATGCAAATCACATAACATAATGCAAAGGAGTTCAACCTAAACTCTCAGGGGAATGTCAATTATTAGCATCTTTGTGATTAAAGAAATGCTTAATACTAAGACTTGAACACATTAAAGAAGAAAAATTAACAAGCCATTTGAGCTAAGAGCTTTTGTAGCCCATATTATGATTAACACATTCTTTCACAATAAATTTTGGGGTTAGTTAGGGAGAAGTAATTATTTGGTTGGCTTCTTATTATAGCAGATTTCATATTTAGAGAGAAAAATTCTTAAAGGGGCCACTGAAGAATGATCCCTGTGCTGTGGGGATGTCATTCAAACTTCATTGATGTACACGAGAACGTTAGTCACTCAGTCATGTCTAACTCTTTACAACCCCATGGTCTATATAGCCCACCTGACTCCTCTGTCCGTGAAGTTCTCCTGGCAAGAATACTGGAGTGGTTTGCCATTCCCTCCTCCAGGGGATCTTACCAACCCAGGGATCAAACCCAGGTCTCCTGCATTGCAGGCAGATGCTTTACCATCTTAACCACCAGGGAAGCCCTACTGACTTATGAACTATGTATCATTCACCTAAGATATCACTATTACGTGCTATGTAGAATTCAAACATAAAGTATGTCCGTATGGCCTTGCCTTTTGAGAAATTTAAAGCAATTCAGTTTATTTGGGTATGTATGTATAGAAACTGCTAGAGAGAACAATGTAATATTGTGGTTTTGATTTTATAAATTCTACAATAATTTGGGGAGTGATATGCAGAGTAAGAGAAAGAGACACAGAAAGAGGAAAGTCATTTAGGGAGCAGTAGAGTAGGAGAGATAGGACATAGATCAGACTTATATGAGGATGGAGAGATCTGGCTGTCAGAGATAAAAGGGGATGGTGACCACTGGGGAAAGATTCAGGAAAAGAGTGAAGCAGAAGCAATTACGTGAAGCGTTGAAAATGGTAGAACTATGCCAGCCTATCTGAGAGTAAGGACCTCTACTGGTAAGTGTGGAGAAGGAAAGTTGAGTATTCAGGGTGGAATCAGATAAAATTGAATCCTATATTGAGGTCTAGAAAGGTTGAAGGACTTTATTAGGCACATTACTAAAATGTGGCACAGATAGACTGCTGCTGCTGCTGCCTAGTCACTAAGTCATGTCTGACTGTGTGTGACCCCATGGACTGTAGCCGCCAGGCTCCTTTGTCCACAGGATTCTCTAGGCAAGAATACTGGAGTGGGTTATTATTTCCTTCTCCAGGGGATCTTCCTGACCCAGGGTTTGAACCAGGCTCTTCTGCTTGGAAAGCAGATTCTTTACCACTGAGCCTCCTGGGAAACCAGCCAAAGATAGGGCTCACCTTTAAATACTACCCTCAATATTATATTTAGCTTTTTTTTTCTTTTTGTAGATTTAACAAATCATCTATTTGGGTTGTACCTACAAAGTAGCAGTCAAGTGTTGACTCAGAACCATCCTACCACAGCTGTAGGATTCTTTCATGAAAGTTATCTAAAACTATCATTTGAAATAGCCTAGGCCTCACCAGGTGGCGCTAGTGTTAAAGAACTGGCCCCTGCCGATGCAGGAAAAGTGAGAGACTTAGGTTCGATTCCTCAGTCAGAAAGATTCCATGGCGGAGGGCATGGCAATCCACTCCAGTATTCTTGTTTGGAGAATCCTGTGGACAGAGGAGCTTGGTGGGCTACATTCCATAGGATGGCAAAGAGTCAGACACAACCAAAGCAACTTAGTACACAGACATATTCTAGTCAACTTTTTAGAAATCAGGAGTTTGTATTTTTAATGGAATCATTATATTTAATCCCTTTTACTTTTCCTTGGCTTTAACAGTTGAGATGCCATTGCTGTAATGTGTTTAATTTTCTAAAATACAAATCAATGTATGAATAGGACATGTGGTTATCTAAGTCTGGTTTGTTATATAGCACAGATAATCCCATAGGAACAGTCTGCCACTGTCATACAGTTTCCCTTCCCCGGTATCTACTACTGTAAGGAAAATATAATTACACTATTATCATGTTATATGCTAACAGCAGCATGGTCAAAACTGTCTATGGGTTGCCATGACAACCCCATCTAAGATAAAAATGAAAATGGTATTCACAACACATATTACCTAGAGTTTATTTTGTCTTTTAGGCTCTTCAACGGCCAACAGGGAATTATCATTCAAAATTTCAGCACAAGATCCATTCTCACCGTTACCAATGTGACACAGGAGCACTTCGGCAACTATACTTGTGTGGCTGTCAACAAGCTAGGCGCAACCAACGCGAGCCTGCCTCTCAACCGTAAGTAACACAGAATTACCAAAATGCTCCCAGAGCCTTTTGGCTCCTGTCTATGAGCTCAGCCTGATGTGACATGTTCCTTACACAGAGGAAATTTGGCCCCAAAATAATCTGGATGTTGGAGAATTTGATAATCCCTATAGAATTACATATGTGTTTAGAAAAATATTTTAGATCTGAGAGAAGGAGAATATTACATAAATAATAGGATCCACTAAAGATGTCTTCTGACTGATGATGGCTGGTTGGTGGAATTTAGTTTTTGTTTTGTTTTGCTTTCAAAAATGTGTTTTATTTAAGCATAGATTAATCTGGATTGAATTTACTTTTGGTTGACTTTCTCTAGATATTTTGAAATAGTGAGAATTTCACTATGACTGAGGTATAATAGTGAGTAAATGATATAATAGTGAGTAAATGTTGATGGACAAAATATTCTATCTATATAAGTAATGTTTTTACTCAAGACTGTATTTTGAAAGAGAACTTAAAGTTTTACTAAAATAGGTACTTTAGTTCTAATGTATCTTAGTCCCTAAGGACCAGAAATGAAAAAAAAGACCAAACACAAGGATTAGGGGAAAGGAGAGAATTATATTTTAACATTTTCAATTAGTTTTAGTACTTTTTAGAAGCTGTTGTTCAAGAGTTGTATAACCATAAAATATTCCTGATTTTGAAGTGGAATGTTACTCAAAATTTTCAAAGAAGACTCCAGAGAATATGCTGTCTTTTTAGTTGTACAGTTATCTAAACCATTCTTATCTTTGATAGTTTATGTTTGTATGGTAACCTGACATATGTATATTTATACTGTCATCCTTTGATAGTAAGCTGTCTCTGAAAAAGGCAAATATTATGAATTCATCACAGACATGATTGTTTCTATTTTGCAGAAATAAGGAATGGGATATATAATACTCCTACTACTTAAAAATATTAAATAAGAATTTTCATGATTTATGAACTCTGAATTACCAAGATTTAAGAATCTCTATTGTTAAATAAAATATATCAGTTGGTTGTTAATAGAAAATAATAATTTAAGATGATGTGTCCTATATACACTTTTAAAACATCACATCATTTATTATTTCAGTTTAATATTATAAAGTATTTCTTAGTACCCTCCACTCTGAAAGAAAAGCCTCGCTTGCCACAAAATAGTCAAAGTATAATATACTTGCTTAAGTTTCTTCCATGAAGATTATTTACTTAGTGTAATTATGAATAATAACATTGCAAATATTATAGAGCAGTATGAATTCCAATTTAATGTAAATATTGATACTTCTTTTAGTATGTTATTAATATTTTAAATTGTTTAAATATTCAAGAACCTGAAAGAGTAAATGAATTAAACCAAGTAAAGAAAAATTTAAGGCTTAATAACACATTAATTTTTGCTATTTAAATTTCTAAACCACACTCTGATTTTCAAAACTGAAGCATTAATGAATGTGACAAATTAGAAACAAATGTCATTTGTTTGTTTGTTTTACTCTGGCAACCTTAGCACAGTCATCTGGATATAATGCACTGCTGAAAAGGCTTCTAAACGTCATATCTTCAGAATGGACTCCGATGATCTTGCTTTGTCGTTGACTTTCTGTGTATAGAAGTGCTAAGGATAACTAGAACAATTTGATTGAAACTCATTAAGAAAGACATAATATGCAAATTTTGTCTATAATTTTGAACATATCCCTGGAAGTTTGAAGAAATGTCTGTATATTCAAAGCTCTTGTGTGACCACACCTGAAACTCTTATTGCACTAAGAGTTTATATTTTTTACAATAATTATTTTTGTATAGTTTTTATCTCTTTACCAAATTATGTTTGTTGAGAAGACAGAATCAATATCTGATTAATTCTCCCATATCACTAAGCACGGTGTCTAACATTTCATAGACAGTATTAAACTATGTCTGATATTTACATAGACAACTTATTTAGTGAATAAGTGAATTAAACAGTGATTGAATAGACAGTTAATAAATGAATGGACTGAGATTTAGCTGTAGAATGTGTATTATAATCTCCAGTTATATAAAGGAATAGTACAGTGATGGTAATACTTATTGTGAGCTTACTGTAAACCAGACAATATCTTTAAATGAATTTGTTCCAATATCTTTATATGAATTTGTTCTTTTAATTCTCACACTACCAAAAAAGGTAAATTCTAAAATTCTCTTCTTACAGATGAGGAAACTAAAATGAAGGGAAATTAAAAGCTTGGTCAAAGTCAAATGGCTAATTAGTGAAAAGCAGAAACCTGATCAACAGTCTGGTTTCAGAGTCCCAGGTTTTAACTTCTGTGTTTCACTATCTCTCACTGTGCTAAACATAAAACCAGTATGGAGATAAATTGTATCATTTGCAAGACATTATTGAAAGATAAACCTCTACATGTGACATGTTTGCCTTTCTTAGCTTTTTTTTTTATAAATTTTAGTAATTTAGGGTGCTATTCTTGAATATATAAAAACTATTTTTAATAAATGGGCAACATACACCAGATATAAAATTTAAGTTTATGAAAGATGAATGAGGTAAATGTTTGGCTGAAATATTTTTTAAAATGAGACTCAGAGACATTTGAACACACATTTTTACAGGATTTTAAAACTCCTTGGAATGATACAGTTCTCCAACACAGGCACTATGAATCTTCAAACTATGTAGAGAAAGACAGCTTTTTTAAAGTTCATGTAAAGCTTTGTCCCTTGATGAGAATTCCTGTCATATCTTCACAAGGTCTGTGGATGAGAGAGCCTTCAGCCTCTAAACTGATCCAAGATAAGTGGTTGGTCCTAAGCTGATCTAATGTTGGCCCATGACCTGCTAATTTTTTTTTAAAATCTGTTATTGAATATCAGCCCTTCTTATAGTCAAGGGAGTATAAAACCAAAGTGCTCATCTTCCATTCCAGGAGAAATGAATTAGACTCCAAAGAGTCTGCCATTTGTGTAAATAATGATGTATGGAACAAGCCATGAATAGAGAAATCCATATTATTATGATTTGTATCCATGAATATTAATAGGCTCAAAGAGAAGTTAATCAAAATGTGAGTTTCCCTTCATAGTGCTTATGCATAGCAAACACTATATTAAGTTTCAGTCACTGAGAATCAGGTCCCTATCCAAAACTATTTAGAATAAATCCTGATTCTATTAAAATCTACTTCTTATGTGTAATAACCTACATTTTCCAGATCATCAAGAAGGAAAAAGTCAAGAAGTTGTAGTTTAGAGTCTTGCCATAACAAGACCAAAAAAAAAGGAATGTAGCACTTTTTTGTGTATAAATGTTTGTGTGTGTGTGTTTCATACATAATAGGACTCAAGCAGGTCATAATTTGAACCATAGTTTTATCACATATAGTTTTATGATCTTGAGTAAACGCCAAAGCTTCAGTTAATTCATTTGTAAAGTGAGGGCAATAATAGCTCCCACTTCATTGTTGTTGTTCAGTCACCAATCATGTCCACTCTTTACGACCCCATGGACTGCAGCATGCCAGGCCTCTTTGTTCCTCACCATCTCCCAGAGTTTGCCCAACTTCATGTCCATTGAATCAGTGATGCCATCCAATCATCTCATCCTCTGTTGCCCTCTTCTCCTTCTGCCTTCAATCTTTCCCAGCATCCTGTCTTTTCCAATGAGTCGGCTCTTTGCATCAAGTGGCCAAAGTACTGGAACTTCAGCTTCAGCAATCAGTCCTTCCAATGAGTATTCAGGGTTGATTTCCTTTAGGATTGACTGGTTTGATCTCCTTGCTGTCCAAGGACTCTCAAGAGTCTTCTCAAGCACCACAGTTCAAAAGCATCAATTCTTCGGCACTCAGCCTTCTTTATGGTCCAACACTCTCATCCATACATGACTACTGGATAGCTCCCACTTCAGGATAAAAATTAAATGGGATGATGCATGTAATATATGTTAGCCATTGTTATTATATCACACCCCCCAAGAACACTCAGTTCAATTGCTTTCAAAAACTATATACATAGGTGGCTGAGCTTATTTGATGACTTATTGCCCAGTACTTTATGGAGGGATTAGGTAATAAGGTGTCATCGGCAATAAAGGGAGAAGGCACACAAATTTGATATAATGTCTCAACTCTGACTATAACTTAATTTCATTCCTTGCTCAGTATGTGAACCAGAATTTGTTGGACTAATTCCAGATTAAATATGATGTTTGCAGCATAGAAATTCAGACATCTAGATTTAAAGCGTAAAGACAGAAGTAAAGCAGTTGTTCTATTATGAGGCTCTGACATTTTATCAGTAGCGATAGTCATTCATCAAATATATAGACTGCCCACAATATATGAAGCGCTGTGCTAGATGTTGGAAAGAAAAGTGTTCATAGAATGGGAACTTCATCCTCAAAGAGTCCTCAGATGAATAAGATGAGAGGTACAGAAGCAGATAATTCTAGTGCAGTATAGTCAACAGTAAAGCACAAGGGCAGAGAAGAGGCTCTTAATCTATTTTGAGGACCATGAAAGCACTGTCATCTCGAGCAGGTAATATCGCTGTGTGAATGATAACTAAGTTACAACTTCAAAATATTATTTTATCCACCACTGTCATATTTTCAGAGGCAGAGCTTTGTAGAGTTCATTCAACAACAATCATGAGCACAATGTACAGTGTCACAAATGAAAGAATGAGACACTCAGTCTTAATGACTCAGGGCAATTTGTAGAGAAAACCCTTGAGACAAGGATGTGATTGGATAGAGCCTGGGTGTGGGAATGGGAGAAAAATACTCCTGTATGGAACAGCTCATGTAAAGACATGGCAGTATGAAACAATCTGATATATTTGAAGACATGGTAGTCGTATAATATGGTTAGAGTAAAAGGAAGAAGAGAGTGTTGAGAGATGAGGCTGGATAAGGTGGTAGACTTGGGACAGAAAGGGCCTGAAGGTGAGTTTGGACTTTATCCTTCTAGTTTTGGAGAGCCATTGAATCATTGTAATAAAGGATGGATATAAACAGATTTAATTTCTGAAATACTTTCTGAGGCAATGTGGAGGGCTAAACCCAAGTATTAGACTTACAAGAAGATAATTGCACAAAAAGAGTTACAGGGATGACAGAGATAATTAGGAGAGAGGAGTTAATGACCAAACCTGAAGGCAATAGGAATGGAATTGTGAAAATCAAGATAACTCTCTAAGTTTAGTTTGGGTATCATTAACCAGGCTAGAATGTAAGAGGAGGTTTAACCCTTTTATAGTGGGGGAGAAGGTGAATATTGAAAGAGAGAAATGTGTTTAATTTTAGACATAGTCAGTTGGAGGCAATGTCCAGTGGGTAGCTGTACTTAAGTCCAGAATGGAGATATGATTTGGAAGTATCAGCACGGACGTGGTAGTTTCCAGTATGAGAGTAAATAAAATTTCACATAAAGGCCACGTAGAGTGAAAAGATGAGCAAAAACATGTGCAATAAACTACTCTTTCTATAGGCTAGGCTCTGAAAGGAACAACACATATTTTCAGATTTTCTCTGGCCCAGTGTAGCTGATGATCTCTCTGCCTTGATGTCTCAGCAGCTGGCCTGTTGTGAGCTTCTTTTCTGATCAATAGGCCCAGTAGTCCAGTGTATATCAAGAACCCCCTGACTGGCAAAGATGCAGCACCCCAGTCTTTGGTGAATGATACTCAATAGGCTTCTTGCTTTTTTTCAAGCCTCCCTCGTTCTAGTTTCTTGGCCTCTTTTCTCACATCTTTCTTTGGTCCCCCAGAAGCAATAAATAGCTTTGATTTAATATGAAGTCACTTTAAATTCTTTAGCTTACCATGGTCTATAGGCTCTAGACTATAATTGTAAGAGGAGCTGTAATTTTAAGCTGAGATGTCAGTAATTTCATCAATAGAATTACTTCAGATAGAAAGTAAATACTTCCTCAAGTAAGAGGAAAGTAAAATTTATAGTGAAAAAACTATAGGAGAGCTAGTATACAATGAATCCTTCATTCTCTAGATTACCTGTCCATAAATTTCTGAAATATGTCTGCATTATAAAAAGTCTTTGCGAGAGAGAGGCAGAGAAAGAGAAAGAAAGGGTGTGAGAGCGAAAAAGAGAATATTCTGCAAATCACTGTAAATCAGCCTCAGGGAACAGAGCTTTAACAAACTTGATGATGGATGACAGCATGTCAACTATTCATAGCAAAATTCTTTATTAAGTAAAAAGTTGGGGATTCAGAATTATGGGAATTTTATTAATATTTTTAATTGTGTGTGTGTGTGTGTGTGTGTGTGTGTTTTGCTCCCTGAACATGAACAACTAAGGAGATGATTCCTCTAGGTCTGCTCCTTAAAAAATATGAACACGATGGTCCCATCCTGCCATCTATGGGTCCAATTTATCAAATGTACATCATCATTGGATTAGTAATATCATAACCAATAAAAGTCATTTTCGTAAGTAGAACATGTATATACTTTGTTTCCTGCTTTAATTATAAGACATGTATTAAAAGACTCACAATCTAAAGGGAAATAAGGAAAGATAGTAAAGAAGGAAGAAATCTATATAAACAATGTGCTTAACATTTACATCAGTTCAGTCACTCAGTCGTGTCTGACTCTTTGCGACCCCATGAACCACAGCACACCAGGCCTCCCTATCCATCACCAACTGCCGGAGTCTACCCAAACCCATGTCCATTGAGTCGGTGATGCCATCCAACTATCTCATCCTCTGTCGTCCCCTTCTCCTCCTGCCCTCAATTTTTCCCAGCATCAGAGTCTTTTCTAATGAGTCAGCTCTTTGCATCAGGTGGCCAAAGTACTGGAGTTTCAGCTACAGCATCAGTTCTTCCAGTGACTATTCAGGATTGATTTCCTTTAGGATGGACTGGTTGTATCTCCTTGCAGTCCAAGGGACTCTCAAGAGTCTTCTCCAATACCACAGTTCAAAAGCATCAATTCTTCAGCGCTCAGCTTTCTTTATAGTCCAACATTTACATAGCTTTGGTTTAATAGTCTTCACATGAGACCTAATATGTGAAAATGTTTGGAACAACTCAAGCTTTAATATTAACAAAATCTTCTCTTACAGTCTCAGATAACAATATATTTTGTTACAACGTATGATTGCCAAACCACTTTTTACTATGTTTCTTAAAGTGTGGTGTCAAATATTTTGCTAGAATATAGGTCCTAATGATCCTATGCGGACCTCTCTCCTTCCTTTCTTGTATGTGTGTGCTGGGGGGAGGGGGCACGGGCGCACACATGTACCTGCATTTATTCAGATAACAAAGTTATTGCCTCTGAAATATTACACATCAGATATTCAAAGGACTCACCAAAAATGTCTTTCCCTCTCTTAGCAACCCTGTGGAGATGATAACAAAATCCAATTTTAAATGCTTTTACAATCAAGTGCTATTTAACTTTCTGAAAAATCCCTCATTTTAGAGACTATTTCTTCCAAGTCTATTTAATTTGATGGATACCTCCTCTTTGAAATTAAAAAAAAAGTCAGTAACTGTTATCCAAAGGGAAAATGGGAAAGACTATTGAAAAAAGTAAGAATGTGCGTAGCATAAGAGTTTTTCCCTGTTTAGATCTGACTGATGCAGGCAAACTTTATTTTTTGACTGATTTGTTGAACATGGAACCAGCTGTGCCCTTGTAAGTAATATATCAGCTCTCTGCTTGCTTCAAATGTCCCCACATGCCACTAAGCAACTGTATGAGCTGTTACTTTTGCCTGTTATAATGAACCTTGGTTCCATGTGAAAGGTAAAAACACAAATCTGAATGATTCATATTTTATATTGAAATTGATCTCCCCTCCTGCAACTTAAAAGAGATAGGGTTTTCATTTTGGTTGAAAGAGACAGTAATAAATTTAGACTTGGTGGTTATTAAAGGTAGCATGCTATGTGAGTCAACTTGCTTTATCCTCACAGCTTTATGATGTTAGTGGAAACCCTTTCCTGGATGCTCTAGTAATAAGTATTTGACAAAAAGTAGGGTTGAGGATATAGGTAGATTTTGATACAGCTAAATTGGCCTATTAGATGACACTCAACCAAAGTGAAATATACATGCACAGTCATAATCATCATACAAGTAATGGATATATACAAATTCAACGAAACAGAGTATAAGTGAAGCCAGAGGAATTTATGCTCCCTGACCTTATACTTTTCAGTTCAAGTCAGTCGCTCAGTCATGTCTGACTTTGCGACCCCATGGACTGCAGCACGCCAGGCTTCCCTGTCCATCACCAACTCCGGGAGCTTACTCAAACTTATGTCCATCAAGTCGGTGATGCTATCCAACCATCTCATCCTCTGTTGTCCCATTCTCCTCCCGCCTTCAATCTTTCCCAGCATTAGGGTCTTTTCAAATGAGTCAGTTCTTCGCATCAGGTAGTGAAAGTATTGGAGTTTCACCTTTAGCATCAGTCCTTCCAAAGAATATTCAGGACTGATTTCCTTTAGGATTGACAGATTGGATCTCTTTGCAGTTCACGGGACTCTCCAGAGTCTTCTCCAACACCATAGTTCAAAAGCATCAATTCTTCAGCACTCAGGTTTCTTTATAGTCCAACTCTCAGATCCATACATGACTACTGGAAAAACCATAGCTTTGACTAGACAGACTGTTGTTGGCAAAGTAATGTCTCTGCTTTTTAATATGCTGTCTGGGTTGGTCATAGCTTTTCTTCCAAAGAGCAAGCGTCTTTTAATTTCATGGCTGCAGTCACCATCTGCAGTGATTTGGGAGCCCCCAAAAATAAAATCTGTCACTGTTTCCATTTTTTCCCCATCTCTTTGCCATGAAGTGATGGGACCAGATGCCATGATCTTTGTTTTCTAAATGTTGAGTTTTAAGCCAACTTTTTCTCTCTCATCTTTCGCTTTCATCAAGAGGCTCTTTAGTTCTTCTTTGCTTTCTGCCATAAGGGTGGTGTCATCTGCATATCTGAGGTTATTGATATTTCTCCTGGCAATCTTGATTCAAGCTTATACTTCATCCAGCCTGGCATTTCACATGATGTATCCTGCATATAAGTTAAATAAGCAGAGTGACAATATACAGCCTTGACGTACACCTTTCCCAATTTGGAACCAGTCTGTTGTTCCATGTCCAGTTCTAACTGTTGCTTCCTGACCTGCATACAGATTTCTCAGGAGGCAGGTCAGGTGTTCTGGTATTCCCATCTCTTTAAGAAGTTTCCATAGTATGTTGTGATCCACACAGTCAAAGGCTTTGGCATTGTCAATAAAGAAGATGTAGAGGTTTTTCTGGAACTCTTTTGCTTTTTCAATGATGTAATGGATGTTGGCCGTTTGATCTCTGTTTCCTCCACCTGTTCTAAATCTAACTTGAACATCTGGAAGTTCCCAGTTCACATACTGTTGAAGCCTAGCTTGGAGAATTTTGAGAATTACTTTGCTAGTAATATTGCAATTATGAAATGAGTGCAATTATGCAGTAGTTTGAGCATCCTTTGGCATTGCTTTTCTTTGGGATTGGAATGAAAACTAACCTTTTCCAGTTTTGTGGCCACTGCTGAATTTTCCAAATTTGCTGGCATATTGAGTTCACCACTTTCACAGCATTATCTTTTAGGATTTGAAATAGCTCAACTGGAATTCCATCACCTCCACTAGCTTTGTTCGTAGTGATGCTTCCTAAGGCCCACTTGACTTCGCATTCCAGGATGTCTGGCTCTAGGTGAGTGATCACACCATCATAATTATCTGGATCATGAAGATCTTTTTGCATAGCTCTGTGTATTCTTGCCACCTCTTCTTAATATCTTCTGCTTCTGTTAGGTCCATACCATTTCTGTTCTTTATTGTGCCCATCTTTGCATGAAATGTTCCCTTGGTATCTCTCATTTTCTTGAAGAGATCTCTAGCCTTTCCCATCCTATTGTCTTCCTCTTATTTCTTTGCACTGATTACTGAGGAAGGCTTTCTTATCTTATACCTGTATTCTGTGTGTATTCTCAAGAAGCTAGGACACAAAATTGACGTTGATTTCCATACTTGAACGGTGATTTCCAACACTGTGAAGGCTTATAGGACATTTGATCCCGTACAGAACATCCACAAAATCGTTGGTCAACAGTAATGTTCCTTGACATTTGGCCCTGTTCAAAATATCCTTGAGCATATTTGAGAATGCCTAATGTTTTTGGGGAGAACTAAATATCAAAGACCTTTGGGCATGCACCAGTGTATCATGGACAGTTCGGACAAAGTCAAATGTATATTAACTAGCTGAAGTAGTTAAAACAACCACTGAAAGCAGTGGTGACCCAGTTCATCAAATTGCTTGTGCCGTGCTGTGCTTAGTCACTCAGTCATGTCTAACTCTTTGTGACCCCATAGACTGTAGCCCGCCAGGCTCCTCTGTCCATGGGGATTCTCCAGGTAAGAATATTGGAGTGGGCTGCCATGCCCTCCTCCAGGGGATCTTCCCTATCCAGGGATTGAACCCAGGTCTCCCACATTGCAGGCAGATTCTTTACCATTTGAGCTACCAGGGAAGCCCAAGAATATCAGAATGGGTAGCCTATCCCTTCTCCAGGGGATCTTCCAAACACAGAATTGAACCAGGGTCTCCTGCATTGCAAGCGAATTCTTTACCAGCTGAGCTACCAGGGAAACCCCAAACTGCTGCTAATGAGAACCAAATACAGATGCGAACAGAGCTGAGGTTATTAGCTAGTCAACTTTTTCAAACTTTTTAAAGCAATGGATTCTTTCCTTTCCCAAACTAAAACCTTATGCAAACAATTAATATATGTGTGTGCTTAATTGCTCAATCGTGTCTGACTCTTTGTGACCCCTTTGACTGCAGCCCGCCAGGCTCCTCTGTCCATGGGGATTCTTCAGGCAAGAATACTGGAGTGTAGTATATAACAAAGACAAAATTGGAATTAATTTAGTTGATTTGGAGATAAATCTGAAAAATCTTTCCAAAATCTTTCTTTTTTCTTTCATATTACACTGCACAGTGACCCAGAGACCTGTCAAAAAGGTGTAGAATTTAAGAAAATTAGGTTTGAAAACTTCCAGTCTACTCCGTCCTTTTACTTTGTATGTGAGTGGACTGGCTCCCAAAAAAGGTGACTGAGAACCCAAAGTTGTATGTTGTCACAGGAACTCTAGATCTTGCTTTTTTCTACTCTTGTGCCCATGTTCTTTCCACTCTCTAGGCCATCCACCAAAAACTTTGGAATCAAACAGATCTGAGTTGAAACCAGAATCCTCCATGCAGAATGCTGGACAGTTCTCTCAAACTCAGTCTTTAAACCTCAGTTGTCTCACCTATAAAATAGGAAAAATGACTTATTCTTATAGGGTTGTTGGGATGATTTATTGAGATAGGATATGTAAAATGGTGTATACAGCGCCTAAGCCAGAGCCAGTGGTCATTAAATGCTAGTTTGCTTTTCTTTCCTCTCGGTTATATATAATCCAAACATTGAAAAGTAAACCTATAGAAGTTTGGATCTATATAACCTCAATAACTCTGTAACTTGATCTCACTGGATATCCAAGAACTTCACTAGTTTTTTGATTGATTTATTAATGTGCTTATGTATATTGCTATGATATCATCTTTATTAGAATTATTAATTAAATCAGCCATGCATATAAGTGTTCACTTGTAATGATATATAAAAAAAAAGTGGTCAGGTTGATAGAGAGGGTTGTACAAAATTAATTACTCTACTGATATGTTCCTCTCAGGTTAAGAGGCAGTTTGACAGCTGCCTCCTCAAGCTACTGAAACGGCATATACTTCCCTATAGCTGACAAAGGGTCAGTAAACGCCAAAGTTAGAAGGGAGCTTTGGTTTTGCTGTTGTCAGTGATCAGCCTTGAAATGTAGCAGGCTTGTGGAAATTAGGTGCCAAAAAGATCAAAAAGTGTTTCAAATTTAACCACAATTTTTTATTAGGAGCTCTAGCTTCAGAGGCAGAGAATTTAGGGTCTGGCCCCTACTTGGATGGGTTCTTAGGCAAAACACTTAATTCTCTGGCCTCAGCTTCATCATTTAAAAATTGGGAAATAGAATATCTAATGTCTAAATTCTCTTTCATCCGTAATGCTTTAATATTCTAAGAAATCTATATGTTTTTAAAAAGAAGTATTTATGGATTATTGTTAAAAACAGTTGTGCTTACTTCTTGAAGTAGAAATACAATATTTTTCCCTTCTTTACATTTTTTTGTCATTGAACTTGAAATTATTTTTTATTGACAGAAAAAAAATTGTACTTTAATGTGTTTTGCTCTTTGGTGAGTTTCCATAAAATTTAGCTAATGGCACTGCTGGTCTAATTATTTTGTCATCTCTACAAAGAATTTCACTCTCCAGGGAAATTTCCTTTATGTTCACAGTTTCAATTCTGTTGGGCCAATAACCTGTGAAAAAACATGAGACTAGACCTCCTTGCTTGCTATTTTACTTCACAAAGCTCTAACCCTATAACAACTTAGGTCAAAATGTGACCCTGTGTATATATGGGAGTTGTCGCTATTAAGACTTTGTAAAAATGAGAACATGCCAACATTTCCAGCCTAAAGAAAACATATTAGCAGCACCACCTTCAGTAAAGCCTTTGCTAGTCTTTTCTCTGACAGAGTTCCTGTGAGAGATTTCCCCTCCTATTATTTCTAAAAAATGTCTTAGAGAATATTTTTCCAGCATGCCTTGTTTTCCCTTAAGCTGTGACTAGATTTGAAGGCTGATCTAATGGTTTGAGCACATGAGGTGGTAGCCGTCTGAGCTACTCTCCCACCTCTACTTCTGCCCTGTGATTTCTCCATCTGAAAAATGTAAATGGGACCCCAAATATAAGATCCAGGGACAGGTGGGAAGAAAATGATATTTATGAGGTGCCTAGTGCTATTATTATTAAACTTACCATTTCTCCTCAGGCAATGTGAAGCATAATTAATAGAGTCACCAAAAAGAAAAGGAAAGTGAAGTTAGCTTTTTTTTTTTCTGTTTTGATGCTACAAATAAAGGAAAAAAGAAGAAGAATTAATTGTGCAAGCAATGATATTTCAATGGGCCATCCTTTCTCTAAAGAACTGTAAATTCTGTTTTAGTAGCCATAAAACTGCTAAAGAAGGGACTGGAAATCACATGTCCTCATTGAATGTGTCTATTCAGCATAGGCTAGATTTCCTTCCTTATAAATATTATTCAATTGGGATTTCTCTCCCAAGACACAAATTAGGTATCTGCCCAGTATATATTTAAGTAAGATTTGAATAAATCAAGCAACACTGCATGGTATGCAAATGTTATTTCATCTCTGGCATGGCCAGATATTTTCAATAGGTAGAATTTTTTTTCCAATTATTTTTTTAATCAATCCAGTTAGTGCATATGTGGAACAGCATAATTAGTGAGGCAGATCATAATTCTTCTCAAAGAACCATTAGAATTACCACTCAGTCCGCTTAGGAGGAATTACAATTTTTCTAAAATACTTCATAAAACAAGATGTAGCAACATATTTTCCTAAAACTGGCAGGATAATAGCCTATGTTTTAAGAATGAGTGGTCATACCTGTGGGAAAATTTATATTTTCTAAAAAAAAAGAAATCATAACTTCTTGGAGCACTATAGTTTATGGTGTAATAACATGCTTACTCAAATGTTGATAAGATCTATAATCAAACTATTTAACTGAGTAAACACATTTTTAGGAAGAGTTGCATAAGCTATGGTTGCACAACAACTCTACAGGCGTGACTCTGCTGGAAAATGATAAATTGAAAGGGTTCGTTTCTCTCAAGCTAGCACATTGACTGTTGGAGTCCATATTTGACATCCTTTCTTACACCCATTTAGCTACATACTTCAAACCACCTGTATTTTCCCAACATCCCTCCTGCCAGCAGCACCTGAAAGAATAAGGCTCATAAGGCAAAATATTCTAAGACTGTCACTTATCATTATCATAATAATCTTCCATATATAATTATTTTTCCTGTTAGCAAGCTCCCTGAGTCTTTCTCTCTCTTAGTCTTATATAAATTTTTAAACAAATAAACCACTACTGATTCATATATTAGTGATAGGCTCTCATCTGCTGTTTTTTGTTTTGTTTTGTCTCTGAATCATTCCCTCTTTTTTTCCTCTTTTTCTTTCATTGTTCCTCAACTTTGGAACTTAATCATCTCCAAAGCAGATAGATAACTAGATGCTTCTCTAATCAGAAATATAGGTTCGAGATAGAACCAAACAGCCTCTGAATAGGCAAGCTCAAAATTGCTTTTGAAAGCTTCATCACCAAAAATGTAATCAAACTTAGGTTACCCCAAATTGATTTAAGCTGCAGCCTAAGGGCCAACCTTTGACCAGGCCAGCATTCACACTCGCATCGATTCTGCCTGCAATCGAATTACTCAGGCAATTCTGTGCACTTTCAGCTCTAGCCCTGGAGTGCAAATGGCCAATTTGGGAAGCAACTTGGTTGTGTTTGAAATTTACAGGAAGATTTTCTCATACATTCCTGGGAAAAGACAGGCATAGTTTTAAAAATATTCTTAGTCACAAAATGAACTACCCAAAGGATATTTTATTTGTTTTTATGTTTGTTTTGATTTGGAGAAACTTTGCCTTTCCCAAGGAGTTTCTACTGACTTTGAAAAGATGACATTTTGTATAAACTCACCAGTATGTGTGTTAAAATTTAGAGGAAGTGAAAATTAATGAGGAAAAAATAAGGCGATACAATAATCTTCTATTGGAGAAAGGGAAATATTATATTGCATTTTATGATTCTAGGAGCAGAAATAATAAAACAAACTTGTTTACTGTGGTGGTAGCAAAGGAACTTTCTTCATAAGATTGTATTCTGTGGCATCACCTCCTATCCTACCTTTCTAAAATATTTTATGATTGGAGTTAAGAAGCATTACAGATATTCTTCTAGGGTGTAACAGACTTTTGTTATGCATTTCTGTTTCTCATATTTACCTCCTTGTACTGTATACAAATTTTATATAATCTCCCCTACTCACAAAATTCCTTTTAGTTCCACATAAACCTTTCTATCTTTATGCATTTATTTTACATACTTATACAATAGATTCCATTTGTTACCTTGCAAAAACTTCCCCATGTTTCTATTCAGGTTTATTGCATAATGCTTTGGTGGCTTCACTATTTATATATTTAGTGCTGAAATGAAATTTATATATTTAGCTGAAATGAATTTGTATCACAAAATTTACAAATAGTAATAAATTATAGAATACATTTTATTGTAAATTCTATATAATCAATTTCTTCTCATAGAATACTTTCATTTTTTTTGCCAAAATCTCATATATGTAGCCTGCCTATGCCTGCAATTCAATCATGATTTAACAAATGGAGCAGTATTATAATATTCTAAGTATTATTCTGACATAAAAATGGGTTGGCATTTTTATTTATGATAATACAGTAAAAGTAACTCTTTTGTTGAAATAGGTAATAATTTTGGAATCATGAAAGAAAATTGTTGATTTTTTTTTGCACTATTTACAATTTAATGGCTACAGAAACAACATGTATTTTGATGTTTAATGTCCTTGAACATTTACCCATCATTTTTTTTAAGTCTAGACAATCAACAACAACAAAAAATAGCTCAAACCCTAATTTGGATCACTTGACAAATCTCCATGGTATCATTGGTCTCATTATGGCAGATTTTAAGGTACCAAGGGATGTTACTGAATACAGGATTGGAGAAATATCTACAGAATGACACCATGATGTAATATTTTTATAATAGAGACATAATGTAAAAACCTTAAAATCGTAGATAATAGTAAAACTGTAGTAAAATACTTTTGAAATAATGTTTTCAGTAGTTATTACATCTGTTTTTGATATAATAACAATGTCCATGTTTAATAAACTGCTGGCAAAAGTCTTTCAAAAATAACAATTGACTCTCATGACCTGGTAGAAGGCAGTTTCAGTGTGCCACTATCTACCTCAGTGGACATAAAGGAAAACTTGGCTTCTCCATATGCAAATAGTGTAATTCTAGGCAAATTACACAAGCTCTCCGATCTTCAGTTTAACCCTGTAAAATGAAGTTAGTTATACCTTGCTCATATGGAGGACGAAGTACTATCGGCCATCCATATCTATGGACTCTACATCCATGGATTCTACCAACCATGAATTGAAAATTGGTGTTGTTTTTTTTTAATTCCAGAAGTTCCAAAAAAGCAAAACTTGAATTTGTCATGCTACCAGCAACAGTTTACATAATATTTACATTGTGTTATGTATTGCAAGTAATTCAGAGATGATTTAAAGTATACAGGAAGTTGTATGTAGATTATATCCAAGTACTTATTTAGTTGTTAAGTCGTGTCCGACTCTTTGAAACTCCATAGACTGTAGTCCACCAGGCTCCTCTGTCCATGGGATTTCCCAGGCAAGAATACTGGAGTAGGTTGCCATTTCCTTCTCCAGTTGATCTTCCCGACCCAAGGATCAAACCTGAATCTCTTGCATTGACAGGCAGATTCTTTACCGCTGAGCTACCAGGGAAGCTCCATATACAAGTACTACAGTATTTTCTATAAGGGACTTGAGCATCTGTGGCTTTTGAAATCTGTGAGGAGTCCTGGAACCAATAGCCAACAGATATCGAGGGATTCCTCTTTCTTATATTAAATAAGATATGTGTAAAGCACTTGGTCCATGGTAGGGATTCTTACATTAATTCCCCTCCTTTTCCTCCTATGTTACTTCAGCCCCCCTCATTGTATCTATAACTTCCTTAACTTTACTGTGAAGTGGCAATTATTTGATTCAGAATCTCCAAATCCATATAGTGACTCTGATACAATGGGATTCTGTCTATGACAAGCTCATGTATGTATGTCTATATCCACATACGCAGCATTTCTTGTTTACATTCGCCACAATGTAGTAATGCATTTCCTCTTAAAATGGACTCTGTCACTATGCATTTTTCTTATCCCACACTAGTATTTAAGCAACGTTTTAATCCAAAGTTGTGAGTCCTCAGAAAATGCTTATCTTATAATGTTTTAATCCTGTGAAGCCAGAGAGAAAAAATATATTACTCTGTCATAAAGTTTCAGTGTCTTGTGTTAACATCACAATAGGTTTCAGATCCAATGTTACCTCTCCTCCAATCTGGCCAGAGTCAGGGGAGGAGGAGTACATATTTTAAGTTGCTTTGAAGTAGGTGGAATCAATTCCCTTCCATATCAGGCACTCCCACTGGAAAAAAAAAAATCTTAATTTTTTTTGTTTGTTTCCTCATTGTTACCTATTTAAATCAAGATCCTTGGGTTGGGAAGATCCCCTGGAGAAAGAAACGGCAACCCACTCCAGTATTCTTGTCTGGAAAATCCCATGGATGGAGGAACCTGGAGGGCTACAGTCCATGGTATCACAAAAAGTCAGACATGACTGAGCAACTAACACACACACACACACACACACACACACACACACACACACACACACACACACACACACACTATAGTTTGTAAACTGCATACTTTGGAATAGAAGATTAATCAGTAATGCCATAATTTTAAAACTTGAGTATTTATTCATTTATTAATCTATGACCAGCTAAATGCCTAATCTTCCTGTGCTGGTTGGAAATACAAAGGTGAGCTAACAAGACTCCTATTGATTCTTAACCTTTTGAAGAGTGCTCTGTTTGAAGGGGAGTTATGGACACAAGCGATTACCACACAGTACGGTCAGTTTCTAGAGGTAAGAAAGAGAATGATGAACATGAATGAATAAAAGAAATCCCATATGACTGAAGCACAGAGGACAACTAGAGGTAAAGTAGACAGACATGAGGATAGAAAGAAAGATGGAGGCTAACTTGTGAATGGCCTTGTAAGCAAAGGCTACCAGCTTTATTCTGTCATAGAAGTGTCATCGGCCAAAAACATTGTTTTCATATTCTTCTGATAGCTTTTAAAATGTGAGTAATGTAAAAGACAAATACTTATTAACTAGAATATAGTGATACTTTGGTTCTTAAGATATCTCACGATGCCTGTGAAACCACCTCAGTTGCTAGGATAAAGACGATGTTTGGTCTGACTATCAATCCCTCTGCCACTTTTGGCACTCCTCAGACATGTATACTACTTATTTATCACTTCCTCATATATTTTCTAGAAAAATCATAATATAAAATGTGCCAATTTTATTTAAAGGAAGAGCAATTACTTCACTCCGTTGATCTATTATGCTGATCAAATTGTAAAATAATTAGTACTGAACCATTTAATGAGATGTTTAACCTTTTTCTAATATATTCTTCTCTAACCTTTCTTTTTTCTAGTACACTCTTAATCTATTCAATAATGCCTACTATAATTGTTCAGTCTAATCTCTTTTTCATTCCAGTTATACAAGATGTTGAAAAAAACTCTCCAAAGATATTTTGGAGCAAAATCTTTATCATTGAATACTGCAATAAATTTAAATACTCTGGCCCTTGAAGTAACCCTTAGAGAACTTTCCTATATGCATTTATATAACACCTTGTCTTCTGATTACAGAATCACTTGACTAGTAATGTCATGGTAACAGCTAACAGCTAAACACTAAAAATTATTTTCATGTCCTGAAAAACAGCTCATAAAGATAGTTATACAAATTTAGTGATAGTCTCTTCTATTCAGTGAAATATTTGGCATAGTTTGTACTTTCTCCAGTCTCACACAAAAGAAGAGTTAAGCCCTCTGGGATAGCTTGCATTTGTTTTTCCTTACATGTTTAGTTTTGTTTTGCTTTAGTTTTTAATAACCTATATCTCTAGTCCCAGTTTACCATTTTGTAATTCATTAGGGTAGGAACCTGGTGTAGTTCAGCACAAATCCAGCCCCACTATTAATCAGCAACTAAATATAAATGCCTGTGTATATCACACTCTCCTAATAGCTAGAGGGCAGAAGTATAGCATCTTCTGTTCAGTATGGATGGTATGAGATCAGATTTAGTATCTAGGCTCGATTAGAGAATGAGGAAAGGCAAAAAGTAATGCAGAGCTACCAAGTCTAGATAAGATAATCATGGCTTTTAGAAAGTGAGTATCAAGCCACTGGAAGAAGTAAAATAGCTTCAAGCATATATTCTGCTGATGGTGATTCAGAATCATTATCTTCAAATACAAAGGTCAACTTTACTATCCTTTGTCATTTACAGTAGTCAAATTCAATGTGAGATGGGTCTAACTTAACAGTTTTAAAAAACGCTACATTATATTGTTACTGTTGCTTTTGATAGAGGAAAGTGCAGGAAAGTGACAACCTTAGATGGAGAATACTTTCAGGCTGGAAACTGAGTGAATTACCACCTAGATGAAAAACAAACAAAAAATTGGAAACTATTATAATGTATGAAAATAACTCTTATAGCAATATATGTGTGTTTGTATGTGTATATAATAGAGCTAGACTAAAAATCACCTAATATTGATTTCTTCATGACCATCATTGTGTGTATTGTTTATAACTTACCCATTCTAAAAGACTAGCATACAGGCAGTCAGCTAGGTCTTGTTTGTATTTGTTACTTCAAAGGAGCTTAGTTGTTTCTCCAGCATTGTTAATAGCTTGTTGATGGTTGCAGCCATACCATAGGCTGCATAGCCATGCTAAAAGTCATAGGTGATCCTTTAAAGCAGTAAAATCCTGACACTTGTTATTTAAAATGACCTTTGAAAATGAAATGCCTAAAACAAAGGTCTGGAAACAAAAGCAAATTGTTTTATCTACCCTATACTTCACCCTAAAATTATGTTGAAACCTTCCATCCAAAGGGCAATATTCTAAAATCTAACATCATTTTTGGTCCGTTAGTATTAAAATCCTATGAAATTTGTAAAGAACTAACACAAAATTTTTAAATCTGTAAATAACTTGCTAGATCATTTTTCTAAAGCATCTGTGCTAGTTAGAATTAGAAACAGTTGTGAGTGACAAAACCTAAAATAATGACTTAAAATACTATTTTATTTCTCTCTCACATGGAAGCCTGCAATAGACAGGCCAGGACTAGAATAGCATCATAATATCGAGGACATAGACTCCTTGCTTGTTCTGCTTCATAGGATCCATTCCCAAGTTACTTGCTGGTGGGAGGTATCCCCTCCAATTCACAGCATCACATTGGTACTTCAGGCTGTAGGAAGAATGGAGGAAAGGAGAAGAACTCCCTCTTTTCATTTATAAATGCTTCCCCAAGTCTGTACACACTGCTTACATGCTTTTGGATATAAAAGTGGTGGGGTTTTTTTGACATTTTTAATAAAAAATATATCTATAAGGTATATAAAATGATGATTTATATATATAGTGAAATGATTACTACAATCTAAATTATTAGATCTTTATCTCACATAATGACCATTTTTTGTTTTTGTGAGGAGAGAACCTGAAAACTATTCTCATGGCAAGTTTCCAGTGTTTGACACAGGATTATTAACCACAGTCATCATGCTGTGCAGTAGATCTCTAAATATTCACCTTACATAACTATGACTTTGTACCCTTTGACCAGCATCTTCCTATATCCCCTGCCTCCCTGCCCTCATTAATCACCGTTCTACTCTCTGCTTCTGTGTTTTTGATTTTTTCAATTCCACAGATATGTAGGATTATATCATTTTTTGTTTGTTTGTTTGTTTCTGTCTGGCTTATTTCATTTAGTATAGTATTCTTTGTTAGTAACAACTGAATATTCTGCCCCCTCCCCCCCACCAAAGTTGTTTTTCTCTTCTTATAGGAAAAGGATACAATGGATAATGAGGGACAACTAGCAGTTTTTACCAGCATCAATCTCTTTGTGACCCAAATATCCAATCATGCCCTTCTTCCTACATCTACTAATATCAAAGGTAGAAGAATAGTCTTCCATCGTATGCTGACTCCAGCTGGGGTCTAGGATCTCTGAATGATGGTGGTCTCCTCTGTCAGCCTGACTGTGACATGACATGGTCAGACAACCTTGAGATTAAAACAAATATTTTCTGACACACACAAGTCCAATATGGCATGTAAACTAGAACACCGTAAGAACACTCTTTCTGAGAAGAGGATGAAGGGAAAGCCACAGCAGCCACTTATCTGTAGCAATGATCAGATACTGCTAGTTAGAAGGAACCAGACTCCCTTTTCTAGCGATATTGTGTGTTCCTCAGATCGATCGCTGGGCAACTATTATTTATTGTTCTAGGAAGAACTCCCAAGTCCCTTGTTTTCCATGGCCCTTGTCTTTTTCCTCTTGGAAATTCTTTCTTGGACAGTAGGATCCATGACTACACCTGAAGAAAGCATATTACAGGCTGACTAGCTGATGCAGATTGAGGATAGAGAACACACTTTAAGAGTTAAAAACTATAGTAGTAGACCAGGTTTGTGGCTTCTTTGGCAAAACAATTAGCTCAAAAATTTAGCAAGCTTCCAGCCTAGTGAATTTTGTTAGCTACCTTAAAAAAATGTTTTTGGTAAAAAGAGTTTTGAATACTGATGGCATCAATCTTTTATTCACTATCATCTTTGTGCTCTCTGTCAAACAGCACTTCACATCAAGGAGATCTGAAATGGTGGGTTTAGTTGGAAAGACAATACCATTGTGGGGTTGTCTGTCCCCTCAGAGTTCACAGATTTCCCATGATAGAGCACTGTCTTCTTTCCTGTTGAGGCTGTTGCCTTGCAACTCCTTTTTACAGTTTTAATTGGAGACATAGGTGATTGACTTTTCAATGTTGGAGTATATGTTACCAGCCTCTCCATCAGTTTAAATTGTAGGATACAACCAGCTCCTCCTTTAGCAGAAATGTATCCCCTCCATCTCTGTAGACCAATTAGCACTATGCTGAGTACAGGGCTCTGAAGTTGGGGGTGGTGCAAGCAATATATGTTAGCTTTCTAAATTATCCTATTATTGTCTATTCCTTGGCGATCACCATATTTATGGGTCTAGACTCAGAAGAATTCCATCTTATATGTTGAACAAATGGTTGTTCTCCAAAAGAGGTCATCATTTCAAAAGAAGTCGTCAACCCAAATGAATAGGGACCTGAAAATTATCAACATTAAGCTGAACCAGATATCATCTAAACAATTCATGTATTTTCAGTCTAGTAAAAAATTGATTATCTTTGCCAAGTAAGGCACCATGTGTGCACAGAACATGGACACAACCCTTAATGTAGAATTAGAGTGGGTAAGGAAAATACACTGAACTTACAATGAATACACTGAAAATACAATGAAGTAAACTTAATGAAGTTAAGAGAGAAAACCATTTCTCAAGTCCTTGTGGCCAAAACAGAGCATATATTTATCAGTATCACCAACAATCAAAGAAATGTGCCGATTCTTACTGCGGATATTGATCACAAAAAAATTATGATGTGGACCCTGTCCCGAGGAACTAATGATCTACAAACTATCATCAACTACTTTATTCCCCCACCCCTTTATTTTATTCATGAAGAAATCATTCTAGAGAGGAGAGGTAATAACTATTCTTTGGCATAACTAGTAACTATACCTAGTTAATAGTAGAACTTGGATGAGAATTCAGTTCTTTTAGCACTTCACATTTTTGCAACTAGGCTAAAAAAATGGGCTGGGAGGGGGGAGTCAGAGAAATCTGTGTCATCAACTGTGAAGTGTCTGCAATTTACTCTACTTATAAACTAATGTTAACTTGCCACAGTATCATGGATGCTGGCAGAAGACACAAGACTCCTGGGTCAGAGATGTAAGACTTTATTCCTTGGAGCAAAAACAGTAGCCAGAGAGTCAGCATGTTTGCATTCATTCTCTGAGCCACAGATTCCCAGAGGAGCAACATGGATGACTTACATGGATGCTAGTACATGCTGTGGCCTCTGTTTAAAGACAAGAACACTGAGCTTCAGGAACCGAGTGTTTTATAGTTGCTAGTAAACAAGCCTGCTCAGAATGAGACATTACCTCATCCTACAAGAAGTGGCCTGAATAAAGAGTGTTTACTCTTTATTCTTTACTGTGGCCTTACATCCTTGCCATTCTCAAAAAAACATGTGATAATGGGAAATACACCTGAAGGAATGTCTCCCGGTAACCTCTAGAAATAGATAAAGATGGTGGATATATCCTAGAAAGTAGCACTTCTTAAATTGTATTGTGCACACAGATATACTGAGGACCTTGGTAAAATGCAGACTGATTCAGTGATTCTAGAGAAGAGGCTGAGGCTCTGAATTTCTTCAAGTTTCCAGAGATGTTAATGCTACTAGTACGTGGATCACATATCATTCACAAGCTCCAGAAGATGTCTGGGTAGGTCTGAGAATGGCTTATTTAGTTCACCATAATCTAAATCCTGGATTTCTACTCTGAAGGTGTAGAGAGTCTTTCTAGTTCACTGCCTAGGATTTAGTAGACGGTGAGGAACTCACTAAAAAAGTATAGGAGACCACAACACATATTCTGAGTAGACCCCTGAACACTGGTTCATAAATTTACAAAAGAGATTGACTGGGATTGCAATGTTCATATCAGCATGGTCGACTCACTTTGTTCCTAAAATGAAGCTACATTAGAAGTCATATCATGTCCATCAACAGATGAATGGATAAAGAAGATATGATATGTATAGACAATGGAATATTACTCAGCTATAGAAAAGAATGAATTTGAGTTAGTTGTAATGAGGTAGATGAAACTTGGACCTATTTTACACAGAATCAAGTAAGTCAGAAATAGAAAAACAAATATCATATGTTAATGCATATATATGGAATCTAGAAAAATAGTACTGATGAACCTGTTTTCAGGGAAGGAATGGAAATGCAGATATAGAGAACAGACTTGTGGACACAGTGGAGGAAGGAGGGGATAGGATGAATTGAGAAAGTAGCTTTGACATATATACATTATCAATGTGTAAAATAGGTAACTAGTGGGAAGCTGCTATATAACACAGGTAGCCCAACCTGGTGCTCTATTGACCTAGAGGTGTGGGATGGGAAGGGGGAGGGAGGCTCAGGATGGAGGAGATTAGGGCTGATTCACTTTGTTGTATGGCAGAAACTAACACAACATTGTAAAGCAATTACCCTCCATTTAAAAAAAAATAAAAATCACATCATAATCAGAAGTTATTCGATTAATTCTTCATGAGGAATCACTGTCTGAGAACACAAAATATTTAAAGTCTGTAATATCAACCATTCTCTCCCTGTAACCAGACCTACACAGGACAGTAAATCACCATCAGCAGGTTGTTCGCTGAGCATAGAATCAGAATAAGGGTAGATAAATAAATCAAACAGTAAATGGCATTAATCTAAAATCAACATTGCTTCATTCATCTCACAAAAAAATGGCAATTTTAACAATGGGAGAAAATATGCATGAAGTTCAATAATTCTGCTTCCTTTTCCCTGAGCAGTACAGACATCCCATCCATCTCCAAACCCTTCCCCCAACCCCCAATCTCAGGTGATCTCTGTGACTTTCCTTTGCCTAGGCAGGCAACTGAGCAAATCCTAGATCTCTACTTCCTTCCCTTTAGAGTAATACATTTTTTGTTTAGATGTGTTAATATATTCAATCAGT
Organism: Giraffa tippelskirchi; assembly: GCF_054371585.1. NCBI lineage: Eukaryota > Metazoa > Chordata > Mammalia > Artiodactyla > Giraffidae > Giraffa > Giraffa tippelskirchi. The sequence goes on from NC_137279.1 coordinate 149,295,316, forward strand.
TTTCTGTCAAGTTCTACTTACTGCATAATCTTTTTGTCTTAAGAAGGTAATTTTGCATATACCTGTTCTGATCTGTTCCTTTCATAAGTTAACTCTCAGAGGGCAACCTGATTTCCCTTATTTTCAGTTCTGCAGGTGAGATGGAGGCATAGCCCAGGCAATTCAGTCCAAGTCCAGACAGTTATTTTATTGCTTATTTCCGCATCAGATTATTTAGGGACCCTGTAAGAATAAACAAATACTCTCAAATAAAAAAATTTAAATGAGCTTTTCCTACTCCTTTTCTTTTAGGAAAGTTGCCATTGTAAGCCACATGCATGAGTTGTCCTACCTCAGTTCAACCACATCAAATATTGTGCAATATTCCTATAAAAGTCTAAGACTAATCCAGGCAGAACCTGTATATACTTAGCAAATGTATCTACAACCGGATTCAATGAAAATGTTTCAATCTTTTGTATATGTGCATTATAAACACTATAGCCAAACTGTCTCTACACACAAATATACCATGTTTCATTGGAAACTACTGCTTTATTAGCCCACTATATAAAACTTAAAATATCCTTTTTCTACAGAAACAATATTTATTCACCTTTTCATTGTTAAATATGTACTCTGTGCCTGCTGTGCATTAATTGCTGGAATACAATGACAGTAAGGCAGATACAGCCCCAATTTTCAAGAAACATATCATCTGTGATGGATATAAACATGTTATCAGACACATATGATACTTAAGGGTCAGCATGACTTTCTGAAGAAATTGATATGTAGTGGAAGAATGAGGCAAAAAGGAGACTAGAAGACTTCAGGTGAAACAGTATATATAAATTCCCAAGATAAGAAGGACTATTTCCCAGATAGGTTCACAAAAGTCCATTTAACCTATAATTTACTTACAAAGGAACCACAGATTGATTAAGACAGGGGAAAGGCAAAATATTTAGTTGTTGAATCCTAGGTATAAAGGCTGTAAGAGTCCTAAAAAGGTCATCTTATCATTTAATCTAACCCTTAATATTTTGGTTAGGGAAATTGATGCCCAATAATGAGTCCAACATTTCTCTGAGAGTTAGTGGCATATCCCAGATCAGAAGCCACATCACCTGATTCTCTCTACAAACATTGCCTCAAGGATAGGATTAATTGTACAACAATGGAATATGCCTACTCTGTTAGGCATAATTTGTACAGTAGTATTCAGAATCCTAACTTAAGATAACATACATTCATAGTATCATGCATTAGACTCAGAAACTTTAAATAGCATGTTCTTATGTGAGCACATATATGTATGGGATTAAGTTTAAGTTAAATTGCAAGTAACAGATGGCTGATAAATAGTGCCGTTGGCTTGTTTTGCTTGTGTGACTCAAAGTTTAGAGTTAAGTAAACTAGCCCATGATATTGGCACTACAGTGTAAACAGGGACCAAACAATCATCCTCTACCTCTCCGTGGTATATTCTCGTTATCTCATTTGCACAAGAAGGCAGATATCACTCCAGCAGCACAACTATGTTCCAAATAAGAAAGGAAGGGAATAGGATGGCTGAATCTGCTATCTTTTGAGGAACTTTTCCAGAAGTTCTATATGTGCTTCTTTGCATAACCACTCTACTTGTAAGGAAACCTGGAAAATACAGTTTGTTTTTTAGTTCAACCCATTGCTGCCCCAACAGAATGAGATCTTAAGGTCTAAATTAGAAATCCAGCCTGGGATTCAGAAGAGGTTGCTTCTTTTCCTGGGTTAGCTACTTCCTTGATTTGTGACTTTGAGCAAGTTACCCCATGTCTATGAAATTCATTCTCCTCGTTCATGAAATGGAGTGGAATTAAAGGAATATATTTAGTTTTGAAAGTTTCAATAAACTAAGTAGTTTCCTCCGATTACTGTAGCTGACATTTTTACCTGGAAGTCCATCATGAAGAAACCTAAAGTAAAAGTAGGCTCAGGCCCATGTGTGGAGATTTTGCTCTCTGCTGTAACTCTTACACCTTTACCCAGGAGAGACAGTGAGGCATAGGGCAGATACAAACGAAGCAGATAAAAACAGATTGGGCTGGCAAGTTTTCTGATTTAACAGTGCATCTCACACCTCTGGATATATTTGACTGGTGGAGATAGCTGCAGAAGCCTCGACTAAATCTTTTAACATTTCAGATTGCCCTCAAGAGATGTGGAGCATGAGTACCCAGATGTCTGAGCTCTGTCCATTCATGCAATCATAATCTACTTGGGTCTCAGTTTCATAGAGATAGTTGTTTATTTCTAGATAGCACTCTCTTTATTGCCCTCTGAGGTGACATACAAAGATAAACTCATATTTTATTCCTTATACATTTTTCTAGTTCAGCAAACTTCCTAATTTCAACCTCATACTACTTCTACTGTTAACACACAATACCCCATACCCATTTAAGCAAACCCACGAATTTCCTAAACAAGAGGTAAAGCCGCTATGTGACTTTCTATGTGGGAAGGAGATGCTTCCAGCAAATGAGGATTGTCTATAAAACCCTTTTCTGCTATGAGAACTTAGTCTCTGGAAGTTTCCTTTAGTCCTAGTTTCCTTCAGGGCCACTTTCTTTGCTAGTCATCCAGGAACTAAAAATTGCTTGTAAGATAATATTATCAAACCAATCTAAATGGTCATCCTTATTCAAGTGTTCATTGATAACCCTTCTAGGGGTCCCTTTGAAGATGTAACGAACCAGAAGCAAGGTGCCATATCTATTCATGTATTCAGATCTAGCACAATGAGAGGTGCAGTCAGGCATTTATTCACTGGTGCCATTTCCATAGCAATGACTCCCAGTAGGTTAATAATATACTTAACACATTTGTGAAATAAACTTGAACAAGAAGATGTATTTAAATGAACATATATGTCTGCTATAGAGAGCCTCTGGACCTCAAGTGTACGTCTGGCGCCTATGGTGGAAATCAATGCTTAAGCAAGAGTTTGCAGTGGTATAAAATGCCAGTAATTAGCAGCACCAGATGCTTTGCTTTTCTTGATAGTGAGAAAGGAATTAATGTGCAGGGTACTGGTATTTAGCATATTATCTCCTGTTCAGAATCCTGAAGATAAGTGTGTGTTATGAGCTTGTGCTCTCCTCAGACAAAGAAGCCCTTTGAAATAGCAATGATGGTGAAGTGGTCTTGGTCTGAACAGAGCCTTGTATTACTGTTGTGTACTTATTCTCTTCCCTAGGAGCAATTAAAATTTCCCAAACCTCAACAGCCTGCTTTCTGCCTTTGTTTAGACTTGCTGTAAGTCACAAGCCTAACGGGCACTTTTAGTAGTTGTGATTATGAATAAGCAATGAGATCAGAGAGGTCACAAATGCTTAGATGGCTTGTTAGAGCTGTAAATTCTAATGAACAAATCTCAACAGCTGAATACAGCCTATATAAACCCGGAAATCATCAGTATTCTAATATAAGGATGCCCAGCATTAATTTGAAAAATTAAAAAACTCCAAAATATGGACTAAATATGGTACTAATTTGCAGTACAAAAGTTGTCTCTCACCCCTGCCCCACTCCAGGTTTGTACTGGAGATTGAATGAAAATTAGCTATGAGGTAGGCAAGGCATGGGCTTCCACGGTGGCTCAGTGGTAAAGAATCTGCCTGCCAAGCAGGAGACTCGGGTTCGATCCTGGGTCGTAAAGATCCCCTGGAGAAGGAAACGGCAACCCATTCTAGTATTCCCTATTAGGAAATCCTGGGAAATCCCATGGACAGAGGAGCCTGGTGGGCTGTAATACATACCGCGCCATGCTCAGTCGCTTTAGTCCATGGGGTCACAAAGGAGTCTGAAACGACTTAGTGACTGAACAGCAAGAAGAGGCAAGGCATATTAGTTTGTAGCTGTTCCATACCTTTGACTTTTGAAAAATGAATGTTCTAAGAAGTGTACTTTGAAAGTATCAGCTTTGTGTATAATCATCTCAAATTTCAGATTTTGAAATATTTTTATTGTTTTGGTTGCTATTAGTCTTGCATGTTTTGGTCAGTTATTGCGTTTGACCTAAATCATAACAAAATCAATTTGGTCAATCATACAGAAAAGAACTATTTATTTTTTTAAATGGTAAATTCATGATGCTGACTCAGACTCTGATTAACAATAGATGTATTTGTGCTCCAGGGAATTATGAGAATAGTCATATTGATTAAATAATGTGATGGCATCTTTCATAAATATGCTTTGTGAAGTAACTAAACACATGGCAGTTTATTCCTCTTGACTTTCAGAAAACTCTAGATAAGTTTGTCCCAAAATATATTCATGACTAAAAAGGAACTAATAGTAAAATGCTATTTTAGGCTAAAACATATCCCACTTCTAATAGGAATTTTCATATGGTATATGAACTCTTCAGCCATTAATAGCTTGTTTAATTCAAGGTTCAAAATGAAAACATCTTTTATTTCTTGACACATCATCAGTTTAATCTGGCAGTTAGCTAACATACTAAGAATCAAATAGACATCAGTAAACTGTCTTTTTCCATGAATGTGAAACAGTGAACAAAACCACACAAGCACAATTATTACAGCAATTACAAAAACTTTGGACTAAGCCATTAGCTATAAAGGAAATGCTTTATTAACTCTAGTCTTTCAATTTGTTAAATCTTATGAACATGTTAGCTAGTTTTCCCTTGGGACCACAATGATTTGTGCTATAAAATTTAATCATGATGCCTTTATGCATTAAAAAGAAAGAGATATATGAAATACAGTCATATTCAGAACTTTTTACAAGTAGTAATAATAAGTACCCAGCATAAACAAAGTTTATATGTCCTATTAAAGAAAAACTTTACTGTGCAGTATAAAATAATTTGACAACTGAAAGTATGCATTTACAAGTAAGGAAAGTATTTACAATACCAAGATTTCATATGGTATCTGTTACCTGAAAGATAACTACTAGGTATTAGTTATATGTCACTTTCCAATCTGTAAATGTAGGTAATTTTATTACTTGTAAAACCATACTAACCCATACATTACTCAGGTTAATGTATAAAAGCTAGTAGGAAAAAAGGTATATTTAAACCCCCAATAAGTTATGCATAGTCTTAGGCAGGGAGGATAAATATCAAGTTCTGTGAGAGTATCAGTAGCACTTGGATACAAATGTAGCTATGTGCCACTTGTCAAAGAAAAGATCTTGCATAAAAAATCCAAGCCAAAAGACTTCCCGGACAGACAAGTGATTAAGACCCTGGGCATCCCACTGTAGGAGGCACAGGTTCCATCCCTTGTCAGGGAAGCACAGTTGTGTATGCCACATAGCACGGCCAAAAACAATTTGTTTAATCTAAACCTATAATAATAACAAATTAGAAGCAGCTTCCTGTTTTAAAAGACAGAAAAACTACTAAACTATTCTCTTCCAGAATCTCTTTAAAACATGTCTGCCCTTGGAAAGGGCAACAGATTATGTGTGTCAACAGATTATGAAAAACAACAAAACATAGCATTGTCCAAATGATAGTAAATGCTTAAAAACACTGTATCTTATCGTTGAAACTTTCTTGCATAGGAACTTTTTATTTCCCAGTTTTTCAGAAAACTAAGGCATGAAGAGATTAAGTAAATAGTCCAGAGTCACAGAAATAATTAGTGGCAGTTATGAAGCTGGAACCTTGCTTTGTAAAAATTAGTACTTGCTACACTATAACCACCACCACTGGAGAAGAAACAGCCTGTGCTTCAGCAAGAACAGGGAGGATGGAATGACCACATTGGTGAGAAACACGTGTGTCTGAACTGTTTGAGGGTCACATAAAACAGGTTCAAGTCACCAGTTTATAGCTCATCTGGGAAGAAAATCCCTCAATGACTTCACATGGAATGGTGCTTTCTGTCTACTTTGGCCAAGGTGACACACTGCAGTTCTCTCTCAAAGTAACCCAAAGAAAATCTGAACGCCAGATATTTGTTATCACAACTCTACACTCAGGGAGGGCAAGAACCAGGTGTAACCCCAATAAAACTGGGTTATCTTATTTTGAATTTAAATGAATAAATAAATGTGACTTTAAAAACCTTGATCATCTAGATCATTGTTTAAAATTGTCTTAAGAATGTGGGAAAGTTATCAAATTATTCATTTCAGTAAAAGCAATAATAAATCTCTTTATTCCTCTCTGAAATGCACTAAACCACATGCTAATTACTCAAATATAATTTTTTTTTCCTTCCTTCTTCCAAGCTGTACTGGCTCACATTCTCTCTTCCTCCTTTCCTTTTTTTCTTTCAGCCCCTTCTTTCACCACCAGACAATTAATTTTTCTTTCTTAGTTCCTTTCTTTTATGGAGTGATTTAGTTATTTATCTAAAATCCTAAAATTTATACAATATCTTTAACAAGAGATAACAAACTCCTCTTGCCTCTAAGAAACATTATGTGTTTGCATATATATAAATTGTACATATATATTCACAAACACATACATATACACATATGAATTATATATAATTCTAAAATATAGTACATGTACACATGTATAGATATGTGCACATATATAGATATATAATATATACTATATATAGATATATAACATTGGAGAAGGCAGTGGCACCCCACTCCAGTACTCTTGCCTGGAGAATCCCATGGACGGAGGAGCCTGGTGGGCTACAGTCCATGGGGTCGCTAAGAGTCGGACACGACTGAGCGACTTTACTTCACTTTTCCCTTTCATGCACTGGAGAAGGAAACAGCAACCCACTCCGGTATCCTTGCCTGGAGAATCCCAGGGGCGACAGAGCCTGGTGGGCTGCCGTCTATGGGGTCGCACAGAGTCGGACACGACTGAAGCGACTTAGCAGATATATAACATACCATGTATATGTGTATACACATACACATATATAAAACCATATTTTTACCCTTTTATTTTGGGGTGTTCATTCACATTCCTACTTATATGTTTTTAATTTACTATTGGAAAGCTTATTTCCAGCACTGGATTCATCATTCAGTAACCTAAATAAGTATTTGACTAACAATGAACAAATTACTTATTTTCTGAATTTGCTCATCTGGAATATGTGAATGACTCTAAGTTCCTCGGGGACTCTGGAAAGCCTAGCCTTGTTCCCACTCTCCCAAATTTTCTCCTTGGGTCTCTAGACAATCATTTATGGGTAAAAGTATAGAATCAGTGGTATAAAGGCTAAACATTTAGCAGAAATTATTCTCCAGTATAGCTCAGCATACTGAGGGGTTTGGAGTCTCAGCTGTAGAATGCATATTCCCTGTCAAGGAAGCTTGAAGAGGCTTCTAATCTGCTCATTTCATAAACAGGTTAATAAGATGATTTCTCTAAAGCGATCAAAGAAATCAGTAATCTAACTGACAATAAACAAAAACGCCTGGCCAATTCATGTTGATGTATGGCAGAAGCCATCACAATATTGTAAAGTAATTATCCTCTAATTAAAAATAATTTTTAAAGTGACTTTTCTCTTGATACACAGTGTGATTGAATGGGTAGGATGGAAATGCTATCATGTGATGAATCTTTGAATTAATATACACCGCATATGCTGATATACTTTATTGTCAGTGAACAGTGACAGACATCAATTATAATATGAAATCTAGAATGAATAGCACAGAAAACTGTGAATTCACATATGTCTCCATTATATGAAAACCAAATGGTGGTGGAGCAATTGCAGTTTACCTGAATTTTATTCTCAACATCAAGAAAGCAGAAAAGCAGCTACATATAAACAATCACTACTGGAAAACATAAGTAACTATTGAAAAAAATCACAGATGCTTGGGTTAAAGTATAGGTAATAGCAAATGCTTATCAATCCCTGTATCATTTCTGTCTTTTCTGGGAAATGTATTTTTAGAACAATCTTACCTCAAGTCATTTTTCTAATACTCAGCTACTACATTCATAGCAGAATCTAAATAAGAAATACATTTTAAAACTGCACAGAACTCTGCAATACTTGATAAATTTTATCTCAAGTTGTTAGTTTGGAAATATAACAGAAGTAGGGACAAAAGGGTGAAGAAAACAAAACAAAAAGCAAAGAGAATAATGTTGGTTGGTCGGCACTTCTCTAAACAAAAATGAGACATTTTCCTTTCTTTAGTTTAGTCTCATATTGTTCTCAAGGAATCAGAAAGCTTTTTCTAGACCCCTAATGCTTAATACTTTGTGTACTTTACTGCATGTTCTACTTCTCTGTCAGTATCAGTTAAAAAGGTTTTATGTAATAGTAGATTGATTATTTTACATTTATAATTGTAAATCTGATTTAAAAGAGAAAGTTGTGGGCTAAACCACAGTTTTAGGATATTAACAACAAGGCATCACTAAACATTTTCTTAGCCCAAGGAGATCGTGACTGTGCATTCCACCTCCCATAACATCAAATGTAGGAGGTTAAGTCTATGGCTTCGATGATCTTTCCAGATGGCCTGCAATATGGTGATGTGGTACCTACATGGGTAAAAAGAGTCAAGAAGGGATATAGACATCTCTTGCTCCATCTGGGATCAGTCTTGTGCAGTAGACTGATGAGTCTTAGGAAAGACAAATTGGGGCTCCCTTCTGCAGGCAAGTCTGGAGATTACCTGGCTTCTGACTGGGTTGCCGGTATTTTGAAGGCAGGGCTCTCCACTGGCAGGAAGGCAGCTGCAGGTGTTTTCCTGGTCCCTCTAAACTTGCCCTTTACTGTTGTCTCCAGAGTCCACTCTCCTGACATTTCCTAAACCACTTTCTATCCATCCCCCATAACCATTCTTTGACAACACCCAAAGTGTTGCCAAGAGCCTCTCTTCTCCAGCTAATCTGCCGCCTCATGGCCTCTAGTAGTATTCTGTTTTTTTTTCACTATCTTCAACTTCTACTTCATCCATCATATTCATTTTCCATCATAAGCTTCCCTCAAGCTTATGTGCTTTTTCTTTTTTCTGTCTCTCTACGTACCTGGTGATGAAACTGAATAGTCAGCTGGCCCTCTCGGCATGTTCCTTGTCTGAATGCCAATACTTGTTGCTCTGTCCTATTTAGAGGACCTGAGACCTTGATGAGGAAATATGCTCTGCACAGAGACCAATACCATGTCGGCAATCATGGGGAGAAATACTTATTTTCCTTGCTAAGCAAATAGCTTATTACTGAAAACCACTAAGAGCTGAGCGAAGTCTGTGTACAAGAAATGGCTTGAATCATAAAAGTCTTAGTTAGGCTTAACCTATTATATGTATACATAGAAGCATGCACAAGCACACAAACTGCAGCTGTTTATTTTAATTTTTTTATTTCTTTTTCTTTTAAATATGCCTTCTCTGGCAACCCCAAGCCAAGGATTAAATCAAGCAGTATCTCAGTGGGAATCTGATCCAGCCCTGTTTCCTGCTGGAATTCACACAAAGGCTCAAAGCCGTGGGAGCATGGCTTCCTCCCAGGAATCATCAGGGACTGTTTTCTTTACTAGTCTTTTATTCTACCTGGTTACTTCTCAATAAATGGACTGTTGACTGGTACAAGGAGAGAATCTCAGTATTGGTTCTTCACCTGAAAATACTATGCAAGATTTATTTGATTCTCTAATGATTTCTAATTGACAGGTACTCCTAGCATATCCTTAGAGGTAATGTGATATATAGTAGAAATGGATGAACCCCACAGTGAGAATCAGAAGACCTAGATTTTAACCAGAGCCCTGCAGTAGGAGAGCTCGGAGACACCTTAAGGTTTCAGGTTGTGGAATAAGATTATCTCTAAATCCCTTTCTAGCTATCAGTCAATGATTATATGACCTTCGAGTTCCAGTTTTATCCTTGTGGGACATAGTTATAAATAGCCTAACATATCCACACATTATTTGTTGCCTTGGCAGTTTTATGAAAATTATTGTTTCCGGAATCAATAAAACATAGTTATTCATAAAATTTTACTGCAAAAGAGAAATTTGATTAAATTTTTCAGTTTTTTTTTTTTAGTGTCTAGAGTACATCTTTTTACCTGTGAGAACTAAGGGAGGAGAGGAAGATAGATAGAGGGAGCACTGGGTTTTGAATTGTAGAAAACTGAAGTAAAGAAACAGAACTTTTCTTTTTCTTTGTTTTCAGAGGAAAAAAAAAATGAAAGCAAATGAAGATGACAGAGGGGGAAATAAAAACGGGTGGGTTCATTAGTTATTGTGTATATGGCTTTGTTATTGTTATTGTTTAGTCACTAAGTCCTGTCCGGCTTTTTTGTAGCCCCATGAACTGTAGCCCACCAGGGTTCTCAGTCCGTGGAAATTCCCAGGCAAGAACACAGGAGTGGGTTGCCATTTCCTTCTCCAAGTGATCTTCCCCACCCAAGGATCAAACCTGCATCTCCTGCATTGGCAGGTGGATTCTTTGCCACTGAGCCACCTGGGAAGCCCCAGGAGATGCACAAGATTCAGGTTCAATCCTTGGGTTGAGAAGATCACCTGGAGAAGGAAATGGCAACCCACTCCAGTATTCTTGCCTGGAGAATTCCATGGACAGAGGAGCCTGGCGGGTTACAGTCTATGGGGTCAAAAAGAGTCAGATACAACTGAGCTACTGAGTATACACATACGATTTTGTAGAATTGATGAGACCTGATACCAAGTTCACTAATTATTAAATTTTGGAAACAAAATTTATGGCTGTTTGACGATTGTGTTGGATGATGTACATATAGGCCCTAGCAAGGAGCCAGTTCTCCTAGAGCAGTTCTTGAACTTTCAAGTTCATGCGGATCACCTGGGAATCTTGATAAAATGTAGATTCTAACTCAGTGGGTCTAATCTGGGGCCTAAAACTCTTCATTTCTAAAAGTTCCCAGATAATACCAAAGATGTGAGTAAAAAGGGTACAGATTTTTAATAAATAAAGAGTGCCTTTGCCCTTCATCTTTCCCCTGCAAGAATAAGTACTTATTTACTTGAAGTGATAGATTGGAAGGTTGGTTTTGGTTGTTTTGAGTTTTGTTTTTTTCTGATCAGTATGCCTGTTTTGTATCAAAGTCATCTGTCACCTATAGTCAGGACAAAGGACACCAGCAGTGTATCATTTTCAAGTCATCTCATGTCAGCCTGCTGAGACAAGTTCCCCAAACTTTTCCTCAGCTCTGTGATCCTTTCTGTCTTTCAGCCACTGCTGTCAGCTCTCAAATGCTAAAAATTATTGATTAAAGTTGTCTCTCTCCTTTACACTAGAAAGACAAGTGTTCTCAGTAAAATTCTTTGCCTCTGCTTGTTTCAAACTTCCCCCTGTTAAGAAAATGTAACAACAACAAAAAACTCTCATGCTCTTCCAGGCTTGTGGTTTTACAATTTTTTTATTTTTTCTGTTTCTCCAAGTGATAGCAAAAGGCCTAGCAACAATTTACTTGACTTTCTAGCTCTTTCAGTAAATAATAGAAGATAATTTACTCTCCTTCTGTGTGATTGGAGCATATTTTAAATTATTCATTTAAGCTGGGTCTGTAATTAAAATTATGTGGGCATTTAGGACATTATTCTGCAAAAAATGCTCTGTGGGCTTTCTTTGACCTAGCTCATAGAGTCCAGATGCAAAACAGCATAAAAAAATTGAGGGAAAAATCAACCATATCTTGGGTTCATATACTGATCAACTTATTTGCCAGCTCTTAGGCAAAAGCCATAGATCTTTCCAGGAGATTAAGTTTCTCCCAGAGTCAGCAAGAAACTTGGAATCTTCTCTTACTGCACTTAAATTGAAGGCAGTCCTATTTCTTCCTGTCCCAATATGTTGATAGAGCAATAGCTCTTTAAAAATAAACGGCAAATAAAGAAATATATGCCTGTGAGAGATTCTATGATTTATTTTTTACAAATATTCTCTTCCTACCTGGCAATAGGATTACACATCTCTACCATTTCTAGATGACATGCAAGTTTCCCTCCCATTGATATCAAGTGGTTATGTGACTTGCTTGGGCCAATGAAATAGCAGAATTTGTGTACCTTCTATATGCACAGAAGCCCCAGGTACTATTAATAGTTCTGTCTCAGGCCCTCTGCCGTGAGAAGGTCATGAGCCAAGTGAGAGCTATTCCTTGAACCTGGCCCTAAAATGAGGAAGACATGTGGAGAAGGATTAGAGCTGCCATTGACTTACAGTCAACAGTCAACAAATCACAGGGGGAAGAAATAAATCTTCTTGTCAGAGTCGCTGAGATTTTAAGATTGTTAGCACAGCATAAGATGAAAAAGAAAAAGATGACCAGATCAGTGCCATGAAACCTATACAAGTAATTTAAAGGGAAGAAGAATGAAAGCCCTCAATAACAGAACAAAAAGTGAGCAAAATAACAATATAATTGTCTACATAAATTTTCAAAGGTAAGAACTCGAAGGTCACATTCTGCCTTGTGTCTCAGGAAATCTATACTAGGGAAGGTGTTTATATTTCACGTGGATTCTTTTTCTGCTTACTTAGGAGTGCCTGTCTTGAACACTTGAGAGGAAAATGACTGTGAGGTGTGTATGGGAAAATAAAAATCAGACTATTAATATTTTTATGTATGTAATAGGTATAATTGTAAGTGCTGCAATATATTTACTATCCTTGATCTAGAACCAAGAAAAATAACAAGGTAAACCTGAAGATTTATATGCAGTATTTTAAAAGAAGGAAATAAGATTTCTCTGTATTCTAGGGAAGATTCATTCTTTCTAATGGATGTCAACATAACAACAGAAAAGATAACAAAGCAAACTAAGATCTATGAGAAAGTTTGTTATGATGATTACTTATAATTATTTTAAAATTATTATATTTTATTAATATTATTTTGCCAGATAATCTATGTGATTTAATCATGATAATCTGAATCACACCTTTGGCACCTACATTGTAACTAGAAAGCTTTTTAGTCACAAGGGAATAAAAAGAGCTTTAATAATTCATCATTAATGTATCTTTATGCCTTCATTTCACTTCAGCCCACAAGCTAGTAGTGGAACAGATTCAAAAAAATGACCTCTAAATAAGGAAGTGTAATTACTCAGAGTCAAAAGTATGGTTAATCATATGTTTTTTTAAACTCTAGCAAAAATGCAATTTAACAGTCTCCTACGTCTCAGTGATTCATGAATGCTATATTTATGCATATTCATGAAAGAAAGACATAAAAAGAATACTTTGTCACTTTTTCCCCTCATTTTGATGTAGGCAGAACAGATACTAAAATGACACCTAAGCCATCTGTTCATCTGAAAACTCTAGAACTCCACATGACTGGCCCCACAGTACCCTGATGATCTGTGCTTTCAGGAGTCATGGTTGCCTTTAGCTATTTGGACACAAAAGTTGGAGAAATAACAATATCAAAATTTGGGACCCTAAACATTTTATCAAATGACTGTTTGTTTTTAGTAGCTATTTTCATTACACTAAATGTTTAGAGCTATCAGTCGAATTTGACTTAAGGTTGGTATTTTATAAATTCAATTGAGCACATAATTGTATCCAGTTAAGAAAGTCTCTTCTGTTTATCCCCAGAGAGTAAAAGACATTGGAACTAGTGAGTATAGAATTAAAAAAAAAAAAAAAGCAAGACAAGACAAAACAAAAAAGCCCTTTTAAGTAATGTGACCATATGGTTTATCATCTAATTTGGAAAACTTTTTAGAGTAAAAATGTTCCTACTAAATATCTAAGGATTGTCCCAGGCAAGCCAGGATGTATAGTCATACTGGCTGTAGGAAGAACTGGAATATAAATGCTGAATCAAAATTAATACAACCATTGACCTGTGTCAGAAGTTTGTTTTTTTTTTTTTTTTTTTTGGAGAGAAGAAGTTTGTTTTAATTGGGTTCATTGGGAAACTTCTTACATTCGTTCAACCACTTTACTGACTACGAAGAAATGGGGGCTGTCGAGAAAGGATTAGTGAAATTGAGTTGCCTGCTCTAACAGCTGACGGCTTTGACGATGGACAGAATGTGTTAAGGACTTTATGGGTGGTGTGTTATTTATTCCTTACTACAGCATAATGACATAGTTTCTCTATTTTACAAACCATAAAATTGAGTTTCAGAGATATTAAATAACTTGCCCAACTCTATTCAGCTAGGGTAAAGTGGAGCCTGACTCAAACTCAGTTCTATCCAGTTAGCAAAAACTACACTCTTTTTTAAAGCTATTGAGAATTTTCCCCTTAGGCCCAGGCTTTATCAGACTAAAAGGCAAAAGTCAGGAGAATCTTTCCTACTTCAGAGAAGAGAATGAATATCTAGCTCACTCTTTTATATAGCATCAAATCCATCCTCAGATTAGCAGCTATTAGAGTCTTGGCTTGTTCTATGTGAGACACAAAATGTTGGGTCTGAGAGCTAAACGTAATTCTAATCATCTCAACAGAAATCCATGCAGTCTAGTGGACAAAAGGTGGAATTTGTGCTCAAACAACTTGGGATTGATAACTTGGGAAAATTGTTCTGCCTCTCAAAGTCCTAGTATTCTCATACGGTAGTATTTACCTTACAGAACTGAAAGAACCACAGTAAATTAGATTAGCTCTATGGTGGAAAACTATACAATGCCTGGAACATATTAAAATCATGTATAGGGAATGTTAATTTTATTACTTCTCCTTACTGATAGCAGTGAAGGGCTTCAACATAGATAATGAGAAGGGAAAGAAATTTGAAAAAGATCTTGGTTTAAGTCCTAGTTCTGCTGTTCATCAGCTATTTAGCCTGGAGATAATCTCTGAGACTCAACTGCCTCACCTTTAAATGAATATTATAATAATAGGTTCCCTTAATATCTCTCAGGATCACTGTAAATTACATATGAAAGTTCTTTATAAAAGTGCATCTAAAAGTTCTTTTGCAAATAAGCACACAAGAGTTCTTTATAAATAATGATTCCAAATATAGTTATTATCACTGTCCTCTTCATCATCAACTCATCTTCTTTGTGACTAGGACAATAGCTTTCTACAATAACTGTAGTTGTTAACCATGAATGCTGGACTTCAAGTGAAAGTGATACATTGGTCTTCAGACAACACTTTGAGAACCACTTAGTAGAATACCACTGAGTGGCAACCCACTCCAGTATTCTTGCCTGGTTAATCCCATGGACAGAGGAGTCTGGAAGGCTACAGTCTATGAGATTGCAAAGAGTTGGCAAAGAGGAAGTGGTAGAATCTAAGGTTGAAAATGCAGGTTTAAACAGAACTTGGGAGTCTTTAAAGACATATATATATATGCTAAACATTTGGAATCCCGGAAGTTTTTTTGCCAGAATGGTAGCATGTATTGTGTTGGGATAGGAGATAGTAGCATGGAAATGTGTACACATTTGATGGTGTTTCCTGAGTAATAAATCCTTTGCAAACAGTGGAGTCTATCCAGAGCCAATAACAGTTCAACCTGACAAGAACTTCAAATACATATCCTAGGAATTTGATGAAAAACTTGATGTGCTATTTTTTTGTTGTTGGTTTCAGAATACTTCGCTGGGAACTTTTGTGATGATGGAACTATTCTGCATGGTATTGGGATAGTGGATATATGACTATGTTTTTGTCAAAGTCCATAAAAGTAGATACCATAAAAAGTGAACTTATTGCATGCAAATTTAGAAAATCAAACAGGATGTTGAGAAAACCCAAGATAGAACACAGACTATGACAAATGAATCTAACTGTGTAACAAATGAATCATATAACCACACTGAAACACGTGAGGAGGAAAGGAGTTGATCTGAGGAGCTTCATAAAATTATCTTTTGATTTGATACTGTCAGGCTAAAGATAAAAATGAACTGTACTCAAGCTGGTAAATTTATTTCTCATGAGATTATGATTAGCAAGTCTAAAACTAATATTACGTATATACTAGGGTTGAACAAGTAAGTAAATATATTAGACTAGAGTCAGCTTTCCCATTATCTAAGAAAGGAATTACAAATAAGCAAAAACAAAATGCTAGAATTAATTATGTGGTAGTTTATTGGAGTTGGAGATACCAATATGAACTTATTTTGATTTTAATGCACACAGAAATAGATACAGAAAGAAATATATATATATATATTTATACATGTGTTAATACACGTTAATATGTTCCCTAGTACTACCTTCTGAGATGCCTAGAGCAGTGATACCACATTAGTGGCAAGCACATGTATTGATAGCACCCAGATCTAGGTTCCTAATACCATTCTCCAATAAAAGAGAGCAGACATCCTTGGACAAATGGCTGATTCTAGGACTGGCAGGTAAAATGCAAGATGAGCCTGGAACATTTTGTGATGCCAAGATATAAGGAAGTAAATTAAAAAAAAGGATGAGTGACGTTGAAAAACATGACAAAAACTGGAACAATTTTGAGCTACAAAATAAATGTTGATAGTACTGAATTATAACTAAAAGAATAAAATTAGTATCCATCATTCATACTGATAAAATAAATGATTTAATACATAAATGAAGGAGAAGGAGTAATCCTCCCTTACAGAAGAACTCCAATTAATAAATTTAAGAATGAGAGAAATACACCATCACTGTCAGAGCACCATAGTAGTCATTGCTGCAGGTATGGCCTATGGATGTAAAAATAAGGGGAAATTTTAAAAAAGAAAGAAGATATCTGCATATCCTCAAAATATTTCCCACCAATTACTGTGGTGATTTTAACATATGTCCACAAATTCTTCGATACTCCCCTCCTAGAAATGGAGTTTAATTCTTCTCCCCTTTGCTACAAGGGAATCTGTGGTAGCTCAGATGGAAAAGAATCTGCCTGCAATGAGGAAGACCTGGGTTCCATCCTTGAAGTGACTTACAGCAAATGAATGGAGTATATAAAGGAAAAATAGTAACTTTACATTGGGGAAACATCATAGAAACTGTATCAAACAACTACAGTTAACCAGTAAGAAGACATACTGATAAAATACTCCTCCGATATGATAGGAAAAGAAGGGTTTATCAGCTCTGTGGTATTCTTACCCCAAATATATAAATCAAAATTGATGAACATCCTGCAAAACATATCAATCAGTAATTGTGAGTGTAAAGAAAAAAAAAAAAGAAAACCAAATGCATATCGCAGACTAGAAGATGCTAAAGAGACAAGAGAAGAAAATTCAATAGGGTACCCTGGATTGGATCTTCTAATAGAAAAGGATATTAGTGGAAAAACTGGGAAAATCTGAATGCAATCTATAGTTTACTTAATGATATTATACCATGTTAATTTCCAAGTATTGATAATTTTGTTCATAGCATCACTATGAACAAAGCTTGTGGAGGTGATGGAATTCCAGTTCTGCTATTTCAAACCTTAAAAGATGATGCTGTCAAAGTGCTGCACTCAGCAATGGCCACAGGACTGGAAAAGGTCAGTTTTCATTATAATCCCAAAGAAAGGCAATGCCAAAGAATGTTCAAACTACCATACAGTTGCACTCATCTCACACACTAGCAAGTTCAGTTAAGTACAGTTCAGTCGCTCAGTCGTGTCCAACTCTATGCGACCCCACAGACTGCAGCACGCCAGACTTACCTGTAAAATACCAACATCTGGAGCTTAGTCATACTCGTGTCCATTGAGTTGGTGATGCCATCCAACCATCTCATCCTCTGTCGTCACCTTCTCCTCTCGCCTTCAATCTTGCCCAGCATCAGAGTCTTTGCGAATGAGTCAGTTCTTCGCATCAGGTGGCCAAAGTATTGGAGTTTCACCTTTAGCATCAGTCCTTCCAAAGAATATTCAGGACTGATTTCCTTTGGGATGGACTGGTTGGATCTCCTTGCTGTCCAAGGGACTCTCTAGAGTCTTTACCCAACACCACAGTTCAAAAGCATCAATTCTTCGGCACTCAGCTTTCTTTATAGTCCAACTCTCACACCCATACATGACTACAGGAAAAACCATAGCTTTGACTAGACAGACTGTTGTTGGCAAAGTAATGTCTCTGCTTTTTAATATTCTGTCTAGGTTGCTCATACTTTTTCTTCCAAGGAGCAAGCGTCTTTTAATTTCATGGCTGCAGTCACCATCTGCAGTGATTTTGGAGCCCAGGAAAATTAAGTCTCTCACTGTTTCCATTGTTTCCCCATCTATTTGCTATGAAGTGATTGGACCAGATGCCATGATCTTTGTTTTCTGAATGCTGAGTTTTAAGCCGACTTTTTTATTTTCCTCTTTCATTTTCATCAAGTGGCTCTTTAGTTCTTCTTCACATTCTGCCATAAGGGTAGTGTCACCTGCATATCTGAGGTTATTGATATTTCTCCCGGCAATCTTGATTCCAGCTTGGGCTTCATCCAGCCCAGCATTGCGCATGATGCACTCTGCATATAAGTTAAATAAGCAGGGTGACAATATACAGCATTGACAGACTCCTTTCCCAATTTGGAACCAGTCTGTTGTTTCATGTCCAGTTCTAACTGTTGCTCTTGACCTGCATACAGATTTCTCAGGAGGTAGGTCAGGTGGTCTGGTATTCCCATCTCTTTAGTAGTTTCCAGTTTGTTTTGATCCATAGTCAAAGTCTTTGGCGTAGTCAATAAAGCAGAAGTAGATGTTTTTCTCGAATTTTCTTGCTTTTTCTATCATGCAGTAGATGTTGGCAATTCGATCTTTGGTTCCTCTGCCCTTTCTAAATCCAGCTTAAACATCTGGAAGTTCATGGTTCATGTACTGTTGAAGCATGGCTTAGAGAATTTTGAGCATTACTTTGCTAGCATGTGAGATAAGTGCAATTATGCAATAGTTTGAGTATACTTTGGCGTTGCCTTTCTTTAGAATTGGAATGAAAACTGACCTTTTCCAGTCCTGTGGCCAATGCTGAGTTTTCCAAATTATCTGGCATATTGAGTGCAGCACTTACACAGCATCATCTTTGAGGATTTGAAGTAGCTCAACTGGAATTCCATCACCTCCACTAGCTTTGTTCGAAGTGATGCTTCCTAAGGTCCACTTGACTACACATTCCAGAATGTCTGGCTTTGGTGAGTTTTCACACCATCATGGTTATCTGGATCATGAAGTCTTTTTTGTATAATTCTCCTGTATATTCTTGACATCTCTTCTTAATATCTTCTACTTCTGTTGAGTTGATACCATTTCTGTCCTTTATTGGGCCCAACTTTCATGAAATGTTCCCTTGGTATCTCTAATTTTCTTGAAGAGATTTCTAGCCTTTCCCATTCTATTGTTTTCCTCTATTTCTTTGCATTGATCACTGAGGAAGGCCTTCTTACCTCTCCTTGCTATTCTTTGGAACTCTGCATTCAAATGCGTGTATTTTTCCTTTTCTCCTTTGCCTTTTGCTTCTCTTCTTTTCACAGCTATTTGTAAGGCCTCCTCAGACAAGCATTTTGCCTTTTTGTATTTCTTTTTCTTGGGGATGGTCTTGATCACTGCCTCCTGTGCAATGTCACGAACCTCTGTCCATAGTTCTTCAGGCACTCTGTCTATCATATCTAATCCCTTGAATCTAATTGTCAATTCCACTGTATAATTGTAAGGGATTCGATTTAGGTCATACCTGAATGGTCTAGTGATTTTTCCTACTTTCTTCAATTTAAATCTGAATTTGGCAATAAGGAGTTCATCATCTGAGCCACAGTCAGTTCCCAGTCTTTTTTTTTTGCTGACTATATAGGGCTTCTCCATCTTTGGGTGCAAAGAATATAATCAATCTGATTTCAGTATTGATCATCTGGTGATGTGCATGATAGATCTTCTCTTGTATTGTTGGAAGAGTGTGTTTGCTATGATCAGTGCATTCTCTTGGCAAAATTCTATTAACCTTTGTCCTGCTGCACAAGGACATTCTGTACTCCAAGGCCAAATTTGCCTGTTACTCCAGGTATTTCTTGACTTCCTACTTTGTACAAAATTCTCCAAGCCAGGCTTCAACAGTACGTGAACCATGAACTTCCAGATGTTCAAGCTGGATTTAGAAAAGGCAGAGGAACCAGAGATCAAGCTGCCAACATCCGCTGGATCATTGAAAAAGCAAGGGAGTTCCAGAAAAACATCTACTTCTGCTTTATTGACTACACCAAAGCCTTTGACTGTGTGGATCACAACATACTGTGGAAACTTTTTAAAGAGATGGCAATACCAGACCACCTAACCTGCCTCCTGAGAAATCTGTATGCGGGTTAGGAGGGAACAGTTAGAAATGGACATGGAACAACAGACTGGTTCCAAATCTGGAAAGGTGTACATATAGGCTATATATTGTCACCCTGCTTATTTAACTTATATGCAGAGTACATAATGTTCAGTGCTGGGCTGGATGAAGCACAAGCTGGAATCAAGATTGCCAGGAAAAATATCATTAACCTCAGATATGCAGATGACACCACCCTTATGGCAGAAAATGAAGAAGAACTAAAGAGCATCTTGATCAAAATGAAAGAGGAGAGTGAAAAAGTTCGCTTAAAACTCAGCTTTCAGAAAACAAAGATCATGGCATCCGGTCCCATCACTTCATGGCAAATAGATGGGGAAACAATGGAAACAGTGAGAGACTTAATTTTCCTGGGCTCCAAAATCACTGCAGATGGTGACTGCAGCCATGAAATTAAAAAACGCTTGCTCCTTGGAAGAAAAGTTATGATCAACCTAGACAGCATATTAGAAAGCAGGGACATCACTTTGCCGGCTAAGGTCCATCTAGTCAAAGCTATTGTTTTTCCAGTAGTCATGTATGGATGTGAGAGCTGGACCATAAAGAAAGCTGAGTGCCAAAGAATTGATGCTTTTGAACTGTGGTGTTGGAGAAGACTCTTGAGAATCCCTTGGACTGCAAGGAGATCAAACCAGGCAAACCTAAAGGAAATCAACCCGGAATATTCATTGGAAAGACTGATACTGAGGCTGAAACTGCAGTACTTTGGACACCTGATGCGAAGAACTGACTCATTTGAAAAGACCCTGATGCTGGGAAATATTGAAGGCAGGAGGAGAAGGAGACGACAGAGGATTAGATGGTTGTATGGCATCACCGACTCGGTGGACATGATTTTGAGCAGGCTCCCAGAGTTGGTAATGGGCAGGGAAGCCTGGCGTGCTGAAGTCCATTGGGTCGCAGAGAGTCAGACAAGACTGAGAAACTGAACTGAACTGATTGATAATTTTATTGATTATTTATCATTGATATTTAATAACTATCTGATAATTGCATAAGATTTTAATTTTAGAGGAAGATAGGTAAAAAGTATATGGGGACTCTCTGTTCTGTTATTATGACCCCTCTATACATCTAAAATTAAAAGTTAAAAAGTTATGTCAAAATAAGACTTTGCCTTATTAAAATGATGAACAAATTAATTTATCCAATGGAATTAAGCAGTTAGAAACACTAGAAATATTTTGTTAGTATTTGCTTTCTTCCTCATTTTGATTTATTTTCTCCAAGTGTCTGATGTAATTTTCAGAGCATTTTGAACCTGACATTCCCTCTCTCCCATACCACCTCCAGCCAGCATTTATCTGGAATAGAATCAACTTTCCCAAGCTTTACCATACTCAAAAATCAGCAATTCCAAGCTCTCACAATACCAACTCAGGATTTACTCTCCTGCTTGCCTATCTCACCCAGTTATTTTGTGCAATTCTCTAGGTGGTTGTTTCTCAGATAAGTCTTCCCAAAGGCATTTGCATTTTCCATAAAGATATGTGAAAGATAAACTATACCTTCCTTAAGGAACTAATTTTTTAACTGCAAGCTGTTAGGCTTTATAGTATGTGGAGTGCCTGTAGTAAAGGAAAGTCTTTCCTGAATTCTTCAGATCAAACTATAGAATATTTCTAAAGCCATTTCAACTCACAGCCTTCCTAATTTAAGGGTTTATCATCCTTTGCCAAATGTGCTCTCCACATTCGTAATCATTTCATGCAAAATAAAAATTATACATCTGTTGAGATATTTTCAGTTCTCTATTTTACACATCTGTCGTTCTATGACCCTTCTTATTAGGAAGATTTGTCACCATATGTAGTCATAAAAAAGACAGGAGAAATAGGTTAATTGAATATTTATGTGTAACTTCAAAACAGAATATATACTCCTCCCCTCCACGGTTTGCACTTTGGGAATATAATTTTCCCCCTCTCTTCCTTTGGGTTTCATCTTCCCTGAGTGGAGTTGTGTGAGTATGCATGTGTGTTTATTAACTTGTTTGTGTAAGTAGAAAATATATAAAAATTCATTTTAAAACATTGTCACCAAGAGGATAGAATAGTAACTTGTTGTAAATTGATTCTTTTTCTTAGAATTGTATATATATCCAAGACAATACGCGCAACGGAATTCATACATTATCATGGTAAATGCTTCTGAATTGCTGAGTAAGCCAGGAAATTTAATGTGACATAATTGTCATATTGTTTCAATTTTTCAAATAGTAAAGAAATTCGTTTTCATTCACTGATAGAGCTGTGTGCATCTCTCTCTTCAGCACATGCTTCCCATTTTCTGTCTAGCCAGTCTTTTGACTAGGTAATAAGTACATTGTCTCAGACATATAAGAATTTCAGACATATTACATGGAAATATGAGTTCTATGTTTCAAATGCTAAAATCCATCAGGGAAACCCCTGTTTTCAGTACCATATAGAGGCTGCTATTGTGCATTAAGTTTTGATGAATCTGGCTCTCAGAATTCATCTAGAAACTCTTTTATTTTAATTTAAAGAGAAGTTTGGCAACTGGTATCTTATAGTACATTAAATAATATCCTCTAGAGAACAAACATATAGACACCAAGAGGGGAGGAGGGGGTTAGGTGAATTGGGATTGACAAATATATATATTACTATGTATAAAATAGATGACTAATGAGAACTTACTGTATAGCACAGGGAACTCTATTCAATGTTGTGTGGTGACTTAAATGAGAAGGAAATCAAAAAAGTAGGGGAAATATGTATATATATATATATATATATATATATATACATAACTTATTTGCTTTGTTTTTCTGTTTGCAGCAGAAAATAACACAACAGTGTAAAGCAACTATACTCCAACAATTTTTTAAAAATATTATCTAAATAGGTATGTCAAGTTCAGGACTTTGTACCATCTTTTATAATCTAGTTATAGCAAGTATAAGATGATCTATATTCGTTACATAACACTATAGAAAATACCTTTTACTAAATATACAAGCTGATATTTAAGAACATTATCAAATAGAAACCTAAACAGAAACTTGGAAGAATTTCTCAAGGATCTTTTCCTCAAACCTATGTATTATTAATACCTCAGTGAGGGTGAAGGACACTTGAAGATATTGCCAATCCCTAGGGTTACAAAGAGCAACAAAGGAACACTAGAAGAGATTTTTATCTGTTCAAAGATAGAGTACAAACAGTCTTACCAAAGAATATTTATCTTCTTTCAATGAATCTTTGCTAACTTCATTTTCTTAAATAACCTATGAAAGGAATAGGATTTGACAAAATGTTAAACTTTGGACATTGACTGGCTGTTTCTATGTTCTGTGTATACTTAGCTGGAGTCATCAAATTTTCACTCCTGGTCACTATTTAGAGTAGCAGGTTAATTTTCTCCTTTCTTTAGGCAGTGAGCATATATATATGGTACCTTTAGCTATATGTTAACATTCTAAAGGGCTTCCCAGGTGGCTCAGTGGTGAAAAATCTGCCTGCGAATGCAGAGGCCGCAGGAGACTTGGGTTGGATCCTTGGGTTGGGAAGATCCCCTGAAGAAAGAAATGGCAACTCACTCCAGGATTCTTGTCTGTATAATCCTATGGACGGGAGCCTAGGGGGTACAATCCAGGGGGTTGCAAAGGGTAGGAAACGACTGACCACACATACACACAGACATTCTAAAAATACTATGCTTATGTTTCAGATAACATTATGAACCAACACTCAGAAAGAAAATTCTCTTTCTCTGTTTAAGGCTGGGAGGGTGACATGACACACAGACATCTTTCCTCTTCTCTCCCCTGGCAGACATTGCTAATCAGCCTTGATCTTTTTTGCTACTTAGCTAATTGCAGCCTCCAAATACCCACTACCAATCAGTCATGATTGACATGTAAGAAATACCTATTCACTTAGAGACATCTGAGAATGACTAGCTATTTAAACTGGGATATGATGTAAAATATGTGTGATCTGTAATTTGGGACTAAGCAGAAATCAGAGCAGCCATAACTACAGCTTCTCAATTCATTACTTCCAAGGCTAGTAATGCTTTCTCAAATTCAGTTTCAAGTGGCTGCTCCCCATCTATCAGAGGAAAAGGAATCCTTTGAAAGAGTTTCCCTTACAGGAGGGATGGAGAAAAGCAAAACTGTTGAGTACTTTGGGGTACTTGTTGTTTTTCACTGGCGATACTGAAAAGATCTTGAGCTTAGAGATCTTGATTTCCTGGGTTTGTTGCACGGAAGCTTCCTCTTTAAATATACAAACTGCTGTCATTTCAGCCTTCTAGCAGGCTCTACATGCAGGGCATCTTTGGTTCTGTAACCTGGCTAATTAAATCCAGAGGAGAAAAAATTCAGGAGCTTGATGCTCAAAGTGATTCTCTAATCAAGAGAATTAAGAAATTCAGCCTCAAGGTTTTCTTGTAGGTTGTCTAAATCTTTTTACCAGGAAATAGAAGAGAGTAGGGCTCTGTGAAAAAGTACTGCCCCAGAATAGAGATTTAATACCCTATGCTGAATTTCTTGGAACTCGGGGGCAATAATATGATGCAGAGAGCGAAAAACTCCAATATAATAGATGATTTTCTGGCTGCAAACTCTTCACCTTTTGAACAATTAAGTGACTCATTCTTCCTTAAAACAGAAACTATTTTGGAAGCTGAAGAACACCCCCCTGATAATTAAATGACCTCTGCTAGCTGATGTATACTAAGAGAATAATAAGATTGTTTGATTTTTATATAAGTATTTCATTTTTAAAAAAAATATTGTCTGTAATTAGCAATTTAATATTGTCTAATTAGCAAAATAATATGACCCACAATTAGCTCTTGATTGACGTCTGTCTCAGTTATACTTCATTAAAGCCCAGTTTTTCAATAATAGAACAACCAATATTAAAAAAAATTTTTAGGGTTAAAAAGTTATTTAAACCATTTTAATTGCCTACTCTAGCATCTAATATGTCTGAAAGGCATAAAGATGAAAGTCAAACAACAAAATTATTTTTATTCACAAAAGTATTCATTAAAGCAATGAATCTTCATTTAGGATGCTGATTTGATTGTTGCAATATAAGTCCTTTTCTGTAAGCCAATTTACAATTAAATGTTACTTTTAAATCTTTTAAATGTTCTATGATGAAGATATTTGATACTAACCAAAAGAAATATAATAAATAAGGACAGGAATTCTGTACCTAATTAAATGTAATTATTAGGAATATGTTAATAATATAAAGACACTAGAATGTATCTACACACTCAATTTTGAGTTCAACAATATAACCACATAAGTTATTTTGAAAGCCATCAGCTATTAATTTTTTTTTTTTTGAATGTTGGTTTTGTGTACAACCACGGTCTCAGGTAAAAATTTCAAAAACTATGGACAAACAGATGTGAATCCTTGTCTGTATTCCTAGAAAAGGATAGAAACTGTTACAGCAATATATTTCAGATGACTTACATCTCAGCTATGACTTAAAAATATCTCCATTGTACCATTCCTTTTAAACCTTTTCATCTGAAAGACTTATCTATGAGTCAGATTTCTGCTCTTATGACACATTCTGAGAGTGTCTGGCCTACTTCTACGGCTTAAAGTGGATTCATTAAAATGAAGTACATTAACATATAAGCCGCAGACTGAAGATGAAATTGCCTTAAATAACTACCAAGGAAGTAGGTGTAAATGAAAACAGTTATAAGTTGAAAATTAATTCAGGCATTAATACTTTGATATCAGACGGATTCCAGGCTAGGCAATTAATTACTCATTCTGAAATGCTGGAAACAGCCTTATTATTTAAGGACATAGGAAAATGTACAGATGAGACTGGTCACTTAAAAAGAGGATAAGTATAAAATATAAGATGCGATGATATACACTGTTAGGAAAGGTGTTCTATGGGAGCAATGTAGTTCAAAATGTAATCTCATTTCTGGATGGTGCATACTCAGTGGAAATTTAATCATATGGAAAAAAGGAAAAAGTAGGAAATTGCATAAGTATATGTATATTTTACAAGCTAACTTTATTCTTTTTCAGAAAATATAGAATGTAAATAAATGAAATCTGTGTTATGAAATGTTAAGAACAGAAATATAGCATATGTCTCTATATTTAGGTCAAGTACAAAGAAACATCTTTTCCTGACAATGCCAATTTTCTATATTGTAAAGGAATTGGAAAGTTTCAGTTGTGAAATTTTCTGGAGAATATAAATAAAATCTATTTTTGCCTATTTGTAATCAATGTAATTTAAGAAGAAGGAGGAGGAAACGGGGAGGAGGAGGAAGGGAGAGGAGAAGAAGGAAGGGAATGGAGAAGAAGAAGAAAGGATAAAAAGGAGAAGAAAGAGGAAGAGGAAAAGAAAGTATATATATCTGTGATTAAAGGTACAGAAGTTTTCTTACTTTTTGCACGTATTTTGCTAGTATACACGTGAATGTAAATGAATTCTTTTCAGGCTGCAAATCCTTTTGGAATGAAAGAAAATATACTTTTAAAAATTAGCTACAAAAGGAAGCTTTAAGGTCATTTGACCAGATGATCAATGAACTTTGTATTTGGTGTAAACTCAAGTCAGTTGGAGGAACTGCCTGGAGCCTAGTACCGAAAAGGATTTTGAGACTGCCATTCTGGCCAGCAGAAATGAATGCCCTAATCGCTAAGTGGTGAAAAGTATGTGTGGAAGCACGGAAACTCACATACTTGTTCTTTGCCCTGATTTAAATTTTTCATTCTATAGCCCATTAAAAAATGGAATTTGTCTAGAATTTTAAACATGAGTAAGCACAGGAAAGGATAAGACCTCAGATCTCTTGATTTCTAGTCTTTTTTTTTTATTACACAATAATATATCTGAATATTCTTTGTGTACATATTTATATACTGTGAACTTCTGTTTGTGTATATATGTGTATGGCAGTCTGAATATGCCTTTGAAATACTCAACTATACAAGTAGTCTCTCATGTAATGTATCTCCTAAATTCTTGTTCTCATTTATTTGGAAATAGAGCAGATGATTAAAATTCCCTCAAATAAATAAAACTACAACTGATTTTTCCTTCATTATTGTCTGTAATGAAATCTGGTTTATTTTCAGAAATTTCAATGTTTACATTTTTGGAAGAGGATCACTGTGAAAGAATGCACGCTAAGTCGTGTCCGACTCTTTGAGACCCTATGCCCATAGCCTGCCAGGCTCCTCTGCCATAGGATTCTCCAGGCAAGAATATTGGAGTGGGTTGTCATGATCTTCTCTAGGGGATCTTCCCGACTATGAAAGAATAAAGGTTGCATATTATAAAAGAGTAATGCTTACACATTTGTTTTAAGGTAGGAGAAATTCCATTGGCAATCCATATGGAGTTTGCAATGTTATTTCATTAAGTACTTATAAATAATATCTAGAAAAATTCTCCTTCAGGATGTAAAATGTAGAGTCCCATGCTATGGTATAGTAAATTTCTTTTATAATGTTGGTGTCTGCAACAGCATAATGTCCATGATGTAGGTGTTCTAAGTTACATTCAGAGAGATGTATTATACACTTAAAATGGTGATTATGTAGGTAGGGCTGACTTCATAGCTTGCCCAGGTGTTATATTTCAAGATGCTAGAAAGGGAACAATTTCCCTAAATCCTTGCCCACAGGCTGATTGTTACTCTCAATACTACAAGTAGATTTTCTAAACCATGGAAAAGTATGGTCCAGTCTCTTCTACTAAGTGATTTGGATAAGGAGCTGAAAGTGGATGTCAGGAGATATCCTGTGAACACTAGTCTAGGCTGTATTCTCAGGAGCTAGAGGAGTAGTTGACCACGAATATGCAATGTTTTGCAAAGGAAGCAAGAATCTGGGAGCCATGTATCTCAGGATACATCTCATGTGGATGTTTTATACCTGTGATCACAGTGTTCTTGCATGAAGGGCTGAAATTCAAGAAAAGTCAAGTCCACAACAGTAGACAAAGAAAAATTGGGTTAGAGGAAAAAATAAGCGTCACCGTCAGGATCCTGTGGAGCAGGTGTGAGTTAGAACCTGGAGAGGTCTCTTGAGGTAATGGTGTTTCTAGGAAATGGAAACTCCAGGACCTAGGAGAGGAAGAAGGTCTTAAGGACATAAAACAACAAGAGCCAAAGAATTTCAACTTTAAAATGGTATGTCATTTATAGAGTAGTATGAGTGATGGAGAAAAAAATCTGTGGAAGACTCTAAAGGTAATATGGCAATGAAGAGAATGAAAATGATCATAAATGGAGAGGTGAATATATGCTAAACTTGAGAGCTCCACATAACACATGGTTGGTGATAAAGGATGAGAAAGACAAAAAAAAAAAAAAAAAACCTCGAAGACTAACTGACCGCTCTACCATTTGGCCTTTGACAGTAGAAGTGATTATCCTACAATGCTGCTAAATTTATGGAGGAGTGGGCAATTTATAATATACTTTAAGCTTACTATTTTACTATATAAATAAGGAAGGAAATGTATATCATTAGAAACTTCCTTATCATTCCTAAAGCAGAACCAAGTGTCCTTTCTGGATTCTGGTTTATATGGTACTACATAATTCATGTCACAAATAAGACATCCGTTTGATAGATTTCAACCAAAATTTACTGAACACTTGCTATGTGCCTGGTGCTACACTAGGAACTTGAGATTTCAGTAGTGGTCAAATGCTGAGATGATCCCTGTTGTCAGTCACTTAGGGGATACAGAATAAATATCTGAAAGAATCTGTGAAAGAATATTATGCAGACAGAATAGATACATTACCCACCTCCCTTCAGTTAGTGTTGTTGTAAGCCAGGATTCTCTCCTGCATATATAGTACTCAAGAGCATGAACTTTCAGTTTTAATAGGCCCAAACCACTTGTTTGGTGAATGGCCATGAAAAATCACTTTACTTCTGTGCCCTGGTTTCTACACATATGCAATGTCTGTTAAAAAAAATATTTTAGCAGGAATATTCCAGCAGAAGAACCTAGATCTGATTCTGTTCTACTTCCAGGCATAGGGAATATTTAGGCAAGATTGTGTGATTTTTTTCAACCAATGAGATTTTGAGCAACCATATGTGGGGCTTTTGTATCAAAACACAGAAGAACCAAAATTGTGTTCTCTTTATCTCTCAAGCTGACCAAGGAGAACATTTGTTCTTTCCAAGCAGTAAAATAACATGACAGTTATCCTGATCTCTGAGGGAAATATAGATATGCATGTAGCAAGGCAATAAATATTATTCTAATTCCTTGTGATTTTAAAATTACTTATTAACACAGCACTGCCTAATTTATTCTAGATTAGATGAAACATTTGTAGTGTTTAGCACAATGTCTCAGATACAGCAAACACTCAATAAATGCTAGCCTTCACTCAAGACACAGACGGTTTCTCTGAAAATGCTTAGTTTATTTTCCTGGTGTTTAGGAGGCTGATGTTCTAGACATTTCTCTTGCATAAAAACTCTCTTATTCTTTGTATGGGGAAGCTATCAACTTCTCTCCACACAGACTCATATGAAATGACTAACTCCTTCTTTTATTTAAATCACTGTACGTTGACAATATTTGCTCTACCAAAGGGGCTCATGTTATTCAGCTCCACAAAGTCGCAAATAATATATATTTGAAAACAAGTGGTAGCTGATGTAAGCACCAGATGGCTCAAACATAAAATCAAGGGAGCTGCTTTTAGCTCTACCCCAGGGCTCTTAAAGCTGCCTTCTCAGTGCTCCTTTATATGTTGTAGTTTATTTCTGAAGTGACAATAAAATTGGGAGCAGCAGAATGGAAAGGAGCACCACAGCCTCGGCATGTTTTAACAATCTGCTATGCATATGAGATGAAACTTTGCCATCACCAGAATCAACAACATCTTGACACATGATTCAAACGTCAAGAATATCCAAGAATGTAAGATGTCTTTGAAACAGTGACAAGAAGCTGAAGTCAAATCCAGATTGGAGTCCAATGCCTGACAGAATTTTGTCTTCTCTTTTCTGAAAGCTGATAAATATGGAGGGCACAGTTTTGACCTTGGGGGCTGGACCCCTAGGAAATCCATTTTTACAAACCCTTGCATTGGATGGCCGCATGGAGTGAATTTAGTGTGAAAGTGTCTCAGAGAAGTGTTATGCCCTGAGAGGCAGGAATGTGCCTACTCAGATATGCACCAGCTATGGAAAGGCTCATGAGGCAGCAGGACTGGCCCCATGTCAAGAAGAGAGCTGGTGGGACTGTTCTGATGCTGTTTTGCTACATGATAAATTATCTCTAACTTATTGGCTTAAAACAACAAATTTTTGTTATCTCAGTATCTGTGGATCAGAATTCCAGGAGTGGTTTAGCTAGGTGGTTCTAGCTTAGGTCTCTCACGAGGGAGCAGTCCAGGTGACAGCTGAGGCTGTCGTCATCTGAGGTTTGATGAGTCTAGAGGATTTCCTTTCAAGAGCATTCAGAGTGTTGTTGGTAGGAGACCTCAGTCACTTCCACATGGCCTTTTTTAGCTGCTTGTAGCAGGCCTTTTCCCAAGCTATTAATCAGAAAGGTGGGCAATGGGTGAAGCACTCAAGACAGAAGTTGTATTGGCTTTTTTAATCTAGAGCAAAGTGACATACTATCACTTCTGCCTCAAGCTATTGGTCAAACACACCAGCTCTGGTACAGATAAGGGAGTATCAAGGTCAGCGTCATAGGAAGTCATCTTGAAGGTTGACCATCACAGGTGCCATGGCTGTAGCAGGGCTAGCAAAGCAGTTATCTTCATGGCTCTTCTCCTTTCTTCTGCTGGACTAGCAGTCCAAGATGTGCATGCAGTCCACACGTCTGTTTGGATCACACTGATGCGGAAGAATATCCTATTCATTAATCTCTTGGTTTACTTTAAAATTTTTTATACATCTCTAAATATCATTCACTTTATCTTCTCTTTCTGTGGTGGCCCATTCTTACTTTGATCCTTCTGCAAGAGATATTAAAGCAGCAGAGCGAATAGTCCAGTTTTTGGAATGCCTTTTCCCAAATAGGAAAGACACAAGAATAGACTGTGAGTGGTAGAAACAGTCCATCCTCTTTCCACTCCGGTGATTTTGCTAAATTGTAAAATACTTGCGCTCTCATTTCCAATTAATTATCCACAAACAAATACTTTCTGATCTATTGTCTCTGTCTCTTGACAAATGAATAAATTAGACGGACAATATCAGACAACAAGGAAAAGGACTGTTGCATTGAATTGGCGGTAAGAGAAAGATTCAAACAAAGAAACTTAAATTAGAAGAATAAGAGCTATTCATAAAGGATTTTCCACCTCTTACTTTAGCTGTATAAAAACATCCAAAATATCAAAACATTCCAGAATAAAAGGAAGGTGTAGACACAGTTATTGGCCATAATAGAAATTTTTAAAAATAAAATACAAACAATTTTAACAGTGATTTGTATGTCAAACCAATTTGCCAACTTCCCTCTAGCTTTTCACTTCATTCTGATCCATCTAAATTTGTAGTCCTGTTAGCCCTTAGCTTGAAATGATTTACAGAGGCACCAACAAATAGGGCATTTCTTTATATAGAAAACTGATAGTTGGTGATGTAGATCTTAACTCATATTACACGTGTTCCTTAAGTCTGGAGAGCTACCCTTTAACAAACAGCATCTGTGAACTGTAATATCTTCTGAGGCTTAACTGCTAAGTGCACAGGCTCTAGTGAGTCCAGACACTCTGGTTTTTAATTTTGGCTAGGCCACTTACTTTCTGTGTCACCTTAGCCAGGTGACTCAATGTATCTAGGCATAATTTCCTTCTCTTTAGTAATGGGGATTATAATGGTATCCACTTCTCTGGAATATTGGGGTGAATAAAAGGATTTACATGTTTAAAGCATTTAGAATATTGCCTGGCATGTAGTCAATACATATATGCTTCTAAAATCTCAACCTTTGAAAACACATTTGACCTCTTTATTTGGTGACAATTTATATTTTATGTTTATGTTATATCAATTTTATTTTAGCTATTTTCCCCCAATTGAAAGTGTGTGCTGTCTTAATTATCTTTGTATCCTCAATGCGTAGTATATCATACATAGTAGGTACTTAGCTTTTGAATAAATAGATGAATTAACAAATATATCAAGTGATTTGATTCTTCATGGTGAAAATTTTATTTTATCCTCTATTTAATGAATGAGAATTGTTCATCATTATACTAATGACAACTAAACCGGGTTAAATAATTTGGTAGGGACTCTAGTGACTTACGGAGAAGGCAATGGCACCCCACTCTAGTACTCTTGCCTGGAAAATTCTATGGACGGAGAAGCCTGGTAGGCTGCAGTCCATGGGGTCTCTAAGAGTCTGACACGACTGAGCGACTTCACTTTCACTTTTCACTTTCATACATTGGAGACGGAAATGGCAACCCACTCCAGTGTTCTTGCCTGGAGAATCCCAGGGACGGGGCATCCTGGTGGGCTTCCATCTATGGGGTCGCACAGAGTCGGACACAACTGAAGCGACTTAGCAGCAGCAGCTAGTGACTTAGAGCTGCTGTGTTAAAATTTTTGGAAATCGTAAATAAAAGATTACATTTCCTTTTGGTAGTGTACCTCTTATATGCTTATGATACCAGATGCCTCTTCACAGATATAGCCATTTAATCCTTAAAATCATAATATCTTTGAGTTGAATTCTATCATGGATACAGTATACAGTAAGTTCCCTAGATATGAACCTTCAAGTTGCAAACTTTCAAAGATGCAAACATGCCTTCCATCAACGTCAAATGTGAGTGAAACAGCAGCTCTAACCTCCATCTCCTATTACTGATGATGCTTCATCTCTACCATCTCCCACCTCCTCCCCATCCTCCAGTCAGTAACTCTTCTTGCCTCTTCACTCGATGCCAGCTTCTCGACACCAGGGATTGTACTGTACTACTGTACTTTTCAAGGTATTGTACTATAAGATTAAAAATGTTAATATTTTGTGTTTGCTTTTGTGTTTTATTTTTGTGAAAAGTATTATAAACCTATTACAGGAAAGAACTACATAGCCATTTGTATTAGTTGGGTACGTAGACTAACTTTGTTGGATTTAGGAACAAACTGTACTTATGAACATGCTCTCAGAACATAACTCATTCTTATGTAGGGACTTATTATAGTAAGATTGCTAATTTACAGGAAAGAATGAAGCAAGTGATGCCAAAATCACATAGTTAATTAGGATCCAAAATACAGAAGTATATACAAGGGAGGAGTTGTAGAGAGAGATTCCATCCTTGTCAACTGTCAAAATCTTTATAAGCGTCCTGAGTTTTTCTTAACAAGGTCGATTCTTCCTATAAAGGCAGCTGTCAGGGATTCCTGCTTCATGTAGCTCATCAAATCTATAGGAAATGGAAATTTGGAGAGATTTATCACACGATGAATCATTTCTACAAAAGTGTCACAGCCCACACACAGTTAAAAGACAAAGGCAAAAAAGTTAAGGCAAGAATATGGTGAGAGAGGGACTTCCAGTGGTTAAGACTCCAAGCTCAGAATGCAATGGGTATAGGTTCAATCTCTGGCCAGAGAACAAAGATCCCACATTCCATATGGCATGGCTAAAAAAATTTTTTTAATTAAAAAAAAAAATGCATGATGAGATAGTGACAGAGAGACAGAGATATAGAAGGCAGTGGACTATCCAAAAAAAATTGAGATTTAAAGGGATATATGAAACCTTGAAATCAGCAAAGAGCATTGACTTTCAAAGCAGTCTAATCACTTCTAACCTGAGACAGTTCAGGAGAGATTATTTTCCCACAAAATCTTTTTGGTAGTTGCCATGGAAGCCAGCAAAACTCAAAATGAAACTCCTATTAATAAAAAACAGAGAGACATATGTAGTATGCCTCTTCCTGATAAGAACAAAATACCCCTTATTCCTTCTATGGACTGGTCAGAGGCAGACAAACAGATCCTGATCTGTGGTTTTATGCTCAGCCCAGGTTCTGTAAATTCAGCATGAGACACCCACTCCACAAACCATTCCTCCCTCTTATAACAGACTAGGCTTTATCAAGTCAGAGATACTGTCTCTATCTGCACACTGTTGTGTCTCTGACATCTAGCATAGCATTCTGATATGCTGTGTTATATGCTATTATTAATTAATAATAATTAATTATCTTTGAGCATGAACCAATGAGTGACATGCTTCAGGTGGCATCAGCAGCCAATCAGTTGGTAAAGCAGGAGAGCTTACCTGGCAGTCAGGAACCCCGAATTTTCATCTCGGTTCTAATCCCAACTAGCATTGTGGTAACTGACATGTTTTCTCTATTTCTCTCTCTCTCTCGGCTCTCTGCTAAACATTGTGATTAAAGAAATAGTCCTACAGAGGTTAGATAAGTTGCCCAGGGCTTCAGAGTTCATCACAGAGCCAGGACAGATTTCCAACTCTGCCTTCTTTTCACTGTACTTTGCTGTATTCCTATAAAGTAAATCAAATCTCATTAGAATTATAAACTACTTGCTACTACCAAGCACAGCTACTCAGACTGCTTCCTACCCACCTCTCCAACAATCTTCTATCCAGGTCTGTCATTAAATAGATGAGAATAATAATTATAATACATAAAAAGAATGTGTATGTAGTCTATTTACATGATGTTAATAATAACTACTAACTTTTTTTATGTCTATTACATACGAGGCACTATGCTAAAATCCTTACAGAAATTGCTTAATTGTCACTGTCGTCTTAAAAGGCAAGTGTTTATTTTCCCCATTCTATAGCTGGATAGTTCAATTCAGTTCAGCCACGCAGTCGTGTCCAACTCTTTGCGACCCCATGGACTGCAGCACGCCACGCCTCCCTGTCCATCACGAAGTCCCGGAGTTTACTCAAACTCATGTCCATTGAGTCAGTGATACCATCCAACCATCTCATTCTGTCATCCCGCTCTCCGCCCACCTTCAATCTTTCCCGGCGTCAGGGTCTTTTCAAATGAGTCAGCTCTTCGCATCAGGTGGCCAAAGTATTGGAGTTTCAGCTTCAACATCAGTCCTTCCAATGAATATTCAGGACTGATTTCCTTTAGGATGGACTGGTTAGATCTTCTTGCAGTCCATGGGACTCTCAAGAGTCTTCTCCCACACCACACTTCAAAAGCATCCATTCTTCGGCGCTCAGCTTTCTTCACCGTCCAACTCTCACATCCAGACATGACCACTGGAAAAACCATAGCTTTGACTAGATGAGCCTTTGTTGGCAAAGTAATGTCTCTGCTTTTTAATACGCTGTCTAGGTTGGCCATAACTTTTCTTCCAAGGAGCAAGTGTCTTTTAATTTCATGGCTGGTAAACTGAAGCCTAAAAAAGGTAATTTACTCAATGCTACCACTATGAGATGCTTTCCTCATTTTTCTAAGTGATGAAGTGAAGCTCAAAGAAATTATGACTTTTCCAAAATTACTGCACTAGGAAGTGACACTACCTGATCTCAGGTTTCCCAACTTCCAGCACAGATTTTCTTTTTTTCTTATCCATTGCCACTAGGCACTTTTGATGCAAAGGTACATTAATTTGGCAAAAATACACTATTCAAATAATTTATACAAATGAACAGGAAATAGTCACTTAAAACATATACTATTTCAGCAAGTGGTAGAAACATTTAGTGAACAGAAAGGGAAAGGGGAGCCTACCAGTTTGAGGAAAGATGAGAGGTTATTTAATTTGACCAGGAAAGATATAGAAAATGTTGTTTTCTAATAGTTTCCTTTGTAACTCTCTTTCTCACATACAGCTATGGTGAGCAAAAATAATGCTGAAACAATTGCTTTGACTCCATATAAGGTCGAAAGCCTAATAAAATTTTAATAGCTAAACATTCTATCCAACTTAACTTGTGTGTGCATACATATATATGTACTTTATATGTGCATATATATATACATATATATATACATACACATGTATATACTCACCATATACCCTATTATATATACACATACAGACAGTGCCAAACTTCTAATGATTTGTCCTAATTTTTTGACTTTACAAAGGTGCAAAAGTAAAACATTTCAGTAGAAACTGTACTGTACTTTAAATTTTAAATGTTTATCTTTTCCAGGACTAGCAATTTGTGGTATATAGTGTAGTATGATGTTGGGGAGTGACAACAAATCAAAGCTCCCAGTCAGTGCAGCAGTCACATGGGTAAACAACTATTACCCTTACACGAATTCCGTGCTCAGATGACCATTCTGCTTTTCACTTTCAGTGCAGTATTTACTAAATTACATAATATGTTCAACACTTTATTATAAAATATGCTTTGTGTTAGATGATTTTGCTCAACTGTAAGCTAGTTTAAGAGTTCTGAGCATATTTAAGGTAGGCAATGCTAAGCTTTGATGTTTTCAATAGATGAAGTATAATTAAAAATGTCTTGTTTTATTTATGATATTTTCATCATTTTATTTAGGATGGTTTATTGGGACAAACCTCATTGTGAATCCGAGGAAATCTGCTGTATGCATTTGCACTTTTTCAAGTCAATTTAAGGCAGAAAGGAAAATTTTTCCAAAGTTAAATGTGCTCCGGAATTTGTTGGGTCAGACTTTAACACAAAGTAAAATTGTTATGGGGTCCTTGATCTTCAGTTGCTTGTTCTCCTTGCCACGTGGAATGATCAGGACCAAATTTTAATGACAAAAGTGAAATTATGATACCAACTACCCTGGCACATTACTAAAGAGACTTGACACTTTTTGATTTTTCAGTTTTAGGCTAATGCTGAGTAGATCCCTGTGAAGGTTTCTGTGTTCCTCATTATCACTGGATTGGACTGAGCCTCTAATTCCATCGCTGTTATATACTTGCTGTTTCTGTCTGGGCCTCGTTTTCCCCATCTGTTAGATGAACAGGAGGGATCAGAACAGCCTCTAAGGTGTCTTCAGGCTGTAATGTCCTTTGCTTCTAAGTGGGATCATTTACTTGGTACCTTTCTACTCAAAGGCACAGCATGTCATATTCTCAGCATCTCATATTCTCAAGAGCACTGCCCAACACAGACTGTGCTGTAGCTAAAATTGATAGTAGCAGACTCACACCAGAAGTGAACCCATGTGACATCTCCTTCTGTTGTCTGTCACCCACCTGAACAAGTACATCATTCAAATGTGGACACTAAAGTTTAGTGTATCCCTAAGTGGATATAATAGTTACAAGATAGATTCCCCTGCTACATGCTCCTGAAGTACCTTGTATTTATTTTCCAAGGTTGTTAGCACCTTGTAAATTATGTAATTATTTTATTGTTTTTATTTATTGCCAGTCTTGCTTGCACTATAGTTTCCAGAGAAGGAACTTTGTCTTATTCACCACTGTATCAATACACGTAGCATAATGTCTGGAAAATAGAATATCCTCAAAATTTGTGTTGAAAAGATATGAATAACTTCATAATAACCTCAAAATTTGTGTTGAAAAGATATGAATAACTTCATAATAACCTGATTTGTCAGTGTAGCAATATCAGGCAGCTCTTCTCTGAGAAAGCCTCTGTAGTCACCTCTCAAAGCTCTACCCTTGGCCTTTTGTATTTTTCCGAAGCTGAGCCAATAGCGTAGCTGCTCCTTGGCAGGCCTGGCTTTTTGCTAGCATTGGTATCCCAGAAAGCTGTATTGTTGCCACATGGATTCAAACAGAGTGTTGGGAGGGCCATAGTAACTTATATTCTGCCAGCCTATTCTGTTCCTCCTGTTCCGTGTTGAACCTGTCCTTCGACTCACCTGGCTCATAGAAGCTGGATGCAAGTGTAACTCACTTTACTGCCTGTGAGAGATATCCCATCGCATCCTTCTTTGTCATGGAGTTTGCAATTGTAGGCCATTTCACACTGGCCGACAGGTGGGCTCATTTAACATGTCTTCAGTGGAGCCAGCACTTGAAGGACATTTACCAGCATTCTCAAGCTGCCTTTTAATTACTACTTTTCAATTTTTCTTTATGACTTGGTTATTCACAAGTATATTGTTTACATAGAGTCTAAGAATAACTAGAGATTAAGATCTTATTTCTATGATATCAGAAATTTTTGCCCTTGATCAGAGAGGAAGGATACAAAGCTCAGTATTGCCCTTCTATACTTTGTTAGGTGTCTTATCTTAGTTATTCAACATGAAAAACCCATCTTACCCATGAATGTTAACTTGTGAAAGATCTTGTAGCTAGTATGTGGTGGAGATTTGAGTTCATTTCTCTATGACTTCAACATATGAAAGGCATGCTTTACATGGCTGTTTTAGTAATAGTGCTGATTTCAATTCATTAAGCTACCATTTAGATACAACGTGTCACACTGGTGAGTGAGGTACTAATGCAACGAGATGGGTATGACAAAGCTTCTGGGAATTCGCCAACTCCTTAGGGAGCCCTGTGCCAACAAAAACCTAAAGACAGTCACTAAAAGCCATTCCTCTGCCTCGTCATATATGGGGGAGAATTGGGAAAAGCACACTGGTTGCAATTCAGTTCTTGAAAGTAATTAGGATTTTGTAGGTTTAAGACAATGAATAGTCCAAGTATTAATTACCAGGTGTCTAGGCCCTGCTTTTCCTTGTGCAATATCAATACAGTGGACTTTTATAAATATATCAGTAGTTAATACTCCTCTTTTGGATCCTTGTTGTATACTTCACTATATTTCCTTTTCATTCTGATTCTTATTCTGATTTGAATGAGAGAGAAAACCAAGTGTGTTTGCTGAAAGCAGAGATATTTATTCTTCTGTGATATTGATAGGTATGCTTCAGGAATAACACTACGCTCTCATCAGATTCTTTTTAAAGATTATCTACATAATGATGAAAGTTACACAGTCTTCAGCAGCAGAGTACCATATGAAATATTCACTAATACTCAGTTTTTCCATAGCCTTTGGAGTCAATGTTACAATTAGTAAAATCTGGTGGTTTATTAGAAGAATTCTGGAACAACCATGTCAATCCATAGTAATCCAAAGCATGGGCCAAAATTTTTCCAAAATTCTCCTCTCAAAACCTCATCCACTAGAGAAATATGTTGGAACAACTGTATTTCTAGAAAGTTATTGTATTAATATTTTTAAGCACGTGAACGCACCATTTGTTGTCAATGCCCCTTTGTTATTACAGAAAACGTTTTCCTTACTCATATCAGAACTGGCTTTAGGTCAATTGAGAGGATATTTTTATTTTCGAAGAGGTAGTTTTAACCAAGGTTGAGTATAGTAACATTTCTACTGCCTTAGGACATTTACCAGGATGATTAACAGACATGGGTTTGTTTTTTTTGTTGTTGTTTGTTTGTTTGTTTTCATTTTGAACATTGGACTTTGTTTTCAAATGGATCCCAGAGGTATACACACATGCAGAGATACTTAATGCAACCCTCTAATTTTTACACCTCTGTAAATTCCTTTACTTCACCACACACACGTACACGCTCAAATGTCTGCAAACAATAGCTGCATGTAGCAAATTTCTTCCACTAGGCATAAGCTTCTCAGAAAAAAATGAAAACAATGCTGAATAATCTTGTGCCTTTGTAAAGTTACAAAGAATTCTTGGTAGTTGAGTGAAGCTAATGTTAGCATGTAGGCTTTCCCTTGTAAGCATTTGAAAATACTTTAATTTTTTTTTAATTAAAAGATGTGATTTTCTTGAGGGAAAAATATTTAAGGTTAAATTATATGATATTCACTTATAATAATATAAAGTGTTGATAGTGCACTAATGGTTTTAAAGGTCATTTACCATAGTTTCATTTAAAAAATAGATTAACTGTTGCTGCTGTTGCTGCTGCTAAGTCGCTTCAGTCGTGTCCAACTCTGTGCGACTCCATAGTCGGCAGCCCACCAGGCGCCCCCGTCCCTGGGATTCTCCAGACAAGAACACTGGAGTGGGTTACCATTTCCTTCTCCAATGCATGAAAGTGAAAAGGGAAAGTGAAGTCGCTCAGTCGTGTCTGACTCTTAGCGACCCCATGGACTGCAGCCTACCAGGCTCCTACATCCGTGGGATTTTCCAGGCAAGAGTACTGGAGTGGGTTGCCATTGTCTTCTCCGAGATTAACTGTTAAGAGATCCACAATTACTTGTTTTCCCAGCAGTCACTATGTTAAGTGATTTGTATGCATTATCTCTAAAATTTACCCTCACTACAGTATTAAATGGTAAACACTATTTTTATCTCCATTTTATTAAATGTGCAAACTTACTGAGGGGGAGTAGCATTTTAAGTATTGGATTCAAGATTTGGTCTTAGGTAGGCTTCCTCCAGAACCTCTGTTATCAACCACTGTGCTAAAACACCTTTTAAACAACCACCATATAATGGGAACCAAAATAACTCAGGGAAGTATATGGACCAACATTATAACTTCTTTATTATATATCAAAAGTGTTAAAAGCCAGAGCTTGGGTTAGAATCACACACCTAAGGTTGTCAGATGGGATGGAACCTAAGTCTTCAGACAACCAGAACAGTTGT
Organism: Giraffa tippelskirchi; assembly: GCF_054371585.1. Lineage (NCBI taxonomy): Eukaryota > Metazoa > Chordata > Mammalia > Artiodactyla > Giraffidae > Giraffa > Giraffa tippelskirchi. The sequence continues at coordinate 149,336,068 of NC_137279.1, forward strand.
TGTCATGCATTCTTTCCCAGAGGCAAAAGTGTAATATCTAAATTGACCTCTTTGCACAGGGTCTCTGGTATTCTAGTGCCCTAAGAGGCCTGACATACTCTTTATGGGCCTTTCCATAAAGGTAAAAGAGAAGGGTTGCCTTTCCTGTCTTCAATGTCCAGCTAGCTCACAGTCTGTCTTCTGCTGCTCCCATCAGCATTAACTCTGCTTCAGGGCAGCATCTTCTTCATTTCTACTGTGGAAATAACATTACTTCCACTCCACAATGATTGGGAGTCAGAGATTTCAAATGAAACCATGACAACCAAAAAGATGAATTTCTGCCTTGTCTCAACACACAAGCATGTTATCACTCAACAGTCTGAAACATAACTCACACACATCAGGGCTGTATAATAACAAAAAGATAAAATAACAACCTAAAAACCAAATATGACCTTCCAAAATATGTATGAATGAAGGGGTTTGATACTGGATAATTCTAATATATTGTGCATGCAGAGTTGTAAAACAGTAATTAACGGGGTCTATAGAAAGAGTCATTACAAATGGCTCCTTCTTATAACACCACTCTATGTCCTCAATACCTTGTTTTAATATAACAGCATTTTCTCCTGTCATGGCCAAAATCGCATTTACTAACAAAGTAAAGTCTTGTTTTACATGACACCTCATTTTTCCACATAACTGTTGAAAATGTCTGTCTTGTGAACTTCTCTTCACCTCTGTTTTATGTACAATTAAAATCATCTCTTTGCTGAGACCATTCCCTACAGGAAACGCAATTGCCCGGGATGATATATTCTGTCATTAACCCTGGAGCGCTCACTCTGATTCTCCACATAATGAGACACATAAGAAAGTCACACTGAAAACCTTACTGTTGTTCATCAGGAGAGCCCACTCGGCACCTCCTGAAGAATATTTCATGGCTTACAAGTTGATTACTAAGACGACAGAACAACAGCTCAAATTTGATCCTTATAAAAATAACCAAAGTTCTTGAAAGCTAAGCAGTCTCTGGTCAAACTACTATGCTGACAGAGTGGGAGTTTACAAGTTCAAGATTCTTATTTGATTGTGTAATCTAGTTATGATAACCTCCTCTAAGCTATTTGGAGAATTGTCCTTCTATGGCATCAAGGTTTATACAGAAACAAACAACTATATTTGGTGTGGGCTTGGAATATGAGAACAAGATTGGAAAATCATGTGTTATAAACCCTTTGCTCTATGCAAAGTCCTCTATTATAGAAGCCTCCAGAAATTAACATTAAATTTGTCTCTCTTTCATTTTTGGTTGCAGAATTCACTCATTTATTGGGTACCTAAAATAGAAAGACTGTATTGTTGAGAAAGCTAGTATTAGTGAAGAGTTGTAAGATTATACAATTGCATAGAATATCCCATTTAGGTAATTAAAGATATAATAAAACTGAGAAGTTTATTTATTCTGGAAACTAAGAAATGCTAAGATATTCTAGCATTACATCTCTCCCATCACTACTCCTTATTGGCTGTGACTACCAGAATGATAGTTAACCTCTCTGTGCTCCGTTATCTCATTTACAGAAAGGGAATTAATAATAGTAGGTAACTCACAGCATTGTTAGGAAAAGGAAATGAGTTCATATAGGTGACTCTACCTGGTATATTATGAGTTCAGTATATGTCATCAAGTGGAACTAATACAATCATTTTTGTTGTTGCTCAGTCACTAAGTCATGTCTGACTCTTTGTGACACCATGGACTGCAGCACGCCAGACTCCTCTGTCCTCCACCATCTCCCTCAGTTAGTTCAAATTCACCTTCACTGAGACAGTGATGCTATCTAATCATCTCATCCTCCGCCACTCTCTTCTCCTTTTGCCTCAATCTTTCCTAGCACCAAGGTCTTTTCTAATGAGTCAGCTCTTCATATCAGGTGGCCAAAGTGTTGCAATAATATTAATAATATAACTATTATATTATTATATTCTTATGTAATAATTACTAATAATAATTGCATTGTTATAAGAGCTGTTAAAAAAGTAGGTTATAAAAATTGAATTGATATTTAATGGCTGATTCATGTGAATGTATGGCAAAAACCACCACAATATTGTAGAGTAATTAGCCTCCAATTAAAATAAATAAATTTAAAAATAAATTGAATTGTTATTTAAAGAATATAAGAAAATTTACAACAGACTTGAATCTAGTCAGCTTCAACTATTACCCAGGCTATATTTTCTATGGGAACTTCCCTGCTGGCTCAGATGGTAAAGAACGGGCCTGCAACATAGGAGACTCAGGTTCAATCCCTGGGTCTGGTAATAAAATATTATGATTCTAATTTGTTTGGAGTTATAAGGGGAAAATTTTAAAATTTATGTTAATAATATATGCCTACAATTTGGAACAAAAGTCCCATTTAAAAATTAAAGTGCATTTGTCTTTCACAAAAATTACAAGATCTTGATCTGTAAATTTCTATTCTTACCTAAGTTAGAACTGTTAAAAGTGCTTTATATTCTGTAGTTATGTTCCAAGAGTCAGTGTGACTCCTAAATTACTCCACAGCATAGTATATTAACCTTTAAATTGGAAAAAATTAATGCCCATGTTCTGGTGGAATTTTGTTATCTATATAGTTTCAGTTATTCATGATGTTCTGCCATCTTTGCTTCTACTTGGTAAAGTTAAATTCTCCCCAAATCCCAACACTCTTTAATTTTTTTCTTCATTGATTTAAATACTAATTTTTCCTTTCACTTCTATAATTAATAACAAAAACTACTGCTGCTCCTCACTCTCACTTGGTTGTTTGTATAAAATATCTTTAATCCTACCAATATACCTACAAAGTAGGAGCTATTATATAAGTTCAATAAATGAGGACACTAGGGGATTGAAGAGGTTCATTAACTTGCTCACCATCATGCATCTGAATACTAACAGGTTTGAGATCTGATCCCAGTTTTACCTGATCCTTTTTAACTCACCCAACTGTATCAAGGTCAAGGATTCTAGCTGAGATTCATTCATTGCCCACATCCCTCAGCAACAGCTTTTCCCAGTCTGGGTGCTTTGACTCTCCTCACCATGGTTTCTCCCTTTGTGCCCTTGTGTGACCTCTGGCTTTTTATAATCTGAATCTCCAACTAACCAACTTCTCTGGTCCCAATTCTTGTTTTACATAAAATTACCTCAGGAGGGATTCTGCTATATTCTCGCCTATGTGGGAAAAAAATAGCTTGCTTTGACTGTGAAACTAAATTTATAAAGTGGATCCTGTGTGCAACATAATTTTTCATGCACCAAATTCCTGTATTCTTTTAAAAGCCCTTTCTGTGAGACAATGTGGCTTTACATAAGCAATTTTGCTTTACATAAGCAAGCACAATGAAGAGCTTGGTTCAATGGGAGAGCTATTTGTTTCCACCATTCTTGCACTGAGATGAAGTTGTAGTTGCATGCCACGCCATCTTTTTCAATGAACTCTCAAAACAGCATTAGAAATTCAAAACAACGGAAGCCAAACAGTTGAAGAAATTGAAGTTCAAATGTCCAAATTACTGAATGTTGAAAACTCTGTTCACTGTCCTACTGCATTTAGTTTTCCCATGAATAAATATTCCAATTAAGCTTTTACCTTTCAAGTCATTTTTTGCTTTCATTTCTTTTGATTATAAAATCCTTTTATTTTCATACACAGTCCTACCATATATTAATGAGATTTAATATATAGCATTAAACTAAGTTTAACATAAGTTTTCATTACTTTTGAAAGAGTTTTTTTTTTTCAAATTTAAAAGTAAAAGAGCATAAAAATATTTGAGGGTTTATGCCAGCCTAACAAAAGAATAGTTTCTAAAATAAAGCTGTATTTCTCTATGATTTTGTATTTCAAATTTTAATTTTCTATAATTAATGGAATTTTGACATAAGGATTGAATACTTTAATATTCCAAAGCCCTGCATTATACAACCCATAGGCTCTATGAGACCAGGCATTTTTAACTGTTTAATTAGCCACTGTAATCCCAGCTCCTAGAATATTGCTTAACACATGGAAAGAATTGAAATATTAATTGCTGTCCTTGAAAAAGGAAAATAGAAAAACTTCTACATTTTTAAGTAAGGTTATGCAGAGCTGCCTTAGTAAGTTTCCACTTCTCAGCAATACCAAATCACACAGCCAGATGGATGGCTAGACTATTGAATTTTTAATTGTAACTTGTTAGCTAGATAATTGTGGTTCTGGAGAAGACTTGAGAGTCCCTTGGATAGCAAAGTGATCAGCCCAGTCAACCCTAACAGAAATCAACTCCGAATACTCATTAGAAGGACTGATGCTGAAGCTGAAGCTCCAATACTTTAGCCACCTGATGCGAACCAAAGAGCCAACTTATTGGAAAAGACCCTGATGCTGAGAAAGATTGAAGGCAAAAAGAGAAGAGGGCATCAGAGGATGAGATGGTTGGATAGCATCACTGATTCAACAGACATGAACTTGGGCAAACTCTAAGAGATAGTGAGGGACAGGGTGGCCTGTAGTACTGCAGTCCATGGGGTTGCAAAGAGTAGGACATGAACTTAGGCACATAACAATAACAACCACATCTGGCTAATTATATGGCCGCTTGAGAATGTCTCTCTTCAGAGAATCAACTTTGTAGACTAGGACACGGACTTTGCCTCCCAAATAATTGACACTCAGAAATCTTTTTTAGAAGCTCCATTTCATAATGCTTGATAAACTGAAGTTTTATTACTCAAACCAGTAGCTGAACTAGACTAACAGATAAGAGTGTGAGTTTACAACTTAATGAAATTTGTTGTTGCCATAGAATTATCAGTAGAAGAATCGGTGAAAGACAGCAAGAGCCCCAAAGAAGTTGACAAAAAAAAAAAAAAATTTTTTTTTTTTTTTTTTTTTATACTCCACAGCATTTCTTATACTCAGAGACAAGGTTTTGCATCGTCTGCCTTTAGGGTGTCTGCCTTTACCTCTTATAATCATACTATATTTGTTTCTAAGACTCCAGGTTAGTTTTTCAATATCATAGGGCTTGCCAATTAACTAGGTTAAAGAGGAATAGATTACTTATGTGAAATTAATACTGAAATAATTCTCTCAGGATGTTGCATTATTAGAGTTCCTCAAAAATGTTTTCCTAATACTTTCATTCTCTCTCATGAAGAATTGTTCACATTCTTTAGGATGATCAGTGATGCTATTTGAATGACTACTGTTATTTTTATGTAGGCTCAGTCACTCAGTCGTGTATGAATCTTTTCAACTCTATGGACTGTAGCCTACCAGGTTCCTCTGTCCATGGGCTTTTTCAGGGACTATCATGTAATGCTTGAAAAATAAACAATCCTATTAAAAGATAACTTAAAGTGTAAATCTTAAATAAAAATACATACATGATTTAGGAAATTCCCTAGATGTCCAGTGATTAGGAATCTTCATTCTCACTGCCAAGGGCCTGGATTCAGTCAGGGAACTAGACCCTAATAGCAGCTTAGAATGGCCAAAAAAAAAAAAAAAACCCAAAAAATCATAATTTAAATATATGCCATAAATATATATGACATGGTGTTTATTATTTGTTAGATAGTTACTGGAAAATTATATTTATGCACCAAAGACAAAGTTGCCCTTTAATTATGAGTAAACTATAGCCAGCAATGTCTTTTAGACATGCAAATATATTTTATGTCATTCAAAACATGTACATGTTTGTGTATATGTATGTGGTATGTGTGTATGTTTTTTTTTTTTTTACACAGACAGACATAGCAGGTTCTCCAAGTAGCCAATTTCTATAGATATGCTTGTAAAATATGAGCTTTACTTCAAAAAGGCATTTTGAGAATATCTGAGATTTACCTATGATTTAATTTTAGTACATATTAAGATGAAACACATGATTGAATGATTATCAGAGCTGGCATCAGCTCTCTCAGAAGAAGGCATTCTCCATGTAAGTTTTGCTATTTTTCCAGAATGAAGCCTTTGAAAACTGTTGCTTGAGAACTCTGAGCACAGGCTCTTAACCTTATCACAGTAAAACTAGATGCTATAGATTAGAGTGTGAAAATGACTCCTAAATGTTGGCTCAGAATGAAAGCTCAAAGACAGTGATGAGGTGCTGTGTATCCCTCAGACTGGATTTTGTTTAATGGTTTCCATGGTCAGGGGAGTCTTCAAATAAAAGACCACCTGTGTATATGTTGCATGACTGTTGATTGTCTCATGAGTGTTTGTCTTCTTTGTAAATAACACACAAAATGTTTTTCTTTTCTTTCCTTTTCCCTTTTTGTAGAAATTATTGAGCCTACTACCTCTAGTCCTGTCACAAGTCCAGGTCAGTATCCACATACATTCACAAAGTATGTCTGGGTACTTTCTCCGTTAAACAAGACCTCTGCATTGTCATAGAAATAAACGGAGTTGAATACGGGCCGCACGCTTGCGGCACTGCTCTGATGTCTGTTACTTGTCCTCGTCTATCTGTGGTTTGTCCTCCCTTTGGATTTGTGATCGGACCCTGATTTGAGGCTAACATCTTTTGCTTTATTCTTTAGGGCTTGTGCAGTAAATCTGTGTCACATTGTGGAATAGTTACAAGGTGATTAGCTTCTGTGATATCTTTGCAAACAGAGCTGTAGAGAGTTTACAAGGCTTTCCAAGTAAGAAATAGCTATTAAGAAACTATTTACTTTGGCCTGGTATCTCATTATTATAAAATCATTATGAAACAGAACAATGTTTAGTGCCTCTGAAGGAAACAATAGCTGGGGAAAACTTATACTTTCACTCTTGGAATATCATAGTGGAAGATTTGGTCTCTTGAAACTGTCAAGTCCAAGGACTTATTTCAGTTGTTGTCTTTAATTTTCAGATAGTTCCCAATTCAACCACAAATACTCAGTCTGAAAAGATAGACCATTGTTATAAATGTGTTTTTAAGCATTGTTTTCAGCTGAGAACATTTCTAGGTGACATGAAATCAAGATAAAAGCTATTGATATGAGAAACAAACTTTATCTTGTTATATAGGAATTTAGCAGTTCATTTTAAATGTTGGCTGCTGGCTATTTAAAGAAGAAAGTGGAGTTGCTAAAGTTATTTAACTTCGAAAAGTTCATAGGGATTTCTTGTAACTGCTGAGTTAAAGGATTTGTTGATGCTGCCGATCCATAAAGAGGTATAAGTTGGTTAAATGGTTGTTTCTCCTCTCATTCCAGAAATGGCTCTAAATTTTAGTCTAAAACAGGATTTGCTGATCTGAGAAACTGAGTGTTTTAGAAATTAAAAAAAAAAATTCTTTCTCAAATTGTAATCAATCAAAAAATGCTTAAAATTACTTTAGATGATTATGAATTATCCCCACCCCCCAAATGAAACAATTTCAAGCAAGTCTATGATTATGTATTTAAAGAATCTCATAATATAACACTTTCTGGTCAAATTATAAAATAGATTTTTATAACCTCTCAAACTGAACCTTGTTTGAGTAGTCTACTTTAAATTATTTTATAGTTGATCCATACAAGATTTAAGTTATATGATTAATAACATTTTTTAATTTTACAGATAGAGTTAATAGCCTCCTAAGTTTGAGGGTCATGATAATATAATTAGAACTCTTAGTCATTTGAATATGATTTTTCTCTTAACATAAAAAACTCACTAAGTCTTATTGCTATCAATACTTATGGCCTTCACAGAGTTACATAATCTCAGGTTCATATGAAAACTTAGAGTTATTAATCTTGTTAGTAAACTTTTGATCTCTTTTTCTCAATCAGTTTTAAAGAAGATATTAAATTATTTCTGTATTGCTATATCACCTAGATGACTGAAGTGGAGATTAGATAAGTACTTATTTTCCTTCCTAGGCATTGCCTGAATTATTGAATAAAGTTTTCATACATTAAAAGGATATAGTACCTTTCTTATCTATTAAAATAAAAAAGAGTAGAATGCAAAGTAGTTTAAGAAGTGGTGTCTGGTGGCATTCATTTCATAGCATTCACTAACTTTGTGGTTTTGCAGAAAGTTTTATTGAAGATAAGTATAAAAGTACTCTTTTTCAGTGAGCCATCTGTATCAAGAAATCATTGAAAGAAAGTACCTTTCAATAGCAGGAAATCTTACAAAAACTTCACATCATAAAGCAAACAAAAAAAATTACTCGTACCTCTACAAAGATTCATATTTCTTCAAACAATGAGTAGCATAACAGTTAAGAACAAGACTTCGGAACCAACTGCCTAGGTTTGAATCCTAGCTCTGCTACCTTTTAGCTATATAAATGTAATCAGGTTTCTTAACCTCTCTCTGCCTCAGATTTTTCATTTGTAAATGGGATGGGTTAGGGTAATAATATTACCCCCCTCATAGAGCTATTATGAAAATTGAGTAAATTTGAGGAAAAATGTTCATATATATATATATATGTATATATAGCATATATGTATATAAATTACACATATTATAAATACACACTGATAGATTATATAGTCTCTCAAATACTCTGAGACCTTATACTTATTGCCACTGCTTATAGAATGCCTGAAGCAACAGTCATTCAAATGGTTAAATGGCCATTGACCCCAAATTGGTCTATTCATTGCTAGGATTCAATGTTCCAAAATCATGAATACATGAAACATAGTTTAAAATTGAATTCCTTAGCACTGCAAACTTTGAAGAAGATAACATAAGCTTATTAAAAGAATATGATAAATATTATTGTAGAAAGGATATTAAATACACATTGAATTGAAGAGTAGAAAAATAAGCACAACTTTCAAAGAAGTTCATCCTTCATTAATTGTGGATTTGTTAAAGGCCTCCAGAGAACAGTTTAGTTAGGGATTGGAACATGTGGTTATAGCAAGATTTAAAGAGTGGTATAAATGATAAACAAAACCTTTTAAAAGTATGTGCAGTCTGTTCTGAAAGATACAAAAAAAAAGAAGAAGAAGAAGAATTTGACAATATATAACTCTAAGCAAAAGATCATTAAAGGTAGATGGGAAAATAATTTACCCTGTGAATATCACCAAACTGTTAAAGGTTCCAGTCATTTAAAACAAAGCTTTAAAAGCACATTATCCAAGTAAAAATAGTAAGTGAAATCTCACAAAATTATTCCAGGGATAAGAAATAGTAGATTTTTTTTCAAACTAGTCCATTTATGGCTTCTACGTAAGTGGAAAAAGAGAATGTTAAATAAGTCCAGACAGATTTCATATTTTGTAATATTACTGACAGAGAGTTAAAGGAAAGATAAAGTGGATATAGTTATGAAAATACTAGACACATTGAAAATTATTGAAGAAAGTGGATTTGTATCATTTATACCCATAAGTTCTAAAGAAATGAAGGTCTTGAAGTCATAATTTATATTTTTATATATTCTTGACAAGTCAGAATCTGTTTCAATTGAAAGGAATGAAAATTGAATTATTAACATCATTATTCAAGAAAAGGCCATGAAATATAGTAAGTAATAAGAACAAAAGAAAACTCTGCTTTGATCACTCTCAGGGTCTCTAAGTTTGAAAGGTAAGGGACATTTTGTGAGGTATGAGATAAGCAGTGAATTTGAAAACTTATACTATTTTTATTGAAATTTCTGTGCTAGATCCTATGTTATTCTAAGTAATGGCCATCAAATTTAAAAATGCCTACCTTTGGGCAAACTCTAAGAGATAGTGAGGGACAGGGAGGCCTGGTGTGCTGCGGTCCATGGGTTTGCAAAGAGTCGGACACGACTTAGCAACTGAACAACAACCATTAGGCCAATAACTACTGCACCCTATCAAAGCAATTTAACCATTTCTATGCAGTATTTTTTAATTACATTTTGTGATCACTTTTGAAGTGTATTTTAATATTGATATTTGACTTTTTTTTCTTAAAGAATGGAAATGAGATTAAGGCTGAAGTCTGTCTACCTTGAATAAGACAAATAATATACTTAAAATTTTCTATTTGTTTGCTAGTGAAGTCTGTCTGAGAACATTACACAAGTGAGCTCTGTTGTAACCTTGAGCCCAACAAATCAAGGCTGAAATTCCTTTCCTAGAATCAAATTCACAAAATCTAGGTTTTATATTTGGAGGTTTTCACTACCTATATAACATAAGGAAGATCCCCTGGAGGACAACATGGCAACCACTCCAATAATCTTGCTTGCAGAATCCCATGGACAGGGGAGCCTGGTGGGCTATGGTCCACAGGGTCACAAAGAGTTGGACATGACTGAAGCAACTTAGTACACAAGCACATAACATCAAAGTGAATATTTCAAAAGTGAAAAGTCCAACCAAACCAACATTTATTTGGCTTCACTTAGACACACACACACACACACACACACAAAGTTAATTCTGCCAACATTTTTTAGTCTATAGACAGAATTTGGGGTTTGTTAATGCATTACAAGATGTCCCAACTAACATTTATCCTTTGTCCCTAGAAATAATCTTTAGAAGTCATCAATTAAAATTATTCTGTAAATTAATTTTAAGTCCATTCCATTGTTATTCATAGTAAATGGCTTTATTTATAAATCTTTAGACAAATGAGTGTCTTTTAAAAATATGATTTTTCCACATCTAGAAACAAGCAAAACGTCAGTTCTGAACCTTCAGTTGCACTTGATTAAAACTTCACTCTTTAAAACTGGCTATTGTATTTGTCAGCATTTTAAGATCATTTTTAAGTCCATGCAAGTCTAGTTCCATTTCTGAAACAAGACGATTGTTTTACCCAAGATCACTCAGCAAGTACATGACAAAACCAAAATTAAAATACTGAATATTTGATGATCAACTATGTGTGTCTCACTTTAAACAACAGAATTTTTTTTTGAAAAACAGAATGTAGACTTTGTAAGTAGAATCAATTAAATTCACCAGAAGATACCACATTATATAAAGAAATTCTACTTTAAATTGAATAATTCCTAATTCATCTACTTTCCAAATAATTTTTCACTTTGTTGACATTCTGGGTGTTTTAAAAGAAAAATACTTTTTATCCAGTTTATTCCAGAAAGGCTATTTCCTGTCTTCCTCCAAAGGATATTATTCATCATTGAGCAAATATTTGTTGAGCAACAACTGTATCATACACTGAGTGCTGGGAACATAAGGTTATTCTCTTAAGGGGGCTTGTAATCTAATAAGAAGACAGGCACATGTGTAACTAATCATTATCTAAGATAATATACTCCATAACCTCTGTCTATAGAAGCAAGCAGACAATTTTACCTGGGGGAAATTATTATATATATGAACAGGATCTTCATAGATTAGGCATGGCTGGTAAAGAATGGGGGTAGAAAAGTGTAGAAAAGAAAATGTAGAAAAATGAGGGTGAAATCTCATTTGATTTCTATATCTTTATAATCTACTACTGTGCCTGGTACTTAGCAGGTTTTCCTGTATGCCAAATTGTTTCAATGAAAATATTGAACCAAAACACATAAAAAAACATTTGAACCAAAAATTACGTACAAAAGTTAGGAGATTTTTTCATCACTAACATTGTAACATCTTTTGGTTTACATTAGGTCATTTTTTACATTTTTTAACTTATCTAAAGAGTAGATAGTAAAATTAAAACTAAAATTTTAATGTCAGCTGTAATTTACTACCCAAAGTCACTCTCTTGTATCAGTCTACAGACATTAAAGGTTCCTAAAAATACTTTTTATGGTAGCACTTCCTATGGTAATTGAGAAAGGATATTAAACCAGTTTTAAATTGCATCATCCAGTTATACGATAGAAAATAAAAATGTCCACCTTTCTGGGCTTATCTTTCCTCATGAAATGGATGAAAGAATGAATGTTTAGAAATCTATATGTATCCCAACTGGTTATAGAGTATCATAAGTATAATAATAGTAATGTGCTTCAGTAAAATACATTCAGGAATACAGACGGGTGAAAATACTCAAAAATCAAGTAATTATATGATAGAAAAGGGTGGGTAATTTATCCATTTATTTACTAAATAAAAAACTTTAAAAATCTCAATGCCTAAAAAATAGCATGTATCTGACTACCCATGGACAGATGGATGGGTAACAAAATTACACGTGATCCATAGGGCTAAGAAAAGAGAGGATACTGGCAGAAATTGGAAAAGTAAACCAGCTTGTGAAGATTCTGTCAATTCCCCGAAACAGCAAAATGCTTATAGAGCACCCGAGTGTGTCAGATACCTTACTATGTACTAGAGATGCAAAATGGATCATCCCACTGCTTGTCTGTCAAGAATCTCACATTCAAAATAATGAGAGAGACATGGAAGAAGAAGAAATTAACATTACACAGTATGTACTATAATAGATATATGTGCAAAGGACTATGGAAACTCTGCTCCCGCCTGAGGAAGTCAGAAAAGGCTTTCTGGTAGTTTTAACATAGAGGTAAAGTTGAAAGCCATTCTAGACAGAGAGCTCAGCTTGGGCAAAGGAACAGAGGCATGCATAAAACAGCACAGTGTCATCGAGAGATATTCCCAGTAATTTCTGGAGTGCAAATTGAGCAGCAGAGAGTATAATGGGACTTGGGATGTAGACAGAAAGTTTGGTCTATTTGACTTAAGACATGGGGCAGTTTGCTAGACTATCTAGTAACTCCAAGGATTAGGGGGAAGGATGAATTGATATGGGCAAAACTAGCATCAGGAAATGTTATTGTATAGCATCAGGGGAGAGATTATGAGAGCCTGGTAGAGAACAAGCGTGATAACAAGGAAAGAATGCAATCTAGTCAAAAGTTGCTTAGAAGGAAAATTTATCAAGGTTTGGTTACTGCTTAGACTTGGAGGGCAAGGAGATGGTCAAGCAAAGATATACAGATGTCTTATACAGATGGTGAGGACACCAGCCAAGATAGTGAAAATAACCCAAATATCATACCAAATGGTTTGGACTCTATCTTGTTTGGGAAAGGATTCAATGTTTTAAGTGAGAATGATATCACTGGGTATTTTGCAAATATAATTCTGTGAAAGTAGGGAAGTAAGAATGGAGGTGAGGATGCATCAGGCAAAGTGTGTGAAAGCACAGTCCGGAAAATGGCTGGGTACAAACACTTCTCTACAAGCAGAGGATGAGTTCTTGCAAGATAACTCTCAGACTTGTGCTATTATTTGAAAATTTATTTTAAAGTTTATGAGGTTTTTTTTCTAATTTGAAACAATCAAGCTTTCATTATTCTCTGATTGTTAGCGTGTAAGGAATTTAAGATAGCTCAGAATAAATTTCAAATTCTAATTAATATGCCTGAATGTAATGAATTCAGATATTAATTATAATTATTCATAATTAGTTGATTAATTTCTAGATAAAACTATAGCAGAAAATCTATGATGCAATTTAGAATATGATGCTCTTCTTTTTAAAGATGAACAGAGTAGGGTGTTCTCCACTCTCTGCTCTAACTATTTATTCAACCTTTTCTTCCTTGATATATATTCAGTTCTGTCTCAAAATGTCATTTTAGGTTATTGGTCCTTTGACTTACTCTGGGTTCAAATTAAAGCACCACTAAGCATACAAATCAATACCACAAAGTCAAACACCTCATGTACTAATAACAAGTCTTTAAATAAAATAATGGATACATAGCCAAAGTATTCGGAGAAGGCAATGGCAGCCCACTCCAGTGTTCTTGCCTGGAGAATCCCAGGGGCGGCAGAGCCTGGTGGGCTGCCGTCTATGGGGTCGCACAGAGTCGGACATGACTGAAGCGACTTAGCAGCAGCAGCAGCAGCTAAAATATTAAGATTACTGATGATAACCACTTCTATTTTATATACATAAAACAATGTAGACTTATGAATATGAGTTCCTGTTTAGTATTTACAAAGCACATATTAGTACATTGTACTTATAAAAACTTATGGGGTTTTATCATAATCATAAAAGCACTTAATGCTTTGCATTATATTTGGGGATATGTGTCTCTCATACTTATGGGTCACAAGAACCTTTACAGAAGGCGACCAGCTTTTGTTTGTTTGTTTAATCTTTTTATCTACAGTATCTGAGTAACTGGAGCGGTGAAATTTATTGCATGAATGTGTACATGAATCGGTGAGTTTATACAAGAAAGATTATAGCAAGATGGATGCTTAGAAGAATTGAAAGTCATATTTATATTTTAAATCTCAGAAGGAATAAGCATGAATTATTCCAAGTGTAGTGTAGAGCCCAGATTTATATTAGGAGAGAGTTCCCATAATATATACTAAAAAATGGAGAAAACCAAACACTGATGGAAAGTAGAATTTCCTCACAATATTCCTGTAAAAAAGGGAAAATCTGTTCTTCATTTAGTCCTTCCTGTTTACCAGTGGAAAGAAAGAAAACAGAAGCCTGCAAAGGCAACACTACTGGCCAAACCTTGGTTACATGAATATGGCAGTGTCTTACAATTAGGAGCCTTGTGATTGTTGGATGAATAAATGAATAATTTCCAAAGCATAAGAGTTTCCTGCTGGTGCTTTAACAAATTATCACAAACATAAGAGCTTAAAACAACACAAATATATTATAGTTCTGGAGGTCAGAACTTTGAAATGAAGCTTCCCAGGTGGCACAGTGGTAAATAATCTGCTTGCCAATGCAGGAGATGCAGGAGACTCAAGATGCAGGTTCGATCCCTGGGTTGGGAAGATCTCCTGGAGAAGGAAATGAAAACCCACTCCAGTATTCTTGCCTGGAGAATACCATGGACAGAGGAGCATGGAGGGATACAGTCCATGGAGTTGCAAAGAGTTGGACATGACTGAGCACACACACAGCTAAAATCAAAATATCAGCAGGATTGTAGTCTGGACACTTTATGGAAGAATTGTTTTCTTGCCTTTTCCAGCTTCTAGAGACCATGTACCATTACTTATGTTCCTCTTCCATCTTCAAAGACAACAATGGCCATTCAAGTTTCTCATATTACATCACTGTAACATTGACTCTTCTGCCTCACTCTTTCACATATAAGGACTCCTGCAATTACGTTGAACTCACTCAGATAATCCAGAATATTCTCCCTATTTTAAAGTCAGTTGATTAGCAACCATAATCCCATCTGCCATCTTAATTCTCCTTTTCCATGTAATGTAATAACTTCATAGGTTCCACAAATTAGAATGTAGTCATCATTGTTGCTGTTGTTGTTTAGTCCCTAAATCGTGTCCAACTCTCTGTGACCTCATGGACTGTAAGCTGCCAGGCTCCTCTGTCCATGGGATTTCCCAGACAAGAATACTGGAGTGGGTTGCCATTTCCTTCTCCAGGGGATGTTCCTGACCCAGGGATCAAGCTCATGTCTCCTGCATTGGCAGATGGATTCTTTACCATTCTTTACCACTAAGCCACTAGAGCGGTCCGTAGTCATCAGTGGGAGGTGATTATTCTACCTACCACATCAAGTGATCAAATAACTCCTTTTTTCTGCATCTAATATTTCCCCTCAGAAACTGCCGACCTCCTTGGCTTTTTCCAATATACAGGTAATGAGTTCTTGAAATTTTTTTGAATATTGAATTTTTGAAAATTATTTGAACATTGATTTTTATATTAAAAGTTTATAATAAACTATTTATTCATAGAAGAGATAAAAGTATCTATTAAGATTATATTTGTCAGACCACATTATTGTCAACATCATTACAATTCTTTTATAAAACTAATGAACTGATATTGTACATATACATATGCACTCATAAAAAGAAGACTAAAAGATCTTAACGTCAGAGATAAATCCCAACTGACTCTCTGGTCAAGAGAGAAAGAATCTATACAGGGAAGAATCGAAAATACTAGTAAATCTTGAAACAATTGGAGTTAATGACTTTTGGTGTGATAAGTGATTAGTCTCTCAATAATACATGTAGGAAACAGTTCCTTTGTTCTTGGATGCAAAATTCTATAAATGCCAACAAGCAAATGTTTGTCTCTAGGTCTTCCAAAGTATGAATGCATATATTTTAAGATGACTAATTCTGAAATACTAAAAGGAAACTGAAAAGGAAAAACAAAAAGTGTTTTAATGGAGATTTTGCATTTAGCAGAATAGGGTAAAATTGCTTGGAAGGTAAACTCTCTAATTTCTGATTTTCTCTATCACCTTTGGAGAAACAACACTTACTTTACTGCCTTTTTGACTCCTGTTGTTGTTTGTCACTAAATTGTGCCCAACTCATTTGTGACCCCATGGACTATAGCCTGCCAGGCTCCTCTGACCATGGGATTCTCCAAGGCAAGAACATTGGAGTGGGTAGCCATTCCCTTCTCCACGTGATCTTCATGACCCAGGGATTGAACCCACGTCCCCTGCATTGACAGGGGGGTTCTTTACTATTGAGCCACCAGGGAAGCCCCTTAGCTCCTGTAGAACAACTGTATCCTCAATCAGGCCTCCTAGCCCAGGGCATCTCACTCTACTAAGAATCCAGGACAATGCCTGTAGCCTGAAATGAACAAATTTCAGCCAGTTATTATTAGTATATCTGTTAAACCAGTGCATGCTGATGTGACAGTCTTAATGACAACCTCAATATGCACCTTCCTATTTGTGTTTTAAAAGGAGCTGCCTACTTAATCCTAAATAATTTATGTCTAATGGTACAAATTTCAAAATTAGCTATGCACATTGAATGAATATGATTAGGCAAAAGAGTGTTTCTGTTGGCACATAAATCAGTAACCTAGGGATCCAGAGGCCAGGCCTCTGCCTAATCACCAAATCAGCTATAATATTTGATTTTGAATCTTTTCTCCATTATTTACCTTCAGTTCAGTTCAGTCACTCAGTCGTGTCCAACTCTCTGCGACCCCATGAATTGCAGCACGCCAGGCCTCTCTGTCCATCACCAACTCCCGGAGTCTACCCAAACCCATGTTCATCGAGTCGGTGATGCCATCCAACCATCTCATCCTCTGTCGTCCCCTTCTCCTCCCGCCCCCAATCCTACCCAGCATTAGGGTCTTTTCCAATGAGTCAACCCTTCGCATGAGGTGGCCAAAGTATTGGAGTTTCAGCTTCAACATCAGACCTTCCAATGAACACCCAGGATTGATCTCTTTTAGGATGGATTGATTGTATCTCCTTGCAGTCCAAGAAACTCTCAAGAGTCTTCTCCAACACCACAGTTCAAAAGCATCAATTCTGTGGCACTCAGCTTTCTTCACCGTCCAACTCTCACATCCATACATGACCACTGGAAAAACCATAGTCTTGACTAGACGGACTTTTGTTAGCAAAGTAATGTCTCTGCTTTTAAACATGCTATCTAGGTTGGCCATAACCTTCCTTCCAAGTAGTAAGCGTCTTTTAATTTCATGGCTGCAGTCACCATCAGCAGTGATTCTGGAGCCCAAAAAAGTAAAGTCTGACACTGTTTCTACTGTTTCCCCATCTATTTCCCATGAAGTGATGGGACCAGATGCCATGATCTTAGTTTTCTGAACGTTGAGCTTTAAGCCAACTTTTTCACTCTCCTCCTTCACTTTCATTAAGAGGCTCTTTAGTTCTTCTTCACTTTCTGCCGTAAGGGTGGTGTCATCCGCATATCTGAGGTTATTGATATTTCTCCCGGCAATCTTGATTCCAGCTTGTGTTTCTTCCAGCCCAGCGTTTCTCATGATGTACTCTGCATATAAGTTAAATAAGCAGGGTGACAATATACAGCCTTGACGTACTCCTTTTCCTATTTGGAACCAGTCTGTTGTTCCAATTAGCCTAAATAAAGACTTTGCAAATAGACAACGCTGTTTTGTGCTTGTCTGAAGATGGTGATAAATATAACTCATATTTCAAAGTGAATTACAACTTTAAAATGTATTTTCAACAAGCATCTATTTCTCAGAATAATCTTGTGATATATGAATTGTTTGTATTAACATTTTACAGGTAAGGAGTTTGAAATTTAGGGAAGTTAAATAATTTACCCAAAGACCCAAAAATTCAGTAAGTATTTTTTGTAAGGCATTTTCCTACATAATGTTCAGATTTTTACTTATATCCCCATCCCATTGTCACAACCATCTAACAACCCTAATTATCTGCTGAGTGGCTCCTTGATAATGATCACAAATCTGAGTCATTATAGATTGAGAAGCCCCTGTTTGGGCATTTTTTTCAAGTAATACCTCAATTAGTTTCCTTCCTGAAATATTCCAACTGTGTTTTACTCATCTAAACAAACAGACAAACAAAATAAATGCCATTCTTTAATATCACATCTTATGTCTTACAGATTTGGAAGAGAGATAATGTTAGTGTTTTTCAAAATACCATTAACTGGTTCATGTATGTAATAGGACTATCTCTGATCATGCAATTGGGCAATCAAAATCTTTCCAATTCTGAAATTTCATTGCATTTACTTATTGCTTTTATCAGAGTGTTGTATTGTTCAGTTGCCCAGTCATGTCTGACCCTTTGCAACCCCATGGACTGAAACACGCCAGGCCTCTCTGTCCTTCCCATCTCCCGAAGTTTGCCCAAGTTCATGTTCATTGCATCAGTGATGTCATCCATCCATCTCATCCTCTGATGCCCTCTTCTCCTTCTGCCTTCAATCTTTCCCAGAATCAGGGACTTTTCCAATGAGTCAGCTGGTCTCATCAGATGACCAAAATACAAGAGTTTCAGTTCCAGCCTCAGTCCCTCCAACAAGTATTCAGGGTTGATTTCCCTTAAGATTGACTAGTTTGATCTCTTTGCTGTGCAAGGGACTCTCCAGATCCTTCTCCAGCACCACAGTTCAAAGGCATCAATTCTCCAGCACTCTACCTTCTTTATGGTCCAGCTCTCAGAGTTTTACCAGAGTAGCACCAATCAGTTCAGCAGGACATTACAATTGTTAGGCAACCATACATGTGAACATAAGAGCTTAGGCTTTTACTAATGGCATGACTTTAAGAAAGCATTGTATGTGTGTGTGTGTGTGTGAAAGAGAGGGAGAAAGAAGAGGTGGAGAGAGAAAGGGAAACAGGAGCATCTTACATAGCCACTTTACAATTCATAACAGTAATTGACTAGATCCAAATCTTGAATAAGAATATTTTATTAGAAGTTATTTCCACTGCCAAGTAGACAGAAATCAGGATACATCTTAGCTGTCCTCATATTTCATTTATTGCCCTTTTTGTGTCCTGTTTCTGATTTTACTTCTTCTTCTGCCACTCTTCTCAACTTGAATCACCAGAGATCTTTGGTTTGCAGATTTCTCTCAGATTTCAAAATGAGACTATACCCTATCCAGATAGATATATGTCTTACTCTTGGTCATCTAGATAGGATAATCTTTCCTGTACAATTTTCCAAGGTAATGTCTCTCTTGAAATTCCTTATTTAAGACTCATTTGGTTATCCATTCATTAATTCATTCACTCATTCAGAGCCCTTTCTCAAATATCTGTCATGTGCTACACAGTGTGATGGGCTTCCCTTGTGGCTCAGCTGGTAAAGAATCCTCCTGCAACATAGGAGACCTGGGTTCGATCCCTGGGTTGGGAAGATCACCTGGAGAAGGGAAATGCTACCCACTCCAGTATTCTGGTCTAGAGAATTCCATGGACTACAGTCAATGGAGTCACAAAGAGTTGGACACAACTGAGCCGACTTTCACACAGTGTGATAAATTAAAAACAATAATAATCTTAGGCTATAATACTAAAATATAATAGTGAAGACAAGAATGTTTACTATCCTTTTCATCATGTTATGTGTTAATAATTCTGTGTATGGGATTTATTTATTTATGGGGATATATGCATGCATGAGGAGCAGAAAACTTATATAAACATATTATACATTTTTTTTTGGTTTTGTGGCTTTTAAAGGTTTGAAGAGCATTACTCTATTTATCTTCTGCATTTGACAGAGCAGAGATAATTATGAATAGGTAATTTGTACTATAATGTATTTAAAGGTGACCTGAAATATACACAAATCTCATTGTTCATGCTAACGGATGTGTGTTTTTTAGAGCCAGAAGAATGCAGTCACTAGGTGGCATCTCTGTGCTATAGTCGCTACTAAAAGACTACAGGTGTCCTTTCCATGTACTACTGATTTTTGTTGACTTTTTTTATCAACTTCTTGCCTCCTACAGTAATATTTACCAGAGTGTGATTTGTGCTAACCCCTTGAAGAAAGGTTGCTTCTATAGACTTAATAGCAACATATGAAATTGTTGCCCAAACCCACTGCCAATTGAAAAATGAAAAATATAGCTTGGTTACTGAAGCACGCTATATCACACTGTATATTTGTATTTAATATTTCATTTGTTTGAGACTAAGAAATAGGCAAAATGACACAGTGATTAGGACATTGTTAGTTATCAAAAAAAAAACACCTGAAATCAAGTTCTTTGCTAGTTTAGGATTTTAGGTGTGTCTCAACTCATTCAAAATATTGACTAATAAGTTGTGGTTCTTGTCCTCAAGGAACTTCCATTCTCCTGGGAATATAGACTGTAAAATGGAGTGATTGGCCAGATGATCTTAAACTCTTAAATTCAATGACTTTCCTGTAAAAAGTGTATAAAATGTTTATAGATCTAAATCAGCTGTGAAATTGCCTTAGTGTTCTTTATGAGCTTAGTTAAATTGACTATTTCCCAGTCAGGTGCATTCATAGCACTTTTGTGAATATAGTTTATTCTGAAATATCTGCACTGAATCCAGGAAGTTAGAATGAAGAATATTCAGCTCAGACATAAGTCTCTGGCCCAGGTCAGAAGCCCTGAAACTAAGCTCAAGTGAAAGAAAGCAGTTCTACAAATTCCCATACGGTCAGGCTTCTAGTTAAAATTCCCAAGACTGGCAAGTCCATCTAACTTGTCTATCACTCTGGCAAATTGCATAAACCATAGGTCTTGTGCATGCAAATGTAAAAATTTCCACGGGGCTCATTTAACCAGAGAGAAATGACCCTTTCAAAGTCTCTAGATTGGGATGGAGTGACAGAAAGCTCCTTGGAGTAGATAAAAGTAGGATACCTTTTACCTTCTTAAGGTCGATTTCACATTGCTTTTCCATTTTCTCCCTTTGCACTTTCCTGTTGCCTTTCCCTGTCTCAACCATACCTGTAACACCAGATAGGAGCTGTGGATTAGTGGACTTTACATATTTTTCATCCAGATATTTTTCATAATAAGTAGTACACATAAACCAAAATTAAGTGCTACTTTAAAAACTTAGAAATATGTTTGCCTTCCAAGAGTAAAGAGCAAAGGCTTGAACATTACTTTCAACAAAGAAGGGTTGCAGGCCTTTGTCTTATAAACAGTTTGTAGATCCTAACCTGTCTAATTAAAGAATGTAGGGTGGGGATTGGTAGGCTGCCAAGGGAATCATTGAAACAAAACCATTTATTGTCCATCTAAGTCCTGTACAGGAGAGTTCGTTGTTGTTGTTTTTGGCAGACAAATGCACCTGTCTTTACCTCATAGAGAACAATGGACTCCTGGGGCTGAATCTGATTCTAGGCTTGATGAGGAACATTATGATAACTGGGAAGAAGGTTAGCATGACTTAGTGGGGACAGCACTGAGGTGAAAATCCAAACCACAGTCATTATCATTTATTAAGCATTTACACTGTGGTAGACACTGTATTAAATAATTTTAAATATATTATCTCAGATAATCTTCATGACAACCCTAAGAGTGTATATTTTCATCCCAAGTTATACAGAAGAAACTGAAGTTGGAAGAGTTAATAAATAAGCAAGCCATTTGTTGTCAGGCTTTATCTGACTCAAAATCCTGTGATCTTAAAAATACACCAGCTTCCCAGCTGAGATTCTCACCCATGCTGTTAAGGGCTCACAAATTCTATGAGAATTCTTAAATTTTATCTTTCTTTTTTTAAATGATTATCCTTTCCTTTCCCTAATGATAATCATCAAAATATGTTGCCAGATACAAAAAAAAAAAAAATACATTCTGTTTACAGTGAATAACGAAGAAGCTTTAAAAATTCCAGATCCATGCACATAGTCTCATGTCCACAAGATCATATTACTGCTTTAAAAGGAATTCATACATATCTCAAGAAACACTGTATCAAAATAAGCTAAGACCTCAGTTTGAATTTGACTTTGTAATTTACTACCTGTGTGATCATAATTTCTCTGAGCCTCAGTTTCTTCTATAAAATTAAGATTAAAATATATCCCTATTAGGGCTTTGAGATATTTTTATAAAAAATATATAAAATCTAATGTTCTTAATAAAGGTAAATATCAGTGGTAATGTTGGTTTGCTTTCAGGAGAAAGATCTGATCAAACACAGTTTTTAATATACATTTAGATGGCATTTATTCTCCAGCTTCTTCTAAATTTATGCAGCAACGTTCCTTCACCCAATTCTAACAGTTAGAGAACATAGAAAAAATAGGTCTCTGGTCTTAAAACACTAAGAACCAGACTCTTAAGTGATAGCTGATTCGCCAAGATAAAAACCACTCTGGGTACTTTTCCTTATAAGCTCACTTTTTGGGAGGTAGAAATGGGAACAGATTTCTGCATCAGTCAGACAGAAAATAGGTATGAAAATATAGTTAACAAATTAGTGAACTAAACATGCTCAGTTTACACATACACACAAAAATTAATGTCATATTTATTAGTTTGCTATGTATTTGTGGTATTTCTTATCCATGTTATATATACAACAAAACTGTTACTTTTTTAATAACCATAGTTCCTTTTGTGTTTTATTCCTGTAACATATTTTATGTACACAATTTTAACATTTTAGTTAGTATCTGTTTCCAAGTATTACTTGGCTTAAAAATATTGTATATAGTTTTTCTCTGAGCAAACAAAAGACAAATTTCGTATCACTGATGTTCAGTCCTTGCATATACTGCATTCAGCTAAATACCATTCAAAACAATGCAAAAATAGACACTAAAAAATAGAGATTATTTTTCCTTAAATACAGTCCAGTTATTACAAATAAAACGTTTTTATTTTTACTTTTTTTAACAAAAGAAAGAAAGTGAATGAAAGTCACACAATCGTATCCAACTCCTTGGGACCTCATGGACTACACAGTCCATGGAATTCTCCAGGCCAGAATACTGGAGTGGGTAGCCTTTCCCTTCTCCAGGGGATCTTTTCAACCCAGGGATCAAACCCAGGTCTCCTGCACTGTGGGTGGATTCTTTACCAGCTGAGCCACAAGGGAAGCCCTAGAATACTAGTGTAGGTAGCCTATCCCTTCTCCAACACATCTTCCTAACCCAGGAATCAAACCAGGGTCTCCTGCATTGCAGGCGGATTTTTTAGTAAAGCATCATGTTAAATACTTTTATATTGCTTTACTTAAAAAATATGAGGGGGGCAGTAAGAACTATTTTTACATTTACTATTCCCAACAGAACACATTTCACATCAGAAAATATTTATTTTCATGTAATTGACAGTTATTTTTAAGATGTAACATTTGATTCTATAAAATGGAAGAAATATTTCTATTTTGAGAGAAAATCTGGTTTTAGTTTGAGAATAAACAACAATAATGGTACTTTAGTTAAGAAAAATATCATGGAGCTTCTCATGTATCACATTTTATAATTTATTTCCATGCAAAATCCTGTAGTTCCCACTTGAACCCATTCCCAATGAATCCACCCATGTCTACAGCATGTAATTATACTGTGTATACTAAAATATGAAACTCTAAAATGAATGTATTCTTTGAGATTTCTTTTTTCTAAAATGCTCATATAGAACTTGTCCAACTCAAGTTTGTGTGAAAAAGAAGAAAGATATGCCTTATTATGTGTTTATTTACACTACAAGGCTGTTCATATCAGTTATATTTAATATTGACTCTGTGTGTCTTTCACTAATCATCTTGGTGAAAACACATATGCTGATATTTTGTGACCATGAGAACTTTAGCAAAAGGATATCTCTCTCTTTGATTCAGCTTATCTCAACACAACCAGAGAAGCATTCCCTATCAGATGATTTATTTTACAACATCCTGACAGGGATCTACATAAAATCAGTAAGTAAAAATAATGCTTCAACTCTGTGGAACTTCTGTGGAAGTCTCAGGGCTCTTGAAAACTAAATTCTTTCCACTTTGTTTAGTTAATCCTTTGATGAACAATTAAATGCAATGCATGTGATGTGTAACAGTGAAACAAAGGCTTTTGAAGATAAAGGGAAATTTATATACTTGGCCACAAATACTAGTCTTCCAGAATATTTTGAGACAAAATGTTTCTATTGGCCAAATAGATTTGGAGATTCTGAGTACTAGGTCATTGCCTTGAAGATTTGGGTTATACATTAAACACAGTAGAGATTCCGGGGTGGGGGGGGAGGGGAACCTGCAATAAACAAACCTGATAAATTGTTTAATTCAGGATTTCCTAACCTCACTTAAGCATAGAATGTTACTCTTCCTTTTATATTAACCAATCACCTAGCTTTGCATAGTTTATTAGGCTGAATGTGCTATGGATTGCAGTTAAGGTGTCTGCAAAGCAATCAAAATGCCTTGCCTTCATTTTACTGCCTCTTCCCAAGTCACACTGCAAAAGTTCTTTGTAGCATGGATAGGCAAAGTCACCAAGCCAATCCCAGAAGTCAGCCGTAGATTTGGAGAGCATTGTAACGTCTCAGGCCAAGACAGTTTTACTGACTAAAACTGTGCCTGAGGAGACATGTCAAGGCTTGAGAGAATTATGTGTACACGCAACCCTACAACCTTCAGGTCTGAGTGTATCTTCCTTTTCCAAAAGATTTGGCTTCTGACTGAATAACCATGGCGTGCTGTGGTTCATGGGGTCGCAAAGAGTCGGACACGACTGAGCAACTGAACTGAACTGAACTGACCTGATGGCAAATTACATTATCTTGTTGAAAATATTTACTTCATCATAAGGTTAAAGTTTATTTTATTCATTGAATTATCAGGGATAAATTAGGAATTTGGGATTAACATACATGGACTGGGGAACCTGGCAGACTACGATCTGTGGGGTTGCAAAGAGTCCGACATGACTTAGTGACTATCACTTTCACTTTCACTACTATATGTGAAATAGATAATCCACAAGGACCTCTTGTATAGCACAGGGAACTCTACTCAATATTCTGTAATAACTAATATGGCAAAAGAATCTGAAAAATAATGAATATATGTATATGTATAACTGAACCACTTTGCTGTACACCTGAAACTAACACATTATAAACCAACTATACTTGAATAATAATTTTTAAAAAAAGTAATATGTCATTGAAAAAATATATATAATACAGCTGTAGCCATATTAATCTATGACATGGTGAGTTAAAAGTTAATCACAGATCATTTTTCTGAAATATATTTATATGTACAGAAGAAATTGTGCAATTTATTTTTTGTACAATTTGTACAAATTTCTTTTTGTACAAGTGACTGTTTTGGCATTATATTTGATTTTTTGGCACATGAACATTTCTCTGTTATTTGTTACAATCTGTTAACAAATAAACACTTTTTATTTGTAAAATTGAAGTTTAATTCAATAAACAGAATCACATTATTTGAAAGTTTAGTAAAATTTAGTGTTGAGAAGTAGTTTTGGTTATATAATCAGTGGCCCATATGTTGATCTAGCATTTATTATGGCTTAAATATTTTGGTTCAGGTGTTTCTGTGTAAAGAAGTGTAAACTTTGTTTTGTGGTTGAGCTTTTTCTCTACTGCTGCACTAGATAGAGATGACCACTAGGTCTCTTTCTGCCTGGATGTTCTCACTGATTGGTAGTAACCATCTGGAGCAAATGTTGGGAAGGATGCCATGGTTCTGTCAGGCTCAAGAAGAAATAATGCTGGATAAGGGAACCAATGTTTCTGTCCCCACTAGAATATAAGCATGCATCATGAAGGCAGGAGCATTGTCTTGTTTGTTTTCTGTTGCATTCTGAGTGCCTATGATAGTGCCATATGTGTGTGTGTGAATATATACATTATATTACATTATACACACATTATATTACATGTATATAATAATGTGTAAAGCAAGAAAGAATAGCAACACACATGATAAATCTTTGCCTTCTCTGTACTAAGCGATTATATACTTCCAAGATCTATAAGGCAAAATCCCTGTGAATGTGTTGAAATATGATGATCCAGTTCACTTTTTAAAAATAATTTTATGAGTACAAAAAACAAGTCAAACTGATTTAAACATATGGAAAGGTATCACAAACCCAATAAATTCCAACAAAAGGCTTGATTTTTAGAAGACTATTCTGTTAAGGAAAGTTTATTTTGCTACATAGAATAAACTCTTTCTGAAAACTAACATCAATTTTAAAAAAGAGAAAGAGAGAGAGAAAACAAAAAAGCCTGAATCCTGAAGTGTTCTCAAGGTCTTTGTATTATCCTCCTGCCTCAGAAGTCAGTAGTCAGTGGAGGGTTTCTCACTGATAGCGAATGGATTTGCCTTTGAAGTGACTTTGGCTAGAACTGGCTGCATCCAAAATTTGAAAATAATGGAAGTCAAGAGACCTGGCAGGCAGCTGAATAGTGAGCACCCCCATGACTATCTCCACTGAATATACTCCCTATGGTGGAGTAGTCACCTCGAGGTCTCCCATGATTAAGGCAAATAATCTTATGAGTGGTCATGAGTATGCACATTGATTGGGTCTGGCAGATTGCATAATCGACTGCAAATTACCTTTTGGAAATGACTGGCTCTACCCAGTGGGCAGAAGAAACGGAAGCAAGGGGATCTGGCAGATAGCAGGTACCCATAGCAGCTGTATGAGTTACATTCCCATAATATACTGATGAAGAGAGCCAAACCTGGACCTTTCATAGCTGTGCTTTTCATTTTTGATATTTGGAGGGACTGCAGGAGGTTGCTGCACACTGGAGCAGTTTGCCTTCAGGATAGCAGCACAGCAGAGTGTCAATATACCTATATTGGTACACCTCCTGAAGCATGATGTACGCATCCCTTTTCTTTATACCCAGCAGAAAAGCACAACGCCTGCTCCACTGATAATTGGATACCAGGCTTGTCTGATGAAAGGATATTAATTTTCACTTCATAGATTAAAAGACCTTGCGAAGTCAACTAGCCCATCATGGTATCTTACTGCAGGATACTTCCTAACCCGAAAGAAAGTGTTTGAGAGAGACAAAGCCATGTTTACATTGTTGTGATTTTGAGTGCAATGAACTTCATCATGACACATGCAGAGAACTGCTAAACCATTCCCAGGAAATGGGATACTAAATGGCCATTACCTCTCAGCTGTGAGACAGTCCCTGTTGTTCGGTTTGTACATTTTATTAGATAGGCCCAAGCTCAGACTTATAGAAACAATATTCATTTCAATAATTATTAATAAACTCATCTGAGTTTTTAATAGTGTGTTGGGGCCATGGAGGCTATTAGTACAGAAGTTTTAATTCAGTGTACATTTGTTTCTGTAAAATAAAAAGATATGAGATGAATTCTATCTCATTTAGCTCCTGTTCTGAGTAAAACATAGAAATTATACAAGTTAACATTCTATTCTGAAGGAAACAGATATTAACAAATGGAAAAGGATATTCTATTCATAGAAAACAGTGTTTTATTTTACCTGAGATATTTTGTTTGATCTATGTTCATCTTTCTGTAAAAGGAATGTATTTACATCTGTATATTTTACAATTATGTATTTTTCTTCATCTTTTCTATCTAGCTTCTTAAACAGTGGAGATTATATATTTAAAACAAAACAAAATATGAGTTCTTAAACCACCAAAATTTAGAGAAACAACAAACTAGTTCTAGTCTGGGGAATCATTTACCTTGATTATGTGAAAGTAATTTATTCATCCGATCTCAATAAAGAGATTAAAAGCCCTCAGTTTCAAAAAGGTTCTCAAATTGTCTTAAGAAAAGCATATGTGGAAAAAATTTAAACTATGAAATAAGCATAAATTTTTATTCTGAAAGGAGAAATATATATTTCAAACAGTCTGCAGGGTAAGCCCTAATATTCCCATATTTGTTTATGATAGCATATGGTATTATTTCAGAAAACTATATGAATAAAGAATATCATAAAGATATATGTTGTTTGCTGAATAAATGCGTCTCTTTCATCCAGAAAGAATGGTTTCTCTTTACCCAAGAATAGCACCATCTGCCGATTGATTAATATTTACCAACCCAGTATGTAAAGTATTAGCTAACATCACTTCAACTAAATATGCATTTCTTATTGGAAATGTCAACATTAATAAGCTTTTCCCCCAATTCTTTCTAGTATTTGGAGTTAGATAGTATTCTAAAACTGGACACACTGTGCTCTGCTTATCTAATTCATAAAAGCTAATGCTTCAAATAGAAACCAAATTAAGCACATCGAAATTGAATGTCTTGTTTTGATTGATCAATTTTCCAGTATAGAGGGTAGATGTCAGCAACGTTGCAGGTGGTTTAACTATCTAGGAAGGGGTCTAGTGGAATGTGATGACTGCTTATAAAGTCGGGATTTACACATTTATTCTGTTGGTAGGTTATCATCGGACTCTAGCAGGTAAATAATGAATTCTTGCCTTGTTACTGATCTACTGCATATCTCCCTAGCTCAGCCAGGACCTGTAGTGTTATTTGAACAGAACGAGCAGATAATCAAACATTCTGTTTTTACAGAATTGTCCCAATTTAGGGTCCTTCAGGACCCTCCAGGATGCCTATTTGAGATGTTTTTCTTTCTGAAAGGCATTATACTGGGATAAAAATAAAAGAATACAGTCTGTCATAATCTCAGCCCAAGGAAATGTGAATTCTGTCCCCCTTACAGTTCTCAAAGAAGTAAAAGTAAAACCAGGAAAGGAAGATGTGTTATACAAAGAAAAGATATCACACTTCTAGGCAATAAGTATCTTCATTCTTTCTACCCCCTCTTTTACTACCCACTGTTGTACTCAAACCAAGAAGCAACTCATCATCATTTCTGATTTCAGGACTTCTCTAAGTTTCCATGACTACCTTTCCCAAACTAATTGCAGATGCCAATGGAGCCCATTGCTGGCCCTTTAACTCCATCATTCCTTCTGGTTTCTGATGCCCTGTTTCCATATTGCTTTACTTATATGTTGTTCATCACTACTCTTTCTATCTTGGAATATAATACATTACTTAGAATTGTCCCTTTCTGTTAAACTGGGCAGGAACCCCTCATTGACAACTGGCATTTTACATAGGAAAAGGAAATAAGAAAAATTATAATAAAGGAGTAAACTACCAGCCAGAGGCAGCATCTAGAATAATTTTCTATCAAAAAATAAAATGTTGGAATAATTATCAGTTACTTTCATATTATCAGTTATTTTGATCAGACATTCATTATTGGAGAGTTGGTGGCACATTTTCAGTGTCTATCATGTACTCATTAAATGTTGATAGAACTGTTGAACTGTTTCTTTATTGCAGTTGTTCCTTATGCTAATATCATCTTGTCAACATCACTACCCTCTTATTTTTCTTTCACCTTTACATAGCATTATATAGATAGTTTTTTTCTTCCCTTCTTGTACTTCCCCCTTATTTTCGAAGTTACTAGATTACTAAATTTTCTTGGTTCCCCAAATCCAAAACTTTGATTATCATATCTGCTTATTACCTAACTAAAATGATACTCAGTATATACTACTGTAGATAATTAGAAGAATAGAGTATCAGTGAGGGAGACTAGACTTAGAGGATGCTTCAAGAAAGAAGTGGATCTGTGCAATGAGTTTAACCAACTGTATAGTTTGAGGAAACAGTCCCTGCAAGACTGCCCTCACTTCAGACATAAGCCATAAGTTTGTGGATCCCCAGGACTACCTTCACTTCAAATCAGCTGGCTATGAATTCAAGGGTCCCCATCTTCATCCTTGGGAATGATAATGCACTAGAGAGACTCAAGTACTCATTGAAAGCTATTATGTTTATGGTTAATGCAGAGACAGTATGCAGAAAATCAGCCAAAATTAGAAATACATAGGGTGGAATCTAGGAGGGATCCAAATACACCATTTCTGGACATCTTCTCTTTGCGGAGTCACAGATGGTTTTACCTCTTCTGGCCATGATGTGTAAGGACACACACAGAGTATTGTCAACTAGGGAAGCTCACTTGAGCGTTGATCGAGTGAGCTTTTATTAGGACTTAATGACATCCTGCCCACATTGACTAACTTTCGGTCTCCAGCCCCTCACAAAGGTCAAGCCACCTTTAGTCATCAGTTTTTCCAGAGGTCAGAACTGAAAAAATGTGGCCTCAAAGCCCAGGTCATACATCATGTTTCTAGATTATCTGGTGGTGGCCAAAGCCCCCAGGCAAACAAAGATACTTCTACAGGCAGGGCATTCTAGAGGCCTAGAGATCTCCTCCCAGGACCCAAAAGCAGAGTCCAAACTTTTCTTTGTGTGATTCCAGATTTCACACTACAGAGTTTGAAACTGAGTTTTAAAGGAAAGAGAAGATTAAGATGAGTAGAGAGGAGAAAAGTCATTTCAAGCAAAAAGGTAACAATCAGGAGTGGTTTGGAAGTGTAAGTGAGTGAATGAAAGGGAATGCTAACGTGAGCATCCCAGTTTAGCTAAAGCAGATGTTTTGTAGAAAAATGAAGATAAATTTGTTGGGCTAGAAAGAAGACACAGATTATGAATGGCCTCAAAAGTTAAGTAGATCTGAGTAGTTGTGCTTTGAAGAAATAAGAACTTGAGATCTTTAAAATTCTTGAGTTGGTGAGATAAGTAGAATGACTAAAACTCTATATAAAGAAATTCCAAAGTAGTCTCTTTATTTCTGGACCCCTCCCCCATTTTAAATAATGCTGACAATTACAAAGTACAAACAGGGTAATAATCAAAATGGTGAGGCCTAAAATTTATATTAAGCCCAATTATGGGAACAGTATGTATCTATAAATTTTCCAAAAATAGGACTTAAAGAGACAAAGCAGCTTTCTTCAACAGCCGATAGAGTTTTATATAACAAGTAAGCAAAACTGGGATAGAAGGGAGAAAAATAAAGCAAAGTATAGAGCTAGCAATATAAAGAACATTTATTTGTCAATTATAATAATATATAAATTAAATGATAAATATTTTCAAGAATTATGTTTGCATCAGTAAATATTCAGGAAGTGGATGGCTCTTCATCTATATTTCTAAATTAATTTGTAGAGGTTTTTGCATTGGATGGTAGTGTGTCTTTCCATTTTTGAATTCTGTGGTTCTTTGAAATACACAGAAAAATTTAGAAGAGGTAAGGCCTGGATCTGGTCCATAGACATGTACTAGCAAATTTCAGGAATATAGGTATGAAGTGATCCAATTTTGGACTAGGGAGGCAGTAATGACCATAGAACAGAAGGATAAAAGATACATTTCAAAAGAGAAATGAACAGAATGTGGTGAATGGCTAGATGGGGAGCATGATTCTGAGAAAAATGCAAAGAATATCCATCTTTCAAGCATGAGTGATGAGCCTAACTGTGAAACTGCTAGTAGAAACAGTCATCACAATGGAGAACAATTTTTACAAGAAAGATGGTGAATTCTTTCTTAAACATAGTGAGACACTTTACATTTAGACTACAGTGGGAGGCAAGTGACTTCTATTTTCGTTGCTTTAAGATTTTTGTTATGGCATTTATCACAGTATATTTGATATTAGAACTACTTAAGTATCTGTGTACTAAACTTGATTCTGAGATTTTCAAAAATGGGGTCGAAGCTTCATATATTCTCTTATTTTACAAAAGCAGTTTTGTGTCTTGCTCATTTCCAGTAAATATTTTGGTATTAAGTGTATAAACTGTAAGTGCATATGGGGAACAAACGGCAAAAGAATACTGACTGTTTAGAGAAAAGAAGGGAAAATTGCTGAATTAGGAGTCAAGGAGTTGGAGAAACAGGAGAGAGATCAGGGCCCTGCATTGTTATGGATACTTGAAACTTTTAAGATCAAAGGCTTGGCTGATTATGAGGTCTTAATAATGAGGATGGAGAAAAGACTTCTGTGTTTTTTCAATAAAGGTTTAATTGATCATTTTCCAGAGGTACTGACACTATTGTAAATGGTTTAGAACATTCCATTAGAAGGAAAATGCCTCAGAGACACTTTTTCAGAGGCAAACAGCTTCTCTCTTCCTTCCTCATCTGAAACTCTTTCTTGCCTTTTAGTTTATATTTAGAGAAAATACAAACTAACCAAGTCTTCAAGAGACAAATGTCTCTCTCCTAGAATGCTAACAGAAGGAAAAACCAATAAGTACATTCTTCTCTTTTGTTTTATATTTTATACATTTGGTGGCTGTCCTATTTTTTTTTTTTTTTTCCATTCTGAAACTATAGCCCTTTGGGAATGAAAATTTGCTAGTATGGTGCCTATAGGCTAGAAACGTGGAGGGCTGATCTTTGCCATGATAGTATTGAATGACATCCACACTAGGACAGAGGGTGAGAAAAAAACACTCTTCTGTGAGTTCCTGTTTTCACTTCAAGAGAAAAGGGTCAAGCCCTGAGGTGGTCACTAGAGGTTCTAAAATATGCCTTTTTCTTGTATTCTTCCCCCATTATTTTCTTGTAGTCACTATTATTATCTGTAATCCAAAAAAAATATGTATTTATTAAAGTTTCCTTATGTCTTTAAGTACTAGATAACATTAACCTCCTTGTATTCATTTTTTATTTAATGAATAATACTTGAACACTTGCTATGAGCCAGTCAATGTGCTGAGATCTTCCATGAAATACTTACTATACATTTGATTAAGGTTCTTTCTGCTGCATGTAAAAGAAAATGCCAAGTTAAAGTTCCTTAAACAATGAGGAAATATTATTTCATATAACAAAAAAGCAACTCTAGAGTTAGTTAGTTCAGTGACTCAGGAATCTGCTCTTTCCATTATTCTGTTCTGTATTAGGGTTAATGGCCCTCATCATCAGAGGCTGACCGTTGCAATTACAAGCTTTCCATGCAAACACATCCATGTCCAAAGGAAGAAAAGGAACCATTGCTTCTTGTGTGTTTCCTTTCATCAGTGGGGAAATATTCCTCCAAATCCCAAGACTGTCTTCCCTTCATATGTCATTGCTAAGTGCTGACTTAGTCATTGTCAAAACTGTCACAAGTCCCTTCCTAAACCAGTCACACACAAGGGGAATTACAAATTACATTACCTAGACTGGTTGAGGCTAATGGAGAGTTACATTACATATCTATAAATGCTGTTTTATAGATCAATGAAAAG
Organism: Giraffa tippelskirchi; assembly: GCF_054371585.1. Classification (NCBI taxonomy): domain Eukaryota; kingdom Metazoa; phylum Chordata; class Mammalia; order Artiodactyla; family Giraffidae; genus Giraffa; species Giraffa tippelskirchi. The sequence continues at coordinate 149,369,387 of NC_137279.1, forward strand.
TTGGAGAAACAATGTTCATCTAGGTCACACTATGCATCTCATTGTTTTTGTTTTGTTTTTTTGAAGAATGTCATTGGTAGTGCTCATTGTATCCTACTGTCATGAACCCTATTTTAATAAGAATAATGAAATTTCAGTTTCAGTTAAGTTGGTAGCAAATGTTCTAAATTTGTACTTTAAAATTGAAACAGATATGTAATAGCCATTGTCAGCTTTGGCTGCATATCATACAATTTTGGTGTAAACAAAACACAAGTTCTACAAAAGAATCATTTAGAAAATAATATATCATTATTTCGGAGAAGGCAATGGCACCCCACTCCAGTACTCTCGCCTGGAAAATCCCATGGACGGAGGAGCCTGGTAGGCTACAGTCCATGGGGTTGCTAAGAGTCAGACACGACTGAGCGACTTCACTTTCACTTTTCCCTTTCATGCACTGGAGAAAGAAATGGCAACCCACTCCAGTATTCTTGCCTGGAGAATCCTAGGGACGGCGGAGCCTGGTGAGCTGCCGTCTATGGGGTCGCACAGAGTCGGACACGACTGAAGCGACTTAGCATAGCATAGCATAGCATAGCATAGCATTATTTAAGAACAAGAAATTTATCAGTGTCTGTAATAGACATCACACTGACATTTCTAAGATTACTTGATAATATAAAGAACAATGCATAGCATGTGTCATACATTTTAAGTGGGTTATATAAATTAGTACCTAAGTGATAATGTGATTCAGTTTAAATCATGGATTAACATAAGGTTATTGTTTTATTTGAAGGTGAAGAGCTGTTTTTTTCTCTCCAGCAAGTGCAATCATTTCAGCTTTATCGCATTTTGGTGCCAATATATGATGAATTGAAAGCAATAGGGGAAATCTTCCTCCTTTACAACTTTATGGGCTTTTGTTTTCTACTTTCCTATTTTAAAGTAACTCAAATTGGCTTTAATGGGAGCGTCCTGGGTATACTCCAGGGAAATAAAACCAGTTAGACAAATTCAGATTTAGTAAGACAGCTCTGCTTAAGCAGAAAAACAGCTTTTACTAGAGTTCTGCATTCTGAAAGACTCGCTTTTAATCATAGCTTTACTACTTATTAGCTTTGTGACCTTGGATTAGTAACACAATCATTCTGTGACTTAGTTTCATCTTTTATCGAATAGAAAATTAATGCTCTCTCAATCAGTATTCTTTATAGGAAACAACAGAAACGAACTATGACAAACTTAAATAAGAGGTAATTTACTGAACAGATATTTCACAAGCTAACAGCATCAACAAGAGACTGGGCAACCAGGCCTGAGAATAGACCAGGAGCGTGAAATGCTTGAAAGCCAAGAATTAGGAAATTAGAAACTCAGCATGAAACTATCTGGGCAGGGCTGCACTGCCATACCTTGATCTTTTCAATGAATAACCTCCAGTCTCCCTGGGGGATTGAAAATCTCAGAAGGAGCTCCTGATTCACTGAACTTAGGTCACTGGACCCGTTCCTTACGTAGCCTGAGACAGACAAAGGAAATAGCTCCTTCGGCCTATATTGTAGAACCTAGTTATCTTTAATACTTCTATAAACAAAGCTACATACAATGGAGAAGTAGTAATTCTTCAATAGGAAAAACATATGCTATGTTCATGTGCATATGTTTCTCATTTTATCTTTGTAAGGATTCTATGAAACATTTTAATCTCAGGAAACAAACTCAAAAAAGTTGAATAATTATTCTCAAGTCTCACTAATAGTAAGTAAAATGGTGGAGCCAGTTTTCACATCTAGATCCGCTTGTCTACAAATTTTACAACCTGTTTTTTTTTATATACAGTATGATCTTTGTGGGTCTTTCCGGTGGCTCAGCAATAAAGAATCCACCTACAATGCAGAAGATGCAGCAGACCAAATTCAATGCCTGGGTTGGGAAGATCCCCTGGAGGAGGGCATGGCAACCTACTCCAGTATTCTAGGGAATACTGGAGAACCCCATGGACAAAGGAGCTTAACAGGCTACAGTCCATAGGGTCGCAAAGAGCTGGACATGACTGAGCAACTGAACATGGAAGCATTCATGATTTTTGTGGTTGAAAACATTCTGTAATTTTGAAAATTGTTCAATGATATAATCTTTCTGGTTGCAAGAAGCACTCAAAGATAGGAATTTAGGATGGATTATCTGAATGGTTTTTGTTTAAATTCAGGGGAAATCTATTCATGATAGAAGAAGGGATAGAAGTAGTCATGGTACATGGCGGCCAAAAAAATAAAAATATTGGTTAAATTCAGCCAATAATTGATAAATAATCTGTTTCTGTGAGTTACTGAATGACAGTGTAGGTAGAAAGTTATGTCAGTGTTAGGAAAACAAGTAGACTCGTGAGGAATGAAATGGTAACTTTGGAGAAAATTCAAGAACATTCAATACTTCAAATCCTAATTTCAAGAACTCAGATTTGAATAACTGACAGTTATATTGTAAAAATCCCTCTAGACTCATCAGCTGAAAGTGACTTTTAAGGGAATTGGGTTGACAAGATTGAGAGGGCTGCAGTAATAGGCTCTAGGCTGGCCTCTAGGATTGGCTGCCAGAACATTGTATACCTTTCCACTAAGGAAACTACAACACTAGCAAAGGTCAGGAAGCTGGAGAATTCAGCAAGTCCATCACAAAACTATTGCCTCTGGAAAAAATCCTGCCTTAATTAGAATCTTGGGGTCAGCTGGGAGTAGCTAGCACTGTAAACTCCAGAACCACATCATTCCTATTGAGTTTCTCAGGAGCAAAAGGGACTCACATCCTGCTTCCTCCCCATCTGTTAAATTAGTTCTGAATTTAAGTCTTGAACATATACATTTGATTATTGGAATATAAATCATGTCTTAAAACCTAATTTCAACAGAGTCAGAGAATGTCATTTTTAGCTTTCCAGTTTCTGCAGTACAAGAAAACACATCAGAAGGTTGTTGAAAAAAAATGCCAAGTAAGCTAATCTATTCTATTTACCACATTATTAGCATGTTTTTAGAAAATGTGTATTTCAAGTATAATTTGATTGCTGCAAATTTATTACACTGTAAAGAAAATTAATAAGGAAATATAACCCCTTAAATTCCAAGACAATTTTCATTTGCTTACAAAAGGAAATTTTTGCTCATTTTTACCAAAATATTGTATTTTTATTTATTTGTTTTGCTGGATGCTAGGATATAGAGGCATCACAACAAAGTACTTACAACATCAACAAAGTTTTGGAGCAAAACTTTGTCATTTGTAAGTATTATTTACTTCTCAGCCAGCTCATTATTTTCATTTGGAACCATCTGGGCAGGTTTATATTAGTCAGTTTGGCTAATGTTACAAAAATAAGGGCAAATACTATGGAACAGACTATGCAAACTCAAAAGGATTTGAAAGACCTGGATTACAAGCAAGTACGTGACTTGTGGAATTTAGAATAACAATGTGCAAAAGGCATGAAACTCTGGGAACAAGATAATCAGAAAAGCTACAACCTAAAAGGGTTCAGAGAAGAAACATCAGGAGAGAGCTTTTGAGCAGCTACAGAAATTGTACTAAAACCATCAGCCTGGGAGACATCAGTGAGGAAAGAAAGTAGTCCCTTAGTAAGTGAAAAGTGAAAGTGGCTCAGTCATGTCCAATTCTTTGTGTATAGTCCATGGAATTCTCCAGGCCAAAATATTGGAGTGGGTAGCCTTTCCCTTCTCCAGGAGAACTTCCCAACCCAGAGACTGAACCCAGGTCACCCACATAGCAGATGGTTTCTTTACCTGCAGAGCCACCAGGGAAGCCCAGTAATACTGGAGTGGGTATCCTATCCCTTCTCCAGTGAATCTTCCCAACCCGGAAACAGAACAAGGGTCTTCCGCATTGCAGGTGGATTCTTTACCAACTGAGCTATCAGGGAAGCCTTTAGTAAGTAAAGAAGGGTGTAAATCTTCAGAAGCTATTGTGGCATTAGACAAAGCATTACAATGTAGGACTATTTCATCAAGAACATTCCAGATTCTGCTCTGCTGGGCTCTCACAAAGATTCCTATGGATTAATTCCTGAAAATGTGATGTGGTTTTATAAAGGAAAGACAGTATGTTTTTAAGATAGATCTTCTTTCATTTTTCAACCACATAAGAGGTGCAAAAGTGTCTCCTTACTCTGTTTCTTCATTTTTCTGTCTCTGTATGGAGTAGAAGTGGTGAATACCTTTCTAACTGCTAAATTACCTTGCTGTTTTGGACAATCAAGTCAAAATAGTCTTTTGCCTGACCAATATCTCAAGACTGCTGTATAGAGCATCATGAGGTAAAAACATCTAAAGATATAAGAAACTATACGATTTTACATAATAAAAAGAGAAATAATAGCATTGTTAATTACAATTTAAAGTGAAAGTTGCTCAGTCATGTCCGACTCTTTGCAAGCCCATGGACTATGCAATCCATGGAATTCTCCAGGCCAGAATACTAGAGTCAGTAGCCTTTCCTTTCTCCAGGGGATCATCCCAAACCAAGGATTGAACCCAGGTCTCCTGCATTGCAGGATGGTTTCTTTAACAGCTGAGCTACAAGGGAAGCCCAAGAATATTTGGGTGGGTAGCCTATCCCTTCTCCAGGGAATCTTCCTGACCCAGGAATCGAACCAGGGTCTCCCGCATTGCAGGTGGATTCTTTACCAACTGAGATATGAGGAAAGGCCAAGAATTGTTAATATTATTAATGGCATTTATTGACTTGTTAATGGTACCAGGAACTGTGCTAAATACCTTACATAAATTAGCATACATGTTTTTTTATCTCCAACTCTTACTTGGTTTGCATTCACGAAAAAAAAAAAAAAAAGACCCTGAGCTCTGAAATGTCTCTGGGACTCATATAACAAAAGAAAGAGATTCCATTAAAAACCAACTTTCTAAAGTAGAAGCTGAATTAGCAATCTAAGAATTCCAGAGACTAACAGGGCAAAACCTGCTTTGTGCCTAGTAGGCTGTTTGTGGAGAAGGAAATGGCAACCCACTCCTGTATTCTTGCCTGGAGAATCCCAGGGATGGAGGAGCCTGGTGGGCTGCCGTCTATGGGGTCGCAGAGAGTCGGACACGACTGAAGCAACTTAGCAGCAGCAGCAGCAGGCTATGTTTGAGTCTGAATGTCACCTTGTTTGGGGATATGCTAGAGATAATTGAAGCATCAGCTAGGTTATTAGAAAAGGTCCCTTCCAATCCTTTCATATTCATATTAAGACCTAAAGTGTTGGGTTGAATTTTGCCTTCTTTTCTTTCACCATGAAAATTACAGGGCAACAGACATGGTCACGAGGAAGAGGATAAGAGATTCAGTGAACTTACTTGTCTCTCCTCCTTCTCCCTTCCCTCCCATACACACCTCCTGCTTTGCCTTTTCCCCTCTCTCCAGTCCGTCTACTCCCACCATTTTCTGCTAACTAAATAAAGACTGAAATTACCAAGGTCAGAATCCTGTCTCTCATCTCACAGGAATAACCTCAATCTTGGGCAGTTATGGGCAGTTATTTAATTAGTAATTTTTACATCTGCTGTTAGAAAACACTCTGTACAATCTTTACACTGGTTAAAAAAAAAAAAGTCCAGTTATCACCTCCAAATATTAAAAGTTTATTGTGTTTTGTTTGATTCCTCATGAAAGTTGGAGAGAGTTTCATGTAAGAAAAGTTTGGATCAGTTCAGTGTGCTATCATGAAAAGAGTTATTCATTAGACGTAGTTTCTAGTCTTTGCTGTTCATTGTGTCATTTGGGGTATCAGTCATCTTCTCTAGGCCTCAGTTTCTCCATCCTTATAAAGAGGATAGAGATTTCAATTTGTACAATGCTGTGCTGATTTGCCTGACTATGAAAAGATGAGAAATTATTAGTACTATTGGGTAGAGACTGATAATATATTTTTAAAGAAAAACCTACGTTGAGAATTCAGCAATAAATTGTTGTCTTAAAACATTTGAGTTGCACACACTTTCTGGTAATATCCAATATATTAAAGGCCATTTGTAAGGTTTCCATATCCTGATTTATTTTAGCCTGGTATTGCTTTCTGAAGGGATAATCTCATTTATGATATTGCCTTTTTAAGATGTAGCAGAATTATACAGAAAGATAAATTTGCACTGCCTGCTAAATGCAAATGATCTCTATTGTGAAGAAATAATTTCATAGCTTTATTTTATACAGATGCATATGGAGATTCTTATATATTTAATGGTTACAGAGAGTAGCAATAAATAAAGTTAGTTGACCCTGAGGATGAAAAATATAACATTATGTGAAGGGGAAAAGTATCCCAATAATATTAGAAGGTAGCATCTAGCTGGTATTTTATCCATATGCCCAAATGGAGTACTTTAAGATTGCTCAAAATGCCATGAAAATTGGTGTACATAAAGCCTAGTTGAAAAGCTGAACTAGAATGGAGGGTTGATGTCAGCAAAGCTAGTTCTCAGTCAAGGCTCAAAATTCAAGTCCTATTAAGAAGAATATGAAAATAGTTGATCAGTTTATCTAAAAACCCCATATGGTTTTCAAGTTTATACTCCCCAAGAGCATACCAGTTATTTATCAGAGCATAGAAAATGACCTATACATTTTTGTTCTTTAGTTCTAAGGAATAGAAATCTAGGTGAAGGAAATTCTTAGTGAAAGTGCCATTTAAAGACCTTTTTAGATACTGCTCTTGTGGAAATTACTATTAAAATGCTGAGTACTTTCACTTATTTTATGTGTTTTAAACCAAAAGAAAGAGTGTTAGCTATTTAAAATCCACTAATGACAATTGCCTTTGAACAGAGATGGAACATACCATACATCAAACTCCCCTGCCCCCTCTCACAATCACAGGACTCCTTCCTTCTGAGCATGAACATGGTCTTAGACTCTTTCTTATCATAGCACACCTGGCAGCCATTACCAGTAGATGAGATTTGGCACTGAAGATAAAGCCTATGAGCCATGCCTGCCTTAAAGGTTTGATACATTCATATGCATAGATCTACATATGTGTATATACAAACAAATGCCTCATTGGAGTCCAGTCATCTCTAGAGGGGAGAAGGCAATGGCACCCCACTCCAGTACTCTTGCCTGGAAAATCCCATGGACAGAAGAGCCTGGTAGGCTGGAGTCCGTGGGGTTGCGAAGAGTCGGACACAACTGAGCGACTTCACTTTTTTCACTTTCATACATTGGAGAAGGAAATGACAACCCACTCCAGTGTTCTTGCCTGGAGAATCCCAGGGACGGCGGAGCCTGGTGGGCTGCCATCTATGGGGTCGCACAGAGTCGGACACGACTGAAGCGACTTAGCAGCAGCAGCAGCATCTCTAGAGAGTAAGATTTAATGCCAACATTTAAAACATAAATCATCTCATCTCATTTTTTTTTCTCAGAATTCTCCATAGGTGTCTTTTGCACTTGGAATAAAAGCTCAAAACCCTATAACATAACCCTACATGATTTGACACTCTGCCGTTACTCTGACTTCACTTCCTAATTCTTCCTCCTTTGGTCAAGTTTTTCAGCTAGACTGGCCTCTATGCTGGTGCTAGAACATGCATGCCAGACAGATTCTATCTCATGGGCTTTACGCTGACTATTCCTTACCTAGAATGCATTTTTTCCAGATATCCACATGACCTCTCACTGACTTCAAGTTTTTGCTCACCCACTTGGTGTGCCCTACCCTGGAAAGTTAACGTTGAAAGTGAAAGTGTTAGTCACTCAGTCGTCTCCAACTCATTGCGACCCCGTGGACTGTAGCCCTCCAGGCTCCTCTGTCCATGGAATTCTCCAGGCAAGAATACTGGAGTGGGTAGCCATTCCCTTCTCCAGGGGATCACCCCAACCCAGAGATCGAACCTGGGTCTCATGCACTGCATGCAGATTCCTTACCATCTGAACCACCAGGTACCCTACCCTGAAAAGTTACCCTGACCACCCTCTTTCTAGTTGTGTTCCACCCTACCACTCTCAGTTTCCCTTCCCTGATTAATTTATTTCTTTACTCATTTATATTAAATAATTTTTGCATTCTTTAATTGTTGTTTCCTTCCTCAACTAGAATGTAAATTTCATCACAGCAGTGCTTTTTCCCCCACAACTTAGATACTGCCTCAGTATCTAAGGCAGATGGCATATAGTCAATTATTAGCTGACAATTACTTGTTGAATTAATGCCTACATGAATAAATGAATTAATAACAGTTATGCCCAGGAGGACTCAGGGAAGCACAGATGTGGTATAAGTAGTGAGAAAATCTTGATAAACACAGCTTCTACTTATTGTGTCCAATTTAGAGGCTTGCAATTTGTGGCTTAAAAATAATAGATATGAAAACATTTTTTTCTCATAATATGTAATCTCAAAAACCTCTACTGGCACCAATTCCGATGAAAACTAAAGAAATGAAAATGTTAAATGAAAAGGCAGAACATAAAAATTTCTCAGTTACAACATTTGATAGTGGAGTTTGTTTAAAATAGTGGTTACTTTCTTGACAAGTCTAAAGATTTTTTAATCATAAGAGACTTTGTGAATTAAGTAAATATATGTCTTCACTGTTTCCCACCACCTAACAGTTTTTTTCATTTTGTTTAAAAAAAAAAAAAAGCTGTGGCAGGTGCTTTTTTTTTCCTCTCATGTTAAGAAAAAGAATTCTATATATGCAAGATATTTCTCAGTGACTCAGCCCAAAATACCTTCTTCCTACTGTTTCCTGAACTAGTTGTTTAATATTAATGTGTTTCCACTTTGGCAACAGTGAAGATGAACAGCTATTTGTGGTGTGGGTTTTGTTTCTGTCTTTTGGCTATGTAGTATATAGAAGTATCAGTATGAAGAGCTAATGGCGCTTTAGAAAATAAGCAGGGGTTTAATCTTCATTGCTGTTGATTCAGTGTTTCATCAGTATCAAAAGACCTAGTGCTGGAAATGAGATGGTACATTAGTTCTGATGCTCAGTGGTTTATAATTTGCTGCAGAAATCAGACTTCTGGTCTTTACAATTAGGCAAGTATCCAGAAAATAAAGGTACAGGGAGAGTGAGACAAATAAGCTCAGAAAATAAAGGAGAGGAACAAAAGGCAAATTAATAAATTTTCAACCAAAGGCATGAATATAACTTTACCTACAAGATGACTAAAGACCATACCTCACCTGACAAGCAAATGAAATAAAAGAGGCAAACAGTTTAAATAAAATTTTGTATTTATAAAAGCAGTATCTCAAATAAATACTTAGGAGGAAAAAAAAGGGGAAAGGAAGATCAAGCAAATCAATACCTAAGATTCTATATCATGTCTTACCAATAAAGTTTACAAAGAAGTTTTATTTAAAAAGAACATACAATGAACGCATCCATTTCCATCAGTTTTTTAGATTCCACACATAAGTGATATCATACGATATGTCTTTCTCTGACATACTTCACATTGTCCAGTGTCTAGATAGATGCATGTTGTTGCAAATGACATTATTTCATTCTTTTTATGGCTGAGTAATAATTCCACTGTATATATTTACATCTTTTTTATCCATTCATCTGTAGATGGACATTTAGACTGCTTCCATATCTTTATTGTAAATAGTGCTGTTATGAATATTGGGGTGAATATATCTTTCAGAATTACATTTATTATTTGTAGACTTTTTGATGATGGTAATTCTGACTGGTGTGAGGTGATACTTCACTGTAGTTTTTATTTTCATTTCTCTAACAATTAGCAATGTTGAGTATCTTTTTATGGGCCTTTTGGCCTCTGTATGTTTTCCTTGGAGAAATTTTTATTTAGATCTTCTGCCAATTTTTGGTTAGGTTGTTTGTTTTTTGATACTGAGCTGTATATGAATTATTTTGGAGATTAACCCATTGTCAGTTTCATTATTTCCAGATATTTTCTCCTATTCTGTAGGTTGTCTTTTTGTTTTATGGTTTCTTTTGCTGTGCAGAAGCTTTTAAGTTTAATTAGGTCCCATTTGTTTATTTTTGCTTTTATTTCCATTACTCCAGGAGACAGATCCAAAAAGAACTTGCTGTGTGTGATACATGTCAGAGTGTCCTGCCTATGTTTTCCTCTTAGAGTTTTATAATATACAGTCTTATACTTAGGCCTTTAATCTATTTTTGTTATGGTATTAGAGAATGTTCTAACTTACCTGTCCTTTTTTCTCCACACTATTTATTAAAGAGACCATCTTTCCACCATTGCATAGTCTTGCCTCCTTTGGCATAGCTTAATTGGCCATGGGGCATAAGTTTACTTCTGGGTTTTCTATCTGATTCCATTGGTCTATATTTCTGTTTTGTTTTTTTTTCCCCCAGTACCACACTGTTTGATCACTCTAGCTTCGTAGTACAGTCTGAAGTCAGAAGCAGACTCACAGACATAGAAAGTAAACTTACAGCTACTGAAGCGGAAACATGGTATTTACTAAAATGTTCACTGGTAGAAACATCTAAATATCTGCAGACTATTCATATAAGACTATGTTCCAAGGAACACCAGTCAACTCAAAAGGTTTATTTTATTTTGATACTTGGTAGATACAATTCATTTTTAAATTTTTGCCATTTTGGAAAGGCAAAAGCAAAGTGACATCTACATATACTGAATGTATGTGGACAAAAGCAAGAGTTACAATTATCCAAATGATTTAGTCCCAAAAATATCATTGCATGGAACATGATTACAGTAAAGAGAAAGGATTACAGTTTGCAAAAGTATTTGTCTTTAGATGCTAAATTCATCACATATTTTATCCCATTTTTTTCAAGTGACTGGGCACCCACTGCACCAGTTTCTGGGGGCAACTTCTATTGGAAGAATATGGTGGCCTGGTTTGGGACTTTCTGAAATGCTTTCCTCATTCACCAGCTTGTGACCTCACACAATGCTACATTTATTTCGTTACTTGGTGAAGGTTTAATAATAAAGTCTACCTCATGGAGTTATGAAATGACATTTATTACATTATTACATTTATTTCATAAATAAGCATGCAAAATAGTTTTAATAATGCTTATCTCTTAATAAGCATTAGTTTTGTTATTATATAAAATAAAAGAATTAGAGTTTAACAGAAGAAGCCTAAAAGAAATTAAAAAAAAAAAAAACGCAAAGCAGACTTAAGCTCCAGTCTTTATTAGTCATAGGACTTTTAGGTCAGTTATTTGACTCTCTGAGATCTTGTTTCATTAATTCTAAACTAAGAATAAGTATTCCTACTTTTAAGGGTTCTTTGAGAGAATTAGAGATATAACATGCTAAACACAGTTCCTGATGTAGCCAGGATTCATATGTTATTATTTTATCTTCTGAGGCAGCATAATGTTGTGGATAAAGACAAAGACTCTGATGTGTACACCCTGTATTTTAATGCTGGTGCTACAGCTTCATTCATTCAACAAATATGCATTGCTCTTCTGCTGTGTGCCATCACTGTTCCAAGTCTGGGGTATAGCAGTAAACAAACAGATTCCATGACCTCAGGGAGCTCCTCTTCTAGCAGAGGAAGACAAAAAATATATAAGTAAATTTCATAGTTTATTAGAAGGTAATAAATGCTATTTAAGAAAGAGAGAGAAAGAGAGAGAGAAGGAAAAATGGAAAAAGAAAAAAGAGAGGAAGGGAAGAACAGCATAAAGTAAAAGAGATGAGGATTTGCAGTTTTAATACTTATTATCTCAAAACCTTATGCAAGTTACATAACTTCTGTGGCCTCAGTTTTTTTCATCTGTGAAATGGGTAATATTTCCATTTGTAATATTGCCAAAGTAATATTGTGGATAATAGAATTGCTTTGGTGTTTAAGTGAATTATTCCCTATGTAGAACTCAGAACAATGCTTGACATAGTAAATACAGTGGGCATGTTTGCTCAACCGCTCAGTTATGTCTGACTCTTTATGACCCCATGTACGGTAGCCTGACTGGCTCCTCCGTCCATGGGATTTCCCAGGCAAGAATACTGGTGTGGGTTGCCATTTCCTACTCCATTGGATCTTCCTGACCCAGGGATCAAACTCATGTCTCCTGAATTGGCAGGCAGATTCTTCACCACTGAGCCACCTGGGAAATCCTAGTAAACACTCCGTAGGTATTAGTTATTAATATTAATACTATTACTACTAAATGGAGTGGGAAATGGCAACCCATCCAGTATTCTTGCCTGGGAAATTCCATGGACAGAGGAGGCTGGTGGGCTATACAGTCCATGGGGTCGCAAACAGTTGGACACAACTGAGCAACTAACACACACACACACACGCAAACACTATTATTATTAATAGGAGTTAGGGATATTGGCCACTGTAATTATATGCATTACATGCATGTAATGCAAACTGTAGTCTATTAACTTCACTGTTTTCAGCCATTCTAATTATCTTATTTTCACTGTTTCAAAATCATGAAAATGTTACGTGAGCTGTCCTTGAAAATTTCACAGCCAAGTATAATTTTTTAAATAAACCATGTAAAGGAAGTGCAGATATTCAAAGCATGCAATTGTGTATTGTAGTTTATTCGTGTGTGTTAATTGCTCAGTCGTGTCCAACTCTTTGTGATGCCAAGGACTGTAGCCTGCCAGGCTCCTCTGTCCATGGAATTCTCCAGGCAGGAATACTGGAGTGAATTGGCATTTCCTTCTCCAGAGGATCGTCCCGACACAGGGATTGAACCCAGGTCTCCTGTATTGCAGGTAGACTCTTTACCATCTGAGCCTTCAGGGAAGCCCATAGTTTATTTACATGCAAACAATCACAGAGATATTAGGATACTTTAAGCAACACCACCACAGTAGATAACAACATCAATGACAGTATTGATTGTATACTGGCAGGGAAAAAAGATCCCGTACCAGTCAGAGTTTCTGATTCTTTCAGAGAATTCAAATAATTTAAAATATATCTACTACTTACAACTGAAGATTTTTAAGTCATAACTCAATTGGACTGGGATTGGTGTGAAAATAGTTTCCCAGAAGCAAAGTTTTCTTCTATAGCATATATTTACCTTAATTGCCCATCACAAGGTAGGATTGGGTGTCAAAAGGACCTAATAAAAGTGAATAAATAACACCTGAATTTGTATTAAATATTTAGCTTGTCTGAAAGAGAAAACAAGCAAGTGAGACATACTTTTATAATGACTTTTTTTTTTTTTTACTGATTAATTCTACTGGATAGTGAGTTTATCTGGATTACATCCAACCAGCTAAAACAGGATGCTGTTTTTCTGATTGGTTTTTCCATCCCATGTCAGAGTATTGCTGTAGTGCATAAGTGAATAAGAGAGATGCAGCAGGTGAAAAGGGCAGGCAGGAAAAAGACAGTAGGAAGCTAATTCAGGACCACTGACAAAGCATAATGAAAGTCTTTAGAGCAGATTCAACCACTGGCACAGCTAATCAGCCCCTAGGATAAGTAGAGTTAAGATTTGGAAACTCGAAAAGCCCAGTCAGTTTCCTTGATCTAGATTATTTTTATAACAGTAAGTGAAATGATCTTTTCTACCTAGCTTATATGGGAAAATATTTTATTAAAAAAGAAATTTTTACCATTAGATTTCACATTTTATATGTTTTAAGCATTGGTTTTTAGGACTGAATTGCTGTATTTTAGTGTCATAAAAATCTAAAATGGCTTAATAAAAAGAATATACTGATTCATATAACTGAAATGATAAATGAGACTAGCTTCAGATAATGTTTGATTTATGGTGGTAATCATTTTGCAACATGTAAGTGTATCAGATCAATACATTCTACACCTTAAACTCACACAATGTTATATATCAATTATATTACAATAAAGCTTGAAAAAATATAAGAGGGTTGGCTTCAGGGAAGATTTGATCTAGCTGCTCATTAAGTATCACTGAGAATTTATTTTCCCCTTTGTCTCTCTATCATTCATGATATCAGCTTCATCATCAGGCATCTCCACTAACAACCAGCAACTCTAATTCTCTCTATAGTAGTAAAATGAATCACAAGTTACAGACTTCCCATTCTCAGATAATACCAAAAAAAAAAAATAGGAGGCAAAAAAAAATGTGATTTCTTCTGGTTGTTCCTAAATCGTGTATTCGGGGAACTGCCTTCACTCTGTGGTTCATTAACCATTTACTATGTCCAGAGGAATAAGATATGCTGATATATTAAGTCAAGTGAGAGATTAATCCTATCCAAACTGAGATTGGAAGAAGAGTACAATTTCCCAATAAATATCAACTTACTGTGGACAAGAAGAAAGAGACAAACACCATGAAGGCAATTAAATCCTTTTTAAGGGCTCAGTCCATTTACCACTAGAAGTGTTTTATATGAGAGTGAACAGTGTCAGTGTATTCACAAATAATCTTTGTGAACTATTTTTCATGAGATTGGATCATGAGATACTTTAAATGCCATGTTAAGGAATTTGAGATTTTTCCCTTGCTATTGGGAATTTTGAAGGACTTTATTTAGGAAACTAATATGCTCAGCCTTTACCTTCTTTAGAAGGGTCAGAGCATTTTTATGCCATACACACACACACACACACACACACACACACACACATGTGCACACACACACATACATACATCTTGAATTTGCTACAGTGAGTGCTTTTTAATAGCAAAAAAAAAATCAATAGTAAGAGAGAGGTCAATTCCTAGAGAACAAAGTAAAGTGGGACAAAAATAAAAGCATAGGTTTGTCTTATAAGGAACCTATGATAAAACACCCCAATTCAACAGAGACAGTCCTCTACTTATTTGAAGAGAAAGCACTGATAAAAATGATTCAAGAAAAGTACAAGATCATTGTGATTTAAAAAATAAATAAATAAAAAATCTTCATGCCCTCGGGCTCCCTAGATGTTTTGATCTTTAACCTTGTGCGTAAAAATTAAAACCACTTCCCAGAGTGAAATATTGTTGTCTGATTTGGGGGATATCTCTTCAGTCTCTCTGTGAGACAAATGAGATCAAAACCCAAAATGTATACTGAAAATAAGTATAACAAAGCACCAAAGCACAGTAATCTGCTAAAGGAAAACAAAATGCCTCAAGAAGGGTCATGGCATTTCAGGCAAGGTCTTCACTTTTACTAAGCCTGATTCTCCCTAAAACCACTGCCTTGCCCATCTAACATCAACTGCATAACTAGGCTAAAGGAACTGGACACTTTCTCCCATAAATTCAGTAGACAGACATTAGTAAAGGGTGAAAGAGGAAATCCCAGCAAAGCAGGGAGGGTGGCAGCCAGCCATGCTGCAGGCATAAACAGTGCAGTGAGTAGGCAAGAAGCATGGACTCAGAGGAGTCAGGAGGCAGGAAATGCTAACTTGCCTTCAGCATTCTGGCACCCTCTAGGGAGACAATTAACGTAATGTCACCAAAAGCAAACCTCAGCCTTTGACCAGACCCTGTGAAAGGCAAAAAATAGCTTTTCATAGGTGGTTGTCAAGAAACCTGCTGAACAAAAGCATCTGCCAAATTTTCTGCCCTAAGGATGGATTTTCAGTGAAAGTCAACAAAATTTGCTGCTAAAACACACACCACAGCAGTCTTGGAAATATCTGCCAGTTACCTCGTATTATCAATAGCAAGCAAAGCAGCCTTTTTTCAAAAAAAAAAAAAACTTTAAAACTGCATAGGTTAAGCAATTTATTAATATAAAGAATGCTTACCAATAGCCTTGGTTAGCGTTAAAACTGATTCATGGAGGGTAGTCTTCTCGGTGTAAATATCAAACTGATACTCAACAATGCTTATTCATTATTGACGTACCATGATGAAAGAAAGTTATAATTGCATGTGAGAATATGTATTAATATTTTACCTACTACTAGTTCAGTGGGTTCCCAAAACCACCCTTAGTTTTAATATTAATAATTCACTAGAAGGGCTCACAAAACTCAGTGAAAGCTGTTGTACTCATGATTACTGTTCATTACAGCTAAAAGATACACATTAAAATCAGCCAAGGGAAAACCACAGGGCAGAGTCCAAGTAAAGTTTCGAACATGGAGCTTCTATTGTCCTCTCCCCATGCAACCAAGACCGAGTTACTTTCTTGGTATTGATATGTGACAATATGCATTGGGTATCATCAACCAGGGAAATTTACCCAGCTCTTGGTGTCCAGAGCTTTTCGTAGAACTCCATCATGTAGATACAGTTGACTGCCCACATTAGGGATCCAGCCCTTCAGAAGATGGCGATGATACCATGTGAAACAAAGCCCCCACCCTAAGTTGCATTTTGATGTTCAAAGCTTTCGGGCCCCTTTGTTACTATCTGGCTACTCCAAGACCCCCAGCCAAACAAAGAGCTTCCTATCAGGCATGCCAATACAAGGGATTGAAGGTTCTTCTCAGAAGCCAGAAGCAAAGGACAGATCTGTCATTGGGTGAGGTTAAATTCCTTAACCACATACCTAATAAAATATGAGTGGTTATATTTTTGTTTGTTTGTTTTTTGTTTTTTTGCTTGTCATGAATTACAATTCGGTTTAGGAAAGAGAGAGAGGAGACAAGAATGGACTCCACAATCTATTAATGCCATCAAATACCAGTATTGGTCTTTCTCCTTTTTTCCCCTGCCGTTCAAGTATAAACAAAACAAGTAATTCACATTTTCTCTAAGTAGCCCAGGTTGATAAAAGAAAAAACTTATAAGAAATTATATAAAGCGTGAGACATATCTGAGATGCTTAAATATTCTTTAAAGAAAAATATTTTTTAAAGAGAACTCGAGAAAAACCGAGCTCCAACCTCCAAAAAAATTCTCAAAGGAGAAATCAGGTTTTATGAACACCAAATGCATATTGCTATGAGATTCTGAATGGAATCTCATAAATTAAAGCCTAAATACTTGAACAAGTGAACGTGAAGGAAATAAAGAATAATTGAAGATATTATAGTCTCTAGAGAAAAACGGTATGGGAATAAAATGTAATGCTAAATTATTAGAATATACATTGAATAAATTAGATAATATCAAATGTCTATCAGAAAGGAAGAGAGGATGTAAATGGTTAATTGAGCTGGGTGATAACATCTTATATTTTACATTTTAGCCTAAGATTTATTTTTCAGACCCAATTAAGAATAATAGTATTTTTTAAATAAGATGTTGTTAAGAATTTTTTACTCCTCCTAAAGCAAATAAATTGAAATCTCTTATGTTACATCTAAATTTTAAAGTTGTACTCAGACACACTAAAGTAATGCTATCGTGTTTGTTGTCATTGTTTTAACTTCTATAATTTTGAGCAATAGTGTATATGAGGAAATATCATTTGGAATATTTATTATATACCCAAAAACATTACACAAAATTATACCTTGTTAGTATACAAATATAGCAATTACATTCTATGCTTGTTACAAAAATCTCAGATCGATTGTAATGAGTTCTTCATATTTCCTATTTGGAAAAGCTTTGTTTGATAACACAAATTTAGAATATTTTTCAAACTTTCTCTCAACTATTTTGAAGAAGAGCCTATCTACTCAATGGGTTTCAAATCACATTTATGAAATGCTTAATAGCCATAGTTAAAAGTAATATACTTTCATTATTTAAAAACATAAATCATTAATTATTCAGAAAAGTATAGGGATTAATATAAAAATCCATGTACACACCAATCAGGCTTAATAAAGCTAATGCTCACTGTTACTTGCTTCACATCTCTTTGTGTGGTAGATTTGAAGTCCACTTTGTCCTATTCTCCTGCACCCCCCTCATCCTGAGTTTAGGATGCATCTTTATCAACTGTAATTTTTTTTTTGCCACTCTAGTTTTTAATTGAAGGAGAATTGCAGAATTTGTGTTGTTCTGTCAAAAAGAGTCAGCCATAGGTACACCCATGTCCCTTCCTTCTCGAACCTCCCTCCCATCTCCCTCCCTACCCCACCTTTCTAGATTGTTACAGAGCCCCTGTTTGAGTTCCCTGAGTAATACAGCAAATTTCCACTGGCTATCTATTTTACATATGGTAATGTAAGCTTCCACATTACTTTCCATACAACTCACCCTCTCGCTCCTCCCCCTACTCCATGTCCATAGGTCTGTTCTCTATGTCTATTTCTCCACTGCTGTCCTGAAAATAAATCCATCAGTACCCTTTTTCTAGATTCCATATACATGTGTCAGTATATGATATTTATATTTCTCTTTCTGACTTACTTCACTCTGTATAATAGGCTCTAGGTTCATCCACGTCATTAGAACTGACTCAAATGTATTCCTTTTTATGACTGAGTAGTATTCCATTGTGTATATGTACCACAGCTTTATCCATTCATCTGTCGATGGACATCTAGGTTGCTTCCATGTTCTAGCTATTGTAAATAGTGTTGCAATGAACATTGGGGTACATGTGTCCTTTTCAATTTTGGTTTCCTCAGGGTATACGCCTAGTAGTGGGATTGCTGGGTCATGTGGTGGTTTTATTCCTAGTTCTTTAAGGAATAGCCATACCATCTTCCATAGTGACTGTATCAATTTACATTCCCACCAGCAATGCAAGAGAGTTCCCTTTACTCCTTACCCTCTCCAGCATTTATTGTTTGTAGACTTTTTGATGATGGCCATTCTGAGTGGTGTAGGGTATTTTTGCCAACTGTGTTTTTATGAACCCATACAAAAATACATTTGGGGAAATTGTTTTTCTAAATTTTACATGTTCTTTGTTTCTCTTTATGTGACCTCTAATTGTTTTTTGGTTTTTTTTTTTTACATTTTTTCTCTGTTGAGTTGGAAGTTATACGTTTGTATATCATATTTCCATTCTTTTAGTGGTTTCTCTTATATTTTAATATGCTGAGTTAAGTTTTTCTAATTTGCTCAAATTTATTAAGTAATCTTTTCCCAAGCAAGACAAGAAATAGTATGGTTTAGTCTCCTCTCTCATCCCAACATACACACAGTCTTCCTAGTACAGTTTTTAACTTTTATTTTGCCATTTAATCACACAAACACATACACACACACACACACATGCATGAACACATACTAACTAGTTTTATTATGTTCTCTTTCTCAACAGTTAACTCTACTAAAATATACCAGTTTCTATGTTTGCCACTATTCTTTCACACCATCCATCCTTCTCAGTTAACTTGTCTTTTTGCTAAAGCACATTCTTTTGTTCTTTCGGTGTGAGTCTGTGGGTGGCAAGCTTTCTTACCCTGGGTATGCTTGAAAATTTGTTCAGGATTTTTGAATGATAGCTGTGTTCACCCATGGGGTTGAATTGTCAAAGAACATTCATACACATTATAGCTCTTACCCAGCACTGTACTTTATTAATGATTCAAAGGATATGGGCAAGCAATAGGCTCACGCAAAACATTCATTTCTTATAGGAACTCAAAACCAACTTATTCAGTTACCAAAAATGTTCCTTTCTCTACTTCAGGATATGTTTTCACTTCAGATAGAATAGGGTTGAGCAATATATGCAAAACAGTTCTCAAAAGAATCCATTAGGGATTTGGAGTTCTTTGTTTTATACTCTAATAATTACACAAATAGAGGAAAACTTGGAAGACTACCCCTACTCTCCAGCAAGTCATGCTCCATAAATCCATAAAGCCCAGGTTCATTTACAATAAGCAATCTAGTTATACCAAGTACATCCTACAAAAAACACTTTCTAAATAAAGACTCCCTATCTGTTGTTGTTCAGTCACTCAGTCGTGTCTGACTCTACGACCCCATTGACTGCAGCACACCAGCCTTCCCTGTCCTTCACTGTCTTCAGGTTGCTCAAACTCATGCCCATTGAGTCCATGATGTCCCTATCTGTAGCAAACATCATTATCATCCTGCTGAGAGGTCTAATCAAGTTCATTAGCATGTTCATAAGGAAGGACAAAAATTGAAGATCACTCACTTCCAACTTTCCACACTCAATCAGGTCCCCAGTAGAGAATGAGTGAGTTGCAGGCCTAGTATTAACCCTTTTTCTCCTGGTTGTTTTATGGAGTGTCTAATTCTGGGTTGATAGGCTTTTTGTGTTTAAGTTTGTTTTTGCCTTCAGTTCTTTGAAGCTGTCATTCATTATCTCCTGACATCTACTAGTTGCTAATGAGAAACTTGTTTGTTGTCAGTCTAACTGTTGCTCCTTTGTAGGTAATCTATCTTCTATTTCTGTAGCTTTTAAGATAGGCTCCTTATTATTGTCCTTTACAGGTTCATTATAATGTTATACTGTGTCTGAGTATGTATTTAATTTCATTTATCTTGACTGGTGCTCAACAGGCACTTTCAGTCTTAGTACACATATATTTATTTAATTCTGGAAAAATCTCATCTGTTTTCTCTGTTCCCACTGTCCCAAATAAAGCTCACCACAATTTTAGTCTTTGTTTTAATTCTTCACTTCAGAACCTGACTATGTTTTCTACATTTATACTTTTATTTCATTTCTACCTTTTTTTGTTTTATAATTTCTTCTTTTTTTGAATGGATGTTTAAGTGATACCTGGGTCTGAATTCTCAATTGGAAAATATAAATATATTCTTTTTTCATGAATCAGAGTGAAACAAAAATCACTTTTTTCTACCACCACCTCCCATACAGTATAAGGAAAGGTTTCTGATGTCCTATACTTTCTAAATAAATAGAAACCAAAGGAATTTCTATAGATTGTTTAGGTTTTATGGCTTAGGAAGATAATGGGGCTGCAGATAAATCCAGTTGCTTCCAATTTTCAAATCTGTGAAATATCTTGGAAAACCAAGAAAAAATCAATACATCTTTGTGACATACACAGCTTACTATGCCAGTTGGATTTCATCTTTCATACCACAATCAGAATCCTCAAGGGTAAAGAATCAAAAAGATTGTATATTGAGATACAAAGGCTATATTTAGGCAAATTCACCAACAAACAGTGGGGGAGAAGAGAAAGTAAAAGCTCAAGTTTGTAAATATCTATAAATTAGGGAAAAAATAGTAGCTTGTCAGATGATTTTGTCATAGACATCTTATCATTAATCAAAGCCATTCCATTCTAATAGCCAATGCCCCTTCTGTCTTTCACTCCTTATATTGCTGTTAGTACAGACTCAAAGATAGATCTTAAAGTAAAAGAAGTTAAAGCAACCGTAGAGATCATCTAATCCTAATTGTTAAACTGTTGTAAGTTTTCCACAAAAGTTCTAGTGAAAACTAAACTGAAGGAGGATTTTGGTACCAAGGAATAGCTTGTAATGAGAAGGGTCATGGCTTCCCAGTGCAATGGTAAAGAATTTTCCTGCCAATGCAGGAGACACAGATTCCATCCCTGGGTCAGGAAGATCCACTGGGGAAGGAAATGGCCACCCACTCCAGTATTTTAGACTGGGAAATCTCATGAACAGAGGAGCCTAGCAGGCTATAGCCCACAGAGTCATAAAGAGTCAGACATGATAAGAAGGGTTATGATGTTTGCAGAGAATACGTTTGCCCAGATGGTCTGGAACATAAAGAAGGTAAAAGAGCAGCAAGACATAAGATCAGAAAGATAGCTGGGGTTTAGTTTCTTCAAGGTCTGGAATGTCCGGCTGAGAAGGAATGCTGGGACACTGTTCTGCTGGGACTGAGGAACTGTCAGGCCCTGGCTTCCCAAATGTTACTAACACAATGTGCTAATAAAACACTGAGTTTGTTGAGTTTGTTGCCTCATCTAGGTAACTGAGGAAACTATTTCATGAAATTGGTAGTGTCTGGGGTGGGAGAGGGAGAGTCAAATTTTACTGAGCACTTGACATTTGTTCTAAGGTAGGTCATTCCAGGTAGGATTTGGTTAGGATTGTATAAGGGTCACAATACGATTTTTAGGACTGGTGAGCATAGCAAGGAAAGAACTGTGAGGATTTTGAGATGAGGAGCTCAAGAAGTCTTAGGGTATAAACTATTGATACTTTTTATCGAAGAGTTGAAGATTCCCAGACAGTCACTATCATGAACAAGAAATTCCACTTATGTATTGGTCAAGAATCTTTGCTAATAAGGACAATGGAATAGTTAACATTATTATAACTAGTAAACTATATAAGGTTTGATGGTTTCAGCTGGAGCTATCAGAGGTTCTTGAACAGTGGCATAATGATGAGAAAATAGTGAAAGTGAAAGTCCCTCAGTCGTGTCTGAGTCTTTGCGACCCCATGGACATCCATGGAATTCTCTAGGCCAGAATAATGGAGTGGTTAACCTTTCCCTTCTCCAGGCAATCTTCCCAACCGAGAGATTGAACCCAGAACTCCTGCATTGCAGGCAGATTCTTTACCAGGTGAACCACAAGGGAAGCCCAAGAAAACTGAAGTGGATAGCCTATCCCTTTTCCAGCGGATCTTCCCAACCCAGGAATCAAACCAGGGTCTCCTGCATTGCAGGTGGATTCTTTACCAACTGAGCTACCAGGGAAGCCCATAATGATGAGAGTTGTATTTATAAAGATTTATCTAACATTTATGAATAGAATGAAAAGATATGTGAGAGACAGAAAACATCATTAGCTGAGAAATTCTTTTGTAATAGCAAATAGTAATGTGCCTGAATATCTGAAGCAAAATGAGGAGAGAGAAAAAGGAAATCAAAGAAGAATAAACAGTTGAGTGTGTTGATAGTGGTGGGATGAGGAAAGATTAAAGAATGTTAGGAAGAGAGAGAAATTCACAATGGTGCTAAATTTTAAATGTGCATGATTATAAGATCACTAATTCTACTAACAGAAACAGACATTTCTCAATCTTTTATGAGGATAGTTCCATTCATTACACATTACTTGAGGACTGCTGTATCTACCCACTGCTTCTTAACCCTGGCAAAGAGACACAGATAAATAGAACAGCATTATGGACTCTATGGGAGAGGGTGAGGGCGGGATGATATGGGAGAATGGCAATGAAGCATGTAAATTATCATATGTGAAACGAATCGCCAGTCCAGGTTCGATGCATGATACAGGGTGCTCGGGGCTGGTGCACCGGGATGACCTGGAGGAATGGGATGGGGAGGGAGGAGGGAGGGGGGTTCTGGAAGGGGAAAACATGTACACCCATGGCGGATTCATGTCAATGTATGGCAAAACAAATACAATATTGTAAAGTTAAAAAATAGATAAATAAACTAATTTAAAAAAATTAGAAAATAAAAATACTAATGCTTTGGCCCATACTCCAAAAAAATGGAAGTTTCACTTATGGAAAATGCATTTATAGGGTCTAGACACCAGGTTTTTAAAACTTCCCAGATGATTATGATACACTGTGAGCATATGGGCTTCCTTGGTAGCTCATTTGGTAAAGAATCTGCCTGCAGTGCAGGAGACTCCAGTTTGATTCCTGGTTTGGGAAGATCTGCTCTAGAAGGGATAGTCTATCTCTCCAATATTCTTGGGCTTCCCTGGTAAAGAATCCACCTGCAATGTGGGAGACCTGGGTTCGATCCCTGGGTTGGGAAGATCCCCTGGAGAAGAGAACAGCTACCCACTCCTGTTTTCTGGCCTGGAGAATTCCATGGACTGTATAGATGCTGATGGGAAATATGGACATTTAATACTTGGTCTTTGACTTCAAGGAACTTAGACTTTAGTTGGAAAAAGATATTCCATGTAAAGTCCATTTCCCTTTATTTCATACAAGTTTGTGATATCACCATGCCCTTCAGTACTTTCTGAGAGTCTAAAAAGGTCTAAAAAGACTTGACTTTTCATTTTTAAAATAAATTTTTGTATGAACGTACTTTGTAATTTTGACAGACATATCTGTTCCTTGTTGGGTATTATTAACAACATATAGTCACCACTGAATCAGTGCGGAAAAGGACTGAGGGCACTATCATATGCAGTGATTAGTGACCCTCACATGCTCAACTTTAGCACTCAAATATACACATGCTAACTCTGTAATAACTTTTGGACACCAAAATTAACATATTTTAATACTTTCCTTTCTACCAAATATAGACTTATTTAGCTTAAGGTTTCATGACCTCTGTTATTTCCTCAATAATACCTCAGTTGTCCCTTTCACTCTGTCCCAGGCTGTCTGTGACCATATTATCCAAGCTTTAGACGAGGTCTCAGATGGGTCCACAGGGATGTAAATGCTTCTGATGAAAGTACTTTTTCCCCCAGATAATTCTAATTCAGCTTGTTGCTTTTCATGTGCAGCCTGTATTTTGCTGTAGATACTAGATTCAACTGGAGGATTTTTTCTTCTCAGAAATTTAAACATCTGCTAATGAAAAATGACCAAGAATAAAGTACTTATTAGAATTTAATTACAGAGCAAATTATGTTTTTTAATAGTTTACAATGTGATCCTGCTTACTAAAACTGGTGCACTCTATTTTACAAATCTTCAACTTTATCCCCATGCAACAACCAAATTATCTTAATGGGTGTCCAAGTGACATATTAGATGCATGTCTTCCCCCTGAGTCATTTTCTGATAAAGACACATTGTTTAGTTGCAAGATGACAAACTATGTGTTCAAAGTGACAAATCATTTAATTAAAATTTACAAGCAGTTAAATACTGTTTGACCCAAATGGAGGCTGTTATCATGAATCAATTTCAGAGGAGGAATAGGCTTTTCAGAGAAATCAATCCCAAATAACTATAACACTTTGAACATATTATACAATCTCTTTATGGTGTTTTTGAACAGTTCTTCAGGTCGTTGGCAGTTTTTACCTGGTTCAAAAAAGAATCCCAATCTAGTTGAAAAAAATTTGAGTTTTACTTAGGACTTTAACTCTATTCATTTCATGAATATTTAATATCACGTTCAATGTTCAAGCAAAATACTCTTCTATCTTAACAGAAAATAGCTAAAATTTTGATGAGTTATGGTTTTTTATTGCATATACAGGCCAATGGAAATTGCAATCATCTTTCATGAAAAGGCTGGATAGTTTTTATTGTTTGAGAATAAGGGTGGCCATTGCATTTACTTACTAATACAGTAAATGTAAAATTGCTTAAGTAACATGCTTTATTATTTATGCTGCCAACCACATAATGTGAGGGTAGTTTCATAAAAAATATAAATTAGAGAAATTTCACATGCCAGCAGGCTGTAGATCTGTTTTATGGCTCTGACTTAGCAGGTGCCCTTCTATTTCAGTTGTGCCCTGTAATGAAGTACATATTTAAGCAGTATTGAAATGCAGATAAAAATATGATTCATATAAGGCAAGTCAGTTCCTTTCTCCAGAGATTCTGTACTTTACAGGCTCCATCATTATTAGTTAATGATTTGGGATACTTTTTATCAATTCAACTCAGCTTTTTGCTCATCTGTTCCATGCCAAGATTGATAAGATCTTAGGAAATCTGTTTGCTCAATTTTGGGAGTAACACTTTTAACATTAATGGATTCATCAGACATGGAAGACTCATCTATGACAAAGAAAGTGCATTAATAGTAAGGTTAGACATAGTCCATGGTCTAAGCTAACATAATAAATAGAAACAATCAATGAAACATCAAAATGATCATCTAATATATATATATATATATATATATATATATATATATATATATATATATATATCAATCAGTTCAGTTCAGTCACTCAGTTGTGTCCGACTCTTTGTGACCCCATGAATCGCAGCACGCCAGGCCTCCCTGTCCATCACCAACTCCCGGAGTTTACCAAACCCATGTCCATCAATTCAGTGATGCCATCCAGCCATCTCATCCTCTGTCGTCCTCTTCTCCTCCTGCCCTCAATCTTTCCCAGCATCAGGGTCTTTTCCAATGAGTCAACTCTTCGCATGAGGTGGCCAAAGTATTGGAGTTTCAGCTTCAACATCAGTCCTTCCAATGAACACCCAGGACTGATCTCCTTTAGAATGAACTGGTTGGATCTCCTTGCAGTCCAAGGGACTCTCAAGAGTCTTCTCCAACACCACAGTTCAAAAGCATCAATTCTGCGGCGCTCAGCTTTCTTCACCGTCCAATTCTCACATCCATACATGACTACTGGAAAAACCATAGCCTTGACTAGACGGACCTTTGTTGGCAAAGTAATGTCTCTGTTTTTAAATATGCTATCTACGTTGGTCATAACCTTCCTTCCAATATATATACACCATTTTTTTCTCCAAATCATTTAATTTGATTATAAAGAAAAGCAAATGATTATCTATTTGTGTCTATGGAATTTATTTTGTGTTCTTATCTGCGGAGCCAGAAACTAAGCTTTTCATCCTTAGATACATGAAGAGAAGTGATAGTTTAAACATGCTGAAAAGCACAGGATTTTCACTAGAAGTTAATAACAACTTATTATTTACAGTGTACTATATGACTCCATTTCAAATGTGCAAAGCTAGTGAAGTTTGATTTATGAGGACAGTTATCAATGGTTACCAAATACTGAGATTTACCATGCTATATGTAAGTCGAGCATTTGTTTACAATGCCAGATATCTATTGGACAGATAACTATAATTTTGACAAGCATTTTTTTCCAAACAGAATATTTTATAAAAGGTCAAAAGTATAAAGTGTTTCAGACTCTGTTGAAATTAATGGTTCAGCTAATATCTATAATGCTGTTTACAGTATTCTGAAAAATACGCAACCCCTAATTATCTATAGTAGTCATAAATAGTTGTCAAAAATGCAAATGAGAAAAATTCTATCAAATTAAAATAATTAGTTCACTATTTAAAATTTCGTTTCATATTAGAAACTTCTTACTTTCTAAAATATGACAGTGAAAAATGAAGGCATCCTTTAGCATACCATTACCAAAGCATTATTGAAATTTGACTCTAAAATACAACCACAAATGACAGAAAACAAGTGCAATGCAGATTATGCTCTGGGTATTCATTTATTACCTTGTTTTCCATGTTTATACCATGATGCCTTCTTTAGCAAACTAACAGACCTCAAGTGTACTTCTCTTGTACCTTAAATACTTCTCTTGTACTTTAGGATTCATTCATATTTTAGTTCTAAATTTAACTTACTAACCTAGTGAAGAGGCTTCCCTGGTGGCTCAGTCGGTAAAGAATCTGCCTGCAATGTGGGAGACGTGGGTTCGATCCCTAGGTTGGGAAGATCCCCTGGAGAAGAAAATGGCAACCCTCTCCAATGTTTTTGCCTAGAGAATCCCATGGACAGAGGAGCCTGGTGGGCTATAGTCCATGGGGTCGCAAAGAGTCAGACATGACTCAGCGACTGAACAATAACAACAATAACAATAATAACCTAGTGAAACAATTCAGTCTTAAGCTTTGTGCCAAAATGTGTGACTTCTGAGAAGACAAAGATCAATTTTATCTATTTTCCTTTTATTTATTTATTTTATAAGTAATACTTTATGAAGACGTATTTTGTAGCATTGCCACATAAATGTTGACAATGGACAAAGACTATCTGACTTATGACCTATAAACTAAAAATCTGTTAAAGTTATAAGAAAGAGCTTCTCGGGTTTAAGAGCTGGCTCAAGGGCAACAACCCACAGTTTATACCGACAGTCGAACAATCTTGGGTGAAGGGTTATCTGAATGTTTACACTACTCCACAGACTTGATTTAGACTCTCCTCCTCCAGCTTTAATAAGCAGTGGTAGAAACGTGGCCCCTGGGCTGCTGTGGGTTCTCACCACACAGTTGTCTCCATAGGTGATCTCCCAGCCTGTTCCCTTGGCTTACTCTGCTCCTTGTACACTGGCTTCCTTGCTGTCCTTATTACACATCAGACAGCCCCACTTCAGGGCTTATGTTCTCTCTACTTGTGACATTATTCTCCCAGACATCACGACATCATGTCACTCTTTCCCTCTTGCCTTTCAAATTTTTCTTTAATTACTACCTGCTCACTGAGGTCAATTCTGACCAGGTGTATAGATTGGCTACACTTTCTAGAACTCTCCATCTCACTTATCATGCTCTATTGTTTTCATAGTACACATGCCGTATTCTAAGTTAATTATTTATAATGTTTCTGTTCTATAATCTATCTGCTCCCACTGGAATGTAAGCTCCAAGAGGATAGGAATTTGGGGTGTTTTGGTTAAGTAAATGTGTCCCCAGGGCCCAGAGAAGGAAGGGCCTGGCATAAGGTCAGTGGTCAAGAAATGTCTGTTGAATGAATGAATTAAAAAGAGTAAACATATGCTTTAAATTCTGAACATTGATTATATGCAGCGATAAGCATTTTAGTAGTACTGTTACTACAACTATTACTTCTTTTACTAAGGCCTTCATACTGTGTGCTAAGCACCATTAACTGCTTCACACAAGTCATTATATCTCTACTCGATGTCCCTGTTAATTACATATTATTATCACCAGTTTTCACATGAAGAGGTTGGAATTCAAAGAACTTAAGTGGTCATACAGCTAAGAAATGGAGGAGATAGGAATAGCACATGAACCTGTCCATCTCCAGAGGCTGTACTATTAAGCATTAGACAACACATGAAATGCTCATCTCTAGTATCAGTTTGGTAAAGTGGGTCATGATAATAGTTTTTCCCTTAATATCCTTTGTATACACACCCTCACTCAAGTACCTATTATTTGTCACATGAATGACGAATAATATCCTAATATTCCTCTCTTTCTATTGCAAACCATTCTGTGCCCTGTGGTCATTTATTTGGCCTAAAACACAGCTGCAGTCATGCTATTAATGTGAGCAGAGGGCTCCAATGTATCTCCATTAAGTATATATTCTCTTTATCGTACAATCCCAGTTTACTTTCCACTGACGCAGCTCTCCCTCCAATAAAGTAAGAAAGCTAGACTTGAAGGAACTAGTAATGAAATGAGTAGGATCAGTGTCCAAAGTTAAGTCCTGTATATAACTTTATGAGTTTATGAATATTCAGTTTTAAAAAGGCTGTGACCCTAGTACCATCATTGTTTTCAAAAAGATTATTATGCCTTTTCTGTAAATTGGCACATGTACTTATTAAAATGAGATACAGAAGTCTAGAGTAGATACAGTACCCAGATCATAACTGCTTCAATATTGACCACAAACACAGGGGACCAGTTTTATGCTCCATTCTGTTCCAGAAATGAGTAAATAGATAACTTAGAGAAGGTATCAGTAGCCACCCAGGAAGAACTGGAAGCTCCATGAGGTTAGAGCCTGTCCTATTCATTGCTGTTCCTTCAGTATCTATTACAGTGACTGGCCCAGAATAAAACTCAAAAAATACTTTATTGTTTTTATTGCTATTCTTCTCATCAAAACTGTTTTTAGTTCTCTTTTTCCATTATATGTACAATATTTGCAATCACATTACAAGAGATGCAGGAATTTGAGATCTTTACTGAAATAAATGGTACAAATTCTGTGTCTCAAATGGCATCCAAGCTTTCCCAGAATAGTCCTTTCTCAATGAAGGAAGGATCTGAAGTGCTTTGTCTTGAATTCTGGGTTGACATGTGTTTTCTGAAGAGTGAATGAACAGCCAAGCTCCATTTTCTCCTGCAGAGCTGTATACTTCCACCTTTGTTGGTTTTTCAGCCGTTAGAGATCAGGTTTCGTTTGTTATTTTATATTAGACTTCATCATGTCGACTTTCCTCACACCAAGACTATGCAGTGTGAATTGCTCTGTCTAGTTAACAGTATACACAGGATTGAGGTAGGACGTTTTTACCTGATTCTGGAAAGCGTATTTTTCCTGACAAATCAGTTCACAGAAGTGCTCTTCATTTTCTGCACTCTACTATGAAGAAAGCTCTAAAATAAAAACTTAATCTTTCATTTTCCATTTCTGACAGCTTTTAAAAAATATATTGGTTTAGTTAATTCAGCAGTGTTAAATCAAAATGGGGATGGCACTAATGAGGATAAAGCTACAATTTGATTAGGCATCATTCACTGGATTTTATCTTTTCCTTAACCCTTTCCTTTGGTTCATATTCTTTAGCAATCTTTATTTTTAGTTCATTTTGCTCTCCTTTTTAAACTTACCATACTGCTAGTAACAACTAAAAGCCATTGCAGTCTTTCCTAATCCAATAAATTTATCATATTCCTTAAATAATTGTGAGGTATACTAAACACAATCAGAATAATATGTGATACTAGTCATATGTGAGCTGGTAATAGTAACACATGGTAGTTTTGCAACCCTGACTTGATGATACAATACTAGGTCAACTTTGACAGGAGATTCTATTTCACTTGATTTTCTTTGTTTTATTTCTTTTATGAAGAGATTAGATAAGCAAGCTGTTTACAGAAGAGGAAAACTTGACTGTAATCTACTTTTATTAACTACATAGAGCCTTGCGATGTCTTGAAAGCTGATGGGGGTTTAAAAGCAACAGCAACCCAGGAAAGAGAAGAGTCTAACTCTGACCTTCTGCATAAAGACATGTACCACTTCTGAGTGATCAATTCTCCCTTGGATTCCTGGCTTTACAATTCATCTAATATAGCTCCATCTATTTAGTTTCAGTATTCTTTGGGGCCTTTTCTCTCTAATTAGATTATAAATTCTGTCAGGGTTAGGCCAAGCGTCTAGCACAGAGCCTTGTACAAAATATGTAGCTACCTCATTTCATCTCAATGTAGAATTGCTTTTAATGAACTATGAGTTTACTTTCACTACGAAAAGAAATGCAGATGAGACACTCTCCTGGTAAATTTGTTAACTGTGTTCCCCATATTCTTCTGTAAGAGAATCTTTAGAAAAAGTTTCATGCATTAGGAGTCTCATGCTCAGAAAGAGTAGTCTACATTTTCTGAGCAATAATATGAGCCATGTGACTGTTATAAGGTTCAGCAAAGACTTTCTGTAAAGGGCCCAGTAATATTTTAGGATTTTCAATCTCAATTCAAGTATTCAGCCCTATCACAGCTACTCAACTCTGAGTTATGGCAGGAAAGCAGCCATAAACAATGCATTATGAATCAGTATGTCCATGTTCCAACAAAATTTTATTTATCGGCACTAAAATACAAATTCTATATATTTTATGGCTCACAAAATAGAATGTATCTTTTGATTTTTTGATATTTTTAAAACTACTTACAAAATGCCAAAATTATTCTTAACTCCAAAGTCCTACAAAACAGGTGGCAGGTCAGATTTGGTTTAGCAGGGTTTATGGACCCCTGCTAAACCCCATCATTTAACATTGCCTGCTGGTAGCCTGGGAAACAACTTGGCAGCCTTGTTCTGTGCTTGGTTGCTCAGTTGTGTCCGACTCTTTAGGACCCCATGGACTATAGCCTGCCAGAGTGCGTGGGGATCCTCTAGGCGAGAATACTAGATTGGGTTGCCATGCCCTTCTCTAGGGGTTCTTCCCAACCCAGGGCTCAAACCCTGGTCTCCTGCATTGCAGGCTGATTCTTTACCATCTGAGCCACCAGGGAAGCCCAGCCTGTTTCTAGCAACTATTTAAAATTGACTCTGACCACCTGTGCTTCTCAGATGGGTGGTAATAGTACCATTACAAATAACCATCAAATCTGACTGTCTGTTTCTTGCTCACACTGCATGACCATCAGCATTAACAGGGGGCACTGCTTCCTGTCTTCTTACCCCTGGATTCAGGAACTTCTACCAACCAGTCAGTGATTGATAAGAGTATAAGGAAGAAAACTTGGAGAATCATGAACTTTTTAAAAAGATTGCTGTTCAAATATAATGCACAATCTCTGTTCACATTTTATAGGACAAACTGGGTGACATGATCATGTCAAAATTCACTGGCGTAGGGAAGTCCTAGCATGTTCCTGGGAGAAGATGAACAAGAAAATAGTGTTATCTTCCTAACCATTAAAATACTACTCTGTTAAAATGGCATGCCCCTCTTCCATCATTCCCCAGTCTCCTTTTCACTGCTTCAGTTTTCTCCATAGCTTTCGTCAACTTTTGACATATAATGTGTATAATTTACAGAGGTATTATGTTTATCCATCCTTCCCACTCCCATCCTACCTGCACTGTAATTTACATGAGGGCAGATATTCTTATCTTCTTTGTTCACTGTAAATTTCCTAATGTCTAGAAGAGTGTTAAGTACATAAGAGACACTCAATAACTGTGTATTAAGTAAAAGGACAAATGAACTACACAAATCCTCACAGCATGCATACATTCAACTTCATCTTATTTTCTTACCATGGCTTTTCCCTCTGACTTCCTTATATACTACTTACATTTTATCTAATGTTACTGTAAATACACACACACTTATGTGTGCATAAAAACAACAGGTACATGTGCACATATCTTTGTAAATCTTCTCAATTTTGCCATCATGAATGGACTTTTGAGAGTAGCAATGATAAATGAAATTTTGTTGATCAAGTTTTTAAATTGTTTTTAAATAAGTTGTGCCCAAAAGATGAAAAGTGCTCCTTGTATTCTCTGAGGAAAGAGTTGTTGGGTTATTGTCTTCATCGTGGCTTAATGTCTCGTCTAATTGTAATGTGAGTGTAATCTCTGGCTTTTAATACAAAAACCTTTCTCACTACACTCTCATGGTAAAAATTATTTCAAGTATCTTCTATGTTTAGGACTTCCCCGGTGGCTCAGAAGGTAAAGCGTCTGCCTACAATGCGGGAGACCCAGGTTCAATCCCTGGGTCAAGAAGATCTCCTTGAGAAGGAAATGGCAACCCACTCCAGTATTTTTGCCTGGAAAATCCCATTGACGGAGGAGCCTGGTAGGCTACTGTCCATGGGGCTGCAAGAGAGTCGGACATGACTGAGCGACTTCACTTTCACTTTTCACTTTTCTATGTTGGGCCCAGTGCTCACAGTCACCAGACAGGTAGGGGAGCTGTCCTGCTGGGCAAGGCCCTGCTTTCTAAGACCTGCTTTGCACTGCAAAAAAGAATTACCTTAAGAGCACCTATTAGTGCTCGATTTTTCTCTTTGCATTTCCATTGTTCTCTAACTGGCACACTTCATGAAAGGCTCTTCTTCTGAAAGTGTTATGTTGAATTTCTCAAATACCAGCTATTGAATCTTTACTTGATCTTAAAAAGAGTTGTCCTATCCTGAAAGAAGGATAAAAGGAATACCTAACTACAAATTTAGGCCATTCTGACTTAAGAAACAGTTACAGGTTTCAGATTAATAGCACTGAGTATTCCCATCCCATTCCCCAATGCATTAGATTACGTCAATGCTTTTACTTATAAATGGATTTTATTTAAAGGTCTTATATGCAATTAAGTATTACTCTAATAATGCTAACTGTTCTTGTACAGCTAGTTTAAAAAAGAATAGTTTAATGTAGTCAAACTCATGTATGATTTGGTGGCTAAAATCAGTAATGAGACAACCCAGGGTTCAAAGCCCATCCTGCCACTTGCTCTGCCACTGTGGCAACTTGGGGTGTTATTTGACCTCTTTAAGATCCTGTTTCTCACAGGCTAACGGGCCTATGAAGACTAAATGAGATAAGTTATATAAAGTCGTTATAATAATGCTTATTACAGGACATTTACAGAGAGGATGGCATTGGCTCAGCCGCCTCAATGATATCTTTATATTTCTTTTAAACTTTTTATTTTGTATTGGAGTATAGCTGATTAACAATGTTGCGATAGTTTCAGGTAGATAGCAAAGGGATTCAGCCATACATATGCACATACTCATCCTCCCTCAAAATCCCCTCCCATCCAGGCTGTCACATAACATTGAGCAAGAGTTCCCTGTGCTGTACAGTACGCCCTTGTTGGTTATCCATTTTAAATATAGCAGTGTGTATATGTCCATCCCAAGCTCCACAATTTTCCTATACCCTCAATATCTTTATATATCCCCCCAGTATCTTTATATTTCTGAATGCAAATCCTCTTTGAACACTCCCTCCATACTTCTATGCTCTCCCCTCTCTGTACCCCAATAATCTGTTTCTCTCAAGCTAAAAACCCATCTTCTTTCATCAGTCCTAAATGAAGATTACCTCTTTCCTGGACCATCTTATGGATATTTGACATTGGATATGTGTCTGAAATTCATTTGTGACATTTTTATATCAGATGGGAAGATTAGACATAAGCAAACAGTGTGTCCCTCTATCAACATTTGTTCAGCCTTCTGTGAGAAATACCAAGAGAACTTATTAGAGTAATTTGCAAAATTTTGTGGGCCAGTTTGCTTATTCAAATTAGAAACTGATTATACGTACAAGTTTTATAAGAGAATAAATTAATTCAAACTTCTTCAACAAAAATGGAAGTAAGGCCTTCAAATTTGGCAGTCATGACCAGGTTCAGGATGTTAATTTAGTTTAGCTAATTATGCAAATCTTAAGGACAATTATTTAAAAGTGATCTGTCTTTCTTTTAAAAAGTATGCATTAGGCATGATTCTGGTTGGGGGGAAACTTTGTGACATGATAGACTGGCAGAAAAATATATGATATTTTTGTTAATTTAGTCAGACTTGGAACAGCTGCCCTTTTTTGAGAATAATGATTACATTTTTTATACATTAAGATGTTTTACCCTTGATATTGTAAATAAATAACATCAGATGAATACCCACTGATTGAAAATAAAGCAGCAGTTTTTCTATCAGCAAGACAAGAAAGCCCTGAGTAGAAAGTTCATCATCCATAAGAAAGTCAAGATAGGTTTACTTTAGGATCAGATACCAGTCAGCCTCAAGAAAAAATAAAATTATTTGGCAATGATGTGGAACAAGTGTTGAAAAATTATACACCTAGAATTAAGTGAAAAAAACAGAGCACCAAAATTTTATTTTACTGTTAGTATAAATTGTTCAGGCCTAAGCAAATTGTGAGGTAAGCAAATAAGTTTGTTTCTGTCATTTTTCTATCCCTCCTTCCCTTATGCCTGGTGTCTGTATATTTCTTCCAACTATCTGAAGTGCTTTTTGACTTCTTTCTCCAAGTAACTTCAACATATTCCCTTCATGCCATCCAAACCTACCCTGTGCCCTTCACCTCAGGTCTGCTTTAGACTTGGTAACAATGGGTACTAAAGCTAATATCTATTGAGACGTCCTATACACCAGGGTGGCACTAATGGTAAAGAACCCACCTACCAGTGCAGGAGACATGGGTTCAGTCCCTGGGTTAGGGAGATACCCTGGAGAAGGAAATAGCAACCCACACCAGTATTCTCGCCTTTGAAATCCCATGGGCAGAGTAGCGTGGCAAGCTGCAGTCCATAGGGTCACGAAAGAGTTGGACGTGAATTAGCAACAAAACAACAACAACAGTTTACTCTCTGAGAGGTGAGGGCCTACTTAAATTCTGTGCCCCAACTCTGGTCTTACCTTAGCCCGATCCTTGATGCCAATGGTCCCACAAATAATATTTAAAAGAACTGAAACAGTATAGTTCCAGAGCTTGTGCTTGGTCCATTCAATGATGCTGCCCAACTCAGAAATGTTGTAGGTATTGCTCAATAGGCAAGTCACTTTAATATATTATTCTTTCTAGGAAATATCATCTCGGCCTGAAATAAAAGATGTATCTCTTATTCATTTATTCAACTAATATAAATTAAATCACTGCTACAATCTAAATACTGTACCTGGTTTAAAGTATACACATTAACAGGGCAAAAGATATATTGCTTTATGTTTTATTGTTTTATGTAAAGGGAGAAGCAGACATTAATGAAATAATCATACAGTTGAGAGTAAATTGCAACTGTGACAAGTGCCAAGAACAAGCACACAGTGCTATTAATGACTACTTCTGGTATTTGTCCTGTTCAAATTATTAGGATTATGAGAAAGTTATGATTAAACCGATGTCCAAAGGATAAGGAAATTACTACCTGAGAATAGTATGGACATTATAGGCATGGAAGTATGTAGAAAAATACACATGCATAAGTAATTCATATACAATGCAGAATATGATAAATTGTACAAAGAAATAAGTTTAGCAGGGAGTCAGTTTAGTGCCTGGGTTGGGGGGTGTCTAACTGGAAGTAGTTAGGGTAAGCTCCATGAAAGGGTTTAGCCTATGTGTTGTTGGACTGGCAGGATTTGGATATGCAGACATGAGGCAAAGGAAGAATTCTTGGAAAAAGGATTTATTAAGAGCAAAGAAACAGAGGTAAGAAAACTTTGCCAGGATAGTAGCATGGCTGGTATGATATTAGGTCAATTAGGACTAGCTCATCAGAGGCTTTAAATGCCAGCCCAATTTGATGGACAGCAGAAACTCTTTGAAATATATGGAGTGATAAAGTGACATAAATTGGAGCTATAAAATTTCATCATACAGCTTCATATGAGAAAAAAAGAAAATCGAGGCATAAGGTCACTCTAATCTCATATTAGTGAATGATCTGAGAAGTTAACTTGGTATATAAAGAGGGACTTTTTTTTCTTTTCTTAGAGGAGGGTCAGAGAAGACTTTATGGACGACAAAAACTCAGAGGTTGTCTTTTAAAATTAAGAATGGCTGTAATTTGAAGAAAGGGTATCACCAAGTTGGAATAATAACAAAATATCAACTAAAAGATGGAAGGGGGAGAACTTAATTTTTACTTAAAAGAAGAAGATGCCTAAAGCAATGAAAAGAGATAAACAAGAGAGAAAAAAAAAATAGCCAGAACTGATAAAGAACTTGAAGCTTACAGTTTGTAACTTGGTTTAGTTTTGTGTGTCAGGGGAGAGTTTTGAGAAATGGGATGACATGATCCAAGAGGCAGAGGAGAGATAACTTTGTCAGAGACATATGGGACTGATGGGAACTGGGAGATACTGAGGCATGAGAGCCTTTAAAGAAAAAGTTAAAGTCATTTAGCTAACAAATGACCAAGTTATGGATCCAATATAAGTTCATGTCAAAGTTGCCTTTGATTAATATTTGGAGAAAGACCTAGAAAATATGTGCCTTGTCACCAGGGACATCAGAGCCCCTAATCAGTCATTCATCCATTTAAGGAATACCTATTCTATGTCATATGTACTAGACCCCATGATAGGAACTGAGTTCACCAAAGTTAATAAAGATATAGCCTCACTTTCAAGTTACTTATGGCATACTGGTATGGTTAAAGCCATAACAAAATTGGGCAGAAAAGTGACAATTTGAATTAAATTATGTAGAACATGACAAGGCAGTTTGACAATCAAAAATATATTTAATAAAAACCCACTATGGTATGTAAGCACTATAGAGGATATTGTAAAATAAACAGCTCAGTCCCAGTCATTAACAGCCTATAGAATGTCTAGATTTGGAAGACACAAATACACAACAAATTAAAGCAAGAAAATCTTTAATCTAATGACAAAGGTCAGGTACAGATAATAAGAGTTTATGGGAGTTGAGAGACCAACCACATGACTCTCAGGGAAGACAATATAGAGTAGATAGATATTAATATGGACTTTAGTAGACCAGTTGGATTTGCATCCAGCTTAGGCAAAAGTATTTTGCCTAACCCACTCCAGTATTCTTGCCTGGAGAATCCCAGGGATGGCGCAGCCTGGTGGGCTGCCGTCTATGGGGTCGCACAGAGTCGGACACGACTGAAGTGACTTAGCAGCAGTAGCAGTAGGCAAAAGTCTAACAACATCTAGGGATAAAAAATGAGCTCCTCGGAATAGCAATTTGGTGCAAGGAAAAAGACATGCGCTTGCAGTAAGATAGACATAAGATAAAACATGTATATATGTGTGATGTGTGATTTTGAGTAGTGATGTAGCCTTTATAGTTAGCCTTAGTTACATTTCTTATTAAATAGGAAAGGTAATGAGGGCCTTTTTCATACAGTTGTTATGTGAACTAATGAAAACAGTATATATAAAGTCAGATCCAAGTATGTGTGTATAAAATGCCAATTCTTTCACTAAATCTGCAATTAAAAAAAAAAACTTGCTAGACAACAATCTATGTAGCGATAGAGCCCCTGTCTGTCATTTCCTCTCTTCCCTAGGGCCTAGCACAATTCCTGGATCTTACAGGGACTATAAACATGTGATAAATGACTGAAAAAATTAAAAGTGAATTTGGGTGTCGTGAGTGTACATATTCGTGTAACAGAGTTCACATTAGAGAAAAACTGAGAACCAAATACTGGAAATTGAAGTTTGAGGCTGATCCTGTTCTTTGGATCTTAACTTCATCTTTTGGGCACTGAAGCATAATTGAAAGCCCATGAGCAAAGGAGTGGTATGATGAGGTGGTACATTACAGATATTGTTCTGGCATCCGGGTAGTGGGGAGAAGTCAGGAGGACTTAGAACAAGAGAGTGGAAGGGGGGAAAACGTATTTGTGAGGCTTCATGAATGAAGAATCCCAGGACTTAGTGACTGTATGAAGAGTGAGAAAGGAAGTGAGAGGTGTAAGAATTCTTAGAAACCAGAAGAAGATCTTGGTGCTTCCAATAAAAACCAATCAGGGAAGCAAGATAGAGTCACCAACCATCCTTCTCTACCTAGTTCTGAGGAGATTCCCAGAGCAGAAGACCTTCAGAGGCAAAGGAAATTCTGAGATTCTCCACAGATTTCTTATACACAACTAACTACAACCAGCACCAACGAACATGTTACCACCTTTTTTACCATATTCCTCAGTACTATAAATCTCATTCCTTTCAAAGTTATGCAGTTTTGTATAATAGCTGTCTAGGAACCATCCAACAAATATGTTAGGAAGACTTGCCATAAGCCAGCCATTGTGGGAAAAAATAAATGATTAAGGCACATTCACCACCTTGGCTCAGACAATAAAGAATCTGTCTGCAATGCAAGAGACCTGGGTTCAATTCCTGAGTGGAGAAGATTCCCTGGAGAAGGGAATGGCTACCCACTCCAGTATTTTTGCCTGGTGAATATCATGGATAGAGGACCCTGGTGGGCTACAGTCCATGGAATCCCAGAGTCTGACACAACAAAGCAATTAACACTTTCACCATCTTCCAAAACAGTCAAGGCCCTCATCGTCTGAGCAGATACGTGGGTGCCTCGTGACACTGGACAACGTGCCCTCTACCTGCACTCTCAACAAAACAGGGCCAGCAGTCAGAGCCTTCAGTATACTAAAGCACCTTTACTCAAACCTAGCCATGATTCTCTTTTGCACTCAGATTTTTCAGGGTTTTTCTGAGAGTTCCTCAAGATAGATCTTTCTGTGCTATACTTGAGTAAGAATTTAACCATATTTTTAAATGTCTAAGAGATCTTAGAAGTCTTCTAATTTGACTCCAATTTTGAATTTTGGTTACATTGCATGATGATTTTTTTAGTGCCGTTTTCTAAGAATTACAAAGGTATAAGTCTTTGTTGAAAAAGTGCTTCTTATAACTAAGGAAACTTTCTCCATACATTCAATCCTTGACTTACACAATGGTTCGATTTAAAGATTTCTTTGACTTTACAATGGTGCAAAAGGGATATGCGTTCAGTAGAAATCATACTTCAAATTCTGAATTTTGATTTTTCCTGGACTCCGGATATGCAGTGCGCACTCTCTCATGATGCTAGGCAGTGACACTGAGCCACAACTCACAGTCAGCCACACCATCACAAAGGTAAACAACCAATACACTTAACAACCATTCTGTACCCATACAGCCATCCTATTTTTCACTTTTGGTGCTGTGTTTGACAAATTATATGAGATATTCAATGTTTTACTACAAAATAGGCTTTGTGTTAGATGATTTTGCCCAACTATAGGCTAATCTAAGTGTTCTAAGCATATTTAAAATAGGTTAAGCTAAGCTATGATGTTCTATAGTTTAGGTGTATTAGATTCATTTTCAATTTACAATGTTTTCAGATTATGATGGGTTTACCAGGACATAATCCCATTGTAAGTTGAGGAATATCTGTATTTTGAAATTCTGAACCAAACAGCATTTTTGTTCAGCAACACAAAATACTCCATTATCAATCAGAGAAGCATACACATACTATATGTAATCTGGAGTTTCATGTCTTTGGGTTTATGAGTCACAGAAAATGGAAAAAGATAAGAAAATAAGTTTATGATTTGACAGCGATAAGTCATAAATTAAGAACTATTATTTAGAGATGTGAAAAGATAACAAAGAAAATGCAAATAAAAGCACCAGCTTGATAGAAGATCTTAACTCAAGTACCACCTTTGCTAAAAGCTAACTGGATGAACTTGAACAAGCTCTCAATGATATTAGCTTTCCATCTGTTCACCCACATTTATTTATTCAGTCATTTAGTCTTTCAATTAATACTGAGAAACTCAGTAGTGAAAGAAAAGATGTATTATAGACCAATAAATATATACTAGGCTCTCAGGCAGAGTTTCTCAGTCTCAGCACTATTGATTCTCTGAGTTGAATACTGTGTTTCTCCTGGACTTGTAGGAAATACTGAAAAACTTGTCTTTGCTATAAGATGGAAAGCAGTTCATGGAATCTACATCATATAAAATAATGGATAGCTACTTCAGAATGCCATCACTAGACTCACTCAATAAGTCACTCCCAATTATTATTTGATATTTATAATAAGTTTTTGGCAGATAGTCTTACTGCCTCACTTGCCTCTGTTGTTGCTGTTGTTCAGTCACTAAGTCATGTCTGACTCTTTGCGACCGCATAGACTGTAGCACACTAGGCTTCCCTGTCCTTCACTATCTCCTGGAGTTTGCTCAAACTCATGTTCATTTAGTCGGTGATGCCGTCCAACCACCTTATCCTTCTCCTCCTTCCCTCAATCTTTCCCAGCATCAAGGTCTTTTCCAATGAATTGGCTCTTCACATCAGGTGGTCAAAGTATTGGAGCTTCAACTTGCATCTATACCTACCCCTAAACTTGCATCTGTGCCTATCCTTAAAGCAATTGGCCTGTGGTCTGATTGGCCAAACCTGGAAGCATGCCTACTCCTAAGCATGGCTAAAGGAGGCTAGACCCATCCCCACTAAAACCACAAGCTATGAGAGGATAGGGGTGATGCCCTGAGAGGATACTGAACAAGATGACACATCCAGGGTGCATTGCAGTTGTTTACAAAGCTTCATTGCATTTGTTATCACATTTAATCCCCCAGTTCACTCTGGGGTATAAGAAGGGCAGATTGTATGAGTACCTTCACCTTCTAGACAAGAAAATAGAGAGGAGTGATTTATTCAAGCTTACACAGTAAGTGGCAGAGCCAAAACCTGAAGCTAGGTCTTCTGATCATTAATGTTATGCTCTATCTCTTTTTCCATGCTCCTCTTGAGTGATTTCTACCCAGCTTAGAGTTTTGGGATCCATACTGTAGGAGTGGAAGGTAAATAAAAGAGATTCCAGAGGGAAAGCTGGATATTTGGGTAAATGGTAAAGGACCCATACACAAAAAATTAAAGTATTTCAAAGAAGTGATGAAAGTGAATGTCAAAACATGAGAAAATGTCAGAGAGTAGAAATGATGCCTTGAAAAGTATCTATTTGAAAGATATTATAGATGTTGAAGACTCTTCCCATCAAATAATGAGACAAGGAGCTGAATCAAATAGAAAAAAAATAAGTTGGATCCAGAATTAATGACAGCAGCCATAGTATCAAAAGTTCTAAAGAAAAGGAGAGCATAAAATCCTTTCTAGTAAGGATTTCTTAAACACAAAAATGCACAGGAGTTCTTAAAGTTAGTGAAAATTATGTGTACTTTGTTGTTTGATACTAATGGAGAAAATGTTGCTGTTAAAAGTGGTCAGGAATAAATTAAGACTATGAATATCCTTGAGAAATGGAGAAATCAAGTCCGTAGAATAAGATTTAAGTTAAAATATAAAAAAGTGAACTCATGAATTAAGGCTGAAGAGAAGGGGGAGAAAAAAGCAAAATAGTGGGATGGTTGGCCACCAGTTTTTGTGGGTAAATGTGAAACTAACATTTGCAGCATAATTGTGGCTTAGTTTCAGTTCAGTTCAGTCGCTCAGTCATGTCCGACTCTTTGCGACCCCATGAATTGCAGCACGCCAGGCCTCTCTGTCCATCACCAACTCCCGGAGTCTACCCAAACCCATGTCCATCGAGTCGGTGATGCCATCCAACCATCTCATCCTCTGTCGTCCCCTTCTCCTCCCGCCCCCAATCCTATCCAGCACTAGGGTCTTTTCCAATGAGTCAACCCTTCGCATGAGGTGGCCAAAGTATTGGAGTTTCAGCTTCAACATCAGACCTTCCAATGAACACCCAGGATTGATCTCTTTTAGGATGGATTGATTGGATCTCCTTGCAGTGCAAGGGACTCTCAAGAGTCTTCTCCAACACCACAGTTCAAAAGCATCAATTCTTCGGCACTCAGCTTTCTTCACCGTCCAACTCTCACATCCATACATGACCACTGGAAAAACCATAGCCTTGACTAGACGGACTTTTGTTGGCAAAGTAATGTCTCTACTTTTAAATATGCTGTCTAGGTTGGCCATAACCTTCCTTCCAAGGAGTAAGCGTCTTTTAATTTCATGGCTGCAGTCACCATCAGCAGTGATTCTGGAGCCCAAAAAAATAAAGTTTGACACAGTTTAGAGTAAAGGAAAAGGGCAGAGGTTATTTCTTCTGTGAACAATTCTGATTTCTAACCTTTCCACTGCTGAGTGTGGGGCTCTCTCCATTTAGTAATATTCCCCGTCAGTGAACAATCTGCTTAGAAAAATTCCAGAATTTCATGCTGATCCTTATTAGCTTTTCATTTCCCTGGGACTTTCTCTCTGACATAAACAATACTTTCTAGTTACAAACTTCTGCCACATAAAATATCATGCAGGGCAATAACAGTTGTTTGTATTTCTTTTCCCACATCTTATTGAAAAAGCTGCAGGTGTTTTTTTTTTTTTTCAGATCTTTCTCCAGCCAGGTATAAGTTGAATTCCACCATATGAAAAAGCAATTTGTCTCCAACTTTTCCATTTCTTGACCATCTTGGAATAAAAACTTGGTCCAGTCCCTATCATCTTCCTATGAAATTAAATGTAAGTTTATTTATATCCTGGAGATTGGATGGCATTTTACAGAGTATTCTACGCCAGGGTGACTTACTCATTAGAGGGTCAGTGGTTTGAGAAATTCAAGTCTTATAATAAAAGCTTTTATAATATTATATGCAACCCTGTCCCTACAACCTAGGGACAGTTTACTTTATGATTAAAGGAGCTATTGCACTAAAGCCCCACTGCATGTCCTTGATTGCAGTTCAGGTAAAACATAAAGATGACACAGAACTTATAAAGAATGAGTGGAAGAATATCCTGTTCCTGAATCCATAAAGCACGTCTCTGAATCCAAGCCTATATCATCTGCCCTTAAATGCATAATGGCTTCTTCAGTTTCCAATTGTCACTGCATTTCTGTACTTTCAAAAAGCTATTGAGATACTTGAGGTATGAAAGATGCTATATAAAACCAAATTTAATTCTGTACTATTCCAGTAATTTGTCTCATAAATACTTCTTGAAGTGGTGAAATACTTTCAGTTATAGAAATAAAACTTATGTATTCATGACCTACATATTATTTCATCTTCTTGGAAGTCAAAGGACTCTTCAGTGTTTATGCTACTGAAATAAATCTGCTATAGGTATTTTTATAAAGATTGTTAGTACAAGTGACACTGTTGGAACTAGTACTATTATTTATTGTATATTTCCTGCAATCACTTTTTATGCAGTTTTCTTAGTTATTTTAAATGAGTAGACGCCAGTTTTTCTCACTAATGTCTACCTTCATTTCTCTGAAACTTCATAATTTGATAAATGGTAGGCAGTGTTAATGTGATCTGATGGCCAGGAAAAAGGCATGGGGACATGTTAGTCAAAATGGGCTTCAAAATCAGTACTGAAGGGACAGTTGTGAATGCTATACAACTTTGAGACAGGGGCATGGATTTAATGATTGCACAAGACCATGTATCCCCCATGAATCATGTCTTTAAAAAATATTTTCTCCTGCTCTGAGTATGTCTAGTGACAATTATTTTATCTTGCCCCTGTGGAAATCCCTGCTTCTATCAGGACCATTAACTGAGAAATGTCACATTTTAGTTATAAATGAAATTATTTTCAAACCTTATAGCAATGTGGATTACTACTTTAACAAAAATTCTTGTTGAAGTAAAAGATAAAGACATTTTGTGGAGTTTCATGTGTAGTAACTTCACTGAGGATTATCTTTGCATCTCTGCGCTAGGAAAATCTAATGGTATGAGAATAAGCCAATTGAATAGGTACTTAAAAGAATAAAATAAAAAGAGGTTCATGCTAATCATGAGCCTTTGTGTGTGTGAATGTGTGTATATATTGGGATTGGTTTATAAACTAGAACAATTTGTCAGGTGTCAGGGACTACTATTTTTCTCCACAGTAAAATTACAACAATTTACAGTATAATATGGAAGACTGTCTTATGATATTCAAATGCAATTAATATTCACTTTACTCAACTGATAATTTTGAGCCCCTACTGATGCTGGGGGAAAGGGTGTGGGTGTAAATGTATATACGATATGGACCCTTCCCTGAAAGAATTCACAGTCTAGTGAAGATTACATGTTTAAAAATAAAATCACACTTAGGACTCATCTTTTTTTCAACAGTATGTACTAGAATATGGAATAGGATTGTTAAATCTTTTAATGGGTATAATCAGATTTAAAATATCCTTTTCCAAAGGAACATTACATGCTTGCTTCTATAAACCTAGTTGCATAGTTTTCACACAATCTCCTCAAGGACAACAACAGAACACCAGCTATTCTATAAGCATAGTATTGGCCTCAAGATCAATAGTAAGGTTGTAAAATGGTTCCACTGGTTCTCTCTGGAGATCATTTTATTCCCTGTAGACTTGGCTAAAGAAAAGAAACTCAGACTTTTGGTAGAAGAGTTCTAGAACAATTTAAGAACTTTG
The DNA here is from genome assembly GCF_054371585.1 of Giraffa tippelskirchi. Classification (NCBI taxonomy): domain Eukaryota; kingdom Metazoa; phylum Chordata; class Mammalia; order Artiodactyla; family Giraffidae; genus Giraffa; species Giraffa tippelskirchi. Next base: position 149,414,228 of record NC_137279.1, read on the forward strand.
GCTATTAAACTCCCATCTTGATCAAGGAAATCAGACCTACCTGAGGGAGATCTGAATTACTTTAGTGTTGGAGGGGGCATCTTCCAAATACTCAGTTGGTATAACTGACTAGAAATGAAAGGTAACTTCTGATTTGGAGAAGAGATGAGAATTGAACTTTTCTATGAAGTCCAATACACTAGATGTTAGATCAGGTCAAAGATTTAAAATACATCGAAGACCATGCAGAAGTCACACTCTTTCTTTTAAAACATAAATTTTTTCAATACTGTACATATTACATAGCCCCTAGAGATTATCTAGAAAATAGAGAAACATAAAAAAGTCACTGATATTTTCAACAACCAAGTTCGGTTCAGTTCAGTTCAGTTGCTCAGTCGTATCCGACTCTTTGTGACCCCATGAACCACAGCACGCCAGGCCTCCCTGTCCATCACCAACTACCAGAGTCTGCCCAAACCCATGTCCATCGAGTCGGTGATGCCATCCAGCCATCTCATCCTCTGTCGTCCCCTTCTCTTCCTGCCCTCAATGTTTCCCAGAATCAGGGTCTTTTCCAATGAGTCAGCTCTTCGCATCAGGTGGCCAAAGTATTGGAGTTTCAGCTTCAACATCAGTCCTTCCAATGAACACAGAGGACTTATCTCCTTTAAGATGGACTGGTTGGATCTACTTGCAGTCCAAGGGACTCTCAAGAGTCTTTTCCAATACCGCAATTCAACAGCATCCATTCTTCGGTGCTCAGCTTTCTTCACAGTCCAACTCTCACATCCATACATGACTACTGGAAAAAACATAGCCTTGACTAGACGGACCTTTGTTGGCAAAGTAATGTCTCTGCTTTTTAATATGCTGTCTAGGTTGGTCATAACTTTCCTTCCAAGGAGCAAGCGTATTTTAATTTCATGGCTGCAGTCACCATCTGCAGTGATTTTGGAGCCCAGAAAAAATAAAGTGTGACACTGTTTCCCCATCTATCTGCCATGAAGTGATGGGACCAGATGCCATGATCTTAGTTTTCTGAATGTTGAGCTTTAAGCCAACTTTTTCACTTTCATCAAGAGGCTCTTTAGTTCTTCTTCACTTTCTGCCATAAGGGTGGTGTCATCTGCATATCTGAGGTTATTGATATTTCTCCCGGCAATCTTGATTCCAGCTTGTGTTTCTTCCAGCACAGCGTTTCTCATGATGTACTCTGCATATTAGTTAAATAAGCAGGGTGACAATATACAGCCTTGATGTACTCCTTTTCCTATTTGGAACCAGTCTGTTGTTCCATGTCCAGTTCTAACTGTTGCTTCCTGACCTACATACAGGTTTCTCAAGAGGCATGTCAGGTGGTCTGGTATGCCCATCCCTTTCAGAATTTTCCACAGTTGATTGTGATCCACACAGTCAAAGGCTTTGGCATAGCCAATAAAGCAGAAATAGATGTTTTTCTGGAACTCTCTTGCTTTTTCGATGATACAGTGGATGTTAGCAATTTGATCTCTGGTTCCTCTGCCTTTTCTAAATTCAGCTTGAACATCTGGAAGTTCACGGTTCATGTATTGCTGAAGACAGGCTTGGAGAATTTTAAGCATTACTTTACTAGTGTGTGAGATGAGTGCAATTGTGCTGTAATTTGAACATTCTTTGGCATTGCCTTTCTTTGGGATTGGAAAGAAAACTGACCTTTTCCAGTCCTGTGGCCACTGCTGAGTTTTCCAAATTTGCTGGCACATTGAGTGCAGCACTTTCACAGCATCATCTTTCAGTATTTGAAATAGCTCAACTGGAATTCCATCACCACCACTAGCTTTGTTCATAGTGATGCTTCCTAAGGCCCACTTGACTTCACATGCCAGGATGTCTGGCTCTAGGTGAGTAATCACACCATCATGATTATCTGGGTCATGAAGATCTTTTTTGTACAATTCTTCTGTGTATTCTTGCCACCTCTTCTTAATATCTTCTGCTTCTGTTAGGTCCCTACCATTTCTGTCCTTTATCGAGCCCATCGTTGCATGAAATGTTCCCTTGGCATCTCTAATTTTCTTGAAGAGATCTCTAGTCTTTCCTATTCTATTGTTTTCCCCTATTTCTTTGCATTGATCACTGATGAAGACTTTCTTATCTCTCCTTGCTATTCTTTGGACCAAAGATAATCATTATTCATATTAAATCGACCTTTAGAATTATGTATTAACAATCCCTCTTGAGAAAATATTTCTCATATTTTGGTTATGTACAGCAGGGGTTCCCAAACCCTGGGCCACAGACTGGTACCAGTCCATGGCCTGTTAGGAACCAGACTGCCGAGCAGGAGGTGAGTGGTGGGTGAGCAAGAGATGCTTCATCTGTATTTACTGTTGCTCCCCATTGCTCACATTACCACATTATCACAATGTGATAATAATAGAAATAACGTGCACACTAAATGTAATGCACTTGAATCATCCCAAATCCATCTTCCTGCCACAGTCTGTGGAAAAATTGTCTTTCACAAAACCCATCCCTTATGCCTTAAATGTTGAGGACCACTGATGCACAGTATTTATGGTTTAAATAATATATCACATCCTACCTTGATATGACATAGATTTTGCTGTGCTCCAAATTCATGACAGAAAGATGTCTTGCTGGTAAAAAATAATAATGTATATAAAATTCCAATGAGTTCCTAAAAAATTTGAAAATAAACAGCAAATATAAATTTGTTCATTTAAAAACAATTATATTCCAGGCTTATATTAATCAACAAGAATGCAAAGCAAAAAGAAAGACAGTCCAAGCTGAGACAACTGCGTTCAATAATGGGGCTGAGGATTTGGAGTTCAGAGATGTGAGCTTGAGTCCATTGAATGACTCTGTCATCTTGAGCACATTAGTGGCTCTTGCTCAGCCTCAATTCCACCATCTGTAAAGTAGGAGAAATAATGATGCTTGCCTAAAAACTTTTGAGAATTAGGTGATATAATGTACATGGAGTTGTGCTATAAACTTGAAGTTGCTAATCAAATGATGATAGCCCATACTTTAGTAGTTGAACTTAAAACTTAGCTCTTAAATTTAATCCTTAACGTTGAGTAATAATTCTACCTGTCATTGCATAGAGCCTAATTTGAAATTAATACTACCAACAAGGCCTGTCTTCCAAGTTAAAAAATTCAGAGGTGGTTTTGATGCTCAGATTTGAACATCAGTAAATGCAAGTAACGGCCTTGAATGAAGGTTTACTTTTCCATAATAATGATTGTTCACACCTTTAAACATATGTACCACTGAATATAGTTTAGTCAATGTAAATAGTGTAAGACTAATTGACATTAGCAATTCCTCATCAAGATAGCTTACACAGTGAAATATCCACATGGATGATTGAATTTTTGAATTAATTCTTTTTCATACCTCTCCCAGTCTTGATATAGCAATAGTGAATTCTGCTGTGATCAGATTACAGTTTGTAGAGTTGAGAAGAGTTACTGATTGTATGAAGTATCTAACAGCTACATCTCTTGTGATGTGGATTATAACATGACATCTGCCCGTGAATAGTACACAGACTAAGTATGAGAGCATTATACTTCCAGACTATCTCTGTGACAATCTCACATTCTCTTTGACAACTCAAATAAATTTGACAAAGACATAGCCTCAAACCACATTAAAAACCTCTTGAATGGAGAAAATGGGAGGTAATGAGATTTTTACCCTATATCTCCATATTACGCAGTTGTCACTGTAATCAAAGATTCCAGAAAACTCTTCCTGGTGTAATTTAGAAAGCTTACTGTGGTACAGTTAGAGCTGATTGTATCAGTTCTGTTCAATTCAGTCACTCAGTCATGTCCAACTCTTTGGAATCCCATGAACCGCAGCATGCCAGGCCTCCCTGTCCATCACCAACTCTCTGAGTCCACCCAAACCCATGTCCATGTCAATGCCATCCAGCCATCTCATCCTCTGTCATCCCCTTCTCCTCCTGCCCTCAATCTTTCCCAGCATCAAGGTCTTTTCCAATGAGTCAGCTCTTCGCATCAGGTGGCCAAAGTATTGGAGTTTCAGCTTCAACATCAGTACTTCCAATGAACACCCAGAACTGATCTACTTCAGGATGGACTGGTTGCATCTCCTTGCAGTCCAAGGGACTCTCAAGAGTCTTTTCCAACACCACACTTCAAAAGCATCAATTCTTTGGTGCTCAGCTTTCTTAATAGTCCAACTCCATACATGACTACTAGAAAAATCATAGCCTTGACTAGACGGACCTGGTTGGCAAAGTAATGTCTCTGCTTTTTAATATGCTGTCTAGGTTGGTCATAACTTTCTTTCCAAAGACTAAGCGTCTTTTAATTTCATGGCTGCTGTCACCATCTGCAGTGATTTTGGAGCCCAGAAAAATAAAGTCAGCCACTGTTTCCACTATTTCCCCATCTATCTGCCATGAAGTGATGGGACCAGATGCCATGATCTTAGTTTTCTGAATGTTGAGCTTTAAGCCAACTTTTTCACTCTCCTCTTTCACTTTCATCAAGAGACCCTTTAGTTCTTCTTCACTTTCTACCATAAGGGTGGTGTCATCTGAATATCTGAGGTTATTGATATTTCTCCCGGCAATCTTGATTCCAGCTTGTGTTTCTTCCAGCACAGCGTTTCTCATGATGTACTCTGCATATAAGTTAAATAAGCAGGGTGACAATATACAGCCTTGACGTACTCCTTTTCCTATTTGGAACCAGTCTGTTGTTCCATGTCCAGTTCTAACTGTTGCTTCCTGACCTGCATACAGGTTTCTCAAGAGGCAGGTCAGGTGGTCTGGTATGACCATCTCTTTCAGAATTTTCCAGTTTATTGTGATTCACACAGTCAAAGGCTTTGGCATAGTCAATAAAGCCGGTATAGATGTTTTTCTGGAACTCTCTTGCTTTTTCGATGATCCAGCGGATGTTAGCAATTTGATCTCTGGTTCCTCTGCCTTTTCTAAATCCAGCTTGAACATCTGGAAGTTCACGGTTCACGTATTGCTGAAGACAGGCTTGGAGAATTTTAAGCATTACTTTACAAGCGTGTGAGATGAGTGCAATTGTGCAGTAGGTTGAGCATTCTTTGGCATTGCCTTTCTTTGGGATTGGAATGGAAACTGACCTTTTCCAGTCCTGTGGCCACTGCTGAGTTTTCCAAATTTTCTGGCACATTGAGTGCAGCACTTTCACAGCATCATCTTTCAGGATTTGAAACAGCTCAACTGGAATTCCATCACCTCCACTAGCTTTGTTCGTAGTGATGCTTTCTAAGGCCCACTTGACTTCATATTCCAGAATGTCTGGCTCTTGGTGAGTGATCACACCATCATGATTGTCTGGGTCATGAAGAACTTTTTTGTACAATTCTTCTGTGTATTCTTGCCACCTCTTCTTAATATCTTTTTCTTCTGTTAGGTCCCTACCATTTCTGTCCTTTATTGAGCCCATTGTTGCAAGAAATGTTCCCTTGGTATCTCTAATTTTCTTGAGGAGATCTCTTGTCTTTTCCATTGTATTGTTTTCCTCTGTTTCTTTGCATTGATAGCTGAGGAAAGCTTTCTTATCTCTCCTTGCTATTCTTTGGAACTCTGCATTCAAATGGGTATATCTTTCCTTTTCTCCTTGCTTTTTGCTTCCCTTCTTTTCACAACTATTTGTAAGGCCTCCTCAGACAGCCATTTCGCTTTTTTGCATTTCTTTTTCTTGGGGATGGTCTTGATTCCTGTCTCCTATACAATGTCACGAACCTCCATCCATAGTTCATCAGGCATTCTTTCTATCTGATCTATAATATCTAAGTTGAGGAATGCCTTAACCTTCTTTGTGTTTTTGTCAGACTGTATTTGTTGTTAGCCTACCCTGCATCCATTGGGACACCTTGTACTACCACCTGGTCTCAGAGTTTTCTGCTTCTGTAACATTATATCAGCTTCTCTAATCTCTCTCAGCCACTTCTTACCAAAGACCTCCCTTATCTGACAAGGCACAAGGATTAATGCCTTTTTTTCCTCAGGAGGTACTGTAAGCCATCTCTTCTAAGCTCTGTTAATCCTCACTTCTATGCTTTCAACACTTATCTTTCAACACTAACCAAATACTAAAATTTTTAAATAACTTTCAACAACCAGTAAACAAAGCTTCTCTTGGCTAAGTGAACAAAAGAAAAAAGTTTATACTGTTCTTTTTTGGGTCATTTTATTCTTTACCATAAGGTTATCATTCAGCTCTGTGAAAGTATCAAAAATGCAAGCTTATTCAATACTTTCTTCTTCCAGTGAAAGTGGCTCAGTCATGTCCGACTCTTTGTGACCCCAAGGATTATACAGTCCATGGAATTCTCCAGGCCGGAATACTGGAGTGGGTAGCTTTTCCCTTCTCTAGGGGATCTTCTCAACCCAGAAATGGAACTCAGGTCTCCTGCATTGCAGGCAGATTCTTTACCAGCTGAGCCACAAGGGAAGCCAACTATGTAACGTTATTCTTTACTTTTTAATTATTCCTTATTGTAGGAGATATAATTTCTAGGATATAATTTTATTGATATTCTTGAAGTATTTTGAAAAGGGAAAGAAATTTACAGGAAAGAATGGTCAATGTATTTACTCAATAAATTTATATAGGACACTTTATTAGGCCCATTCTAGGCACTATGGACACAAAAATGAGTAAGATATTTGTCTCTGCCTGAAGCTTCCCAGTTTCTTTGGAAGAAAAAAGATCGTATAAACAGGAAGATAATTATGGGCTATATTCAAACATTTGAGGAGCATAGTTATGTTTAGGAAGGTCAGGGAAAGGCTTTTCAGAGGTACAGGAACAGAGGTTTAAAGAATCAGAGTCTGGTGGGTAGAAAAAAACAGGGGTAAATTCATTCTTCCCTGGTGACTCAGACGGTAAAGAATCCACCTGCAATGCAAGAAACCTGGGCTGGATCCCTGTGTTGAGAAGATCCCCTGGAGGAGGGCATGGCAACCCACTCCAGTATTCTTACTTGGAAAATCCCCGTGGACAGAGGAACCTAGTAGGCTACAGTCCATGGAATTCTCCAGGCCAGAATACTGGAGTAGGTAGCCTTTCCCTTCCCCAGGGTATCTTCCCAGACCAGGGATCAAAACCAGGTCTCCTTCATTGCAGGTGGGATTCTTCACCAGTTGAGTCACCAGGGAAGCAAGTGACTAAGCACCACACAGTCATTCTAAGTGCAGAAGTGTGCTATCCTGTGGCTGTTCAAGGAACTGTATGTAAAGTCAGGTGATTGGAGAAGAGACAGACCATCTTATTCATGATCTCATGTGCTGGACCAAGGGGATTGAATTTTATACAGTGTTTTGACCCAACAAGTGTTTTATGTCAATATGTACATGTATAAAAATATCTCTGGAAATAGGTAAAAGGGTAGATGGAGATGGAACAGTCTCTGCAGGAATATTAGTATGGATGATAACACAAAATATAACAGGCTCCAAGGAGTCACATATAGTGGCTGAAGAGGTTATAACATAGAAAGATTGAGTAGGAGATATCCATAGTCATAAACCAATAGACTGGCATAACTTTTACTTTCAAAGATCTTCAAGTCTTTTTGAACATTTATTTATATTTAGAAGAGAAAAAGATCATATTTTAAATATGAACTTATTAATTTCAAACTAAACACTAGAACAAAATTAATTTGATGATCAAAAAGGTAAACATATTATACAGCCTTATTTTTAAATTATACATTTGGGACAAAACTCCTAAATGGGATTTTGTAATACAGACCAAGCTTGAAGCTGTTGATTAAATAGATCTTTCTATCTGGGGCTTTACAAGACTCAGATATACAGTGTGTTTTACTAAGGAGGGAGTAAAAGAAAAATAATAACTGAAGATAATGTTAAAAAGTGACAATGTCTCTATTCAATAATATGATTCAAGACAATCAGAAAAAGTAAAAGGGAAACTAGAGTTTTGTAGAAGGTATTTATAATACACATATGCAAGAAAGGACTAATATCTTGAAAATATCAAAAGTTCCAATAAACAATAAGATTAAGGCAGACTATTAAATAAAGAAATGGGTTTAAAAATATGAATATGCAGAAAAGAACATATCCAAATAGTCAATAAATGTATGAAAAACCATTCAATGGCATTAGTCATCAGGCAAATGCAAATTAAAATCACAATTTGAAACCTCTCCAGACCCATCAAAATGGCTAAAATGAAAAAGACAAAAAATATAGTGGTTCAGTTCAGTTCAGTCTCTCAGTCGTGTCTGACTCTTTGTGACCCCATGAACCACAGCACGCCAGGCCTCCCGGTCCATCACCAACTCCCGGAGTCCACCCAAACCCATGTCCATCAAGTCAGTGATGCCATCTAACCATCTCATCCTCTGTCGTCCCCTTCTCTTCCTGCTCTCAATCTTTCCCAGCATCAGGGTCTTTTCCAATGAGTCAGCTCTTCGCATCAGGTGGCCAAAGTATTGGAGTTTCAGCTTCAGCATCAAGTCCTTCCAATGAACACCCAGGTTGGATCTCCTTGCAGGCCAAGGGACTCTCAAGAGTCTTCTCCAACACCACAGTTCAAAAGCATCAATTCTTTGGTGCTCAGCTTTGTTCACAGTCCAAATCTCACATCCATACCTGACCACTGGAAAAACCATAGCCTTGACTAGACAGACTTTTGTTGGCAAAGTAATGTCTTTGCTTTTTAACATGCTGTCTAGGTTGGTCATAACCTTCCTTCCAAGGAGTAAGCGTCTTTTAATTTCATAGCTGCAGTCACCATCAGCAGTGATTTTGGAGCCAAGAAAAATAAAGTCAGCCACTGTTTCCACTATTTCTCCATCTATCTGCCATGAAGTGATGGGACCGGATGCCATGATCTTAGTTTTCTGAATGTTGAGCTTTAAGCCAACATTTTCACTCTTCTCTTTCACTTTCATCAAGAGGCTCTTTAGTTCTTCTTCACTTTCTGCCATAAGGGTGGTGTCATCTGCATATCTGAGGATATTGATATTTCTCCCAGCAATGTTGATTCCAGCTTGTGCTTCCTCCAGCCTAGCATTTCTCATGATGTGCTCTGGATATAAGTTAAATAAGCAGGGTGACAATATACAGCCTTGACGTACTCCTTTTCCTATTTGGAACCAGTCTGTTGTTCCATGTCCAGTTCTAATTGTTGCTTCCTGACCTGCATACAGGATTCTCAAGAGGCAGGTCAGGTGGTCTGGTATTCCCATCTCTTTCAGAATTTTCCACAGTTTATTGTGATCCACACAGTCAAAGGCTTTGGCATAGTCGTTAAAGCAGAAATAGATGTTTTTCTGGAACTCTCTTGCTTTTTCGATGATCCAGCAGATGTTGGCAATTTGATTTCTGGTTTCTCTGCATTTTCTAAATCCAGCTTGAACATCTGGAAGTTCATGGTTCACGTATTGCTGAAGCCAGGCTTGGAGAATTTTAAGCATTACTTTACTAGTGTGTGAGATGAGTGCCATTGTGTGATAGTTTGAACATTCTTTGTCATTGCCTTTCTTTGGGATTGGAATGGAAACTGACCTTTTCCAGTCCTGTGGCCACTGCTGAGTTTTCCAAATTAGCTGGCATATAGAGTGCAGCACTTTCACAGCCTCCCTTTTCAGGATTTGAAATAGCTAAACTGGAATTCCATCACGTCCACTAGCTTTGTTCGTAGTGATGGTTTCTAAGGCCCACTTGACTTCACATTCCAGAGTGTCTGGCTATAGGTGAGTGATTACACCATCGTGATTATCTGGGTTGTGAAGATCTTTTTTGTACAATTCTTCTGTGTATTCTTGCCACCTGTTCTTAATATCTCTGCTTCTGTTAGGTCCCTACCATTTCTGTCCTTTATTGAGCCCATCTTTGCATGAAATGTTCCCTTGGTATCTCTAATTTTCTTGAAGAGATCTCTAGTCTTTCCCATTCTATTGTTTTCCTCTATTTCTTTGCATCGATCGCTGAGGAAAGCTTTCTTATCTCTCCTTGCTATTTTTTGGAACTCTGCATTGAAATGGGTATACCTTTCCTTTTCTCCTTTGCTTTTCGCTTCCCTTCTTTTCACAGCTATTTGTAAGGCCTCCTCAGACAGCCATTTTGCTTTTTTGCATTTCTTTTTCTTGGGGATGGTCTTGATTCCTGTCTCCTGTACAATGCCACGAACCTCTGTCCATAGTTCATCAGGCACTCTGTCTATCAGATCTAGTCCCTTAAATCTATTTCTCACTTCCACTGTATAGCCAAAAGGGATTAGATTTAGGTCATACCTGAATGGTCTAGTGGAGTCCCTACTGTCTTCAATTTAAGTCTGAATTTGGCAATAAGGAGTTCATGATCTGAGCCACAGTCTGCTCCCGGTCTTGTTTTTGCTGACTGTACAGAGCTTCTTCATCTTTGGCTGCAAAGAATATAATTAATCTGATTTCAATATTGACCATCTGGTGATGTCCATGTGTAGAATCTTCTCTTGTGTTGTTGGAAGAGGGTGTTTGCTATGACCAGTGCTTTTTCTTGGCAAACTCTATTAGCCTTTGCCCTGCTTCATTATGTAGTCCAAGGCCAAATTTGCCTGTTACTCCAGGTGTTTCTTGGCTTCCTGCTTTCGCATTCCAGTCCCCTATAATGAAAAGGACATCTTTTTTGGGTGTTAGTTCTAGAAGATCTTGTAGGTCTTCATAGAACTGTTCAACTTCAGCTTCTTCTGTGTTACTGGTCGTGGCATAGACTTAGATTACCGTAATATTGAATGGTTTGCCTTGGAAATGAACAGAGATCATTCTGTTGTTTTTGAGATTGCATTTCAGACTCTTCTGTTGACTCTGATTGCTACTCCATTTCTTCTAAGGGATTCCTGTCCACCGTAGTAGATATAATGGTCATCTGAGTTAAATTCACCCATTCCAGTCCATCAGTTCACTGATTCCTAGAATGTTGATGTTCACTCTTGTCATCTCCTGTTTGACCACTTCCAATTTGCCTTCATTCATGGACCTAACATTCCCAGTTCCTATGCAATATTGCTCTTTACAACATCAGACCTTGCTTCTACACCAGTCCTATCCACAACTGAGTGTTGTTTTTGTTTTGGCTCCATCCCTTCATTCTTTCTGGAGTTATTTCTCCACTGATCTCCAGTAGCATATTGGGCACCTACAGACCTGAGGAGTTCATCTTTCAGTGTCCAATCTTTTTGCCTTTTCATACTGTTCATGGGGTTCTCGAGGCAAGAATACTGAAGTGGTTTGCTATTCCCTTTTCCAGTGGACCACATTCTGTCAGACCTCTCCACCATGACCCATCCATCTTGAGTGGCCCCACATTGCATGGCTTAGTTTCATTGAGTTAAACAAGGCTGTGGTCCATGTGATCAGATTGGCTAGTTGTCTGTGACTGTATTTTCAGTCCGTCTGCCCTCTGATCCCCTCTCTCAGTGCCTACCGTCTTACTTGGGTTTCTCTTACCTTGGATGTGGGGTATCTCTTCATGGCTGCTCCAGCAAAGTGCAGCCGCCACCCCTTACCTAGGACGCAGGGTAGCTCCTCTCAGCCTCAGCCCCTGACCTCGAGCACGAGGTAGCTCTCTCGGCCCAGCCTGTGTGCCGTCACAGCCGCCGTGCTTGTGGTTGGCTAGGATCAAACTGCATTTTTAGACCCTTGGATTAGAGTGTAAAATGAGACAGGCATTTGGGAAAACTGTTAGACAAAATCAACTAAGCTAAATACATTCCTACCCTATGACCTAGCAATTCCATTTCTAGGTATACCTACAGAAATGAAGACATATGTTCACCAAAAGTTATATATAAGAATGTGCAAAGCTGTATTATTCATAATAGCCCAAATCTATAAACAACACAAATGTCCATCAGCAGAATAAATAAGTTGTGATATATTTATACAATAGAATGGATATATAAGAAGAGCAATAAGTGAACTGCAGCTACGCACAACATCATGATTGTTACAAACATAATGCTGCTAAGTCACTTCGGTCATGTCCAACTCTGTGCGACCCCATAGACACCAGCCCACCAGGGTCTGCCATCCCTGGGATTTTCCAGGCAAGAACACTGGAGTGGGTTGCCATTTCCTTCTCCAATGCATGAAAGTGAAAAGTGAAAAGTGAAAATGAAGTCGCTCAGTCGTGTCCGACTCTTAGCGACCCCATGGACTGCAGCCTACCAGGCTCCTCCGTCCATGGGATTTTCCAGGCAAGAGTACTGGAGTGGGTTGCCATTGCTTTCTCCATACAAACATAATACTGAATGAAAATATCAGACGCAAAAGAGTATATATTGTTTGATTCCATTTATTTAAAGTTAAAATATTGCCACAGTAGGAAGTCAACATAGCGATTACTCTTAGGAATTTGCTCAGTTACTATAAGGGGAACAGAGTGGCCTCAGGAGTGCATTCTGATCTGGATGCAATGAATGAATATATTTCCTTTGTGAAAATTCATCACATTATACAGTTACAATTTATGCAAATTTCTGATCTATTTCAATTGTAAGTTTATATTGAGAGTATAAAGGAATATGAATGACCAGATTCTATTATGAACATAGAAGAGCCTAATATTGTCATCTTTAATTAAATTCTAAGTATGTCAACTAAATTTGTAGTCACTTAAATTGGTCGTAGTGACATAATCCATGTAAACCATGTCAGTTTTGAATTGTGTCCCCTTCTTAATAATATTGTGTGCAATTTTTAAAAGTCAATCTTGTCAAAAATAATTTGTTTTACTTTCTCAAAATCATGAGCACATTGTAGAGGCTTGTCTCTTAATTTTGTGAAACAACTCTCTATTTGATGACATTTAAGAAAATATAGCTTTTTCAGTCTAAAACAACACAAAACCTCCCCAGCTATGTTTTCCCAAGACATTTGTCTAAAAACAGACTAAACAAATCTATTTGATACACAACTGATTTGAAATGGCTCCTATTTCCTCTTCCTCACGGTTTTCTGTGGAATGATTTCCAATGAGTTCATCTCAAATGAGATAGCAATGGTTAGATAGAGAGAAAAATATCCTCTAATGTGGTCATAGATGCCCTAAAGGCCACATAAAGTCTTCTATACTTATAACTCTTTACAATAACATGATTCAAATTTTATATTCTGATTGGTTTTGACTATTTTAAAACAATAATAGTGTTCCTTTTAGTGCTACTTTGATAAAACCTTACAAAGGATAATCTAGCAAGCAATGTAGAAATATAATAGACAATTTGAAGATAAAGATTGATATGGCCTATTTTCTTCTTTTTCTATCCCTTTCCAATTCTTACAACAGAAATCTAGGAAGTTCAGTGACAGAGGATTTGCACCACAGAATCACATCAAATAGAAATTTTGTTCCAGTGTTCTTGGGACATATGTCCAGAAAGTCACATGACCATGACTGCAACATCAGACTTGCCTATTTGCTCTCCCACAGATCCCCTTCAAGAAGTCAACCACTGGAGAGAACATAAGAATAAGCATATTGGGGTTTTCTATTTTTCTATAAAGCCATATACATTTTCTAGGTCTTCTTTCCCCAGTATCATAAATTGAATTCCTCTCAGATCTCCTCAGTTTAGATTGAAGTTTCTTCTTTTGAGAACTTTTCTAAAGTCAGAACACTCAGGAGTCAGTGCCTCAGACCCCAAGTAGATCATTTACCCTGTGTCCAGTCATCATTTCTAGTTCAGTTTTTTTTATGATACATCCAACCTCCTTCTCTAGACATAACTTCAGAGATATCTTTATCTCTAACTAACGTTAGAGATGTCTTTATCTCTAACTAACGTTAGAGATGTCTTTATCTCTAACTAATGCAACTAACTTCAAATGCAACAATATGTAGAGATCTTTATTTCCAGAGTTCCATTTTGTTGTTGTTCAGTTGCTAAGTTGTGTCTGACTCTTTGCCAGCAACCCCATGGTCTGCAGCATGCCAGGTTTCCTTATTTTTCACTATCTCCTGGAGTTAGCTCAAATTCATGTCCATTGAGTTGGTGATGCTATCTAACCATCTCATCCTCTGCTGCCCTCTTCTTTTGCCTTCAGTCTTTCCCAGAATCAGAGACTTTTCCAGTGAGTTGGCTCTTCACATCAGGTGGCCAAAGTATTGGAGCTTCAGCTTTAGCATCAGTCCTTCCAGTGAATATGCAGGGTTGATTTCCTTTAGGATTGACTGGTTTGATTTCTTTGCAGTTCAAGGGACTCTCAAGAGTCTTCTCCAGCACCACAATTTGAAAGCATCAATTCTTTGGGCTAAGCCTCCTTTATGGTCCAACTCTCACATCTGTACATGACTACTGGAAAAACCATAGCTTTGACTTATACGGACCATTGTCAGCAAAGTGATGTCTCTGCTTTTTAACATGCTGGAGAAAGTGTCTTTTAATTTATGGCTGCAGTCACCATTTGCAGTGATTATGGCGCCCAAGAAAATAAAATCTGTCACTGCTTCCACTTTTCCCCCTTCTCCTTGCTATGAAGTGGTAGGACCAGATGCCATGATCTTAGCTTTTGAATGCTGAGTTTTAAGTCAGCTTTTTCCACTCTCCTCTTTCACCTTCATCAAGAGGCTTTTTAGTTCCCCTTCACTTTCTTCCATCAGAGTGGTATCATCTGCATATCTGAGGCTGTTTATATATGTCCCAGCATCTTGATTCTAGCTTATGATTCATCTAGCCTGCATTTCGCATGATTTATTCTGCATGTAAGTTAAATAAGCAAGGTGATAATATACAGCCTTGACATACTCATTTCCCAATTTTGAACCAGAGTTCCATAGAGAATTCCAAATTTCTCTAATTGTATCATCCCATTATCTACAATCTTTGCTTTAAGATAGTTTTGGTAGTTTAAGCCAATTTAAAAAATATATATTTAACCTGTGTCTTAGCTTTATATTTGTACTTTCTCCTTGACTTATTGTAGTTTCTGAGAAGACAAGGTTTTAGCTTTTCCTCATGATAAGTCACTAACCCCAACTAGAGTTTAAATGGGCAGGCTGGTAGCATCAAGCCTGGATAACCTTATAATGGGGATGTTGGTACTGCTACTATCATTTCCAATTTTTCTCAGAAACCAGAAGTGTTTGTGAGAATCATTTTACCTATACGTTACATTTATGCATTGTATATGTACAGTGCAGAAATGTAGACTCCACGAAGGGCAGAGATTCTGTTCATTTACCTGTCTGGGTTGTAGTATATCTGATGCTTAAAATAGTGTTCAGCATATGGTAGCTGCTCAAAACATATTTTTTGAGTTCATAAATATTACTGTGTTATGATGCTTGTTCCTTTCGGGCAAAAAGAGTGTTTTATATTGTACTTTACACAGCATATCATTTGAATGCATATTGCTTTTTGATGGAAATATATGACTGTCTAAACCAGGAACTGCAAAGTTTTTTGAAAGACCAGATAATGAAGAGTTTTGGCTTGTGGGTCTTATGGTCTCTCTTAAAAATATTCAATTCTGCTGCAGTTGTGGCTCAAAAGTAGCCACAGATAACATGTAAATGAATAAACAGGCAGCCAGGCTACCGATCATGTGTTTTTGTATGGTCCTTAAGCCAAACAGGGTTTTTAGATTTTTCAGTTCAGTTCTGTCACTCAGTCATGTCTGACTCTTTGCGACTCCATGAACCACACCACGCCAGGCCTCCCTGTCCATCACCAACTCCCTGAGTCCACCCAAACCCATGTCCATTGAGTTGGTGATGCCATCCAACGATCTCATCCTCTGTCATCCCCTTCTCCTCCTGCCCTCAATCTTTCCCAGCATCAGGGTCTTTTCCAATGAGTCAGCTGTTTGCATCAGGTGGCCAAAGTACTGGAGTTTCAGCTTTAACATTAGTCCTTCCAATGAGCACCCAGGACTGATCTTCTTTAGGATGGACTGGTTGGATCTCCTTGTAGTCCAAGGGACTCTCAACAGTCTTCTCCAACACCACAGTTCAAAAGCATCAATTCTTCAGTGCTTACATTTCTTTATAGTCCAACTCTCACATCCATACATGACCACTGGAAAAAAACATAGCCTTGACTAGAAGGAACTTAGTTGGCAAAGTAATGTCTCTGCTTTTTAGTATGCTGTCTAGGTTCATCATAACTTTCCTTCCAAGGAGTAAGCGTATTTTAATTTCATGGCTGAAATCACCATCAGCAGTGATTTTGGAGCCCAGAAAAACAAAGTCAGCCACTGTTTCCACTATTTCCCCATCTATCTGCCATGAAGTGATGGGACCAGATGCCATGATCTTAGTTTTCTGAATGTTGAGCTTTAAGCCTACTTTTTCACTCTCCTCTTTCACTTTCATCAAGAGGCTCTTTAGTTCTTCTTCACTTTCTGCCATAAGGGTGGTGGCATCTGCATATCTGAGGTTATTGATATTTCTCCCAGCAATCTTGATTCCAGCTTGTGCTTCCTCCAGCCCAGCATCTCCCATGATGTACTCTGCATATAAGTTAAATAAGCAGGGTGACAATATACAGCCTTGATGTACTCCTTTTCCTATTTGGAACCAGTCTGTTGTTCCATGTCCAGTTCTAACTGTTGCTTCCTGACCTGCATACAGGTTTCTCAAGAGGCAGGTCAGGTGGTCTGGCATTCCCATCTCTTTCAGAATTTTCCACAGTTGATTGTGATCCACACAGTCAAAGGCTTTGGCATAGTCAATAAAGCAGATATAAATGTTTTTCTGGTACTCTCTTGCTTTTTTGATGATCCAGCAGATGTTGGCAATTTGATCCTTGGTTCCTCTGCCTTTTCTAAAACCAGCTTGAACATCTGGAAGATCACAGTTCACGTATTGCTGAAGACAGGCTTGGAGAATTTTAAGCATTACTTTACTAGTGTGTGAGATGAGTGCAATTGTGTGGTAGTTTGAACATTCTTTGGCATTACCTTTCTTTGGGATTGGAATGAAAACTGACCTTTTCCAGTCCTGTGGCCACTGCTGAATTTTCCAAATTTGCTGGCATATTGATTGCAGCACTTTCACAGCATCCTCTTTCAGGATTTGAAAAAGCTCAACTGGAATTCCATCACCTCCACTAGCTTTGTTCATGGTGACGCTTCCTAAGGCCCATTTGACTTCACATTCCAGGATGTCTGGCTCTAGCTGCGTGATCACATCATTGTGAATATCTGTGTCGTGAAGATCTTTTTTGTACAGTTAGATTTTTAAATGGTTTTTAAAAAGCAAAATTCCCATGACACTTGAAAATTATATAAAATTAAAATTTTATTGGTACATAGGCATACTCATTGATTTTTATGTTGTCTATTAAAGCATTTGGGTTCTACTGGCAGAGTTGAGTAGTTGCAAATATTAAGTAAATTGTACAGTAGAACCTTTGAAAAATAAGCCTAGAAATGATAGAAAATCTGTCCTCACATTCTCTGATTACAGTAATCTCCATATCTTGAAATCTGTAAGAAGTTGAAAATTTTTGATTTGGGGGAGTTGAGGTTCCTATAATTAATCTTAGTAATGGCATAAGAGGAAGAATGAGATGTTATATTCCACACCTGCTGTTGAGAATCTGTAAATATAGTACAATCTTCTCAAGTTACTGGTAATTATTGATTCAAGAATTAAATGCATAAATGATGTTCCCAGGTGATGTTCAAGGATCTCATAAATCAATAGGGCGAGGCTTCTCATCTCTCTATCAACTTCACAACAACAATTCTTTACAACAGAAATTGAAATTATTCATTTTTATCTTCCAAAACAGTTGAAAGTACTAATGGAAAAATCTAGAAACTGTGTACATCAGTTGATCAAGTATTGGCTATAGATTACCATCTTCTATAAACTGTAAACATCAAATAAGCATTTACTAAGTCGACTGGAAAAAAGTAAACTAATGTCTGTTTCTCAACAATTATAAAAATACCATTAGAATTAGATGAGATATTTCCAAGGAATACAAAAAGTGAGCTTTTTCCAATTAGAATACAAGCTTCACAAGAACGGGCACTATAAAATTTAATGAAAAAATTAATGAATGATGCTCATGAAGCCACTCATTCTTTCATTTCTTCATTCAAGCATTTGATCAACAAACATGCTCTGATGGCTCTTTTGCACTTAGTGCTGTGGGCACACAAAGATAGATGAGAAACTGTCTCTGCTCCTGAGAAACATTTCAGTTGGACAGATATAATTAATAAGAGTGGATCTAATGAAAGGTGTTAATATTAACTTAAAATAGAAGGGATTTGAAGGCAATGCCTTTTAAGTACCAAATAAATAATACAGGAAATAAAGGCTGGCACAGTTGTGGGGAGGAAAGGATCTCTGAGATCTCGTGCAGTTGGTGAAGTCTTCCTCATAGAGAAGAGGCTTACAAAGGAATTTCAAAGGTGAATAAACACCCAGTAAATATTGGATGCATAAATAAATAACTCTTAGGAATTTACAGAGCTGTAAAGAAAGGACACAGAAGGTAAAATTGGCAGTTTTCTGGACCCTGTCCCTAGATCCAACCAGGAAGTTCAAGGCGAACGAATATCCACCTGGTGGTGGAAGCCATCAGTTCTGCTCTCTGTCCACCTGCCTCCCACTGCTGACTGAGCCTTGAGTGTAAGTTCACAGGTTAACCTGAACACAGTAGGGTCGTGAACAGAGGCGGGGAAAAGGAACATAGGATTTAGACCCTTTAACATGTAGGAAGATAACTGTTCACAGTAACCCTCAACTGTTTCTGACAAAAGGTAGGAGTCAGTTATAACTTTCTACCAAAACAATGACCAGGAGAAGGATTCTTGGCATCGTCTTAGAACTCCCTCACCTTTTTGTCTCAAGCTTTTCTAACCATGGCTAATTCCCATTACCCTGGTTTACTGCCCCTGCAATTTTTAAAGGCTGCTATGGTTGTACCATATGAGGTTAAAATGTCTAACTATTTAATAACAGCAAATTTTTCCCATGTTGCTTAGAGAAGATAAAAAGAAGCATGTAATATCCAGGTTTTTTTTAATGAAAGTGATTTTAAACAAAGTATTTTCAAATATTTCATATTTGAATGGTCATATAACAAGAGGAATTACTATTAATATTTGCTAATGCATTTGTATACAAGTGATTTTTTCAAGGTATATAATGGAAATGTATTTCCTAACACAGTAAATGTTATAGTTATAGAACACCTATAGTTTTTATAATTCAGTTTCTTTTATAGGATGTAATAGTCAGCAATTTTAAAAAATACTGACATACATGTACTCATTTTGGTTACCATTTGACATATTTACCAAATGTCAACCATGTGCTAAGTATGGAGAACCTACAGTGTTGTATAATTTAGATTCCCATCTTCAAGGATCAGAAAATACAAGAGATATGGGCAGGATAAAAGAGTCTTTTGTAATTTTGCAGTATTTTTCCTCTCTGATTGGATTGTCTTTTTTTGTGAATGCTTGTCTATGTTTTTGTTCTTGGTAATTTATTAACACATGTAACAATTTGAGTTATCTCTTGGCATATTTACCAAATACCTTGTGCTTCCATGGAAGTATTCAATAATAGATAATATAGATTCTCATCTATAAGGAGCTAAAAATCTAATATAGGTAATAGTATGCATTTAGATACCTATGCTACTGAGCAGAATGGAAATCCTTAAAAAAAAAAAAAAAGAACTGTGATCACTAAAAGTAAAATCCAGTTCTATTACCATTGCTCTGACCTCTGCTCATCTCCCCAGCCTCAGTTCATGCACTTGTGCTCATCAGAGTTCACTAAGTTTTTTGATGCTGAGAGTCATAACTGACACATTGTCATTTCTCTCAGGTCATTGACTAAAGCAAGTCTCATAGCTGAACCAAAGTCATGAGAGACAGAAGTACATACTACCCACAGTGGGAGGCTCTGAAAAGTAAATGGCAAAGGGTATAGGTACAGGGAGGGCTAAAGAACTGGGGCTAGTAATACAATCACCACACCAGACTATGTGCAAATTTATATGATTGTGTGTCCTTATTCTGATGCTTTTCTGTACTTTGCCACACTGATTTCAAAATAGCTCTTAACCTCACTTTACTTCTGAATAACTGTTGATCACACAGCACATTGGTCATGTGGTTGACCACAGTTCCAGACAGTGCTGCGCATTTTGCCAGGAAAAAGTAAATTATGATCTCATTAGTATGATAATGATTTTGGACCTATGTCTCCTATATTTGACTAGAAGTACCTGGAAACGTGTCTTCCAAGAAACATTCATTTGTGATGACATGAAGAGCCTCACCTAAACCTCTGCACATAGTGAGCACTCTATAAATGCTATCTCTTAACTGACTGCTTTATCCCATTTCAGAAGATAGGTGACCAGTATGTTTCCATGTGATCAGTATGTTTCCACGATTCTACCCATATGGAAGCACTAATATTCAAAACCTCACTGAGCTGCTCACCTGCATCAACTAGACTGATTGAGGTTGTAGGGCCAATCAAATTCAGACACAGTAAGATTTGAGATCTACCTTCCTAGCAACTCCAGGCCATGTTGATTACTATTGGTACCCAAACCACCCTGAAATGGTAAGGGTCTAAAGGATTCATTAGTATCCTTTTCTGAATAAAATCCTTATTAAGAGTCTTGTAACAACTGCATTTTTAAAAAGTAGTAAGAACTGATCTCAAATGTAAATTATTATAGATTTTTTTCATATATCAGAGACCAGCTATATTTTTGTGTGATGGAAATAAATATAAATTATATTTTAGAAATAGATCTCTAATCCAAATAGAGTCATATTCTCCAAATAGCAACCACTTTATTGCTTAATCACAGGTTCTGGTTGTTGGTAATTAGTCCAGAATTACACCAGGACAAGTAATGCTCATGAGAATTTACTGATAATTCAGTATTTCTCACTTCATAGTAAATCAGCAGTTGTGTTTATCAGCTAACAAAATGTATTAATTCACTTGTAGAATAAGGTACAATATATTTTGGCACTCAATCACTCAAAAATATTTAGTACCTACTGGGATATGACACGGTGGTGGGTAGTGTAGGTGAAACAGTGGTAGATGACCCATGACACCAATTCCCAATAGGCTGACAAACCAGGGAACAGAACAATGCAGGAAACACTAAATTTCCTAAGAAATGAACAGAGGTGCTAAGGAAATCTAGACAAGGAAAAGTAAGAATCTCTCAGTCAGCATCCTATTTAGGACCTTTAATGAAGCATGGTAAGGTAAACATACGGCATCTGTGTTGAGTGGAGTATTAAGTAGATTTTAAAATTTATTGAGAGAAAAGGTAACATAATGAAATTCCATTCAAGTCCTCGAAACCCAACCAATAAATTATAGTCATACTTTACACTTCCACTCCTTCCTCCAAAGTTACTTTTCCTACCACCCTTTCTTAATTGTTTGCTTCTGTAAAATGAGCTGATCTTAAAATACACAGAGCTCTACTCAAAATCAATTACAGCCCTGTATAGTGCTTGAAAGACATGATTAATTGAAGTGATTTGGAGAAGAATAAAAGCAGTGATAGAAAATGGAATCAGGAGTAAAGTTTCCAGAAAATGGAAATTGGGGATTTGTTCACTTGAAAGTCTGTAGGGGAACTTTACTTCTAGCTTCAATTCGAGGCTATGAATAGTGAACATCTAGCTGTTTGCTGGGTAGGGCAGGACAAACAGAAACATAGTCTAGCTAGACACATAAGTAAGTACCTATTCACATGCGTTTCTGCCTCTACAGCCTACTCTCCCTATGTGCATACCAAAAACAGCCCAGGTTTCCATGCATCATCACTAGCCAGGGACACCTGCCCATATTCTGCATCAGCATATTCAGGTTCCAGCCATAATAGCATCCAGGGGGACAAGATGCTCTCTCAAGAGTACCTGGCCCCATTTCACTTGTGACAGTCTTTACAAGATGTCTAGGCTCCACTGACAATTAGAATTATGAGCTTGGATTGAAACCAATTCATCAGAGCACCCTAATCCAGGGCCATGTTTTGTCTGTTGCTCCAAATCAGTACAAAATACTATTGTGTCTAGGTACTTTTTCAACATAAAACAAAACAATAACAAACCCTTTATTTTATTGCCCTAAAAGTAGTTCTTCATCCTCCTTTTCCTTCAGATAAGAAAGCAATTATGTCTGTTTAGTGAGTTTATTAATATGCAAAGTAATTTTTCAGCACCACAAAGGGTGCTAGGATTCATTACATTTGAAGTATCATTATAATCTGATAGAAATGTTTCACAATAGGGAAATAGTCTAGGAGTTGGGATGTAAGTACAGATGTACTTTTCAAAGAAGCAGTTCTAATTACCTCTGCATAAGATCCAGTAATTCTTAGTACAAAACTTAAGCATAATAACAGATCTAAGAACACCTGTTATTTTTTCATTTGTACACCACTAAGCTCCGCAGCCTTTGACTCGGGGCTTATAAATTATATTTATGCATCCTCAAATCTATCCAAACAGCGTACATAGATTGATCTTACAATATTACTGTTGAAACTCTCAACAAACATAATTTGGTAGGTAGCTGGTTTGAACCATGGATTGGCAGCTTTTGGTAGTTGAAGTAAATGAAAGCACCAGGTCCATCAGACCATGCAGGTCCTATGAGAAAGTATCTCTAGATAAAAGTTTATTGTCAATAGTGAGAATTCTTAAGAAGCCTCTGAAAGGCAGTGGTGCTTCAGGAAGTGTGTGTTCATTATAGATCGCCTTTCCTGACTTAAAAAAAAAAGAATCATACTTCTCTTTCTCAATGCCTGACTTGGAGAGCACTCCTTGCCTGAAATTTACCATGAGTACTAAGGATACCTCAAACAAACCTTCTAGGTATGTCTAACACAAACACAAATTCAGGCAGTTAATTTCCTTGGGGCAGTTAATTTCCTTGGGGCAGTTAATTACTGATAAATACAGTAGGTGTGTATACAGTATGTGCCTACTCAGTTGTCTCCAACTCTTTGCGACCCCATGGACTATAGCCTGCCCATCAGGCTCCTCTCTCCATAGAATTTCTCAGGCAAGAATACTGGAGTAGGTTGCCATTTCCTACTCCAGGGGATCTTCCTGACCCAGGGATTGAATCCTGTGTCTCCTGCACTGACAGGCGGATTCTTTACCACTGTGCCACCTGGGAAGCCTAATGATAAGTGGTAGTCAACTAATGGTTAATGATACTTTTTTTCTTTCCAAAGAGCTCATGTCCAATCTGACTTTTCCTTCTCCCCAGTTTTCCCAAAAAGAGAATATAAAATACAAAGATGAGCATAACCATTCCCAAATGCAAAGTGGACGGATAGTTTGTAAACATTCTCAAGAAATTTAGCACAGAACCACTTTAATTTATTGATTCACTGATATATTAGCTTTTGAAAAAAATAGCATGAATTATATGACTATTGTTTTATATAAATGAGACTTCATCAGTTGTATCATCATCTTTTGGACAACAGTTTTATTAAGATATAACTCATAGCATACAATTCACCTATTAAATGTGTATAATTTTATGTTTTTAGTACAGTTGTTCCTTGAACAATGTAGGGATTAGGGTGGTAAATCCCCACCCAACTAAAAATTTGAATATAAATTTATAATTGGTCCTTTGAATCCCTGGCTCTGCATCCACAGAGTCAACCAACCACATGTCATACAGTACTGATTGAAAAAAATCTGTGTATAAGATAACCATGCAATTCAAACCCATATTGTGCAAGAGCCAACTGAATATGTGCCGACAGAGTTGTGCACCCATCACCACAATCAATTTTAGAACATCTTTAGCACTCATAAAAGAAACCCTGTACCTTTAGCTATCACCCCCCTACACATACCTCCCATCCTCCTCAGCCCTAAGCAAACACTATTCTTTCTGTCTCTATATACTTGCCTGAAAAGTGAAAGTAAAACTTGCTGAGTCATGTCCGACTCTTTGCAACCCCATGGACTATACAATCCATGGAATTCTCCAGGCCAGAACACTGGAGTGGGTAGCCTTTCCCTTCTTCAGGAGATCTTCTCACTCCAGGGATAGAATCCAGGTCTCTCACATTGCAGGCGGATTCTTTTACCAGCCATTGAAACAGGACTTACTTCTAACTTATTGTCTCGTTACTGATTCAACAACCTCAATATGACTTCAATTTTTAAAAAGTTATTTCACTGAAAATATTTTTTACTAAAACATATTTTCAGTGGCTTCTATTTGCCTATGAAGTTGTTTTGGAATATAGAGACCTGCCATGATTATTACCAGTAAAAACAAGCATTTAAGCTTGCAGAGAAAGACAATCTCTCTGTCTGCCATGCACACTGGGTACCAGGAGCCATATTTCTTTATTACACAAAGAAGATTTTGGGCAGTGTGGGGCACAGTGATTGGTGTCCACTTTGAAGATTTCTTAAAAGCAACTGCTAAAATATGTCTCACTCGGACTATTACTATGGACTCCTAATTCATCTCTCTAGCTTCCCACATTGCCTCATCTCAATCTACTCTCTCCCACAAAGAGCCTGAGTGATATATTTAAACTTGTCACTCCTCTGGTCAAAATCTTCCAATACTTTCCTGTCTCACTAAAAATAAAATTCAAAGTTCCCTGTATAATATTTCCCTAGTTCTATAACCTTATCTCTTGCACTCACTCACTGGACTCTCCTACTGTACTCCAGCCATTCTGACTTACTGCTGTTTTTAAAAACACCAAGTATGTGCCTACCTTGGGGCATTAGGGCTAATTGGTCCCTCTGTTTAATACAACTTTCCCTCAAATATTTTGATGGCCCATATTGTAATATGTAATATATAATATGAGTTGTTAGGTAAAAAAGAATGCCTGGTTTGATTTCAACCGAAGAAAACTTTGAAAGATTTAAAAGACAAGAGAGTTTTCTAATCCAGACAAGCTAACTCCAAGCCTGGTTTTAGAGCTGGCATTTTATAGTCACTGGATGAAATATTAGAAGCAATGAGGAGGCTCGACCACCAATGTTCTTTAGCAGGGTCTTGGATAGACATTTTTCATTTCTTCTTCTTCTATTAGTACATGTTTCACTAAAAAAATTGGAAGCTTGTAGCCACTTTTCACTTTATTCAAACTGAATTTTTGTGTACTTTAACATTAAATAAACTGGATTCATGATTCATGCTGCTGCTGCTGCTAAGTTGCTGCAGTCGTGTCCAACTCTGCAACCCCATAGATGGCAGCCCACCAGGCTCTCCTGTCCGTGGGATTCTCTAGGCACGAATACTGCCATTTCCTTCTCCATTCATGATCTATAGCTGCATCATATTTTCAGATACATTTTTATTTTCTTTGAAATCAGTATCTGTGGGTTTTGAGTACATCTTAACAATGCCAGGTAGCATTAATGGTAAAGAACCCATCTTCCAATCCAGGAGATGTAAGACATGTAGGTTCAGTCCCTGGGTCGGGGAGATCCCTGGAGAAGGAAATGGCAACCCAGTCCAGTATTCTTGCCTGGGAAATTCCATGGACCTGGTGGTCTACAGTTGATAGAGTTGCAAAGAGTCAGACACAACTGGAAGTGACTTATCATGCAAACAATCCAGGGAATATGTACCTATTGCCTGATTACAAAAAAAACAAGTGATCCTATTTTTATTCTTATATGAAAACTCACAGATATAAGAAAGGTACAAAATACACCATTTGTGAAAGTTTATTAAAATGTGTGAAATTGTACACTTTCTGTGTTACTGAGTTAAAATTTGGATGTTTTATAAGCAATTCTGTGCTATAAACTTTGGCACATCTGGATAATCTAAAAGTTTTAAAGTGAAAATGCAGTATGTCCACTTTAACTGCAAACTTTTCAATTCCATTGGGAAAAAAAAATCTAAAACATGAAATTTCATTTTAAATATCAACAAGAAAAAAACGCACCCAGCTGAGACCCAAGATCAAAGAGCAGAGAGCTGCAGAAGAAGTTATTAAGGCAAAACCCAGGAGAAGGAGCCAGGTTAGGAAAGGAGCTGAGGTCCAAATGAGACCAAAGAGTCAAAAACAGAGAAGAAAATATCTTTGAATCAGGCATGCATCCATGCATGCTAAGTTGCTTCAGTCTGACTCTGTTCGACCCAATGGACTGTAGCCCTCCAGGCTCCTCTGTCCATGAGATTCTCCAGGCAGAAATACTGGAGTGGGTTGCCATGCCCTCCTCCAGGGGATCTTCCCAACCCAGGGATCGAAACCACATCTCTTACATCTAATCTGCATTGGCAGTCAGGTTCTTTACCACTAGCACCACCTGGGAAGACCTTGAATAAGGCATCAGAAGCTCCAATGGCTAAAGATTGATAGAAAAATTTCATTGTTCAGAAATGAGTTTTCCAAGTGGAACAGAAGGACACTGTCTCCCTTTGATACTGCAGTACTGGTCATAAACAGTGGCCCTGAAGTGGTAGGAGAGGTGAGATTTGGCACTTGTGTCATGTTTACTTATGCCTTTGCTTTACCTGCCCTTCCAGGCAATTAGCATTCCCTGAAGAGAGACCAAAACCAGGGTTGGCAAAGGGCCTTGAACCTTGTAGGCATGCAACACATTTCATGGAATTGTAAGTATAAATTATTCTCCCAGTGAATCCTTCATAAATAAGCAAGGGTAACCCATGAGAATCCTTTCACTTGAGAACAAAATCAGTTCAGTTCAGTTCAGTTCATTCGCTCAGTCATGTCCGACTCTTTGCGACCCCATGGACTGTAGCATGCCAGGCCTCCCTGTCCATCGCCAACTCCCAGTTTACTCAAACTCATGTCCATTGACTCAGTGATGCCATCCAACCATCTCTTCCTCTGTAAGTCTCTTAAATATTTCTCTTAGAGAATCACTTTGAACTGAAAGAAAAGGCAAAGTTTCCATGAGAAGAATATTTTGGGAAAGTTTTAAGCACTACAAAACAGTGTGTGTGTTTGTGTGTTTTAAATAAAAAGGCCTTTTCAACCATACCATAGCATGTCATCCCTATCAAGATGTTACAATTGCTGCCATTTGTCTGGCTGAAGGATAATGAAATATGGATAAGTCAAGGAATGGCCAGAGAGTTCCCAAAGTGAGAGCAAAAGGGTATGCACAGCACAGTGGACCTAACAGATGGAGAAAACCTCCCATGGATGGCTTTCTAGACAGATTGTCTCAGAGGCCACAGGCTCTGCATGATTTGGCTCGAGTGACTAACAAAAAGAAGTTTTACTCAGCCCATCTTTCATTGATAAGGATTTCATTGTCAATAAGGATAAGGATGCAATCCACTGAGCATTTGAATTGAAAATGAAATGCAATTTAGACTTTGCATGTTTTCAAGTTCTTTTTTGGTCTTAAATTTACCTTAACAACAATAAAAACTGCTATGGTACATAGTGATATATATTCCTGACTTGGAAAATAATTCATTTAAATATTGGGTGGTAGTTTTTTCCTTCTTTAGACATAGATTGTTCAGTGAATCTGCTGCTGCTGCTGCTAAGTCGCTTCAGTCATGTCCGACTCTGTGCGACCCCATGGACTGCAGCCTATCAGGCTCCTCCGTCCACGGGATTTTCCAGGCGAGAGTACTGGAGTGGGGTGCCATTGCCTTCTCCATCAGTGAATCTGAGTTCATTGGAAATAGCACGGCTATGCTTGCCAGTATCAACAATTCTAGTCAATGTGGTTTGTGAAAAAAATTCTAAAACTACCCAGATGTTACCTCTGAATCATAGAACCAAAAAATTATGTGTTGATCATACCAAGGTTTTTCCTTACTTCATACTGATTTGTAAAGAGAAGTCTTAAAAAGGCTTTATTGCGCGTATGTGACAAAGATTTTTAAGTATCCTTTTTTTCTTAGAAAAACTGTGAAGGTAGTTTGTTTGCTTGTTTTTAATGGCAAATCTTACTGTAAAATTTTTTAACTTTTATATTTTGGGCATGTATCTCTGAGGGGCAGCGAGTAAAATGGTTAAGAGCAAAGATCTTTAAAATTACACAAACTATGTTAAAATAGATCTCCAATGCTTATGTGGATCAGTCTTCCCTATCTAGGAAATGGGAAAAATATAAACTATTGGGAAGATTAAATAATTTTATATATGTGACATTTTTAGAACAATATTTAAACATAGTATGTATTATTTTCTTCTAAGTCCCAGAGAAACCCAACTATGCAAATTATTTCTTCTCCTTTAGCTGTGTATTTCACGGACAGCTCACTGACAATATGGCCTCAGCATTTGAAATTATTAAAGCTTACATTCAGTGCCTTATTCTGACAGCTGTTTTATGGATAAAGGCAAGTCTTATTTCTGTGAAGCTTTGGTTTGAACACTGTTACTGCACATATGTTATTTAGGATGGGACTGAACACAGACTGCCTTTACAGCAGGTGTGAAAACTTTCAGCCTGCAGGTTAATTATGCACCTAGTTTAATGTCATCTAGCCAAAAGGGCAAGCACCAAAAGCTGGTGTTGCCATTAGTATCTTAAGCTGTGAATATACAAGAGGGCACTTGCAGTCTTTCAGAGCATTAGCCTATAAACACATATGCTGTGGCTATCCCCTCTCTACTCATAATAATATTTCTCCATGTCCCTTTGATTTTTCAATAAGTGTCTATGTGTGTCTCTAAATTGTTGGTATATATGAGGGGTGTGTGTGTGTGTGTGTGTGTGTGTGTGTGTGTGTGTGTTGCTCAGTTGTGTCTGACTCTTTGTGACCCCATGGACATGTAATTCTCTAGGCCAGAATACCGGAGTGGGTCGCCTTTCCCCGTCTCCAGGGGATCCTCCCAACCCAGGGATCAAACCCAGGTCTCCTGCATTGCAGGTGGATTCTTTATCAGCTGAGCCACAAGAAAGCCCATTGTCAGTCTATCTGTGTGTTATGTATGGCTGCATAATTCCCTTTAAGCTCATCTCTTACTATTATTTATCCTACTGTCTTTGCTGGCCGTTCTCTTTGTATAGCTCATACCACACCTAAGTGCAAAACACTTTCTTTAATCTCTTTACATCATTGAATGTCTATCACTTAAAATTCTAAGAGTGTTGGAGTTAGAATGGAGTATTAATTTATTTTACAGTTGACACAATTCATTAATACAGAACCATAGTTTATCTTTGTTTGCTTACTGAATTACTCAACAAACATTTAACTATCTACTGTATTCCAGGAACTGGAGTTTGCTTTTATTATTCTCATTTTTAAAAGATGCATGGAATACTATGCATTTCTACTGAGTGAATCATAGCTAGTAATTTAAATGTCTTTAAACCTATTGAGGGCTTCCCTGGTGGCCCAGTGGTAAAGAATCTGCCTGAAATGTGGGTGAGACAGGTTTGGTCCCTGGGTCAGGAAGATCCCCTGGAGAAGGAAATGACAATACAACTCTAGTATTTCTTACCTGGGAAATCCCATGAACAGAGGAGCCTGGTAGGCCACAGCCCCTGGGGTAACAGTTGGAAACAACTTAGCGACTATTGATTGACCTAGTCCTTGGTCAGCTTGTCATAGAAAATGTAAAGGATCTCTTCCCTTGCTCTAAACACAAAGTAAGAAATTACTAGTGAAAGAATATAGGATTAAATATATATTTATGAAAAGATTAAACCATGTTAGTGCAAATAAATGTAAATCCATAATGGGAATGAACTTAACCCATTAACCTTAATATCAAAGACTTTTCTTCTTTAGATCTTCTTTAGCCCATTCTTTTGGCAAGATGCTTGTGCAGTCTGGCTCACAGTCTTTGACTTCTCTCACACAGAGAGCAGATTGGCCATGCAGGGGGCTTCTGTGACTATAAGGACAATGGTCTCTGAGTTTGGACCCAACTAGTTGCATGTACTTCTGCGTCTTTGAAATCTCAGTACTGAGCATCTAGGTGCAGACATTTTTTAAGGGTGCTAACAGAATAAACATCCGTTATTCAGGCAGTGAGTCTAAATAGGCTTAAAGGAGATAGATAAGAAGAAGAGCAAACTAAGGAGTAGATGAAGAAGAACATGGCTGCTGTGTGGGCTTCCTGCTCCTCACTGGCATCTCTTTGATACGGGATTTTCAAAGCAGGTGCTATTTTTATTGCAATCACATTGTCACACTCCATTATGAAGAAGCAATTAAGCCCATAATAAGTTAAGAGGTGATGTTTTGTTTTTTTTTTTTTTTTATCTCACACAACCGTTGATTTGTTAGCTTTTGAAAATAGATAGGAATTTTTCAATTACACCCTGCAAAATACCTTTTTTCATTCTGAGTGTTTGAAAAGCAAATGTATCTTGGATCCAGTGCTTTTGTGTTTACAAATCTGGATATGATTTAGTAAGCTTTAAAGAGATAGCAAATGCATAGTAAGGAAATCAGATTTACATAATTTTCTGCTTGCTTACAGAACACAGCAGTTGAGATTATCTTTTACATTTGGCAAGACTGTTTTAATATGGTAAGATGAAATACCACCTACAGTACACTTGATCTTGCTAGTTTGACTTCTTAAAATAAATTATGGTCCGATTTGTCATAGTAACTTTTAACATAAATTGTTATTATAATCTAAAGAAGCAATTCTAAAGGAGGCTGTTTCTTCACCTCATCTACATAAAAAGATTTAGGTTATTTCTACATTTATTCTTTCCTCTGTGCAACTTGTTTGCTGGAACTTTACATGATAGGAACAACAAAAATCCACCCTTTCTTCATTCTATATATTCTTCTATTCATGCATGATAAGTAGCAAACAGCAGTTTAAATGGAGAGATGGTACAAGTAAAAAAGTATGTTGACTTTACTTTTAGTATATAAAAAAATATGTGTTTGTTTGTTTATGAGAATGTGTTTGTGTGCCTTTTCCCCCACTGGAAACACAATTAGATTGCAACCTTGGGGAGATAAGATGAACCCAGGACTCCATTCTTTATCTTCTACACATGTATTCACTTACTTATTTACTTTGTTATTCTTGCAGCATCAATAGCTCTTGTAAATAGTGACTGCTATAGTCCAAACATCTTTGTTATAGAAGTGTGACCGCTAGAAAAAGAGGAGGTCCCATTAAGCCAAAGAAGTCTAGAGGCAGACTCTCTCATGAAATCATGAGCCTCTAGGGAATATTTGATGGTTTTTGTCCTGATTTTTATTGTATGTTTTGTGAGCATTATGCTTGACTAAGCTGTCACTGTCTCTAAATTCTATTTGTTCAAATTTGCCATGGTATCTGTTTTCTGTATCATCTGTATTCATTATTTGACCACAAAGGAGCTAGAAAATGAGCATGGTTATGTGTTTACTAGGATTAGCTATTCACTCATAAGTGTTCAGATTAAGGCATTTTATATTTTAAAAGTATGCGGAGTGCACCCAGGGCTTCTGGTCAAGCTTTCTTGCTGCACTCTGGACAGAAATCACATATATGTGCGTATTATCTCATTCAGGACTCAGCGTGGAATTGGAGTAATCTTGGATTTATAAGTGGCTCATGATTATTTCCTTTCACGTCAATGGAATAGTACTGACCTCTGGAGTCTCTGATCGGAGGCTTTGTTTTTATTGTTTGCAAAGGTGAGGAAAGCTTTGTAGGAAACATGGAGAACAGACATCAGATTATAGAATGTCATCTAAACAAAAACTTGAATTAAAGATAGACAAATAGGTCCAAAGAGAGATTTATTGGAAATTGTAAGAGAAATTCTTCCCTGCCAAAACTTCCATGCTTTTTTGTGCACCCAGCTCCAGGAAGAATTCAAAACAATACATGCCACTGTGAAACACTCTTCTTGGAACTAAAAGCACTTATTATATGTGCTACTTATTTAATGCTCGGTCATTTCACTTTGGTATGTCTTTTGGTTTTTCAGTTTTTGCCTCTTTAACCCTTGTACTGCTTTCAATAGTTTATGTGATATGTCACAGTATGTAAGCAGATCAATGATTGCTTTCTTTTTCTCTTGCTATGCGACAATTGTCATGTATATTGTTTTTGTTCAGTCACTAAGTCATGTCCAACTCTTTGCGGCCTCATGGACTGCAGCATACCAGGCTTCCCTGTCCTTCACCCTCTCCCAGAGTTTGCTCAAACTCATGTCCATTGAGTCGATGATGCCATCCAACCATCTCACCCTCTGCTGCCCGTTCTCCTACTGCCTTCAATCTTTCCCAGCATCACAGTCTTTTCCAAAGAGTCAGCTCTTCCCATCAGGTGGCCAAAGTATTGGAGCTTCAGCTTCACCATCAGTCCTTCCAGTGAATCTTCAGAGTTGATTTCCTTTAGGATTGACTGGTTTGATCTCCTTGCTGTCCAAAGGACATTCAAGGGTCTTCTCCAGCACCACAGTTCAAAAGCATCAATTCTTCAGCGCTCAGTTTTCTTTATGGTCCAACTCTCACATCCATACATGACCACTGGAAAAACCATGGCCTTGACTAGACAGACCTTTGTTGACAAAGTGATATCTCTGCTTTTTATTATGTCTAGGTTGGTCATAGCTTTTCTTTCAAGGAAGCAAGAGTCTTTTAATTTTGTGGCTGCAGTTACCATCCACAGTGATTTTGGAGCCCAACAATATAAAATCTGCCACTGTTTCCACTTTTCCCCCATCTCCATGTATATAATGGTTTTAAAAAAGCAACATAAATGTATTAGTTCACAGTTGTGTTCTGTACTACTGTACTATAATATGGCTCAACTGGGTTCCCTATGTATAATCTCAACAGGCTGAAAACAAGGTGTCTATAAGGCTCCAGGGAAGAATCCACTTGCAGGTTTATTCAGGTTGTTGTCAGAATCCAGTTCCTTGTGACTCTAGGCCTGAGTTCTCATTTGCTTGTTGGCTGTTGGAAAAAGGCTACTCTCTGCTTCTAAAGATCACTTGTATTTCTTAACACATGGCCCCCTCCATCCTCAAGCCTCAAATTCCCCTCAAGATTTTAGTCTCTGACTTCCTTTCTGCTGCATGAGACTAGGTTAGGCCCACTCAGATCATCTCCAAATTTTAAGATCAACCAACTTGGGACTTTAATTACATCTGCAAAATCCTTTCACAGCAGTATCAAGATTAGTATTTGACTGATCACCCAGAGGATGGAAATCTTGGAAGATGGGAGTGGGGGGTACCTGTGACACCCAGGCAGTTCTGTGCAGAGTGGATACTAAACAAATATTTCCTAAATGAATCATAAATGTATGCATGAATAAATTATAAAAGACCCTTTTAGAAGTCAGATCTCTTACCTCATCAATTAGTAATAAATAAAACTGAGCCTCCAAGTGAAAAGACTTTTATTTTACCTGAATAAATTAGTTCAGGGACATTACAATTCACCTTATGGCCAGAATTGAGTTGGTTGGTCGCCTGAAGACATACCATTCTTTGTTTAACAAATGACAACCATTTAAGAGGGATTTTTTCCTTTAAAGACTCAATTATCACCATCTGAGAATTATGCCCTGGAACAAAATTGCTTTTATAAACTGATTTATATATGACAAGGAGTTATCTCCTCTAACACTCACAATGACCCATGGATATTAATAACCCCATCCTACAGACAGCAAATTGAAGTTCACAGTACTTCAGTATTTTGTTGAAGGTCTTCATTGTTTATACTAAAAATTTTGTAAAAGCAATTTACTTTGCAAAAGAAAAGGAAGGGTCATAATTATGTAGTAAGAAAAGTAAATGAAGTGAAAAAATATTTTTAAAAAATCAATACCCTGGG
Organism: Giraffa tippelskirchi; assembly: GCF_054371585.1. Classification (NCBI taxonomy): domain Eukaryota; kingdom Metazoa; phylum Chordata; class Mammalia; order Artiodactyla; family Giraffidae; genus Giraffa; species Giraffa tippelskirchi. Next base: position 149,447,973 of record NC_137279.1, read on the forward strand.
CAGTCCTTTACATGCCTGGATCAAATGTTTGATAATTATAATGTAATTGTTAGTCTGGTCTGTAATTAACACTGGAAATACATCACCTCAAGAATTAAAATAGTTAGTTACCTATGTCAAATAGAGGAGTCAGTCTAGTTTTTCCAGCATCATGTGTAACCAGCTGGAAAAGGACCAATGATCTCTACCTACCAGTGAAGTGATAAAAAGGTAATATCTTCACGTGAACATCACGCAATTAAACATGTCTCTAATTAGCACTTAAATAGTGACATTCAACTTTTTCTTCTAGGGTTTAGTCATTTTCCCTTATTTTAAAATAGCTTTTTGAATATATTTCTAAATGATTCAGTGACCTAGAGATCAAACTATATTTACAGACTCAAGATTTCTGTAACTTAAAAATGAAATGCAATTCAACAATGTAAAATGAATTTTAGGATGGATGTTCAAAGGATAATTAGAATTACTAGATTCATATAATTTAGTGAACATACCTAAGGATAGAAAAGGACTCAAAATTTCCAATAAGAAAAGATGTATTTCAGAACTCCAAATGGAATATGTTTGTCTTTATGCAGATGTTTTCAATCATGGGGTCTCCCTAGGTGGATGACTCCTTCCCCCAACATTGCTTAAGCTTCAGTATCTTTTCCAATGCTATTCTGCATCTTCCCAATCACTCCCTTTCACTTACAAAACCCTTTTAATAGTAGGTCCATGTTATATTTCATTTCATTGTCAGAAAACAACATGGTAAACTTTCTGTGGGTTCTTTTCCTATGGCTGCTAAGCCCAGATCTCCTCTGAGATGGTTTTCATACTCCTTTAAGTAGGGCCCTGTCTTTAGCATTGGGCTGTGAGATTTCACAGGAACTGTCACCTTGTTCCCAATGAAATAAAAATGGCATTATGGTTGTTGTAAGGAAGGAAAACACTCACATAAAAACCGTTATGACAAATTGAGAAATATTGAACTAGCCAATTTGTGCATTTCATTGAACATTCTTAACCATACAAATTTAAATGAAGCTTTCAATACACAAATAAACCAGTTCTGTAACAATAGACACCACCATTGTATATCAGACATTATGCATAGTGCAGCCAGCTGCATCAAAGAGATGGGGGAATTGGGATTTGTTTTCAATGTTAAATTGAAATCCAAAAATTTTATTATTGTTGCTCTGTAATAAACAGGCATGCTGCTTAATGAAAAACTCTATTTGTATTGTTGGTGAGTTTCTTGTTCCTGATTCACACATATGGGAAAAGTTGCTCTATTACTCTTTTTAAGCTGGTAGCTGCCATGATGTTTAAACTTTAGCAAAGGATCATCTTGGTCAAATGTGAAGCATATCAGAAAAACAGTTTAAATAGGATAGACAAGAAATAGTTTAATATAGGAGGAGATTCTGGTAAGATTAGTAGGAACATGCACAGTGATTATTGTGTTCTTTTTATATCACTTTATCTCCAGGAAAAAGTGTAAAGATGAGAGATTAACATTTAATATCTTTTCTCTTTCTGATGGAGAAAATAATCATCTGTCTTTTTAATTTTAAGATTAAAAAAATTACACCCAAGTGTAATTATGTAGCCCAAACTTTATTCTAATAAGACATGTTTCTAAATACACACATGAAAGGAAATGACTTTATGGTTGCTTTATTTAAGTCCTACACATAAACTTACAGGGAATTTTAGAAATTCATTTTGACCATTAGAATGATGCTAAATTTTCTGATTAATTGTGATCATAATTATATTTAGTGTGAAATGGAAAGTGTATATTAGAGGACAGGCATTTTTAAAATGTGTCTTTCTGATTTCTTTAGCAATTACTCTTAACTATTGGTATACTAGGAAGGTGGAGAAACGTTATTGCAATAAAATCAAATTAACACATTAACTGTTTTTAAATTAAGTTTTACTCTCTAATAATCTACTGTTACTTTAACTCCTTTTCAGTTTTTCAAGTTTCCTAGTCCTGACTCCATGCACAAATAAGAAACTGAAGCTGGTCTTTCATTTGAAGAAACAAACCAAAACCCTGCATTTTATGCAAAGATGTTCTGAATAATTTTCTGATTTTATGTGTCTCTTTGAGAATCTGATGAATCAAGACATAACCTAGACATAGCCACACCCACTGTGTCTTTGGCTATGTCTGACCAGAAGGGCTGGCGAAAACACCTGAAAGCTGTGTAGCCTGGCAGTGTTCAGGACAAGAAAACGGCAGGAAGAGCCAGCAGTTTGCAGAGCAAAGCCAGTGGCCCTGACCAGCCAGGAAACTTGGGGGTGGGGGCCAGCTCAGCTCGAGTTAAGACAACAAAGAGCTTACTGGTTTTAGAACTGCTTTTCCTGCTGAGCTTGGCAGGAAATATAACTTATAACCTGCTCATCACTGAAGACAGCTTTCAACCTGCCTAACTAGAGAAGCTAACCAGGGCACACAGAGTCCACACAGAATCCAAAGCTACAGAGTCCACTCACTATACATAGAATCCTATGTACAGTGACACTTGAACAGATAGCACAACCCATGACTCCCCTGCATGCAGAGCAAAACAGGTGGTCTCACTTGCCCAGGGAATTCAGTGCGCACTCAGTCCTGATTCAGGCCCCCCAAACCATAAGTTGTACTAGCCAGGTCAGAAGAGCTAATTCATAGCCCATCTATTACTAAACATAGTAGCCAGTTCTGACCATCTAGTCAGGCAACCTCATACCTCATCCTGCAGCATCTCTTGGGTAGGGGACCAAGCCAGCAATCCTATCCATACGTTCCCAACCAGTGGTACACTCCACAAGCCCCATCCTCAAAGTTCAAAGTGTTGTCTCACCCAAAATAAACCTGAAAAGTAGAACCCACCTGTTCAAAGACATTACCAGCAGACACATCTAGAAACCCAAAACAGCTGATTGGTAAAAAACTGTCTCTGCCGAAACAAGTCTGTAAAGTGTGAAGAGTAACTCCATTACTCAAATGCATAGATACTAATGTAAGAAATCAAGAATCATGAAAAATCCAGTTAAATATGACAACACTAAAGGCAACTAATAAAGCTCCAAATAATTTGCGATTCAGAATAATCCTCTTAAGGGAGTTAAGTGAACTGTAAGAAAACACAGACAGAAAGCAGAACAAAATTAGAAAAACAATGCATGAACAAAATAAGTTTGACAAGGAAATATCAAAACAAACATAAAAACAGATATCTTAGAGTTGAAAGATGAAATAGCTGAGCTGAAGAATTCAATATAGAGTAAAAAATGTAGACCCAACCATGCAGATGAAAGAATCAGCAGCCTAGGGGATAGGACATTGGAAATTAATTAGTCAAAGGAGCAAAAAGAAGAAAAAGAATGAAAAAAATAGTGAAGGAAGCCTACAGGAATTATGAGACACAGTGAAAAGAAACAAAATTCACATTATGGGAAATCCAGAAAGAGAAGAGAAAGAGAAAGGGACAGGAATGTATACTTAAAGCAATGATGGCTGAAAACTTCCCAAACCTGGAAAGAAAAATGGACCCAGATCCATGAAGCCTAAAGTATCCCAAATATTAATATGTTGAACCCAAATTGAGCTGCCCTAAGTGCACTCATCTCACATGCTAGTAAAGTAATGCTCAAAATTCTCCAAGCCAGGCTTCAGCAATACGTGAACGGTGAACTTCCAGATGTTCAAGCTGGTTTTAGAAAAGGCAGAGGAACCAGAGATCAAATTGCCAATATCTGCTGGATCATCGAAAAAGCAAGAGAGTTCCAGAAAAACATCTATTTCTGCTTTATTGACTATGCCAAAGCCTTTGACTGTGTGGATCACAATAAACTGTGGAAAATTCTGAAAGAGATGGGAATACCAGACCATCTGACCTGTCTCTTGAGAAACCTGTATGCAGGTCAGGAAGCAACAGTTAGAACTGGACATGGAACAACAGACTGGTTCCAAATAGGAAAAGGAGTACGTCAAGGCTGTATATTGTCACCCTGCTTATTTAACTTATATGCAGAGTACATCATGAGAAACACTGGGCTGGAAGAAACACAAGCTGGAATCAAGACTGCCAGGAGAAATATCAATAACCTCAGATATGCAGGTGACACCACCCTTATGGCAGAAAGTGATGAAGAACTAAAGAGCCTCTTGATGAAGGTGAAAGAGGAGAGTGAAAAAGTTGGCTTAAGGCTCAACATTCAGAAAACTAAGACCATGGCATCTGGTCCCATCACTTCATGGGAAATAGGTGGGGAAACAGTGGAAACGGTGTCAGACTTTATTTTTTGGGGCTCCAGAATCACTGCTGATGGTGACTGCAGCCATGAAATTAAAAGACGCTTACTCCTTGGAAGGAAGGTTATGGCCAATCTAGATAGCATATTTAAAAGCAGAGACATTACTTTGCCAACAAAGGTCCGTCGAGTCAAGGCTATGGTTTTTCCAGTGGTCATGTATGGATGTGAGAGTTGGACGGTGAAGAAAGCTGAGTGCCGCAGAATTGATGCTTTTGAACTGTGGTGTTGGAGAAGACTCTTGAGAGTCCCTTGGACTGCAAGGAGATCCAATCAATCCATCCTAAAAGAGATCAATCCTGGGTGTTCATTGGAAGGTCTGATGTTGAAGCTGAAACTCCAATACTTTGGGCACCTCATGCGAAGGGTTGACTCATTGGAAAAGACCCTAATGCTAGGTAGGATTGGGGGCAGGAGGAGGAGGGGACGACAGAGGATGAGATGGTTCGATGGCATCACCGACTCGATGGTCATGGGTTTGGGTAGACTCTGGGTGCTGGTGATGGACAGAGAGGCCTGGCGTGCTGCAATTCATGGGGTCGCAAAGAGTCGGACACGACTGAGCGACTGAACTGAACTGAACTGAACTGAAGTATAATTAAATTTTCAGAATTCAAAGGCAATGTAAAGACTTTTAAGAGAAGCAAGAGGAAAGAGAGAAATTATATACAAGGGAAAAGAAATTACATAAAATATTATGGGATAATATTATTGGCAGATCTTAGAAACTTTCAGACCAGGAGAGACTGGGATGACATATTCAAAATATTGAAAGACAATTACGGTCAGCCAAAAAAATCTGTACCCAGTGAAGCTGTCCTTCATAAATGAAGGAGGGATAAAGACTTTTCTGAACAAGCAAAACCTGAAAGAGTTTATTACCACTAGACCTATTTCACTAGAAATGCTAAAGGGAGTTCTTTGAGTGGAAATAAAAGAACATTAATTAATATTATAAAAACACAAAAAGTGTAAATCTCACTGGCAATGGTAAATATATAATAAGAGTTAGATTCTTCCATATGGTAATAGTGGTGCATACCTCATAAATAATCCACTTTAAAAAGGACCTGAAAAGACGTTTCTCCAAAGAAGATATTTGAAACGCCAAGAACTACATGAAAAATGCTCAATGTCACTAGTCATCAGAGAAATGTAAATTTGAACCACACTGGTATATCACATTATACCTGGTGGACCATCATCAAAAAGATAACAGATGCTAGCATGGATGTGGAGAAAAGGAAATCCTTGTACACTGTTAGTGGGACTGTAAATTGGTAACAGTCACTATGGAAGATCCTCAAAAATTAAAAATAGGATGACCATATGACCCAGCACTTCCGCTTCTGGGAATAAATCCAAAGTAATGAGAACACTAACTCAAAAAGATATCTACATCCCCATGTTCACCGCAGCATCATTTACAACAGCCAAGACATGGGGACAATCTAAGTGTTCAAATAAAGATGTTGTGATGTATATTCATACATATAAAATACCATTTAAACTGTAAAAATGAGTAAATCTTATCATTTGTGACAACATGGATGGACCTTGGAGGCATTATCCTAAGTGAAATAAGTCAGAGGAATGTGAACACTATGATCTCACTTATATGTGAAATCTTAAAAAAAAAAAAAAAAAAGAAAGAAAGAATAAAACTAAATTCATAGAAAAAGAGACCTTACTCTTCTGGTTACCAGAGGCAGAGGGTGAGGAAAAGAGGAATTGGAAAAGGGTAGTCACTTATAAGATAAATAATCGCTAGGGTATAATGTACAACAAGATGACTGTAGCTAATTCTGCTGTATGATATATATGAAAGTGGTTGAGAGTCAATCCTAAGAATTCTCATTATAAGGAAAAGGTTTTTTTTTCCCCCATGATTCTTTTATTCTTTGCTTTTTATTGTATCTGTATGAGAAGATGGATGTTTGCTGAAACATATAGTGATAATCATTTTACAATATATGTAAATCAAACCATCATGCTGTATATCTTAAATGTATACAATGGTATATAACAATTATTTCTCAGTAAAACTGGGGTAAAAAAGAAGGATGCATGAGAAATTTATCACTTTTGACTAATAACAGTTTATAGGAAGAGTTGGAATATTTAGCATGGGATAAGAAGAATGAACCAAATATTTGTTGACCATAAGGGTGCACTGCTGTAATTATTAGGAAATATTTTGATTATCAAATATTTTGAATATTTTGATAATCAAATATTTTGATTATCTTTCTTCTGAGAGCTTGGAAAGACTGCACTTCTCGTCACCCACTTTGAAGTTAGATTTGGCCAAACGATTTGTTTTTGCCAATAAAATATGTTAATTCAAGACAAAAGGAAAAAGCAGAAAAGAAATACTATGAGCTTCACACGCTTGATGGATGAAAAGAAGAAGTCTAAGTTGAGCACATAATGAGAGATGCAAATAAAGCAAATGTTGACTACAGATCTTGGAAATTATATCAAACACTTGATATTTCAAAATAATTGTATCACTGTTAACACATGTGTAGAACAAACTCATTCTGTATCTTATCGGTTGACATGACTAAAGTGATGTGTAACTGTTGTATAATTTACTAGACTTTAAAATTATGTTATATTTTATTTAGAAACATTTTAAAGGTTGTATTTGATACATTCAATATTAATAATCAAGTGAGAGTTACAAAAGCCTGAAACAAGATACTAAATAAATAAATGTGGACAGTGCAATGTTCTGGAAAGGACACAAAACTCAGTATCTAGAGACTTGGATTAATTCTCTGTGTAGCTCTTTCCTCTCTAGGCCTCAGATTCTTCCAGTTCCTAAAATGTCTTTCTGTAACTAGATTTTCTGATTTGATTATACTTTGACAAAAGCTAATAGAGTCCCTAAGTTCTTTTAACTCTGCTGCTGCTGAGTCGCGTCAGTTGTGTCCGACTCTGTGCGACCCCATAGACGGCAGCCCACCAGGCTCCACCGTTCCTGGGATTCTCCAGGCAAGAACACCGGAGTGGGTTGCCATTTCCTTCTCCAATGCATGAAAGTGAAAAGTGAAAGTGAAGTCGCTCAGTCGTGTCTGACTCTTAGCGACCCCATGGACTGCAGCCTACCAGGCTCCTCCATCCATGGGATTTTCCAGGCAAGAGTACTGGAGTGGGGTGCCATTGCCTTCTCCATCTTTTAACTCTGGGATTCTAAAAACAGCTGATTTGGTGAAAATCATCCTTTTTCATTTAGAGTAGAATATTTTGTTTCTACTTGACTTTAAATTCCTCAGACCCTAGGATTAAATCTTGTTCATCTTTGTATACTCAACAACTGAGTACAATGTCTATCACAGAGGAGGTGCTAAGTAAGCATTTGTGGAATAAATACGATTACTGTTCTAAAAGTCAGTTATTCCTAGATTATTCATTTTCTGACATATCTAAGATTAATTTTCCAGTTTGAGGTTTAAGTGTATATATTTCAGCTCAGTTCAGTCACTCAGTTGTGTCCGAATCTTTGCGACCCCATGAATCGCAGCATGCCAGGCCTCCCTGTCCATCACCAACTCCCGGAGTCCACCAAAACCATGTCCATCAAGTCGATGATGCCATCCAACCATATCATCTTCTGTTGTCCCCTTCTCCTCCTGCCCTCAATCTTTCCCAGCATCAGGGTCTTTTCCAATGAGTCAGCACTTCACATCGGGTGGCCAAAGTATTGGAGTTTCAGCTTCAACATCAGTCCTTCCAATGAACATCCAGGACTGATTTCCTTTAGGATGGACTGGTTGGGTCTCCTTGCAGTCCAAGGGACTCTCAAGAGTCTTCTGCAACACCAAAGTTCAAAAGCATCTATTCTTTGGCACTCAGGTTTCTTTATAGTCCAACTTTCACATCCATACATGACTACTGGAAAAAACATAGCCTTGACTAGACAGACTTTTGTCGGCAAAGTAATGTCTCTGCTTTTTAATATGCTATCTAGGTTGGTCATAACTTTCCTTCCAAGGAGTAAGCGTATTTTAATTTCATGGCTGCAGTAACCATCTGCAGTGATTTTGGAGCCCAGAAAAATAAAGTCAGCCGCTGTTTCCACTGTTTTCCCATCTATCTGCCATGAAATGATGGGACTGGATGCCATGATCTTAGTTTTATGAATGTTGAGCTTTAAGCCACTTTTTCACTCTCCTCTTTCACTTTCATCAAGAAGCTCTTTAGTTCTTCTTGACTTTCTGCCATAAGGGTGGTGTCATCTGCATATCTGAGGTTATTAATATTTCTCTCACAATCTTGATTCCAGCTTGTGCTTCTTCCAGCCCAGCATTTCTCATGATATACTCTGCATATTAGTTAAATAAGCAGGGTGACAATATACAGCCTTGACGTACTCCTTTTCCTATTTGGAACCAGTCTGTTGTTCCATGTCCAGTTCTAACTGTTGCTTCCTGACCTGCATACAGGTTTCTCAAGAGGCAGGTCAGATGGTCTGGTATGCCCATCTCTTTCAGAATTTTCCAGAGTTTATTGTGATCTACACAGCCAAATGCTTTGGCATAGTCAATAAAGCAGAAATAGATGTTTTTCTGGAACTCTCTTGCTTTTTCAATGATCCATTGGATGTTGGCAATTTAATCTCTGGTTCCTCTGCCTTTTCTAAAACCAGCTTGGACATCTGGAAGTTCACAGTTCACATATTGCTGAAGCCTGGCTTGGAGAATTTTAAGCATTATTTTACTAGCGTGTGAGATGAGTGCAATTGTGCGGTAGTTTGAGCATTCTTTGGCATTGCCTTTCTTTGGGATTGGAATGAAAACTGACCTTTTCAAGGACAATTGAAAATACTCCTAAATTTGAAGAATCTCTTAAGTAAAGGCTTTGTCTTAAGAAGTAATTTCAATTAGTTCTTTGTGGTCAAAGGAACTGTGGATATAAACTTATCAGCTAATAGCCTCAAAACTTATCAGTACAGTTCTAGGAAGCCTTATTTCAGTTTCAGTCAAATATCTTTTCAAACAGTAAGTGGCTAAATTTGCAATATCAAAAAAGTGAGGCAGAGGTGAGGTGTTCTGATATAATAGTTGGAAAAAATTCCCACTCTTAAAAAAAAATCTTGATTAGTGTACAGAAAATTTATGATCAGCATATTTTCTTTATTTTTAGAAAGAAAATTACTAATCATTCTTTAAAATCAGTATGAACTCAGTGCAGTATATGTTCATTGCTGAATAACTATGCAAATGCATTCTTCTTTTTTTCTTTTCACCCTTTGGTGAACTGTCCATTGGAGTAGAATTCCCTAGCATGTGATTTTTGTGAGTCTGTTCTTAATTTCCTTCCACAGCAATTGTATACATCCCATTTTTCCATTTTAGAATTTTGATCACCTTAGGCAGAAAATGTAAGACAAGCTGGAGACTCGAGAAAAGAGCATTTTGATGTTGTAGGTAGAGGAATATTTTATAGTTGAAGTCATAATAAAAATATAAATACCATGAGTGCTTTAAAATACTTAAGAAATACAATGGGAGACAGAACTTTCATTAGGCATTTTGCCAGTGTAGCAGAAACCAAAATGATGGTAGTGTAAAAACAGTGGGTATAATATTCTTAGGATAAAATCTATGTGAAAAAAAAACAGATGTAATTAAGATTTTAAGACTACGTTTTCATTATTCAGGACATGTGCCTAATAATATAATTATTGCCAACCTCATAAAAGTGGTGCAGCTGAACTACCATGAGCTAAGAAAAGTGGAAGCAAAGAGATAGGATAATTGTTTACTTTCAATCAACTTATTTGTCCAAAATTAATTTATTGCATATCTACCATGTACAAAGCATCATGCACTATGGGGGGATATGAAGTACAGTATAAATAAGTTGTACAGAAGTTACTCTTCTCTTCTTCACAGAAGAGTGTTATCTTTGTCTGGGGACTGGCAAAATGAGCAGATGACTTTAAGTGATTATGCCAGGACTGTTGTTCAGTCACTAAGTCGTATTCGACTCTTTGCGACCCCAAGGACTGCAGCACACTAGGCTTCCCTGTCTTTCACTGTCTCCCGGAGTTTGCTCAATCTCATGGCCATTGAGTCAGTGCTGCCATCCAAACATCTCATCCTCTGTTGCCACCTCTTCCTCCTGCCATCAATCGTTCCCAGCATCAGGGTATTTTCCAATGAATCAGCTCGTTGCATCAGGTGACCAAAGTATCGGAGCTTCAGCTTCAGCATCAGTCCTTCCAATGAATATTCAGGACTGATTTCCTTTAATATTGACTGGTTTGATCTCCTTGCTGTTCAAAAGACTTTCAAGAGTCTTCTCCAGCACCACAGTTCAAAAGCATCTGTTCTTCAGTTCTTAGCCTTTCTTATGGTCCCACTCTCACATCAATACACGACTGCTGGAAAAACCATAGCTTTAACTATACAGACATTTGTTGGCAAAGTGATGTCTCTGCTTTTTAATACACTGTCTAGGTTTATCATAGCTTTTCTTCTAAAGAGCAAGTGTCTTTTAATTTCATGGCTGCAGTCACCATCTTCAGCGATTTTGGAGCCTAAGAAGATAAAATCTGCCACTGTTTCCATTTTTTCCCTATCTATTTGCCATGAAGTTATGGGACCAGATGCCATGATCTTAGTTTTTTGAATGTTGACTCTTTTCATTTTTTTTTATTTGAAGGATAATTGCTTTACAGAATTTTGTGGTTTTCTGTCATACATCAACAAGAACCTAGAGCCTATTATACAGAGTGAAATCAGAAATATAAATATGTTATACTGATGCATATACATGGAATCTAAAAAGATGGTATGGATGAATTTAATTTCAGGGCAGCAGTGGATAAGCAGACATAGAGAACAAACTGATGGACACAGAAGCGGGGGGAGATGTATGGAAAGAGTAAAATGAATGTTGACTTTTAAGCCAGCTATTTCATTCACCTCTCTCACCTTCAGTAAGGGGCTTTTTAGTTCTTGGCCTTCTGCCATTAGGTGGGATCATCTGCATATCACCTGCTAAAGTAAAAGGTAATGAGAAGATGTAGGGCAAGACACAAAAGGTGAGTGAAACAAATATACTGTGCAAATTTATGTCATGTGGAGATAAAAAGAACAGTTATTTATTATGTCTTTATTAGGTGAGGTCACTGTTTCGCCACTGTCAAAGGAAAAAAACAGAAGTAAAGAAAGATGAACAAAACATGATCCTTGTCCTTTAGGAACCCAGCCTAGATGATGAGGCAAATCTGTGAGCAAGGTCAGGATAGAGGAGTTTGAATGTTAGAGCTCTCAAGAGAGGAAGCAAGTAATGGTTAAATGGTCAAGTACATTATCATAGAGGTAACCCTGGAACTGGCTTCTTAAAGAGAAGGGAAGGTGTGTCATACAGAGGCTGGAAAACTGCGAGGAAGTGGAAGAAGGTGATGCCAAGTAGATGGATTGCAGTCCAGGAGGTTCAAGGGTACAGTTAGTTTAAAGTATTATGATCTACTTAGCAGACTGTGAAGAATTATATATGAGGACTGTGACCCAGCACACAGAACGATACATTGGGCATAGTAAGTGCTCAGTTCAGTCAGTTCAGTTGCTCAGTCGTGTCCAGCTCTTTGTGACCTCATGGACTGCAGCACGCCAGGCTTCCCTGTCCATCACCAACTCCTGGCGCTTACTCAAACTCATGTCCATTGAGTCATTGAGGGTACTCAATAAGTATTTTATAGGTACTCAAGCATTGTCTGCATATTGAGTGAATTCTCTGATCTATACCCTTAGAGGTGCTATAGAAGGAGTGTATTGTTGGTGTGATTGTTATTGTTTCAAATGTACAGGACTTTGAGGCACACATGACCTCATTCCAAAAATGGGGTAATTCTTCTTGGGCCAAAGTAGGGGCTTACATTGGTATGTCTTGTACAAATACTAATACATCTCAAAAGCTACCTTTTAATGAACAATTAAATTTGCCACTAGTTAAGTACTTTACCTAGTTGGCAACACTATAGGGAAGATACTTTTATCCCCTCTGTACGGCTGGAGAAAACTGAGGCACAGAGGTGCTAAGCTAGTTCATGAGCTTGATGGTTACAAATATGTTCTCCATTTCTTTACTAAGAAATTCAAGTAAAAGTCATGACAAGAGGGATTCTTTAACAGTTCTCTTGGAGTGTATGTGTGTGTCTGTGTGTCTGTGTGTATTTAACTGTGTATGTTTATGGTGTGATGTCTTCAAAGACATCAAAGAATACATGATTCTTCATTTCTCTAAACTAGAACCAACCTTGCTTTATGATGGTAGTCAATGTTTCCAAATCCTGCATTATTGCTTGATGATGTCACCTTCCCTATAGTGCTCTTGAGCTTTATAGTAAAACCTTATTAAGCTGCAGAAATTAAAATTATTTATCTACATTTCTCTGTAATAAATATTTTGACAGTGCCAATCACTTAATCAAATCCAGGGAGTAATAAAAAGTAAATTAAATATTACCACTGTTTTTAAGAAACTTTGTCTCTGTTTAAGGAGATGAACACAAGGGTGATAAAGTATAAGTAAAAACAAATGGCTATGAGAGAAAAGAGGAACTGGCAGATGAATTCCAGCTAGAGTTAGGTAGTAATTCAACAATTCAATAATACTACAAGGGAATGAAAGCATAGAGATTCAGCATATTTGAATTCTAGTCTTATTTTTGCCTCTAACTTAAGCACATCATTCAATCTCTACCAGCCTAATCTCTTCATCTATGGAAGTGAAGGTTTGCACTAAATGGACCCCAGTATTCCCTAGAGTTCCAACAGATTCTAACTTTGTAAGCCAAATGCATTTGAGATGCATAATGGAAGATAGGTACTATTTCAACATGTAGAGGTGCAAAAGCCCATTCCAGATGAAGGCAGAGTGTGAACAAATCTGCAAATGAAGCAAAGGCCTGGGCAACATCCTAAGAATAAAGGACCTTCCTACCTAGTGTGCCTGCCATGTCAGAGGGCAGCCAGCAATAGGACTGGAAAGGTAGCTTTGGGAAAGTTTACAGAGGATTTTGAGTTCCATAATAAGGCATTTGGATTTTATTAAGGTTTTTAAAGTAGCCAAAATATAATGGCAATGATTAGAGAATCATTGAGAATAACTGAAAGTCAATTTGGAGCATAACAAGTGGAACAATTTAAGTAAATCAGAACTACAGGGGCAGATAATCACTGGTCTTTATTGCATCTGAACAGCTAAGAAAAAGTGGAAGGTACATGGAAGATTCCAAAAAATGGAAAAAGTAATCTAAGAAACATGTTACAGAATAATAGAAAAGAAGCAGTTTAGGATAAGCTTCCTAACACAAAAGATGAAAAAATTTAATAAACAAGATACTTTGATCATTAAATCTTCAAGTTTAAACACATAAAAGCTTAAATAATTTCACACCCACATAGCCACACATATTTGGTCTTACAAACTCCTTCAGTTTGTGAAAATGTTTACCAGTTTGCAATTTCACCCATTTTTTACCACACTAGCAATGTCACACTGATGATATAGCTGATGGTAGTGACTATTAGTGACCTTAAGAACACAGATGGGTTTCTATTTTTATTACTGTAAAACCTTCTTTCTGCAGCTAGATGATGCTTTAAAGGGCCAAACTAAACTCTAGAGTCAAGGCAGCTTGTATTTTATGTTTACATATGTATTTTACAGAACAAAACCAGATTTTAAAACACATATACACACACACACACAGAGAATATGTAACGACAATAAAGAAACTCATTTGTAAACCAATGTGGAATGAATAACTGGACTTTGCCCAAGTTCAAAGAACCATTTCAGGTTATACAGAACTACCTCTATTGGCAACAGACTTTAAAACGGAGCTACTTTAGATTCAGGTACATCACTGATGATTTGCTAAAAATAAACAAAAATATCTAACATAGTTAGAAGATAATAATGAACAATACATGCTGAGATATTTTTTCAATGACTATGTAGGACAGAAAAACGGGGACAGAATTTATTTCTATTTGGGTGGTTACTTACTCTCTTTCACTCAAATGGAGAGTTTCATCTGTCTATTTGCAGAAAAAAGAATTTATCTACAAATAGGCAGATTTCTGAATATAGGTAATACAGAGACAAACATATATTTAAAATTACTAATGTAGGTTGATGCTGAGTAAACAGGATTGTATGCTGTGAACTCTGGTAAAAATCGCTGTTTAGCAAGCAAAAACGGATTCAAGAACAGTGGATTGCCAGAGAAATAGCTTAGTAGTTGCTAAGAAAAAGCTGGCAGGGAAATTCCACGGTCAGAAAAAAGAAAGGAATCGGATGGTTTCTCTAGCCATTCTGCTCATTGTTTACAGCACAAAATGGAGATACTTTTTGTGAAAATAATTATTTTATATTTTTATGCTTGTGAAAGCTTGGTTTGTAAAAATGTCAGAATTTCCTGAATGTAGGTATTTGGTTTTTAACCAAGTGAAAAAGTAAAAAATTTTAAATGTTAGGTGGTGGTTTAGTTGCTAAGTCACATCCAACTCTTGGGATCCCTTGGACTGTAGCCCACCAGGCTCCTCTGTCCATGGGATTCTCCAGGCAAGAATACTGGAGTGGGTTGCCATTTTCTTCTGCAGGAGATCTACCTAGCTCAGGAATCAAACCCAGGTCTCCGGCATTGCTGGCAGATTCTTCACCAACTGAGCTACAAGGGAAGTTCAGTTCCTACTAGGGAAGCTCAATTAGGATATGTATGTAAATATAGATTTTCTATAACCTTAGGTCCCTTATTTGAAAAAAGTGCACCAATGTGCTCTTGTTAGCCTGATTCCTTCTAAAGAAAATAAAAAAGGCTGACTGAGAGGAATTCAAAGTCAGTTATCCAAGTGTTTCTCTCCTCTAAGTATGAGTGGAGCTATAGCTACAGTGAAGTGAAGATGAAATTGTTACTCAGTCATGTCTGACTCCTTACAACCTCATGCACTATAGCCCACCAGGCTCCTCCATCCATGGAATTCTCCAGGCAAGAATACTGGAGTGGGTAGCCATTCTCCTTTGCCAGGGGATCTTCCAGACCCAGGGATGGAACTGGGTCTCCTGCATTGCAGATGGATTCTTCACTGTCTGAGCCGCTGGGGAAGTCCTAGCTGTGGTAAGAACTCACAAATTAAGGCTTACTCTGCAGGACTGAGAGCTGCTTGAAAAGTGGATTATGCTATGTTTATTTCTCTGTATTTCAGGAAACAGTGTATAGCACAAAAAAGATATGTTGAGTAAAAACATCTGAAAATCTCTACGTTGGTAGCCCTACTGCATGACAGCTATGCTTTTCAAGCATTACTCAAGTCCAAGCCTAAGGGAGGAAGAAAATTTTGGAGGGTCCCAGTCTGGGAACATGCTGTAATGACACAAAGCCCTCCCCAACCCAGAAATAGCTGTGCCATAGGTGTGAGATAAGGCATGGTTCCTGATAAGACATGGTTTGTTCTGTGTCTTTAAAGCAATACATCCTCTCTTAGGGTATGGGCCTAAGAGACAAATAGCTCAGAAAGGAATAATTAGATGACGGCTCGGATGCTGAGACTTGTCTGATTCATCCAGACACTGTAATCAAAAGTTGTACATCCGGTTGTAAAGCATATCTCAGTGCTCCTCTCATCCCGAAATCACCACCCAGTATTTAAGCAGAGTTAAATGGTGTAAAAAATTTGGGTATGATCTGAGCTTCTGATGTGTTATCCCTGACACCTGCTGATGGTGTTAAGGTGTGGATATTGCTAAAGAAAGGATTAAACTATCTTTCAAGCAAACTACTCCCGCAGTATGAAATGGAGTTGCACTACTTTTAGACTGAATCAATGTTGCATAATTTCTCAGTAAACTAATATACACTCTTTTGAATCACTCTCTTTTATTTAAAATCTAATTTAGGTGTAAATCATTCACTTTCCATTAAGGTATAAGGTTTCAGTAAAATGCAAGTTGAAGCCAGATTTTCTTATGGAAGCAAAATTAACGTAGCTAAATAACTCTACCTAAGATTGCAAGAATCTTAAAAATATGACTCAAAGTTAGTTTAGTTAAAGCTTCAATAATTTAAGGAAATTGCCTAGGCAAGTAATTGGTATTATACCAAACTAAATATTTCACAGTTACATTTGCTTTCGCCTAAAAATAAAAAACTGGAGCAATACAAGGGAAAACTGCCAAGACTGAAAATAATATGCAGCAGCTGTAAGTAATTGGAAGTGATAATCATAATTAGACAAGATATAAGATATGTTTTAAAGCCCAGATTGGATCTTCCTGTTGGCAACTGGGAGAAATCCCACAGGCCTGACCCTCCACATAGCCTACACACTCTGGTTCAGGTCTCAAAGCCCTTCTGAAACCAAGTTTGGCATTAGAGGAGCCATGAAAGCACTCCCAAGGACATGTGCCACACTGTTACTCTCGAGGAAAAGAAGAAATGGAAGAAGGTCATACTCTCTGCCTTCAAGGAGCCTGCAAAGAGAAGAAACGGCCAATTATCTTGCAACAATTGGCATTCAAGTCCTTTGAGAGAAGTCAAGATAATAAAAAAAAATAAATATTTTGTAATATAAAATGGAGGACAGCTTTGTAAGACCAGAGAAACATTTATTTAACCAAGTATAGGTGAGGAATGAAGTAAGACAGCTTTATTCCATGGAAAACAACTCAAGCTTAAGAGAAAGCTCTATGAGGACAGGAGCCACTTCTGTTTTATTCATTGATTCAGAGAATGCCTCACACATAGCACATGCTCAACTTGCTAAATGAATCAGCAAATTAATAGTGTTTAGATAATACTTGAGGGAGTGTTTATCCTGTGTTAGATGTTGTAGGGTTGTTTTAAGTGTATCAACACATTTAATCACTTTTGAGATGCTATCAATACCAATCCTTATTTGCTAATGAGGATGCTAAACTAAGCACAGCTAAGAAACATGCCCAGGTTACTCTAGTTAGAAAGAGGTGGAGCTAGACTTTGAACCAAAGTCCTCTGGATCTACAGTCCATGTATTATGCACATTATATTTTAAAACTAGAATGTCTTTAACTTTACTAAGAAAGTGGGAAGACTTTTCTATTGTTTGTTTTAAATTTTGATTATTAAGCGACACCAAAGTAGCATCCTTGATATACCCTATTTCATTCCTTCTTTCCCTTCTTGCTTTAAATAAAATGGCAAACTTGAAAACATCTAATACATTGTTCAAGGGCTGTGTATTTTCATTCTCTCTCTTTATTTTAAAACTTCACCCTTTTTTCTTCTTCCTTTTCCTTCCCTTGTCTTTCTCTTTTCTTTCTTGATTTAAATATCTTCTTTACTTATTCTTCTCCTTGAAATCAAAGACAATTAAACAGGTATAGGAGAAAAACAGAAGAGTTTCTTCCTTCTACACTTTGCCTTAAAAGTAAGACATCATAGCAACAACTATTGAAATAGGGTATTTTATCAAAGTTGTACTAGACAAATCATATTTTTAAGAATATTTCCCCATGTTCAATTCAATATACACCTTTTAAACACATTTGGTATAAGATAAAAATGCACACACGACAAGGAGGAATGTTCCGTAATTTCATCATGCTTATAGTCCAATAGAAGAGAAAGATACACATATCTTTATCATAAAAATAAATTATATATATGTAGAAAGATATGTGTATCTTTCTCTTCTACTGAAGAGAATTTCTAATGAAATTATGGAACATTGCCTCTTGTCATAAAGGGCTTCCCAGGTGGTGCTAGAGGTAAAGAACACATCTGCCAATGTAGCAGACATAAGAGAAGTGAGTTCGATCCCTGGGTCGGGAAGATCCCCTGTAGAAGGGAATGGCAACCCACTCCAGTATTCTTGCTTGGAGAATCCCATGGATGGAGGAGCCTGGTGGGCTATAGTCCAAAGGGTTGCAAAGAGTCAGACACAACTGAAGTGACTGAGCACACACATAAGTAAAAAAGGAAGTATTTATGAAATCAGGTAGGACATTAAAAATTGTTATTAGATTAGGTGGGCTTTATGCGAGAAGTTTTAGTTTACATTTTTACAGAAGAATAGGACTTTGATAAGTAGCTAAGGAGAAGAGGAAGTAAGGCCTTTTAGGCTTAAAGATATAGTATGTGCAAATGACAAGGAAGATTGTTTAGAAAAATATCTCATGTGCCTGAAGCTAAGAGTGTATATGAGTCTGGATAAGTTGACTAGAACCAGATATTAGACATCCCTGAATACTGAGCTACACAACTTTGGCTTTCCTCAACAGGCAATGGAAATCCCTGAAGGTCTGGGACTGACGTAGGCTCCTACTCTTGCTTATGCTGGTACAATCTACTGTCCACAGAACAGTCAAGGGTATATTTTAAAATGTCACCCAGTCCCTCTGCATGTAACTGTGCTGTAGATTCTCATATCACTCAGAAGGAAAACAAACTCTCACTATAGTCCAGCTACACCTGTGATCACATGCCATTTCCCTCCTAATGTTACTTAGGATGGGTAGCAGTATGATACTCAAAGGCAACTAAAAACACGGCAGGGAACATACAACAGATCTGACCATCACAGAGGCAAAGATGGATGTCTCCAAATTCAAGACCATATCTGGGAGCCCAGGTTCATCTATATTCTGTCTTTTGATCCAAGAGGATGATGCTACAAAGTTTGTTTGATACATGATTTTCCCCAATATCTACCTCATGATCTGTCTCCCTTGTTGTTGTTCAGTTGCTCAATCCTGTCCAACTCTTTGCAACCCCATGGACTGCAGCTCGCCAGGCTTGCCTGTTCTTTACTGTCTCCTGGAGCTTGCTGAACTCACATCCATTGAGTCAGTGATGCCATCCAACCATCTTGTCCTCTGTCATTCCCTTCTCTTCCTGCCTTCAATCTTTCCCAGCATCAGGGTCTTTTCCAATGAGGGGCTCTTTGCATTGGGTGGCCAAAGTATTAGAGCTTCAGCTTCAGCATCAGTCCTTCCAGTGAATATTCAGGGTTGATTTCCTTAAGGTTTGCCTGGTTGGATCTCCTTGCAGTCCAAGGGACTCTCAAGAGTCTTCTCCAACACCACAGTTCGAAAGAATCATTTCTTTGGCACTCAGCCTTCTTTATGGTTCAACTCTCACATCCGTACAGGACTACTGGAAAACCGGTAGCTTTGACTTTATGGACCTTTGCTAGCAAAGTGATGTCTCTGCTTTTTAAAATGCTGTCTAATTTGTCATAGCTTTTCTTCCAAGGAGCAAGTGTCTTTTAATTTCATGGCTGTAGTCACTGTCTGCAGTGATTTTGAAGCCAAAGAAAATAAAGTCTGTCACTGTGTCCATTGTTTTCCCATCTATTTGCCATGTAGTAATGGGACTAGATGCCATGATCTTTGTTTTTTGAATGTTGAGTTGTAAGCCAGCTTTTTTCTGCCTAGAGAACCCCATGGACAGAGGAGCCTGGTGGGCTATAGTCCATGGGGTCACAAAGAGTCAAACGGAATTGACTGAGCACACACACATGCAAGGTATAAGATAAAAAAGAGTATATCTGAAGATATATGAAATTGAGTAATAAAAGAATCATATGTATGTGTACATGAGTAATCAGTCATGTCCAATTCTCCATGATCTCATGGATTGGAGCACCCTAGGCTCTTCTGTCCATGGGATTCTCCAGGCTAGAATACTGGAATGGGTTGTCATTTACTACTCCAGGGGATCTTCCTGACTCAGGGATCAAATCTGCATCTCCTGTTTCCTGCATTGGCAGGCAGATATTTTACCACTGTGCCACCTTACCCACATTATTACATGTTGTGTTTCCAGTACTTAGTACAGTCCTTAGTACCTAGTTCAATAAATATTTGCTTAGTACCTAGTTCAATAAATATTCAATAAATATTTAAATGAAAATGTATAGTAAATTCTCTAGCTTATAGACAAGTGGCTTGCTTGCTTCACAAAAAATGATTTTATTTTGTAGGAGAGACATATATTCCTTTAGAAAGTGAAAGTGAAAAAATCACTCAATTGTGTTGGACTCTTTGTGACCCATGGAATTCTCCAGGCCAGAATACTGGAGAGGTTAGCCTTTACCTTCTCCAGGGGATCTTCCCAAGCCAGGGATCGAACCCAGGTCTCCCACATTGCAGGTGGATTCTTTACCAGCTGAGCCACAAGGGAAGCCCAAGAATACTAAAGTGGGTAGCACCCCTTCTCTAGTGGATCTTCCCAACCCAGGAATTGAACCGGGGTCTCCTCCATTGCAAGCAGATTTTTTACCAACTGAGCTATCAGGGAAGGCGCTAACCTATCTATTTATTTATTTAATTGAATTGTTCATTCAATAGGTATTTCTTGAGTACCCATTGTGTACCAGAACTTACCAGACTTTGTATCTGGAAATAGTAAGGTAAACAAAACATGCCCTAGGAGAGTTTTTAATCTGGTGAAAGAAACAGATATGTACACAAGTATTTGTAATGCAATATGATAGTTTTATTAAAGGAATATGTATTGTGACCTCATGACACAATAGGGTAATCTGTTCAGCTTGATGAAAAAGGAGAGGGGATTCAGGAAAGATTGCCCCAAAATGCATTTTAAAGGATGAATAAGGAGTTTTCGGAGTACTTTTTACTCGACTCAGTTAATGTACTATTTAGTTTGTCATGATAATAAAAATATTATCTTTGCTTTGTGTGCTTGGCTTTTAAGATCTGTTTCTTATTTATGATATCATTTTATGTGCTTTGCTAATTATTAGTCCTTTACTATTATACTGGTTTTATTGCACTCAAGATTCCTAAAAAACAGCAACAACAACTATGAAATAGATGTCACTGAGAAGGTAACAGGCCAATTAAATATTTATTTATGTTTTAAAAAATAAAACATCATTCTAAGTCCTGAATAAGAGAAAATAATTTAAGTAGTTTCATGGTTTTAAATTAGACTTCTTACATATCAAAACTTGAAAAGCTATCTGTTCAACAATAGACTTATTTTCTTCATCATCTTCTCATTGTTTAAAACGCATTTGTGATGCAAATAGAAACATCAAATAGTTTATTTTGCTACATGTTTACTAAAGTGTAGTAGTTTTAGCCCTTGAATGTCACTCACATGGAATCAATAATTGTATTTTTAAGAAAACTCCCCACTGGCAGGGGTCAAGGCATCTTCTATCTCCTTTAATTTCTTAGAGTTATAAACAACACAATTTATTCTTCTTGTAACATGAAAATATAGGCATTGGTGAAAGTTCCATTAAAAACTAGCTGCTGGCAATTCAAACTCAGTGTGACTAAAGGAGCTTCCAGATTTGAATTATGAATTTGGGGGTGAAACAATATTCTTTCATTACATTATTCATTTCCTACTAGAAAACAGTACTTGAAATCCAGGTTTCATTAAGAAGAGGTAGTTAAAAATATGTTGGTGGAGTTGTTTTTATTATTACTATTATTATTCTTATGGTAAATGAGAATCAGTCTCAAGCATAGCTGAACATGCTTGCGACATTCAGTTTCTGGAACACAACATAATTCACATTCAAAGAGGCAACTGTCCTCTTGTGAAACAAAGTGGAATCCATTAAGTAGACTTCCACAGTATCCCAAGTTTGGTGAATCACTAGGTGAATCTCTCAGTAAAAATTCAACATGACTGTTAGCCAAGTACCCACAGGAGTTTCTCTCTATGTATCTGATTGTGATCTTTCCAATGTATAAATATAGTCATACAATTCAACAGCTCCAAATTCTTCAAACTCTCCTTCAGTATAAAAAGCTAAACATTTTTTTCAATACAGTCGAGTTCATTCTATCTGCCTAGAGTTCCGTTTCAATTCTCTCCACTCCAGGCCTCAAACTTCACAGTCCAGCAACACTAATCTACTTTTAGAGCCTAGAATACATGCCGTGATCTTGCCTTTCCTCATGCCTTTGAATATATTGTTTTCTCTAGTCAGATGATGGTCCCCTTTGGTAAAACTATCTGTTAAATCATCTTACCCTTGCCCAGGCAATTTTAAAAACACAATTTTCTGTGTCACTGCAGTTTGCCCATGCAGTTCTAATATTCCTAAGATTGTATTATAATTGATATCTTTCCTCACCCCAAAAAGAAAAAAAAGATCTTGGAAGAGAAAATCTCTTTGTTTTTTCAGCATTTAGTATAGTATCTGGCCAATAAAATAAGACCCACAAATATCTGTGTGTGTGTTTGTATATATATATATATACACACACATATATATAGGGCTTCCCTGGTATCTCAGTCAGTAAAGAATCTGCCTGCAGTGCAGGAGACCCAGGTTCGATCTCTGGGTTGGGAAAATACCCTGGAAAAGGAAATGGCAATCCACTCCAGTATTCTTGCCTGGAAAAGCCTAGGAACAGAGAAGCCTGGAGGGTACAGTCCATGGGCTCGCAAGAGTTAGACATGACTTAGTGACTAAACCAAATCATATATATATCACTTAGATGTGGAATCCAATAAAGCAAGCAAAACTTGTAAAAGCAGAGAGTAGACTAGTGTTACCAGAGTCTGGGAGCTGGGGAAATTGCAGAGATTGTTGTATAAGGATATAAACTTACAATGAGTAGACAAATAAGTTCTGTAGATCTAATGAACAACATAGTGACTGTAGAAAATAATACTGTGCTATAACCTTCAAAGTTGCTAAGAGACTAGATCTTAATTGTTCCCACCACAAAAATGATCATTTTTTTAATAATAATATTCTTTATTTTTATGATAGTACTTTAAAAAGATTTTGTTTACTTATTTATTTTTGGCTTCACTGGGTCTTAGTTGCTATGCATAGGCTTCCTCTAGTTGTGGTGAACAGGGGCTACTTTCTTGTTGCAATGAGTGGGCTTCTCATTGCAGTGGCTTCTCTTGCTGTGGAGCACAGGGTCTAGGGCGCATGGGCATCAGTAGTTGCGGCTCAAGGGCTCCAGAGCACAGAGTCAGTAGCTGTGGCACATGGGCTTAGCTGCCCTGTGGCATATGGGATCTTCCTGGCCCAGGGATCAAATCCATGTTTCCTGCACTGTAAGGTGGATTCTCAACCACTAGACCACCAGAGAAGTCCGAAAAATGATAATTATGTGACATGATGGAAGTGTCAGCTACTGCTATGGTGGTGATCACATTGCAATATACAAGTGTATCAAATCCACACTGTTGTACACCTTAGACTTACACACTGTTATAGTTCAACTATATCTCAATAAAAATAAATTTAAAATAAATACACAAATGAATGTTGTCCACTATTAGAAATAGTTACAATGCATATAAGAGAAATAATGTTAGCTGACATTTGCTGAGTACTTATGTCCAGTCTAATGCAATGTGCTACATGCGCTTCATCTCAAATTCTCACTGCAGTCCTGCCAGGTGGATTATATTATTTCTATTTTGTTCTTGAGAAAACTGAAGATCAGAGATGTTAGTCAAATAGGCCACACATTGTCATACAGCAGAAGCAGATGTGAATCTAAAATCTGTCTGACTCCAGTGCTAGTTTTTTCTCCAGAACACCCGGCTGCCTTTTGATTATTGTTAAGATCTTGAAAGACACAAATTAGATTTTGATTTATTCTTCTCCATTTCTTTCCAGCTCCAAGTACAGCCCAGTATGGAATTACCGGGAGCGCTGACGTTCTTTTCTCCTGCTGGTACCTTGTGTTGACACTGTCCTCTTTCACCAGCTTATTCTACCTGAAGAATGCCATTCTACAATAAATATAAAGACCCATAAAAAGCTTTTAAGGATTCTCTGAAAGTGCTGATGGCTGGATCCAATCTGGTACAGTTTGTTAAAAGCAGCGTGGGATATAATCAGCAGTGCTTACATGGGGATGATCGCCTTCTGTAGAATTGCTCATTATGTAAATACTTTAATTCTACTCTTTTTTTGATTAGCTACATTACCTTGTGAAGCAGTACACATTGTCCTTTTTTTAAGACGTGAAAGCTCTGAAATTACTTTTAGAGGATATTAATTGTGATTTCATGTTTGTAATCTACAACTTTTCAAAAGCATTCAGTCATGGTCTGCTAGGTTGCAGGCTGTAGTTTACAAAAAAAACGAATATTGCAGTGAATATGTGATTCTTTAAGGCTGCAATACAAGCATTCATTTCCCTGTTTCAATAAGAGTCAACCCACATTTACAAAGATGCATTTTTTCTTTTTTGATAAAAAAGCAAATAATATTGCCTTCAGATCATTTCTTCAAAATATAACATATCTAGATTTTTCTGCTCGCATGATATTCAGGTTTCAGGAATGATCCTTGTAATATAACTGGCTGTGCAGCTCTGCTTCTCTTTCCTGTAAGTTCAGCATGGGTGTGCCTTCATAAAATAATTTTCTCTTCATCTCCAACTAATAAAATGTTTTCTCCAAATTCTACAACTTGAAAGCAAAAATAAACCACAATGATAAAGTTAATACTAACTATATCCTGTCTCTAAAGAAAAAAGGAGCTATCAAATTGTAAAAATCTCTTCCCTCATTACCAATAGGGTTTTGAGAATTTTGCCCCACGATAGCTCAGCTTTGTGATGAAAACAGTTTAACTAATATAGTACAGGTGAATCCACCATATGGTTTCTTTAGTTGTAGCTAAATGTTAGATCCACTTTGGGAAATAATTCCCTTCAAAATGATAGCACAGTCCACCCAAAATTGTCTGGCAATACAGCATCTTTTCCTTTCACTATTAAAGGCCAAAATTTTTAAGGTGGTTTGTCAGAAAGGACACAAAGTCCAATTACCTAACATTAAATGAGATGGGTAAGCACTCAAAACTAATTTGGTTCTGTGGCAAATAAGTTCGTATGCTAGATATAGTGTTCCTGTGGACAGGAGCATTTTGCATATTTTCCAGCTGAAAACATTACTCAGTTGATAGTTTGGCATACATGTTGTACAAAAATGCTCCAGAATATATTATAACAAATATTCCATCCTAGTATGTAGCAGATCAATCCCTGAAATAACTAATTCTGTGGTTAAATCTTTCTCTATAGCCATGTCAGCGTAAACAAGCAAAGCTAAAATGAAAAAAAAAAATCATGCTTTATTTCTTACATGATATATGTAAGATGTGTTCAAATGATGACGAGCCATCAGTGATGAAGAATATCTTAAAATAAATTAATTGCTAAATTATCATGGATATTAAATTATTTCTATCACAAAGAATAAAAACTACATTTTTGAAGGAAAATGCTGTTACTCTACAAGTATTATATTACAAGAATAGTTGATGGTTTTACTCTTTACTAAAGACAGACCATAGCCTTGAAAGCCATTTGCAAGTTTGATAAAGTTACCAATTTTACTATCTCTAGAGACATTTCTGCAAATAGTTCCCTTTTGCAAGTTATAACACCTGCTAATATAGTTAGAAACAAGATATTTCATGGAGGTTGTATACACTTAAGATATCTAATGTAGATAAGTAAAATGTAAGTAAAATTTTGTCCTAAAGTACACAATAAATCTATTTTAATTAGAAATGTGAATCCTAAATGAGGAGGCATAAATATACAATATTTCCACAAAATGGCAATGATATGACATAAAGCTATTAAATTTACTGTAATAATTTACTATGTTATTTTGACTGAATCACTAAGAAAGGTTTTTACAAAAACCACATATGACATTTTAACTTTGATTATTATTGATTTGCTTTTCAAAATCTTTTTGTGGAATTGGTGAGTAAACTACAAAATATTTTGTGTGTGTATTGCAGCTTTAAAGTGGCACACTCCATAATAATCTACTTACTAGAAATAGTGGTGCTACCACAAAAGTGTTAACCATCAGTACCATTGTTTGGGAGAAAGAAACAGATCAAGAATGCATATTATACAGTGATCGCTTTCCTAGAGTTAAAATACCTCCTCTTTGTAAGGTTTGTAGGGTAAATGTGAGGTAAATTGAGGTATAAACTATGGATGAACCAAATAATTAGTTCAAAGTGTTGTCATGATTCCGAATTTGTGGAGTCTGGTGTTTTTCCCATAGAATGTGACAGAAGTACAGTCATAGCTGAGTAGCTATATGTATTTGCCTTTATGTTAGAAGAGATTTTCTTGAGTGACATTTTTAAATAGAGGAGGTATTCACTATGTTTTTCTGTATCAAGCAGCATTCCTAGTTGTTAGGCCCCTGGACAGAGTGAAATCATGAGTATTTATGAGTTCGATATTGTTCAAATAAGGCTACAGTATTTGCTTTTTTGTGTGAATGTATTGCATATAATGTTCAAGTAGATGATTTTACATTTATGGACACTTGAAATGTCTGATTACTCCATTTTATCAGTCCTGATTGTACAAGATTGTTGCAATTTCAAAATAGCAGTTTTATGAAACTGATTTATCTTTTGATCTATAACAATTTTTCTAGCTATTCATTTCAGCATTGTATTTCTACAGGTTCGGTTTGTGGGACTCTTTTTGTTGCCCCTGAATTTTTTTCAAAGAAAGCAAAAAGAAAAAGAGCAGTTGAGAAAGTAGAGTAGAACGAAAGAAAAAAGACTGAAAGGGGAAGGAGGTAAAGGGAAAAGAAAAAAAGCAAGAAAGGAAGAGAAGGAAGGAGGGAAGGAGAAAGGAGAGGATGGGAGGGAGGGAAGAACCAGAATGTTCGGGTAGTCGACTTAATTCACTTGCATTCTTTTAACTGCAACTGGTGTAATTCTGTTTTATTTACAATGATCCCATTTGAAACATAAGTCCTGTTACACCATTGAGTTACTATTATGCAGCAATTGTATAATGAAAAGTACTGCCCAAACTACAGTATTGTGTTATGGCGGGGACACTACAAGATTTGAGACGAGAGAGAGAACATCAAACTTAAAGCCACTGTTGGGGAGTTCAAACTTGGCTGAAGAATTAATGCTTCATCATAACATTTAAGCTATATCTAGAAAGTAGACTGGAGAACTGAGAAAATTACCAGATAATTCAGGACAATATATATAAATACCCCAGTGTGTGAACTCAGAAAACTCTGAGAAATTTATCAAAGCCAATTATCTATATTGATCAAATTTACTGAATAACTGTTAATTTATCCATTGTGCTTAGCTTTGTGACACAGCCAAAAGCTATCTATTTAATCTTTTCAATAAAAATTGTTTTTTGAAATTCAGAAATGATTTAAAAAGAGGTCAGGTTTTTAACTATTTATTGAAGTATGTGGATGTACAGTATTTCAATAGATATGAATATGAATAAATGGTATGCCTTAAGATCCTTTGAATATGTATTTACTTTAAAGACTGGAACAAGCTCTTCCTGTCTTTTAGTAAAACATCCATATTTCATAATCTGATGTAAAATATGTTGTACTGTTTCCAATAGGTGAATATAAAGTCAGTTTATCAATTAAAATATGTACTTGACTCATTTGAAAATTCTACTAATTTGAGGGAAAAGGGAAGAAATAGTAAACATATTTCTGCTATTCCCTTCTTCATTTTCTGTTGCTTCCACTGTACCACACTCACATCTTTCAGATACTCCAAAGCAACACAAGATGAAAATGTTAGATGCTACAATTTTAAAAGGATCTACTTTGTAGCCTTTCCCTCTGTTACTGATTCCCCAAAGGTCTAACAAGCTGAACTACATCTAGACTGAAGAAGAAATTTTCTGGAAAGATTTTATTATCAATTATTAAGAACTTTTACCTCCTAAAATGCATCACGGTAAGCAACAGAGACTGATGATGATACCTTGCTGGTTTTACAGACTAAACATCTGAAAATGGAAATGCCTATAGAAGTTAGGCAGAGAATACAATTTCATGAGATTGCTGGGTATAAAACAAGGAGTATATATTCCACTTCAAGGCATTCAGATACTATTTCAATAAAAACACCTTGTTTTCCAAACAAAATGCGATTTGACTGAAAGCCCATAGTTTGTAACAGCTGTAACATTTGTATAAAACAAGGGCCACTCCAAATGAATGATTTAAGCTCTCTTTTCCAAATCTGTCCATTTATACTCATCATCCAAATAAAAGGGAACAATGTGGTAGATAAAATAACTGTGAAAAAGATTTACACTTGAGGCATTAAGCTATTTTGAAGTATGGGTGTCATTGTCATTCTGGGAAAACCATATCTACCAAATCTCTTTCCCTTTTCAAAACCAAAAACATGCACAAATAAACAGCTTATTTTCCCTCTGGCTCATTATTTCTCCCTTTGTAATTTCTATTCTGCAAACAATCACATGGAAACATAAGTATCAAGTCTCAGACTCTGAAAGCTAGCATGTAAGCAGAACTATTTTTCTCTCAGAAAAGCAGAGGTCAAAACACAGATACTTCAAAATGACACCCAGCTACTTGGAAGATAATTACTTACTTTTTCCTAGCAGGCAGAAATTTAAAAATTTTAAGAGAAAAACTTCCTAGAATAATTCATTCAGAATGATGTAATTTGATTCAAACACCAGAGTGTCAGTGTACTCACCCTGAACTTCCCAAGAAGCATACACCTTCACACTCATATGCACTTTTTCCTAATAATCCCAGATTTATGGAAAATATTTAGAAACTGACATATATAGTAGAAAATGAAAAAAACTGGTAAATGAATGAAATGAATACTTTGCAGTCTTCCTGGAAAGGAAGAAAGAAAGAATAGTTTTCAGTTTTCTACCTAAAAGCTCCTCCCACAGTTCTCCTAAGACTATCATGACTCTCCCAAGGCCTTCAGTCTAAGAATTCTACTCATTTCTGCTCACCTCAGAGACAGAAGTGTCAGCTAGAATTACTCCTGAAGTGTCACAGCTATCTCTATCTTGACTTTTACCATGGCAAAGTACTTCAGCAGACATTAAGTGTACTTTAAAACATTATTATTGTCTCATTGCTAATGAAACAAGATTCATAAATTTTAAGTCACTTGCTGAAGGTTATGTTTCTACTAAGTGGCAGATTTGAGCCAAATGTGCAAAGCAGAATACTCCCAATTTGTTTCAATTTCCATGAGCCTCCTTAGAAATAAACATGACCACATTACTAGCTTTACAAACAAATATATGTACATTTATATTTATATACAAGTAACTTTGTTTACATGTAGATATTTTTTCCCTTTAATGCCATCCCTGTATTTTCCAAAGCCTCCAGAGGTTATGTGGTTTAAAGATGAATCACATTATACATCTCATCTAAAAAACCGGGTGTGCAACTGCCTTTGGACACATAGCCTTTGATAATATTAGGCCCATCATACCAAACGGAGGCTCTTGTCATAAGCATATGTATCTTTTTTATATAGCATTTTGCAAAAGCCTACCAAGTTTTGAATAACCCACTGACTATTCCTCAGGCATCTGCAATCAACAGAATTCTTAGAGAAATGGTGAGTAGAATATATACACACATTTTTAAAAATACACAATAGAATACTGATTTTAATCTTAAACGATGTTTGAGCCAATTTATGCCAAAATACTAATTATATGCACATCTGTTTGTGCTGGGGCAGTAGAATGAGAGAAAGATTCTAATTTTAGAAATTAAACTATATACAACCTAAGGAATACACTTGTATTTTGTTGTCAAAATAGAAATATAATGCAAATCCTGTAAATGTCACTCTAGTCTGAGGCAATGGCACCCCACTCCAATACTCTTGCCTGGAAAATCCCATGGACGGAGGAGCCTGGTAGGCTGCAGTCCATGGGGTTGCTAAGAGTCAGACACGACTGAGCGACTTCACTTTCACTTTTCCCTTTCATGCATTGGAGAAGGAAATGGCAACCCACTCCAGTGTTCTTGCCTGGAGAATCCCAGGGACGGCGGACCCTGGTGGGCTGCTGTCTATGGGGTCGCACAGAGTCGGACACGACTGAAGCGACTTAGCAGCAGCAGCAGCAGCAGTCTGAAAAAAACAGAAAGCAAAGCTTTCACATACATGTAAAATGAACATATCAATTCATTAATGAAGGATGCAGGAAATCTGGGTTCCATTCCCCAGTCGGGACAATGTGGAGAAGGGAATGCAACCTACTCCAGTATTCTTGCTTGGAGAACGGCACAGACAGAGGAACCTGACAGGCTACAGTCCACGGGCTTGCAAAGAGTCAGACATGACTGAGCGACTATTGCTTTCAAGATGTTACAACCGGATAAAAGGACAATCCAAAGAACAGGAACATTTATAGATCAAGAATATTGAAATTAATATGTTTATAGAGGCAAAACTGGATTCTTCCAGAGTAAGGAGAAGAATTAAGTTGTAACCTTAACCAACAGAACTTATTTATGTGTTGGTTGACAAGATATACTTTGCCTTGCTATCATTACAACTTGTAAAATTGTTCAAATGCAGTGAAAAGTGGAGTCCCCATAGAATCAGAACCAGATAAACTGCAGAGTGTTTGCTAAGTAGTGCCTGGGTTTTTCATGCACACAGCTTTTCCCCTAAAATAATGAGATGCAAAAGTCTTAAAAGCACATGAATTAAATGAATTGCCAATATTTTAATGTTTGATAATATAACCTCTATTGTAATGCTTCAGATAAAACCACATTATCTATATCTAATATTTTACATTTTCTATATTCTAATTACTCATTTTCTTCCTTAATCACAAACCAATACCCAATAGTTTGAGACATATAGAAGGAGAAATAAACAATTAAAATAGAACAAGGATGACATTCTTCAATAATCTACCTATTGGAAAATGAATATATATTTTGAACACTTGTTAAAAGAAGAAGTTTTTTATCATTTGGAGGAAGGAGCATTTAATTCTTGGGATAACAGGAATTTTTACGAAAAATAAAGAGAATAAAGTAACAGTTAAGGTGGCAATATCTCTTCAACCAGATACAACAGTAATGTTGAAAACATTGCAAGACACCATTGCTGAACTGAATGGTCTGCTTCCACTTACTGCTAATGAACCTAGTCCTTGCAAATTTTGGTTTGGTAGAAGCTATAGGAGGTAACATGGTTCATTAGGCTTTCGAAGCTTTAAAATGTTAAAGGAGGTGGTTTTCCTCCTTCATTT
The DNA here is from genome assembly GCF_054371585.1 of Giraffa tippelskirchi. NCBI lineage: Eukaryota > Metazoa > Chordata > Mammalia > Artiodactyla > Giraffidae > Giraffa > Giraffa tippelskirchi. The sequence goes on from NC_137279.1 coordinate 149,479,350, forward strand.
CAAGTGAATTGCTAAAAGCATCATGATGTTCCTCAGTGGAACTTTGAATTTGTTAGTTTCTTCATTAATTTTGACCTTTTTACATTCAAAAAAGTTAACTTTACACTAAAAGCAGCATACTTCAACTTCCTGCAGGTTTGAATTGTGGTTAAACAAATACACCAAGCATATGGAATATCCTGAGAAAATTTTGCAACCTTATTTTAGAAAAAGGACTTAAGCAATATTCTTTACAGACTGGAATATGCTAATAAAAAGAGCAATTTTCTTGATTGCACCTAATAGAATCCATAGAACAGTTTTCTAAGTAGTTTCTAAGTAGTTTCATAAATGTAGGTTACAATTGCCCTGAAACTTGACATCTCCCTACTACACATTTGACAAGTGACCTGGCAAAAAATGCGGTCAATAGCTCATTTATGACATACTCCTTAAGAAAATGTTTCCAGAGATTTGAAACTGCTTCAAGCTGATGTCTTTCAAAACAAAGCACATACTCACACATACAAACACAAAATCACATTGCTGTCAGTGATCTGGAAAATAATCTTCCAAGCCAGCCATGTGGCGTTCTGGATAATTCAAAAAACAAAGAAGAAATGACAACAGTGCAGCCAACAGTTTCTGTTTAAGTTTCATTTGCTAAGATTTTTGCATAAGTAACATCTTGTGATTTAATTAATTAGAAGGTGGCACCTGCTTTAATTGCTGACATGGAGAAAAACAGATTTTTTTTGGAATAAAATTTATTTTTGGAAATATGTTTTTCCTGCTGATACTATGTAACTAGTTTATTATGCTTTCGAAAGTCTTACTATCTAATAATTTTAAATGTTGACAAGGAGAAAGACTGGGTTGTTTTTTTTCAACTTGGAATAATTTTTTTCCTGGAAATGTGTATTTCCAATTTGTAGATAGACAAACTTTCATGTATGTTCACAAATTTCTATTCTCTCATAATTCAATTGTAACAATATATTAATAAAACTTTTATGGTTTAATATGTGAGGGAAATATATCTTTCACCAAGTAACAAGAACTTATATAATGATCTCCATTTTTACATTGAGGTACTCAGCTAGTATCTCAGGCTAGCATCATTTCAAGAAGAATCTAGCATCTGTTGATTATGGATATGTTAAAAATCAATTTAGTTTAGAATAAGAAGACATTTAATTTTTGTCAGATAACTCAAAATGTTCATGTGACACTCATCCTTTCAGGCACTCATTCTACAAGAGAATGTGATTACATACCTTTGAAGAGACTTTTAAAAGGAATTAACTGATAAAAGTTAACCTGGGTGTTTAGAAGACAATCATCAAACTGGAGCAAAAGGTCTCTGTTTCTCTAATGCTTTCTCTAGGAAGCCAATCTCACCTTAAATTTAAAAAGAGAGAGAAGGAGAAGAAAAAAAAAGAGGAAAAAGACGAGAAAGAGAAGGATGGAGGGAGGAAGAAGCAAGGGAGGAGGGAGGGAGAGAGAGAGAAAAATTAACAATATATTTTCTGTTCTGAAAAATAATAGGGAAATGTTCCCAAAGAAAGACTTTGTATGTGTCTCTGTGTGTGTGTGTGTGTGCACTTACTGCCACCCAGATCTATAATGAACAACAATGCCTTTTCTTTGCAATATGACTTCAGTTTCCACATTTATAATTACTAAATACAGTGAGGCAAATAAAAGTTTCTATTCTGTATTTTGCAATTGTCATTCTTGTTATTTCTTTAAAAGTTTAAATGACATTCATCTATAATAGATTTTGGGTATTATATCATACTGTTTTCTGAAGAAAATATGACTATTTCATTTTATCACACTAACGAAAGAGATAAAACATCCATTGCTCTGTGACTTGGAAGTTAATAGTGAATTCTCATAAGAAATTGCTTAGTAATAAAACAACATCTGAATTTGAATATGTTACCACTTTGTAAATATTCACAGTGAAATAAAGAGTCAGATCTTCTATAATTGTCAGGAATAAGATTTTGGTGATGTTTGAAAAAATCCCCAAAGGTCTGTGAATTTAACTCTTTTAATTTCAAGCTTTCAGAAAAACTGAAAAACATTTTTCAAATGTAAATAAAACTTTATTTTAAGGAGTCTCAATATTTTATGTCTGTGATACCAGTATAGTCACATGTCATAGTCTATCAGTCTTGGTTGCTAACAACAGAAACAGATTGGCTAGTTTGAGCAGAAAAGGAATTCATATACTCATCATGGATAACTCTCAGAATGGTGGAAAACCTGGAGAACAGGATGACATTAATACAGGAAATGCAACAAAAAATGCAGCCAATAGATAGCCAAGCACACAGGTAAGGTCATGCTACAGGTAAGGATACCATTTTCACGGACATCTGTCATCTCCTTTGGAGTCTCAGCTCTACTACTGCTACTCTGAGTAATGCCTAAATATTCTCATATCTGCTTCATTTACCCAAGATCCAAAATCCAGACCAGTTGACCAAACCTAAGTTTATATAATCAAGAACTAAGTCCTCTCACTTGAATTTTAGAAGAAGGAGGAGGGGCCCTTTCTTTCACTAAGATTCACTCATAGGAGACATTTTCAAGTGATAGAGTGCTTAGATACTATCTAGCCAATATATGAAAAAGGCCATTACACGTGCTCTAAGCAGGTGAGTTTGTAAAAACTTGTACGTGAAAGATATATATTTGCTCTCAAGCTAATATAGTGGAGATTCTCTATTTTAACTATTATCTAAGATAGACATGAGTTTGGGTAAACTCTGGGAGTTGGTGATGGACAGGGAGGCCTGGTGTGCTGCGATTCATGGGGCCGTAAAGAGTCAGACACGACTGAGCGACTGAACTGAACTGAACTGAAGAAAATAGTTCAATTATACCTACATATTTAGAGTCTTCTATGCAAAATTCTTTGGCTTATTATAATGAATATAATGAAGAATTTATCAGATTTTCTATTTTATTTGATGTAGTCTTGAATAGTGGAGTTTATGTGAATTTTAAGTTTAATTCATAAATAATAATAAATTCAATTTGGGGAGATAGATTTACATAGATAGATATGTTGTTGCTGTTATTCAGTCCCTCAGTCATGTCTGACTGTTTGCAACCCCATGGACTGCAGCACTCCAGGCTTTCCTTTCCTTCACTATCTCCCAGAGCTTGCTCAAACTCATGTCCATTGAGACAATGATGCCGTCCAACTATCTCATCCTCTGTCATTCCTTTCTCCTCCTGCCTTCGATCTTTCTCAGCATCAGGGTCTTTTCAAATGAGTCAGTTCTTCGCATCACGTGGCCAAAGTATTTGAGTTTCAGCTTCAGTATCAGTCCTTCCAATGAATATTCAGATCTGATTTCCTTTAGGATCGACTGGTCTTCAGCACTCAGCTTTCTTTATAGTCCAGCTCTCACATCCATACATGGAAAACCAGTAGCTTTCACTAGACAGATCTTTGTCAGCAAATATCTCTGCTTTTAATATGCTGTGTAGGTTGGTCATAGCTTTTCTTCCAAGGAGCAAGCATCTTTTAATTTTATGGCTGCAGTCACCATCTGCAGTGATTTTGGAGCCCAAGAAAATAAAGTCTGTTACTGTTTCCATTGTTTCCCCATCTATTTGCCATGAAGTGATGGGACTGGATGCCATGTTCTTTGTTTTTAGAATGTTGAGTTTTAAGCCAGCTTTTTCACTCTCCTCTTTCTCTTTCAAGAGGATCTTTAGTTCCTATTCACTTTCTGCCATAAGGGAGGTGTCATCTGTGTATCTGAGGTTACTGATATTTCTCCTGGCAATCTTGATTCCAGCTTGTGATTCATCCAGCCCAGCATTTCTCATGATATACTCTGCATATAAGTAAAGTAAGCAGGGTGACAATATACAGCCTTGACATACTCCTTTCCCAATTTGGAACTAGTCTGTTGTTCCATGTCCAATTCTAACTGTTGATTCTTGACCTGCATACAGATTTCTCAGGAGGCAGGTAAGTTGGTCTGGTATTCCCATCTCTTTAAGAATTTTCCACAGTTTGTTATGACGTACACAGTCAACAGCTTTGGTGTAGTAAATAAAGCAGAAATAGATGTCTACTGAGTCAGTGATGCCATAACCATCCAATTCTCTGCTGCCCCATTCTCCTCCTGTCCTCAATCTTTCCCAGCATCAGAGTCTTTTCCAATGAGTTGGCTCTTTGCATTGGGTGCACTAAATATTCTGAGTTAAAAATGTGATATTCTTTTATTCACCACACATTTATGAGTGCATACTTTTACCAAAACAGTGTGTTATTGTATAAGGATGAAGGATCACAATAGGATGAAACAGATCCAAAATGATTAGAACAAAAATTTTGCAAAGTTTGTAACATAACATCACAACACAAACACTGCAAATATGTTTATGATGTGTTTGGGGAGCACTGAAGACATAATAGATGTTTATTAAATAAATATATGTATATAGCAGAGATTCAGGATTATAGAAATAAGAATCAGTACTGAGTATTCTTCTGTGCTATGAAAGCTACTAAAAAAGAAGTATGAATATGTATGTTGTTGTTGTTTAGTTGCTAAGCCATGTCCAACTCCTTGTGACCCCAAGGCTGCAGCCCACCAGTCTCCTCTGTCCATGGGATTTCCCAGGCAAGAATACTAGAGTGGGTTGCCATTTCCTTCTCCAGGGGATCATCTTGACCCAGGAATTAACTTGTGTCTCTTTCAATTGGCAGGTAGATTCTTTACCACTTAGCCACCATATTTTCTGCTAAATCAGAGGCCCTTTCAACTGGGATGAGTGTGAGAGCAATACATCGAGGTATGAACCCCTCTCCCAAAGTCTACACCGATTTCTTCCCAGGCTAGAATTCCAGCTGAAAGTTGAGATGGTGGCAGTTCTGAAGCTGAACTTTAACAAATATTGGCATTCTTTTCATGAAAGAATGTGTTTCCCAACTTTTCCCTATTTTCTCTAAAAACTTACCGAATTTTAACCCTGGCCAAAGACTCATTTTATTTGGCTTGATATTTCTAATTGGGATTATTCTCTCCACTGAAGGATTTGCAAATATATACATGGTCAACCTTGTGTATAATATTGTGATTTTGCCACCTCATGTTCTCTTAGCTTCCAGAAATTCATACAAAATATTTCCACCAAAATATATAAAATTAACTCCCTTGGCTCTCAAACAATTTCAATTAAAATCAGCAATACACTATGCTAGATTTCTTAATCTTAAAAATTACTATTTTCAGCAGGATTTTAAAAAGTTATCTATCTTGACTTGTATTTTTTTTAGATTCCCTAACTTATATAATGGCAACCCACTCTAGTATTCTTGCCTGGAGAGTCCCATAGACAGAGGAGCCTCGGCATGCTACTGTCCGTGGGGTCGCAAGAGTCAGATACGACATAGCGACTAAACCACCACCACACCAACTTATATAACAGAGAAAAGTTGAGATCTCAGTTGTTTATCTCGACTGAAGTTTACTTTTCATTTATGCCAAAGCCAAGTATGTAACAGCACACCTAAGGTGAGAGGTACTTTCTTCCATGGAGGTTTTCAAGGACCAGCTGATGAAGGCTCCACGATCTTCCACATTCAACTTTATTAGTTAGTTTTGTCGCTCAGTCGTGTCCAACTCTTTGTGACTCTATGAAAGGCAGCACTCCAGGCCTCCCAGTCCATTACCAAATAGCAGAGTTTACTCAAACTCAGGTCCATCGAGTCGGTGATGCCATCCAACCATCTCATCCTCTGTCATTCCCTTCTCCTCCTGCCTTCAATCTTTCCCAGCATCAGGGTCTTTTCAAATGAGTCAGCTCTTGGCATGAGGTGGCCAAAGTGTTGGAGTTTCAGCTTCAACATCAGTCCTTACAATGAATATCCAGGACTGATCTCCTTTAGGATGGACTGGTTGGATCTTCTTGCAGTCCAAAGGACTCTGAAGAGTCTTCTCCAACACCACAGTTCAAAAGCATCAATTCTTCAGCGTTCAGCTTTCTTCAACTCTCACATTCATACATAACTATTGGAAAAACCATAGCTTTGATTAGACTGACCTTTGTCGGCAGGTAGAGTCCATAAAATGTATACAAATGATCATTTCTCAAGTATTTGAAATATTTTTCTCTATTTATATTTTATAAATCTCTCTGCCACTTTCAAAATATTTTTATTGATAGGTAGCTTAAATAACCGTCTTAATTTTGACCACCAATTACCCACCCAGAATAAGTAAATGAGTTTCCATTAATTTAATGTTAAAATTAACGTTACTGTTGAAGCCTGGCTTGGAGAATTTTGAGCATTACTTTACCAGTGTGTGAGATGAGTGCAATTGTGCAGTAGTTTAAGCATTCTTTGGCATTGCCTTTCTTTGGGACTGGAATAAAAACTGATCTTTTCCAGTCCTGTGGCCAATGCTGTTTTCCAAATTTGCTGGCATGTTGAGTGCAGCACTTTCACAGCATCATCTTTTAGGATTCAAGGTAGTTCAACTGGAATTCCTTCACCTCCACTAGCTTTGTTTGTAGTGATGCTTCCTAAGGCCCACTTGACTTCACATTCCAGGATGTCTGCTCTAGCTGAGTGATCACACCATCGCTGTTATCTGGGTCATGAAGATCTTTTTTGTATAGTTCTTCTGTGTATTCTTGCCACCTCCTCTTAATATCTTCTGCTTCTGTTAGGTCCATACCATTTCTGTCCTTTATTGTGCCAATTTTTGCATGAAAATTTCCCTTGGTATCTCTAATTTTCTTGACAAGATCTCTGTCTTTCGCATTCTATTGTTTTCCTCTATTTCTTTGCACTGATCACCGAGGAAGGCTTTCTTATCTCTCCTTGCTATTCTTTGGAACTCTGCATTCAGTTGGGTATATCTTTCCTTTTCTCCTATGCCTTTCAGTCAGTTCAGTTAAGTTGCTCAGTTGTGTCCAACTCTTTGCAACCCCATGAATCGCCACACGCCAGGCCTCCCTGTCCATAACCAACTCCCGGAGTTTACCCAAACCCTTGTCCATCGAATCAGTGATGCCATCCAACCATCTCATCCTCTGTCATCCCCTTCTCCTCCTGTCCCCAATCCTTCCCAGCATTAGGGTCTTTTCCAATGAGTCAACTCTTCGCATGAGGTGGTCAAAGTATTGGAGTTTCAGCTTCAACATCAGTCTTTCCAAAGAACACCCAGAACTGATCTCCTTTAGGATGGACTGGTTGGATCTCCTTGCAGTCCAAGGGACTCTCAAGAGTCTTCTCCAACACCACAGTTCAAAAGCATCAATTCTGCGGCGCTCAGCTTTCTTCACCGTCCAACTCTCACACCCATACATGACCACTGGTAAAACCATAGCCTTGACTAGACGGACCTTTGTTGGCAAAGTAATGTCTCTGCTTTTTAATATGCTATCTAGGTTGGTCTATCTACCTATGCCTTTAGCTTCTCTTCTTTTCTCAGCTATTTGTAAGGCCTCCTCAGATAACCATTTTGCTTTTTTGCATTTTTTTTTCCTGGGGATGGTCTTGATCCCTTTCTCCTGTACAATGTCATGAACCTCCATCCATAGTTCATCAGGCACTCTGTCTATCAGATCTAGCCCCTTAAATCTATTTCTCACTTCCATTGTATAATCATAAGGTATTTGATTTAGGTCATACCTGAATGGTCTAGTGGTTTTCCCTACTTTCTTCAATTTAAGTCTGAATTTGACAATAAGGGGTTCATGATTTCAGCCACAGTCAGCTCCTGGTCTTGTTTTTGCTGACTGAATAGAGCTTCTCCATCTTTGGCTACAAAGAATATAATCAGTCTAATTTTCGAATTGACCATCCAGCGATGACCATGTGTAGAGTGTTCTTTTGTGTTGTTGGAAGAGGGTGTTTGCTATGACCAGTGCGTTCTCTTGGCAAAACTGTATTACAATTTGCCCTGCTTCATACTGTACTCCAAGGCCAAACTTGCTTGTTACTCCAGGTATTTCTTGACTTCCTATTTTTGCATTCCAGTCCCCTATAATAAAAAGGACATCTTTTGGGGGTGTTAGTTCTAGAAGGTCTTGTAGGTCTTCATAGAACTGTTCAACTTCAGCCTCTTCAGCATTATTGGTCGAGGCATAGACTTGAATTACTGTGATATTGAATGGTTTCCCTTGGAAATGAGCAGAGATCATTCTGTCATTTTTGAGACTGCAACCAAGTTCTGCATTTCAGACTCTTTTGTTGACTATGATGGTTACTCCATTTCTTCTAAGGGATTCTTGCCCACAGTAGTAGATATAATGGTCGTCTGAGTTAAAGTCACCCATTATAGTCCACTTTAGTTCTCTGCTTGGCATTCAATATCCAGCTGCCAGGCAAAGGAATAGAAAGTGTGGAGGAACATACATGGAGTTTTTATGAGGTAGGCTTAGATAGGACATAAATCATATCTACATTGCATCAGCCGGCACTTAGATTTCCAGCTTCTTCCTATGTCAAGAGAGTTGGAAAACTAGTACCAAAGAAAAAAGGGAAACTGATTTTTTAAATTTAGCCAGTTTCTGCCACAATCTCCTCTTTTGGTCACTAATATCCATTTTCCCTTTTGCTCCCACATATAGAACTAATTCATCCACTCTCCTAAAGTCCTGTACAGTCATTGCATTCAGCTTGACATCTAGTATCTTCTAGTTATATTAATACAAAAGCTCTCCATTAAATTCAAATGTGGCTCTTATGAATATAAAACAACAGATTTCCATCTTAAACTCCCAAACCATATACATATCCACTTTACTAAAGTAATGAGAAAATACATACAATTTTCCATTCAGTAAAGGAAAATAGTGACTATGGCAAGAATTTGTCAGTTTAGTTCAGTCGCTCAGTTGTGTCCGACTGTGACTCTATGGACTGCAGTACGCCAGGCTTCCCTGTCCTTAACCAACCCCCGGCACTGGCTCAAACTCATGTCCATCGAGTCAGTGATGTCATCCAACCGTCTCATCCTCTGTTGTCCCCTTCTTCTCCTGCCTTCAATCCTTCCCAGCATCAGGGTCTTTTCCAGTGAGTCAGTTCTTCGCATCATGTGGCCAAAGTATTGCAGTTTCAGCTTAGCATCAGTCCTTCCAATGAATATTCAGGACTGATTCCTTTAGTATCGACTGGTTGGATCTCCTTGCAGTCCAAGGGACTCTCAAGAGTCTTCTCCAACACCACAGTTCAAAAGCATCAATTCTTTGGCACTCAGCTTTCTTCATAGTCCATCTCTCACATCCATTCATGACTACTGGAAAAACCATAGCTTTGACTAAAAGGACCTTTGTTGGCAAAGTAACATCTCTGCTTTTTCATATGTTGTCTAGGTTGGTCATAGCTTTTTTTCCAAGGAGCAACTGTCTTTTAATTCCATGGCTGCAGTCATCATCTGGAGTGATTTTGGAGCCCCAGAAAATAAAGCCTGTCACTGTTTCCACTGTTTCCCCATCTATTTGTCATGAAGTGATGGGACCAGATGCCATGATCTTTGTTTTTTGAGTGTTGAGCTTTAAGCCAGCTTTTTCACTCTCCTCTTTCACTTTCACCAACAAGCTCTTTATTTCCTTTTCACTTTCTGACATAAGGGTGGTGTCATCCACGTATCTGAAGTTATTGATATTTCTCCTGGCAATCTTGATTCTGCTTGCGCTTCCTCCAGCCCAGCATTTCACATGATGTACTCTGCATATAATTTAAACAAACAGGGTGACAATATACAGCCTTGACATACTCCTTTCCCAATTTGGAACCAGTCTGTTGTTCCGTTTCCGGTTCTAAGTGTTCCTTCTTGACATGCATACAGATTTCTCAGGAAGCAGGTAAGGCGGTCTGGTATTTCCATTTCTTGAAGAATTTCCCAGTTTGTTGTGATCTACACAGTCAAAAGTTTTGATGTAATCAATAAAGCAGAAATAGATGTTTTTCTGGAATTCTCTTGCTTTTTCTATGATCCAGCGGATGTTGGCAATTTGATCTCTGGCTGTTCTGCCTTTTCTAAATACAGCCTGAACATCTGGAATTCATGGTTCACATACTGTTGAAGCATAGCTTGGAGAATTTGGGGAATTATTTTGCTAGTGTGTGAGACGAATGCAATTGTGTGGTAGTTTGAACACTCTTTGGCATTGCTTTTCTTTGGGATTGGAATGAAAATAGACCTTTTCCAGTCCTGTGATTTCCAAATTTGCTGGCATATTGAGTGCAGCACTTTCACAGCATCATCTTTTAGGATTTGAAGTAGTTCAACTGGAATTCCATCATCTCCACTAGTTTTGTTCATAGTGATGCTTCCTAAGGCCCACTTGCCCTCACATTCCAGGATGTCTGGTTCTAGCTCAGTGATCACATCATCATGGTTATCTGGGTTATGAAGATCTTTTTTGTATAGTTCTTCTGTGTAATCTTGCCACTTCTTCTTAATATCGTCTGCTTCTGTTAGGTCCATACAACTTCTGTCCTTTATTGTGCCCATTTTTGCATGAAATGTTCCCTTGGTATCTCTAATTTTCTTGAAGAGATCTCTAGTCTTTCCTATTCTATTATTTTCCTCTATTTCTTTGCATTGATCCATGAGGAAGGCTATCTTATCTCTCCTTGCTTTTCTATGGAACTCTGCATTCGGTTGGGTGTATCTTTCCTTTTCTCCTTTGCCTTTAGCTTCCACTCTCCTAAAGTCCTATCCAGTCATTCATTTAGCTTGATGTCTAGTATCTTCTAGTGATATTAACAAAAAATTAATACAAAATACTAATACAAATCCTTGCCTAAAAGCTAAAGGCAAGAATTTATGAATCTCTGCAAAGTAGACATTTTGAACAGCCCCTACATATGAGGAGGTACACATTGCCTGGTGAAGCTTGAAGTTTAATTTCTGGGAACAACTCCTTTGTCCATTTTTCCCCTGGTTCCTTCCTCCATCCTTTGAAAACTCCCTGATCACCATAGCCACACCTGAAGTTGATGTGAGATCAGGCTCTCCATTGGGGCTGCAGAAGATTTGGAAGTCTGATTCCTGCTTTAGTGAGAAGGCCACATTCTTAATCTGATATTTATCATAGGCCATTACATTGTCCAAAGCTATTTCAATTTAATTTCTTATTTTTGTAAGTATAATGGCAGCTTTTTCCCATCCCTTTAAATTCCCAAATTTCTGTACTTTCTTCATTTTCTTTGATTTCTTGATCCAGGCCTGGAAGTAGGATATGTCATTTCCATTCACAATCTATAGGTCAGTGAGCCAGATGTCAGTCATGTGGCCCTACCCAACTTCAGGCAAGGCTAACGAATGAAGTCTAGTTTAGGACTCAGCAGAAAGGAAACCAATTTGGTAAGCAGTCAGCTGATTTCTGCAATAACTATTCAGTTTAAAGGATTGTTTCAGTTTGGAGGGTAAAGATTTTTGTCTTCTTTTGTTTTAAAGTTTCCTGATAGAAAGACAATGATGACAAGAAAGTCTTAGAACTTCTGTGAAATACATTGTAATGTTCCTGAGGATTCCTATTCTGCAAACTTTTGCTCTAATAGTAATAGCTTGATTTTTAAAACTAAAACATACAACACAAATAGTATAGTTTTGAAGTAATAAAAGACTCATTCTGCCCTATCTTTCTTTGGCTTGGTTTTAGAATCATGTGCCTTGAATCTGCTTCTTGTCTGTCTTCCCCACTATATTCTTAGTTCGTGAAAGCCAGTTTTCATTGTTGTATACCCATACTAATCTGGGGAGTTGTTCAAGACTCAAGGGAGTAGAAGAGAGTATGAATGCATTCTTATGAATTTTTAAGAAATCAACTAATAAATCATAATACCGCTATGATCAACTGTCCCTAGTGAAATATTTAAGCATTAGAAGAAACATGTTTCCAAGACAGCATGAGTTATTCTTTGGTGAAGGTACAAATTCATCAAGTCAAATTATCTTTTTAATTTATGTATGAATGACTAGTGTGTGGAATTTTTTCATGCAGAAGTCCCAGGAACAATCTTAGAATGAGAAAAAAAGGCTGAAGGGTGTTATTTCCAAGATAGGTTTTCCCATTAGAGCACTATAGATTCTAGCTCCTTTTAGTAATTCAGGTACAATTCATGACAGGGATAAAAATGTGAGCTTACTGGGAGACCCTGCAAACAAGTAGTTTTTTTCCTTATGAGCAGGAATTAAAGTATGACCAGCCTAAATATCTCTAAAAATTCCTTGATGGAGGCTTCTAGAGCAAATTAACAAGTAGTAAAATTGGTCTAGGCTTCCCAGGTGGCGCTAATGGTAGAGAACCTGCTTGCCAGTGAAGGAGACTTGAGAGACACAATTTCGATCCCTGCATTGGAAGATCCCCTGGAATAGGAAATGGCAACTCATTCCAGTACTTTTGCCTGGAGAAGCCTATGGACAGAGGAACCAGGCGGGCTATGGTCCATAAGGTTGCAAAGAGTCAGACACAACTGAAGCAACTTAACTGTTTAAAAATAATAACTTAGACAATTACCTCTAGCTTTCACCTCTAATTATCACTTTACTTTCATCATCATTAGTTTTAATCTCTAGTAGATGACCTCTGTAAAGCTAAGGCTTGACTTCATTGTGAATCACTTTCAAGGTTATTGACACCTTGTTATAGACTGAAAGAGTCGGTCCCTTCAAAATTCATATTGAGCTGAAATCCTAATCCCCAATATGATGGTATTATGTGAGGCCTTTGAGAGGTGATTAGATCATGGTAGTGGAACTTTGATAAATGAGATACATTGGGCTTCCCACGTGGCGCCAGTCATAAAGAACTCTCCTGCAAATGCAGGAGATGCATAAGAGATGCTGGTTTGATCCCTGGGTAGGGAAGATCCCCTGCAGGAGGGTACTGCGAACACACTCCAGTACTCTTGCCTGGAGAATCCCATGGACAGAGGAGCATGGCAGGCTACAGTCCATAGGGTCACAAAGAGTCGGATATGACTGAGATGACTTAGCACACAAGCACATGCCCTACTAAAGAAACCACAGAGAGCTGTCTTGCTCCTTCTGATAAGAGAAGACATAGCAAGAAAACTACCCTCTGGGAACCAGAAGGCAGCGAAATCTCAGCACCTTAATATCAGAGTTTTCAATCTCCAGAACCGTGAGCCATAAATGACGTTTGCATCAGACACCTAGTCTATAACTATATACACCCATACGAGCGAGGCTTTTGTCTGTAGACAGCTCCTTGCATTCTTCTGGAATGCAAGGAAAACCTCTTTGGTATTGATGTGAAGACACAGCACTTTTCATGCTTCTGCCCTCATAGAAACATACGTTTTATTTCTCAGCTACTCAGCGAGTTATATTTTCTCTTTATTTTTCTTGGAATAACAAGAGTCAGTATTCTTTAATATATATATTTATAATGTCTACTGGAATTACTTCAACAAATTTCTATCACCACATTACAAATTGGATAAAATTTTAGAGCATCTTAATTCAGTAATTTGTCTTGCTAAATATGAAAAAATGAAGAGTTTTATTTCCTTTGACTAACATGAACTTGGGAACTAAAGTAAGGGTTGTTTTTGTTTTTGTTTTTTTTCCTTTGACTCATTAAAGCTTGAGTTCTATCATCCATTTAATTTTATCCTCGTTATACATTTTATTTTTACTAGTTACCACAGACTTAATGATTCTAAATATATAGTTTGTCAGCTCAGGACATCTGCAATAAGCATTTTTTTAACCTTGATTATGGCACATAAAACCTTTAAAGAATTACACAAAGCCTATACTATTCATTCCATTTTTAATTCATCCCTTCAAATTAATGGTTTCTATTAATTAGACAAAGACAACAAAAACTGAAAAGGGAAAAAATTGAAGGTGCAGTGTTTTTTATCTAAAGGTACACTGCTGTAAGAGATGTTAAATAGTTGAGCCAGATTTTAATGAATTCTGAGATAAGTTTTAATTAGGGTTGACATATGAACTGAATAGTCCTACAGTACCCTATACATGAAGGGTTCTTTTAAAAACTAAAACCTAGAATTATTATATGTAATTAGTGTTACAAATGAAAAGGTATGAATGGCACATTTTTGGTATCAGGAGAATATTAATTCAGACCTCATTCCTAATAAGCTTCCAGTTCACACCAGCCACCATTTGCTAACTGTGCCATATTTCATGAAAGTTAACATTGGACATCTAGTCCCTGAACAAAAAGTACAAGGACATTAAGCTTCTGCTGCTGTTTAGTTGCTCAGTCTTGTCTGACTCTTTGCAACACCATGGATTGTAGATCTCCAGGCTCCTCTGTCCATGGGATTTCCCAGGCAAGAATACTGGAGTGGGCTACCATTTCCTTCTCCAGGGGATCTTCTCGACCCAGGGATTGAACCCAAGGGTCCTGCCTTGCTGGTGGATTCTTTACCACTGAGCCAACTGGGAAGCCCCCAAGGACCATGTATCTGTTGTTATTGTGCCTGTAATTTCTCCAATTAATTTAATTCTAGATCTACATGATTCTTTAACTGTTGTTCTTTAAAATATTCTACACATGCCAACTGGAAGATCCAGTCTAATCTAAAAGATGATGAAGAATTTCAACAACCACACAGTTCAGGTAAACTTAATAGACAGTAATGCTGCAAATGTACCAACTGTGCCAACTTCTATTAGAGCACATGTCTTGTTAGTTAGCCAACAAATAAATGACTCACTTTAAAGGAGAAATTTATCTGGCCCACTGGACAGTGAGGTAGAATTCCTGTAACTCAACTGATTCAGTTACTGAAGAGACAAAATGAGGTTATTTTAAAATACTGCTTTACCCCACACTTTAGAAAGTATTCAGACAAACATTCAAAATTGCTTTCAAGGTCACCTAATAATTTTATGTCACTGAAAATCACAAAATATGGTTCTTGACAAAAGCATTTTTTAATTCCTATCAAAATTAACAACTTGAAAAAGTACATGTAAAAGTATCTTGTTGAAGGAATAAAAGATCTCCTGGCAGACTTTATGATAGTGATAAAAATGTGACCTAGAAGAGTTTCAAGTCAGTTTTAAGAAACTACAGATTAGATTAAAATATCACCAGAAACATCATTATCAACATCAGTATTATAATACAGATAATAATATACATAAGGCTTCCCTGATAGCTCAGTTGGCAAAGAATCCACCTGTAAAGCAGGAGACCCCGGACTTCCCGGGTCGGGAAGATCTGCTGGAGAAGGGATAATCTACCCACTGCAGTATTCTTGGGCTTTCCTTGTGGCTCAGCTGGTAAAGAATCTGCCTGCAATGCAGGAGACCTGGGTTCGATCCCTGGGTTGGGAAGATCCCCTGGAGAAGTGAAAGGATACCCACTCCAGTATTCTGGCCTAGAGAATTCCATGGACTATCCCCATGGGGTCACAGAGTGGGACACAACTGAGCAACTTTCATTTTCATTCTTTGAGCTATACCATTTCATGGGCACTATAGAAAAAAATAAGGATCCTGTCCTATTGAAACAAATCAGGCTATGATTAGTATTAATCTATATCAAGGGTCAGTACTCTTTCTCTGAAGAGTCAAACAGTAAACATTCTAGGCAAAAAGATGCATTGCAACTACTCAACTTTGCCATTGTAGCATAAGAGTAGCCATAGGCCATAGATAAATGATTTGATGTGACCCTGTTTCAATAAAACTTTATTTATGTACACAAATTACTCTGTATAATTTTTGCTTTGTAATATATTCTTCTCTTGATTTTTTTCTAACCATTAAAAAATGTAAAAATCATTCTTAATCTGTAGGCTGTTCAGAAACAGGTGGTACCCTGGATTTGGTCTATGGAACAAGATTTGATCTATGGGACATAGCTTTCCTGGTACAGGCTCACTTTATATCTATTGAGCCAACCTAATTATTGTTTCCCCTTTCAATCTCATAGTTTTTGTTATAAACAATAAATTATATGGTCAACCTAGCTACAGTGAACATTTATCCAAATTATATGGTCGCCCTAGCTACAGTGAACATTTATCCAAACAAAACCCAACGAAACATGCAACATACCAGTTTTACAGCAGAAATACATGTAAAAAAAAATTTTGCCTATAAATATCAATAAATCAGCATTATTAAAAGTAAATATCATTTGATATCTGACTTACATTTGAAGTGTACATTTGAAGCATAGTTGACTAAATAAATGAAATTATTAGACAGCTAAAGAAAGGATCCAAAGTCTAAGATTACTATATACCACAGATAATAATTAGGCTTATCTGAAAGGAGCTGAAGGAATAGTCAGAAAAACAAGGAGAAATGAAACATACATTAAGCCAGTCTTCTATTTTTATATTGATAGAATATTATTTATAAACACCATGTTCTGACACAGATCAAACAGTCCTATTTAATACTGAAAAGCATCACTGTAGATAAGGTAAAATTTGACATGTTAGGCTAAAAGAAAACAAAAATTTCAGCCTGAAATTTTTTCATGAGTTAAATGAGTTAAATATGAAATATTTAATAAACGTAACAGAGAAGTAACAGAAAGTAATCCTTTTTGGAAGTCTCACACATCAAGAGTATTTTCTCCTCAAGACTGCATAATTAGTCCAATTCTGATTTTTATAATAATCAATACTTTATAAATGATATTTCTTCCAGTCTCAGTATTCTGTGGAGAAGGAAATGGCAACCCATTCCAGTATTCTTGCCTGGAGAATCCGAGAGACAGAGGAGCCTGGTGGGCTGCCGTCTATGGGGTCACACAGAGTCGGACAGGACTGAAGCGACTTAGCAGCAGCATCAGCAGCAGCAATATTCTGTAATCACATTTGCTGGTTTGACTCAAAGTACTACTGAATTTTCCACAGAAAGGTTTCTCATTTGTCGCTAAAAATGACCAATAATAATGACAACATATGACAACAACAATAACAACATAAATTTTAGGATGACAGCCATAATTTCATCAGGAGGATGCACAATTTAAAGAACCTATTTTTTTTCTTCCAGATCGAAGGTTAACATGTACCATAGCAGATAAAAGCAACACTTTGTGCCCAGACAAGAACTAATAGCCATACTTTAAGGAAAAGCGTGCTATGTGGTCTTGGAACCTATAGTAAAAACTCACGGGTAACCCCGTGAGGTATCATGAAAACTCCATAATTTACCCTTCCTCCCTGGTGTTCAGGCCAGTATAACTCTCTGTAAAGTAGTTTACTGTTAACAACAACAACAACAAAAATGTCTTAGCTTCGCTTCCACATTCTTTATTTTATTTATTTTTTCTCTTCACAGTAACAACAGGCTCCACTGATATGTACCATACTGAGAACAATCTGAGGAACCCACCATAATTCAAAATCATCAAATACCAAGAGGATTAAAAACCAGAGCTCCTTGTACAAACTACATTCCATTAGTTCTATGACTTTATCATCTGCTGACTGCTAATTTACCCTATGTTTTAAGAAAATCATTATTAACAACAATGGAACTAATCACATTTGCCTTCATATAATTATCACATTATGAAGAAAAGACTGATAAAAATATAAACTGACAAAACAATAAAAGAAAATTACAGTAAATGAGAGAGTGAGGTTTATAACTTAATCAAAAAGACATGGAAAGAATGTGTAGGGCACAAAAATAGTATCCAGATAACTCATGTGGTTCAGTGGTAAAGACTCAACCTACCAATGCAGGAGACACAAGTTCCATCCCTGGGAAGGGAAAGATCCCCTGGAGTAGGAAATGGCAACCCACTCCAGTATTCTTGCCTGGAGAATTTTATGAACAGAGGAGCCTGGCAGGCTAGAGTCCATGGGGTCACAAAGAGTTGGACACAACTGAGTGATTGAGCACACACAACTTATTCCATAGCTGAGAATAATACACACTAAAATTACCATTTCGCCCACTTCAAATCTTCCTACATTCCACTGAAGTACCCAGATATTGATATCTAATCCCTACACAACAAATGTTGCCCTTTCATTGATTTCCTAGTGTGGTGAATAGGCACAGGGGATGCACTTGAAAAAGTGTTTTCACTAGAATCTAGCCTCAGTGAATCTTACTTCCTTCTTGGATGCAGTGTTAGGTGTTAAAAATATTTATACCTGGCATCAGAAGGATTATACTGACAGCACTACTTAAAATACACTGACAGCACTACTTACATAAGCGAATATCTTTTTACATTTTTATTCTATAAAAAAATGACAGTTAAATTCAACATTAAAGTCAAGTTTAACAAAACGAAAATTTCAAAGTTTACAATGCACATATTTCATTAATAAAATTTTAGAACACATCTGTTTGATGATTTCTTGGAGTATTTTCACATAACAGTTCCAATTATCAAAACAATGACTATTTTTTTCTTGAAGTGTAAAGGCTAAAAGTCTATGTTAGCTCAACAAGGACATACAAATCTATTATCTTTTTTTGGAGTTCTTTAATTGCAAAAAAATTATGATTCTTTTTTGAGTAAGAATTTGATTATCACATAACTTCAGATGAAAACATCTACAATAAGGTCAACTTATATAGAGTAATAGTATTTAATGTTTTTGTACATTTATCAAAGGGAAGCTATCCACTACAATTGCACACATTTCTCATATATTCCTCACAGTACGCCTATAACATATTAAGGACTATTATTTTGCCTATTTTGCAAGTGGAGAATCTGAGGCACAAACAGATGAAATAACTTATTTATGAATGATGGGTAGAACTAGCTTTAAAACAAGAGGATCTGAATCCAGAGTCAGTTGTTTTAACCATAACTCTACACTATCTTCCTGTATCTTATTTTTAAAATGATATGTTCACAAATCTTGAAAATTCTAGGTCATTAAAATGACTGACTGATATGCTTCACTAAAATATACTAGAGAATGAACCATCGGTGTCAAATCCATATATGAATAGTCACTTACACATAATTCTTTATATTTCCTATGTTTAATAGACAACAATTAATTCATTTAGGTATTGAATCTGTCAACTGCCTATTACTGAGAGCTGTCAGACAAATAGTAAATATCTGCTATTTCTACTGCGCCATTTCTCTTGAGCAATGCGTTCATTACTTTCACGCTCTGTAGAGGTCATAGTATTTTAGGAGAGTCACTTGTTCTATCTGTTGAATCTATTGTTGATATCAGGAAACTATTGGCTGAACCTGTATAAAAATGATAGGGTTACTACTTCAGCAATGCTCTCATTATGTGTGACTTTTCAAGTCAACCTCTACAGAGAATATAAGCAATAAGGTACATTCACTTACAAGATTTCAGGTTGCAGGAAGAATAGGATTCAGTAGGGTCACTTAATTTCCATTCTAGTATCAATAACTTGAGATAGGAGAACTTGCATTTTAACCTTTATTGAGGAATCAAATCCAAAAAACTTCTAAATTTGAAATATGGTACAAATATCTAACCTATGAATCTCATAAACTCTTGTGTAATTGTGACCTTCGGTAAAAGTATAATTTTAAGGCAAGATATTGCATTAAAGTATCATTCAAATGGTTCAATCCTTTTTGTAGTCTCATTTTAATGCTGTTTTAAAAAGTAAAAAAAAAAAACAAAAGATTTTTCCACGAGAGACTCCAGAAAGGAAGGCAGCCCTGCCAATAACTTGATTTTAGCCCAGTGAGACCTATTTGGTCTTCTGACCCCCAGATCTGTAAGAAAACAAATTTGCATCATTTTAAGCTGTTAAAACTGTGGTGAAAATTTGATACCACTCTAATGGCAGATAGAGAAGAAGAACTAAAGAGCCTCTTGATGAGGGTGAAAAAGGAAAGTGAAATTGCTGGCTTAAAACTCAACATTCAAAAAACTAAGATTGTGGCATCGAGTCTCCTCACTTCATGGCAAATAGAAGGGGAAATAGTAGAAGCAGTGACAGAATTTATTTTCTTGGGCTCCAAAATAACTCTGACCATGACTACAGCCATGAAATTAAAACACATTTGCTCCTTGGAAGGAAAGCTATGACAAACCTAGGCAGCATATTAAAAAGCAGAGACATCACTTTGCTGACAAAGGTCTGTTTAGTCAAAGTTATGGTTTTCTCATTAATCATGTACAGATGTGAGATTTGGACCATAAAAGCTGAGTGTCAAAGAATTGATGTTTTTGAATCACGGTGCTGGAGAAGATTCTTGAGAGTCCCTTAGACTGCAAGGAGATCCAACCAGTCAATCCTAAAGGAAATCAACCCTGAATATTCATTGGAAGGACTGATGCTGAAGCTGAAACTCCAATACTTTGGCCACCTGATAGGAAGAGCTCACTGGAAAAGACCCTGATGCTGGGAAAGATTGAGGGCACGAGAAGGGGTCAACAGAAGATGGGATGGTTAGACAGCATCACTGACTCAATGAACATGAATTGGAGCAAACTCCGGGAGATAGTGGAGGACAGAGGAGCTTGGCCTGGCATGCTGCAGTCCATGGGGTCACAAAAAGTCAGACATGAACTGAACAACAACAACAATTTGATACAGCCGTGATAGGAAACTAATACAACATCCAGTTTCATTCTCTTTCTGCCATCCTATCCCTTCTATATCTATATATTAATATAAAGAGAAAGGAGAGAAAGAAAGAGGTAAGAGAGAGAAGGAGAGAGAGAGAAACTATGGAATTATGAGTTTTCATAGTAGGGAATGTGTTAATACATGCCCTTATTGATTATATTTTAGATTCCAACATCAGCTTCTTCTGCTTTTCTCTGCTAGATAATATGCAATCTTAAAAGTGATCTTGAATGAATTAAATAGGCTTTAGAAGTTCAAGTTAATAAAGGTTTCTTTTAGATTAATTAACTATACAAATAGAGGGCAAAGTGCAAATCAGTTTGGTTCTCCTGCAGGATGCTATTAGAGAGAAAATATTGCTGTCATTTTCACTAGAATGAGATATAATTTTGTTTTTGTCTGCTCATTCAGTTTGTAATACATAGAAATTCAGACCCTATTGTGTTTGAGTAATAACTTAATGCTTTACCTAAAAATACAATAATGGGAAATTCTGATAAATTAAACCAATACCTACTGAAATTAGAGTTTAGAAAAAATGCTCTCGTGATAATTACAAAATAAGCTGTTGCTAGCAGTAAACTTTACCTGTTATATCATAAGGGCAATTAATGGTCCTGCTGAAATAATTTTATAGCTATAAAATGTAATAGTGTTTTGTTCACGCAATAAGAACATTTTCCTCAAATGAAAAAAATAAGTCCAAAATGCTAGTTTCCTTATTTTATTTCTAGCCAAAGGACTAGTCAATTAATAATTATGTGTTGCCTGATTAAGATTCCTTAATTTTTTATTCCTGAACTGAATTTCAATTTATATCAGTACCTTAAAACAGTAATGATATTTTCATTTTACATGGAAAATTTGATTAATAAGAATACGAGGTATAAAATGACAATAATGTCAGTACAATTTTCATAGTTAGGTCTTCAAGTACAGTGCTTTTGAAATAAAACCTATAGAAATTTTATTGTAACTACCACCTTCATAAGCAGTTTAATTAGCTCTTTACCATTTGTGATCTTCTGCCTATTATTTGATTGGATTGTTTTCACACTGTTAAGTATCATGAGCTGTTTGTAAGTTTTGGAGACAAATCTCTTGTCAGTCTCATTGTTTGTAAAATATTTTCTCCCATTCTATAAGCTGTCTTTCATTTTGTTTATGGTTTCCTTTGCTATGCAAAACCTTTTAAATTTAATTAGGTCCCATTTGTTTATTTTTGCTTTTATTTCCATTACTCTAAGAGATGGATCCAAAAAGATATTATTGCAATTTATGTCAAAGAGTGTCCTGCCTACATTTTCTTCTAGGAGTTTTATAGCATCTAGTCTAACATTTACATCTTTAATCCATTTTGCATGTATTTTTGTGTAGGGTGTTAGAGAATGTCCTAATTTCATTCTTTTACATGCAGTTCTCCAGTTTTCCCAGCACTGCTTATTGAGGAGACTGTCTTCCCTCTAGTGTATATTCTTGCCTCCTTTGTCATAGATTAATTGACCAGAATGCATGGCTTTGCTTCTAGGTTTTTTATCCTGTTCCATTGATCTAGATTTCTGTTTTTGTGCCAGTACTACATTGTTTTGATGACTGTAGCTTTGTAGTATAGTCTGAAGCCAGGGAACCTGATTCTTTCAACTCTGTTTTCCTTTCTCAAGATTTTGTTGGGCATTTGGGGTCCTTTGTGTTTCTACAAAAATTTTAAAAGATTTTGTTCCATTTCTGTGAAAAATACATTTGTGAATTTCCACAGCTAAATTATATTTTCAATATGGTTCCAATAATCTTAAGGAAATCTTAAGGAAAAAAACAGCTCATATAGACTAGAATTATTGCCATAAATTTGAATCTTCAGCCTTCTAAGGTTTACTCTCTGCATAGTTGGTGCCTTTTTTGGTAAACACGTTTAGGTAACAAATGGCCACAACCAGATGAATAAAAGCCAAAAGTACCTTTTTTCTAGAATGGAATACTTGCAAAGGAGTTATGTTGATAATAATAAGTTTTTAGAATTTTCAGTCTCCTTTTATTCTGGTAATTTTTCGAATCACTCTTTAGTTACAGTAATTTCCTTTAAAATATTTTAATTTAAAATATTTTATTGTAATAAAAGACTTTCTTTTCTAGATATAAGAATCTTTTAGTAGATGCTCATTCTTTTATGGGAGTTTTAACTTTTGAGATTACGAAACTTTAAAAATGCTTAAGCATTAAAATAATGATATACTTCTACATGACTTTCAGAATGACCAAAATCCAAAACACTGACAACCAAATATCAGCAAAAATGTGGAAAAACAAACTCTTATTTATTACTGACGAGAATGTACTTTGGAAGACTATCTGGAAGTGTCACACAAAATAAAACATATTTTTAACATACCATCTACAACTGAAATGCTCCAAGCCAGGCTTCAGCTACACATGAACCAGGAACTTTCAGGTATTCAAGCTGGTTTTAGAAAAGGCAGAGGAACCAGAGATCAAATTGTCAACATCCAATGGATCATCGGAAAAGCAAGAGAGTTCCAGAAAAACATCTATTTCTGCATTATTGACTATGCCAAAGCATTTGACTGTGTGGATCACAATAAACTGTGTAAAATTATGAAAGAGATGGGATTACCAGACTACCTGACCTACCTCTTGAGAAACCTGTATGCAGGTCAGGAAGCAACAGTTAGAAATAGACATGGAATAACAGACTGGTTCCAAATAGGAAAAGGAGTATGTCAAGGCTGTTTATTGTCACCCTGCTTATTTAACTTATATGCAAAGTACATCATGAGAAATGCCGGGCTGGAAGAAGCACAGGCTGGAATCAAGATTGCCGAGAGAAATATCAATAACCTCAGATATGCAGATGACACCACCCTTATGGCAGAAAGTGAAGAACTAAAGAGCCTCTTGATGAAAGTGGAAGAGGAGAGTGAAAAAGTTGGCTTAAAGCTCAACGTTCAGAAAACTAAGATCATGGCATCCAGTCCCATCACTTCACGGCAGATAGATGGGGAAACAATGAAAACAGTGGCTGATTTTATGTTTTAGGGCTCCAAAATCAGTGCAGATGGTGATTGCAGCCATGAAATTAAAAGACACTTACTCCTTGGAAGGAAAGTTTTAACCAACCTAGACAGCATACTAAAAAGCAGAGACATTACTTTGCCAACAATGGTCCTTCTAGTCAAGGCTATGGTTTTTCCAGTGATCATGTATGGATGTGAGAGTTGGACAGTGAAGAAAGCCGAGCACTGAAGAATTGATGCTTTTGAACTGTGGTGTTGGAGAAGACTCTTGAGAGTCCCTAGAACTGCAAGGAGATCCAACCAGTCCATCCTAAGAGAGATCAGTCCTGGATGTTCATTGGAAGGACTGATGCTGAAGCTGAAACTACAATACTTTGTCCACCTGATGCGAAGAGCTGACTCATTGGAAAAGACCCTGATGCTGGGAAAGATTGAGGGAAGGAGGAGAAGTGGACTACATAGGATGAGATGGCTGGATGGCATCACTGACTCGATGGACATGGGTTTGGGTGGACTCGGGGAGTTGGTGATGGACAGGGAGGCCTGGCGTGCTGGGATTCATGGGGTTGCAAAGGATTGGACATGACTGAGCAACTGAACTGAACTGAACTGAGATTCTCAACGAGTCACTGAGGAATTAAGTGAGGTATTGTGAAGACATTAACACTTTTGTGGTCATTACCCACCATAATGACCACTTCAGAAATAGCTATATAGCAGCAGATAAAAAACTGTTCTTCTCAAATGAGTCTTAATTTATCCTTTGACTGAATATAACAATGCAGCCATATCACTAATTGCACCAGATATAAAACAAACAAACAAACAACTTTTCTACATATAAGTAGAAAATTAAAGGCAATACCATATTTATTCTACAAACCAAACACAAACTACTTGTCCAAATCACAGAGGTCTGGGCACTGAGTTGCAGAGAGAGGATAAGCTAAAAACATTTTTACAGATTTTGTTTTTGCTATCAGCTTAGCTCAGTTACAGTTCAATCTCAAAGCAACTCCCTTAACAGTAATACTAGGTAATTGAGTTATAAACATACATAAAACAGTAGGAAGTGGTATATCACCATATGTGGCTTTTACAAATTGTATGGAATGACTTCATTATTAGTACACGGTTTACCCCATGATCATTATAAATCATTTCATTGACAGAGATAATAATAATGGCTTATGATATTATCCCTTCATCCTCTGTCACAGCTTTTCTATAAGGCTCAGCAGGTAGAGATAAAAACTAACAGATTCAAATATTTCCTTTTGTTGCTTAGTCAGAGCAATTGGCACTCATGAAAAGTTTTATAAAAGTAAGAAACTACAGGACTCTCCCCTCCAAAAAGATATCATTAAGACATCAACACACATTTGTAAAAATTCTTAATCAGGATTATTTAAGTCAGTTTCAGCCATTCATTAAAAAATACCTTCAGCTTTACATGGTATATTGAGAGTAGAAAGGAAGGTAAAAGGCCAATCTGTATCCTCTTGGTCAACACCTACTGTGTGTCAGGTATTTGACTTACCGCCCTTGATCCTCATAGCAATCCTACAAGGGTACTATTGACATTACAGAGTAATGTCAGTTTAAGAAAGGAGTAATAGTGACTGGATTGAACCTGTATCTGTTTTGTTCCAGATTCCACTTGGCAGTTTCCATCCTCATCCCTAAATTAACCCACATTAATTAAATTAGGAAGAAACCATGAACTTAAAGTTAACAACTAGCATTTTTCCATAGTGCTGGCATTTGTGAAGCCAGGCACCCAGTAGTTCAGTGAAAGACACCCCTGACACTTTCAGGGTAGATTTTGAACAGTGGGTAACAGACTACTTAAGGCCACAGGTGGTTAGATCAGTGCTTCTCAAATTGTCTGTGATGAAGAATCTTTTGTTTTGTTTGTTTTAATTTCCAATCCATTGTACACCACTACTTTGTGAAATGCAATAAAAATCAATTACAGAAATGAAGTGAAAATCAGCAGTAAGATACACAGAAAGTAAGCATAATTATTTTATAATTAGATTTAACAAGTAAACCTACTGATCACCTGCTTAAAAATAGCAGCAATGTCAAAGTGATACAAAAGCTTCTAAACACCAACAGTCAACTTCTGTCCTATCTTATTGTGGATTTTTCCATATATCACATAGTTCAGTTCAGTCACTCAGTCATGTCCGACTCTTTGCGACCCCATGAATTGCAGCACGCCAGGCCTCTCTGTCCATCACCAACTCCCGGAGTCTACCCAAACCCATGTTCATCGAGTCGGTGATGCCATCCAACCATCTCATCCTCTGTCGTCCCCTTCTCCTCCCGCCCCCAATCCTACCCAGCATTAGGGTCTTTTCCAATGAGTCAACCCTTCACATGAGGTGGCCAAAGTATTGGAGTTTCAGCTTCAACATCAGACCTTCCAATGAACACCCAGGATTGATCTCTTTTAGGATGGATTGATTGGATCTCCTTGCAGTCCAAGGGACTCTCAAGAGTCTTCTCCAACACCACAGTTCAAAAGCATCAATTCTTCACTGTCCAACTCAGCGCTCAGCTTTCTTCACTGTCCAACTCTCACATCCATACATGACCACTGGAAAAACTATAGCCTTGACTAGACGGACTTTTGTTGGCAAAGTAATGTCTCTGCTTTTAAATATGCTATCTAGGTTGGCCATAACCTTCCTTCCAAGGAGTAAGCGTCTTTTAATTTCATGGCTGCAGTCACCATATCACATAGTAGTAACACTGAATTGTAGAACTTGATGGAAACCTATGTTTTTTTTTGTTTGTTTCTCCTTTATCTGGAGACAATCTCAGCCAGTGCCCAAATTTCAGAGCCTCCTAACTTCTGGGTCATTATGCTTCAAAATGTGTGAGATTTTATCAATTTGCACAAATGCCTCTGATTAAAAGCAAATTGAATTAAAAAATTAATTGGAGAATAATTGCTTTACAATGTTCTGTTCTGCCATACAACAACATGAATCAACCATAAGTATACATATGTCCCCTCCCTCTTGAACCTCCTTCCCACTCCCTACCCCAACCCATGCCTCCAGGTTGTCACAGAGCACTGGGTTGAGCTTTCTGTGTTATACAGCAACTTCCCACTAGCTCTTTTACACATGGTACATTTTGAACTTTTTAGTTATTTCATAACACAGCTCTATGTGTTGGCATGGCCAACATACTCTGCTTTTTGCATCCTCCCTCTCCCTCAACCCCAGGAAATCATTAAACTGTTCTTCAGGAAAATTTTCTTTGACTGATTTGAGCAGTGGACAGTTTACTATGTTTTTAATTATAAATAAAAGTGTTGAATAATCTTTGTCTTAAAATGGATCTTTAGAAATCAAGATTACAATGTATAAGACAGGGAAACAACCCAAGTACAATAGACAATTGGCTTAAGAAGATACGGTATAAAACCTACAACCAACAGACAGAGAAATCAAAAGCTTTACAGGCAAGCAAAAGTGAAGAGAATTCAGCTACCATCAAACCAGCCTTACAACAAATGCTAAAGGAACTTCTCTAGGCAGGAAACTTAAGAGAAGAAAAAGACCTATTAAAACAACCCAAAACAATTAAGAAAATGGTAATAAGAACATATTTATTGATAATGACCTTGAATGTAAATGAATTAAATGTTCCAACCAAAAGACAAGACCCGTATATATGTTGTCTACAAGAGACCCACTTCAGACCTAGTGACATACAGACTAAAAGTGAGGGAATGGAAAAAGATATTTCATGTAAATGGAAATCAAATGGAAATCTGGAGTAGCAATACTCATATCAGACAAAACAGACTTTAAAATAAAGACTGTTACAAGAGACAAGGAAGGATACTACATAATCATCAAGGGATCAATCCAAGAAGAAGATACAACTATCGTAAATATTTATGCACACAACATAAGAGCACCTCAATACATAACAATCAAAATCAGAAATAAAAATGGACTTTGTAACACGAAATAGAAACATAGGACTCTATTTTGTTTTGACTCTTCTCTTCAATATATCTTGTACTTAAAAGTAATGACTATTAGAAATCTATTAGAAATCAGTGTTGGTGTCAATCATGTTTTGATATTGAAATGTATAATGTTACTTTTAATTCCATATTAAAATTAATTTATATTTAAGATGTTAAACCGTTACCGTGTACAAAATAAAAGGACTCATTTTTCAGAATTTCCACTAGCATTCAGAGGACAGTGATCCTAAATTAGAGATAGTTTTTTTAAACACAAAACAAAACTGCTTGACATCTTAGCTAATGAGATAGTAACTATTTTGGTAGTAGTTCATTGTTTGCAAAAAAAAGTAACATTTGCATATTTGTTGCCATTAGCAAAGTGACTTTTTAATGGATATTAGCTTATATAAGATCATTCAGTCTATCCTGTTGAATATGAAATTAAACAACATGCTTCTATCTTACATAAATATTTATCCCACTTCCTTAAAGAACTTAAAAAGAAAAGCATTGCTTCTTCCCATGTTCTGTTAATGTAACAATTATCTTTGTAGTATTGCTGTGATCCACCCAATCTTTCTTCCTAAAGTTAAACAAAGAAACATTAGTTTAGATTTTACCCATTACAAACTCCTACTGCTTCAAACATAAACATATTTATTTACAGAACAAGACATGCAATTGCCATGTGAAGCTTAAGAATAATGAACAGGTAAACTTTAAAACCAGATACCGTAAAACCAGAAACAGTTTTAGCCTAATAGGAAGAAAATCAACTGCAGAGTACTGTTGTGGTGGTTGTTGTTAGTTGCTAAATCATGCCTTACTCTTCTGCAACCCCATGGATTTCAGCCCGCCAGGCTTCTCTATCCATGGGATTCTCCAGGCAAAATACTGGAGTGGGTTGCCTTTTCCTTCTCCAGGGGATCTTCCCCATCCAGGGATGGAACCCAGGGGTCGAACCCAGGTCTCCTGCACTGCAGGTTGATTCTTTACTGTCAAGTCACCAGGGAGGCCCATTCTTGCAGACCACACTTAAATGAGGCAA
Source organism: Giraffa tippelskirchi (assembly GCF_054371585.1). Taxonomy (NCBI): domain Eukaryota; kingdom Metazoa; phylum Chordata; class Mammalia; order Artiodactyla; family Giraffidae; genus Giraffa; species Giraffa tippelskirchi. Next base: position 149,507,979 of record NC_137279.1, read on the forward strand.
TGATTTAAAAATAGAGAAAGAGTAGTATCTAGGTTTAACTAATGGAAGAGACAGTCTTACGATCTTTGCACCATAACATAACTGGTTTCAACTTCATGAAGGCAATGGGTAAATTACAGTACCTCTTCCAAAGGAAGAAGCCTAGGAGTCTGGATATCTGTCAGCTTATTAAAACTTAGTTCATTGTTGGCAGTTGACAAGCAGAATCAAATGTGTTTTACTTACCATTCAAATGTGTTTTATTTGGCTTGCACAGTACTCAGTGCTTTAACGTTTAGAGTGTATACTAATATTTACATAGCAAGAGATTTCTCATGCAAACCAGACTTCCAGTTTTTCTTGGAAACTAAGAGATCTGGCAGTATAAGGCCAACTTATTTTCCCTTTGGTTACAACTGACTGAAGCAGGAGACCTGCTGCCTACCCTCTTTAGATAAAAACGAATTCTTCTTAGCCTAGCCAACTGCTACTACCCCAGTCACTATATTGGTATGAATTCATGTCATAACAGGTCCCTGGGTGAGACTTCCTCGGGTGATCTAAAAAGTAGGAGGAGCTATGGCCATGCTTTTCAATCACTTACAGATTGTCACATAAATGAGAAAATGAATTTACTCTAAAGGTTTCACTGAAAGCATAAGCAGAATCTCATTATGGAGTTTAGAGACAGGTTTGAAGAAAACATAAGATCAAACTGTATCATCTGAAACAGAACTATTTGGCAATAGAGATGTCCTTTTCAGAAAGAAATGTGTCCCCCTTACATTGGAGACACTCAGGCAAAATTTGGGGGGCCTATAGCATTTGTCCCCTTAGTCCTGAAAATTAATGATTCTATTTTTTTTAAATGCATTATATCTATGTGCATAAAAGTGGTACAACTTTAGTTGTTACCCAGATGCTCAACTGAAGAATTCCTTTTGTCCTGCTCTTGAAGGTCTTCTCCCTCTTTTGGATGCCATGTAGACAAAAGAAATATGATTTTTATAGGACAAAGATCATTGTTGCTCAGGATTTTCTACATTTGATCTTGAACTTGCATACGTAGTTACGTTTTCTGGCAGTTTCCCCTTTATTTTATGGCCATAGGCTATGGTAAGATGCTTATGAGCAAGAACACATTGATTTCAAACTTGTCCCATTCCTTACACAGTGAATTAAGCCTAAAAGTGATAATATTTTTTACACAAGCAGGGAACCCTTAGTCACTGAATAGAATTGTATTGTTTTTGGTAAACCATTGGAAAATAAAAAATTAAAATTCCTCCTTTAAGAGATACATAGAAAGTTATCAGCACCACTTATGAAGGCATGACTTTAAAAAATAAGAAATGGAATTTAATCAAGTCTCCAGACCTCAAGACCAGTTGACAGTTTACCAGTATGTCAGTTTATGTGGGAAACAGAAGATCAAGTTGAATATGACACAGGAAATGATCACTCTACAGTGCAACTGACCCAGTAAAGAATATGAAAAGAGAATAAGTGTGAGGAAAGCAGGAAGTGGGCTGTTACAGAAGAAAAGAAATCTAAGAGAAATCAAAATGAAATAAAATGTGTAAACATTGTCTGCATCATGATTCAAAGAAAACAAGACATTTATGAGACAAGTGAGAAGTTCTGAATAAAGACTGGGTATAAAATAATATAATAAATGATAGGTCCTATCAAGTGAGAATTTGTTGAAGAATAGGATATTCACAATTCTTGAAGTTTCACTCCACATATTATGTATTAATCACATTGATAAATCTGCTGGACACAACCTTAACCAAATGAGCAAATACAACATCATCAGTAATAGAACAAATTTACATCCTGTATCTCTTGATATACTGCATCCATGTAATATTCCTGATGAAAAAAATAAAATAGTAACTGAAATCTAGTGAGGCAGCACTCAGACAAACATAAATTGAGGGTCATTTTGTGAAAAAAAATGGCCTGAATTATTTTAAAACTTCTGGATCAAGAAAGACAAAAAAGGGGAGGATAGGGAAGGAACTTGGGAAAATACTAGATTCAGGCAGGTGAAGTGCAAAGTATGATCCATGATCGGCTCCTAATGTATAATAAAATAAATAGCTATAACGGAGAATCTTCATACAATTGAGAGATACTGAATATAAATTGTATGTATATAAACCAATTACATTAATGTTAATTTTTCTGTATGTGACCATTGTATTGTGATTATGTGGGATAAAACTTGGTTTTTAGGAGATATCAGCTGAATTGTTTCTTTTCTTTTTCTTTTTGGCTGCCCTGCTGCATGACATAAAGGATCTTAGTTCCCTGACCAGGGATTGAACTTGTGCCCCACGCAGCAGAAGCACAGAAACTAACAAGGATTTCTTTTTTCTTTTCTTCTTTTCTGGTTAATTATTCAGAAATGAGGTATCATGATGTCTGCAGCTAATTCTCAACTGATTTCAAAAGACAAAATAAGAAAGTGCTAGAATATGGGCAAGCACTCCTGAGAAAGAGAGAGAAAAACGACAAAGCAGATATGGCCACATTTTAACAATTGCTAAATCTTAGTGAAAGAAGACAAGTGTTCAATGCACTATTCTTACAAATTTTTTTCAAAAGATTTGGTATTTTTTCTAAAACTTGGGGAAATAACTACTTTTTAATTGCATAAAGCAAGCAAATTAAAAAAAGTTGTTGAGTTGCTAAGTTGTGCCCAACTTTCTGAGACCCCAAGGACTGCAACACGCCAGGCTTCCCTGTTCTTAACTCTCTAGGAGTTGGCTCAGACTCATATCCATTGAGTCAGTGATGCCATCCAACCAACTCATCCTCTGTCAATTCCATCTCCTCCTGCCCTCAATCTTTCTTAGCATCAGCTTCTTTTCAAATGACGTGGCTCTTTCTGACAAGTGACCAAAGTGTTGGAGCTTCAGTTTCAGCATCAGTCATTCCAATGAATATTCAGGACTGATTTTCTTTAGGATTGACTAGTTTGATCTCCTTGCAGTCCAAGGGACTCTCAAGAGTCTTCTCCAGAACCACAGCTTGAAATCATCAATTGTTCTGTGCTCAGACTTCTTTATGGTCCAAATCTCACATTTGTACATAATTAATGGGAAAACCATAGCTTTGACTATACAGACCTTTGTCAGCAAAGTGATGTCAGCAAAGTTGTCTAGGTTTGTCATAGCTTTCTTTCAAAGGAACAAGCATTTTAATTACATGGCTAAAGTCACCATCTGCAGAGATTTTTTTTTTTTTAATTTATTTATTTATCTATTTTTTTACTTTACAATATTGCATTGGTTTTGCCATACATTGACATGAATCCACCATGGGTGTACATGTGTTCCCCTTCCAGAACCCCCCTCCCACCCCCTTCCCCATCCCATTCCTCTGGGTCATCCCGGCGCACCAGCCCTGAGCACCCTGTATCATGCATCGAAACTGGACTGGCGATTTGTTTCACATATGATAATTTACATGCTTTAATGCCATTCTCCCATATCATCCCACCCTCACCCTCTCCCATAGAGTCCAAAATACAGTTCTATACATTTGTGTCTCTTTTGCTGTCTCACATACAGGGTTAACTTTACCGATTTACTAAATTCCATATATATGCGTTAGTATATTGTATTGGTGTTTTTCTTTCTGGCTTACCTCACTCTATATAACAGGCTCCAGTTTCATCCACTTCATTAGAACTGATTCAAATGTGATTCGAATCACATTCGATTTTGCAGTGATTTTGGAGCCCAAGAATATAAAGTCTGTCACCGTTTCCATTGTTTCCCCATTTATTTGCCAAGAAGTGATGGGAGCGGATGCCATGATCTTCGTTTTCTGAAAGCTGAGTTTTAAGCCAGCTTTTCCACTCTCCTCTTTCACCCTCATCAAGAAGCTCTTTAGTTGCTCTTTGCTTTCTGCCATTAGGGTGGTACCATCTGCATATCTGAAGTTGTTGATATTTCTCCCAGAAATCTTGATTTCACCTTGTGCTTCATCCAGCCCGGCATTTTGCATGATGTACTCTGCATATAAGTTAAATAAGCAGGGTGACAATAAACAACCTTGACATACTCCTTTCCCAATTCTGAGCCAGTCCATTGTTCCACAAAAGGTTCTAACTGTTGCTTCTTGACCTGCATACAGATTTCTCAGGAGGCAGGTAAGTACAGTGGTCTGGTATTCCCATCTCCTTAAAATTTTTTCACAGTTTGTTGTGATCCACATTTGTTGTGATCCACACAGTCAAAGGCTTTGGCATATCAATGAAGAAGAAGTATTTTTGGAATCCCCTTTTCCCATGATCAATATGGATCATGTACTGTTGAAGACTCATTTGAAGGATTTTGAGCATTACTTTGCTAGCATGTGAAATGAATGCAATTGTATGGTAGTTTGAACATTTTTTGGCATTGCCTTTCTTTGGGATTGGAATGAAAACTGACTTTATTTGATCCTGGGGCCACTCTTGAGTTTTCCATATTTGTTGGCATATTGAGTGCAGCACTTACACAGCATCATTTTAAAGAGCCTAGATAGAATTTTAAATAGCCTAGATAGAATTTTAAATAGCCTAGAGAGAATTCCATCACCTCCATTAACTTTGTTCACAGTGATGCTTCCTAAGGTCCACTTGACTTTGCACTCCAGGATGTCTGGCTCTAGGTGAATGATCACACCTTTGTGGTTATCTGGGACATTAAGATCTTTTTTGTATAGTTCTGTGTATTCTTGCCACCTCTTCTTAGTATCTTCTGCTTCTGTTAGGTCCATACCATTTTTGTCCTTTATTGTGCCCATCTTTGCATGAAATGTTCCATTCAGTTCAGTTCAGTTCAGTCGCTCAGTCGTGTCCGACTCTTTGCGACTCCGTGAATTGCAGCACGCCAGGCCTCCCTGTCCATCGCCAACTCCCGGAGTTTACCCAAACCCATGTCCATTGAGTCGGTGCTGCCATCCAACCATCTCATCCTCTGTCGTCCCCTTCTCTTCCTGTCCTCAATCCTTCCCAGCATCAGGGTCTTTTCCAATGAGTCAACTCTTCTCATGAGGTGGCCAAAGTACTGGAGTTTCAGCTTCAACATCAGTCCTTCCAATGAACATCCAGGACTGATCTCCTTTAGGATGGACTGGTTGGATCTCCTTGCAGTGCTAGGGACTCTCAAGAGTCTTCTCCAACACCACAGTTCAAAAGCATCAATTCTTCGGTGCTCAGCTTTCTTCACAGTCCAACTCTCACATCCATACATGACTACAGAAAAACCATAGCCTTGACTAGACGGACCTTTGTTGGCAAAGTAATGTCTCTGCTTTTAAATATGCTGTCTAGGTTGCTCATAAACTTCCTTCCAAGGAGTAAGCGTACTTTTAATTTCATGGCTGCATTCACCATGTGCAGTGATTTTGGAGCCCCCAAAAATAAAGTCTGATACTGTTTCCACTGTTTCCCGATCTATTTCCCATGAAGTGATGGGACCAGATGCCATGATCTTAGTTTTCTGAATGTTGAGCTTTAAGCCAACTTTTTCACTCTCCTCTTTCACCTTCATCGAGGCTCTTTAGTTCTTCACTTTCTGCCATAAGGGTGGTGTCATCTGCATATCTGAGGTTATTGATATTTCTCCTGTGTTCCATTAGTATCTCTAATTTTCTTGAAGAGATCTCTAGTCTTTTCCAGTCTATTGTTTTCTTCTATTTCTTTGCATTTTTCACTTAAGAAGGCTTTTTTATGTCTCCTTACCATTTTCTGGAACTCTGTATTCAGTTGGCTATATCTTTCTCTTTCTTCTTTGCCTTACGTTTCTGTTCTTTACTCAGCTATTTGTAGGGCCTCCTCAGACAACTATTTTGCCTTCTTGCATTTCTTTTCTTTGAGATGTTTTTGCTCACTGCTACCCTCCATAATTCTTCAGGAACTCTGTCATTATATCTAATTCTTTGAATAGATTTGTTACTTCCACTGTATAATCATAAGGGATTTGATTTAGTTTATATCTGAAAGGCCAAGTGGTTTTCCCTACTTTTTTTCAATTTAAGTCTGAATTTTGTAATAAGGGGGCACATGATCTGAGCCACAGTCAGCTCCTGGTCTTGTGCTGCTGACTGTATAGAGCTTCTCCATCTTTGGCTGCAAAGAATATAATCAATCTGACTTCAGTATTGACCATCTGGTGATGTCCATTTGTTGAGTCATCTCTTGTGTTGTTGAAAGAGAGTGTTTGCTATGACCAGTGTGTTCTCTTGGCAAAACTCTATTAGCCTTTGCCCTGCTTCAGTTTGTACTCCTCGACCAAATTTGCCTGTTACTCCAAGTATCTCTTGACTTTCTACTTTTGCATTTGAATCCTTTATGATGAAAAAGACACCTTTTTTTGATGTTAGTTCTAGAAGGTCTTGTAGGTTTTCATAGAACCATTTGACTTCAACTTCCTCAGCATTAGTGGTTGGGGTACAGATTTGAATTACTGTGATGTTGAATGGTTTGCACTGGTGAATGCTATGTTAAAAATACAAGTCCTTATCAATTTAAGATGCATATTGAACTGCTTACAGGTAAAATAATGTCTTTTGAGATTTTCTTTAAAATATTTAAGTTTAAAAAGACAGCGAGAGAATAAATAAAACAAAATTAGCAAAATTGTTAGAGATAGGTGATGAGTATGTAGAGGTTTATCCTATTTAAAAGATAATTTTCTAAATGACTCATTAAAATTTTACCATGTTCAGTTTCTTTGTTGTTGCTGCTATTGCTCATTTTAAACTATAGCTCAAGAAGCAGTTTTTGAATACAAATTTTAGTAAGTAAATAAAAATTTAGAGTCAAGTATTGGCAAGTACGTTAATTAACATATTTTCTGGCATTATTCATACATTTGTTTAAAGATAATGTTCAGCCAACTTCTGGCTGTCTTCCAGATTCAGAAGAATAAAAGATGTTGAAAGTCTTTAAGCTTGAGAGCATGCATTTTGAAAATGAGAAAGCAACATTTCGTAATTTTGAACGGTACCTTCATCTCATATAGGAAATATTCTAGTTCTAAGGTAGCATTCTGCTGATGTTAGACGGTTAGAATCAAGATTATTATCAGATGGACTTCATCATACTCACTATTTTCATACCTCTCTAAATATACCTTATCTGAAGTCAAATGCTAGGAATCAGTGAACTAAGATGGACTGGAATGGGTAAATATAACTTGTATGACAATTATATCTACTACTGTGGGCAGGAATCCCTTAGAAGAAATGGAGTAGCCATCATAGTCAACAAAACAGTCCAAAATGCAGTACTTGGATGCAATCTCAAAAACGACAGAATGATCTCTGTTCATTTCCAAGGCAAACCATTCAATATCACGGTAATCCAAGTCTATGCCCCTGTCAGTAATGCCAAAGAAGCTGAAGTTGAACAGTTCTATGAAGACCTACAAGACCTGCTAGAACTAACACCCAAAAAAGTTGTCCTTTTCATTATAGGGGACTGGAATGCAAAAGTAGGAAGACAACACCTGGAGTAACAGGCAAATTTGGCCTTGGAGTACAGAATGAAGCAGGGCAAAGGCTAATAGAGTTTTGCCAAGAGAACGCACTGGTCATAGCAAACACCCTCTTCCAACAACACAAGAGAAGACTCTACACATGGACATCACCAGATGGTCAACAACGAAATCAGATTGATTATATTCTTTGCAGCCAAAGATGGAGAAGCTCTATACAGTCAGCAAAAACAAGACCAGGAGCTGACTATGGATCAGATCATGAACTCCTTGTTGCCAAATTCAACCTGAAATTGAAGAAAGTGGAGAAAACCACTAGACCATTCAGGTGTGACCTAAATCAAATCCCTTATGATTATACAGTAGAAGTAAGAAATAGATTTAAGGGACTAGATCTGATAGACAGAGTGCCTGATGAACTATGGATGGAGGTTCATGACATTGTACAGGAGACAGGAATCAAGACCATTCCCAAGGAAAAAAATATTGAAAAAAGCAAAATGGCTGTCTGAGGAGGTCTTACAATTAGCTGTGAAAAGACAGGAAGCGAAAAGCAAAGGAGAAAAGGAAAGATATATCCATTTGAATTCAGAGTTCCAAAGAATAGCAAGGAGAGATAAAGCCGTCCTCAGCGATCAATGCAAAGAAATAGAGGAAAACAATAGAATGGGAAAGACTAGAGATCTCTTCAAGAAAATTAGAGATAACAAGGGAACATTTCATGCAAAGATGGGCTCGATACAGGACAGAAATGGTAGGGACCTAACAGAAGCGGAAGATACTAAGAAGAGGTGGCAAGAATACACAGAAGAATTATACAAAAAAGATCTTCATGACCTAGATAATCAGGATGATGTGATCACTCACCTAGAGCCAGACATCCTGGAATGTGAAGTCAAGTGGGCCTTAGGAAGCATCACTACGAACAAAGCTAGTGGAGGTGATGGAATTCCAGTTGAACTATTTCAAATCCTGAAAGAGGACGTTGTGAATGTGCTCGACTCAATATGCCAGTAAATTTGGGAAACTCAGCAGTGGCCACAGGACTACAAAAGGTCAGTTTTCATTCCAGTCCCAAAGAAAGGCAATGCAAAAGAATGTTCAAACTACTGCACACTGCACTCATTTCACATGCCAGCGAAGTAATGCTCAAAATTCTCCAAGCAAGGCTTCAACAGCATGTGAACCAAGAACTTCCAGATGTTCAAGCTGGATTTAGAAAAGGCAGAGAAACCAGAGATTAAATTTCCAACATCCATTGCATGATAGAAAAAGCAAGAGAATTCCAGAAAAATATCAACTTCTGCTTCATTGTCTATGGTATAGCCATTCACTGTGTGGATCACAACAAAATGTGGAAAATTCTTACAGAGATGGGAATACCAGACCACTGTACTTACCTGCCTCCTGATAAACCTGTATGCAGGTTAAGAAACAACGGTTTGAACCAGACATGAAACAAGGGATTGGTTCAAAATTGTGAAAGGAGTACGTCAAGGCTGCATACTGTCACTCTGCTTATTTAACTTCTATGCAGAGTACATCATGCAAAATGCTGGGCTGGATGAAGCACAAGCTAGTATCAAGTTTGTTGGGAGAAATATCAATAACATCAGATATGCAGACGATACCACCCTTACGGCAGAATGCAAAGAGGAACTAAAGAGCATCTTGATGAAGTTCGTGTGAAAGAAAAGAGTGAAAAAGCTGGCTTAAAACTCAGCTTTGAAAACACTAAGATCATGGCATCTGGTCCTATCACTTCATAGCAAATATATGGGGAAACAAAGGAAACAGTGAGAGACTTTATTTTCTTGGGCTCCAAAATCACTGTAGATGGTGACTGCAGCCATGAAATTAAGAGACACTTGCTCCTTGGAAAAAAAGCTATGACAAACCTAGACAGCATATTAAAAAGAAGAGATATTACATTGCCAACAAAGGTCAGTCTAGTTAAAGCTATGGTTTTCCAACAGTCCTGTATGGATGTTAGAGATGGATCATAAAGAAAGCTGAGCGCCAAAGAACAGATGCTTTTGAATTGTGATGTTGGAGAAGATTCTTAAGAGTCCGTTGAACTGCAAGGAGATCAAACCAGTCAATCCTAAAGGAAATCAAACCTGAATATTCATTAGAAATCCTGATGCTGAAGCTCCAATACTTTGGCCACCTGATGCGAACAGCTGACTCATTAGAAGAGACCCTCATGCTGAGAAAGATTGAAGGCAGGAATAGGGTACTACAGGGGACGAGACGATGGGATGGCATCACTGACTCAATGAAAATGAGTTTGAACAAGCTCCGGGAGATGGTGAAGGACAGGGAAGCCTGGAGTGATGCAGTCCATGGGGTCGCAAAGAGTAGAACATGACTGAAGGACTGAACAACAACAAAGATTGTGATTGTCTTTCAGAAATACTAAAAGAATTGGATATAACTTTTTTCCAATCAGATATTACACTATAAAACACTGAATAAAGAATTTTGAAAGAAGTAGATCTAGATATAGTCTTGATTTTAATTTTACAGGAAATGTAGCCTGTATAAGACAAGATTTTCTGTCAACTCTTTAAACACATCCTGTACACTATTCAGCTGATATTTTCTTTTTTTTCCCTTTCCTGACATATAGTTAGAAGCTGTCCCAGATTGGAAAAGACATTTTTGTGTTCTCTGTACATCCAGCTCAGAGACAAGAGATGTATAAAATATCTATTGATAAAAGAAAACAAATAATTAATAACAAAAGCTAAGACATTTTATGAGAAAGACATATAATGTCATAACATATAATTCAAGGTTTTACAGATTATGTCTCTACACTTCCAACATTTCCAGGTAAATATTTTTTTTTAATTAATTATCTGTAACTTTTGTTCACATGATGGCTTCCCTGATAGCTCAGTTTGTAAAAAATTTTCCTGCAATGCAGGAGACCCCGGGTTGATTCCAGGGTCAGGAAGATCTGCTGGAGAAGGGATAGGTTATCCACTCCAGTATTCTTGGGCTTTCCTTGTGGCTCAGCTGGTAAAGAATCCGCCTGCAATGGAGAAGACCTAGGTTCAGTCCCTGAGTTGGGAAGATCCCCTGGAGAAGGGAAAGGCTACTCACTCCAGGATCCTGGCCTGGAGAATTCCATGGGCTGTATAGTCCATGGAGTCACAAAGAGTCGGACGTGACTGATTGACTTTCATTTTCTTTTTGTTCATATATTGGTGATTATGCAGATATTTCCTCAGATCTAGTCTATAGCAATTACTGTTTTTGAAAGATTATGATGGAAATCAATATTCAAAAGTAAGTACTATGTGTATTCTAAGATTAAACATTTTAGGAATTTTTTATCTTCTCTTTTATAACATCTTTGCCAAAATTTCCCTTCATTATTGCATAAAATCAAGATCTTGATGATGTTAAATTATTTGTGGGTTAACTCTAAAATACATCCTTGTAGAGGTCAGTTTTCATTCCAATCCCAAAGAAAGGCAATGCCAAAGAATGCTCAAACTACCACACAATTGCACTCATCTCACATGCTAGTAAAGTAATGCTCAAAATTCTCCAAGCCAGGCTTCAGCAATACGTGAACCGTCAACTTCCAGATGTTCAAGCTGGTTTTAGAAAAGGCAGAGGAACCAGAGATCAAATTGCCAATATCCACTGGATCATCGAAAAAGCAAGAGAGTTCCAGAAAAACATCTATTTCTGCTTTATTGACTATGCCAAAGCCTTTGACTGTGTGGATCACAATAAACTGTGGAAAATTCTGAAAGAGATGGGAATACCAGACCATCTGACCTGTCTCTTGAGAAACCTGTATGCAGGTCAGGAAGCAACAGTTTGAACTGGACATGGAACAACAGACTGGTTCCAAATAGGAAAAGGAGTACATCAAGGCTGTATATTGTCACCCTGCTTATTTAACTTATATGCAGAGTACATCATGAGAAATGCTGGGCTGGAAGAAACACAAGCTGGAATCAAGATTGCCGGGAGAAATATCAATAACCTCAGATATGCGGATGACACCACCCTTATGGCAGAAAGTGAAGAAGAACTAAAGAGCCTCTTGATGAAGGTGAAAGAGGAGAGTGAAAAAGTTGGCTTAAAGCTCAACATTCAGAAAACTAAGATCATGGCATCCGGTCCCATCAGTTCAGTTCAGTTCAGTCGCTCAGTTGTGTCCGACTCTCTGCGACCCCATGAATTGCAGCACGCCAGGCCTCTCTGTCCATCACCAACTCCCGGAGTCTACCCAAACCCATGTTCATTGAGTCGGTGATGCCATCCAACCATCTCATCCTCTGTCGTCCCCTTCTCCTCCCGCCCCCAATCCTACCCAGCATTAGGGTCTTTTCCAATGAGTCAACCCCTCGCATGAGGTGGCCAAAGTATTGGAGCTTCAGCTTCAACATCAGACCTTCCAATGAACATCCAGGATTGATCTCTTTTAGGATGGATTGATTGGATCTCCTTGCAGTCCAAGGGACTCTCAAGAGTCTTCTCCAACACCACAGTTCAAAAGCATCAATTCTGCGGCGCTCAGCTTTCTTCACCGTCCAACTCTCACATCCATACATGACCACTGGAAAAACCATAGCCTTGACTAGATGGACTTTTGTTGGCAAAGTAATGTCTCTGCTTTTAAACATGCTGTCTAGGTTGGTCATAACCTTCCTTCCAAGGAGTAAGCGTCTTCTAATTTCATGGGAAATAGATGGGGAAACAGTGGAAACAGTGTCAGACTTTATTTTTGGGGGCTCCAAAATCACTGCTGATGGTGATTGCAGCCATGAAATTAAAAGTCGCTTACTCCTTGGAAGGAAGATTAAGGCCAACCTAGATAGCATATTTAAAAGCAGAGACATTACTTTGCCAACAAAAGTCCGTCTAGTCAAGGCTATGGTTTTTCCAGTGGTCATGTATGGATGTGAGAGTTGGACAGTGAAGAAAGCTGAGCACCGAAGAATTGATGCTTTTGAACTGTGGTGTTGGAGAAGACTCTTGAGAGTCCCTTGGACTGCAAGGAGATCCAACCAATCCATCCTAAAAGAGATCAATCCTGGGTGTTCATTGGAAGGTCTGATGTTGAAGCTGAAACTCCAATACTTTGGCCACCTCATGCGAAGGGTTGACTCATTGGAAAAGACCCTAATGCTGGGTAGGATTGGGGGCGGAAGGAGAAGAGGACGACAGAGGATGAGATGGTTGGATGGCATCACCGACTCGATGGACATGGGTTTGGGTGGACTCCGGGAGTTGGTGATGGACAGAGAGGCGTGGCATGCTGCAATTGATGGGGTCACAAAGAGTCGGACACGACTGAGCGACTGAACTGAACTGATTACCCAAAAGCCACAAATAATCTTATAAATATAATTTAAATAATCATTTAGAAAATGATTATTTAGAAAAAGTATTTTATAGATATTGTTAGTCATTAAATGTTAAAACTGGTGTGGATTTTGACATAAATAATGCTACACTGAAAAATAAAAAGCCTTGGTTTGAAGCCATCTCCTTCACAGTTCACAAATATATTTCCATTAGTAATTCCATAAGTAACTCTAGATGTTCAAGAAGATACCTCAATATAAGAATAACTCTATTTTCACATTTGTTAGAATGACAAGAATAATGAGTGCATATACAATCCTAACATGGATTCATGTTTTTAATAATTTTAAAACAATACAGGTTTAGATTTTCTAAATGTTTAGCATCTGTCTGTATCTTCCTTTTTTGTTTTAAAGAAGCTATTAAATTTACATTTGTAGCTCAAAAGTGAATCATGTACAGGGAATGAATATGTTGACTAAGGTTCCAAATATTTCCAATCAAATAATGACCTTAATCTTACAGGAGAGAGACACTGGGTTCCATGGAAGGGCTTGAGATTCTCTTCCTAAAGATTTTCTCCTCCATGTGAGCAAATAATTTTGCTATCATTTTCTTTTCCTTTTTCTTTTCCTACTCCTAGCCCTCTATGACCAAGATTGTAGAAGGTACTTTTCCCCCCAGTTTTGAATATCATAGGAGAAATAGAAAGGTAATAAGAATACTTGTGTATTTTCAGTTCAGTTGCTTAGTCATGTCCGACTCTGCAACGCTGTGGACTGCAGCATGCCAGGCTTCCCTGTCCATCACCAACACCTGGAACTTGCTCAAACTCATGCCCATCAAGTCAGTGATGCCATTCAAGCATCTCATCCTCTGTCGTCCCCTTCTCCTCCTGCCTTCAATTTTTCCCAGTATCAGGGTCTTTCCCAATGAGTCAGCTCTTTGCATCAGATGGCCAAAGTGTTGGAGTTTCAGCTTCAGCAGCAGTCCTTCCAATGAATATTCAGGACTGATTTCCTTTAGAATTAACTGGTTTGATCTCCTTGTATTTTCATGTGTCCCCAAATGGTTGAACATTACGACAGCTGCTTCAAGCCTCTTCAGGGTAAAAAAGCAAAACAAAAAATCATTAATGTCCATTCCAAATTCTCTAGATCCTCCAGAAGAACCAAAATCTAACAGAATCAGAAAACAATATCTATGATAATACTATTTTATTTAGGACATCCACATTTAATCCATCTGTTCAAAACAAATTTTACTGAAATTTACTATGAGCTACATATTCTACTGAGTTTCCCTGATAAAGAATCCACCTGCCAATGCAGGAGATGCAAATTTGATCCCTGGGTCAGGAAGATCTCCTGGAAAAGAAATGGCAACCCGCTCCGGTACTTTTGCCTGGGAATCCCTTGCACTAGGACTACATGGGAGACTACAGTTCATGGGATCGCAAAGGGTTCGACATGACCCTGTTTTTTAGCAACTAAACAACAACAACACATACTTTATTAGACACTAAAATAAGAGCTGGTGCACAACACATCTGTAGTCTTGGTCCTTGGGAAATTCAAAATCTGGGAAGAGAGTTCACACTTAACTAATAAAAACAGGTGAGATGCACATTAGAAAGTAAGGGTGAAGATTGCTAGGGATGTGTACACACAGTGGATTAATGTAGTCCAGAGGTGGGATTAGCTGAAGAACTGAGATATAAGGGGAAAGGCTAGAGGATAAGTAGAATATTGCTGGGGGAAGGAGTGGAAGCATAATAAAATCTGGAGATTATAATTAATGGTAAGACACTCTGTCAGGAACCATGAGAAAGTTAAAATATTTTGTCATTTACCAAAACAAACACAACCTCTTTTATTAGCCTCTGTTCATTAAATCATATACTCAATGAAACATAATAACTGAAAGACCAAGTACAACCATGTATCTCTAAGCCCTAACACTGACTAAGAGGGAAAATGCAGTAGAGCAATGATAATGTGGTATTGATATATTTCTGCAACTAACAATATCTTTTTTTACTAATATTCTGAATAATGCCAAAATAGTTGAATTTTGACAATTCCAAGTATATTTAATTACCAATTTTGCTTTAAATAAAGCTTAATTACTTGACTTTCTAGTATTTTTTTATCTGGAAATTAATCACATGAGACCATTCTATATGGAAAAGTTGACCTATTCTTTGAGAGGAACAGTAACCGAACTACACATATAAGCATTCATGGAGAGTGAAAGTTGAAATTATTTTGATCTTTTTAATTAGATATTTTTTGAAACTGGACAACTTTAATGTTTTGTGTCTTGAATTTAATTCATTTAAGATTGTTTGTTTACATAGCAGCTCCTTCTGCAATGAAAGCTAATGATATTTTCAAAACTGCATTTTAAATCTTAACAACATAAAATGTTACTTATGGTAATATTTTATTTTTAATATTAAAAAACATTTTATTGAAGTAATACAGATTTTTTAAAATAAGCAAATCATAAGAACATGATTCAAGAAATTGTTACAAAGTGTATATTTCCATAGACTCATTAATCAGGTCAAGAAATAGAGCATATGGCTTAAAACTCAACATTCAGAAAAATAAGATCATGGCATCTGGTCCCATCACTTCATGGCAAATAGATGGGGAAACAGAAGAAACAGTGAAAGACTTTATTTTGGGGGGCTCCCAAATCACTGCAGATGATGACTACAGCCATGAAATTAAAAGACGCTTGCTCCTTGGAAGAAGAGCTATTACCAAGCTAGACAACATATTAAAAAGCAGAGACAATACTTTGCCAACAAAGATCTGTCTAGTCAAGGCTATGGTTTTTCCAGTAGTCATATATGGATGTGAGAGTTGAACTCTAAAGAAAACTGAGGGCCAAAGAATTGATGGTTTTGAACTGTGGTGTTGGAGAAGACTCTCGAGAGTCCCTTGGGCTGCAAGAAGATCCAACCAGCCTATCCTAAAGGAGATCAGTCCTGAATATTCATTGGAAGGACTGATGCTGAAGCTGAAACTTCAATACTTTGGCCACCTGATGCGAAGAGCTGACTCATTTGAAAAGACCCTGATGCTGGGAAAAATTGAAGGTGGGAGAAGGGGACAACAGAGGATGAGATGGTTGGATGGAGTCACTGACTCAAAGGATATGAGTATGAATAAACTCCGGGAGCTGGCGATGGATAGAGAGGCCTGGCGTGCTAAAGTCCATGGGGTTGCAGAGTCAGATACAACTGAGAGACTGAACTGAACCCCAGAAATGCCACACAGACGATTCTCAATCATTACCATGCCATCTTTCCCAAAGGTAAGTGATCATTCTGACTTCTAAAATACTGATTGATCACTCATGCTTGTTTTTAAACTTCATTTATACTGAAGCACACAATATGATAACTGATAATAATAAAAATATGAAAGATCAAGGCTTGTAGTATATAGATTAAACTATTCTTATAGGACTATCTGTAGCCTTAAAATGTATTTTTATTTTTTTAAATGCATTTTTAAAAGGCCTAAAAATCAACATTCTAACTCTCTCCCTCAAAAAGTTTAAATAAGAGAAAATTAAGCACAAAGATAACAGAAAAATGTAATATTAAAGACATCAGAAATTAATATAACAGAATATTTATAGAAAATAGAAAAGATCAATAAAGCCAAATGTTGATTTGTTGAAAAGTCTAATAAAATTGATAAAATCTTGATGAAAATAATTAAGAAAAATAAAAGTCATTAAGTAAACAACATTAGGAGCTTAGACAAAAAAAGAACATCACTATAAATCTTATGGAGATAAAAAAAGCTAAAGAAATTTTTTAAAAATGAAGTATAATTGACCAACAACACTATTTAGTTCCAGGTGCATGACATGATTTGATATTTCTACACATTACAAAATGAACACCAGGGTAAGTCTAGTTACCATCTGTCGCCATACAAAAATATTGCAGTATTATTTACTCTATTCACCATGCTGTACATTTCATCCTGTTAACTACTTATTTTTTCATTGGGAGCTTGTACCTCTTAATCTCTCACATCTATTTCAATCACCTTCTCACCCCTCTTTCCTTTGGAAACCACTTATTTTTTCTTTGTATCTATGAATCTGTTCCTCTTTTGTTGCTTGTTCTTTTGTTTTGTTTTTTAGATTCCACATAAAAACTAAGTCATCAGTACTTGTCTTCTCTGTTTGACATTTCATTTAGCATAATATCCTTTAAGTTCATCAATGTTGTCACAAATGTCAAGATTTCATTTTTATGGCTGAGTAATATTCCACTGTGTTGTTGCTGTTGTTTAGTCACACAATCATGTCTGACTCTTTGTGACACCGTGGACTGTAGCCCACCAGGCTCCTCTATCCATGGAATTTCCAAGGCAAGAATACTGGAGTGGATTGCCATTTCTTTCTCCAGGGGATCTTTCTGACCCATGGGTCAAAACCTGTATCCCTGCATCGGCAGGCAGTTTCTTTACATTGAGTCACCAGGGAAGCCTATGTATGTGTGTGTATTCATACATAAATAACACATCTTCTTTATCCATTCATCTATGAGTGAACACATAGATTGTTTCCATATCTTGGCTATTGTAAATAATGCTGCTACGAAGATAGATGAGTCTGTATCTTTTCAAATTAGTGTTTTTGGTTTGTTTGGAAAAATACCCAGAAGAATTGCTAACCATATGGTAGTTCTATTTTTAATTTTTAGAGGAATCTCCATACTGTTTTCCATAGTACCTGCACCAATTTACATTCCCACCAACATTGCACCAGGATTCTCTTTCCTCCACATCCTCAACAACACTTATTATTTGTTGTTTTCCTGATAATAGTCATTCTGACAGGTGTGAGGTGATAAGTCATTGTGGTTTTGGTTTGCATTTCCCTGATAATTAGTAATATTGAGCATTTTTTCATGTGTCTGTTGGTCAGTATATGACTTCTTTGGAAAAATGCCTTTTCAGGTCCTCTACTCATTTTTTAATCAGGTTATTTGTTTTAGTTTTCTGAGTTCATTGTACATTTTGAATATTAACCCTTTATCAGACACATTGTTTGCAAAAATGTTCTCCCATTCAGTAGGTGGCCTATTCATTTTTTGATAGATTCCTTTGCTGCACAAAAGCTTTTTAGTTTGATATAGTCCCATTTGTTTATTTTTGCTTTTGCTTTCCTTGCCTGAGGAGATACATCCTGATAAATATTGCTAAGATGGATGTTGAAGAGTTTACAGTCCATGTTTTCTTCTAGGATTCTTACAACTTCAGGTTTTACATTTAAGTCTTAAAGCCATTTTGAGTTTATTTTTGCATGTGGTATGAGAAGGTAAACCAGTTTGGTTCTTTTGCATGTAGCTGTCCAGTTTTACCAACTCCATTTACTGAAGGGGCAGTCTTTTTCCCAGTGTATATGCTCACTTCCTTTGTCATAGATTAAACAACCACATAAGTATTAAGTCATGTCTGAGCTCTCATTTCTGTTCCATTGATTTATGTTTCTGTTTTTGTGCCAGTATCATGCAGCTTTGACTACGAGAATGTTGTAGTTTAGTTTTATATACATAAAGAAATATTGTGAACAACTTTGTGCAATTGTGTTTTTATCATTTACAAATTATCTAAGTACAAACAAGAATAATCAAAATAGTTATTTTTAATTATCTGAAAGACTTGAATACTATAATTTGATATTTTTCTCATTGATACTAAGGGCTAAAACCAGAAACTGTGAAAGAAAACAATATGAAATATATTTACGCTTACTCTGAGAATATAAAGAAATCACATGCTTCATCAGAGAAAGTATCCCCATCTAGGTTGGAAAGCCTGAGAGGGATGTGCTTAGTCACTAAGTCATGTCTAACTCTGTGACACCATGGACTGTAGCCTGCCAGACTCTGTCCATGGGGATTCTCCAGGCAAGAATACTGGAGTGGATTGCCATGGCCTT
The DNA here is from genome assembly GCF_054371585.1 of Giraffa tippelskirchi. Taxonomy (NCBI): domain Eukaryota; kingdom Metazoa; phylum Chordata; class Mammalia; order Artiodactyla; family Giraffidae; genus Giraffa; species Giraffa tippelskirchi. The sequence goes on from NC_137279.1 coordinate 149,526,773, forward strand.
CTCTAGAGGATCTTCCCAACCCAGGAATCGAATTCTGCATTGCTGGCAGATTCTTTACTGTCTGAGCCACCAGGGAAGCCCCAAGGTTGGAAAGCCTGAGATAAATAATCAAGTTCATAATATTTTTGCAATTATTAAGTTCTGAGAAGCTGATAAAAGCTTTGGACACTCTTTACAAATGAACACATATATGGATAAGATATAGAATTTAACATCAGGAAGCCTCTTTATGGACTCATCAGTTAGAAAGACCAATGGTAGAAGACATCAATTATCAGGTGAAGAAATGAAGCTTTAAGATACGTATCTACTCTAAGGTAATTCTCACATTCTAAATAAATGGATAAATAACATCTAAATGCTATTCTATATTGCTGAAAGGCAACAGATGAATGATTTAGTTATCCTATCATATTAGTACCTGCCCTATTTAAATATAATCCAGAATGTTCTCAAAGAATAACTGAAACACTATTTTACTAAGAATTATTTATATTAATATCCTGGTGGTCTCTCGAATAATAGTACTGCCCAAGACTGAATAATCCTTGATTTCCACTGAATCTTCATGGCAAAGGGTAAAATCGAATAAATATAATTAGTAATGCAAACATGTCCCCTTGAAGTTTAAAAAACACTTTTAGAAACAGTTTGAAATTATTGTGCCTGCTTAATCAAAACTAAAATACAAAGACTAGGCCAGCTACAATCTTCCAAATTTATGGTCATCAGAAAGAAAGTTGTAGTATATTTCAACTGTGAAAGCAGCCACAAAGCAAAAATCAACATGTATTTAAAAGAGAAATTGTTAAGAAGAAAAAAAGCAACCAATATCTAGAGTGATCAGTCTTATTCATAACCAGGTTAAAAATATCTAGCAGGAATGTGTGTTCTCGATGAGTATTCCAAGTAAATGGAGGCATATTCGAAAAGAATTTCTGTAAGATTTTTTTACAACGGGATGCTGCAAAATCTTGGGCTTCCTGGTAGGGCTCAGCAGTAAAGAATACACCTCCAATGCAAGAGCCATAGGAGATGCGGACTCTATCTATGGGATGGGAAGATCCCCTGGAGAAGGGAATGGCAATCCACTCTAGTATTCTTGCCTGGAGCATCACATGGACAGAGGAGTCTGGCTGGCTACAGTCCATAGTGCCACAAAGAGTTGGACACCACTGAAGCAACTTAGCATGACGCTGTGAAACCTTATTCCAAAAACTAGAAATTTCAACTGTAACATACATGATTTTTTCTTTCCTTATGTAGATTTCAGTATGTGTGCAAAAAGTAGAATCCTAAATACACACAGCACTTGCTTTTGTACATTTACTGTGTCTGACCTTTGTACCACATGAGCTTATAATTTAATTATATGATGGTACTAGCAAGACTACAAAATAAAATCACTCAATAGTAAAACATACATACAATATAATGTTGCACACTGTGAAGTATAGCCAATATTACCCAGTATGACTCCTCAAGCATTTGAGAAACCATTCAACAGAATTACAACTTTTGAGAGCAGATATTTTTAAGAGCAAATAAGGTCAAAATTTCATTAAAGGACATGAAACACAGCCTGGAATTATTAATCAATATAGGCTATAAATCCTGTAACAATAGCTCTTAGAAGTTAAAGCAAACATTTACTTAACATTTCACTTAAAATAGATCAAAATAATAATAGAATTATTTGAGTTCTGCCAAATGACTTCATTCCAGATATTTCAGCGAAAGAACAATGGCATGTAAAAGGTCTTAAATTTGTACTTTAATAAAGATTTCAAAGTACTTTGGAAATAAAGAGTATGCTATAGAATGAAGGAAATACATACTGACTTTGGCTTCCAGTGTAATACTTTTACAGGGGAAACCAAGATTTCTCAGTAAACAGGTCTGAATTAAACATCTTACATGTTGTTTCTTATCTATTTTTGCTAGAATAACAAACCATTCCAAAGCTTAATGACTTAGAACAACAGGAATGTATTATTTTCATGCTTCTGAAGTTGACTGGGTTCTTTTTCTGTTCCACATGGGTCCACTGGGGGCACTCTGAGGTTGCGCTCAACTAGACAAGTTGGGCTAGAAGGTTCAAGAATGCTTCTCTTATTACTTATTTGGTCCTTGGAGTTGACTACTCCAGTCAACTCAGTTACTCTCATTGTTGTCAGCACTTCATGTGATGTTGCATCCTCCAGGGCTTCGTTACAAGACCTCTCTCCAGCAGGAGAGCTAAGACTAACTTATACAATGGATCCTAAGTTCCAGAAGGGAGAATTCTAAGAGGAAAAGCCTCCGTGCAGAGGTCCATATACACGTCAAATCTCTGCCTGCATCACTTTGGCAACTGTCTCATTGACCAAAACTCTGATATGACCAAACCCAGCATCGTTGTATGAGGGCATTACAAAAGACATAAATGTGAGAGGAGAGGGCATATTTATTGCTTTTTCTCAACATAATAGCCTCCATATAGGATATATTTTTTACATGTACATAGACTCTATGAGCAAAGAAGGAAATGGCAACCCACTCTAGTACTCTTGCCAGGAAAATCCCATGGACAGAGGAGCCTGGTAGGCTACAGTCCATGGGGTCTCACAGAGTCAGACATGACTGAGCGACTTCACTTTCACTTTTCACTTTCATGCATTGGAGAAGGAAATGGCAACCCACTCCAGTATTCTTGCCCGGAGAATCCCAGGGACAGAGGAGCCTGGTGGGCTGCCTAGACGGGGTCGCACAGAGTCAGATGCAACTGAAGTGACTTAGCAGCAGACTCTATGAGATTAAATTTCTATATTACTGCATCTTTTGTGATAAAGAGAAAAATATCCTGCTATCAGTTTACATCTCAAACAAAAACAATTCCATAAATATGAAATATTGCAGGTGAAAATCACTTCATTTTTAAAGACACAATCATCAGTTTTTAATGTAGTAAATATGTCTAAATCAACTGTTAAAGTGAATTTTTAAAAATAACAAAAATCAACTACCACATGTGCATTCTGTAAGAATCATTTTCCCAAACACTTAGAACCAGATTTTCTCCCTCCTAAAAAATAGTTTCTAAGCTAAAAGAAGGCCCAAATTAACATAGCCAGGGTTTTAAAAAGCTCATTCACTCAAAAAGGCTTCTTGTTGTTGTTTATGAGAACTGCAAATAATAATAACAATATGCATAAAAATGAAAAGTAAATGAAGCATAGTGACTGATGATTCCACTGAAAACAACCAAACATCAAAAAATCATTTTAAATGCACTGATAAACTTAAAAGAGCATTAAGTACAATCAGACCAAAAATTAAGCAAAGGAAGGAACTGTGAACTAAAAATGGCACCTGTCATCTGCCTCTACAAGGATTAACTCACTAGCCACTACATTTGCTGATCTTCAACATACCCTGAAAGGAGTTCAGGGTAGAGATCAGGAATGAGGCACTCTGTGCTCTGGGAAAAACTGGCAGAACAGACCTTTCAGATAGATATTTTCAGGAGAAGATTTTATGAACCCAAATTCTTGCATCCTCTAATATCTAGAAAAACGTTAAAATCCTTAATGATGATATCTGTTCTTCGTGACTAGCAGCAAGCCTCTGTGAAAATGTGTGCTTGACTCCAGGTATGCCCCCTTCACTAACATACAATACTGATTTCTCTCCTTGCTTCTTTGGAATCAGTACCTTAGAGTTGTCTGAGATTTTGTCTCCCGGGCTGTAGTCTTTCTCTTGCCCCACGTTAAACAACTCACGACTCTCATATTACGCTTTCTTTTTTCCAGTCAACATAACCAAGATAACTTTCTGAGTACTTTATTCAACCTTTTCTTGAGGTCGTTTGATGAATGAGGTGAACTTAAACTTTAATCTTTAAGGCCACTGGGGGCCTTGAGAACAGTAAACAAAGCCTGTGGGTCTGCTCCTTCATTATAGGAGTGAAGGTAAAATAAATCAACCCTTACTCAAGAATACTGTAAGGAAAGTTGTTTGCCTTGAATTTTGGTACTAAATAGTCAGGGAAAATATCTCATTTGAGAATTCCTAACCCCAAAACATTTCCTCAAAGTGGATTTGGCATGAAAATTCATACTACAGGAGCTGAAAAAATTTCATGTGAAGAATTTAATATAGTAACCCTAGATTAATGCCCCAGGTTCCTGGAAGAAGCAAATTCTAGTGTACTCTAGAGAAACCCCATCTTCCTCCTAGAACTCAAAAGATTTTCACAGATAAACTTTCAAAACATGTAAGTTCAGAGTCAAACATGGAAAGAAGACAAAGTACTATGAGTGAGAGACAGGTGACAAAGTCACATTGCAAAATACCCAGAAAGAGTTCTGATATTATAATTATCAGAGTCTAAATAAATGAAAGGAATTGAAAGGCAAAGATTGGCAATGAAACTTTAAAATGTGACTAATTAAGTTTAAAGTAATAATTAAAATTCCTGCAAAAGGTAACTATATTTGTTACATTAAAAAATCAATATATTTACAGGAAAGTAGATATAACTGAATTTGAATAGTGATCATAAGATAGTATTGGGGATGCATAGATAACATGATTAGAAATGTGAAAGAGAGGTTAGAAGACATGAAGAGTCTAATGTGTGACAATTCTGAGTTTCAGAATGAGAGGAGAGAATGAGGCAGCAGCAATACTGGAAGAGATAATTGCTGAGACGGTCCTGAACTGATAAAAACATCAAATATACAGACCTTAGAGGCTCCATGAATCCCAAGCAAGAGAAATAAAAACAAAGCTCAAACCAAGAGAGAGAGAAAATAAGGCAAGAATTAAGTGATTAAAACATCAGTAAGAAAAAGTCTGACTCCCTTTTTTATGTTTGTCTGTTGACGGCTTTCAAGTCCCACATCTGTGTAAGCTAAGAAAGCCCAAATGCTCTCTCCCTTGGTATCAGCATGAAGTTCGAACTATGCAGTTCCAGCCCTTATTCACAATAAAAGCCTAGTCAGTCTTTTTTCTCTGCTCCTTTAGAACATTTTTAGATCATCCTTGGAGTGTACCCTGCTCTCTTCAGAAAGTCTCATCATGTGAGTGATAAACTGATTCACATCTTCTTGGGGGCATATGTGGCGTCATCAGCCTCAATATCTGAACTAAATCTGGGGTGAGTGTTTATGTTGCTTATAGCAATGCTGGCAAGTTTATGCTTGAAGCTGTGCTGGATTGTGCCGCACTTATAAAAGCCGACTAAACCTCTGTTTAGATTTAACCAATTGGCTCAGTTAGATCAAACTGCCATAACAAAATGCCATAGATTTAAGCAACAGAAATTTATTTTTCACAGTTCTGGAGTCTGGGAAGTCCAAGATCAATGTGCCAGCCAATTTGGTTCCTGGTGAGAGCTCTCTTCCTGGACTGCAGATGGTTATCTTTTCCCTGCTTACTTGGGAAGAGAGAGAGAGAGAAAGTGAGCTCTGTAGTAGCTCTTTATAAGGACACCAATCTTTGGGATCAGGGCTCCACCTTCATGACCTCATTTAATCTTAATTATCTCCTATAAATGCCTTATTTCCAAATAAAGTCACAAATGAGGGTTGGGGCTTTAACACATGAATTTGGGGAAGACACAAATTTTCAATTCACTATACAAACCTAACTTGGAAGTTTTTGCTTAGAGACAGGACCAACCCAGGAATTGAACCCAGGAGTCCCAACTCAGGAATCGAACCTGCATCAACAGACGGATTCTCTACTGCTGCCCCACCAGGGAAGCTCATCAACCAGGTGTTAGTCCCTTTCTATAGAATGTTCGGACTTCCCTGGTGGCTCAGATGGTAAAGCATCTTCCTACAATGTGGGAGACCTGGGTTCAATCCCTGGGTCAGGAAGATCTCCTGGAGAAGGAAATGGCAACCCACTCCAGTATTCTTGCCTGGAAAATCCCATGGACAGAGGAGCCTGGTAGGCTATAGTCCATGGGGTCGCAAAGAGCTGGACACGACTGAGCGACTTCACTTTCTTCCTATAGAATGTTCAGGGGAAAGACTGATGCCCTGTGCACTATGTAAGCCCACTGGCTGATGGCTCATGTGGAAGAAGAACAATTGCAGTGCAGCATGCTGAGGTTATACTACTAAAAGTAAATCCTCACTGTGCTGTGCTGTCCTCAGTCACTTAGTCATGTCTGACTCTTTGCAACTCCATGAACTTAACCTACCAGGCTCCTCTGCCCAAGGGATTTTCCAGGCAAGAATACTGGAATGGGTTGCCATTTCCTACTCCAAGGAATCTTCCCAACCCAGGGATCAAATCTGCATCACCTGCATTGGCAGGTGGATTCTTTACCATTGCATCACCTGGGAAGCCCCAAATGGCTCACTAGGCTCTTACATAATACCACTGTTACTGCCTACTAGCTATGCTTTTGTCACAATAAAGATCCTGATCCTCAGGGATATAGGGAGCACAGCATCCCTGTGGAACAGCCACTGACTTAACATTGGTGAAGTTTCCTGACTCTAACAATACTGATTTGAGGCTCTCTGGAAGTTCAGTTCAGTTGCTCAGTCATGTCCAACTCTCTGTGACCCCATGGGCTCTCTGGAAGAAGAAACATAAATGCAAGAAGAGTAGAGAGGACATCCCTCTCCTTGCTGAAATATATACAGCTAGTAGCCATCAAAAAAGGCAAGATAAAAAGCCTGAATATAGGGTGAAAAAAATGAAAACAGAGGTTCAAAATTTGTCCCAATTGAAAACCCCAAATTCACTAAAAGGATTTATGCACAAAAAATATAAAAGGGTGCCGATTTGCATTTTGCCTCTATGACAGGTTCTAAATTAACTTTAATATCTGCTGAAATTAATCAGTTGGCAAACCTTTGTGGCCTTCATCATTATGGAGACTGAAATTAAAGTTATTCCTAGAGATCCCACTAAATTTAAACAAGGTACCCCTATAATATTATGGGAGTTACTAAACATAAAATAGAGGATAAACAGGTATGCCTTACCTTAGCCACTGGAACTACTGCCTTGCCTCAATTCCCTATAGTCATTGTGCCCAATTTTCTAAAGTATCCCATAGTGGTCATGGCTGCTCTGAATCAATGAGCAATAAATTAAAATTAAATTAAGTCTTTGGCACTTAAAATTGACTTGATAAAATGAGACCCTAGGGACCTTTCCCCAAGATAAAACAGTTCATACAACCCAATATAAATTAAAATAGGGGCTTCAAGGATTGAAACCCATTATATAAAACCTACTTAGAGAAGGGGTGAATATTGCCACTGTTTCCCTATTAACAGCCCTGCTTTTAAACCTGCAAAGAGTGAATGGCACCTCATAGTGGATTAATGTAATGTTAATGCTGTAGTCACACCAATTAAGCGCCCCCCCCATACCCAGTACTATCAAAAGTACTGACCCCATCCAACCAGCAACTGGTAAATAATTTACAGTAATATTTGTCTAATATTTTCAGTGTCTACTTCAATAACCCCTCAAATGCAGTTTGTTTTCATCTTATAAGGGACACAATACTGTATCTTATCTGGTTACTCATGGGCTACCTCAACATCCTTGTGATTGTTCATAATTTTGCAGGTACAATCTTAACTGTATCCAACTTTATCCAGGAGTACAAGTTATGTCATCACACTGATAACATCCTTCTCCAAGGAGATTAATTTGATACATTAATTCAGAACATATAAATACTCCCCAAGGGTTTCACAAAAATAACATGGGTCATTGTTCCATACATAGTACAAGTCCTCCCAACTTTAGCTAAATTTCTGAAAATTATTTGATAAATTGAGAGCTGCTCCAGCCCTGACACTATCAAGAAAGAGCTATGGACCTTCTCAGTACCCATGATGTTAAAACAAAGTTAAGATCTTGTATGCTTGGGGTTCTGGAGACAACATATTCCTCATTTACAGATCCTACTGTTACACACAAATCAGCTCACTATAAATAGAACATCCTACAACAAAAGGCTCTAGGATCTGTCCAAATTACAATATAATAGGCACTTCCATTAGTGTACCCCAAAGACTCCTTCATTCTAGGGGCTTTAGCATCCTCCTCCCATTCTTCTTAGAGTCCCTGTTCCAACCATGATGCTCATAAGTTGCCCACTGGCTTCTGGTACAAGAAATTGCCCTTATTGGCAATATATCATATCCATTAAAGTGGCTGCACACTGAGTTCCCCTGAAAGCAAGAGGCTCTTCAGGACCTGAGTCTATGGCAGCTTTCAGGACCTCAGGAAGCTTCATACCCAGCTGCCCAAAATGCATTGGGTCATGGAAACAAGTACCCCATGAACTCTGCAGAGCCATAGAAGTTTTCCTTCTACAAGATAGAGCCATACCTGGGCCCTCTGGTTTATCACACCTGTACGAGTGAGAGAGAGGATGGGAGGAGAAAGTACTGTCCTGTCCTCAGTCCCTTGCCAAATGACATGATGACAGAGGAAGTCAACTTCTTCTTCACCCTTTAGACTCCCAAGGAGCTCCTTGGTATCAAGAATGTGCACCAAAGGGAGTTTATATAAGAGGGTTAGAAGAGCCACCACACGTGAGACCAAGCTTGCAGGAGAGATGCTGCTTTTTATCCTTTAACTTCATGTTCTACATCCAGAAAGGAACCAAGAGTCAGCAAAACCAGCTGAATCTCAGTCAGCCATATTGACATAGGATACCCTGGCCAACAGTCTGCCTCATTTGTACAATTTTACCAACTTCTGAATCTCATACAGTTGACAACAGCAACAATTCCTTATTCAAGATTTGCCTTTGGAAGAAAGGACTTTAGGTATCTCTTATTTCACATACATGCAAAATATAGACCAAGGTCATACATGTTCCTACGTGTGCTAAGACCATAGTACAAGGCCTCACTAAGATATCACTTATCCCCTCAGAGATTCCAAACATGATTAACAGTGACCCAGACACCCATTTCACTTCTTAGAATATACAATGCTGGGCTCTTGAACAAAGTATTCAACATAACTTCCAACACTGTTACCAGTTTCAGGCTACAGGCCTCATAAAACACCATAATGTCTTACTTAGTGGAGGTCGAATTCAATTAAATGAAACATGGCACATTTTAGTCATCAGTCAAATATCAGGAATAAATTGTAACACAGAGTCTGACTCCATTTTTGATGCTTGACTGCTCACTACTTTCAAGCCCTACTAATCTTTTCCCCATATGTCCCAAATCTGGACAAGTTGACAAGAAAGCCCATTTGTTCCTATTTTATCTACAAGAAGTACATCCCAAATCTAGAATATATACATGCTCAAAGAAAAAGGATACAAATGTAAAGAAAATACCAATTTTTTTAATTTATAGCAATTAATATCAGATAAAATAGACCTTCAGATAAGATTCATTAGAAAAGAAAAATATAACATTACATAAGAAGTTTAAATGTAAATGCACCAAATAATATTGTATAAAACAGAAAAACACATAAAAAAATCCTGATTAGAATTGTAGATATTAACATATTTTTTTCAGTAATTGTTAGTTCAAGCAGCAAAGTTATGAATATCCCAGATGCTTGGGAATCTTGCCAAGGATCAGCATGGTCAGACTTCACATTAGCTATTTTAAAATGTGTGTAGGAATATGACCGCTGATTATGATGTTTCCTTGTATTTCTCATCTGTATGTTTTTTGAAGTATCTATTCATATTTTTGTCTATATTTTTGGAGCTGTTTTTTATTTTTGTTTTTTTGTTAAAGTATAGTTGATTTACAATATTATATTAGTTTCAGGTATACAAAGCAGTGACTTAATATTTTATAGATTATACTCTATTTAAAGTTATTATAAATATAGGCTATATCCTTTTTGCTGTATAATATATTCTTGTATCTTACTTATTTTATACGTAGTAGCTTGTGCTTCCCTGTTGGTTCAGTGGTTAAGAATCCACCTGCAATGCAGGAGATGAGGGTTCAATTCCTGGGTTGAGAAGATCCCTGGCAAAGGAAATGGCAACCCACTCCAGTATTCTTGCCGGGAAAATTCCCTGGACAGAAGAGCCTGGCGGAGTACAGTCCACAAGGTCTCAAAGAATTGAACATGACTGAGTGACTTAGCACAGCATCCAGTCTGTACCTGTTAAGTCCCTATCTTGCCTCTCTCCACTGGTGACCGCTAGTTTATTCTCTATATCTGTGAGTCTGTCTCTGTTCTATTTTATTCATTCATTTGTTTTACTTTTTAGTTTCTATGTATAAGTGATTACAATATTTGATTTACTCTATCTGACTTATTTTACTAAGCATAATACTCTCCAGGTCCATCCATGCTGCTGCAGATGACAAAATTTCCTTCTTTTTTATGATGTTGTTGTTCAGTCACTCAGACGTGTCTGACTCTTTGCAACCCCATGAACTGCAGCACAGCAGGCTTCCCTGTCCTTCACTATCTCCCAGAGTTTGCTCAAACTCATATCCGTTCAGTCAATGATGCCATCCAACCATCTCATCCTCTGTCGCCCCCTTCTCTTCCTGTCCTCAATCTTTCCCAGCATCAAGGTCTTTTCCACTCTTTTTTATGACCAAATGAAATTCCAGTGTGTGTGTGTGTGTGTGTGTGTGTGTGTGTGTGTGTGTATGCTACATTTCTATATGCATTCATCTGTGGTGGACATTTAGTTTACTTCCATATCTTGACTTTTTCCATAAACACTGAGGTCATGTATTTTTTTGAATTAGTGTTTTCATTTTCTTTAACATATGCCCAGGTGGATAATTGCTGACTCATATTGTTGTTCTATTTTTGGTTTTTTGAGGAATCTCCATACAGTTTGGAGTTTTGAGAGAGTCTCATATATTCTAGATATAGTCCATTATGAACTATCTGATTTGTAAATATTTTCTCCCAGTCTATGGATTTTCTTTACATTCTAAGCAGTGTCTTTCAAAGATCAGATTTTTAATTTGGATAGAGCCCTATTTATTGATTTGTCATTTTATATACTATTTATCAAACTTTTGGTGTCATAGGCTCAGAAATCTTTGCCTAAGCCAAGTATACAAGAGTTCTATGTTGCTTTCTTCTAGAATTTTTATAGCTTTAGGTTTAATGCTGTAAATTTGCCCTTAAATACTGTTCAGTGAAATCTCAACCAATTCAGATATATTGTCTTCATTGTTATTCAGTTCAAAATAATTTCTATTTTTATCCATTGTATGTGTGTTATTCAATTTTCAAATATTAGTATTATTCATTTTAAATTTAATTTCATTGTAGTCAGAAAACATATTTGAATGATTCAAATATTTTGAAAATTTATTGACATTTGTTTTATGGTCCAGTAAAGATGAAAATTATGTCACGTTAGTTGATGTGCTGTGCTTGATCACTCAGTTGTGTCTGACTCTTCGCCACCCCATGGACTGCAGCCCGCCAGGCTCCTCTGTCCGTAGAGATTCTCCAGGTAAGAATGCTGGAGTGGGTTGCCACGCCCTCCTCCAGAGGATCTTCCCAACCCAGGGATCGAACCCAGGTCTCCTGCATTGCAGGCGGACTCTTTGCTATCTGAGCCACCAGGAAGTGTTGTTCAAATCTTCTCTATCCTTAACAATTTTTTGTATCAGTTTGCTGTATCAATTATTGAGAGAGGAGTATTGATATCTTCAACTATAACTGTGGACTTTAGTTAGTTTAGTTCTAGTTAACTAGTTATTTCTAGTAATTTAGTTCTAGTAATTTTTGGTTCATGTATTTTGTTCTAGTAATTTTTAGTTTAGTTCTAAACTAATTTAGTTTAGTAATTTTAGTTTTGGGAAAATTAGTTTAGTTTTAGCTCTAGTAATTTAGTTCTAGTAATCTTTGGTTATTTTATTTTGAAGTTCTATTATGTGCATAAACATTTAGGACTGTTATACCTATAATACTGAAAAATATAAAATACAATCTCTAAATGGTAACCACGCTGTGTTCATAAGTGGGAGACTCAATATCACACAGATTAATTTTCTTCACGTTAACCCAAGGAATCAATAGTATTTTAATCACATTCGTAACTTTTATATAGACTTCAACTAGTTATTTTATATTATATATGAAAAATAAATAGCTAAGCATGATACAGACACTCAAAGTAAAGATATCAGGGATATTTATTTCTTGGCATGTTAAGATTTACTATAAATTTGTAGTAATTGAAACATTGTACTTCACTCAGGAATAGAAAATTACTGATTGAACAAAACAAAGAACTAAGAAATCAACTCATAATTACATAAACTTGAGTATGATAGAATTATCTCTGCAGATCAGTAGGAAAGAATAGATTATTCATTCAATAGTGCTGTGGTAAATCTGTGTACATGGAAAAAAACCAAGTTTCTCTCCTGTCCCACATAAAAGCAACAATTAATTTCACACAATTAAAGGCCTAAATATAAAGGGTAAAACTCAAATTTGGGAAAACAATATTAAAAAAAATCTGATTTGGGGGTAAAAATGGTTTTCTTAAAGAAAACATGTTTGTAAGGCAAAGAATAATTTTAACTAAATGAAAATGAAAACTTTTAAGAAAATTACTATGAAGAGAATAAAAATTCAAATGACAGATGATAATTAAAAATAAAAAACTGTATGTAGAATATACTATTTTTAAATCATTGAGAAAAAGAAAAAGACAAGCATAAAAAAGGGGACTTGAAGAGGCACAATACAGAAGAAGAAACCTTAACAGTAAATAAACATAAAACATACTCAACCTTATTAACAATCAGGAAAATAGAAATTAAATCTCTAATGATTTGAGATTTCTTACCCAACATATACTCAAAAGTTAAAAAGTACAGCCACTTTGGAAAATAATATAGCATTATTTTATTCTTATTTTTTTGTATTCTTATTTTCTGTAAGGCAACAATTTCACATACATGTATATCCTAAAGAAACTTAATGGACATGTGTCAGGGGAACTGTTCAAGAATATACAACAACATTATTTGTAATAGAAGAAAATTATAAATAAACAAAATACCCATTGGGGTAAAATTACAATAAATTTTGATATACTCATATGCTAGAAGAGTATGCATCAGAGAAAATAAATTATTAGTAAGTAAGGAAGTGTTAGTTGCTTCAGTCGTGTCCGAATCTTTGCGACCCCATGGACTGTAGCCCACCAGGCTCCTCTGTCCATGGCATTCTCTAGGCAAGAATACTGGAGTGGGTTGCCATTCCCTTCTCCAGTAGGATCCTTCGAACCCAAGGATCCAACCTGAGTCTTCTGCATTGCAGACAGATTCTTTACTGGTGGCTCAGACTGTAAAGAATCTATCAGCAATAAGTTATTGCTATGTGCTAAAACATAAATAAATCTTAGAAACATAAAGTTAAGCAGGAAAAGAAGTCAGCTGTAAGGAAATTTACAAAGTATGATTATGTTATAATATGAAGGGTAAGAAAAAGTAAACATTAGTGTATATTGCATAAATATACAAATATATAGTAAAACTAAAGGAAAGGAAGAGAATAACAAATACAAAACTCAGAACATTGTGGAAAGAAACTGATTGGTGTTTAAGAGCATGTACAAGAAATTACCAAGCAAATGACAGTATATTTTTCTTAAAACCATTAGATGAGTACATACATGTATTGTATGATATACATATATTTTATAAATATTATTTTATAGACTCAAAATTTAAGTAATTAAAGACTCAGAGTTCTAAATAAAAACAGCTATAAAAAGGTTTTTCTTTGGTTTCAGGCTTTTAAAAAGAGCATGAGAATAGACGAAAGAAAAGAATAAACAGCAGTTTCCTTTGTGAGATCATGGAGTACTAACCTTCAACTTAGCCAGTCACCAAGAGCTATTATTATTTCATATATGTCTTTGGACAAAACTGTTTTAATTATCAGTCTTTGTTTGAACCAACTGCATTGTCATTCTATAAGAATGTGATGGGACATCTTAGGCATAAATGCTTGCAGTGAATGCATATATAATCAGATATTGTCCTCTGTATTTATATTCAGACCTTCAAAGAGCTCCAAATGCAGCATGTATTATGTTGTGTGTGTGTACTGCTCATTCTCAAGTAAATTATGCTATTGTTATATTTTTAGTTAATTATTTTTAATTTTGATTGAAGAAAACAGAAATATAATGCACTAACATTTGGTTTACATCTATGCATAAAGTTGTATAACAGAGAAGTTCTGCAAGAAGTGGTTACTTATTTCTTGGCGTGACTAAAAATGAGAACGATGAAGGAAGGAAAGATCTCTAAAAGTTTTAAAGATGGAATATCTCTAGACAGATCATCACTGAAGTAAGTGAATAATGCCTGATATGGAAAAATAGAAAATTCATAATTTGTTATGAATATACAAACAGAAATATTAAAGGTAAAAATATAACACTAGGAGAATTAAATAAAAGTTAAAAATGAATGTATGACCTATGCACTATGGAAAATCAACTTAATTATAGTTTGTTACAATAGTCCTTTTTGAACGAAGTCCAGTTTTAATTAAAATCTTCTCATTCGATCAGATGGAGTTACAGATTTGATCAGTTGAAACTATCTATTGTTCTTATTCATTTTAATGTACTACATTTCAGCAGTAAGGAGACACACAAAAGAAAAGCATTCCACTAGCTCTTCAATAGGGTCTGTTATGATTCTAAGTTTAATTAAATTAGTTGCATATCATTTATATTACTAAAAATATCAAGCAATTTCTAAGAGATTTCATTTTCCTCCAGTCCCATGGTTACCCTCACTCATCACGCCCAAATTCAAAATTACAAAAGCTATGTTGAACTCCTGTTTTTTCTTCTAGTGAACAACAGACTATTTCTTATAGTCTTACTCTTCTTTCATCTGTTAGGCCGAAAGCAATGTAATATGAATAGTAATATAAATATAAATGAGATTCAATCAGCAAATCACTTAATATCCATGTTAACAGAATAAACAACTTATCAGTTTGAAAAAGTTCATTTGCAGTTATGAAATCTCTCTTTTGTTTATAGCTTCTGTGCTTAAAAACATATACATTATACTTTGCTCATTTTTGACCTGCTTCCTATGAATAGAGTTGGACAAAATATATCTAGAAATAATCCATTGTACACATATTTCCCTGACTAAAGTTAATCCAGCTGCCTCAGAGGCTATTTAAATATTATCTTTCAGTTGTAGGATGGACACTGTCTCAGGGATCCAATTTGAATCTCTGTGTAAATGTCGGCTGAAAAACACAGCAATGTTTATATATTTGATGTTGTTTTTAAGCTGCTAAATTATGGAACAACTTGTTATATGGCACTAGATAACAAATACTAATTTTGGTATTTGGGTGGAGAGGCAAGGATCTTTGAATAGAGTATTAGTAAAAATATAAAATGCCTTGAAGAAACTGTATCAGATTTATGATGGTTTTCAGGAGGCCATTGTGAGAGCTTAGGTGATAATAAAACTTTTATTGGAAATCAAAGGATAAAGGTCTCTAGTATTAACAGTAGAAAGTGTGGTAATGTTGTTGCTTATGCTAATGTGCAAAGTACAAAATGTATCTAATTTACCAGGCGATTTAGCGAAAAGATTTCAAGGTAGAATGTTGAAAGTACTACCTGGTTTCTTCAAGTTTTTTTGCAGTAAAATGTGATTGGAAAGAGAGAAGAATCTTTAAACAAAAATGATCCGGGAATTAGTAGTTTTGAAATTGTACAGTGCCTTCAGATGACAAACAATACTAGAATAAAGAAAATGGCTTCTGAATAAAGATCACATCCTGGGCAATCTTAGGAAAAAACAATTTAAAGAATAAACAGAGGGTGTTACTGTTTTGCCAAAGATGAATAAAACTGCTATAAACATCCATGTGTGAGTTTGCATGTGGACATATTTTCACCTCTTTCAGATAAATGCTAAATCCTTGTCAGCATTTGGTATTGTTAGCCTTTGGATTTTGGCCTTTCTAATCAACATGTAGTGGTATCTCATTGTTTTGATTTGCATGTCTCATGTTGATGAAAAATTAATCAATAGTCAACCTAGGAAAGAAGGAAAATTTTATTGAAGTCAATTTGAGTATTATAACAGAGAGTCTTTCAGAAAACTCTGAGGACTGTTCCACCCATCAGAGGTCAAAGCACAATTAAAAATGTTTATGACATAAAAGGTTATACAGCAAAACACAATGTACTGACAGTTCATACAGTCCAAATTGCCATGTACAAAGCAACCTTTTACAAGATTAAGAAGGAAGTGTTACCTCCTAAGGAGGTCGGGTTAATGCAGATTCACGATAGACACTAAAGGGGAAGAAAGAGGCCCAAATGGGCAGTGAAAAATTTCACATTTAAATTTTTCCATCTTGCCATTAAATATGAATTTTATTTCATCACAATAATGACATATGGTGTGGAATATCTTTTCATACACTTATTTTCCATTTGTATATCTTCTTTGATGAAGTGCTTGTTCAGGTCTTTTGTCAAGTTTTTCATTTTCTTATTATTGAGTTCCTTACATATTTTGTATGAAAGTTCTTTATCAGATATATTTTTGAAGCCATTTTCTCCCATTCTGTGACCCATCTCCTCATTATCCTGATAGTGTCCTTTTGCAAAGCACATACTTTTAATTTTAATGAAGTTCAAATTATCAATTATTATTTTTATAGATTATGCTTTTGGTGTTTTCTCTAAAATGTCATCACCCCCACACAAGGTCATCTAGATTTTCTCCTATACCATCTTCTGGGAGTGTTATAGTTTTGTGCTTTACATTTAGGTCTATGATGAATTTTTAATTAATTTTTCTGAAAAGTGTCTGGGTTCATTTTTTGTATGTGATGTCCAATTGTTCCAATAACACTTGTTGAAGAGAATATCTTTTCTCCAATTGATTGTCTCTGCCCCTTTGTCAAAACTCAGTTGGCTATATTTGGGTTGGTCAACAACTTGGTTCTCTAGTCTGTTCCATTGATTTGTCTGTACTTTCACCGGTACCACACTGTCTTATTTACTACAGTTTTATAGTTAATCTTTATAATATTGTGATTTATAATAATAAATGTATACTTAGCCTTCATTACCATTTCTGTCCTTGGTGTTGTTGTTCAGGCACTAAATCATGTCCAATTCTTTGTGAACCCATGGACTACAGAATGCCAGGTTTTCCTATCATTCACTATCTTCTGGAGTTTGTTCAAACTCATGTCCATTGAGTCAGTGATGCCATCCAACCATCTTGTCCTCTGTTGCTCCCTTCTCCTCCAGCCTTCAATCTTTCACAGCATCAGGGTCTTATCCAATGAGTCAGTTCTTTGCGTTAAGTGGCCAAAGTATTGGAATTTCAGCTTTAGTATCAGTCCTTCTAATGAATATTCAGGGTTGATTTGCTTTAGCATTGACTGATTTGATCTCCTTGCAGTCCAAGGGACTCTCAAGTATCTGCTCCAGCATCACAATTCTAAAGCATCAGTTCTTCAACACTCAGCCTTCTTTATGGTCCAGCTCTCACATCCGTATGTGACTGCTAGAAAAACCATGATTTGACTAGACAGACCTTTGTCAGCAAAGTGATATCTCTGCTTTCTAATACGCTGTCTAGGTTTGTCACAGCTTTTCTTCCAAGGAGCAAGCATCTTTTAATTTCATGTCTGCAGTCACAGTCTGCAGTGATTTTGAAGCTCAAGAAAATTAAAAAAGTGGAAATACTTTTTCCCGTTCTATTTGCCATGAAGTGATAGGACAAGATGTTATGATTTTAGTTTTTTGAATATTGAGTTTAAGCCAGCTTTTTCACTCTCCTCTTTCACCTTCATCAAGAGGCTCTTTAGTTCCTCTTCGCTTCTGCCATAAGGTTGGTTTTCACTGATGTTTTACAGTCCTGGGACCATTGCTGAGTTCTCCAAGTTTGTTGACATATTGAGTGCAACACTTTAATAGCATCATTTTAGGGTGTTAAATAGCTCAGCTGGAATTTCTATCCTAGAGCCCCTAAAATTTGAAATTTCCTAAGTTATAAGAGCAATAAAGGGGAAGGAATGTGTTTTGTTATTCAGAAGTCCCTTTTACCATACATGAGTTTATATCAATGAGATAACTTTTGTGAAGTCTCTATGGATGGGAGGCTGCTTTCTAGGGTAACCACTATGTGATGAGAGGACTGGAAGTTTTAGCCCAAAGTAATTGAAGTCCAGGGATGGGGGAAAGGCTGGAGGTTGAATTAATGGTTTAGTCAACCACGCCTATGTAATGAAGCATTCAGAAAATTCCTAAAGTACAATTTTCAGAGAACGTCCAAGTTGGTGAACAAGTGGAAGTACCAGAAGGGTAGCATGTCCAAAAAGGTGATGAAAGCTCCATGCCCCTTCCCATATAATTTGCTCTAGATGTCTCTTTCATATGTCTGTTCCTGAACTGCATCCCCTCAAAATAAACCAGTAATCTAGTAAATAAATTGTCTTTCTGAATTCTGTGAACTATTCTAGCAAATTATCAAACCTTGGGAGCGGGTTATGGGAAATTCTGGATCTACAACTGGTCAGTCAGAAACAACTAGACTTGTGAATTGGCACCTGAAGTTGGTGGGGGGAAGACTGTGGGACAGAGTTCTTAAACTGTGGGGAAAAAGTAAAAAGTGAAAACTGTTACTTGCTGAGTCCTGTCCAACTCTTTGTGACACCAAGGACTGTAGCCCATCAGGCTCTTCTGTCCATGGGATTCTCCAAGCAAGAATACTGGAGTGGGTGGGTAGCCATTCCCTTCTCCAGGGCATCTTCCCAACCTAGAGATTGAACCTGGGTCTCCTCCTTTGCCGTCTATGATATATGTTACTTATTCTAAGTAGTACCAGAATTGAATTTAATTGTAGGACAGTCAGTTGGTATCTAAAAGAACTGGAGAATATCTTGGTGGGTCAGACTCCCACACATGTGTTATCAGAAGAATTGATGAGAAATTAATAAGGAGAAAGATTTTTCCCTTACAATTTTACAATCAGTTCTTCAATTGTGCTCTTCTCCTTCAAACTTTTGTTGGCTCTTTTAGCTTTTTGCCTCTCCACATAAATTTTAAAATCAGTTTATAGATATCCATAAAATATCCCGCAAGGATTATGATTGAGGTTGCATTGAATCTCTAGATCGGGTCAGGAACTGACATCTTAATGGGTGTTGCTATCCATGAACATGAACTAGCTTTCCATTTATTTAGTTCTCCTTTGATTTCTTTTATCAGAGTTTTATAGTTTTCTGTATATAAATCTTGTACATTTTTTTAGACTTATACTGGTTTTATTTGGGGGGTTGCTAATGTAACTAGTACTATGCTGTGAATTGCAAATTCCATTTTTTCATTGCTGGTATATAGGAAAATGAGTAACTTTTGCAGGTTAACTTTGTATGGTTCCATCTTGCTTTAATAATTTACTAGTTTCAGGAGTACTAGTTTCAGTTTACTTGTGAACCCCAAGTGAATTCCAAGAATAATAAACACAAAAAGATCTATACCTAGACACATCATAGTCAAACTGCTCAAAAATAAGGACAAAAATAAATCTTGAAAGCAGAAAAATAACTCATACATAGGGGAATAACAATATAATTAAAGACTGTATTCTTCCTCAAAAACAGTTAAAACTAGAAACATGTGTAACAGTATACTTAAAGTACTTGGGGAAAAACCAGTCAATCAAGAATTCTAGATCTAGCAAAATTATAGTTACAAAATGAAACTAAAATAACAATCATTCCCACAAAAACAAAACTGAGGGAATTTGTTACTGGCAAATCTGATCTAAAATAAAAACTAAAAGCAATCTTTCAGGTTGAAAGGAAATTTTGGCAAACAGTAACTCAAAAAAGAAATAATAAACAGTAGGGAAAAACTTAAAAGTGTGAGTAAATATAAAAGATTGAAAGGAGGAAAGAGGAGGGGAGGCAGAGACAGAGAGAGACAGAATGAATTTCTCTTTGATTCTCTGCGTTTCTCAGAGAAAGCATATTTTTTTCTATTCTTGCCCTAGAATCTTAATCTAGTTCAAAGTGACATGAAAACTGAAAACACTCAACTTATTTTGACAACAGTGTCTTTGGGAAACAGTCCATTAATTTCTACATTCTGGACTCCTAAAGTGGCTCTGATTGTTGCCTCAGTATTTCTTTTGATGAGATGCCCAAATCCATCCAAGAAATTCCTTTTGTACCTATGTTAGCCCCAGATTTTGTGTTGTTGCAATTGAAGGCAGTTATATAATATTTCTTGCTCAAGAAATAACGTTTCTTATTTCATCATTTATTCATTAATAATTACTTATATTTATTAAGCAAGCACCAAGCAAGCTTCTGGATTACATTAATGAAAATGATGGATATATTTCTGCTCTCATAAAACTAGCAATTATCCAGGTGATTAGAAATTAAACAAAAAAAATCATATTTCTTTCCAATTAAAAACATATTAAACTCTACAAAACTCTACAAATGAAATTAAAAAACAGAGCACTTAACGTGGATGATCAGAGAAAATTTCTTTCACTTTTAAATTGAGATTGTGTGTGTGCTCAGTTGTTCAGTCGTGTCTGACTTTTCATGGCCCCTGGACTGTAGCCACCAGGCTCCTCCGCCCATGGAATTTTCCAGGCAAGAATATTGGAGTGGGGAAATTGAGATTAGAGGATGTTTAAAATTATAATATTTTCTAGGGTTACAAATTATAGCATACTTAACTAAAGTGTCTTATCTTTTAGTTGATTATATCTTAAAATCATTTCCAAACTCCAGAAACACTCCATGAAGAACCATAGCGTGTTTTTTTCATTTATTGTCTACTCATCTAATAAAACATCTGTTTATACAAAGCTGATCTCTCTCCAACCCCTAGAGATAGTCTTAGAGCATATTTACATTATTGGAACATTCAATGTTATTGATCTGTGGGTAGTGACCTAGCTGGAATCTTTCTTCAGAAAAGTTTTCTCCTTCTATATCTCACTAATTGTCAGGGAAAAAAATGACATGTCTGCAGATCTTTAACATGCCATCCATTTAAAAACAAACCGCAAGCCTGCAAGCCAGAAAAGAAGGTCAAATGAATAGCCTCAATGTCATATTGCCAACACTTGCTATTACTTGAATATTTGGGCCATTATTTTTAATTGCACCTCTAGATACAAAGAGGGTCAACATGCCACATTTTCAAAGCTATGCTTAAAACTTAAAAGGAAGTACTATGTGAACCATGAACAATTTAACAAGTTCAAATTTCAAATAACATATAGGTTTTATAAAAAATATAGTATTTCTAGTAGCAAATAATGTTACATTTTCAAACTAGCAAAATATTACTGATTTCCATGTCTAAGTAATACTTTCAGTAGGTGTAATAGAAATAAACACTATTGTAAATTTTAAAATGTTTCTTATCTCAGAGACATATGTGATATAAAATTCATCAAAAAAGTGTATTTATTATGAGAAAATATATTTTGTAAATGTAAAGCTATTTTATAGCTGCAAAAATGACAACTGTTCAAAGTATAAATATCTGTGATTTTTAAAAAATTATCTTGCATAAGCAAAATATTGTAGTTGTATTACATTAAAATAGCATTTTTTACAAAAACATTAAGTAATTACACAGGTAGACTACAAATAGGATTTTTCAGTTGTGACAATAGGTGAGTCTTGTGTAAATACAAAGCCAGCTCTTGTCAAACTTTCATGTAAACAACAAAAAACTTTTATTTTACTTATGCCTGAAATCTGGGTTATCTAAAACTATAAGAATAATATTTATTTATATTATATGTTATATGAAATAGGTCTCATATAGTATAAATGTATTATAATTTATTTTTATTATGAGTAATAATTTAAAGAACAAAGACAGCCTTTATTTGCAGACATATTAGTTATATATGTGGGCTTCTCTGGTGTCTCAGATGGTAAAGAATCTGCCTGCAATGTGGGAGACTCGGGTCCAGTCCCTGGGTCAAAAACATACCCTGGAGAAGGGAATGGCTACCCATTCCAGTGTTCTTGCCTGGAGAATTTCATGGACAGAGGAGACTGGTGAGCTACAGTTCATGGTGTTGCAAAGAGTCAGACACATCTCAGTGACTAACACTTCAACTATTTAGTTGTATCTGTAGAAAACACAAGAAAATCTACAGGCAAATTATTAGAATTAATAAAAAGTTCAGAAAAGTTTCTAATTAAGCAAAAATCAACTGATTTCTATAGGTCATGAATAAATATTTTAAAAATATAATTTTTAAGAAATGACACTATTTCAACAATGACAGCATTAAAAAGGGCATGCATGCTCAGTCGTGTCTGACCCTTTGTCACCCCATGGACTGGTAGCCCACCAGGTTCCACTGTCTATGGAATTTTCCAGCCAAAAATACCAGAGTGAGTTGCCATTTCCTTCTGCAGGGGATCTTCCCAACCTGGGAACTGAACCTGTGTCTTCTGCATCTCTTGTATTGGTAGGTGGATTCTTTACCACTGCACCACCTGGAAAGCCCCATTAAAAAGTATTTAGGAATAAATGTGTGCATGATCTTAAAAAATTATAAAACTTTACTGAAATCATTGAAGGAAGACTAAATATTTTTAGAGCTACATCATATTTATACATATATATAATGACTCAATATCATGAAGATGTCAAATTAATATCTAAACTTAAAGCAACTGTAGTCAAAGTGCCAAAGAGATTCTAGTATTTCATATAAGAGCAAAGAGTCAGATGAAGCAAAATATTCTTAATGAAAATAAAACACGATTGTGGGACTTATTTTACCATTGATATCAATACTTATAATAAAGTCATATTAACAAGGTGGTCCCCTAAAGGAGGGTATGGCAACCCACTCCAGTATTCTTGCCTGGGAAATCCCATGGACAGAGGAGCCTGGTGAGCTACACAGTCCATGAGGTCGCAAAGAGTCAGACATGACTGAAGCGACTTAGCATGCAACAAGGCGGTAGCACAGAAATCAACAAGTAGCAATGGAACAAAACAAATGTTCCAGAACACAATATATAGTGAAATGTAATATGGTACAAAAGTGGCATTGTAAATCAGAGGAGGATAGAATCGGGTATTTGATAAGAGGTGCTGGAATTATCCACATGGAACAAAATAGATTTTAATTACTACTCCATAGAATACATAAAATAAATTCTGTGTATGACTTTGTAGCATTAACTTGGCTATGCTTTCTAGAATTCTCTCTATAAAATTTTGGTGGTTAGGTTTGGCCACCAGAGACATTTGCTTGAGATTTGACAGGAGGAAGATAACAGAAGCCATGTTTACTCTGAAGGTTAATGTAAGTAAGGCTCTCTTGCAGCTCCTACACATTTTTGCAATCTTCTGGCTAAATCTGTTGGCATAGAAAAGTAGCTAAGTTTCACAGTTTCTTGAGTTCCAATGGTATATCTTCTTTTACATTTTCTACATCCCAGGTCCTCTGCTATTGTAGCTCCTTGACAAGAGTGGCAGCCAGCACTTCCCGTAGGTTATCCTCAGTGAGAAGGTTGGTGGCTTAGAAAATGGCAGAGGCCAAAGCTGTCCGGTGAGAAACTAAGGTAGGTTCCAGTTTGTTTCACACAGTTCGTTTTTCTTGCTCTTACAATTTCAGATCTATCATTCCAATATGCCCTTTGACTTTAGGCTCAGCACCAGATGCAGAAGAAACAATGGAAACAAGACTGTTTTACCCAATTCCACAGTGACAAAAGGTCAAGTCCCTAAAGAAAATTCCTCATTCTACATCATTCTGAGTGGCTCTGTTTTCCTGAATATACCAATTGATAAACCACTTTAATATGAGAGGCAAAATTACAAGAATTTTACAGGTTAATATGGGGAATATTTTTATGACTTTGATAGAGAAACTTTTTTTAAAACAAGACACAAGACCATAAAAATGATATCGGTAAATTCAATAATGTTACCATTTTCAAAATGCCTATTAGTCAAAAGTGATCATTTGAAAAGGCAAATCACAGAATTGGGGGAAAAAAGATACTTTCAACACATATAACTAAGAAAGCATTATTACCCAGGATAAAGAAAAAAGAACATCTCTACACATTAACTCAATAAAAATATGAGAAAAGGATAAAAATGGATAATTTACCAAAGGTTCATCTCAAATGGCCAATAAACCTATTAAAAGATGATTCATCTCAGTGATAGGAAAATGTCAGTTATGAGTAAAATAAAATTTTCACACCTATCATATTAGCAAAAATTAAGAACCCTGAAAATATTGTGTTGACAAAGGTGTGGATAAAAGCCAACATTTATATACTGCTGGTAGAAATGTAAATCCATACAACCGCTCTGAAGAAAAATGTGACAGTAACTAATAAAGTTAAAGATAGAAACACTCTAATCCAGTAAATCTGTCCCTAGGTTTACACCCTAAATAAACATGTCATTGTGAACACAAGGGGACATGTATTTTTTTTTTTTTCCAAAATGTGAATTCTTAACAGGATTATTTAAAACAGAAAAAGCTAATTTTTACATTGACAGAAGAATGATAAATGTATTATGTTAGATTTATATAATTCTATGCAGCAGTGACAGAGAAGGCAATGGCATCCCACTCCAGTACTCTTGCCTGGAAAATCCCATGGACGGAGGAGCCAGGTAGGCTGCAGTCCATAGGGTCGCTAAGAGTAGGACACAACCGAGCGACTTCACTTTCACTTTTCACTTTCATGCATTGGAGAAGGAACTGGCAACCCACTCCAGTGTTCTTGCCTGGAGAATCCCAGGGACAGAGGAGCCTGGTGGGCTGCCATCTATGGGGCCGCACAGAGTCGGACACGACTGAAGCGACTTAGCAGCAGCATGCAGTACTGAAAACGAATGAATCAGCAGATGAATCTCATGAACATAATGTGAGGTGGATAAAGCTACAGAAGACTACTTGAAGAATTCATATATATATATATATATATACACATAAAATAATATTATATATATGTAGTATATAACTAGGCCTTCCCTGGTGACTCAGTGGTAAAGAATCCATCTGCCAATTCAGGAGACGCGAATTCCATCCCTCATTCAGGAAGATCCCCTGGAGAATGAAATGGTAACCCACTCCAGTACTCTTGCCTGGGAAATCCCATGGACAGAGGAGCCTGGAGAACTGCAGTCGATGGGGGTGCAAAAGAGTCAGACAAGACTTGGCAACTAAACAACAGCATTGTATAATTAAGGAGATATACATCGATTAAAAAATGTAAATACAAAGGAATGATAAATACCAAATTCAGGGTAGTGATTATCTTAATCAGGGAGTAAGTGGGTTGTATATAAGATAGAAGAGATTCTTATCAGGAAGAAGTCCAGGGAGCTTCAATTCTATAGGAATGTTAGTTTCTCAAGCTGAAAGCATTTCTGCAGAAGCTGAAGACATAGCCCTTAGGCTGAGAATCCATAAAAGACTCTGAGACACACACCACAGGACTGGTCCACTAATGGAGCTCTGCTTCTGTCACAGCCAAGGCACTACTGAATCAAAAAGCCGCCCCTAGCTGCCAGCTCCAGAACCACACTGCCAGAATCACATGTGAAAAAACACTGACATGTGATTGCAATGCCAGTCAGGGAACCGAGGCTTCCCTGATAGCTCAGTTGGTAAAGAATCCGCCTAAATGCAGGAGACCCTGGTTTGATTCCTGGGCCGGGAAGATCTGCTGGAGAAGGGATAGGCTACCCACTGCAGTATTCTTGGGCTTTCCTTGTGGCTCAGCTGGTAAAGAATCCGTCCACAACGCAGGAGACCTGGCTGAATCAGGAAGTTGCCGCCACAGATATTGCTTCCAGAACCATAAAGTCTCTGTCACAATCTACTCCAGTTAAGGAGTGCCCTGAACTCTACTTCCTTCCCCATACAACTCAGCTCCAAATCAAAGCATCACACAGATGCTTCCAATTGGTATAGCCTAATTCACATATCTGTACTTTGGATGAAAGAAAAACTATTAAATATAGGTTTGTTCTTTTCCTCTTTAGAAAAATGAGGATAATAATGAGGAACATTTACGAAAAGAGGGTGTTCAAAAAAGTTTAAGCAGACTACAATGACACATTTCATTAAGTGAGAGGGAAATTTCAACTCTGCACTTATATCCTTCTACACTGTTTATATGTTTTTTGTTTTTTTTTTAAACCACAGGCATACATTTTGTTCTGTTTTTTCTTTACCATGTCACAAGAACGGCTAGTTGCTTTCAATATGTAGCTGAGCCTCTCCCTCATTAATAGAGAACCCAGCCAATGAGACACACAGAAATGTGTGTGCAAATTCCAAGAAGTCTCCTTAAATGAAAGAATGGGTCCTTCTATGTTTCTTTTTCTTCCTACTTGCTGGAATGTAAATATAATCACTCACTTGGTCAGTCACTTAAAATGATAGTGAAGATATTTAAAATGGTAAAACAGCAGGAAAGAACTTAGGTCTCTTGAAAATGGAGCTAAGGTTTGGATGAATTGTTGGTAAGTTTCAGTGGTAAAGAACCCTCCTGCCAATGTAGGAGACATAAGAGATTCGGGTGTGATCCTTGGGTCAGGAAGATCCCCTGGAGGAGGGCATGGTTACCCACTTCAGTATTCTTGCCTGGAGAATCCGTTGGACAGAGGATCCTGGAGGGCTACAGTCCATACAGTCACAAAGAGTCAGACGCAACTGAAGTGACTTAGCACACTCCTATGCACTCAACTGGAGAAGGAAATGGCAACTCACTCCAGTATTCTTGCCTGAAAAATCTCATGGATGGAGAAGCCTGGTAGGCTACAGTCCGTGGGGTCACAAAGAGTCGGACACGACTGAGCGACTTTACATGCACTCAACACATAGATAAGTTTACATGACAGAAAGTGGCTTATATTTAAGCCACTTCTGTGGCCTGGGGTAGGTGCTGGGAGGTGAGGTCTTGGTTACTAGCAGCCAAACCTAATCCTAATTGATATAAAAAGTAGCATCATTATTTTAAATAGCTACTTAAAAGTTAATCCTAAAAACAACTAAATAGATTTTAGGATTTGAAACTTGAGATTAAGAGCCTTGCCCTTTTATATATCCCTGTAGCAAAATACCAAGGGAATTGCTAAATCTTTTGGAGGATTTGATCAGAATACAAGCTTCACACCTTTCCAAATAGTTAGGTTCTTAATTTTACTTCTCTCTTAACACTGTTATACATTAATTTTATTATGTTTTAGTTATTGTTATATTTATTAAAGTAATTAAGTTATTAATACATAATGAATTAACTAATTTAAAAATTAAAATAAACCTGCCCTGTGCCAGGCGCTGGATTAGGTGCTGCAGATACAACAATGGACATTATAGTCCAATCCACAGAATGAGCTGACACTTTAATGGGGAAGACAGACACATAAATCTTTACCATGTATTGTGATAAATGCTACAGTATGCTCTTATTAGGACACTAAAGTACTACTGGAGTATCACATCCTACTAATAGCTAATTGACCTTTAGCACTTTCACTCTGATGTC
The DNA here is from genome assembly GCF_054371585.1 of Giraffa tippelskirchi. Classification (NCBI taxonomy): domain Eukaryota; kingdom Metazoa; phylum Chordata; class Mammalia; order Artiodactyla; family Giraffidae; genus Giraffa; species Giraffa tippelskirchi. Next base: position 149,554,328 of record NC_137279.1, read on the forward strand.
CAACTCTTTTAAAAAAGTTTATTTAATGTGTGCCTATCTATTTCTCCCTGTGTTGTTGCTATTTAGCCTGGTACCAATCTCTGGATATGTTACCATATAAACAATTTATAGTCAATGTTTTTATAACATCAAAGTTTTGAAGTAGAACAACTTTTACATAGATTTTTTAATCATCAAAAAATGCATCTCTAATACCCAGGTAAAATAACATTTAAAAATATGCATTGATAAGTATCAAACATTACACATTTTCTACTCATTGTCTGAATTTAAAGCAAGTCCTCTAGGTTAGCTACATAAAATTGCCTTTTCTCTTTATCTATAATTGTCTTATAAATAATGAACTCACATTGTAGTAGAATGCTTTCTAAGTCATTAACCTTTAGTTTGTGGATGAAAATATGATATGAGACAGACTCAAATCTTCCTGAAGATGAGATACTTTACATGTATTGTTTTTGCTTTGTTTACAAGGATTATCACTTCATCACTGTACAAGGTAACTTTGTATCTGAAAATTCACGGTCTCAGTAGTGTATTACAGTATTTGGGAGGATATCAAAGTCTTTAGTCTTAGAACCAATATCAAGTCTAACTTATTTTTGAATGCAGTATAAGAAAAATAATCATATAATGACTAGGAAATTTGTCAGGCCATTATGAGAATTAACACAGTATTAAGGAAGCTGAGGTACTTTAGTAAGCCTTGGTGTGTAAGCACAGTCATTATTTCTCTTATTCAATAAGCCAGCAAGATGCATTGTTTTTTTTAAAGGTCAGATGCTTGGGGGCAAAATAAATGGCTAGCATGAAAGGGCTAAGCCAGCAGATACAATCACATAATGAAAAAAGTTTAAGGAAACAAGTGAAACGTGAATTGTGTGGCTATCAATAAGAGCAAAATATTGACACACTACTTCTTTGGGAGGCAGTGGGGAGATTTGGGGAGGAGTGGTAGGCTGAGAAAGCCTGGATCTCAGCAGACCTGGACAAAGCAGCTGCATGCTAATGCACACTTGATGAAGTATACCCTCAGGTAACCTAGCAAATAATGAATTACAATCATCTAATGGAGGCTAAAAATAAGGAATCAACTCAATTTCCCCTCTTTCCTATTGAGCCTAAAGCTGGCAGCATTCTACAAAAAGAAAGAACGGCACAACTTTAGAATATCTTTCCATGCTCAAAAAATTCTATTATAATAGGTCTTCCATATTTGTGTGACATTAAATATCATAAATGGCTTCCCTGGTAGCTCAGCTGGTACAGAATCTCCCTGCAATGTGGGAGACCTGGGTTTGATCCCTGGGTTGGGAAGATCCCTAGGAGGAAGGCATGGCAACCCACTCCAGTATTCTGGCCTGGAGAATCCCCATGGACAGAGGAGCCTGGAAGGCTACAGTTCATGGGGTCACAAGAGTCAGACATAACTGAGCGACTAAGCTCACAGCAAATATTATCAAAACAGTGATCATATGTGTTAAGAGTTTTAAAACCGAGCAGTGTTATTCAACAATGTTGAAGAAAAATATATTTCAGTAATTCTCTTCCTGCTTATTTAACTTATATGCAGAGTACATCATGAGAAACACTGGGCTGGAGGAAGCACAAGCTGGAATCAAGATTGCCGGGAGAAATAACAATAACCTCAGATAAGCAGATGACATCATCATTATGGTAGAAAGTGAAGAAGAACTAACGAGCCTCTTGATGAAAGTGAAAGAGGAGAGTGAAAAAGTTGGCTTAAAGTTCAACATTCAGAAAACTAATATCATGGCATCTGGTCCCATGACTTCATGGCAAATAGATGGGGAAACAGTGGAAACAGTGGCTGACTTTATTTTTCTGGGCTCCAAAATCACTGCAGATGGTGATTGCAGCCATGAAATTAAAAGACGCTTACTCCTTGGAAGGAAAGTTATGACCAACCTAGATAGCATATTAAAAAGCAGAGACATTACTTTTCCAACAAAGGTCCATCTAGTCAAGGCTATGGTTTTTCCAGTAGTCATGTATGGATGTGAGAGTTGGACTATAAAGAAAGCTGAGTGCCGAAGAATTGATGCTTTTGGAGTGCGGTGTTGGAGAAGACTCTTGAGAGTCCCTTGGACTGCAAGGAGATCCAACCAGTCCATCCTAAAGGAGATCAGTCCTGGGTGTTCATTGGAAGGACTCATGTTGAAGCTGAAACTCCAATACTTTGGCCACCTCATGTGAAGAGTTGATTCATTGGAAAAGACCCTGATGCTGGGAAGGATTGAGGGCAGGAGGAGAAGGGGATGACAGAGGATGAGACGGTTGGATGGCATCACTGACTCAATGGACATGGGTTTGGGTGGGCTCCGTGAGCTGGTGATGGACAGGGAGGCCTGGCATGCTGCAGTTCATGGGGTTGCAAAGAGTCAGACACGACTGAGCAACTGAACTGAACTGAACTTCCTGCTAAATTCACTTGGGAAGTTTGGAATAGAGCGTTTCTATTTTTACTTATTTATTTTAATTTTTGGCTATGCCATGTGGCATGTGGGATTCTAGTTACCCAACCAGGGATTGAGCCCCATATCCCATGCAGTGAAAGTGCAGAATATTAACCACTGAACTGTCAGGGAAGTCCCCAAGTATTTCTACTATTAGTCAACTATGTTTATGAAAACAGCATAATGATCATTCATTATATGTACTATTTATTTAGCTGGGCTTACTTACAACAAACATTCATTCAACATATACTCACTGAGCTCTTATGTCAGATACTTCCAGGAGTATGAAGTCAAGTGGTCCTTAGAAAGCATTACTACAAAGGTAGTGGAGGTAGAATTCCAGTTGAGCTATTTCAAGTCCTAAAATAGGATGCTGTGAAAGTGCTGCACTCAATATGCCAGCAAATTTGGAAAACTCAGCAGTGGCCATAGGACTGGAAAAGGCCAGTTTTCATTCCAATCCCAAAGAAAGGCAATGCCAAAGAATGTTCAAACTACCACACAGTTGCACTCATTTCACATGGTAGCAAGGTAATGCTCAAAATCCTTCAAGCTAGGCTTCAACAGTATGTGAACCAAGAACTTTCAGATGTGGAAGCTCGGTTTAGAAAAAGGAGAAGAACCAGAGACCAAATTGCCAACATTCATTTGATCATATAGAAAGCAAGAGAATTTCAAAAAACATCTACTTCTGCTTCATTAATTATGATAAACACTTTGACTGTGTTGAAAAGTTACACAAACAAATAGTGTGGGAATACCAAACCACCTTTATCTGTCTCCTGAGAAACCTGCAAATGGGTCAACAAACGACAGTCAGAAATAGACATGGAACAACTGACTAGTTCAAAATCAGGAAAGGATTATGACAAGGTTGTATATTGTCACCCTGTTTATTTAGCTTATATGCAGAATACATCATGAGAAAGGCCAGACTGGGTGAATCACAAACGAATCAAAATTGCCAGGAGGAATATCAACAACCTCAGTTATGCCGATGATACCACTCTAATGGCTGAAACTGAAGAAGTAAAGAGCTTTTTGATTTGAATGAAAGAAGAGAATGAAAAGGCTGGCTTAAAACTTAGCATTCAAAAAACTGTGGTATTGGAAGGGCATCCAAGACCATGGCATTGGTCAGATTACTTCATCACAAATAGAAGGGGGAAAAGTGGAAGAAATGACAGATTCTATTTTCTTGAGCTCCAAAATACTGCAGGCGGAGACTGCAGTCACTGAATTAAAAGATGGCTTGCTCCTTGGAAGAAAAGCTATGACAAATCTAGACAGTGTATTAAAAAGCAAAGACATCACTTTGCCAACAAAGGTCTGTATAGTCAAAGCTATGTTTTTTCCACTAGTCATGTACAGATGTGAGAGCTGGAACATAAAGAAGGCTGAGCTCCAAAGAATTGATGTTTTTGAACTGTAATGCTGGAAAAGACTCTTGAGAGTCCCTTGGTCTGCAAGGAGATAAAACCAGCTTTATCTCCTTCAATTTTAAAGGAAATTAACCTTGAATATTCATTGGAAGGGCTGATGTTGAAGCTGAAATTCCAATATTTTGCCCACCTGATGCAAAAAGCTGACTCGCTGGAAAAGACCCTGATGCTATAGGAAAGATGAAGGCAAAAGGAAAAGACAGCAACAGAGGATGAGATGGTTAGATATCATCACTGACACAATGGACATGAATCTGAGCAAACTCCAGGAGATAGTGATGGACAAGGGATCCTGGTGTACTGCAGCCTATGGGATCACACAGAGTCAGACACAACTTAGCAACTGAACAATAACAAAGGAGTGAAGAAATTAGAAATGAATTTAAGAGTGTGCTCAGTTGCTCAGTCATGTCCAAGTGTTTGAGACCACATGGACTGTAGCCAACCAGGATCCTCTATCCATGGAGTTTTCCAGGCAAGAATATTAGAGTGGGTTGCCATTTCCTACTTCAGGGGATCTTCCTGACCCAAGGATTAAATCCGCATCTTGAGCATAGCCGTCATTGGCAGGAGGATTCTTTATGACTGTGGCACCTGGGAAGCTGGTTAATTTAACACTGGTTCATACTAAAAACAAAGAGCAAAACAAAAAGTATCAAAACAACCTCCCTGATAGGTCCTGTGTGTCTGAATGCTGCATCCTAGGTTTCTTCAATAAGCAATGCTTATATTGCTATCCAATGACAATTTTTTGGTTCTGAATGATGATGCTGTGGTATTGGAATTATCAAAATTGACCCAATTATGTGCACTAAATTTTCTTAAGTAGAATAGACTATTAGATTATAAGAATATTTTCAGCGATGAGAACTAAATCAAAATTTATTTTCTGGTTAGTCCAGGGAAGTAAGTCCATCACAATACCTAATTCCATAACCATTCTGGGTAAACTAGTAGTATTTGATACATTTAAAAGACTGCTGATATTGATAATATTATATTTTTCCAAATTCCTCAAATTCTTATAGATTTAGAATATCTTCCTTAGATTATCTATTTAAAGACACAAATATTAATGATTAATACTTAGTACTATTTCTGATTATTACAGTAACTTTAGAATGTTATTTTAAAGATGTGGAAACTAAGGCTCTATAGGTGAAAATATCTGAAACCATAATTCAAATATAAGTTAATAAAATCATTTAAAATACTAAGAGTTCTCAACTAAGCTATACTTCAAAATCACCTGTGGACCTTCCAAAAATACAAATACCTGGTGCCTTGCTGAGAACTGTGACTCAGAGTCTCTATACTGGAGTCTGTTGTTATTTTTAAAAATCTTTGCTGATAAACCTGATCTCGCTTAATGGAGCAAACCTGTCAAATAGCAAATTGAATCCTCTAGTATCTAAATGAAATGCAAGCTAAAAACATAATGGAAAGAGTTAAAGTGGAAGGATCATCTGCTTCTCTGAGCATAAAACAACTAATGAGAGAAACTGTGCTCATGGTTTACAAAATTGGGCTTTAGATTTTTACCAACACAGACTTTCTCTGATGCCAATCCTTCTAAGATGAATGTGGTAAGATTACTTGTCTCTTCTAATTAAGAGCAAGTGAACACAGAGGGAACTACCATCTCCTCAATTCCAAATTCTTATTTCTCTCCTTTACTAAATTAAGGGCCAAAGCATGGGTCAGTGCATCAGTAAGCACTCATGCGACTGTTCCCTGTACACGTCTGGTAGATTGACTGGTGCAGCCAAGCTAATTGCCCTATTAATTCTTTCCGGATCCTACGAATTAATCAGATTTGGAACAGCAGAATGAAATTTATTTTGGCTCTCTAGATTATTCATTCATTCATTTACTCATTTACTGAACTAACACTGAATGCCCACTATTGTTTTAGAAATAGTGCTTGATATTGTGGAACACAGTGATAAATAAGTCATGCACCCTGCAAACAATAAATGGCAGAAAAGCCCTTTCTACTTATGCCTGGCTTCCATTTCAAAGATGCTTTTTACAGCAGTCATGTGCCACATGTCAAAGCTCTTCATTCAAAGATGTTTAAAACACATTCAGTTCAGTTCAGTTCAGACGCTCAGTCATGCCTGACTCTTTGCGGCCCCGTGAATCGTAGCACGCCAGGCCTCCCTGTCCATCACCTACTCCCGGAGTTTACCCAAACTCATGTCCATTGAGTCGGTGATGCCATCCAACCATCTCATCCTCTGTCGTCCCTTTCTCCTCCTGCCCTCAAACTTTCCCAGTATCAGGATCTTTTCCAATGAGTCAGCTCTTTGCATGAGGTGGCCAAAATATTAGAGTTTCAGCTTCAACATGAGTCCTTCCAATGAACACCCAGGACTGATCCCCTTTAGGATGGACTGGTTGGATCTCCTTGCAGTCCAAGGGACTCTCAAGAGTCTTCTCCAACACCACACTTCAAAAGCATCAATTCTGCGTCGCTCAGCTTTCTTCACAGTCCAACTCTCACATCCATACATGACCACTGGAAAAACCATAGCCTTGACTAGACGGACTTTTGTTGGCAAAGTAATGTCTCTGCTTTTTAGTATGATATCTAGGTTGGTCATAACTTTCCTTCCAAGGAGTAAGCGTCTTTTAATTTCATGGCTGCAATCACCATCAGCAGTGATTTTGGAGCCCCCAAAAATGAAGTTTGACACTGTTTCCACTGTTTCCCGATCTATTTCCCATGAAGTGATGGGACTGGAGGCCATGATCTTAGTTTTCTGAACATTGAGCTTTAAGCCTACTTTTTCACTCTCCTCTTTCACTTTCATCAAGAGGCTTTTTAGTTCCTCTTCACTTTCTGCCATAAGGGTGGTGTCATCTGCATATCTGAGGTTATTGATATTTCTCCCAGCAATCTTGATTCCAGCTTGTGTTTCTTCCAGCCCAGCATTTCTCATGATGTACTCTGAATATAAGTTAAATAAGCAGGGTGACAATATACAGCCTTGACGTACTCCTTTTCCTATTTGGAACCAGTCTGTTGTTCCATGTCCAGTTCTAATTGCTGCTTCCTGACCTGCATACAGGATTCTCAAGAGGCAGGTCAGGTGGTCTGGTATTCCCATCTCTTTCAGAATTTTCCACAGTTTATTGTGATCCACACAGTCAAAGGCTTTGGCATAGTCAATAAAGCAGAAATAGATGTTTTTCTGGAATTCTCTTACTTTTTCGATGATCCAGCAGATGTTGGCAATTTGTTCTCTGGTTCCTCTGCCTTTTCTAAAACCAGCTTGAATATCAGGAAGTTCACAGTTCAGGTATTGCTGAAGCCCTGCTTGCAGAATATTGAGCATTACTTTAATAGTATGTGAGATAAATGCAACAGTGCAGTAGTTTGAGCATTCTTTAGCATTGCCTTTCTTTGGGACTGGAATGAAAACTGGCCTTTTCCAGTCCTGTGGCCACTGCTGAGTTTTCCAAATTTGCTGGCATATCGAGTGTAGCACTTTCACAGCATCACCTTTGAGGATTTGAAATAGCTCAACTGGAATTCCATCACCTCCACTAGCTTTGTTCATAGTGGTGCTAAGGCCCACTTGACTTCACATTCTAGGATGTCTGGCTCTAGGTGAGTGATCACTGCATCATGGTTATCTGGGTCGTGAAGATCTTTTTTGTACAGTTCTGTGTATTCTTGCCACCTCTTCTTAATATCTTCTGCTTCTGTTAGGTCCCTACCATTTCTGTCCTTTATTGAGCCCATCTTTGCATGAAATTTTCCCTTGGTATCTCTAATTTCCTTGAAGAGATCTCTAGTCTTTCCCATTCTGTAGTTTTCCTCTATTTCTTTGCATTGATCGCTGAGGAAGGCTTTCTTATCTCTCCTTGCTATTCTTTGGAACTCTGCATTCAAATGAGAATATCTTTCCTTTCCTCCTTTGCTTTTCGCTTCTCTTCTTTTCACAGCTATTTGTAAGGCCTCCTCAGACAGACATTTTTCTTTTTTGCATTTCTTTTCCATGGGGATGGTCTTGATCACTGTCTCCTCTGTCCATAGTTCATCAGGCATTCTGTCTGTCAGATCTAGTCCCTTAAATCTATTTGTCACTTCCACTGTATACTCATAAGGGATTTGATCTAGGTCATACCTGAATGGACTAGTGGTTTTCCCTACTTTGTTCAATTTAAGTCTGAATTTGGCAATAAGGTGTTCATGATCTGAGCCACAGTCAGCTCCTGGTCTTCTTTTTGCTGACTGTTTTGAGCTTCTCCATCTTTGGCTGCAAAGAATATAATCAATCTGATTTCGGTGTTGACTGGTGATGTCTATATGTAGAGTCCTCTCTTGTGTTGTTGGAAGAGGGTGTTTGGTATGACCAGTGTGTTCTCTTGGCAAAACTCTATTAGCCTTTGCCCTGCTTCATTCTGTACTCCAAGGCCAAATTTTCCTGTTACTCCAGGTGTTTCTTGACTTCCTACGTTTGCATTCCAGTCCCCTATAATGAAAAAGACATCTTTTTTGGGTGTTAGTTCTAGAAGGTCTTGTAGGTCTTCATAGAATTGTTCAACTTCAGCTTCTTCGGTGTTACTGGTCGGGGCATAGGCTTGGATTACTGTGATATTGAATGGTTTGCCATGGAAACGAAGAGAGATCATTCTGTTGTTTTTGAGATTGCATCCAAGTGCTGCATTTTGGACTCTTTTGTTGACCATGATGGCTACTCCATTTCTTCTAAGGGATTCCTGCCCACAATAGTCATCTGAGTTAAATTTACCCATTCCAGTCCATCTTAGTTTGCTGATTCCAAGAATGTCGACACTCACTCTTGCCATCTCCTATTTGACCACTTCCAATTTGCCTTGATTCATGGACCTAACATTCCAGGTTCCTATGCAATATTGCTCTTTACAGCATCGGACCTTGCTTCTATCACCAGTCACATCCACAACTGGGTATTGTTTTTGCTTTGGCTCCATCCCTTCATTCTTTCTGGATTTATTTCTCCACTCATCTCTAGTACCATACTGGGCACCTAGACCTGGGGAGTTCCTCTTTCAGTATCCTATCATTGGCAACCCACTCCGGTATTCTTATCTGGAAAATCCCATGGACAGAGGAGCCTGGAGTGCTACAGTCTATAGGGTCGCAAAGAGTCAGACACGACTGAAGTGACTTAACATGCATTCAGTGGCCCCAAAGGGCTATGATTAAGGTGATCTCTGCCATGGCTATTGTAAATTTCTAATATATAAACTAAAGAAATTAACATGTGAAATTAATAAACAGAAATTTCAACAAAATACAGTTGGGCAACAAGAAGAGGGCTTTCCCACAGCCTGGAACAATAGCAGAGCCAACAAGAAGAAGAAAAGATTCATTTCTTGGCAAATACTCAGCCAATGAAAAGCCACGGATACTTTGTTTACTACAGTGCTCCCGAACTTTTCTCGCCTCTTTGAAAGTGTTCCCCTTCCTTTGCCCTGCAGGTACTCGCACCTGGCTTGCTGTGGCTTTAGAGCCTGAATTGCAATTCTCTGCTGATACCCAGTAAACCCATCTTTGCTGGAGAAATATATGTCTATTTTTTTCAGATCAGAACATATGTAACTAGACCCTGGGTCAGTGTTTGCCAGTAAGATCACTTGCTAGTATTTAGCCAGATAAGAGTTCTTTGCTAATGGTTATAGGAAGGAAAGCAATCAGAACAGTGTAAAGGGCAGTGAGAAGGAAGATATGAATATACCCTTTTAATGCTGAGCACCCTGCAAAGCAAAGCAAATTATAATCAAACTTAAGACAAGAACTGAAAAACCTGCCTTTAGATTTATCAGTGGTGAGAATTAAGCTTATTTTCTTTTGTCAAAAGTGAAAATACATTTATGCCAAAAAATTTTCAGCATGAAAAGAGATAAAAAGAAGTTATATTCTCACATGATTATGAGAGGAAATGTTTTCACTCTCAACTCTTTGCAAAAAGCAAAATTATTATGGTGGGGCAGGGGTTGTTTAGAGTTCCAAACATAGTACCTCAAACATTGTGGGTGCTCAGTAAATATTTGTAGAAAGTGAAAGTGAAGTTGCTCAGTCGTGTCCGACTCTTTGCGACCCAGTGGACTGTAGCCTACCAGGCTCCTCTGTCCATGAGATTTCCCAGGCAAGAATACTGGAGTGGGTTGCCATTTCCTTCTCCAGGGGATCTTCCCAACACAGGGATCGAACCCGGCTCTCCCGCATTGCAGGCAGACACTTTAACCTCTGAGCCAATATTTGTAGAAGAAATGAACAAATGAAAGGAAATATTAGGAAAGCCAATTGAGTGTTGTGCCTTAAAATACCATAAGAAATTATATCTGAGAATTTCTAAGAATTCATTTCATTGTGCTTTCAATTAATGAGCTGAAAACAAAAACTAAGTGATCACTGGGAAAGAAAACACTTATTTGAAATCTTTGCAAATAGTAAGTTTAGTTTATTTTTATTTATTTTTTAATAAATTTATTTATTTTAGTTGGGGGCTAATTACTTTACAATATTGTAGTGGTTTTTGTCATGCATTGACATGAATCAGCCATGGGTTTACATGTGTTCCCCATCCTGAAACCCCCTCCCACCTCCCTCCCCATCCCATCCCTCTGGGTCATCCCATTGCCCCAGCGCTGAGCATTTGTCTCATGCATATTTTTATTCTTAATTTTTATTAAAAAAAATAAAAAAGTTTATTTTTAAATGAAACTCATTTGTAATGTAAGTGACTAGGAGGATGAGACTATTCCTCGCTCTGATATAAATGAGAAAACATCTTTACCTGATTCCATTTGTTATCTCAGGAGGTCTTCTCCTTTACCTACTAAATGGACACTTTTTTTTTCTTCAAAACACTACAGAGAAACTCACTGAACCTTAATCAACTATTTAGAGTAGCTATTCTCTTGTATTCTGGCTTTATAATTACCAATTACATTATTTTTTCCTCAAGGAGAAGAAATACTTCTGGATTTATTTTGATTGATTTTCATCAGGCAACTCTCTTGCATCTTTAAGTAGCATCTTTTATAAAAGAGTTTCAGTTTTGCTTAGTCTGTGCTAATAATAACATTTACAGTTTTAGTTATTAATAGACTCAAATGTCTCATTCATGTTTGAAAACAAAGACATAATAAAAAGGCAAATATTAATTAATCCTGCTTTTGTGCAGTTTGAAAACGAGATCTCAGTTAAACATCATTTGCAAGAAAAGTGAATGTTACTCAGAGGCTACAAGAGCCAAAATTGTTTTTGCTTGTTTAACTTAGTTTTCCACATTATAAATAACAAATATTTACATGTTCTCCTTCAGTAAATCCTGTTTTTCTCCTTGTCTGTGCATGATAAAACAAGAAAAATGTGGCACTGGTTTATTCCTTAATTCTGAGCAAAAAAAATAAAAAACAACCCTTCTTTGGAGAGAGGCAGAATGTGATTCTTCGGTGCTCTACCCAATTTTGGCATTGCTTTGTATGGAGTAACTAGAGTTCCTGGAGCACACCCAGAAAAGGAGGATTTGGGCGGGGTATGGGGGTGGTGGAGAGAGCACAAGCATGAGGTGAAACTTTTAAGTATTCCCCTAAAGCTTGGCACATCCCAGACAGGATTTGGAAAGGGTGACAAAGGAGAGGTAGCTGATTCTTCTCTTCAAGAAATATATTTAAATCAAAGAATAATTTTGGGAAAGCAGCATGCTCCAACATACATCCCTTTCTAAATAGTGCTGGGTAGTTGGAGAACTGATGACCATGTCAAGACAGTTCTTGATGAAGCACTAAAATCCTCACTAGGTGGCCACTTGAGTTCCCCAACTGCTGCAAAATTTCTGAAACCTGATATTTTAGAAATGGTTGAATTGCAGATCCTGAATAGCAGAAATTTCTTAGTCATGGGAATACATGGTAAAATCTCCTGTACAATGTTTTGTCAAACTACTCAGACCTGTCCAGTGTTGCATATTATCCTCCTGGTGCCCAGGGAGAGAATCTCCCCAGCTGTGTGATGGCAGGTCAACAGTGTCACAGGCCACAGTGCCTTACTGTATGACCATTTGATCCCACAGAGGTGACCTCACCCTTACCATTTCCTCTTTCCATGGTATATCTCAGGCTAACTAATCTCCCAATTTCTCACAAAATAATTATAGTAAGTCCCCTACATACAAACGTTCAAGTTGAGAACTTTCAAAGATGCAAACATCAGGCTTCTGTCTCCTGTTCCTTCAGCTCTACCATCTCCCACTTCCTCTCCTTCCTCTAGTCAGTAACTCTTCTTGCCTGTTCACTTGATGTCAACTCCAATTATTGTATTGTACTACTATACTTTTCAAGGTACTGTAAGATTTTTAAAGTTTTATTTTTTGTGTTTGTTTGCCTTTTATGTATCATTTGTATGAAAAGTATTCTAAGCCTATTACAGTATAATACTATATAGCCAGTTGTGTTAGTTGGGTACCTAGGCTAACTTTGTTGGACTTATGAATGCAGTCTCAGAACAAAACTTGTTCATATGTAGAAGACTTATTGTATTCCTGAATCTCCCCCTCTTTCCCCCATATATTTTTTTGCCATGCATTTTGTACATGCCTCAAATTATTCCTTAAATATGGTATAATCAAGTCTAATTCTATTTTTAACCATCTCCAGTATTAATTCTTCACCTGCCACTTCTCTCAAAAGTTCTTAATCCATGTTACCTAACTGACGGGTGTTTTTCCCGTCCAAATACTGTTTCAGACAATCAAGCAACATGCTCCAACATATAAAAACTTTCCCCAAATAAAACTCATCTTTTTCTCACTTTTCTTCTTCTGGTCTTTTACCTGCATCTCTCACTAAATTCTCGTATCATTTTCTTCCTAAACAGTCACAGAGGCACTGTTAGATCCTCTACCTCACTCATTCTTCACATTTGCTGCCGCAGTCCTATTAATGTTATCACCTATATTTCCCTCACTCTTCACTGTCAAGCCTCTATCATAGATTAAAACCTTATCTTCTCTCTGATAACACTGGTGAGTTCCTTCACTCCCTGCCTCCGTCTCTGGACTACATTTTTCTCTCTAGCTGGGGGTGATAGCTACTCCTTTCCAGGTCCAGTTCTATTTGATGAAGTTTCACAGCAAAATTACTTGAGTGATAATCCTGTCAATCTTACCTTCTAGCCCTTTCTTTCCAGGAGCACATGTTCCTCTAGGAATCAGTGTTGTGAGAAGAGTTTCAAGTACAATTTCCTTCTGTACTAGAACAACTGCTCCTTTGCACATTTAGCACTGCTGTTCAGCCTACCATTTACCTTACACTTATGAGCTGTTTCTGCCAAGGATCCTGGTGATTCTCCTGCATTCATATTTCCTGAGAGTCTACTCCATGAGCCATCCCCTCTCCCTCCCACTGTCCTGAACATCTAGCCCCTCCCTAGGTTTTTCAGCTGTATCTGTAATGAACTCTAATTGAGGATGAGTTTATAGATTTCATATGTGGCTCCTGAGACCCAGACAAATCTAGGATTGTGGCTGGACATCTGTTTGTGTCCCTGAGCATCCTATTACAGTTAAGGAGACAGCCTGCCCAGAGCAGTTGGAGGACTTCCAGCAGGGTGTTTCCTAATTCTACTTGCTGGCACACCAGGGAGATACCTCTAGTCCAGCCCAGACACACTCTTTTACACACAATTTCCCCAAAGCTTCCATAAAACAGAAAGGATGTTAATTCAGAAATTTGATTCATGAGTCATATTTTACAATTTTACATATTTCATCTTTAGTTTGTGGTCCCCTCTCCCACTTCCTGGTCTGCTTCTTCAGGTCAAAATCCCTCTTCCTGCCCTGTGTAATACCCTGGGATGCTGTAGTAGCTTCAAACATATTAAACCTCATTAACATTCAGGTCCCAGACTAAGAGAAGCCCAGAGAGAAACAGCAATTCTTTCTCTAGTTGTTCTGAGGAATGCCTTTCCTAAATGAGGTACACCTGAAACACCCTCTTTAAAGGGCCCCCAGAGGTGTACACTAATCCAGAGGACAGCAATATCAGAATCCAGAACAGCACAAGAAAAGCCTAACATCTGTCCAAGACATTAGCAAACACATAACAGAATCACAGCTTCCTTTCCAAAAGTGCCCATTGGCTGCTGGATTAAGTCCAAATTCCCAAGCAAGGCAAAGCAGACCCTCCACAACGGCAATAACCAGATGCTCTAGTCTTACCTCCTGCCTCCCCACCTGATCCACTTTCCAAGCTTTGCTCACACTACACATCACCATGCTAAACTACCTGCCATTCCCCAAGCACACTCCATGCTTCCTGACTCTCTGCCTGTGAATATTCTACCTTCGACATCTGAGGAGCCCTGTTGTCTTCTTCCTATGGTAGGAAAATAAGTGTCATTTCTTTTTCCCAACCTCTTTCAGCAAAGTTCGCTTTGCTTTCTAGGCTTCCACAGCCCCTTTAAGGAGCTCTAGGCAGTGTCTATTAAATTATATTTTAATTGGTTGTATGCATTATTGGATTCTACCTTGTATACAGCTTATATCAATAAACACTTTATGAATAAATCATTGACTCTTTCTGGTATTTTTTCTCCCACAAAATTCCAGTCTTTCCTTTGATGTTACTCTCAGGACCGGAACACTACTAATTCTTCTGCCCTGATGGCTTGAGGCTTAAAGAATACCTTTCTTCCTCAACAGCAATGGGTATCCTTGTCATGGCAGACATCATAAATCAATTACAAATCAATCTCCCTGCACCAGGGTCTGTAAACTGAGCTCTCTGGAAGGAGACACTGAGAGAGATAGAATATGGGTCTAGGATATTCATTAGGGATCAACCCATGGAAGGCAGAGGAAGAAATGGGACTCTGACGAATGCCTGACAAGCCTTAGACATCATCCGAGTTGTTCTGCTATGGATCAAAATGGCTGGACCTTTGTATCCTCACCATGATTGATCACTGAATGCACAGTGCCTTGGGAAGGACATGGCTTTGGTCAATATGATTCTCTGCAGCTGAGGCAACCCCTGAGGGAGCTGAATGCTGGGAGGTGTCAGCTGAGTGCTCACCCAGCAGCTGGGGCAACAAATCCTTCTTGAAGAGTGATCTGAAGGGTGAATTTCATGTCTACCACACCCAGAAATGGCATTGGACTTTTTCTCTGCACACCACTCTGAGTAGATCAATAAGTGAAAGTTAAGATGTAAGATGAATCAGTATGCTACCCCTGCCCTTAAGGTTTTAGACCCCAATCTTTGAGATATTTTCCTGTTTGAACTTTCAAAATTGTATCTCTTTTCCAGATTTTCTGAGGTAAGGACAAAAGGGTTGTATTTAAAATTCAGAAGTGCTGTTAACGTTGAAACAGCAATTTCAGCAGTTTTAAATTTTTTAATTAAGTCTTTTCTACTAGGCAGGAACTGAGACAGCTCCCTATTTCCTCTGTATCTAGGAGATTTTAGGGAAAATTGCCCTTATTCTCTAATGTAGGTTCTACTTTTTCTCTTGCTCCCTACCACTCCCTCTTCCCTGCTCCCTTTCTCCTTTTCCTCTGCCCTCCTTCCCTCTCTCTGGCTTTACCTCCTCTCCCCCAACCCTTCTCCCTGTTTCTCCTTCTCCTTTCCTTTCTTTTCTTTCCCTCTGAAGTTCTATCAAAATTAATCAAACTTAGCCATTGCAGGGTTGATGTTCTGATCCATATCTTTGCCCTAGGGAATTGCAAAAAAAAAAAAAAAGACAAAAAACTTCAGCTTAAAATATTATGAAGGAAGTCAAGAAGAAAAGAAAATGGTGAAAGGAATGCTTGACTTTGTCCTTCTTCATTTTATTTGGATTTTAGACTAGAAATATACCCCACAGTCTGAAATTCCACTAGCATGTCAAATTGCTTTATGTACTGAAGGATATGCTATAAACTGTCCTTGACAAATGATGCTCAGTTCCATCCTGGTCAGTGATGAAATCCAGGTAGTAGGCTTCTTTACCCCTCTAAAGGAAATTAGGGAGTTTGGTGAGCACATTTATTTGAACAAGTGCAGATGTTAGTAACCTAACTGTGCTTTCTGTATTTGTCACAGTAAACTCCAGCTTAAGTGTCAGTATCTACTGAAATGGAGGTGGAAATACTAGCAGTGCTGAATCACACTGAAAAATTCTGGGTTTGTGGCTGCATTTAAATATGATACATCAGTTAGTCATTTCTTTCTGTCTCTATGATAGGATGGACTCAAGCTCAGCCTTCTGTTTATTCTTATCTGTATGAAATGCCACTTTTTAAAAAAGGTTTAGTTTTATCTCACAATATTGCTTTCAAGAATTTTCTAATAACATTAAGAGGGAATACTATCAGCATGAGTAAATTATGTGTACCTGAGCTAAATGAAAACTATGTTCATTTTCCCATGTACTCGGCCTTCTGAGAGAGCAGGTCTCAAGGAAAGCATTTGATTTATGCTTATTAGAGATGAAGAATAAAATAAAGATGGAAGAAAAATAAAGGAATAAATATTAATATCAGTAGTTTTACATAACAAGTAACTTAGAGGTACACTGATGGGGATAAAATGGCCTAAGATCTGGCGGAGAAAAAAAGTAGAAAAGGAGGATGAAGTTGAACACTTACCATAAGAAATGGAACTTTGGCAAGAGGAAGGTGTCTATAAACGATTTTTAGGAATATTTGCTGTGACCTGTTTTTGGCCCTGGTGCCAAATCCGACCTGCAATATTTTTTTTAATAGCCAGTGAGTTAAGAATGATTTTTACATTTTTAAGTAATTGAAAAACAATCATAGTAAGAATAGTATCTCACACAAGAAAAAATTGTATGAATTTCTGTCTGTAAATGGTTTTATCGGAATGCAGCTCTCTCATTTGTTATGAATTGTCTATGGCTGCTTTTGCACTATAGACAACCAGATGACATGACTCAAAACCTAACATATTTACTGACTGGCCCTTTAAAGAAAAAGTTTGACAACCACTGCCTTAACTGCTCATTCTTAGGGATCTGCAGACTGACTGAGGAAGCTCTGCTGATCTGGGATGGCCTCAGTTGGCCAGCTCTGCTTCCTTCATGAAGGCCTGTTGGTTGGCTGGAATGGCTCTGCAGCTCTTGTGTTCATTCTAGGGTTCCCATGGAAGAAAAAGACACCTGGGAAGATTTCTTCTCATGGCGAAAAAGGAGCTACAAGAGGTCAAATGGGAATTTTACATGGCCAAGCACAAAGTCAGAGTAAGGAACGACTCAGGTGATCCACGACAAGGTTGCAGATGCTACAAGAAATGAGGAATGAAGGTCAGGAAATCAAATTACCACAAGCACCCTTATCCAAGGACTCCAAAAGGTCTAATCCAATCATAGCATCAAGCTCAAAGTAGATCTATAACAGTGTCTCTTAACCCAGAGACCTATGAACTAAAAGAAAACAAGTTATCCCTCCTCTTTTCCCCACTCCCCACACAAGGAACCCAAAATACAAATGGTGAAACAGGGACAAGCTCATCACACTGCAGCCATTGTTCCAATAGCAATTAGAAACTTTGACTGATCAAATTCTCCAAGTCACCCTACTTTGTGATGGAGAATATTTGTCTTTTAGGTCTTATCTTTGATTGTCGGGAGTGTATCCTCAGTCCGTTGCTATCCACAGACTTTGGCCCCATCCCCTGAGAGCTACTTTCCTGTCCATAATTCTCATTGTCCACTTCTGAAGAACATTTTGAAAAACATGCTCTTTTTAGATTGTTGAGCAGTTTTCTCAGCTGCTTCCTGCCTATAGAAATCTGAAGACCAAAAGTTCTTTTCAAACATCTAGGCTCAGTTTCTTTTAGTTTCAACTGGTTCTTTCTTCAAAACTTTATGGATTATCTATATGTTTGATGCAAGTCAAAAGTCACACTTAAAATTATTTTTTAGCCATGCCTCTCTCTTTCCTTCTCTCTACTTAATCAGGAACTTTGGGCCTATGAGGCTTCGACTGTACTACAAGTTTTCTAGATACCATTTCAGAGGTCTTAACAAACATTTTGAGTCTATTTCCCTGATTTGGTCTGGTTATATATCATCAGGTTATACATAATGCTCATACATTTGATTATTCTTTGTCGTTGAACTCAATCTTAATTTGAGTATCTTTTACTGGCTCCAGAAACTGTGATAACAAAAGTTATAATTCTCCAACTCTGCAAGCTACATTCCCTCTAAATTCTCCTTGCTGTGCCGTGCTGAGTCACTCAGTCATGCCCGACTTTTTGTGACCCGCCAGGCTCCTCTATCCATAGAATTTTTCAGGCAAGAATACTGGAGTAGGTTGCCATTTTCTATTCCAGGGGATCTTCCTGACTGGGGGATTGAACCCACATCTCTTGCATCTCTTACACTGGCATGCAGATTCTTGACCATTGTGCCACCTGGGAAGCCATAATCAGTTAATTGTTGGCACATTACAACTACATTTTAAAGTGACTCAGTGCATAAAATACCAGTGATTAAATTTTCATGGGTCAGCAAGCCAGCTGGAGTGATTCTGCTGATCTTAATTGGGCTGAACTGGGTGACTCTTCCTACTTACAGTGTCTCTGGTAGCTCTGCTCTCTGTATGTTCATTCTGAACCAAGTTAAAGAGGCTCTTCTCATGGTGATTACAGAGTACAAAGGGGCAAATGGAAACCCACAAGGTTTTTGAAGGCCTACAAATGTCACACTGTTACTTCCACTCATTTATCACTGAACAAGTCACACGACAAAGACCAAAGTCAATGATTGGTAAGGAAAAAATATCCCATCCATGATGAGACAGTGGCATGTGTATGGATGCAGAGAAAAATGAAAAATAGGGATCAGTTAATTCATCATAGACATATGAGCAGATGATATAAAGATATTTTATAAAATACAGAAACAGTTTCTAATAAAAATGCTTGGTGAAATATAAACAGAAAAAGATCAATAAAAATCTTTCCCTAAATAATAAAAGATCAAGGATTTGCAGTTATGTTGAACTATGTTACTTTTGAAACTCAGTTCAGGAATGTTATTAAAGAATTCTGATGTAACCCCTTGTCTACTTTACCTCACAACCATTTAGTTTAAAGTAAGCATTAAAAGAGTGCTCTACAACTATTTCTGGAATTTTCTTCTAAGCTGCTGACACTCATTCTGTAAATTTTGATGCTTTGGTTCTTTTGAGGTTTAGAAATGCACAGGCAACAGCCATGTGATCACTGCTGTCTGGCTGACAGTAGCATTTCCACGTGGAAATTCCTTAAGAAATTTACATATGTCTCTGAACCTGAAATCTTGTGGAAAATTCATAGAGAAAACAAGAAAAGTATTATAATTCTCCTATTAAAGCTTAACAATCAATAGAGAGACATTACTATGCAACCATCTTGCTTGCAGTTGTTGCCATATTATATGTGAGTCTGTGGTCCTTTCTGCAGGTAACTTTCTGTAATGAGCCATTTTTTTTAAATAATTATTAAGAAGTTTATAAGCAGAGTATATTCATATGAATTTTATGAGTTATTTTGAAGAAAAAACAAATTTCTAATCCTTAAATCAGCTATTTCACCATGTGAATCTGTACAGCAGTGTTGACCTTGCTAGGAGATCCAAATGTTATGCTATTCTACTACTACCCCATAATATTCACTGGCATTTTGTACTGCTTGGATATTTGCTACAGGTACATTTTTTATTTGTAACTACCTTAACAAAAAAGAGGCAACAATTGCAAATATTCTTGTAGAACATTACACCCTGAAATTAGAAACTGATCTAAAATATGAAATAGCAATGGCAATATTGATTTCAACATCAGAATCAAGACAAGCTGAAAATACATCTTCACTTTTTAAAGAAATAGCGTATATGAAGTGTGCGTGCTCAGCCATTCAGTTGTGTCCATTGTGACCTCACGGAACACCAGGATCCTCTGTCCATGCCATTTTCCAGGCAAGAATACTGGAGTGGGTTTCCATTTCCTACTCCAGGGAATCTTTCTGACCCAGGGATCGAACCTGCTTCTCATGAGTCTTTCTGCATTGGCAGGTGTATTCTTTACACTGTGCCACCTGGGAAGCCCTTTATATGAAGCAGCCTATGCCTTAACAAGAACTTGACAAAATCAAGGGTACTTTGGACATATTCTTAATACAATCAGATCAACATCAGTGCAAAATGGAAATATATTTTTACATCTAGAATATTTATCACAAAACAAAAATCAGGATTATCAAGTGGGCAAGAAATGCTTTGTGTTTTAAAATTTCATTTTAAGAATAATAACTTTTAAATATTAAATACTTAGTATAATTTTTATATTGTAAATAATTTTTACTTCACGTTCTAAATGTGTCCTATTATGAAATGTCTATATCAAGTAGAAATTTATGGGTTGTTAAAATATTTTAATTGATAGTGCCAATAAACCATGCATTTTCCTGTTTTGAAATAAGAAAACCCCAGTACAATCCTATCATACAAAAAAATTATTCACTGTTTATTATTATGGTCACTAATTATTATTTAAAACATACAAATAGTGTGTTATAGAAAAGCCAGAATAACATGATTAAGGGAATTTCTAAAAATTCCCCAAATTCTGATTTTTCATTTATGAATCCCAAAGATAAGTATCAACTGGAAATTTGAAAACACTGGCCAACAGCAAAAAGAAAATATGTTTGACTGTAAGATGCATTCAATTTCAATAATGCTAAAATGGGGGGAAACATGGGTCTCTGAATTCAGGAAATGCAGTATTAAAAATGACAACATCATATTAAAAGATAATCTCCCTCACATTTCTTCCAGGTCTAAAATATTCAGTGAGCTTATGGTTTAGAATTTTCTAGGAAAGAGATCACACTAATAACTGCCCAGAATATTAGTCATGTCTTTCTCTTTTCTTCAGTCTTCTTCCTCCATTCTTACCCTGATAGTTTTCTGTGTTGTTTTTTTTTTTTATATGTTTTTCTTCTACTCTAAGTAAATTGTAACCAAACCTTAATTTTTAGGTTTTTATAGTGTTCATTGATAGTTTTAACTGTTTCATAAGTATATACTACATTCATAATAAAAATATATTGCTTAATTTTAATAAAATATTTAATGTGCAATGTAAATATGTTCTGTAAAATGTAAATAATTTGAAAAAATATACTTCCCTCATTTAATTTTTTTCTTAAAACAGCAGATGGCATAAAACCAACCATCCAAAAAGCATTTTTATCTGCTCACTTTAAAAATACTATGGTAATGTTAGAGCTAAAAAGTGATGAGAGATAGCAGGGATAATAGTTTACTTGATAGTCATAAAAACTATATTGCTCCTTCTTGGAATGTCCTCAATAGAAGAAATGCTTTTCAAGTATTTTCTGATGGGTTGAACAGTAGTGAGCTTTGGGTTCACTCTAGGTTGTAATGATAAAAAATAAAATGGCTTATAACTTTAGAGTTTTTGTTGGTCACATTATCTTTATTATAATCTCATTCTTAAAGAATTAGAAAAATACAAACATACATGGCAGAGGCAAAGTATGAAAATACTTAACTAAACAGTCTTTAATATCTTCATGTCTCTATACTCCACTCCTCATTAGGAAACCAGAATCCCAAACTGGCTTTGCTAATACTAGAATGTTGATTTCAGTAAATTCTGGTCCCCGAACTTCTATCTCAGTCCTGTCCCTCACTCTTTTTCACAGTTACAGGAAAAGTTAGTTGTTTCTTCTCAGAGGAGTCATATGAGATTTCCTGGTTAATATTTGCAAAGTTCTATGGTGATTAAAGGGATTGTAAAATTGATAATTATTATTATAGAGGCTAACATAGTAAAGGGGTCTACCTGGAAGATTGGCAGCCAGAAAAATTTTAGGTTGGTTGAAAAATTTTAGGTTAGTTCTATTTATCAGAGAATAGCTGCTTTCGGAAAATGTATATTTAAATTTAACAACACTTGAGAAGCAAATACTCCCAGAGATAAACATATGCTTTGAATCCACAATTACTTATACATCTTCCTTGTGCCTACTCCTTGTCTGTATTTTTAAAATTCTGCAGGCAAAGAAATGAGGTTCAGTCTCAAGGTCATTGAAGCAACTGTGGTTTTATTATTATGCTCATTGAATATGCTATAGAAATGTAATTTAAGGCGTTAATATGTACACACTAAATAAAACCAGACAGTCTGTGGGAAAAGTTATTAATGGTGCTGGAATTTTACCAGTTTGGGAAATAAATAATATAGTGTGTGTATCTCTGGAAACAATGCAAACTCAGCCTACTCAACAGACACGGTAAAAGAAATCTAAGCAATTCTGTAATTCTATGAGGAGGGTAATTTCACTGATGACAGCTTTCCATAATTTTACTCTTTTAGATAGCAAATAATTTTCCTTATTCTTCATTTTATTGCTATTTTGAATTGCACTCCTTGTTGGAGTTTCACCTTTTACCAATAATTCTTCAGGAGATGTATTTTCACTGTTTTTCATATGGCAGTTACTGCTGGCAGTACCTAGTTGAAACCAACAGAATTACAACTCTCTTCAATATCCCTACATGACATGGGTAATATTTCAGTTTAATCCAGGGGCATGAATTGAGCCAGGAACAACCATTTCAATTTCTACTGTGGTTTGTTTAGGCTTAACGTGGACTAGCTACCATACCCTCTCTCAGTGAACCACATTAAATTGCTTACAGAGACCCACTCAGAAAGCAAAAGGCATGGCTTTACTATTCTGCTGACATGCTTTTGCCTAATAATCATGAAAGCTATAAAAAGAAATCCACCACAAATGCCCTTGAAAAGCTCTATACCACCGCCCAATGACCAAGTTCCCACAAGGGAAATTACAAAGCTATTAAGGTTACTTCACTTTTATATAACATATGTTTAGTACAATTTTTCTTAAAAAACCAAAAGATCTCATGTATAATAATAGATCAATCCTGTGTGGGGTTTCCCTGGTGGCTCAGTGGTAAATGATCCACCTGCCAATGCAGAAGACATGGGTTCAGTCCCTGAGTTGTTTCCAGATTACCTGGAGAAGGAAATGGCAACCCACTCTAGTATTCTTGCTTGGAAAACCCCATGGATAGAGGAGAATGGCGGGCTACTATCCATGGGGTCGCAAGAGCTGGAAACGACTTAGCGACTAAACAAGGCAAGATTTCCCTATAACCCTTTGTATAATAATATGACTCTGCTAACATACTTATCATGTAAGAGACTGAATGGATGTGCAATGAATGACCCATACTCTCAATAGTTCTAGAAGTAAGGGCGTTAGTTTACAAATGACTGACTGATGTAAAGGAATTTTTTACAGCCATACAGAAGAAAATAGATTGGGTGCCAAATGAAAAAGATCTTCAGTAAAACAGGGCCAAGCTCTTTATATAACCTATTTATTTTCCCTTAAACTGTATGAATGCATTTGTTTGTATCAAATACTTATCATTAAGGTTATCATCAATGAAAACTTAAAATAGATTTTGCTAAAACATATAGTAGGAATGACGTAATAAAAGTTGGTTAAGTGACTGAATGAAGGCGTATGGTTATGACTCACTCTTTCTAGCTGGAGGTGAATACATAGCACAACACATACAGATAATTGAAGAATTATATAAATTGACCTGATAAAATAAATTAATGCATCAAAGTGTTTTTTGGGTAAATTATCAGAATAGTTGTTACATCTATTGCTCAATAATCCTGGCTTGTTTTTGGTAGTATGGGAAGGGAAGTCGCTCAGTCGTGTCCGACTCTTTGCGACCCCGTGGACTGTAGCCTACCAGGCTCCTCCGTCCATGGGATTCTCTAGGCAAGAATACTGGAGTGGTTTGCCATTTCCTTCTCCAGTTTGGTAGTATAGTGGGTAGAAAAAGCATGAAAAGTGAACCAAAAAAAGGAGGAGGCTGGAATTCTAGTCCTGACTTTAAGCTTTAGGCTAATCAGCTTTTGGCATTGGACAAAAGATTACAACAACCCAGGTACTAGGCTCCCATATGCATAATGAGGAATTATGACTTATTTGATGTTATAACCTGTTCTAACAGGCTATCTAAGGAGGGAGCATGATTTGCTAACTTCCAAAATATAGAAAAAAATATCTTGGTTTGTGTTCTTTCATATCACCTTATAACTATCAATCATAACTATAAATTAATACTATCATCATTGATCAGATTTGAGGCATTAACCTATTACTCATTTATTGAGTAGATATTTATTACAACCTATAATGTGACAAAATAGCATCATCAACCAAATGGACATGAATCTGAGCAAACTCTGGGAGATAATGAAGGATAGGGAAACCTGGCATGCTGCAATCCATGGGCTTGCAAAGAGTTGGACACAACTTAGTGACTGAACAACATAATGTGACAAAGTACTGGCATGTTACTCCTTGTGCTTAATTTTTATCAATGCCTATTCCTGTATCTTCCTATATTCTCATTTTCCTCATGTCATATCACTACTTGGTCAGGTGCATAGTGTGAACAAAATGAAATTTGCCTTATTTTGTCCCTGATGACACAGCCATGGAATAAACAAGATGAAGAAATCATTGGTTATCACTTGATAATGCTGTGCAATATTGAAAAATTATACCATTTGTTACATTGAAATGTGTGCTGTTTATAAGGAAGCCAAACTCTTCTGAAATTATTGAGACTGTACCATCTCCATTCCTCTGAATATCCTATTTTGTGGCACAGATCAATGCACTGAAGCTTCATGATTCCCTGAAGGGCTGTTAGTACATTGGTAGTGCCACTTCTTTATACTCAAAACCTCTTGGGGGAAAACTGCTAGATGTATCATCTTCCTAGTTCTGCTCTATTCCCTTCTTAAACCATTGATCTCTGCTCCTAATTCTGCTTCAGCAGGAATATCTCTTAAGCAGAAGTCTTCTCCATTTTCTGTAGACACTCCTTAGATCTTTTGAACTTAACTTACAAGTCTTTAATCCTCTATCCAATTTGTTCTAAAACCTTCACTTATGAAATCTATGTAACCAGTTTTCAAGACGCTTCCCTTATTTTAAGA
The DNA here is from genome assembly GCF_054371585.1 of Giraffa tippelskirchi. Taxonomy (NCBI): domain Eukaryota; kingdom Metazoa; phylum Chordata; class Mammalia; order Artiodactyla; family Giraffidae; genus Giraffa; species Giraffa tippelskirchi. The sequence continues at coordinate 149,579,327 of NC_137279.1, forward strand.
AATGTAAAAAATAAAAAACAAATCACCAAATTATCCATGTAATATGAAAATGAAGTATGATTTTGCATTTACAATGTTTTGGTTTGGGTTTTAATTTGGCAGGGGGGTGAATAATAGTATTATCAACAGATTTAGTTTTTTAATTATTTCATAAAGATAAGTATTCACAGGCATATCTCATTTTATTGTGCTTTGCTTTATTGTAATTTACAAATATTTGCATTTTTTAAAAATTGAAGACTTGTGGCAGGGCTGCATTGTCAGATGATGGTTAGCATTTTTTTTTTACCAAAGTATTTTAAAATTAAGGTATGTGCATTGCTTTTTAGGCATAATACTATTGCACAATTAACAGACTATAGTATAGTACAAACAGAATTTTTATATGTAATGGGAAACCAAAACATTTGTGTGACTTGTTTTATTGTAATATTCATTTTACTGAAGTGGTCTGGAACTGAATCTGTGCTATCACCAAGGAAGGCTGTAAATAAGTTTATATTTCCCAATACTTATCAACTAAAAGTTCCTGTGACTTGGGAGTCCAATTTACATCAACAGATTTTATTGAGCTCTTACTAAATGTAAAGTAGTGCCATTAGGCACTCATGAAGAATTGATGAGAACTTTTTCTGTATCCAAGGGCTTCCCTGGTAGCTCAGTTGGTAAAGAATCCACCTGCAATGCAGGAGACCCCAGTTCCATTCCTGGGTCAAGAAGATCCGCTGGAGAAGGGATAGGCTGCCCACTTCAGTATTCTTGGGCTTCCCTTGTGGCTCAGCTGGTAAAGAATCTGCCTGCAATGCAGGAGACCTGGGTTCAGTCCCTGGGTTGGGAAGTTTCCCTGAAGAAGGGAATGGCTACCCACTCCAGTATTCTGGCCTGGAGAATTCCATGGACTGTATAGTCCATGGAGTTGCAAAGAGTCAAACACAACTGAGTGACTTTCACTGTCACTTTTCTGTATCCTATATGCTTATAGACTAACAAGAAAGATAAATCAAGTTTCCACACTACTTGACTAGAGTCAAATAAGGACCAGAAGAGAAGCATAAATACTAAGTTCAAAGGAGAGACAGAGCATCTAGATAAAAGCCTCAGGGATGATGGATTTTGAGGTGGGCTTTGAAACAGAAAGGACTTTAACAAACAAGGATGAATCATTCTAAGGGGAGGAAGTACATTAAACAAAAGCACAGAGGCTGAAATGTGCAGGCATGTTTGGAGAACAAAAACTGATAATTTGGTTGGACTACATACAGGCTTTGTCTATGCACATAATGAGAACTGAAACTGAAATCTACTTTGAGCCAAATATCATTTTAATGATCTAAATGTTCTAATGTGATGTGATGTGATATTATTTTGTTATATATAGACCCAGGTTTATACATAAAAATTTCACCACATCCACAGTACCTAAAGCCAATGTTAGATACAAAATTTACAATTTTCTGGATAATACTCAAGAAATTTTAATAAATTAAATACACAGTTTCTTACGTAATTAATTTTATAAAAATCAATGGATTGATCATTAATAATAGAACTGTTACACAAATAATAATAAGGAATTCTCCAAGATTCAGGAACCAGAGTTAAAAGCCTTAAAGTCATATTAAACAAAGCTAAACAACATAACAAATTTTAAATATGAAACACTGAATATGTAGGCTTATCTCCATACAATCATGAAATGCTACAAAAATTATGGTGAAGGAAGGAAAAACTGTAAAAAATCAAAATGATAAAGACATGTCAACAATATTTTAGAAGACAAGCAGGTAGATGACTAGTAACTGAATGTGCTTAGTCGCTCAGTCATGTCTGACTCTTTGTGACCCCATGGACTGTAGCCCGCCAGGCTCCTCTGCCCATGGGGCAAGAACACAAGAGTGGGTTGCTATTTCCTCCTCCAAGTAGCTGAATAGGATTTAGTACGAGTGAGGTACAGAAAAATTCAAAGAATAAAGTTGATTCATGCCATTAGCACCATAAGGGTTAGGAGTCAGAAATGCTAGGTATCTCTCAAGGTAGGAAAGTAATGATTAGGGTAAGTAGGAGGACCTCAAACCTCTCTCTTAGGCCCACAGCCAAGCCAGTGTCTCTCCCAAGAAGAAGAAACTAGTGACAGTCTATCTATCTATCCATCTATCTCTTATGAACTGAATTGTATCCCCTCAAAATTCACACTGAAGTTCTAACCCTTGGTACTCTAGAATGTGACTCTATTTGAAGGCCTTTAAAAAGGCAATTAAGACAAAATGAGGCTATATAGTTGAATCAATCTGACTAATCCAATATGACTAATATCCTTATAAGAAAAGAAATTAGGACAAAGACACACAGAAAAAACAAACAAACAAAAAAACTATGTTGGGACATAGCAAGAAGGCAGCCATCTGCAAGTCAAGAAGAGAAGCCTCAGAAGAAACTAAACCTGGCAACACCTTGATGTTGGATTTCTAGCCTCCAAAACTGTGAGAGAACAAATGTCTGTTAAGCCACTCAGTCTGTGGTATGGCAGCCCTAGATTACTAATACATTGTCTATCTGCCCATCCCTCTATTTATCTGCTTTATGATGACTCCTAAGAAGGAACATAAAGGAAGGTAATTGAGAGTAACTGTTTTGTCATAGAAGTGAGTGTAAGAGAAGGCTCTTTTTATTTGGTTCTAAGGGATAACTTCTGGGAAATGGCACTCAAGGTAAGACCTAGAAGGTGAGGAAAAGCCAGTCATGCAAGTATTTAGAGGAGCATTTTTTAGGCAAAAGGAAGCTGAATGGCAAAGATCCCCAGATAACAAAGGAGCACAGCAGATTGGGAACTAATCAGCATGGCTAGAGTGCAGTAAGGAAGGGGGGTGGTGGAATGAGGTGGGTTTGCAGATAGAAGCAAGGCTACAATATCACTTTATCCTTATGATAAACTTTTCATTTTTCAGACCCAAATAAGGTAGCTCTGAATTTTAATTGGTAAACTATGATAAATAACAAGTTTTATTTATTTCTCTGTTCTTGTGCTTAGGTTGCTCAGTCATGTCTGACTCTTTGCAACCCCATGGACTATAGCTGCCAGGCTCCTCTGTCCATGGGATTTTCCAGGCAAGAATGCTGGAGTGGGTTGCCTTTTCCTCCTCCAGGGGATCTTCGCAACCCAGGGATTGAACCCACATCTCCCATGTCTTCTGCATTGCAGGTGGATTCTTTACCTGCTGAGCCATCTGGGAAGCCCAATATTTATTTACTTCTCTATGTCCACTTAAATCCATCTCCCGGCCCTTATCCTACCACATTGGATGGGATTTTATTTCACTTGTTATTGCTCCCACTCTCACATTCACTCAAAGTATTATGTAAAGTTCTAAGGTCTTGGGCAATATCACATCAATGGCTTAGGAAGGTCCTTCAATAAGTGGTTATTTGGCAGCAGGAGTCACTGCTGAGACACACACTATCTCAGTCCTCAGGGTCTCCTGGGATTTGAAGGCTGAGCTGAGCTCAGTGTGTGTAAAACTTAAGTGAAACAGGAGGATCCTGTGCTCCAGAGGTGAGCAAAATTATGTCCCCTCTGAGATTTTACCCCTTTTGATGTCACTGTCATGAGCAATGAAAAAGTCACTATCACCAAAAAAGCTCTTGCTATTGCCCTCAACTGTTGCTTCCTGACCTGCATACAGGTTTCTCAAAAGACAGGTCAGATGGTCTGGTATTCCCATCTCTTTCAGAATTTTCCACAGTTTATTGTGATCCACACAGTCAAAGGCTTTGGCATAGTCAATAAAGCAGAAATAGATGTTTTTCTGGAACTCTCTTGCTTTTTCTGTATGCAGGTCAGGAAGCAACAGTTAGAATTGGACATGGAACAACAGACTGGTTCCAAATAGGAAAAGGAGTACGTCAAGGCTGTATGTTGTCACCCTGCTTATTTAACTTATATGCAGAGTACATCATGAGAAATGCTGGGCTGGAAGAAACACAAGCTGGAATCAAGATTGCCGGGAGAAATATCAATAAGCTCAGATATGCAGATGACACCACCCTTATGGCAGAAAGTGAAGAAGAACTAAAGAGCTTCTTGATGAAAGTGAAAGAGGACAGTGAAAAAGTTGGCTTAAAGCTCAACATTCAGAAAACTAAGATCATGGCATCTGGTCCCATCATTTCATGGGAAATAGATGGGGAAACAGTGTCAGACTTTATTTTTTTGGGCTCCAAAATCACTGCTGATGGTGATTGCAGCCATGAAATTAAAAGACGCTTACTCCTTGGAAGGAAGGTTATGGCCAACCTAGATAGCATATTTAAAAGCAGAGACATTACTTTGCCAACAAAAGTCCGTCTAGTCAAGGCTATAGTTTTTCCAGTGGTCATGTATGGATGTGAGAGTTGGACGGTGAAGAAAGCTGAGCGCTGCAGAATTGATGCTTTTGAACTGTGGTGTTGGAGAAGACTCTTGAGAGTCCCTTGGACTGCAAGGAGATCCAATCAATCCATCCTAAAGGAGATCAATCCTGGGTACTCATTGGAAGGACTGATGTTGAAGCTGAAACTCCAATACTTTGGCCACCTCATGCGAAGAGTTGACTCATTGGAAAAGACCCTAATGCTGGGTAGGATTGGGGGCAGGAGGAGAAGGGGACGAAAGAGGATGAGATGGTTGGATGGCATCACTGACTCGATGGACATGGGTTTGGGTGGACTCCGGGAGTTGGTGATGGACAGGGAGGCCTGGCATGCTGCAATTCATGGGGTCGCAAAGAGTCGGACACGACTGAGCGACTGAACTGAACTGATTGCCCTCAACTTGCCCCTCCTAAATTCTCTTAAAGACATGCACTTCTCTCTCCTCCCTTACATAATCCCTTTAAAGAGTTTAGGCTTTCACAAAAGACAGAGAAGTTGCCTTCAAGTAGCTTCTAATTCAGGTACTATAAATAATACTGAAGATATAAATATAGAGTCTGGCTATCCAGCAATACTTACAAAAGGCAAGACATAGAAACAACCTAAGTGTCCATTGATGGATGAATGTATAAAGTGTTCAAGGGAATATTATTCCCCCTTTTTTTTGGCTGGGTCAGATCTTCATTGCAGCATATGGGATCTAATTTCCCAGCCAGAAATCAAACTTGAGTTTCCTGAATTAGGAACTTTGGAGTTTTAGCCAATGGACCAACAGAGAAATACCAGGAATACTATTCAACCATAAAAAAAATAAGGAAACTCTGCCATTGTGACAAAATAAATGGAGCTTGAGGACATTATGTTAAGTGAAATAAGTCATACAGACAAATACTGTATGTATGACCTCACTTATATACAGGGAAAAAAATTCATTGAAAAATAGAGCAGATTTGTAGCTACCAAAGGTTGGGGTGGAGGTAAGGGGAGAAGAAATTGAAGGAAAGTGGTCAAAAGGTACAAACTTCCAGTTATAAGATAAATAAGTACTATAAATGTAATGTATAACATGATGATTTTAGTTAACACAGATGAATGATATATAGGAAAGTTGTTAATTAAGAGTTAATCCTAAGAGTTCTCATTTGTTGCTGTTGTTAGTCATTAAGTCATGTCTCTTTGTGACCACATGGACTGCAGCCCACTAGGCTTCTCTGTCCATGGGACTTCCCAGGCAAGAATACTGGAGTGGGTTGCCTTTACCTTCTCCAGGGGATCTTCTCGACCCAGGGATCGAATCCACATCTCCTGCATTGGCAGGTGACTTCTTTACCACTGAGCCACAGGGAAGCTCCAATAATTCTCATTACAAGGAGAAAAATTTTTTCTTACATTTCTTTCTATTATATTTATATGAGATGATGGATGTTAACTAAACTTACTGTGGTGATCATTCCACAACATATGTAAGTCAAACCTTTATGTTGTACACTTTATACAATGATGTATTTCAATTCTGTCTCAAAAAAACTAGGATAAATAAAAGAGAAGGGAAAAGAACTGCATTTTAAATATTTACTTATTTATTTTGCTATGTTGGATCTTAGTTGTGGCGTACAGGCTTAGTTGTGCTGCAGCATGTGGGATCTTAGTTCCTCACATTGCAAAGCTGATGCTTAACCTTAGTTCCCTGCATTGCAAAGCAGATCCTTAATTCTTCTGTGAAGCACCTGGGAAGTCCCAGGAACTGCATTTTTAAGAGGCCTGGCTATCTATTTGAAATGAAGAAAGAAGCTGAGAGAGAACAACCAAAAATTAATATCTCTATAAATTATTTTGTCTCACTAGCGTGAGTAATTTTTTTTTTTCTTTCAAACAACAATAGTAACACTTACTTAGTGGAAACATGAGGCAGTCTTCTGAAAGTTTATAATGTTTATACAGGTTACTACTTGGGCTTAGAATCTACAATCCCCTCTCTCTCTCCATTCCCTCTACTCTGACAGGTGCTGGTGTTCTGGGTGATAGATCATTTGGCCTGTCTAGATATTTTAGTACTCAGCTAATTTATTCACCTATTTTTCCCTTTTGGCTATCGGAGCTGACTAAATCAAAATACTGCTGACTCTTCTTCCCAAATAGTTTAGACTTTGGCTAAGCATCATTTCAAAAAATAGGAATACATGAGCTATACAAAATCAAGAACTTAAACCACTGAAGAGTTAACAAGATGAAACACTATAAAAGAAAAGCTATTCTAATTTAGAAATATATGCCCAATGAAATATGCTGTATTCTTTCAGGAATCTTAAATCAGTCTTCATGCAGAGTTTACAGAAGACATATTCTCCCGACAGTCCTGATGTGGGAAAAGCTTTTATTTTGAGGCTAAAAAAGATGAATTTTCTAAATTGTCATAGGCTGTGGTTTAGCAGCTGCATTCTGCATGGTCCCTATGCAGCTTATTCTTCTAATTATGCTGTGACAACTTCCCCAGTGGATTAAAATCCCATGTAGAGTTCTGTTATCTTTAACCTTTCATCCCCATGACTCCTTATTCCTCAGAGGCCTCTCCTAATGTCTAGTTCTAAGTCTAGGGACTTCTTAGATGGGGACTTCCACAATAAAAGAAAAAGATGATTGTAGTCTTTCTCTGATCTTCAATGTCTAATTTTTACATACATATTACACATGGAAAAAGGAAAAGGTAATTTATTTTATAATACAAATGTTATCTGGTCCTCCATTCAGCTTTTAGAAAGTGATAAACCTTTCAAGAGTCTGTGTGGGGCAACTTATTTTTAAAAAAGAAAAGAAAGAAAGCAAGCTTTGCTATGCAGTAAACCTCATTTGAATGGCATAAAAGAAGGCCAGAGTAGCCTGATGTAGATAATTAGTCACACAACTGAGACTTACTTCTTAATAAGTCAAATCATTAACCATTTTTTGGGTTCAAAATCTTTAAGGAGGCATATGCCCACCTTAACTAGAAGGTACCAGAAACAATTTAATATTCCTTTATTCAAGATGAACATTCACAACACCTCTAGGTGTTGGGGAATACAGTTTGGTTCATTTCGGCACTTCAAAATGATGTTTAATGTTTCTTCATTCAACCCAGGCTTACCTGTAAGGATAAGTGTATTTTTGTGTTGCTCCCATTTTCCTCATCCCCCTACAATGCTCTCAGTTTTGATGACTTGCTGAGGGTAGGGAAATTAGATATACAAGCCCATTAAGAATTCTATAATAAATGTGGGGAGGGGGGAGAGGGGCACCTGTGCACACTTAGTCATGTCTGAATCTTTGCAATCCTATGGATTATAGCCCACCAGGCTCCTCTGACCATGGAATTTTCCAGGCAAGTTCTGGAGTGGGTTGCCATTTCCTACTCCAGGGGGTCTTCCAACCTGGGATTGAACCCCTGTCTCTTGTGTCTCCTGCATTGGCAAGCAGATTCTTTACTACTGTGCCCTTGAGAAGCCCAATAAATATAGCCAGGGGCCAAGAATAACATTTCTTGATTTTTCAGCAACTATTTAAGAATTAGTCTTCTTTTATCCAGTCATAGGCATTGTTGGGAAGAGTTACACTCATCAATGTTATGGTAGGGTTTTCTAGCACCTAGTATGATGTTTGGATGTATGCTTTTAAAGTAAATCAGGTTCCCTGGATTTAGGATGACAAATTGGAAAGCTGGAAGGTTCCCCTGAAGAGAATGAAGTGAGAGATTTTAAGAAAATTCTCATTCCCTGCATTCATCTAAAGGATAAATTATTTTCTCTCAGAAAAAAAAAGGACAGAAAAGACATGGATTCCAAGAAGGTCCATAGCATAGGAAGGAAGAAGCATTAGAGAGAATGCAGGCCCTGTGCTGAGGCTGAAGTCTCTTTTCTGATCTCTACCAGGTTTCAAGGGACCTTTAAAAGGTCAGAGTAGCGGGGGGGACATTCTGAGAGAATAGCATTGAAACATGTATATTATCATATGTGAAACAGAACACCATTCCATGTTCGATGCATGAGACTAATGCTCAGGGCCGGGGCAATGGGATGACCCAGAGGGATGGGGTGGGGAGGGAGGTGGGAGGGGGGTCCAGGAAGGGGAACACATGTAAACCATGGCTGATTCATGTCAATGTATGGCAAAAACTACTACAATATTGTAAAGTAATTAGCCCCCAACTAAAATAAATAAATTTATTTAAAAAAAAAAGGGTCAGAGTAGGGAAATGAGGGAGGAGAAAGAGAACTGCAAGACTCCTGGACCCCAGGGGAAAAAGACATGGATCTACTGACATCTCAATTAAGTGCCAATGTATCAGGCAACATGCCATGGGTACCAGTCCTAGGACTATTACAGTCTGAGCCATTCTTTGACCTTCTTCTATTATCTCTGGATCTCAGGGGAGTTGTGTCCAACAGGCTAATGGATTTCTTAGGCTGGTTTCCATGTCTAATGGCTTCTGGCTTAGTTCAGCTGATGGGAGAAAAAGGGTGGAGACTAAGGGTGGGACTGGGGAGAAGTAGAATGTTTCTCTTCTGTTTCAGAGCATCAGTGTTAGTGTGTCCCCCATGAAGATGTCCTGGCTACAGTTCTGGCTTGCCAAGACTAACATGGTCCCTGAGTTGTAGTAATGCCATCCCCTCTCCCTATGCCCTCAGTAGAAGAGTGGAATTTGCTTCCTGATGCTATTAATACTAATCACCAAGTTGCCTAACCATTCCTTGTTTGGCTTTTCAGCTATTCCATAACATTTGTATCACATTCTTTGTATTTCAGTTCCCTGTATAATACATTTGTGGTGTTTATACACTAGATGATAAGTTCATTTTCCCAGTAAGAACTTAATGAAACCAAAGACATTTTACATTCTATTTAATCCTTACAAGTTCCCTGGAAGGTAGTAATCATTACTTCCATTTTACAGATGAGAAAAAGCAAAAGTCTATGAATTTAAGGTCCTTACTCAAAGTCACAACACTGGTACATGTTCTAGCCATGATTCCGATCCAGTTCTGAACTTACCCTTAAGCTGCTCTTCCTACTAAGGGAAATGGCAACAGCAGGGGAAAAAAAAGTAAAAAAAAACAAACCCAGGCCTGAAAACAGCCTTTTAACTGCAGCATAGTTGTCCTAGGCCAGAACAATGCACTATAGGGAGCTCCACCCACACTGAATGCTGAGAGCCTGAGGGCAGAGGTGTCCTTGCTTCAGAGCAAAGTGCCCTGCTCCAAAGAAGCAATGCCTTCTCCAGCCTTAGACACCTCTGAGGACAGCAGAATCAGAGCTGCTATTAGACAAGATGTAGGTCTAAGCTTAACTCACCTGACAACCTAATTTTTACCTTTGCCATTTAAAAATAGTTGCTATCTTTTGTCATGCTGTCTCAGACTTCCAGACATATTTATGAAAGGGACATTATATTATCTTAATGGTAATGATTAACCCCTTGTATTCACTCTTTATACTGACTATAAAATATTACATCAGAGACAGTCCTATTTAGTTACTGACTTCTAAGTGCTGATTTTTCACAAAATGACATGTTAGAACAGTAAAAGAGAGCTGAAAAATCTGTTAAGGGATACCTTCATAATACCTTTCACACCACTAGAGATATTCTGAGACCTCATTATTCCAATATAGCATGAATAAGAGGAGGTTTGGTCCTTGTGAAACAAACAGTTGCTCATATCAATTCAGACTGGTTGGTTTCCATTCTATTATTAATCCTTGACTTTCTAAATGCCAATAAACTTGCTATCTAATAAATGCTCCATGTAGATTGTTACCATAAACTCAATTACAAGGATAAATGCATGTGTATACCCAACACTGAAATTCTTCATGAGTACACAGACTAGAAGGGACACTAGTTCTTTCAAAACAAATAAAACAAAACACCAGCACATATCCTTGGTCCAGTTTTCTACCCAGTGAAACAAGAAAGATTATGCAAAAAAATAGACATCATTTTCTATATTTAAAAAATCCTCTGGTTTTTTTGTGTGTGTGTTCCACCCTCTACTCCCCATCACCGCCCCCCCCCCCGCCCCCCGTCCTTATTTCTCTGAACAAAACAGCCTCTGCTGCTCTACCAGTCTCTTCTTTTATGTGCTACAGAACACCTGGTGGCCAATTGCTAGGTAGAGGATAATTAGCCCCTCAATTATCACCGTTTATTTTCACCTGTTCCACTAGCAGTTCCCTAGAACTTAAAGCTTGTCTAATTAGTCTTTTCTGACCCATTCCCCACCATCAGACTCAAAAAATAGCCCTTCCACTAATTAATTAACCCGTGGTAGGCCAATCCTCCAGCTTTGGTTTCCACTCCTGTTGGAATCATTAGAATCAAATGAACAAAGAAACATCATGGGATAGGGTAATAAGAAACTAAAAAGTTCTGCCTTCCTTCTCTCTTTGCCAACCTCCAAATCCAAATTATAGAAACCTTAAGCATAGTGACATTTAGTCAGACACATATGTGCTTGCTGTTGAATGTCTTGAAAGAGCAAAATAGCACTGCCAGAATTATCAAGTTCAGTTCTCCGAAATGCTGAAGGAAATATGGTGTTTATTTTATACCCGAAAGGTGAAAGAGATCAAAAAGAATCCAAATTTTAAAATAGAGGCCAAAATCTAAACTTGTAAAGATCTTTTCATGATACTGTAATTGAATCTAACAAATTTTTCTTTAATTTGGTAATGAATGAATACTTTTTTCCAAACTATTTTATACATGTGTATAGAAATTCTTATTTTGCTTTATCATACAAGTCAATACAGAAGTCCAGCAATGATTTCTATAAGGTTAAGGGATGGCTCATGTTTACTCACTCATTCAAAAAGTATTATTGAATATCTAATTTATATAAGGCACACTGTTAAGCCACAAGAACACAAAAAAAAACAGATGGTCCTTGCATTTATAAAGCTGAAAGTCTAATGTACCTCAAAATATAATCTATTTTTAAAGAATGTATTGAATCCACACACATGCTTAAATTTGACAGAAAATATTCCTTTATGTGCTAGACATTTGTTATATTTTAGCCTGCCATTTTCTCTTCTTTCTTCCCAATAGTATTCCAAGCTCCCTTGAAGAACAACTTCTCTTATGCCACATAGATTGGTTCAGAGCTGGGCACATGATCCAGATTTAAACCAGTGAGACCCAGACTTAAGACATTTGTTCCACTGGTAGCTCTCTCTCTCTTAAAATTAGATTATGTGAGGTCTTGAGTTAATGCTGCCATCTTTTAACCATTAGAGAATAAAGCCAAAGCTACAGTAAAGAGTAAAGCTATAAAATAAGGAAAAGGAACCCTGGTAACATCCTTTAAATCCTGTTTAAGCCATTTCAAGATTCTAAACCATTTGGATCTGGGCTTAGGTCAACTTATCCAAAAGTGTTCTAATTGATAGGAATGTATCTTTAATATCACAAACGAAAGTTTAAGAATTAAGGTAGTTATATTTTCTCTTAAGCAATTAAAGAGGACCTGCATCTTATCTATCTGTGAACTTTTAAGCATTCAGATAGAAAGATATTTATGATCTATTCGTAAGTATTTTTATACTTGTTTTTCACCTGTAAACATACCAGTTCATTTCTAGACTGTGCCTTTGCTTGTGTGAATCTGGTAAATCATATCATTCTATAAAGTGTGTTGCCAAAATGCTGTATCCTTTGTTTTTATGCCATACAATGGGCCTGTAAATGGTTTTTAACACAGCAGCTTATTCTGTCAGCAGCTTATTCTGTCAAATTGAATAATGTTAGATGTATCTCCATGACTTCCATTCATTCCACAACTACTTACTGAACAATATAAATGTAATGGTATTGGTGATCCAAAGATAAACAAGAAGGTTGCTATTTTCAAGGAGCTTTTCTAGGCTCTTTAAGAGAGCATAAAGTGATATAAAGGGATGACTAAATACCGTGTGACAACTGCTATGTAGGTTTAAATCTCTCAAGTGCTACATCTAATAAGGTGCTACTCTTTTCATCACTTCTCACATCCAACCTATCAGCAAGTCCTTTCAGGATAGCCCTCCAAATCTCTCCCAGATTGGACCATTTCTCCTAGCACCATTCTTGAAAACCCTAATCGAAGCCATAATTATTTCTTACCTCTACTACTGCTTGATCCCTGGGTTGGGAAGATCTCCTGGAGAAGGGAAAGGCTAACCACTCCAGTATTCTGGCCTGGAGAATTCCATGTATGTCCATGGGGTCACAAAGAGTCGGACACAACTGAGCAATTTCCACTTCACTTCACTACTGCAACAATATCCCAACTAGTCTCCTTGTCTCAACTCTTGTAACCTCACAATTCCCAGTCTATTCTCCATACAATAGCTCAAATGATCTTTACAAAAGTATAAATCAGGTCAACACACTCTGCTGCTTAAAACACTTGAATGTCTTTTCACTGCCTATAGAGGAAAAAAAAAAATCTAAATACCTTACCACACCCAACCAGGCCCTGCACGACCTGACCTTTACCTACCTTTTCAATATCAGCTCCTACTTTGTTCTCCCTATCTGCCTCATCCAACCACACTTCCACTTTATACCTCAGAAGTGCCCAAACCATTCTCATCTCAGGATCTTTTAACTTGCTTTTCTGCCTATAATATTCTTCTTTTATCATTAGTTTGGTCTCACCTCTTCGGACAAGTCTTTCCTGACCAACTTAGCTGAAGTAACTGCCCCTGTACCACCACTCCACCAACTTCCTACACCATTGCCACATTTTATTTTCTCCACAGTGCTCATCATTATGTCAAATCAGATCTTCATTTAATTTCTTACACAATGATTATTGGCCTTTTCCTGCCCTGCACAGTATATAACTATTATTTGCTTTTAGTCAGTGCCAAGAATGCCTGACTCAAGGTAGCATTCGGTACAAATTTACTGAATGAATACAAGATTATAGATAAGACCGAGCTCAAACTTGGAAATTCAGGAAATAGGTTAGAAAGTTAGGGAAGATAAATTTTTGGATAAATGGAACTACTAACTGAATATAGAATATATGAGTTAGAGGGGAAATTTGAAGAAAGTACAATAACTTGAGGGATTAGTTAAATATGTTTCCTGCAATATCATCCTTCAAAGCAAACTGACCACTAGACCACAGAGTAGAGCAACAAGGAAAAGGAATAAATTAGACTATATGAATGTTCTAACTAGTGTCATTGTGAGATTCATGTTTAACATTATTATCAATCAGCTGAAAAAGAAAATATGTATCACATTAAGGAACTGTGCATACATGTTCAGTCGCTAAGTCATATCCAACTCTGAGACCCCACGGACTGTAGCCTGCCAGGCTCCTCTGTCCATGGGATTTTCCAGGCAAGAATACTGCAATGGGTTGCCATGTCCTTCTCCAAGGGATCTTCCTGACCCAGGGATCGAACCTCTATCTCTGCATTGCAGGCAGATTCTTTACCACTGAGTCACCTGGGAAGCCCAAGGGAACTGTAGATAATGCTAAATTGAGTTTTGCTTCAAATATCAGTAAGGATCCAATTATCAAGTAACAGCAATTAAATCAAAAACCTAAGTTGACTAAAACTTGAAAATTGATTTGAATTCTTTTTAAAATATAAATATGAGCATAAAATTCAGCTGAATCTAATCACTCATCAAGCAGGAGAAAGCTAAGGAGTTAAAAGAACCAGTGGTAGATACTGGGCATAAAATTAGATACCATTTGACAATCCAAAAGAATATATATATTTTTAAATGTTCTGAATACATGAGACATTTATTGAGTGGCTACTATATAAGGAAATATATGTATGTTTATTTTATGTTAAGTCTAACTCCTCAAAGGTTCATCTCCATTTCACATATAAGAAAAGTGGTGGAACTGAGATTCAACTGTTCATCTGCTTATTCCCAAAGTTCTTTTTCATCATTAACATTTTCCTATTGCAAGCTCTAATATGTACAGCATTGTACAGGGATAACCAGAAAATACCATTTCACTTCACTTAAGACTTGGGAACACATTCAGTGAAAGCTATTAGGAAATAAAAGTAAGAGAACTTTAAAAAGGATTCCTGAATGAAAAATAAAACAAACAAAAAAATAAGTAAACATTTTTTCTAGGTCATAGCAAAGAAAGCAATAGTAGGAAAAAAATCCAAAAATATTGACCTACAACAAGAAGAAAATATTTATAAACTAAAATTAAGATCAGATTAATTTATACCGGAGAGAAAAGAAAAACACTACCTGCTAACAAACTTGTGAAAAGTAGTTTCCCTTTACTGTGGCATTTAGAAGCAGATTGATGAATGAATGAGTGAATGGATGAATGAATGAACAAAGACACTTCAGCCTATATTGTTGAAAATATCCTTGAACTGGCAAAACAAGGGCTGGAAGGAAAAACTCAGAGATGAATTTAGAATCATTACTTTTTTCTTTCTCTGCCAAGAATTTTATGTTTCTCAAGTGATTCTGTGTTACCTTTTCAACAAAGTAAATGAGGTTTTAATTGGTTCCTTTCCTTGAACTAGAAGATAGGCTCAGGTATCACTATCAGTGGGAACTTCTTCACTGGTATTTTTTGTGAACTTGGACGCTATGTCTATAGTATTTTCAGTCTTCACATTTTTAATTTTTGTCAGGCAGTACTGTAACAAGATCCCCTAAGTCAATGTGTTACCTGAAGGAAAAAAAAACTGAAATAAAAGAAGCATCTATATAAAGTAAACAAGTTAGAAAGGCTCATTTTTCATGTGTTAACTAGCCTCCACACAACTGTTGGCTGTGACAACAAATGATTTAATGAGCCCAATTTAAAATGGCCTTGTCTGTGTGAGATAGATGTCTTGGAAAATACTTTTTAAAAATCTCACAGCTATAGCAAAGGCTGCTTCGATATGCCCTGAGAAAATATCTGCACAGCAGTTCTACTTTTTTTCCCCTAAATTTCATATAGGCCAGATATCAAACCAGTAACAAGAAGCAGCATAATATTTCCATTGTATATGTGAACATTTCCTAATAGCAACTGGTAATACGATGTTTCAGGAATACCCACTCAAGAAACCATAAAGATTTACCAACTGTGTAGAAAAGTGATTAGTCAACAAGAGTCTTTCTGAACTACATGTTCATCTTCTGTTCAATCATTTAAACAGCCCATCAGAGTGATGCTTTGTTAGAAAAGAAGGGTAACAAGGAATGTGATGGGTATACTGGGCAATGACAGAAAAGAGACTCATCTCCAGGGATGGGTACTGTCTATACTATGGCATTTGATTTTAGAAAGCTTGCAAATGTATTTGATTGAAGAGATGAAACCTTCCCAAATCTGTTTGCTGAGTTCAGAAATACATATCTTCCTCCTCATGTACATTTCTTAGGTATTTTAAGATTTATGAGAAGGTTAAAAGTGTTATCTCTGAATTTGCATGATACTTCCTTTCATATAGAAAACACGCAGCTTTGGCAATAGATAAAACACACTATACAGCAGATGAGAGGGTCAGGTAAATTTGATTTTGTTGAATGACCTGCCTCAGCTCAAACTTCAGTGTCTTATTTTGTTCTTGGAACAGAAGTAAATCTAAATTTCATTAGTTGAAGTGTGTATCTTTATATTTTAAATGTCTGGATAGGGTGATTATCTAGAATTAAGCATCAAAAATAATATTGACTAGGACTTCCCTGGTAGTCTGAAGGTTAAGACTCTGCACTTCCACTGCAGGGGGTGCAGATTTGACTCCTGGTCCGAGAAGTTCCACATGCCCCATGGTTTGGTCGAAAAAAAAACAAAAGAAATTAAAAAGATAATAGTAATATTGACTAAAGTTTACTTAAAATGCTTTAAGAGTCCAGGAATAAGAGACCTGAACATCAATACTGAAGGATTTATACACTGAGAGCAGATGTGATTCAGAGCCAGTCACATGATAAAATTATTCAAGAAGTCAAAGAAAGAAGCAGCAGCAGTGTCAAAATATTTTCACATGAAAAAAGTAATTAACATATACTGCATAAATTAAAGCAATATAGACAAACAGACACAGCCATAATACAAATATCTTTTCAAACCAAGTTTTAAATAAATACAGTTTACGCAAGGAGAAAATTTTCAACTACCCATTTACCAAAGCTATACATATGTGTCTTTCCTGACTTCTGTAACAATCACTAGGAAACCAACAGGAAAGGGAAAAGGTGGAACAAATGTTACCAGGAAGACTGAGCAAATTGCCAACTGTCTAGTCTGTACAGGGCATTAACTTCACCATGCTGAGCTCTTGTTTGTGGTCCAAATCTCAGACCAGCACTGCAGCAGGCTATTCTTTGCATGGAATTGGTAGAAAACAAATTTCAAAATGTCAAATGCTGCATGCTATTTTCTCACTCCATATTTGTCTCTTCAGACTGGAATTTTTTTTTTTTTTTTAAGAAAAAGAAGTTTAATCTACTGGAAAAAAACAAATGTTTTTGTTTGGATAACTATGAAAATATCCTCAATCCTCAACAATATATATGATGCATAAGCCCCAAAATATTTTTGTCACATTTGAAATGGAAAGAGAATTATAACCCTCAATTATGTGCATTAATTTATCATGATAAAAATAAATCATTAATAACTGATACTTTAGTCCAGCATCTTTGACAGTATCAAATAATATATGTTGACCCATACTTTGTTCTCTTTAGCACGCAACCTCCCCTCCTACTTTCATTTTCTCTTCTGTCATCTTCTCTGAGTTCTCATTTTAATTTAATAATACTATATAAATTGCCTCATAGCATGACTCTCTTGTGGAGAATCTCATTTGTTCCTCGAGTTTTTGTTTCATCTAAGTTTTGTTTTGTCTTATGTACATTTTTTAAAAAAGGTTTTTTTAAGTTGCTTAGATAGCAGTGTCAGGTCACTTTCATCTGCTCATCCTTCAGTGGTTTTATTCCAATTCTCTAATTTATCTTTTCTCTTCTATAGTAAGTGAATTTTTCATTGCTTCTTTTAATATCAGAAAACAGTTTGTCTCCTCTTCTAAACTACCTAGAGTTTGAGGTATTACAGTGTTTTATGTTCCATGTGCATTTTCTATAACCTAAGGACATGGAGTATGGATGAGGTGAAAAGATCAAAGTTGGGATGAACTAAGCTGCAGTCTCTTCTGTAATCCTTCAGTTCTCCTCTTCTATAACTTGTTAAATGTACTATACTGGAGCTAAATTACTCTAATTGTAGAAAACATGCCATTCTCCTAGAGAATAGTCTCAGATTCCCTCTTGGTCTTCAAAATCAATATTATAATCGCTTTTCTCCAATATCCATTCTCTTCTCATAGTAATAAAACTCCTGATATTAAGGTGTGCTCTTGCTGATCAGAAGAAAAACTACATTTCTGTACCTGACTTACTGTTGAGTGTAGTTACTAATCTCTGGCTGGTGGGATGCAAGGAAAGTATATGAAAGCTTTCAAGAACCTTTCTTCAGAGACAGCTTGTTCTTTCCTCCATCCCACTGCTTAGAATGAGAATGTCATCTTCTCTTACAAGAAATCAAGCCAGCAAACCAGTGGTGCATCAAGAGAAAAGAAGCCTCAGTTCACCCATACACAATGGCATAACCAGGGCCATCTACTGCAATATTTAAGTGTGAAAGTAGTACAAAACCATCTGGAATAGCTATTAGTTCCCATTTTGTCACATTTATATCCTTTGACCTTAACAATACAACTGCTTTCAGGAAAAAAAAAAATCAACACTTGTTCATTTCCATGGTTTCATATAGTCAATCAACTAGTTTGAGAAAGGAAGACATAAGGATATGCTACTAAGTTTTACTTTCTCAAGATGTGAAAGAAAGAATTAACGGGAATTCTCAGGACTTTATTAACATTCTCAAATGGATTCTCGGTCCTGAAGACAGGACTGCTCCACTGTAGGATCTTCTAGATTCTATGGAAATCTTCATTTCCATGGCTGCTGCTTTTCTGAAGTGTCTATTACGTACTATTCCCATTTTCTTGATGGTAGTTAAAGACTAGAATTTTTGGTTGAGTTTTTGTTCATGTTTTTCTTTTTCCTCTTCTATTTTTGGTTTGTAATATTAGAGATCCTGTGATATAGCTCAATTCTACATCTCCCCAAAGCCCAAGATTCCATTTTTGTAGCTTTTGGGGAACTTGTTTACCTTCTATCTTGGCCTAGAGCTATTTAGTAGGGAAACACATTTTTTGAGAATGGGAATCAGGGCATGTGATCTCTTGGATGGTTCACTTTAGGTATCAATGTAACTGGACCATCTGGGGGTGCCCAGATATTTGTCAAACATTATTTTGGGTATGTCTGAGAGGGCAATTCTAAGCGGTATAAACATTTGTAGACTGAGTTAAGCAGATTTCCCTGCTTAATGTGGGTGGCTTCATCCAGTAAGTTGAAGGCCTGACTAAAATGAAAAGGCTAACTCTCCTTTCAATGGGAAGGAACTCTTCCTAACTGACTGCTTTCAGGGTGGGACATCAGTTTCTTCCTAAATTCAAACTGAAACATTTGCTTTTCCTGTATCCTGAGGCTGCTGACATTTGGTCTGGAACTATACCATTGAGTCCCCAGCTTACTAACTTCAGATCTTGGGACTTTTCAGGCTCCATATTGCATGATCCAATTCCTTATAATAAATGCATGTATTTGGAATATATACGTGTATATATATATATAAATTCCCTATTGATTCTGTTTCTCTGGAAAACCCTAATACAGTTTCCAGCACTTCTCTTCACTCCAAACAAAACGATGATTCCAATGAATAAGTGAGTATAACCTCCAAGGAAAGCCTGGCTATGGATAGACATATCTTGGGACCTAGAAACAAAACCTATTACAATATTTTACATGATGAGGCCACAGCCAGGCCAAGGCTTAGAGTCATACATGTCTGTCATATGGAGTTAGATGACATCCTACACATTATTTGTTTCACTGATTTACATGCGGGTTGATTCAAAACATGATGAGAGGAATTCAGATTTACAGACATAGACACATTTTTTGGACTAGATTGGAAAGGGAGAAAGTAAGATTGCCAGATGGCACAAAAAAGCTGGCAAAGACCTTGAGAAAGAATTCATATTAAGGGAAGAAGGAATCTGGAATGGCAATTTCACAACAAGGTTTGAGGATCAGATGACAGCAAAGATATAGTGAGGCAGCTGATAAAGAAATCTCGTCCCAATCTGGCTACCTTTCTGCAATATACACTCCACACAGACAAAGGATCAGGATCATGAGTTTGAGACGAGAAAGTGAATCTCTCCCTAAGTAGCTTAACATTTCAGGATTCAAACCACCCCCAAACTATCCAAATGAGCATTGGGTATTCTCAGCCACTCAGTCGTGGCTGAACATTTACAACCCCCTGGACAGTAGCCCACCAGGTTCCTCTGTCCATGGGATTTCCAGCAAGAAATTTCCAGCAATTTCCAGTATTCCAGCAAGAATACTGGAGTGGGTTGTCATTTCCTCCTCCAGGGGATCATCCCGACCCAGGGATTGAGACTGTGTCTCCTCCATTAGTAGAAGGATTCTTTACCACTGAGCTACCTGGGAAACTTCAACTGAGTATGCTATATGTATTTTTTTGCTCTCACAGGAGACTGCCAAATTTTATAGCACCATGAAGATTAAGAGCATCAGAACTGGGGTGAATCAGCAGGGGCCTGAGTGAATGCAGCAGAAGTACAAATGAAATGACACGATAGAAGCCTCTATTAGTTAATGAACTTATGTAAGAAACTCTTCTGGATTTCTAAAGATATTTGCAGAATGGTGAGACTATGAAAGTATTGGAACACTTGCATGAGCTTTGAAGTGAAAATCTTCAGTTCAGTTCAGTCATTCAGTCATGCCCAACTCCTTGCGACCCCATGGACTAAAGCACGCCAGGCTTCCCTGTCCATCACCAATTCCCAGAGCTTACTCAAATTCATGTCTATAGAGTTGGTGATGCCATCCAACCATCTCATCCTCTGTCATCCCCTTCTCCTCCCACCTTCAATCTTTCCCAGCATCAGGGTCTTTTCAAATGAGTCAGTTCCTTCTCATCAGGTGGCCAAAGTATTGGAGTTTCAGCTTCAGCATCAGTCCTTCCAATGAATATTCAGGACTGATTTCCTTTAGGATGGACTGGTTGGATCTCCTTGCAGTCCAAGGGACTCTGAAGAGTCTTCTCTAACACCACAGTTCAAAAGCATCAGTTCTTCAGCACTCAGCTTTCTTTATAGTCCAACTCTCACATCCATACATCACTACGGGAAAAACCATAGCTTTGATTATATGGATGGACCTTTGTCGGCAAAGTAATGTCTCTGCTTTTTAATATGCTGTCTAGGTTGGTAATGATTTTCCTTCCAAGGAGCAAGTGTCTTTTAATCTCATGGCTGCAGTCACCATCAGCAGTGATTTTGGAGCCCAAAAAAATAAAGTCTGTCACTGTTTCCATTGTTTCCCCATCTATTTGCCATGAAGTGATGGGACTGGATGCCATGATCTTAGTTTTCTGAATGTTGAGCTTTAAGCCAACTTTTTCACTCTCCTCTTTCACTTTCATCAAGAGGCTCTTTAGTTCTTCTTCACTTTCTGCCATAAGGGTGATGTCATCTGCATATCTGAGGTTATTGATATTTCTCCCAACAATCTTGATTCCAGCTTGTGCTTCCTCCAGCCCAGCATTTCTCATGATGTACTCTGCATATAAGTTAAATAAGCAGGGTGACAATATACAGGGTGAAAATCTTGGGTACTGCTATATTGACCGCATTCATACCCAAAGATTCGTGAGATTTTGGAACGTTTGGGGGATAATATGCTTCTTTTGGATCTTCCACAGTACTGTCTTAGACACAAAAATCAACCAGCATTGTTCTACTTTCTCTCTAAGAGAAGAGTGTGGGGACCTAAGATTCAAAAGAATTTATACTTCATATCTTAGTCTACTTGATCATACTCTTATGATTAACATTCTAATTAAGATGGAGACACTTTTAAGATTCAGGGATTTAAGATTCACCAGCACATTTATCTCCATTTATCTATCATGTTTTCTCAGATTTAACTTCTGCCAAGCATAGTTCTATCCCAAGCCTTTTAAGAAACTTGATAGGCATTATAGTAAAAGATTTTGAGAAAATTTTCTCTCCTTTTTCTAATCTCAGTCTACCACCTTTTGCATTTCTTTGGAAATGTCCTTGTTGATCTTGCTTTCTTAAATTTTGGCACACTATAGTGGACAATGAAGGGGATTTTAGGTTTTCAAAGGAAAGATGCACAGTGGTATTAACCCTCTTTCCTCCTTCAGCATTTAAAGCCAGAAGTGCCTAATTTGTTTCAGTTTTGCTTGTTGACACTGATGAATCAATAACTGTTTTTTAGACACCAGTGTGACTAGTGCTGGGCTTCTGGGAACTTAGTGGTAAACTAGACAGACCCAGTCCCTTTTCTCGTGGAGCTTGCATACTGGTGAAGGATAAACACACAGAAGTACAGGTTAACTGAATGCTATAATACAATATACAAAAGAAATAATAAAAATACTATATTTAGCAGTATAGTATAGTGTAGTACTATATAATACAGTAGTTAAAAGCATTAGCCCTAGAGTCAGACTGCTTTTGCTTCAAACTTTAACTTTGCTATTTGTATATTATCTTTTTAATCTGTCATGTGAATAAGATATAAGCATAAACACATACACTAGGTGCCAAATAATTCTTGGCTACCGTCATTAGCTCGACATTTTCTCTGGAGTTGTCTGTTTTTATATTGTCATTATGTGTGTATTGTCTTTCCCATGTATTGTTCTAATTGTTATTCTTCTTATTGTTTATTTAAATGATGACCACTACCACCTGAAATCTCTTCTTCTAGCAGCATGCATTAATTTTTCTGGGATTTTATTTCAATCTTCTTTTTAAAGTTCTAGGGCAGAGATTCCATGAAAATGTTACTCACCAGCAATCTATTGCCTGATAATCTGAAGAGGCAAAGTGTTGTTGTTGATCTTGTTCCTTCTAAAAGTGAGTCAGTTGCAATCATTATCCATTCACCTCCCTTCCCAGTTTTCCTATCAAGAGTCCTGTAATGCCCTCAGAAAGACTCATGGCAGATTCTTTGCTACTTTTAACAAGTTCAGTGACAGTATCACCAGAAGGGTAACTGTCATTAGTGTCTCATCAAACTTGATGGACATTACTTGATCTTTGAACTTGTGTGTCTACAGAATCAACAAACTGAAAGTACTTAGTGATGACTCACCAGAGCCATCCCTAACAGTAATATATTTTCTACATAACACTAAGACCTTGTTTGTGTATTTCCTTATTTTAAAATACAATTAATATTCTTATTGAAACCCCTGCTAATGTATATCCCTGAAATCAATCAACGAGAAAAAATGATCATGTTGTCTCTCTGTTACTGTTCGGCAGTTTTAACACACCCAAACAGAAATCCTGGTGGGAAAAGAGACTGCCTTGCTGTATCTATAATTTATCAACATGGAAACATTATGGTTCTAGTCATAAAATTTGAGAGGTCAGTCTTATCTCCACAACTGTGCTCTCAAGATTTTCTAATAGAAGGAGATGTATTTCATAAGAGTAAATCTGTAATTACCAAAAGTTAGTAAGAGGAGAGGAGATGCAGATACAGAACACTTTGTGAAGATGCAAGTACAAACTTTAGAATTGGGGAGAGTGATTACAAGGCATAAGCGGAGGAAGTAATAAAGAGGGAAGTGGCAGTCTCACAATGTGTACATGAGAGAATGAGGAGCAATAAACAGGTTAGAAGGGGGAGGCTGGAGGTCTGGTTCTGAAGCTACAAGGATGCTCCTTCATCTAGAATAGATTTAATTTGGGGTCAAAGATACCTTGGGAAGGGCTGCACCTCACAAATACCTCTTTTATTTATACACTAGGGAGGAGAGAAAAAGGTCATGAAAGCATAAATATGATCTGCACCAAGATATGTACTATGACAGAGCAGATCATAAAGTTAACAAACATATAACATAGCCCTTCCCTACACTGGAATACTCTATCTTGGAAAGTATATTGTTACTACTGATGGTAACAAAATGTTCAATCTATTTAGGAGGATTGGCATGGGCTCCAGCCTCCAGTCTCATCCTGTGCTCATTCTTAGGCCATGTTTTTAAAAGACCATTCAAATGAAAACCAACAGTTCAGCAAATATTTCCTAAGCATATCTACATTTTCCCAGATCACAAAAGCCCAATTCATGCAGCACTATTACTATAATTGGCTTGTTACACACCTATATCTTCCTCTCTAGACTGCAAGCTGTACAAAATTGAAGATAATTTATTGGTATCATTAGTAATGATAATAATAGCTAACATTAATTTATCACCTAGTTTTTGGCCAGGCACTCTGCATCCAACATTTTAACAATCTATAAAGTATTTATTCTTTCATTTATGCATACAATTCTATTTTTGGAGTACCTAATTGGGTTGAGTACTGTGCCAGACATTGGAACTAGATTAGCAAATAGCACACAAGCAGGCTCAAACTTGATGACGCTTACCTTCTGGTAGGGGAAATAGGTTATCAATAAAAAACAATCAGACCCCCCCAAAAGTAAAAAAAGATAATAGCAAAGAATATCTGCTAAGTCGCTTCAGTCATGTCTGACTCTGTGCGACCCCATAGACGGCAGCCCACCAGGCTCCCCCATCCCTGGGATTCTCCAGGCAAGAACACTGGAGTGGGTTGCCAGTTCCTTCTCCAATGCATGAAAGTGAAAAGTGAAAGTGAAGTCGCTCAGTCGTGTCTGACTCTTAGCCACCCCAAGGACTGCAGCCTACCAGGCTCCTCCGTCCATGGGATTTTCCAGGCAAGAGTACTGGAGTGGGATGCCAATATCTATTAAGATAAATAAGGTCAGAGTGAATAATTGGATGATGAAAGAGATGGTGAGCAGAGGGCTACTTTAGATAAAGTGGTTCGTAAAGTCTTCTAAGAGAAAGTGTTGTTGAGGTCAACAAGGAAATGAGACTATCATGTGACAGTGTGAAAGACTAACATGGAAAGTTGTTCATCTTGCTTGAAAGACAGAAAATAGTCTCCTCAAAGCAAGCAAATGAGTGGTCAGAATGGTATGGATGGGTAGAGAGGAGTCAGATCTTGTAGGTCTTGGCTTTAGGCCATTGTAAGTAAACTGAATTCCATTCTATGAGCAATAGAAAGCACCAGCACGTTTATCTCCATTTAATCAATTTACAGTTGAAGTTTGATGTCAAAGACATTAGTTCTTGATCCTGATTCTGGCCCAGTACACAGAACATTAGCCATCATTATCATCCCCACCATAATCATATTGTCACCATTATTTTACAGATAAGGAACTCAAGACTTTTAAATTTGAGAAACTTGCCCAATGTCACAGCCAGTGAGTAGAAGGGATAGCATTTGAATTCAGTTTCTCTAATTCCAGAGCTAAGGTGCTTGACCTCAGCACCTATAGTTTCTAGCAGGTAGTAGACATTTAACAATTATTTCCTGAGAAATAAATAGAACAATAAGTATACAACATTGTACTTGACTCTGAAGCAAGCTGACAAATGAGTAAAATAGAGACCCAACTGTTAGAGCACTTAAAATGGGGATAAAGTAGGGATTACAGATTAATCAAATGTACAGATAACCATACTACAAGGCAGATTTTTCTTTCTTATTTTTAGCAAATTTTTTTTGACTTCCTGATATGTTTGTCTCTATGTCAAGCTCAAAACCAAGAGAAGAGAATATTGTTAACAGTAGTAACATAACTGCAATTGAAGGCCACATACCACAACTAAAAAGTAGCCCCCATTCTCAGCAACTGGAGAAGGCTCGTGTGGAGCAATGAAGACTCAGCACAGCCATAAATAAATAAATAAATACATATAAATCTTTTTTTTAAAGGCTTCATGGAAGGACCTTGAAAGAGGAAAACAATTTTGGGGAGAGGCTACACCAACTGCCAGGTGGAACTTTCCTGACCAGGGATCAAATCTGTATCCCCTATAGTTAATACATGGAGTCTTAACCCCTGGACCACCAGGGAAGTCTGAGGAAGACAATTTTGACACATGAAATTGTGAGGACAGTGTGGAGCATTCTAGACAATGATAGTGTAAAGGGAGGCACAGAAGTAAAAGAGTTTAAGACCTATTCACCGAACAGTCAATGGTTCAATTTAATCTGAAAAGAAAATGCATGTGGCAAGAAACAGGAGAAAATCTTGAAAAGGAAGTTTGTGGCTATATTTTGAAAAAACTTATTATATAGTAGACAGGTCCGTTCTCCATAGAACATTCCCCAATAAACTTCAACTGAACTTCAAACAAGGAGTTAAATAGAGGATTCAGGTAATGGATAAGTTCTACGTATTTAAAAGACTTGGTATAAACCAAGGAAGAGTATTAAGTGATCAACATCCATTCTTAATATCCCTTCTGTTGTTTATATTAGTTCCTTGAGAGAAGGTGAGATACTGTCTTGTTCACTGCATTGCAAGATAGCACCTAGAACGCCTTCCACAGGTAGGTGCTCAGTAAGAATTTGTTGAATGAGTATGTGAATGAATAGTACAGTGTTTTGATGAGTTTCTGCCACAAAAATTACATTTGTTTGTAAGGAATGATATTTTAAGTCCCTCATCTAGTGACTTGCAACAGGGCAGTATCACCCATAAAAGGTGTTTTAAAAATTATGAAGGTGTTTCTGGTAATAATAACGAATAGGAGACACCAATGAAATTTAATATGTGAAGGCCAAAAATATATAAGAATATTTTACATAACATAGCATTGTTCATGCAGGTACAGCACTTGGGCTTCCCTGATGGCTCAGATGGTAAAGAATCTGCCTGTAACGCAAGAGACCCAGGTTTGAGCCCTAGGTCAAGAAGATACCCTGGAGAAGGGAATGACAACCTATTCCAGGATTCTTGCCTAGAAAATTCCATGGACAGAGGAGCCTGGAGGGTTATAGTCCATGGAATTGCAAAAAGTCAGACACACAAGAGCTACTAATCCTTAAAATCATCGGAGTTTTATACCTAATCTCATTTTACATGTAAATACAAGTAAGTTGTACACAGTTTTATGGGAGCTTGGAAATGGATACTTCAGTTGAGCATCCGATAAGGACTTAGCCCTTGCTGAAACCTTGATTACAGCCTTAAGAGACACCCTTAACCAGAGCATCCAACTATGGCATGCCCCGATGCCTGACCCACAAAAGTGTTAGTAATTCAGTTGTGTCCCACCCTTTGCAACCCCATGGACTATAACTCAGCAGGCTCCTCTGTCCATGAAATTCCCCAGGCAAGAACACTGGAGTGGGTTGCCATTTCCTTCTCCAGGGGAACTTTCCGACCCAGGAACTGAAACCAGGTCTCCTGCATTACAGGCAGATTCTTTACTGTCTGAGCCAACAGGGAAGCTCACAAAAGTTAAGTGATATTATATAAGTTGTTCAAACCCACTGAGTTTGTGGTAATTTGTTATGCAACAATAGAAAACTAATACAGATAGGATAAAAAATTTGCCATGATTTGCATAACTAGTAAGTGATGAATGTTGGAAAAAAAAAAATCAAACACAGCTCTGTGTTCAGTGACGGTGCTTTTTTCAATTATCAGAAACTTTAAGATTAGGGGGAGAAGGGAGGTTAAGATATTTCATGCTAAACAGTTTCAAGATACTAATTAAAGTGAGAAGAGGCAATACACCAAGAGTGGGATGGAACATACTGTTTGGATGCCCAGGAAAGTGGTCTAGACTGAAGATACAGATTTGAGAGTCATCATACTATAAATAATATGTAGCCAAGAGCATGAATGAAAACACCCAGAGAGTGGTAAAGTTGTGAAGAGCGAGAATGAATATTCAAGGGAAGAACAGGCATGAACTCAGAGAACAAAGAGGAAAACTCAGAGTTGAGCAGGAAACTAGAAAAATGATACCTTAGAAGTTGAAGATACATTTTCTAAAAATAGAAGTCAGTGCCACATGCCAGTGAGGCAGCAGATACCAGAAGGTTGAAAAAGACTTGTGAGATTTAACTATGAGGAAGCACATGGGTCAGCAAGTTGGTCTTGGAAATCTTCACACATCTTTGATCAGCATACTGAACGGGACAAGGTTTAGAATGACACAAGGTACACTACTGTGGCACTCTGTATAGATGAACGTAGATCAGTTCATTTCAATTTAGCTCCACAACAATCACTGAACATCTATAAGTCAAACAGACTACCTCAGCACAGTTGGGCAGATTCACTCAACTAACTACACCTCATTCCACTCACATTTTTCCAGCTTAATGAAAATAATATGGAGGTACTTTATCAAATCTTTTGCTGAATTTAAGACAAGATATATGTATATATTTCCCCAGATCAATACCTCTGCAGCCAGTCTCCCATGTGGATTCTAAGAGTCTGCAGAAGGCTTCATATATGAAATTCTAATCACTTTTTATACCTATGTACAGCTGCAATACAAGGAATTTAGCAAGATTACCTTAACTGCAAAATTATGCCCATCTTATTAATTTCACTGTAGCCCCCAAGTTTTTCCTTCCTTTTAGATATATGTTCTGGTTTCTCAAAATCTGAATAAAACTTTTCCTTAACAGCAATATAAATTTACAATTAACCATAACCATGTCATGTCTGCTTATATATATATATATTTTCAACCCAATGAAGAAAATTGCTATTTTCCAGACATTTCTGATATCAGCCTGGAGCAATGTACAAACCAAAAGGGTTGTTTTTGTTTTTTCTTCTTTTAAGTTTTGCCTGAAGGCTGAGAGCCCACTAACCTGAAAGGAACAGGGCATGAGATAAAATAAAATATCCAGAATCATTGCATGCTTCCAAGTAGCATTAATTGATGATTAAGTAGAACAAATCTCCAGTGGTTCTGGAGCATGCCATATCTGTGTAACATGATTATGAAATCTAAAAGTTTAAAGTATACCCATACCTAAAAACTAATCTCTTATACAGAGAAATTAGTGATGATTATGACTACTTTTATTCAGATTAGAAATGTTTTGTTTAGAAGGCAGTATGAAAATTATCATGAATGTATGGTTTAATATGAAGGTAGTAAGAACGTGAATGTGGAAAATTACAAATTTGGCAAAGATTTAAAAATAACAACAAACCTACAAAAAGAAAAAAAAAAAAAACCCTTAGAAAGCAACTACCAAATGTACCTCCAGTCAAAATTCCATTTTCAATGTTCTGTTTCATTTGTTAATGCGCTTTGAACACCTAGAACACCACCTGGCATATAATAAGTGTTCAAAAATGGTGCTGGCAGAAGTGGGAGTTTGGAAGAGGTGCACACACTGCTGGGGAGAACAAGTCCAAAATGATCAATTCAGGAAGGCATCAAAATCAACTTTCCTACTCCATGCCAGAGAAGGCCACCTCAAGGGAGACATAGTATGTGTGGATTGACATGATACATCTAAAACAGTTAACCTTGGAATTGGCACATGATTATGTCTCAATCATATTAGTTGTCATTTTTATTGGGGTTTTTTTTTGTGTGGTGGCATTGTCTTAAATACAGGTCATTTCTTGACAGAGGCTGCTCTCCTCTCCAAGCAAAAGAGCTACAAAAAGCTTAATATAGACCCCGGCCACAAAAGTGGACCAAGTTTAAGCTGCTATAATATCATACTTTAGAGAGAATGGCTTAAACAATATGAATCCTAAAGGAAATCAACCCTGAATATTCATTGGAAGGACTGATAGTGAAGCTCTCAATACTTTGGCCACCTGATGCAAAGAGCCAACTCATTGGAAAAGACCCTGATGCTGGGAAGGATTGGGGCAGGAGGAGAAGAGGGCAACAGAGGATGAGACAGTTGGATGGCATCATCAACACAATGGACATGAGTTTGAGCAAACTCTGGGAGATAGTGAAGGACAGGGAAGCCTGGTGTGCTACAGTCCATGGAATCACAAAGAGTCAGACAATTAGCAACCGAACAACAACAACAATTTGGTTTAGAATGATTGATTGCATTGTTTCAGTGTTGGAAAAAATTATTTCAGCTTTACATATTAAAGACTTTTCTAGATTATCAATAAAATCATTCATGTTATATATGTTTTTAGGATTACTGTAAAATTTGGAAATACTCTATTCAGTTTCTTTTCTATATGGGCTGTAGGATTTCAAAGTATTTCTACTTTTCTTTGAATCAACTGTATTACTTCCCAGTTTGCTATCCATGTATTGTGATTACTGTTATCTTCATGTAAGCAAATATTTCTTCTTAAACATCTTTCACATTATGTTCCCATAGTTCACTTCTTCATTAATTAGATTATCAAAGAACCTATTCAGTACTTTTACTTGAACTTTATCTCTTCCTCTTAATGAATTTTTGTATCTCCTGAAAAAGCTTTTGCTGTTATTTGCTTCTCACCATCAGAATAATTTTTACTAACATCACTAAATTCTGCCATTTTCAAGTCAGATTCTATTAACTTTTATCTGAATTTTCTCCTAATTCACAAAGAAAACACCAACACAATACTGTAAAGCAATCATTCTTCAGTTAAAAATAATTTTTTAAAAAGATGATAAAATATGGTTTTTATATACTTCCAAATAGAAAGGCTGCAATTTCCCACTTGTTTTACTGAAACATTCCAAAATGTTTTCAGAAGACTGTTAAATGGCACACTCAAGCTTCATCAATTATTTCAATAAACTTTTTGCATACTATAACTCTTGGGGAAAAAATACAAGCTGCATGTGTTTAAATACTCCATTGTTTAAAATATTCTATGAGGTGAAAATCTGGAAAGAAAACATAGCTGTTGCAAAACAGTAAAGTAGTCAAAAAATTTCATTTACTGTCATAGTAGCTTTTTCTCTGACAAGACTAAGGAAATGAGCTGGCATGGCACATATTCTGCTTACTTATTAAAGTTTTTAAAGAGTGTTTGCAGCCCTTTGTCCTCACCTTTCATAACAGCTGCCTAGTCAGAAAATTTATTCCTAATATTTTTCAGTAGCTGGTTTTCACATTCCAGAACTTGTTTCATTTTTTAAAAGTTAAAGTCACAACATCAAGATGGCTTCCAATGGACAAAAAAATATTAAAAATTATTCATCAGGACTTTGTTGTTGTTAATTACTAATTAATCAATGTTTCATATTCAGTTTAGAATATTTAACAAAGAATTAATATTTGGTGTATTTTCCCCTTAATTTTGTTTGTCTTCTCATTTTGTACACATTTTCCCATTATTAAAGTTAATTCTCCTTAAACTGTTTCAGATATGTCACATTTACTTTTTTCATTTTGACATTTCCCAACTACTCATGTAAAAATGGTCAAGTTTAACAATTTAGAGAAAGACAGTCTTTATTGTGAAAGCTGAAGGGCAAATGTCCTTCATTTAAAAATTTAATAACCCTAATTAATTTTGTTAAGCTCTTTGAAATAATACTGAATGTTCTTTCTTATCTTTTATTCAAGACATTAATGTAGTGGCATTTGTAGTTGATTTACTTTTTGGTAATCCAAGTAAATATAGATTTCCTATGCTCTGTGGAGTCTTCATGACTTTCAAGGGTTCTCATTATACACATCTGGCCTGGAAACTCATCTGTTGTAAGTAATGACTGTCTTGTTAAAAACAGCTTAAACAAAACAAGACATATAAGCTTTTAGTCTTGGCATAGACAAACCAGGATCTACAGTAGTTTAATCATTTACTTTTCATAATATCTCCTTGAGTTTTTTTTTTTTTCCTGATTTTATGTTCTATTTGCATCTCTGTGAAGTTATTAAAGTTAAGCAAATAATCTTTTTTATTAAACAATGTTGAGTGGAATTATTTCTTAATAAAGAAGACTACAATGTTTAAAGATCATAATAATTACTGAACACAGTGACTTCATCAGTATATAAAGCTGTTCCTGACCTTTGTGATCCTCAGACTCCATTCTTTCTTGTTCCCTATCCTCAGATTTATGCCTGTTTCCTAAATCACCCAGTTCCTTTCTAAGGTAACCTGTGTAAGTAGTCACCCAAACTGTAAGAATTGTGTAAGTATCCCACCAAACGGGAAAAAGTATCCCCATTTTCCCACAGAATCTATAAAGGAGGAACCAAGAAGGAGGCTTTGGCCTACACAACTCACAAAACACCACAGGGCATGGGCCACTCTCCAAGAAGCATGATTTTCTTTGCAATCTTACTACTAAAGGCAGAAGGAATGACTTTTGTGAACAAACTACACCCAGTCCAAGGAAAAATATTCATTTGTGATGACAGAATAGTCTGAATTCTTAAAGAAGCCTGTCTATCTTCCCTTGAATTATGCAAATTGCATCATTATGTCGAGTCGAGCACATTCCTCTTAATGGCTTTCTCTTTTAGTTCAAAAAAAAAAAAAAAAGCTTTGTGATCACAGTTCTAATAAGGACCTTCTAAAATCTTTAGCTATATAGGTCCCTTACTCTCCAGAGGAGGCGGAAGTCCCATTTTATTTAATCCTGACAATAGCTAATTGAGTGCTTCCCTGGTAGCTCAGATGGTAAAGAATCTGCCTGCAATGTAGGAGATCCAGCCTCGATCCCTGGGTTGGAAAGACCCCCTGGAGAAGGGAATGGCTACCCATTCCAGTATTCTTGCCTGGAGAATTGTATGGAGTGAGGAGCCTGGAGGGCTACAGTCGATGCGGTCACAAAGAGACACGATTGAGTGACTAACACACATATACAGCTAATCAAAGTAGATATAACTTTTACCCTTACCTTTTGTCTCGTTGTATCTCACTGTTCAGACTGTTTGTTGAATCCATGGTAGGCAAGGCATGAGCAGGGAAGCTGGAAGAAAACTCCAAGGAGTGGTAGGAACTGCAGACACATTTATACTCTCCTGACTGGCACAGCAGCCGTAGTAGCAGACACGCTGTATTCTCTCCTCTCGTGGCTGACCCAGCAGACACAGTCATAAGGCAGCCATAATGCAGCCTCAAAGGTTTTTCAGGTGGAGCTTATATATGTTTATAGAACAAAAGTGGCCTGTGGCCAAGCAGGTACATTGTGACCACGTGTGCAGTGCTAGAAGTGATCTCAGCTGTCACATAACCACATACTTACAAAACGTGGGGCGAGAATGAGAGGCCGTGGGGCAAGAGCCTGATCACTGCCATCTTGGCTAATTTGCTCTTTCCCTACACCTTTCATTTGAGAAAACTAAGACTTTAAAAAGAAATATAAACTTCACATAGCCAGTTTTTAAGTGACAGAGCAAGAAATCAAATTCAGAACTATCTAATGATAAACTTCACGCTCTTATCTGTGTTGTATGGGAGACACCTTGTACTAGCTTAGGAAGCCAACTGTTAAATATTTAAACTTTTTTGAGTTGGTTGTTAAAACCATTAGTGAAAATCAAATTACGCAGGGGTTAATAGTCAGCTGCCTGTCGCTCTGGCTAAGCCATGAGAAGAACACCATGGGAAAAGAATAAAAGTGAGATACAGCAACTAAGTATAATCTAAACAAAAAGTACATCAGGCTGATTAGTTGGGATTGTCACACCTTGCTGAGCAAAGGAGGAACATAGCGTGGACCGTGGAACTCCAGGTCGCGCAAATTCAGAACACTGCTTGAGCACGCACTGATTATTCTTCCAATGGTCATGTGAGGACTGCTGCCCCTGGCTGTGTGATGCCTTTGGTACTAGGAGATAACATAAAAGTACAAAGAAGAACATTAACTCTGGGACGTGACTGGGGGCATGGGAACCTTATGTTACCTAAAAACCAGATACTTTCTGCATACCAAGAGCTCAATAAAAGTGATGTGTCAGTGGGGCTCTTGATCCCAGAGGTCTTGAGTCCCCCAATCCCATCTTGAAAACTTTAATTCTGTCTCTAATTTCCTTTTTCCAAACTGTGCGTTGACCACTTTCGATCCCTACCCGCTGCACTGGGCGCAGCAAAATTATACAAACTAATTAATTACAAAGGTAATAAGTACCCAAAAATACATTGTGTCCTCACTAACTACACTACTATCACTGTTTCTGAATTTATGTTTTTTTTTTTAACATCTGCAAGTAGACTCCTATAAAATGGTGAGCTACTGCACATCTGTTCCCAACTCCAAGTTCAATGATTTCAAGTTCATAACTTGAAAGTGGCCAGGATGGCATTATTTACATTTTAGAAATTAGCAGTACTCCCCCTCCCTATCAGGGGTGGTTATTAAATATTTATCATTACACTATTTTTCTTAACCATTACACTATCCAACCCTTGAACAGTGATTATTTCTCTCTATGAAAATGCTTCACCACAACCCATTATCAGAGAATTGATCTTATCACTGCCATGTAATCTGGCACCCCTGTGGTCTAAAGAGTTAACATAATCTTAGATATTTCACATACTGTGGACTAGGGTAGGTAAATAAATGTTCTACTTTCTATAGTAATAGAAAAGAACAAAATCCATTCTCCTCAAACTGACAGATGCCCAGTACAGTAAATGTATTCCTTACATGACAAGTATCAGTGAAGTGATATATTGCTGTCCCTCTTAAATGACCTTTCGGAGCAAAGGAGTAATTTAATATCTAGATAATGAAATGAAAAATACAAAATATAAAACTTCTTGTTTAGACTACAGACAGTAAAAGAAACATATCGAAAGATCTTAAATCAACTCTCTGTGTGCAGAAAATTCAGATATTAAGGAAGAAGTAACTGGCGGAATTTTTGCCCAAAGAGCCTCTGATCCCCTCACACACACACCCTTCCATTGATTACCTGCCTTATTTCAAATCTAGTCACAAAAGTCAGAAGAGCCAAAATCTTTATCCTCAATTCCCACTTGAACTTAACAATTTATTTTGCATAAAGTCATGTGCTGACATATGCCCTGTGAAATCAAAATGAATTATTCTTCTCTATTAATACTACACAGTACTGTTGTTCAAAGATATTTATGAAATTGTTATATATTTTCAGAACTTGATATATATGAAGCACTGCAAAAGCCAAGTGTTTAGTAATATGTTCTAAATTTTCCTCTAAGCCATGTTTCTAGCAAACCATAGGTAAATATGAAAAGCAGAAGATAACATGAAATTAGAAAATTGCTTCATTAAGAATAATTCTGTGACACAGTTCCTTACTCTCCAATAAAGAGCAGCTACAAAGTACAGAATAACAACTCTGAAAATTAAAGTTTAGCTAAGGCTGTTTTTTAAATTGAACTTATTGGATGACAGGTTCAATTCTGAAAATTTCATAGAACCAAAAATTAGGAATATTGTCAGGAAAAGTCATTTAGTTTACTTTATTAGGCTGGAATACATCTATACCAGTATTTTCCAAAGTTCCACAAAATGGTAATAGATGTTACATGAGAAAAAAGATTAGTCAAATAAGCTTGAAAAAGACTGGATTTTTTTTTTGTTTTTTTTTAACAATCCCTCCTTTCTAGGTTCTGGGAGCTACTCTGTCCCCTTGACCCATCAGGCCCTACAAAGGTAAAGCCCTACTGTAACTAGCCATAGGGTTTAGTACTATGTTTACTGGTGCTCCTAAATCTGTCCAAACCTTCATAAATGTAATTAATCTCTTCTTAAATTATCCAATTAAGTGTCTCAACTATTTCCTGCCAGGTTCCTGACTGATAGACACATCTCAAACATTTCCTTACCAGGTGTATAAAATAACACCACTTTTTGACTAAAAAATATGGTAGGCCATGAAAGTAAGGCCATTCACATTGTCTACGTCACTTAAAGTCTAAACAAAATCAAGGAGTCCGCCCTGCTGGAAGATAAGCAAGCACCTTGAGGACAGCTGTCAATGGGTGATCCTCATCAATGGGGACAAAAAAGAAATCCTAATAGCTGTTCAGTCTAAGCAATGCATGCCACTCATTGGAATGGGGACTAGATGACGTGCGGAAGTAGCACAAGTCTCTGGCATCTCCCAAGAAATAGTCACAGAGATGTCTGGCATGGACAGAGCTTGGTGATCTCTTGAGATCTTGAGATCTCATCACGCCAGTCCACATAGGTCCTCTTTTCTTCCCTTTCCCATTGGAGGGAGTCCTACCCAATCTAGGGACAAGAAAATAATATATCTGCCCAAATGCTTTCTGTTTTCCACTATGGATTTTTGAACTTAAAATGAAGAATTGCTTCTTGGAGTCTTATTTTTGTTATTCCAGGACTGATGGGAAGTCTCCCAAAATATAGGAGATGAAATGTAATAAAACATGAAGTAGAAGGAAACCTATCAGTATATCCCCCAATGCATTTTCTTGCCACATAAATTTTGATAGGGTCTAGTTCAAAACGATGGAGCCTATACATATGTTTACTTTTCCTCTCCTCCCCAAAGTCCTCTTGAAATAATGCTATACATCTATAAATGGAATAAATTTATAAAAGCACTGAATGTATAATGACAAGCAAAGATTTTAACAGATACCCACAAAACCAAAGGCAGTAAAACTAAATCAACAAAGAAATAATAATTGAGGAGACCAGAACTTAGATTATGCATAGGAGAAAGTTGCAATAGAGATAGAAACTCTTTTCATAACAAATCAAAAGCTCTTCCTGAATTTATAGGTAGAGAAATCAAGAGTAAGAGAAGAAAAGCTACCAGAAAGAATAGCAAACTGGCTATTGCAGGAAGATGCTTCAGGCAGGCCTGAAGCCTAAAACCTGCCACTGAGGGTGGCAAGCCTAGAATTTACCATTAATCTCTCCAGTCCTACAATAGCACTGAGGGATGCTTTGGGAGTGCTAACAATTACAGTATTTTCAAATGCTGGGCAGACAGGCACATAGCACAAATCTCTAGAGAAAGCAGTCATAAGGGACTAACTATGTATAAAACAACCATAAGGTTGTCAAGACGAATGTCCTGAAGAGTCATCACCCAGATTAAGTAGTAGTATTAGTAGGCAGCCAATTTCATGGGCATTTGAGAGTGAGAGGGTCTTACTCATCTAGCTGAAGTGCTGCTGTGTACAGCCAATTTGTGTGCAGTAGTTTTTCCTTTACATGCTTAAGGAAACTTGTATAGTCTGTCCTATGTTTAAACAGTGTTCTGTTAATCACATAACCATCCTATTTGGGCTAATTGCAGATTGGTGTCAAGATAAAGATTCACATAAACATACACACACATGCATACAACCCCTCAAAACAACCAAACAAGAAAGATCAGATTCTGAGGCCATATAGTATAGTGGTTATAAGTATAGTCTCTAGTCCCTAACTGCCTTTAGTTTTCTTCAAAATGAGGATGATACTTTAACTCTCAATAGATTTAAGCTTCCTTTGAGATTGCAATGAGTTAATATACACAAAATTTCATGTACTTGTCACATAGAAAACATTATGTGATTTATGATAAAAAATCATCATTATATTACAGCTACTTGAAGGTTTATAGACTTTTCTATAAAAGGCCAGATAGTAAATATTTTAGGTTTTGTAGGCCAAATATGATCCTTGTTGCATAGTATTGTGTATGTGTGTGTGTTTGTGTGTGTATTTACAAGTCTAAAAATGTAAAAACCATGTTTAACTCACAGGCCATACAAAAACAGCCTGCAGGCAAAATTTGGCCCACGGTCTGCAATTTGCAAACCCCTGTTTTAAAACATCATTTCACTTTCTATTGTAGGGATAAACAGCCACCCTTTTTCTATTAAGAAGTGGCAATCTCACACCGAGATTCTAAATCACCTATTAAGAACATGTATGAAAAGATAAAGGAAAATTATTCCCCAAGATTTGTAGACTTAGAGAAAACAAGTACATTGCCAGTATCCTCCTTATCTCACTTGGGCCTGTCCAAGAGAATCATCTCTTCTAAACAAAATTATGCCCATGAGAATAAATTGCTTATCCTCTTTAGATGAATTATTTTGACAACATTACAATTCACTACTCTTCGGAGACATGTATCATCCTGGAAATGAACTTACAGATGTCAATTTCTCAGACATATCTATCTAAACATTTTCCTATTTAGACTGAATAGGAGGGGTTATCAAATGGATAATAGTTAGCAGAGATAAAATATATTACACAAGGCAGTTAAAAATGAATTATAATTAATAAAACGTCAGGAATTCTAGCATTAGGACTGTAGAAAAGGAAGGAGTAGGAGGAACAGTTATATGCTGAAAACTGGTACAAAAGAACATAGTAAGTTGCCCCAGAAGACTGAAAATAAGGCCAGCAGTCTTTTGTGGACCTGACATATGAATGAACCTGAACATATGAATGCAGGACCTCACAAGGCCCTGAAATGGCAGCATCTCTCCTAAACAAGTTCTGATGCTAATTGGACATGCAAAACAAGAGATTATAATTTTACAAGGTCAACCTGAAAGCATTTAATTTCTTGGGATCTCTTTGGTGGTGAAGCGTTTAAAATAAACCACAAAATCTTAAGAACAAATTTCTGATCATGGCCGAAAACAGAAAGCTCAATGCCTGGTCAATTTCGTCAAGATTTTGGCAAAACTGTATTTACATTTGTGGATCTTTTTGTGCTACATTTACTAAGTCACAAGAATAAGGTAATTGGAGCTTTATATTGGGAGAATCATTCAATTAATACAAATTAACAATTTGGGAGTATAGGCATACTATGCATTGATGTATGATATATACATAAATACACACACATAAATATTAATATATTCCTTTAATCTATTCATATTCTGTATATAAAAGAATGCATATTTGAATTGAAATTTTCTGTTGCGAAAAAATGATGAAGTCTCTGCTTTTATCTTATGTGAAAATTAAAACTATTAGAAATGGGCCAAACATTTCTGGAATTATTAGTAAAGGATCTACAGAATATTTAAATAAAATTTTAAACATAATATTAAATATGTTGTAATGCAATGTGCTCTTGTCTATTTCAGTTGAGTCTTGTGGATCCAGGGAGTGTTACTTGCATAAATTGTTCCACTTGAAATTTTGGGGTCTGAAAACATTCTGATGATTCTTGGCATTTACTGAGATGTACTATCTGACATTCTCTAACTGAAATCTTAGAATGATACAATAACATTGAGCTAATAATTATTTGTATATATCATTTGTAACTCAATACTAAAACTATCTGACACAAAAGATGTGTACTGACTGAAGTTTCCATAGAAATCACTAACAAACACATGAAAAGATGCTCAACATCACTCATTATTAGAGAAATGAAAATCAAGACCACAATGAAGTACCATTTCACGCCAGTCAGAATGGCTGCTATCCAAAAGTCTACAGGCAATAAATGCTGGAGAGGGTGTGGAGAAAAGGGAACCCTCTTACACTGTTGGTGGGAATGCAAACTAGTACAGCCACTATGGAGAACAGTGTGGACTTTCCTTAAAAAACTGGAAATAGAACTGCCATATGACTCAGCAATCCCACTGCTGGGCATACACACCGAGGAAACCAGAATTGAAAGACCAACAGGTACTCCAATGTTCATTGCAGCACTGTTTATAATAGCCAGGACATGGAAGCAACCTAGATGTCCATCAGCAGACGAATGGATAAAAAAGCTGTGGTACATATACACAAAGGAATGTTACTCAGCCACTAAAATGAATACATTTGAATCAGTTCTAATGAGGTGGATGAAACTGGAGCCCATTATACAGAGTGAAGTAAGCCAGAAAGAAAAACACCAATACAGTATACTAACGCATATATATGGAATTTAGAAAGATGGTAATGATAACCCTATATGTGAGGCAGAAAAAGACACAGATGCATAGAACAGTCTTTTAGACTCTGTGGGAGAAGGTGAGGGTGGGATGATCTGAGAGAAGAGCACTGAAACATGTATATTATCATATGTGAAACAGAATGCCAGTCCAGGTCCGATGCATGAGACAAGGTGCTCAGGGCTAGTGCAATGGGATGACCCAGAGGGATGGGATGGGGCGGGAGGTGGGAGGGGGTTCAGGATGGGGAACACTTGTAAACCTACGGCTGATTCATATCAATGTATGGCAAAAACCACAACAATATTGTAAAGTAATTAGCCTCCAACCAAAATAAATAATTAATTAAGAAAAAAGTTAAAGGTTACTTTTAGGCAAAATCTCAAAGACATCCTTTATTCCTGGTGTCTTCTGTTTACAATTGCACTTAAAATATTACATGTCATCTGCCTTTGTTGTTCAGTTGCTCAGTTGTGTCTGACTTTGCGACCCTATGGACTGTAGCACACCAGGCTCTTCTGTCCTCCACTGTTGCCTGGAGTTTGCTCAAATTCATGTCTATTGTGTCAGTGATGCTATCTAACCCTCTCATACTCTACCGCCTCCTTATCCTTTTACCTTCAATCTCTCCCAGCATTAGGATCTGCCTGTACCTCTTTATAATTTCTCAGGAAAAAAGGTAGAATATTTTTACTTCTCAGAGAATTCATCCTCTAAAATGCTAATAAGGGGAATGGTTTAGGGTAGTACATTCTAGGGAATAAAAATAGAATAAGAAAAGCGTTATAAAAATGAGACAAAATGTTGCTTGGTATGACAATATGCTACATTAAAACTGCTGGAAAAAGAAGAAATTAGATTTAAAAAATCTCATATTAGGGTTAATATAGAAATTTTGTTTAAAAATATCATAAAATTATCTTATCTTTAAAAATAAAAAAATGTATTTTCTGCTCTGTACCTCAGGTGGCTTCACTGGCATGCTGTATCCCCAACTCTCATACAAAATACTGAAATTTCTATGTTGAGCCCCTTATTTGATCTTTATTGTTATTTCTGAACAAAAACAACTAGAGTCGTGTGGCGAGTGTGGCATAGTAAAAGTAGATATGGTGATAGATAGATAGTCAATAGTCTCAGGATGAAACTGAAACATCCCACTGAAGTTAGAAAACAAGGACTTTTATTTTTGTTTTTGTGCCTTCCAGTACCATTTACATGATTATTACTGTGTCTGCATACATGTAAGTGTACAGATATAAATAAATAAATAAAACATAGTGAAAAAAAGTGTTAATTGCTCAGTTGTGTCTGACTGTTTGTGACCCCATGGACTGTAGCCTGCGAGGCTCCTCTGTCCATGGGATTTTCCAGGTAAGAATACTGGAGTAGATAGCCATTCCCTTCTCCAGGGAATCTCCCAACCCAGGGATCAAAGCTGGATATTCTGCATTGCAGGCAGATTCTTTATTGTCTGAGCTAATGTAGGTACTATTATATAAGTCAAGTCCACATTATAAAATAATAGGGTGAAAGCACTGCTACCTTTATGTACCATGCCTTTTCACAAAATGGCAGTATGAAATTTATTTACCAGAAAACACCATAGAAAATGTTATCAATGGCCAACATATGGATTGAAACATTCTCCTTCCCCAAATGACTGTTATCCACTCATCTAATGGTCTTTGGCTTATTCCCGATGATCAAAGAAAGTGGTGGGTAGGCTACATGGGCATCATCAGTATGCCTTCCTTCTCTATTCTTTTCAGCTCCACAAGTTTCCTGCTACTCTGGTACCCACGGATAGTTCTGCAGTCTCTGGTATATCCTCCACTATCATATTGCCTCCTTTAAAAGTTCACACACAGAATACTCATAATTTTGCCCACTAGGAAAGTGAAAAAATCCTGGAGTTGTCATTTCTATTGGTAAGCTGGTAGAGCAATTCACTGTTTTTTAACTCATGATTTGTAGCATTTGCTTCTTGCTATGATGTAAATACTTCCATCATGGCTGATTTCAAGCTACCAACAGTTTAACAATTGTCTCACAAAATTCCTAAGTAACTGACAAGTATATTCCATAAATGTGAAGAAGCACCAACACACCACTGGCACTGCTTTTTTAATTTTCCTTATCTCAGCCTTTTTCAGTGGCTTTTTACCTGCAAAAAAAGTTACACTTGGCTG
Source organism: Giraffa tippelskirchi (assembly GCF_054371585.1). Classification (NCBI taxonomy): domain Eukaryota; kingdom Metazoa; phylum Chordata; class Mammalia; order Artiodactyla; family Giraffidae; genus Giraffa; species Giraffa tippelskirchi. The sequence goes on from NC_137279.1 coordinate 149,620,772, forward strand.
TCTTGGAAAATATTGTTGTTGTTTAGTTGCTAAGTGTGTTTGACTCTGTGTTACACCATGGACTGCAGCATGTCAGGCTTCCCTGTCCTTTACCATCTCCTGGAGTTTGCTCAAATTTATGGGAAACACTACTCCCTATAAATTCACGGATCCCACTTTCTTTGCCCTAAATTTTTTCCTCAGTGTCCACATCCAGTGTTGGCAGCAGAGGCTGAAATTGTCAATCTATTATTCCCTACTTGTTTATAAAACTTTTACACATTATATATGCAAGTATTGATTTTAAAAAAGTAAATGAAAGTAAAGGGAAGAGAAGAAAAAAGAAGAGAAAGGAAAAAGAGAGAAGAACAGAGGAAAGGAAATATTGTTCTCCCCTGTCTTTTTCAAATATATTACTTGCCTTGTGTCACAATCATTCTTGCACATGTACTATCACTTTCTGAAGTTAATTTCTGTGTCTCCAAAGCCCAGCCCATAGTGAACCTTCAATAAATATTGTTGAAAAAATGGAATGAATGATAATTCACAAGCAAAAATGATTACATAGAGAAATCTTGTCTCAATACCAGAGCAAAAAATAAGTAGTCAACATTCTGATTTCCAAATTTCACTTTGTTTGCCATCAATTCTCCACAAAAGCTGGTATTGCCAGCCCAACATCAAGATCCTCTTACAGTAGACCTATCGCCTTTGCATTTTCTTCCTAAAATGGGAAACATACTGTATCTGCCTTACTCTATTTAAGGTAATACGTGCTTCACTGAGATAATCACTCTTCACTGAAAATAGATCAACTCTGTTGTTTGGTGCTCAGTGTTACTTTTTTTCTTCCAGATAAGGAGGGATGCCCCCACAGACAAGTGCAGCACAATGTGACTATCAGAATGGATTAGATTTGGGTTTTATTTCTTAGTCTTAATCGTCAAGGTACCATTAAGAGCTGTCTGCTGCTGCTGAGATCAGTGCAGTAGATAGTTAATGCTGAGCTCTTGGAAATACCTTGTACATTTCACTCAGAATTTTTAAAATTCTTAAATAAAAATGAACCATCCCCTCAAAATAGGAAGAAAAGACTAGCGTAGCTTTTGTTGTTGTTATTGTTGTTCATTTGCTTCATGTAGCAGGTATGAATCTTAATCAGATAAATTAGTAAAACCACATTTCATTATTGTTTGTAAATCATCTAATTTCTATTCTGAGAACCAAGTCACATTGAGTTTGTGAGAAATTCAACTTCAGGTAATTCCAGACTTTCTCCCACCCCTAGGTTTGTATTGAGGTTTTAAGGTCTTACTCCAGGTCCGGGCATTAGAACACTGATCACAAGGTATCTGCTCACATTTGTTAACAGCTAGATTTTGCTGCAGCCACATGATCCCATGAAGTCCACCAGTGTGTCATTTCCGTGCCATGTGTAGAGCGGAGGCTCTTAAACAAAGGTAGGACCCCAAGCTTGGCATCTAACCCACCTGATTTATCATCTGGAGATTTCCCCCAAAGCCCTGCCACAGCCTTGGGTACTTCCAGGGTGGACATAAGCATCCCCTCTGTTCAAGAACCAGCAGACTTGTTTCCTCCCTGAGACCTAGAGAAAGTTCTTTTTCCTTTGGCGCACCTTCTGTCTCTCTTGGTTTCACAAAGAGATACCAATTTCCACTCTCTTCAAGTTTTATTATCCTCAGTGGGCAAACAGAAGCCAGGAAACCCTGCCAAAGACTTTTCATGTGGCAAGGATGCATGAAATGTGTTGTCTGCTTGAATGGAGGACAGAAAAGACAAAAATTCAAGGAGAAAAAATGAACATCTCAACTTTCAATTAATATCTCAAAAAAAAAGAATCCATGTTAGCAAAATATCTACCAAACATCTTCCTTCTGCTTAGGAATATCTATATTTAGAGATTTCAGTGTTTCAACAGAGGTGATCTAGCTTTTCTACCCTCCACCCTTCTCCCTCAAAACATCAGCTTAGGTACATTTCTGTCCTTTCTATCTTATTCTTTGCCCAATGAAGGAAACATTCTGCTATAAAGTAGGAAAATGCCTAAACAGTATAATGTAAGGGATGGGAGGAAGGTATATCCCTACTCAATGATACTTGTTTCTGTTACTGATGACTTCAGCACTATGACTATGTCTCAGTTAACTCAAACAGGGGCTCTGTATAAACCTAGAGGGGTGGGATGGGGAGGGAGGTTCAAGAGGGTGGATACATATGTACACCTATGGCTGATTCTTGTTGATGTTTGACAGAGAAACAACAAAATTCTCAATTTTCTCAAAATTCTGAAAAAAGCAATTATCCTTAAATTAAAAAATAATACATTTTTTAAAATGCTTTGAATTAAGGCATAGCTACGGGGTACTTGAGACTTTCCTGGTGCCTCAGTGATGAAGAATCCACCTGCCAACGCAGGATACGTGAGAGATGTGGGTTCGCTCACTGTGTCAGGAAGATCCCCTGGAGGAGGAAATGGCAAACCACTCCAGTATTCTTGTCTGGGAAATCCCACAGACAGAGGAGCCTGGCGAGCTACAGTCCATGAGATTGCAAAAGAGTGGACACGACTTAATGACTAAACAACAATACCAGGGTACTTAAAAATAATCCAAGGATTCAACTATTCATTCAACGAATATTTACTGACGACTTATATATGTCAGACACTCTGCTGGCACAAGATATACTACAATAAATAAGCAAGCACAGTTCCCTTTGCAAGGAGTCTACAGTCTACTTATGAAGAGAGACATGGTAAAACATTTCTAAAATGATTATGTGATTACAGTCATAAGGACTATGAAAGGAAAATGGAGAAAGCCATGAGAATATACAATAGGGGACTCTTGTAATAGGGACTTTCTGATGAAGCAGCTTTTAGACCAGAACTTAAAAAGTAAATGAGGAGGAGAGGAGGGTTTTAAAGCATTGCACACAGCAAGTCTGGAGGCTTGAAATAAAATGTTGTTTAGAATTAAAAAAAAAAAACAACTCTAGTAGTTGAACCCTAAAGACAGCATGCCTCAAAGTGAGACCAGAAGTTGAACAAGGGCTAGGAGTAGTCAGGGCTGTGTAAACCATAAGAAAGGTCTTGGTATTTATCCAAAAAGGCACTGAAGTTTGTTTTAAGCAGAGCAATGAATGATCAGGTTTCTGTTTAAGAATTTCAGCTGCTGTGCAGAAAATGAATTGGAGAGAGGCAAAGACTGAATATGTAAAACATTATGCCATTATCAGCTATTAGCATTCTAGCCTCTCAAATTCTTTCTAAGTAGCTGTTGATACACAAGTGTGACAATTAAGGCCCTCAGACTGAGAGTCTTCACAATTCCACATCCTTACTGAACTGCTCCTCTCTATGTATATCTCTCTTCTTTTTTCCACACCCCTTTTCTTATAATAAAGTCTCTTCTTGGCATGACATGTCCATTGCCAGGATCCCTGTCTTAATCAGGGAGGTTCACAAACCCTTGCCAATTAAGCCTCGTCTCATTCTTACCACTGGTGCCCTATGACCATGGACTGGAGTCCTGCCCCTGAACTCTAGTCTAGGGGATGATGCTTTGTTATCTGCCAAGAGGTTCAGCTGATAATGCCTCTTCTAAGACTTCATGTAACTATGCTTCATGTTTTGAGACACTCCCTACACTCTACTGACACCTCCAAGTTCAATGTAATATCACTTCTTGCCTCAGTTATCCAAACTGTCTACTGACGCATCTTCCTTTATCAAGTCTTGCTTCCCTCCAATGCTTTGACTCACACTGACACAAAAATCTCTAAACCAAAAATTTTGCCGTGTCAACATGCTTCAATGGTTTCACATTTCTTATAGACAAATGCAAACTCCTCACATGTCATACGAGGCTCTTTATAACTGCACCCCACTTACCTTTTCAGTCTTGTCTCACACTCTCCTTTGCACTTGATGTTTCAGTAATCCTTAACTTATTTAAGAATTTAAGTAGTGTTCGTTGCTCAGTCGTGTTTGATTCTTTGCAACCCCATGGATTGTAGCCTGCCAGACTCCTCTGTTCATGGAACTCTCCAGGCAAGAATACCCGAGTGGATTGCCATTTCCTCTTCCAGAGGATCTTCCCGACCCAGGGCTCAAACTCAGGTCCCCTGCAATGCACACAGATTTTTTACTGTCTGAGCCACCAAGAGTTTAATTAGAGACTGGACCTACTGGGGTACTCAGCTCACTGGAGCATGTTGGAAATACTGGCTTGCTAACTTGGGTCTTTTTGTTTATGCTGGTATTGCTCCTATAAAAAGAGTCAGCTCCCACAAATGTAAATAAAAATATTCTCCTTGTTCCCCAGACACGCTAAGTTAATAAGTCTTTCTACAAAACATATTTCTGCAAAATAACTAGAAGTTGGCAGTAAGTTGAATTTCCAAAACCAAATAATATGTGGCATAGAGCTGTTTATCAAGGATGAGTAGCTTATTATCTAAATTTTGCATTTTTAACACACCTCCCAAGAAGCTCTGTGATTCAAAACACACACAAACTGAAGAAAGAGATGAAAATGGGGAACATTTCACTGAATAATTCCACAATATCGACTCTGCTTTGACCCTGCTGAAGTGAATTACTAAGTGAATGTGTTTTGCATATAATTTTTTGTAATAGAAAAATCAATTTCTCCCTGGCCCCAAGAAATAAATATTGAATGAATAGTTTTTAAATATCCATTTTAAGGGGTGACAAAATGTTAGTCTGCCTAGCAGGCCCTGATTCTCAGCATGCTCTTGCAAGCCCCCTGTGCTTTTTCATGGCTATTTTCTCTCCCCGAAACAAACTTCATTGCCTCATGCTATTGCCTATTCAGCTTAACTAATATTCCCTTTAAGGGGACCTCCATGACCCTCAGACTAAGGCAGACCCCTCAGAATACTCATCTATCTTCTCATACTGTGCTTAGGATTTCACTGTGTCCCCATTCTTCCAGACCTTAAGGGGAATGGTCTATCTTCATTTTGTTGATTTATATATCCCAAGGCCCTTCCTGGTGGCTCAAGTGATAAAAAACAAAAATCCACCTGCAATACAGGAGTTGCAAGAGACTCAGGTTTGACTCAGGTTTGATCACTGAGTAGGGAAGATCCCCGAGTAGGGAAGATCCCCTGGAGGAGGGCATGGAAATCCACTGCTGTATTTTTTATGGAGAATTGCATCGACAGAGGAGCCTGGCGGGCTATAGTCCATGAACTCATAAAGCGTTGGACATGACTGATGTGACTGAGCATACATGCATGAATATTCCAAGGACTTAGACCAGTGCCTAGAACATAGAAGTTTCTCAGTAATTATTGGATGAATAAATAAATACATGAATAAAAGATTACTCCATGTTAGACCTCCTAATTCTTTGACTGAACTGCCCTCATCATTTATCTTTATAACTTACAGTTACCATCTTCTGCTTAAAGCTGTGTCTATGAACTGAATGAATGAAAATTTAGAATTAACTGTACCTGCACCCAGGCACATGGACATTTTCAACCATGAACACAGAAAAAGTAAACAAGAAGACACTAAACAGCATGAATTGTCTCTTGCATAATCTTGTTTATGGCTAAACCTGCTCACATGTCTCCCCAGTTTTCATAGGGAACCCCCTACTCCAGGCATTGGGAAAACAGTTGAAGTCCCAACCCTGTAACTTCCAAAGAACTATAGCTAGTGTGGCTCCAGTGAATTCAAAGCTACAGAGAATGGCAAGTCAAAACAGCTGCCTAGGAAATTATTGATGAACTAAGAAATTAGCAGTTTTCTTCTAGCTGATGCAATCACTCCAAGGTTGCAGTAAGTGCTTACTATATTCCAGGGCATTGTGCTGCCTTTTGCAAACACTATGTGATTTTAAAAAACCTTACAAGGTAGGTTGCACTCATGTTATACCCATTCTATATATGAGAAAACTGAGGCCCAGGGAAGTTAAATTGTTCAGGATCACCTAGTTAGGGAATGGCTGGGCTTCCCAGGTGGCACTAGTGGTAAAAATAAAACAAACAAAACAAATAACCCTCCTCCCAATGCAGGAGACATAAGAGATGTGAGTTCGATCCTTGGGTCAGAAATATCTCCCAGAGGAGGGCATGGCAACCCACGCCAGCCTTCTTGCCTGGAGAATCCCATGGGACAGAAGAGCCTGGTGGGCTACAGTCCATGGGGTCGCAAAGAGTCAGACACAACTGAAGCAACTTAGCATGCACACAGAACCAAAATTCCAAATGGATCTGACTCCAATATTCAGACACCCTTAAGAGAGCTTAGTCCTTCTACCTCCCACCCTCCAATTAACTTCAAGAGAAAATGCAAACTAGTTTCAAGAACCAAAACAAGTTAATGAAAAAGAAAATTAATTTTTCTGTTTATAATGTCATAATTCTTCCTTTTGGGTTCTTTTCAACCAGCTGTTGCATGCACTACTTTTGTGGTAAATAACATTTCTTTAAACAGAAAAGATTTCTCACTCTGTTTACATCTAAAATTAATTAAGAATGATTAGGAAGCATACAGGAAAAAATATCTAATGAAATGACTTTGAATGCATTCTATAAAGTACATGAAACAGAACCATTGAAAGATCTTGCCATTATTTCAAAAAGAAATATATTACATTGCTTAAGTTATTATTAATAACAGACTTATTAATAAATTTGTAATACTATTAAGTGTAAACAACCCATGAATTGTGGAATATTCTATGGAGAGAGAGGTTAGTGTATTGATTAAAGGGAAAAATAAATTTAGAAAATGCTAAAAATAATACTGACTGTCAAAAAGAAGTATTACCCTGGGGAGTGTGAGGGGGGAGATAGTAACCCTGAAGATATTGAAGTAGGGCCACCGTTTCTCCCTGAGACCTTGGCGAAGGATGTGTGGGCCTGCAAGTATGTTTAGAGGGGACTAAGCAGGAAACACATTCTATGTTGACACAAACCGAGCCATTGGAAACTAAGCCAGTGAAAGTGACAATGATAAAGCTAAACATATGCCAGAGTCTGTACTAGGCTCTTTACATGGATCTTCACAGATTTTCAACAGAGAGAGCTCAAAATCAATGAAAGTCACAGCTTTGGAAGATCAAAGATGTTTTCATTTGAATTAAAGATTTAAAAAAACAATTGTTAAAAATCATTTAGACCTTGGCAAGCAATAAATAAGAAAATTTGTTTGAACTTACTATATTTCTAACATTTCATTAGAAGTCGTGACAAGTTTTTTCAAAAGTATGCTCTGATATCAGAGGGCCATATAATCTATGAAGGAGTTAAATCTAACAAGTGAAGTTAAAATACAGTAATAGTTCAGAAAAAGGAAATTTACATGAGGTCGAATGAGGCAGGCAGCATTGGATCTGTGCCTTAAGAGAAGTACAGGAGTTAGATGACTGGGGGCAAAAGAGAGAGACTGCTATAGACCAAAGGGACCACGTGAGCAAAGCAACACAGAAGAAATTCAATGTGCCTTATTAAAGGCTATAAACATAAGATTTGACTGGTTGGAATTAAGAACAGGTTCTGGGGAGAAATGAGAAAGAGTTAGACCTATAAATTGGAATGAGATTATGGTAAGCCTTAATTAATTAAAATATGAAGTACTTGAATTCTAATTGGTCTTTGCAGTTTCTCCATCACTCCATCCATCTCACTGAAATCTAAGTGAGTAACTGCCCATCCAGACACCGACTGAGTAGCTTCCATCTATATTCATTGCTAATTCAATAGCTTCATGTCCAATTGCTGTTCAATAACTCCAACTAGGGGACTTCCCTGGTGGACCAGTGGTTAAGAATATGCTGCCAATGCAGGGGATATGATTTGACCCCTTGTCCAGAAGCTAGGATCCCTCATGCCATGCACCGCAACTACTGAAGCCCACGTGCCCTAGAACCCATGCTCTGTAAGAGAAGCCACTGCAGTGAAAAGCCCGGGCACCACTGGAGAGTAGCCCGCACTCATGGCAACTAGAGAAACCCCACATGCACCACAACAAAGAACTAGTGCAGCCAAAAAAAAAAAAAAAAAAACCTCCAATTAGGATTTGAAACAGGTATAGAGGTAGTATCATATGGAAATAAGAACTTGATGCCCAAAAAAGGTTTCTCTTCCTAATAACAGCATCCTCTGCATGGTATCAAGCCTCTCAGTCCATGCAACAGCTTTCCTGGCCCTCAGTGCCTGCCTCCTGGAGGAAGCAAGGGTATCACTGTGCAGAGTCCAGACGTGTTAACATGAACCATGGGATTCATCAGCCTAAGACGCCACCTGGTAAGCACAGCTCACCCATAAATCCAGCCCATGCCTGCCATGATCTCCTCAGAGAGTCTCTGAAAATAGAATGTTCTACACAGCAAAGCAGTTTTCTTTCTCACATTTGGTGGGGAGTGGAAGGCACGTTTTCCAAAGACAGAATAATGTGAATGTGAAAGCTGGACTCCTATATAACTCGGCACCCTTTCTGCCATCATAGCAAGCCACCTCTGTCAAATGTGTTGAGTCTCACGTCAACAGTAGTAACTATGTGGGAAAAGATGCTCCTTGTAGCCACTGAGGGCTGTCGTAGTGAAAGATACTGAAAACTTGAGCACTGTTAGATGGTGAATTTGTCACTCTAAGTAGGATAATGTCTAATGGTGGTAAAGAAAATGAAGCAAACACCTGACATTAAATCTCTTTCATGGTATTTTCATAGAAACTGAAGAAATACCTACATAATACCTAACCTTAGGAAGGAACATGAAAAGAAAAATATAGTCCTTAGTGACATGGACTTTCATACTGGATGGGATGTTCAGGATCATTTAATAACAACTCTTTTGCCAGGTGAAGAAATTGAGACCTAGAAAAGGAAAGACATTTGACCCAAATCCATATCACTTTTATAGGCAGAGCACAACTATTTGGCTAAATGTCTTGCTTTTTCTAATGATGCCATGCTAGTAGCAAACATTTGCAGTCCATAAAACAATAGGGCATGTATTGTTATAGTTGATTTTTACTGCAACTTCGTGAGGTTTATTATCATCCCCTTCACACAAATCCAAAACCCAAGGCTCAGAAAAATCAATTGACGTGTCAAAGAGCTCATGAAAAAGGTAGGGCTCACACCTGCATCTTCAGCCCAACATTCTGAGTCCGTTCCCAGTACCATATTTTCCCAGTGTCTTGCAGACAGAACTCAATAGAAACCTCTCCACTTCCCCAGTGTACCTATACAGGTGAATGTAGCTATTAAAAGGAGGCAGCCGTTCACCAACCCCTTCATTCAGGAAGTGGTGCTAAGTACAAGCAGAAATGAGTGCTAGAGATGGTTAGACAGCAACACCAACTCAACGGACACGAATCTGAGTAAACTCCAGGAGATAGTGAAGGAAAGAGGAGCCTGGAGTGCTGCAGTCCATGGGGTCGTAAAGAGTTGGACACAACTTTAGTGACTGAACAACAACAAATATAGTTAGATAAGATCATACAGATGGTGAGGGACAGGAAAGCCTGGCGTGTTGTAGTCTATGGAGTCGGAAAGAGTTGAACATGACTGAATAAAAACAACAAGAGTTTAGAGAGTGTTGGGAATAGCAATTCCTACTCACAAGGGCTCTGTCTCAACCTGAGCAAATCAGCATACACAGATCTTATATATAATGACCTGTAAACAAAAGTAACAAACTCAAGTTCATTGATCTTTAAGGATCCACAAACTACAGTCGGTCTTTCCAAAAAATAAATAAATTGACAAACAAACAATGAAAGCACAAGTTGAATATTTCTTAAGAGAAAACTCTAGAGGTTACTTTTAACTTTTAAGACAGATTCTGTCAACTTTGCAAAAGCCCAGACTATCTAGACTTAATAAATAAATCCTGATTAACAGATATCCATGTCATAAAAAATGGAACCACAGTCATTATTTAATAAATGCAATTTGCATAGAATCCTTCCAAAAATTAGGGATTCTACCAAGTAGTCCTTGCCCACAATAAGGTTGTAATTCACCAACTGTTCTAGATCAAAATAGAAAGGATTCCTGCCCTGGTATCTCTTGCTGATGAACTCCACCCTTTCAGAGTCAGGCAGACTACTCTGAAAAGAATCTAGGCATGCTCTTGCAAGAAATATCAATAACCTCAGATATGCAGATGACACCACCCTAATGGCAGAAAGTGAAGAGGAACTAGAGACTCTTGATGAAGATGAAAAAGGAGAATGGTTTAAAAAGCTGGCTTAAAACTCAACATTCAAAAAACTAAGGTCATGGCATCTGGTCCCATCATTTCATGGCAAATAGATGGGGAAAAAATGGAAACAGTAACAGACTTTAATTTCTTGGGCTCCAAAATCACTGTGGGCAGTGACTGCAGCCATAAAATTAAAAGACACTTGCTCCTTGGAATAAAAGCTATGACAAACCTAGATAGTATTAAAAAAGCAGAGATATCACTTTGCCAACAAAAGTCCATCTAGTCAAAGCTATGGTTTTTCCAGGAGTCATGTATGGATGTGAGAGTTGGACCATAAAGAAGGCTGAGTGCCAAAGAATTGATACTTTCAAACTGTGGTGCTGGGGAAGACTCTTCAGAGTCCCTTGGACAGCAAGGAGATCAAATCAGTCAATCCTAAAGGAAATCAACGCTGAATATTCATTGGAAGGACTGATGCTGAAGCTGAAGCTCCCATACTTTGGCCCCCTGATGAGAAGAGCCAACCCATTGGGAAAAACCCTGATGTTGGGAAAGATTGAGGGCAGGAGGAGAAGGGGACAACAGAGGACGAGATGGTTGGATGGCATCACCGACTCAATGGACATGAGTTTGAGCAAACTCCAGGAAACAGTGAAGGACAGGGAGGCCTGGTGTGCTGCAGTGCATGGGATCACAAAGAGTCAGATACAACTGAGTGACTGAACAACAAATGCTCCTATTGCAGCTGGCAATGCTGGCCGCGGGCAAACCTGAATAATCAATAAAATAGATATTGTTTATCATCTTCTAGAGCCATCCTTATTCACATGAGTACTTATTGTCCCTATACCAATATTTCCTTAGGAGCCAAAGTACATTGTGTGGTATTGATATCCATCACCTACAATCATTTTAAGGCTAATCGCTCCACGCTCAAGACATTGCTGAGAGAAAAATAAAATTATTAAGCACCACAGTAGGTGCTTTATATATACTATATGTTATTTGCTTCTCAAAAACAACCTGACAGAGTATACATGCTATTTTCATTTTGTAGATGGAGAAATTGATTTTTATGGAGATTAGGTATCATGTGTGTGGTCACATGCATAGTCTTTTTCATCTTCCAATGTAACATGCTAAATGATCATCTAGTTAATCTACTAGGTAAATGGGTAAGGTCTACCTTTTTATGTAATATTTCAATATATTTAATATAGTAACAGAATGTATGTATAAGCATTACTAAGAATTTCATTGTTTACAGATTCCTCACACATTCAAAATCACAGTGATGCATCAACAAGGGAAAGAAAATATGAGTCCTTACAGTTCTCAGCAAATAAATGTAGGTTCTTCTGTAGCTGTATATTCTTTAAAAATTTAGAGTATATATTTTTAACTTTCATTAACATGAAAACTAAAGGAAATAGCAGTTTGTGTATTTGGGATTCTTTTCCTGACAATGTTGTTAGATTTATCCTTCCCCTTAAATTAGAAGTGGGCTTCCCTAGTGACTCAGAGGGTAAAGCATCTGCCTGCAATGCGGGAGACCTGGGTTCAATCCCTGGGTGGGGAAGATCCCCTGGAGAAGGAAATGGCAACCCACTCCAGTATTCTTGCCTGGAAAACCCCATGGATGGAAAAGCCTGGTGGGCTACAGTTCATGGAGTCGCAAAGAGTCGAACACGACTGAGCGACTTCACTTTCACTTTTAAATTAGAAGCTAGGTTAAGATAGGCATATTTTTGGTTAAATGGTGAAAAATAAAGTTAGTATGTAGAACACAAAATAGGTTAGAGATAACTAATATCTAGTCAAGATGATCTGACTAGAGAAATGTGCTGATTTCTAGCATTGTCAAGTTTTCTCTAAATAGGTTGATAATAGCTCAGCTAAAGCAATTTTAGATCTTATTTAATCCTCACAACAAGATGGGAATTATGATCCTCATTTTACAAATGAGGAAACTTGGGCTCAGAGAAGTAAAATAAATGCCCAGGTGACAGAGTCATCATTTGGACTTTGGTATATTTTTCCCCAAGGTTTGTGCTCTTAAACACTCTAATGTGGGAGACCTGGGTTCGATCCCTGGGTTGGGAAGATCCCCTGGAGAAGGGAACAGCTACCCACTCCAGTATTCCAGCCTGAAGAATTCCATGGACAGTCCATGGACAGTCCATGGGGTCGAAAGAGTCAGACATCACTGAGTGACTTTCACTCATACCACAGCCCAAGCCTTACACAAGATCTGACTTTATACATCTCCAAGCAGTGCCCAGGAGATCTCCAAAGCTAGACACATATCGGTGTCTGTCACAAATTAACAATAACATTGGAATTCAACAAAGTGCATTTTCAGAAGAGAAATACGCCATCACTCCGACAATCCAAAAACATTTTTAAGTGTTAAGTGCATTTTGCCAATCATAAAATGAAGATGAGTCATATTCTTGATTTCATATTAAAAGTAAGTATCCTTTTTTTCATGATTTTTTTCTAAAATTATTAATAATATGCTGATGATTCACAACCCCTTGTAATATCACCTTTGGCTTACCATTTTTCATCACTGTATTATGATAAAAACTGTCTCTGAGTTAAAGCATGTTCATCTGGAGGAATGTTATTATGGTCTGCAAAAATAGCACTCAGTTATTTTTGAAGAATTATTTTCTCCATCTGTTCAAATCTACTCTATATTTGTTATCCTGAAACAGGTTAACATTACCTTACCAGAATTCCTGGCTTTAAAGGACTTAGTCCCTTCCCTGATCCTTTATTAAATGACCTGAATCTGTTTTGCTTTTTTAACAAGTTTTGCCTGACTGTTGTTTTAGTCACGCAAAAAATGATAACCCAAGAGTTTTAAAAATACTGTACAGATTGCACACGGGGAGGCTGGCAGTCTTTCACGCAGTGTTCATTCTCGGCAGCACAAATCATCACCACAATAGAGAGCCTAAAACAAAAGCCAAATGCCGCAGAAGGAGTACTTTTGCTCCTAAAAAAATTCCAACATTGGGGAGCATACTTTCCTCTGGATGCACACACATAATTTCCATTATTGTTAATGGGAGCTATACATGCATAACACCCATTACCGCTAATGGGAGCTAAGTGCACACACAGGGGTAGAATACAGTGAAATCTGTCTTAGAAAATCACCCAAGAGACTAGCAAAAATCAGTTGCCTGGTAGAGAATGGTTTTAAATTAAAAGCAGAACAGAACTGAACTTGAAACCACAGGGGAACTATTTAAACTTCAGGGAGCAGTGGGAATTGGCTTCTTTCTTTCTTGCTCTATTCTGAAATCTTGTTTTCCTCATCCATGTTCTTGATGAGAGCCAATGACCTTGTGATCTCCTAAAGAGATGATCTGGAAATGAATTTCACACCTCCACTGATTCAAATGGTCAGCTTGGGGATCCTTTGGTGGGGGAAAGAATAAAACCTCTGGATGATTACATCACAGCACATGTAAGATAGGTCCACGTGATATCTTTAATAACAGTTAATGAACCAGGAATGAAAACAGTACAGCAGTGTTATTATGGCAATTTATATCAATCATTCACTAAACATCAAAAACATCTGTTCTATTATAATGTTATTGTAAAAGTCAATGAAAGATAAACCAGAAAGTGATTTCATCTAGCCAGTGGCCTCTAGATTTTCCTTGGGCATCTCAGGGTTTTGGAAACACAGACTATTCTTAAAATATCTTAAAATCATAGAATTTTGTCCTAATTCAGTCTCTTCATTTTGCAGACAAGGAAACTACAGAGAAATCGAGTGTTTTTCCCCCAAAGTCACAGTGTACCAAAGGCAGATCTTGGACCCAGAATCTAGAATTTTCCTTACTCCAGATCCAGTGGTTCTAATGTTCAAAAGCCCAAAATTCTGAAAGACTTTCATCTTTTTTGGCTTTGATTGGTCTCTGAGGACCAAATGCACAGATGGGTGGTTGAATTTCAGACTCCAAAAGGGACAAATCTGGAGCTCTAGAGAAATGGGGACTTACTGTTCTGCACATTACTCAAGTGACTACATGCTCCAGTTATTTCCAAAAATAGTTTCAAATACAAATTTCAACAAGTACTTTAAAGAGGCAGAAACAAAATACACAGGGGAAATGGAAAGTTCATTACCTCATGTTTAGAAATGAAGAATGGAAATGTTGTGCTTGGGATGATTTTTCTGTTCAGTATCCCACTTTCTAGGAAATCTTTCTAAGACTGATTACACAACACAAGCCATAAAGTTATTTTTGTTCACCTGTGTCATGTATGTGACATTAGTTTGGTTATGATTCGTACACAGATGTAGTCAGCCTTGTTTTGACCTAGCTCTCCCAGAAATGGACAGGAGCAGACAGAAGACAACATTGGGAACTGTTTTGCAAGAACTGTCAGTTTACAAAAACCCATGTTACTTCTTTCTTGCTCTTTTCCTATGGAAGGTGTCCTAGCTGTCACCCCCTTTCCCTCACAGGCAAAAATATCATACCTACAGGAGAACAGCAGCTCAGTGGAATAGTCAGAAATGACTGAAGTTCCATTACAACCCAGATATTCTACATATCCTGGGTTATGATTTTACAATAATGATAATCCTTTCTATATACTGGTGGCTCAGATGGCAAAGCCTCTGCCTGAAATGTGGGAGACCTGGGTTCAGTCCCTGGGTAGGGAAGATCCCCTGGAGAAGGAAATGGCAACCCACTCCAGTACCCTTGCCTGGGAAATCCCATGGACAGAGGAGCCTGGTAGGCTACAGTTCATGGGGTCACAAAGAGTCGGACACGACTGAGCGACTTCACTTTCACTTTTCACTTGTCTATATACTTATTTGGAATTGATGGCCCTGCTGATTCAAATCACCAAAATGGGGCAGTTTGATGAGAGAAGTCTGCCCTCAGCTAACTACTGTCAGTCTAGTTATAAATTTCAAGCAGAAGAATAAAAAGGATGGCAGTAGTGGGAGGGAGAGGAATGAAAGAAAAGAAAGACAATGAGAAATAAAGACTGGAATGACAAGAGAAGCAGCAGGAAAAAGAGGATATAGATGAAGGGAGTAGAAAAAGTAGAGGAAAGCAGAGAACAGGGCACGATAATATTTGGGGTGCCACAGCATGAAGCAGATATGTTGGATTGTAAAGAATAAAGACTTTGGAGCCTGAATAGCTAGGTTTTACTTTCATTTTGGTTTTTATTCTATATGTGGTATTGGACAAACTAAGTAAATCTGCTGTTCTCTCAGCCTCACATTCTGTCACAGAAGGATAAAATCTACCCGTCTTATATCACAGGGATGTTGTATGATGAGTAATGCATTCAGTTCAGTTCAGTCACTCAGTCGTGTCTGACCCCTTGTGACCACATGGACTGCAGCACACCAGGCCTCCCTGTTCATCACCAGCTCTCAGACCTTACTCAACCTATGTCCATCGAGTCAGTGATGCCATCCAACCATCTCATCCTCTGTCATCCCCTTCTCCTCCCACCTTCAATCTTTCCCAGTTTCAGGGTCTTTTCAAATGAGTCAGCTCAGGTGGCCAAAGTATTAGAGCTTCAGCTTCAACATCAGTCCTTACAATGAATACTCAGGACTGATTTCCTTTAGGATGGACTGGTTTGATCTCTTTGCAGTCCAAGGGACTCTCAAGAGTCTTCTCCAACACCACAGTTCAAAAGCATTAGTTCTTCAGCACTCAGCTTTCTTTATAGTCCAACTCTCAACATCCATACATGATTAATGGAAAAACCATAGCCTTGACTAGTTGGACATTTGTTGGCAAAGTAATGTCTCTGCTTTTTAATATACTGTCTAGGTTGGTCATAACTTTTCTTCCAAGGAGCAAGTGTCTTTTAATTTCATGGCTGCAGTCACCATCTACAGTGATTTTGGAGACCAAAAACATAAAGTCTGCCACTATTTCCACTGTTTCCCCATCTATTTGCCATGATGTGATGGGACTGGGTGCCATGATCTTAGTTTTCTGAATGTTGAGCTTTAAGCCAATTTTTTCACTCTCTTCTTTCACTTTCACCAAGAGGCTCTTTAGTTCTTCTTCACTTTCTGCCGTAAGGGTGGTGTCATCTGCATATCTGAGGTTATTGATATTTCTCCTGGCATTCTTGATTCCAGCTTGTGCTTTATCAAGCCCAGCATTTCTCATGATGTACTCTGCATATAAGTTAAATTAAGCAGGTGACAATATGCAGCCTTGACATACTCCTTTTCCTATTTGGAACGAGTTTGTTGTTCCATGTCCAGTTCTAACTGTTGCTTCTTGACCTACATACACATTTCTCAAGAGTAATGCATTAAGACACTTCATAAACTATAAAGAGCTGTGATATAGAGTCCTAGGATTCTGACTATTTAACAAAGCAGATGATCAGAGAAAGAGTCACACTGATGAGATAATCATTGCCCAGGTATCAGAAGATATCTTAATAGCCTCTGACCATCAGTCTAACTTTCTAGGTGTACCTTTACCCCTACTCTATTCTATGAGAAAAGCAACCCAGAGGAGATCCAAAACTTGGTGCCAATCAATCAGTCTACTCTACTGTGTCCACGCCAGGGGACAAGTCCCTGGATGAAGGGCAAAGGCCTTGGATTGGAGTTGAAGTCATTTCTGCTGCCTCTACAAAACACCAACTGCAACTTCACTGAGACACAACTACAGGCAGGGAGAGATCCAAAGGGCCATAGCTCAGCCCAGTGGTGATTCAGAGAGTCAAAAAACCTGTTCTGAAGGTACGTAAGTCTCACTGACTTTTCCCAGTCTTTGCAAAAAAACACGCAGGGTCCTAATTCATTCTCTAGAATCTGGAAATAATGGTTTGCTATTTTTGTGACCTATAATACACACTAGCTTTTGTTGAGCCTCTTTTATACATTACATGACATCTTTTCATTATTCATTTTTTTCCTCTATCAAACAGAAACCTCTTTGAGTACACTATCACTGTGTCTTCCTGTTGCTGTTAATGTCTATGGCCTAGCACAGTACAGAGACTATAGGAGGAGCTCAGTAAATATTTATTTGATTTATTTACATATATATTTATTTACCTGTCTTCCAATAGATAAAAGATCATGTAGACATAAGCCATCTTATATAGGCATAGACCAGCACATATTTACATTTTAAAATAGTTATATAATTGATCATTTGCATAGTAAATTAACCCATCTGAATATAAACAAGTGTCCACAAAGCCAACTAGAAAGAATAACGTGTTCTATAATAAGTATGAATTCTTGCCAAACAATGCTAGAACATATAATAATCATGCTCCTAAAACCATCTTGTAGCTCTTAAAAAAGACAAAGGAATAGTGATTTGATCTTCAGCACAAATTCATGTATAAATATCTTCTATGAGGAAATATTGAGATTCTTGTTTTGTTTCTAAGAAAGATTATTTCTTGCACTTCTGTTTAATGGTTTATTTGCTTTGATTTGGAGCTGACACTTTTCCTTTCATTAATATTAGCTTTGCATAAACTATGCAACTGCTATTTATCCATCTGTTTTAGAGACTTTAAGAACACTGCTATGGAATTCCTTGACAGTCCAGCGGTTTCGACTCTGTGCTTCCACTCCCAGGGCCCAGGTTCGATCCCTGGTGTGGGAACTAAGATCTCACAAGCCATGAGGCGTAGCCAAAAACAAAAAAATGGCTATATTTAAAACAGATAGCCAATATTGTATAGCACAGGGAATGCTGCTCAATATTCTGTAATAACCTAAATGGGAAAAGAATATGAAAAAGAATAGATACATTTATATGTATAACTGGTTCATTTTTGCTATACACCTGAGACTAATACAACATTGTAAATCAACTATGCTCCCCAATATAAAATTTTAAAAATTTTTAATGTTTTCTTTGTGTAGGAAGATAGCACTATTCCTTCCCTCTTAGTTTATTACATAGTGAAAGAAATACACTCCCATATCAAAAGATGTGGGTGTGCACTCCAGCTTTAATGTTTTGTCAACATGTGACTTGGCAAATTGCTAATTTTGCTAATCTTGCTGACCCTCCACTTCTTATCTGTAACTTTTTTCTTCCAAGAATTGAATGAGAGAACATCTGATATAAATGTTGTCTGTACCCTACAAAGGACCATAAAAAGACTCATTAGTAATAGTTATAATAATAGATACCTTTTGTTTAATATCTACTGGAAATTAGAAATGGAGCATCCAATGTTTCTAACTCTTATAAAATTATGCAATAGGGGTATTATTTCTCCATTTAATAGGTGAGAAAACGAGGTTTAGGGAGTTTAATTAAGTAACATGTTCAGAATCAAGCAGTGATAAGAGGGACGAGCCAGAATTTTAAACCTAAATTGACTGATTCAAATGTCAAAAGAAAAATATTCCACTGGAATTCAGATGAGCTGTTCACAATTTGTAGTCAAATTGCTTGCACTGTGTTCCCTTTTTTAAAATTTTCTTTTCCTTTATCAATATGATTTCCAATACCCTTTATTTTTATAACTTTGGAAAGGGCCATCTGAATATAATCTGTAATACATTTTGTCACCTTTAAAGGTTTATTTTACTCTGCTTCCATTTGATATATAGGTTTCATGTAATGTTAATGTTCATGTGATCAACTTTAGTTTTAGTGGACATTGGAAAGAACATGTATAGATACAAACAATATCTTATGTGACCACAGATTAAGAATGGTGAGATCCATGAGGGAAATTTTCCAGGTATTTTTGAGTAGACACTGCATGCCATAAGGCCACAATATGAAGACAAGATTACTGAATGGTACTTCTAAGGACAAATTTCTGAGATGAGAATGAATCCTAAATTCACAAGTTGATTTTCCCCAGATCTTTTGAATGTCCTCATTGTTTGTCATGGGATGTAGGTTAATATGGTTTAGGGAAACAAGCTAAAGTATAAGCTAAGTAAAAGCCTTTACAGTGAAGAAATCTCGTGGATATTAACATCATCAATGGGATGAAGTAACACAATAAAGTTCCCTAAATAATATATCTTAAAGGATATTATATCATACCATCTACGTTATGTTAACTAATTATGAAGAAACATTCAGGCAAATTTAAATTGAAGGTCACTCTACAGAACTGGTCTGAACTCTTCAAAAATAGTAATGCTATAAATTATCAAAAAAAAAAAAGGCAGAGGAAATAATTTAAAGAAACCAAAAGAGACACGCAACCAAATTCAGTGCCTAATTTCTGGCTGGATCCTGGATCAAAAAAAGAACATTCTGAGACAACTAGGAAAATCTGAAGATGGATTATATATTTGAAATACTGTAACAATGTTAAATATTTACAGTATGATAATTATATCGTGCTTTGTTGCTATTAAGTGAAAATTTTTGTGCTTCAAAATACATCCTGAAGTATTTATGGGAGAACTGTCTTGAGGTCTGCAACCAGACTTCAAAGAACTGAGTTCTAAAAATGTATATTTTTATAAATATGATTGTATATAACATATTGATATAATAAAAGAGAGAAGGTAAAATGTGGCAAACTACAATTGATTAATCTAGATAAAGTATATTCTCACACTTTTTGTGAAGGGTTGAAATTTTTTAATTTGAAAATTTTCAAATTAAAAAGTTGGGGGGCATAAAGGCTGTATGTGTTATGAAACTGTTTATATACTGACATGAAAGAAAACCATGATTTAGTCAAAAAACATAAAAACAAATGGTTGTGTATAAAAAATGAGTACATATGCATACATACATAATGATCAAATTTTATAAAAATCATATACACATATATTTGCATATTAAAAAACAAACACTGTGGACGCTGACTGCAGCCATGAACTTAAAAGATGCTTTCTGCTTGGAAGAAAAGCAATGACAAACATAGACAGTGTATTATAAAGCAGAGACATTATTTTGCCTACAATGGTCCGTATAGTCAAAGCTATGTTTTTTCCAGTAGTCATGTATGAATGTGAGAGCTGGACAATAAGAAAGGCTGAGCACCGAAGAATTTATGCCTTTGAACTGTGGTGCTGGAGAAGACTCTTGAGAGTCCCTTGGACAGAAAGGAGATCAAACCAGTCAATTCTAAAGGAAATCAACACTGAATATTCACTGGAAGGACTAATGCTGAAACTGAAGCTCCAATATTTTGGCCATCTGATGTGAAGAGCCGACTCATTGGAAAAGACCCTGATGCTGAGAAAGATTGAAAGCAGGAGGAGAAGGGGTCAACAGAGGATGAGATGGTTGGATGGCATCACCAACTCAATGGACATGAGTTTGAGCAAACTCCAGGAGACAGTGAAGGACAGGAAGCCTGGCGTGCTGCAGTCAATGGGGTTGCAAAGAGTCAGATACGACTGAGTGACTGAACAACAACATATGTTTTTGGAAAAAAAAAATCCATCCATTCTCACTTTTGCTTTTTTTGACCACAATTGAAAAAGGGCTAGTCAAATTGTGGATAATGGCAAGCCTTCTCTTTCATGTTTTGTTCAGTGAATACCAACCATCTTTTATGGGATCAAATTCATGGTTTGGGGTTTATTATCATTGGGCCTTGAGAAGTAGAACTAACCAGCCCAAGAGAATAAATTGGGAGATGTCATTAATTGAAGGATATGAAGCAAAAGCATGTCCAAACATAAGTTAATGTATTATATCCCTGGGCAGAAATCAAAATATGTGTTTTTTCAGATGTAACATTTTAATTGGGCTACCTGATGGAAGGTTAAATAAAATGTACACTAAACCTCATTACTACTCAGTTGTCAAATACCCTCCCCGAAACATGACTAAAACTAGCAGTGAGGAGTGCAACACAGAATTATGAGAGACTTAAAGGTTCTCTTTTGCAACACTATTTGCAACATAGAATTTTAAGTGGCCCCATTAGAACAACTACACTCTTACTATAATCCAAGAGTTTTAAGTACAGAGCTGGGTTTTAAAAATCCCTTTTCCATAGAATAATCCATTTCAAATGATCTTCTGGAAATTATCTGTGACAATACATTTCTGATAAAATGCCACTGTTGAATGAAGCCTAACCACGTGGCACAAAAACAAATTCTATATCTTAGCATGAGGTTTGAAATTTTTCTGGCATGAAATGGTTCTGAAAATGAGAGATTATTTTCCCCTACCCATCCCCCAAACTTCTCCCAAATCCCTGTAAAAGATCGCACTGCTCATAACAAAGATACATGTATAAAGATGAATGCCATGGAATACCATAAGCCACTAAAACTTTCCAAAATAAAGATGATCCTTAAATGAAGATTAATTCAAAATTTGCCATGACTACATCTTCCAAGCTTCAGTGAATGAGCTGCCCACACTTGCTTTATTTTCTGCAAGTCAGCTACCTGGTTACTGGTGGTTCTAATCATCTATGCTGCTCTACAACCAGCAGAGAGAAATACAATGGCACATGTCACTATGCTACTGGAATTCCTTCTGTCAGCAAATGTTGATAGAGCCTCTACTTTGTGCCAGGTCCATGGGGGATTAACCTAGTTAAAAAGACAAACCCTGTATTTCAGGTATTCATTGTCTAGTATGGAAGAGCACAGAAAAAGAAACAATTGCAATATAGTGTGATAAGGATTAAAAATGGTAAAAATACAATGTGCAATGGAAAAACTTAAGAGGGGTATCTGGTCTTCTCAGGTGACGCTAGTAGTAAAGAACCTGCCTGTCAATGAAGGAGACACAAGAGACATGGGTTTGATTCCTGGGTTGGAAACATCCCTGGAGAAGGAAATGGCAACCTATTCCAGTATTTTTGGCTGGAAAATTTCATGGACAGAGGAGCCTGGTGGGCTACAGTCCATGAGGCAGCAAAGAGTCAGGCATGACTGAGCTCACACACACACACACACACACACACACACACACAAAGGATATCTAACTCAGGATGAATCAAGTTAAAAATCTATAAAGGAAGTACTGAGTTGAGACCTGAAGTGGGATAAAGAATAGGATTAAAGAAAAACAAAACTATGGTAAGGGCAATGCCCATGGGGTAAGACCAAGAGTGTCAAATTTGTAGAAATTCCACTGATTCACAGTTTAGTTTTCAAGGTGAGGTGGGAGGATCTTAGTGAGAAATAAAACAAGACATGTACATTTACAAGGTAACAGAAGACTTGCAAACTGCCTTACAGACTTTGAACTTTATTTTAAAGGCATATGGAGCACAGAAAGATTTTAAGCTGGTAAGTCACAGGATCATGTTGGCATTTGGATAATCACTCTGGCTGATATACAAAGAACAGATTGGACTGAGGTACAATGGGACGCCAAATGGCTGGTTATAAAAAGGCTATTGCAGCAACTCAGAAGCAATAGAATGAAGAAAAGGAGATGAATCTGAAAAATATTTAGGAAGTAATTTTGACAGGTCTTAGTGATTGTCCAATGTGAAAAATGAGGACCGAAGAAAAGTCAAAGTGTAGAATCAAGTCTCTGGCATAAAAAATTGAATATGTTGGATAAGCAAACAAGGATGAAAGAGAAAGGGTATGGAATCATGGAGGATTATCTTTAAAATAATATTCATAGTTCCAATTTCACTGAGAGATGTGAAAACAAGGAAGAAATGGTTTAATGCAATAAGTTTGTAGGTGAGGTGGCAGAACTTTGAAGTAGTTCTAATATAATGAGTTCTTTTTATTAAGTCAGAAACAAAGTCATCTACTGAGAGGAAGAGAGACAAAAGTATGAATGTTTGAATAGAGTGGATAAAAAGTGGTGCAGGATCCGTAGAAGGAACGTAGATTGATTGATCCATTTGAGGTTTGGAGGTCATGAAATTAATTGGAATTAATACCAATCAAATGGCTTTGAAACAATATGGATGGACCTAGAGATTCTCATACTGAGTGAAGTATGTCAGAGAATGACAAATACAATATGATATTGCTCACATGTGGAATCTAAAAAAAGGCTATAAATGAACTTATCTACAAAACCGAAACAGAGTTACAGATGTAAAAAATAAACTTCTGGTTACCAGGGGGTAAGGCATAAATTGGGGGAGAGGCATAAATTGGAAGATTGGGATTAACACACACACGTGACTATATATAGAATAGGTAACTAATAAAGACCTACTGCATAGCACAGGGAACTCTACTCAGTACTCTGTAACGGCCTATATGGGAAAAGAAGCTAAAAAAAGAATGGATATGTGTATAACAATTCACTTCGCTGTACACCTGAAACTAACACAACATTGTAATCAACTATACCTCAATAATATTTTTTTAAAAATAACAATCAAATGGCATTAATTTTTAAAGTTGTGTGATTTTTTCTTTTTAAGTAATGTTCAGCATTCTGGATAAAGAGAATAATCAAAAACACAATAGACTCATCTAAAGTTGGGGCTTTTTCATGTGGTTGAGACTTAAGAAAACAGGACAAGAGATCTGAAAATAAGTTCAGTTCAGTTCAGTCGCTCAGTCGTGTCTGACTCTTTGCGACCCCATGAATCGCAGCACGCCAGGCCTCTCTGTCCATCACCAACTCCCAGAGTGCACCCAAACCCATGTCCATCGAGTCGGTGATGCCATCCAGCCATCTCATCCTCTGTCGTCCCCTTCTCCTCCCGCCCCCAATCCTACCCAGCATCAGGGTCTTTTCCAATGAGTCAACCCTTCGCATGAGGTGCCCAAAGTATTGGAGTTTCAGCTTCAACATCAGACCTTCCAATGAACACCCAGGATTGATCTCTTTTAGGATGGATTGATTGGATCTCCTTGCAGTCCAAGGGACTCTCAACAGTCTTCTCCAACACCACAGTTCAAAAGCATCAATTCTTCGAGCAAACAAAAATTCTTTGGAGTGACAGACAACAGTGTTGAGGCTGTGTAAGGAAGTGACAGTGAGAGGGAGCTGACAGAGGAATAATAAAGATTCAGGGGATTAGAGGTCCTAAGAACTCAAAGGTCAGATCTTGTGAAACTATAAGAGGAAGATGCTAAAATAAGTAAAGAAAAGATAGGAAGATGTGGTCAAAGATTAGGATGTTTTAAATTAATATTTTCAGAATTGAGCCAGTGTCAGATGACAACATGTTCTAGGGAGTAAGTTAACAAAGGTTAAGATCCTTGAACCTGAGGAGGTAAAAGAGAGACTGGAAAAGATGTACTATCCTTGTGTACACTGAAGTTACTCAGGAGAGAAATAGAAAGAAAAAGATTATAAAGCCAGACCAAATTTTTCAAGGAATGAGGGGAAGTAACCAGTTAATCAGGTGATAACAATGACAATTTGGGGTGGAGGATAGAGTGAGCCTTAATGAACAGAGATTTTGTATGGAAGTGAAAGAGTAATGATCTGGAATTAAAACTAAGGATGTTCAGCATTAAAGTACCAATACACCACTAACTCAGGAGGCATGCTGGGGACAGGATGTAGACTTTTTAGTGGTCTTTTCTTCTGTGAATATATCTTAATCCCCTTCTCAGCAGTTCTGAAGAAGACTGCTCTATGGGTTTATTCAAATTTAATCACCTTTTGAATCAGATTCACTGTATCTATATTCATAGATAATAAATCCTTTTCTCTCTCTCTTTTCAAAACTAGCTGGATTTTCATGGCATAAATATCAGGGATTCTACACTACAGCTGCCGCACATCAATCTTACATGAACCCTAACAAAAAAATGCGTGTGCTAGCAGAAGGTAAGGACCACACTGGGTTTTCCCACCCAGGGATGGTCACCCTGATGTGTAATCAATCAACAGGAAAGGTGTGCCTTTTGCAAAGAACCTCCAAGATGTCACTTTCCTAGGTGTGATCAATCTCCCCCATGCTGATCATGTTACAGGGATTACCACTCTACTCTAACAGCGTCTTCTCCAGGGAGAAACAAAACTCTGAGTGTTTAGTATGGTGTGTCTTGTCAGGTTAAATTACCTTGTAACATAACTCACTGTAAATTCACCTCATAAGTAAAAAGCAATTGGAGATTTTAAAACGCCATCAAAAAACATTCTATTTGGGGGTGGAATTATATTGTGCAATTACAAATGAACCATGCCAGTGACCCTCATCATTAGTAAAAGAGTCAGCATTTCTTTGAATCAGCACATAAAGGAAAAAAAATCACGTATGCTTTACGGCTGGGCCAAAAAAAATTTTGTTCTTATGATCTTTGAAGAAGATGGAAAGAAAATTAGCATTTAATGAGCATCTAATGTATGTTAGGCGAATACTTGATACATATTCTCTTATACAAGGTTCATAAGTACCACTTCCTTTGGGAAGCTTTTCTTAACAACCTCTCAAATCAGGGTATGATAGTTAATTTCTATGAGTCAATTTGACTAGTCTAATGCTGCTGCTGCTGCTGCTAAGTCGCTTCAGTCATGTCCGACTCTGTGTGACCCCATAGACAGCAGCCCACCAGGCTCCCCAGGCAAGAATACTGTAGTGGGTTGCCATTTCTTTCTCCAATACTAGTCTAATAGGTACGCAGGTATCTGGTTAAGCATTATTCTAGGTGTGTCTGTGAGGGTGTTTCCAGATGAGATTAATTTTGAATCAGTAGACTGATTAAGGCAGATTGCCACCTCCCAGTGTGGGTGGACCTCATCTAAACTGTTGAAGGCATGGATAGAACAAAAGGGCTGAATAAGGGAGGATTTAGTCACTCCACATATCTTTGAACTGGAATATTAGTTTTCTCCTGTCTTCTGACTCAGACTGAAACTTACACTATTTGCTCTCCTGCTTCTCAGGCCTTTGGATTCCACGCTGAAACTAAACTATCACTTCTCCTGTGTTCACAGTTTATTAACTGCAGATCTTGGACTAGTCAGCCTAACCATAATCATAGAGCCAGTGTAGTACGTGCATGCATACGTGATAAGTTACTTCAGCTGTGTCCAACTCTGCGACACTATGGGCCGTAGCCCACCTGGCTCCTCTGTCCATGGAATTCTCCAGGCCAGAATACTGGAATGGGTTGCCATGCCCTCCTCCAGGGTATCTTCCTGACACAGGGATCAAACCTGAGTCTCCTGCATCTCCAGCATTGGCTGGCAGGTTCTTTATCACTAGTGCCACCTGGGAAGCCCCCATGTAGTACATCTGATAATAAATTATACAATACATATCCTAATGGTTCTGCTTCTCTGAAGAACCCTTACAAATATGCAAGGTTAGTACCCCATTATCTCTGCTCCTCATCTGCTCTATGCCACACAATTATTCCTCCTTTATGTTGCTGTGCACTGTTTTTGCTTCTAGATTACAGCTGAGCTGTTTGAGTGAATCTTACTCATTGCAGTATTGTCAGTGCCTAGAACAGGATCTAGCACATAAGAGGGCTGTGAATGGGATTAATTAAGTAATGAATATTCATATTACAGCCAATAACTATTACCATTCTTCTAAGGAAACTAACATTCAGAGTCATCAGATAATTTACACAAACCAACATAGCTAGAAAGTAGAGTTAATAACTGAACCTAGGAAAATTTGACTTCAAAATCCTTGCAGATTTTTCTGTACCATATTGCCATTCTCCTTGCTTTTTCAAAACATAATTCCTGAAAATTTAAATTTACTTTGAATATCAATTCCATTAGACTGTTAGAAGCAGGATAGGAAATTAAAGTACTTTGGCTGTAGAGAGAGCCTCCTGAGTTAGAATCCTAAACCCTCTGCTTACTTAACAACTCTAAGCTAATTACCAGCCTCTCTGTGCATCAATTTCCTTGTACACAAAATAGAAATAACAACAACAACAAAAAAGAATTAACAGGCAATCTTACCTATACACACCAGTAGCTCACTGCCACAATAATGCTGTCTAACAAACCACTCTTCAATTTATCAGCTTTCAGTTCAATTCAGTCGCTCAGTCATGTCCGACTCTTTGCGACCCCATGGACTGCAGCACGCCAGGCTTTCCTGTCCATCACCAACAATCATTGTTGTAGATCTGCAAAAAGCTGGGGTCCAGCTGATCTATACTGGGCTTGGCTTCAGGTGGGAGTGGTTCTCTGTCTCTGGTGGCAGCAGCTGGAGTAGCTTTACTTCTTACTGCAGGTCTGTGTTCAAATGAGGCAGCTCTATGTGGAGCATCCTTCCTCCTTACCAGGAAGGTTTCACTTAGGACAACAGCATGGTGCAGGAGGAAGAGTAAAAATACACAAGGCCATTAAGGCCTATGCTTTGGGCTGGCATGCTGGCCCACGTATAAGTGAGCCCACGTGTAAATAGGTCACCTGACCAAGTCAAAGGGTAGAGAAATACGGTCCTCCCACAATGAGGCTATGGAAAGGATTTGGTGAAGAACCAGACAGGAAGGAGTTAAGAGGCAGGCCAAAGTTAGCTACCACCTTACCTCTGAGGCCTGTTGTGTGGATGTAACACAGCAATACATGTATCACACATAGATCAGAGCCTGGCACGTATTAAGAGCTGAAGAAATGATCTCCATGTTCTGTTTATATGTTAAAAAGGAAGTGGTCTCATGGAATGGCCCTGGTTCTGTCACTAACTAGCTATAAGATTATGATAAGTCACAGGGCTTCCCTGTTGTTTTCTATTTTTTCTTTTTTGCTTTTATCTACCACTTGAGTTTATAATAGCTGCCTCACTTTATTCATTGTGTTGTTAAAAGGAACAAATAACATATGGTGGCTCATTGCATTTCAAAAAGAATAAAATATCCTAGGAATGCAAAGTATAGTACATGGCTAATTCTAGATAACTATTTAGTTAAGGTCAGTAAATCTCTCCAATTTTAAGTGATAGGAAGCAATAGTTCTTATTTTATAGATGTGGTAAATGCTTCAAGGAACTAAAGTACTTCTTTTCTGGCCATAAATTCAAATGTTGGCTGTGAAGGGATGGAATTAATGTTTCCTATCTTCTAGATGGCAGCTGGGTCAGAAACTGAACACTGACACTAAGGTTGAGGTTTATCATTCTTCAGCATGAAGTGGTTCCCATTCAAATTCCCAAAGTTCAGGGTAGTAAGGAAATCTGCAAGCAACTACATAGTCTCATCCATGTATTCGGCTAACAAACCCCTAGGAGCCAGGAACACTAAGATGAAATGCCCATTGACTGTCCTCATGGACTCACAGCTATGGAGTTAGAGACTGTGAAAGCCACATGTATCTCTGAGAAAAAACTAATGATTCTAGCTTCACTGGATTCTAGGTGCCCATGTGCCATCTTCTGTCTATTGTCTAGCCCCGTTGAAAAGATAGAAATAGAGAAGAAGAAAAAAAAAATGAGACTTATGAAAACCATGTCCGGGGAGAATGTGGTGGGTTGAAGGTGGCAGGAGCAGGAGTTTCTGAGCAAGGAAAGGGGGCAATTTCTGAGACTGCATAAACACTCTACTCACTAAACCCAGGACCAAGGTTCTGTGGTTTGGGGAGCATGCTTTTCTCCATGCAAACTATTGTGACACACAGCTAACTGATTGTTCAGGTACTTCCTAGGTAGCTCTGTTTAAATAAGCCTTGGAGACAAAGCAGAATCTGCAGGAATAATGGAGACCACTGAGGTAGGAATGGAAAATCTCCCAGCAACAGCCTAGAGAGTGAAAAGGCACCAAACACAGTGTTACAACACAATGTAGTAAGTGCTGGGCAGTATGAACACAGGAAGAAGAGACCCCTAACCAGAGTCTTAACAGAGGACACAGCATGTCTGCTGAGATTCAAAGGTGAGTAGAAGCTGGCCAAGCAGATTAACAGATCTAAGGCATCTCAAGCAAAGATAGCAGGTGCAAAGGCATAGTACATGAGAAAATAGAATTTGTTGCAGAAAGAACTGCCATAGCATGTTCATGGGTGATGTTTATATACAATCTGAAAGCAGTGGAAGGCTCCTGTCATTTCTCTCCCTGCAGCCTAGGATCTGGAGCAGTTATCTTAGAACCTAAACATAAGCCTACAAAAAATAATGACAATACAATATAATACATGTTAAAATGGAAATATATTACATAGATAAGGTGGGCGCATAAGAAAAGATGTCTTGAGGTACACTGGGGAATGAGGAATGGCTCTAAGTATTGTCTCATGCTCTCCCATAACTGCTGCTCTTTTCCTCACTCAGCACTCTTGCATGAATCTGGCCCATCGTGCCACCTTCCTTTTCAGTCACGGAGACTCTTCTCTCCACCACCCTGCATCTAGTTTCCACTAGGCTTTCCCTCTTCCTGTAATCCCAAATATCTTAAATATCTCTGAACCCCATTTCCTATGCATGGGTTTCAATCTTTCACATGGGGCTCCTAGAACTTGGAACTCAGTGGATCTGGCTAGATACTAGGAAGGAAATCACCTTAAAACATCCACCATTCATTCTTCCAATTTTTATTTATTGATCACATACTATGTGACAGGCATTGTTCTAAGGATTGAAGATGCAACAAGAGGCAGAACCAACTTCTCAGCCTCTATGCAGTATGCATTCCAATATCTCTGTACCTGTTATATTCTTTAATCCAACTAGGAGCTCAGATAAAAGTGGTATAATAGAAACCCAGGGTTAAGAACAGTGGCAGTTACTCGGAGGTTAGGGGAGAAGACGCTACCTCCTGGAGAAGCATGATTTATTTCTAAAGAATAGTGCCAAGGAGGTGTTATCATGTGGATCAGTGTATTTGCATTTTTCTCTCCTCATTTTTTGTATTCCTAGCTTTCAACTCAAGATTTGCTTTTCCCTGATTTCTGTTCAAAAAAAAAGCAAGATTTGGATTAAGATCTGCAATTTCTTCCACATTTCACTGTAAAGCAACATTGTTTTCTCCTACTGTTTTATCTTGGAGAATCTGCAGTTTGCCTTTTAGCGGATAATTCTTTATATCTGTTTAGCTCCTGAACTTATCATGTTACTCATTTTAAATGTTTTAATTGATTTTTAGAAAAGGTAGCTATAATCCATTCCATTTCCCAAGCATACCACACTCCCCAATTATACCCAAAGAGTGGACCCATTTACGATTCCATTAAGTCTGGTCTTTATATATAAATGAAGTCGCATCATATGCATATTTAAGTTGCTCTTAATTAACTTAGATCCCAAGGACAGAGAGAGAGAGAAGTTAAACAGTGCAAGTAATTCCACTCACCATCCCACTCAAGGAGCACATGCTATAAGTTAATTGCGAACAAGAGTTATATTTTCTCAGTATCAGGTCTCATGTGCCTCTCAAAGAATGAATATGATTTTGATATTTAAGATAGTATTTTTTGTACAACATTGTCTCCAAATGCAAGTCAACCACCTCATCTACTCAACTGCAGAAACAATGCTCTGTGTGCAATGCTTACCATAGACTTAAAAGTTGTATCTATTAAGAAACTGTATGCTAATGTCCAAAATGACATCTCCCTAATGTATTTCCAAAGGTAATTTTGCATTTTGTAACATTTGTTTTGACATCAATCTAAAATATTACTTTATTCTACTTCTAAAGTGATGTTGACCTAAGATCTTTGCACTTGGTATCTCTGACCTAATATAGCAGATGCTGCCAGTGTCTTCCCACATGCTCTCTGCATTCACCATTTCTGTACACGCCTTTCAAACAGCAACTGCCAGCATCTGCAACTACCTGCAGGCTTTCTCTGCCTACCAAGGCCTGCTCTGTATATGCATGGGCCAGGCCAGGAGTGTAAGAAAGTTAATGAACCCTAGAAGCGTCCATAACCAATGACCAACAAGAGATGGCAAGGGAGAGCTAACTCCGAGTGCATATTTCAGTGTCCCCCCAAAACCCTCAACTAGATTAAGGCAGAGCTGCTCAGAGTGGCAACTTACCTCGTGGAGCCATTTATCTGGCTTCTTTTCCTTCCTTCTCTGTCCTTCTTCCCTACTCTCCTACAAGTATTCCCTAGAATCCCTCCTTAGAAACTAATTGCCCTTGAATCCTTGCCTCAGGGTCTACTTCTAGAAGAACCCAAACCATGACACTGAGAATTCTTAACCACAGCATTAGACTCTCAAAAGTCATCCAAATGAACACTGGGGGAGGTGTGTTCAACCCCTGAAGATACCCTTCATGCCATCTCATGTAAGCAGCTTGAGTTGGGCTCTGTTCCACTGAATGTTGACTTCCATGTTTCCAGGGTGTGGATCTTATCTCTAAACATCCTCAACCATCAACTCTTTGAGAATAAGCCCCTGATATTATATAATCTTTGCAACATTTCCCAATCCCTATGCCTAGAAAAATTCTAATTGAGGCAGTGGTTGAATGTTTGACATGAAGCAAATGAAACCAATTCTAATTCGATACCTGATGCCATTTATCCATAAAAAGGAAAAAGTCTAGAACTTATTTGACAATGTTTTCTGTGCTAAGGGAGATATTTAAACCTTTAAGCAAGAGTGTCACCATCTATCCCATCCCCTGAATCCAAAGTTCAAAAGTTCACATTTCAAGTGGGTTGGTCCTTGGATACTGAGTTGAATAACTGCTGATAAAATTCATTTATGTGAACTAAATTCTTTTTAAATTTTATACTTAGTACTTTCCTTGGAGTTAGGAACCTTTAAATGTGGTGCATATACTCAACATAAACAAGATAGATAAATTAGTAAAACCATATTAAATGAGAAAATTTTTCTGTTATTCCTAGCTGGGAAAAATCCAGGATTCCATAAAACTTCATTCTCAGAAAGACAGGTATGTTCAGAGTTTCCTTCCTAGAATAAAGCTTCAGGCTAAAAGGTTGAGCAAAAATACACAGGAAATACATTATGTTTTTAGGGCAAACAAAAATATAATACTCTTCTATAATGTTGTTAAATGTGTCTGAGCCACCGTGGATTTTTATTGCAAAGGAAAATGATTCAGAAGTGTATTTCTCAATAGTGCTTTTGGTCATGTTCCTTCTTAAGTGATCATTTGAGGGAAATTTTTCTGTGGAAGTTTAGGATTTTTAGGATGTGTAGATTTTGACCTCAAAGGGTTATAATAGTGATTTGATGTGAAGCAGGATTAGTTACCTCTCATTGTGCTTCTTAACAAATATCTCATTAGCTGGACACCCCAGTTCTAGTCTCTAAAATCTGTACATTATATTTTAATAAGAGCCACCTCCTTTTGTTCCTAGTGGGGTATGAGTGTTCTTTCCTTATCCCTCCTCTGTGCTGAAATGTTCTGTATGCCAACTGACATGGAGCGTTCTTGGCAGCCTCAGGACCCCAAATGACTGATCTGGAATATATTGTATTTTTCCAGCAGTGACATTTGGGCCTCTGGCTTGTTCCCTGACTGTGGAGCAATCCACACACAGGACTGCCTGAGGCTTGAGGCAGAGTCGGCCTGTTGAGTTACTACCTCTAGATATTATTTATCACTGATCTGATTCCCTCTGGAAGACCAACAATTTTTAATTTTCTATTTAAAAAATAAAACAAAATCTGTGTATTTCAGGAGAATTTTTAAAAAGCACAGAATCTAATCACATTATTTTATGTAGACTTTAAAACCTTTTTTTAGGAATAATTATTTCATGTTCTGATTAATATGATGCAAAAATAGCAATATTCATACTCAGGGGAGACAATCTGTCTCAAATTACAGAAAATAATTTCTAAATTATTGTAAATCACAAAAATATATGCATAGAAGACACTGAAAAAGCCTTTTTCTTTTCTCTAATGTTTCACTCATGCAGGACTGTGTCTCATTTCTTTGAGAACAACACTTTGGTGCTTATTACTGTGCTGTCTTTGAGAGCCAAATCTCCTGACTTCTGTTATAATGAGCCCTAAAGAAAGAGAGACACACACAAAAGGATTTTAATGGGAGGATGTCTTGTTGTTTGAACCAATAAAACTAAAGCAGTTCTAGAATGACAAATTATTTTAAGTTTTGTCATTTTCAGAGCAACATTTGAAGGATATGCTAACATCTTAAAATGCTGATCTTCCTGCTTATAATCCCAAGCAGAAGTTTCAGACATCGTGAAAGCACATTCACATTTCATTACCACAGCTTAGGCAGCTGTATAGAAATCTATCAGTTGTTGATGTTTTTGAAGCACTGACAGGCAGTCTGCCAGGAAAATCGAGTGAAAAAGCTAACCCTGAATTAAAAGGTATGCAGATCACTCTCATGATTATGATGAGTAAAATTCAAATAAAATGCACACACATTTTTTAGCTAATATTAGCAAGAGTACACTAAAATCCTCTGAGACTGAAAAAAATAGACTGACCCTAGAGATTACACAACATCAGGATGGCACCAAGATATTTGTTTCTCTGATAGGGAAATTGTCAACTGAACCTTAAATCTGCATTCACCTCATGAATTATGGTCTATTAGAAATAACAATTTTAATCAACTTCATAATCAATATCCATCAGTGAGATGGCATTTCTGTTTAGTGATCAAAGTCTAGTGACTAAAACCAAAATATATGGCCTTAAGTGAGAAAGATTAGATTTCTAGGATATTCACGAAAAAGAAACAAATATTCCTCCAATATCCCATCACATTTCTTGGGTTTCCAACCCAAAAGAAAATGTCTTACTTACATGGCAGAAAGGAATGTGGACAAATGGCAACTAATTGATTAAACAAGCTAAAGGATCAAGACTGATGAAACGAGATTTATGAACATACTAAAATAGTTCATCTTGGAAAGAAATAAATGAAAGTCTTGATAAAGAAAATCTATGCTTTAAATGTTTAAAAACCACAAATTCAATATGAAAAAAATTAATCTACTTAATATGCAAATTGGATTTTTTCTCTAAAAACCATTATACAAACAAGGAGTAACAACTACTATGCCCAACCTCTGAAGAACAACACCTACATAGCCATCTCCATATCTCTAACTCTCCATTCTCTTTTGGTGTATTAAATATACACCAATGGTAATATTTAGAATGTTTTTATATTAATCCAAGTGAAAAACTACTTGAATATTAAGTCACATTCTCCCCCCAATGGTGTGAATAAGTCCAGCTCATAAAAATCCAGGGGAATGCACAATAATTTTTGTCACTGATTATGACACCAAGTAATCTATGAATTGAGAAATTGGGTAACTGTATTCCCTGGAAGCTGTCCATATTTCTTGAGCTACACTTGTTACATGCAGAGGACTATCACCCCCAATGATTTGGATTAAATGTATGATAGACTTTTATGTTATGGTGCACAGAACTGAAATATGATCTTCAATCTCACACAGAGCAATTGCATATGGCAGATTAATGTCAAAGAGGCTTTGAACAGGCTAGGTTCATCATCAGAATTTTCCTCTAGGACTGAGTTATAACCTAATGTGTTTCTCTGATGTATCCCAAAGAGATGAAAAAAGATGGTTGGAAATATTATATAGCGCTCATAAAAGAGGTATTCTTTCCCATCATTCAGAAAGAAAGCAAGGAAGAGATTTGCTAAACCATCATTTCCAGACAGCAGTCCATTGTGTGACCACTGAAAGTCACTTAAATTATTTTGAAGTAGATCATACTTTGAATGTCATTTTAACATATTGCTATGATTAGATACATACATTACCAAAGCCTCAAACCACATGCTCACTTTGGATATCGTCATCACACATAGCAACCTAAGATTTTTTTAAGTGACTACAGAGGATAAATGAGGCCACAGTTACGGTTTTGATTTCTGTATAAGCCATCTAACTTGGTTCTGTTATATGACCAAAAATTATATTCCTTATAGTGGCAAATTTCATGCTACTGCTCTGAAAATGAACGAATGTGAGTAGCTCAGTGTAAGCTAGATCAGTGGTACCTTCACTTTACTGTGCTTCGAAATTGTTGTTATTTTTGTTTTTCTGATCTTTAAGTCACCAATCTTCTGAATCCTAATCTCTGAGATGATTCTAATGCAGGCATTTATGAGCATTTGGGAAATATTGGGCTAGGCTAATCCTCAATTGAGGGGAAAAACCCCGAAAACCAATAAAGCATGTATTACCCTATCAATTAATGATGTGCTCTGTTCCTAGTTTGCTAACACAGATCCTTGAAGAGTTTTCAAGCAAAGAGTAACTCATTGTCTAGAAATCGTGACGATCTTCCCTAACTAAGCAAAGTGAACCTCATCTGCACCTTGAAAGCATATTTGTCACTCAAGTTGCTAAAATATATTCTGATGTTCTACTCATGTTTCTGATTTTTCAATTATCTTATCTTCCAAAATCCTTGAGAGTAAGGGCACGTTTTAATTCCTCTTGGAAACTACTATAGAATTTTGCACATATCCTCAATATGTTTTTTTGTTCTGAAATGAACTAGACTATAGAAAAAAGACTCATGCTCACACAGTATCTCTTACATCTCAAGCAAGACCTCTTTGGTCTTCAATTTCCTCATGAAGGTGCTATACTAAATGATTTCTCTAGCTTTTTCCAGCTTTCATCTCTCAGCTACTATATAATCACATATCATGAACTCACAAAGGCAGGATGAATAAGACTCCATTCTTACGAAAACAATCTTAAATCAATCTTCCTAAATCAATTTCTCTTTGAAACAAATCCTGATCTGTTTAACAGCCACAGAGCTGAGCAATTTCTGAGGAAACGTGTGTTCTTTATAGCAAGAATCTAAACTACTCATGTCAACTTTAGAATCTTGCAGAGACATGAATTATACATATTATCTTCCATTTAATGTTGGTCAACCATCCATTTGACTTCTTTGGGGTGCATATTACCAGAAGTGGTTTTAATGTGCTCCAAAAAGAGCTGGAATCTTAATATTGAAGAGAAAAAAAGAGTAACTCAAAAACCACTTTGCCAAAAACTTTATGGTTGAAATTATATCCTAATGAGATTTTTATAAAACTCTTCAGTGTCCCTCTCTGATTTTAAGCAGATGCAACCTAAAATTACTCAAATATTTACATTTATGTCAATGACTTTAATCCATTTTGTCACTTAATTGTATAAAGCTATCTTCTACAAAATAGTATACTGGTATTTTGGAATAAATTGATTTTTTTAAATGGACATGGATAAAAAAGCTACAGATGGGG
The DNA here is from genome assembly GCF_054371585.1 of Giraffa tippelskirchi. NCBI lineage: Eukaryota > Metazoa > Chordata > Mammalia > Artiodactyla > Giraffidae > Giraffa > Giraffa tippelskirchi. Next base: position 149,657,009 of record NC_137279.1, read on the forward strand.
TTTTATATACAGTGTTTGCTTGGTAGATGGAATATTGAATCCCTCACCCATTAAATGTATCCTCACCACAGATTTGCTGCACCTGCTATTTTACATTTCAGTATATTTCATACTGAATATTTATGGTCCTTTCAAATTAATATGAAGACGGACTAAATGGTCAGAAACGGCCCAATGCTGACATCTACTGGATACACAAATGGATGCATTTGACAATCAAAAAACTCATAGTCCACTTGAAAGTATAAAGTAAAGGTATAAGAAACATTAAATAAAACTTACTTTGCTTTACTTAATAAATATATATACTTGTTATCTATAAATTAATGATCATCCCTAAACAAAGAATATCACTATATTCCAAAATGCCTAATGTTCAGAAGTTAGACACTATAAGACTCAGAAACCTAAGAGGCAGCAGAAAGAAATCACAATGTTCTCAATGGGGATGAGCTCAGGAATAATGCATTTCATCCACTAATAATGTCCTTCAACTACTAATCCAACCTCTTTAGTAAATGGTGCTTTCCATGTGTGTAAATAAAAAGGGTAGCTCCAACTCAATCCTCTTTGTGTCTTGGGAAATTATGTGAATCCTGCTCTAACTGTTCTTCTTCCACACCAACATGGTTTCTTTGGCAGATTTTGAGGGGCTTCTATGGGCCCATTATGAATTATATCTTTCTTTTGCCAAGGCATATTCAATTTATAGAAAAGTTGTTACACTGGAAAGTCAGACAGCCAAGGGTTCAATTTCTGGTTCAGTCTCATATATGTATCTGAGTGAATTAGGGAATTTTTTAAATTAAAATGCAAATACACTGCATTTTACTGCACTGTTATCAAAATTAATGGCAATATATGTGAAATCGATAACATTGTCTAAAATGTAGGTGCTAACTAATTGCTGGTTATTGTTATCATTATCATCACCATCATTATTTTCAACTAACCCTATAGAATACCTAAAACTCAGATTCCATGACTGGGTGAAGTCCTCAAAGACAGGTTGTTGTTATTCACTTGCTAAGTCCTGTCCAACTCTTTGCGACCCCATGGACTGCAGCACACCGGGCTTCAAAGAGAGAGGCCATGGCTGATTTGTGTTCGTCATCATATTGCCTGATATGGTTACCAGACTCAAATGGCTGTTCCATAAATATTAATAAAGCCTTATTTCTGAAGTGAGTATCAAGAATTCACTTGGCATTTTACAAAGATTACACAATGATAAAACATATGGCTACATGTGGGTGCATGCTCAGTCATGTCCAACACTTTGGGACCCCATGGACTACAGCCCACCAGGCTCATCTGTCCATGAAATTTCCCAGGCAAGAATACTGAAGTGGGTTGCCATTTCCTCCTCCAGGGGATCTTCCTAACCCAGGGATGAATCTGTGTACCCTATGTCTCCTGCATTAGCAGGTGGATTCTTTACCACTGAGCCACCTGGGAAGCCCAAAACATGTGACTATATTCTTGGTTAAAAATATCACAAACAGAGAACAGTAATAAAAGGCCTAAGAAGATGACCAGCTTACTACTGCCAATTTTCAAAGCTAATACTGTGAAAATACACTCTCCTTATTACACCCCAGGAGGGCTTGAACTCATAGTATTCTGATGTACCATTTCCCTGGGCAATAGCATGCATAAAAAGCTGGTGCAGGGAAAGAAGATTCTACTGTTCTGGAACAGAGAAACTGACCCAGATACAGAACTGCTCCCTAGCTCACATAGCACATTTACAGTTCTATTAATATGATCTTTGCCCTCCATCAGTTCTTATTCAAGGTTGTTCCTGCCACTAACCACAGACTCCCTCTCATTTCGGCTCTAATAAATGTTCAAGCTGGTAAACTTAACAACCGACAAAAGCTGTAAAACTGAGTTTTACAAATACAGTTGAGAACCACATAATCAGAGATATTTCCCCAGATCACATAACCGAAATCTATATACCAGGACCCAAGAATACACTGTGGAATTCGATGGAGGAGGGAGCTTCAAGAGGCATTTGGTTACATGTCATGTATTACATGTTTTCTGTTTAATTGCCATTGTAGGAGTGAATAATTTAACATATTACAAACTCAGTTGAATGAAAAATATGGGCTCTTTATTTTCTATCTCTGAGCTTATCATGCTCTCAAATCCCCTATTTTACAGGGTAGTGGGAAAATTTAAGCTTACCAAGTCAAGTAACTCAGTCATGTTTACTTTAAATAATCATATTAACACAATATCTTCTGGTAATGCAGAGTCTGTCAAGGTTTCTGCCACATCCCCTTCTCTAAGACAACATAGCCCCTGTATATAAATATTATCTTAAGTGTGCTCATGGCAGAAGGAAGACAGATTCCTAAATCAAAGAGTTGTCCTTTGTTCTTTCCTTCAGAAACTTTTTGGCTTCCTTAAAAATGTTCCTTGCTCTTTATGATTACTCACTTCCCTCTAATATATGTTACTGAAATTTGTGACTGGTAAAACTTGGTTGTTTTCTTATCATGACTGGTAATCTCCATGTCCACTCTGATGACTTGGCTCATCCTGGTGTCATTCATACCACAAACTATTTAAAACCTTAGCTACATTCTCCATATGGCCCCTGCCCAAAGCAGGCTTTCTGGCTTTCTACTCTTAGCTATCTCTGTGTCATCTCCTCTAATTATACAAGGACGTTCTGCATCCTTTCTATAGCACAAAGGAGCCAAAGGAGATGTTTGGTACCAAGACTTCTCTCTACATAAATGTACCATACTATCACTCTTCTCAGCTCAGCACCCATACACACAACAAAAGTGTTGCTGGTGATTCTATTATGTAATACCTTCCCAGAAGCCCAAAGGAAAAAATTGGGACACAAGTTCTTCTTACTTTAACTTCCACCATAAATTGTACATTTTCCGTTTACATATTTTGTTCCCACCTTTCAAGAATGACCAAGGTGGGACTGGGTAGGGCACAGATAGAAATGATTAACATCTGATCTTTATGAATATTGCATAGGCAACAAAAGCTAAAACAGACAAATGGGATTGCATCAAACTAAAAAGCTTCTATACTGCAAAAGAAAGCATCAACAAAGTGAAGAGACAGCCTATGGAACAGGAGAAAATACTTGTAAATGATATATCTGATAAGGGGTTAATCTCTAAAATATATAAGGAACTCTAACATCTCAATGAACGTGAATGTGAAAGTCGCTTAGTCGTGTCCGACTCTTTGAGAACCCATGGACTATACAGTCCATGGAATTCTCCAGGCTATAATACTGGAGTGGGTAGCCTTTCCCTTCTCCAGGGAATCTTCCCAACCCAGGGATCGAACCCAGGTCTCCCATATTGCAGGTGGATTCTTTACCAGCTGGGCCACAAATAGCAAGAAACAAATAAACCAATTTAAAAATTGCAAAAGACTTGAATAGACACTTCTCAAAAGAATACATACAAATGGTCAACAAATATATGAAAATATACTCAACATCATTAACCATTAGGGAAATGAAAAATTAAAACTACGTGAGATACCAGAATGGCTATTAACAAAAAGACAAGACAGAGACATGTTGGTGATGATGTGGAAAAAAGAGAATCCTTGTACACTGTTGGTGGGAACGTAAATTGGTATAGCCACTCTGGAAAAGAGTATGGAGGTTTCTCAAAAAACTAAAAATAGACCTACTATATGACCCAACAGTTTCACTCTCAGTATATAACAAAAAAACAAAAACACTAATTCAAAAAGATACATTCATCCCAATGTTCACAGCAGCATTATTTACAGTTGCCAAGATACAGAATTAACATAAACATCCATCAAAAGATGATTGGATGTGGTGCATACCCACCCACCCACCCACACACACACACACACACACACACACACAGTGAAATACTACCTAGTCATAAAAAAACATGCATAGACTTGGAGGACAATATGCTAAGAGAAATAAGTAAGACAGAGAAAGACAAATGCTGTATACCACTTATATGTGGAATCTAACAAATATAAAAAACTAGTAAATATAACAAAAAAGCACCAGAATCTGAGGAGAGGGGAAGGACAATAAGGGAGTGGGGAGGTACAAACTACTGAGTGTAACACAGGCTATAAGGATGCACTTTACAACATGGCAAACATCAATATTTGGTAATAACTGTAAATTGATTGCAATCTTTAAAACTGTATACAAGATAAAAAATATATTTAAAAATACATGAAGTAAGAAGTACTGGTGAGAATGTATAAAAAAGAGAATCCTTGTACACCATTGATGGAAATGCAAATTGGTGTGAACATTATAGGAAACAATAGGGAGTTTCCTCAAAAAGTTAAAAATAGAGATAAGCCACAATCTTACTCTTGGATATATATCTAAATGAAATGAAATTACCAACTTGAAAAGATAGCACTTCTATGTTCATTGCAGCATTATTCATCACAGCCAAAAGATGGGAATAAAGCAAGTGTATGTCATGGCATATATATATATATACATATATATATATATATTCAAAAAACTAAGGTCATGGCATCATGTCCCATCACTTCAACATTCAAAAAACTAAGGTCATGGCATCCGGCCCCATCACTTCATGGCAAATAAATGGGGAAACAATGGAAACGTGACAGACTTTATTTTCTTGGGCTTCAAAATCACTGCAGATGGTGACTGCAGCCACAGAATTAAAAGACAGTTGTTCCTTGGAAGAAAAGCTATGACCAACATAGACAGCATATTAGAAAGCAGAGATATCACTTTGCCGGCAAAGGTCTGTCTAGTCAAAGCCATGGTTTTTCCAGTAGTCATGTACAGATGTGAGAGTTGGACTATAAAGAGAGCTGAGCACCAAAGAATTGATGCTTTTGAGCTGTGGTGTTGGTGAAGACTCTTGAGAGTTCCTTGGACTGTAAGGAGATCAAACCAGTCAATTCTAAAGGAAATCAACTCTGAATATTCATTAGAAGGATTGATGTTGAAGCTGAAGCTCCAATACTTTGGCCACTTGATGCGAAGAGCTGACTCATTTGAAAGATCTTGATGCTGGGAAAGATTGAAGGCCGGAGGAGAAGGGTCTGACAGAGGATGAGATGGTTGGATGGCATCACTGACTCAATGGACATGAGTTTGAGCAAGCTCCGGGAGATGGCGAAAGACAGGGAAGCCTGGTATGCTGCAATTTATGGGGTCGCAAAAAGTCAGACACGACTGAGCGACTGAACAACAACAACAAATATATACATATATATGTGTGTGTGTGTGTGTGTGTGTGTATATGTGAAAGTCGCTCAGTCGTTGGGTTGGGAAGATCCCCTGGAGACAGGAAAAGCTACCCACTCCAGTATTTTGGCCTGGAGAATTCCATGGACTGTATAGTCCATGTGGTCACAAAGAGTTGGACACGACTGAGACCCTGGGTCAATTCCTGGGTCAGGGAATCAATTATATATATCAATGGAATATTATTCAGCCATGAGATAGAAGGAAACCCTGTCATTTGTGATAATATGGATGAAACTTGAGGACATTATGCTAAGTGAAATGTGTCAGAAAGAGAAAGACAAATACTGTGTGACCTCACTTATATGTGGAATCTAAAATAAAGTCAAATTCATATAAGTAGAGTAAAACAGTTTCCCGGGAACTGGAGAGGTTGGGGCTGGGGTGGGCGGGGGAGGATGGTGGAATAGGGAGAGGTTGTTCAAAGGGTACAAAGTTGCAGTTGTATAGGATGAATCAATTAGAGACCTAGGTAACAAACAAGCATGGTGACTGTACTTAATAATACTGTATAACACTGGAAATACACTAAAAATATATAGCTTTCAGAATCACTCATGACATCACACCAAAAAGAAAACAAAAGGTAGCTATGCGAAAGAAAAGTTAGTTAGCTTGACTGTAATCATCATTTTATTATGTATATGTATATCAAATCATCACACTGTATGCTTTAAATATATTTTTACTAAATTATATAAGTTTTTTAAAATTTAATATATAAATTTTAAGAATATTTTTTAAAAAGAGCATGAGATGGAATGGATACAAAAAGGATGTGTATTTATTCAATGGAACACTATAGAACAATATCAATAACAATTTTAAACCACATGAAATAATATGGAAGAAACTCACAAACAAAATGTTGAAGAAGCTAGACACAAAAGAGACTATAGCTTAGCATATCTCTCTAAACAAAGAAAGAAAAAAAGCAGGCAAGGCTTTTGTACTAGAATAAGTTAGTGGTTATCCTTGATGGAGAGAGGGATAACCAATAGAAAGGAGACAAGGGGGCTTCTGAGATACCAATACTTAAAGTTTTGTGTTTGAGGTACATCTAATTATATGGTGTACTTAGTTTGTGAAAATTCATTGAGCTGTGCACTTACGATACCTGCACTTTTCTGTATATATTGTATGTCAGTAAATGTTTAAAATAATTCTGCTACTCCTAGAAGGGTGCCTTTAAGCAAGCTGCATTCTCTTTTTAAGAAAAATTTCTCAATGTGAAAAATAGGCTACTGTCTACACTCAAAATTTCTTGTGAGGATAAAATGAAATTAAATTATACAAATTGCCAAATACCTAGCAAGTGTACAACATAACCCTCCCTATAATTTTGAAAGATAAATATCTCTAGGAATGGTGATTCTTAAAGACATTATCAGTAACCTGGGACATTAATTAACATCTTAATCCAAATAAATTGACAGCCATTCACTCAGCGTAGTGAGCACTGGTAAAAACCGAAAGCTATGGCCAGATATGGCTAAAATACAGTTCCCGCCTTCAAGAAACGTTCAGCATACTCATCAGCTTAAATCTACTATCTGGGAAAGTGATATGGGAGTAAGGAAAAAAGGGTAGTAGAAAAGAAGAAAGTGCTGTTTGGGAAGCTTTCAATCACAAATAGATTAAAACAACTTAAAATAATAATTAATTATGTAATAAATCGGTGTGTTAACTCAGCAGCTTAATGATTTCTTTGGGGACCCACCAAAGTCCTTTTTATATTTTAGTGTGTAATTCTCAATGTGTCTGTTTTGTCTTTGAGCCAGTCCTCTGCATTGCTATAAGAAAGCTGACATGGTTTCAGGTGTTGCATCTAGGCATGGTGAAGTCCAAGATATCTTCCAAGAGGGAATAAGAAGGAAATATGACTATTGGGTAGCAACCAGTAGTCTTAGCTATAGGGTTCTGCAATGCTGAGGGCAACGAGAAAAGTCACAGTTCAAATTTAGCCCTTTTCAATCATTGGAATTATTAGTAATGTTGTTATTATGAGGTGCTTTTAGTTGTACGGTAACTTATCCTGAAAAAAAGTCTTTTTAATGTTAGCCTGTTACTGCCATCACTACCTGTTGCTTATGAAAGGTTAGAGGAGGCCTAAGTCAAGTTTACTGGTCAGTTTTGTCTTTATAGCCCTGGTCTATGGAGGCAGATATGCTTCAGATTGTTGGTCACTTCTCTCAAACCTGAGCCAATACACATAATAATAAATAGGAAGAAACCATCTTTGAATGTAGTCAAACAGAGAGATGAAATTTCAGCCAAATACAGCACTACAAAATGTGCCTATGCTGCCTCAAGGCTAATCTAAGCAATGGGATTTCCTTGTTAACATTAGGCCTACAAAGTGATTCATTAAAATTACTTAAACAAGTTAAGAACTAGGAGGCAGAAACAACATAGTTAAAAGGATGCCAAGTACATCTCAAATACTCATGCAGTCAGTCACTCAAACTTCCTGCCTCCTGCACCTCATCTTAGCTGCCAACAATATCTCCAACAGCCATATGCATATACACGCAGTCATATTGCACAACACAAAGGGATTCCTTTTTGTTAGTAGTGTTTTTTTTGTTGTATTCTCTGACTCCCTCACTTAAACTTAGGAAAAAAAATCTAGAATCACCAGGTCTGAATTTCTGGATTTCTTCACCTCTACAATTGCATTAATCATATGGATGTGAATTTCATTTATTTCTTTTGCCCAGTCCACCTTCCAAGGGAGAAAAGAATGGGTTAGAAGCCACAACTCAGTTAGGAAAAGAAAAAATAAATATATAATAATGTATAAATTCTGTACTTAGTTGAAAATCTTATTCAAAAACAAGATAATGCCTTTAATGAATGGATGCTTTTGAACTGTGGTGTTGGAGAAGACTCTTGAGAGTCCCTTGGACTGCAAGGAGATCAAACCAGTCAATCCTAAAGGAAATCGGTTCTGAATATTCATCAGAAGGGCTGATGCTAAAGCTGAAATTCCAATACTTTGGCCACCTAATGCGAAGAACTGACTCATTGGAAAAGGCCCTGATGCTGGGAAAGATTGAAGGCAGGAGGAGAAGAGGCTGACAGAGGATGAGATGGTTGGATAGCATCACTGACTTGATGGACATGAGTTTGAGCAAGCTCTGGGAGTTGGTGATGGACAGGGTAGCCTAGTGTGCTGCAGTCCATAGGGTTGCAAAGAGTAAGACATGACTGAGCTATTGAACTGAAAGGCAAATTCTGTAGATTTCTTTCCTTCTTTCTGGAGAAAGTTAGAAGCGGGCAGAGAAAATAGAGGATGGGGAAAATATGAAGTTATCTCCTATATGTAGAAACATTGGGGTACTTTCCTCGTGGCTCAGTGGTAAAGAATCCGCCTGTTAGTGCAGAAGTCGCGGGTTCAGTCCCTGATGGGGGAGATCCCCTGCAGAAGGGAATGGTTACCCACTCCAGTATTCTTGCCTGAAGAATCCAATGGACAGAGAAGCCCGGCGGGCTACAGCCCATGGGGTTGCAAAGAGTCAGACACGACTTAAGAGACTGAGCATGTACATGTGCACATGAACACTGGGACACCTGGCTCTAAAGCCATATTTCTATGTTGGTCACATTGTTCTTTGAATCAGTGTTTCCATCTGTTCTAACCAGATCATCTCCTACCTTACTTAACATTGTGTCTGTGATAAATGTGGGGAAGACAATTTTAATAGTACATATTAGGCTATTGTAGGAGAGGAATACTCTAAGTAGATCAGTAATTGCCTGCAAAATCCAAATCTTCTTCTAAGTTAAACTCTTCCACAACTAGATCATACTCTTTAGACATTCATGTTTTGAACTACAGAACTTTTTTCCAGTTATGGATGACTGAAAAAAATGACCCTAAGATAGCCAGTATATAACTGGCCACTGACATTTATGGTCTAACTGGAAAAGATGGACAAATCAGACAAGTTATTTTTTCAGTAACTTAAACAGAGCCAATAGAATCTGCTGATTGAAATAGAAAGGAAAAAACATATGAGGTGTAACTAGTCACATTAATGTAAAGATACTAGAGTAAAACTACATGAGCTGTGCTTACTGAAGTCCTTAAAACCACACAAATAGAGAATCACCTTCCTGCTCCATTCTCTATGTGGCATGACTTTCTTTCCTAGTTCATTCATTCATGCAAAAAGCATATTTTGACAACTGCTATGTACTAAGCATAATGGTAAGCTCTGAAGATGTAATACTGACCATGACAAATGTGATCACTGCTCTTACAGAACTTGCAGTGCAGTGGTGAAAATACACACTGAATAGGAAGATGCACACGAAGCTGTGAGAGTATTTAACAGGGACATTTAACCTAGATTTTTTAATAGTGAGGGATCATCTATCTCCATGTTTCAAAATTCACATCGTTCAAGCCTTCACCGATAACCCCAGTTGGAAATAAACACACTCTCTTCTGAACCTATTGATCCCACTTCTATCATAGCACTTGCTTCATCCCATCCTAGCTTTTACTGTATTGTTTTCAGGTCTCATCCCTTACTGATCTCTAAACTCTTTGAGGAAAGTAACAATGTCTCATTCATCTCTGTATTCCTCCAGCACCCAGAACAGTACTTTATATTCAGCAGGTTCTCAGAAATGAAGTTCAGAAAGCCCTCCAGTGTAGTGGTCTCTAAAGAAGTCATGAAACAAAGAAAATTTCTCTAGTGATAAATTTTTTTTTCATTTTTATAGTTTATCTTTCTGTGGGAGTCATTTCCAAATCCATAGGCATTCAAGTAAAAGACAAACTATTTGCCTTGAGTCCCAAGAGAAAAATCAGTGATGCTTTAAACTATTGCCGACTGAAACAAGGAGATCAAACCAGTCAATCCTAAAGGAAATCAACTCCAAATATTCTTTGGAAGTACTGATGCTAAAGCTGAAGCTTCAATACTCTGGCCACCTGCTGCGAAGAACTGACTCATTGGAAAATATCCTGATGCTGGGAAAGATGGAAAGCAAAAGGAGAAGGGGGCAGCAGAGGATGAGATTGTTAAACAGCATCACCAACTCAATGGACATGAACTTGAACAAACTGGGATATAGTGAAGGACAGGAAAACTTGGTGTGCTGCAGTACATGCTTCAAAGAGTCGGACAAAACTTAAGTGACTGAACAACAACAACAATTTAAAGAGTAAGGGAAGAGTTATGTTTCTAAATACATGAAGTCCAGAAGGAAAAGCTGATCCACAAAAGTGCCTCTGGTGGAAAAATGAATTGATTAGTGTTATTGTGGTTGCAAGTAACAGAAACTAACTAAAACTGATCTGGAAATGTATTGTAAGTGAGCTTGGAAATACTGTTGGTGCTCAGTATGGGCTCAAGGGAAATTGGAATCAGAAATTCAAATGCTATTAGGATTTATTCTCTGGCTTCTCTCAGCATACCAGTATCATCCTTTCTTATATACTTGCCTTTGCTCCTCAGATCCCATTTTAACTTGGGTTACATCTGCAAAGACCCTATTTCCAAATAAATTCACATCCCCAGGGTTATCAGGGTTATCTGGGGTTGGGAAGGGGTTATGACTTGAACATATATTTGAGGAGGGCACAGTTCAACCCACTATATGTACTCATGAAGATACAGGCTCATGTCTCAGTCCTGAGTCCAAATACTATTGAAATAAACTCACTGATTGTGGTATAGATGCTTACCACTTGCTCAACCACATTTTAAGGGAATATGGCCACACTTAATCAACACAGTAATTCCTGCTAAAGTCATGTGGACAGTGGTTAGGAAAATCCCTAGAAATGGAAAAACAGGTAATAAATTCCATAGATATCCACTTTCCAGAAGAAAGAATAATCAAAGTACAAATCTATGCTAGCAAGTTTTATGGGAATAAGGACCCAATGTCTCAGCCAAAGAGCCCCCCTCAAAATATTTGCTGGACTGGTATCCTGTTTCTCGTGAAAGTCTCACAAAATTGATCCGGTTCCTAACTTTTTTTTAAATCTCTGATGTCTTTGGGTAAAAAATAGTAAGTAGCTCTGGCTACACTGTTGAGAACAAACAACGGAAAAAGGAAGGAAACAGAAAAGGAAAATAGTTTATCTTATTAAAATAATCAAGACAAGAAATAATCAGAATGGTAATGGTAGACTTGATGAGAAATTATCAAATTCTGTATAATTTTAAAAGCAGAGATGACAAGATTTGCTAATGTGAAATGTGAAAGAGAAGAATCAAGGATGCTTAAAGCAGTTAGTCACAGATGGTCCAGGTTAAAGAACGAGGGCAAGTTAGTTAGAAAGTCATCAGCTTAAAAGCTCATCAAGTCATCAGACCAGATGAGATCACAGAGTGATCAAACATAAAGAGAACAAAGAAGTGAGCCCTAGGGCACTAACAATAGCCTTATTAATTGATTATTATTCCCATTTTACTCATAAGAAAACAAAGGCTCAAACATGGTAAATAACTCAACAAGATCACACAGTTAGTAAGCTAAAGAGCCAAGTATCAAACAAGGACTGCCTAAGACCATTATACCACATTCTATATGGTGGCAAAACAGCTCTAAAATCTGGCAATGAGAATAGTAATCTTAGTAATACATTCCCAAAGACTCTCTAGGTCACTACAAAGCAACCACTTTTCCAGACACCAAGTGATCCCTGGGGAGTTTGTAAAAATAATCATTTGAGGCCCCACTCCCTAAGTTTCTGATGTGGTAAACCTGGAGAGGAGTTCATGAAAGATTTTTTTTTAGTGTCAATGAGAACGATTTCATAGCCAAGTTTGGGACAACTCATTTGAAAGACATCAGACAAAAAGGTGTGAATCAAATGGGCAAATGAAATATACACACTTTCTTGGAGCTTGGTGCAGAGACACCGTCAACTCTCAGCTGAACAAGTAGACAGAACTGACGGGGAGAGAGGACTGCTCTAGACACCATACCAGTCCAAGAGAAAGGATGCAGTTTCTCAAGAAATACTTAACTTACAGCTCATTCACACAGAGAACTCTTCTTTTGCTGATGCTACCTAAAATTGAATGACCTTTATGATCGTCACAGGTGCCTCCTATTCAGTGGGTTGTCAGTAGTTCCCAGCCTTGCACACACCTAGGTATAATCAGAGTTCCTTTATAAAATACAGATTTCTAAGCTCCACCCAAATGCAATGATTTGAAACCTCAAAGATCTAGGAATCTGTCTTTTGCAAGCTTCCTAGAAGAATCTTATGAACTCAGTCCAGTATCAGTTTATGAACCCATATATTAGAACCATTGCTACTGAGAATTAAAGCCCCTAGGTCTTTTTTACATGTCCTCATATTAAGCTAGGAATCCCTCACTGACTGGTGCACAAATGCTTTAAGTCTTTTTGGACATAGATGCAGACTAATCTTACATTGTTCAAGATGGTAACTACTGGCTACATGTGGCCATTAGGCACTTGAAATGTGGCTAGTCCAAATTTATATGTGCTGTGTGACTGTATGTCACATTGAATTTCAAAGACTTAGGAAAAAAAAAAAATAGAGTTAAAAAAAGGATGTAAACTTATCTCATTAACAACTTTATATCTACTATATGTTGAAACAGTACTTTGTATTAAATAAAACACATGGTTAAAGTTAATATCACCTGTTTCATTTTGCTCTTTTCAATGTATTGATACTTCCTAAAATGCTTTAATTATTTTAATTATTACTTACATGTACCCTTCTTGATTTTCTCATTGTTAATCACAGTCCTATATTCTGAATGCCCATAGTCCATTGCCCATAAGTCTATGAAAGACTTGTCATAAGATATTCCCATTATCTTTTTACATGTCAGTATCCACCACTAGACTGTGAGCAGCTCGAGGACATGGCACCAGCCTTATTTACCTGTCTCCTTTGGACCTAGCACAATGCATGGCGCCCAACAGATGTTCATGAACGGCTAATTTCTTTGCCTGCCTTGCCCAGAGCCACACAGATTGTTAATTGCAGAGTGCAGCCTCTAACTCAGGTTGCTTGACTTCTGCTCTAATATGCCATCTACGACATCCCACTGCCTTACATTCTTTCTCTAAAGATTTGCACAAGAAGCAAATTGAAGTAAAACTCAAATCAGTCTAATTTACTACTCATTAGCAGTTTTTATGAAGACTGGTTATAGAAGAGATTGAAACCCAAAGCTAATGTGACATTTTGAATTATCTCAAGTTGTCACTTTTCCATGCTGTGCTTCACTCTCATTAGGAAAAGTAATCAAGATCTGGGCCTATTATTATACTGTGTCCCTCCCCGTTATTAAAGCTTAGCACTCAGAGGTGTCTAATGCTCATGTTGATGCTATACTTTTCTTACTGGCACAGAAAGTTGTCTATTTATTTTTCCCCTGATTAATGTTTTGGAATTTTCCCCCTTTTCAGACTACTTCCTCAGCTTGCCAATTAGAACACATATTAATTTTCTCCAAAAGCACCTGCTTCATAACATGATAGATACATTCAGGTTCTTTATAGTGGAGAAACAGGCAAGAGCAGGTAAATGAACATATATACACACTGCAATGTCAAGGGTCAGAGTTCAGTTATCTGTAGCCAGAAACCTGAATTCATCCTATGTCCTATGTAAGTGAGAATCATCCAAAATTTCATGTGATCCTGCAAAAGAAGTACCATGCTAGTCACTAGGAAAAATCATTTCACCATGCCACCCCAGTGGTAATGCCAGCCCTGACCAGTGTCAATCATGTAAGAGAGAAAATTAAATGTTTCAAGGGAAACACCTAAAAGAGGAGGGTGTCCCTGAGGGACTTAGGTGGCACTGGCTATAACATACTGAATTTAGGGATAAAAGATTTTAACATGTCCCTCAAGCATAGACTAGAGAGGAAATAATATTCTTAAGGAAAACTATAACACTTTAGAAAAGAACTCCACAGCCCATTCCAGGTGATGGCACTTGTGTAGCTATGTCCTACTTAACACCTTGTGGGTGCATTTTAGGCCACGTTTCTTTTAATATTCAGATAAACATAACTCTGAACCCAACTTTCCACCAGAAGGATGTCCTAAAAGGCTCCCTGGCCTCCAGGGTTTACTTATGTATTTCAGGTATGGTCCCTCTTGTTTACCTGTGTAATAAATATACTGGCACATCTACTTGAGTGCTGAAAGCTGGTTTGGAGACTTAAAGGATTTTTTCTCCTAAAAAGCACTTTAGGCCCTCATGAAATTTGCATACTCCCACTCCAGTGACCTCCAGAGTCCTAAAGGTAGGGATGTCCTTGTCAAATAAAAAATGCACCTTATTTTACATTATATTCCATTATTATTCCATATACTCAGCCTGATTAAAGTACTTGTGTATATTAATTTTTCAGTCGTGTCCAGCTCTTTGTAACCCCATGGACTGTAGCTCGCCAGGCTCCTCTGTCCATGGGATTGTCCAGACAAAAATACTGGAGTGGGTTGCCATTTCCTTCTCCAATGGATCTCCTCGACCCAGGGATCGAACCCGGGTCTCCTGCATAGTAGGCAGATTCTTTCCATCTGAAAGTACACAGTGTTAGGCAAGTATTAATGACACAAAGTAATGGTGCCTAAGTTTGTCTATGTCACCATTTTTTTCACTTCTAGTGATACGGTATAGCACAAAAAGCATGGATTTTGAGCCTTTTAGAACAGGGTTCAAACCCTGCCTTCATGATTTATTAACTGGGAAACATTGGTAAGTTATTTCATCTCTTGGGTTTTAGATTTTCTTTTCTGTAAAATAGGGTTAATAACATCTGTCTAGTAGGATAATTCGGAGAAGGCAATGTCACCCCACTCCAGTACTCTTGCCTGGAAAATCCCATGGACAGAAGAGCCTGGTAGGCTGCAGTCCATGGGGTCGCGAAGAGTCGGACATGACTGAGCGACTTCACTTTCACTTTTCACTTTCATGCATTGGAGAAGGAAATGGCAACCCACTCCAGTGTTCTTGCCTGGAGAATCCCAGGGACGGGAGAGCCTGGTGGGCTGCCGTCTATGGGGTCGCGCAGAGTCGGACACGACTGAAGCAACTTAGCAGCAGCAGTAGGATAATTGGGAAGGCTAACTAGGATAATGCATGTGAAGTCCTTGCCAAATAACAGGCAGCAGTATTCATTAGTCAACCGCCCCCCTAACTTTCCTCATTCAGTGGCTTCTGGCCCCCTGATCCAAGCACAGGGTGCTCCTGATTAATGTGGTGTCCTGGCTCCAGAAGAGTCCATGCTCACATTTCCAAATTCATACTCCTCCTTTCCCAAGGAATTTACAGCTTTTTATTCCAAAAGAATTCTCTGTTAATAGCAGTGGCAGAAATAAAAGGTTAATTCAGAGAATAACCAGATTCTAACCTAGACTAGGAGCAAGGTCTGGCATCACCACTAACAGGTAGACAGGCAGGCATAGAAAAAAGGCACCACATTCTACAATCACCACATCCTGCTTTTACACAGCTTTCTCCACTGTCTTCACATCATAGTCTTAGGCAGAAGTGAAAGTGAAAAGTGAAAGTATTAGTTGCTCAGTCGTGTCTGACTCTTTCGGACCCCATGGACTGTAGTCCACCAGGCTCCTCTCTCCATGGAATTCTCCAGGCAAAAATATGGATAGTATTGTCCTTTCCTTCTCCAGGGGATCTTTCTGACCCAGGGATCAAACCAAGATCTCCTGCATTGCAGGTAGATTCTTTACCATCTGAGTCACCAGGAAGTCTTATACATTTTTAAAGCTACCTCAAAAACATTGGCAAGCTTTTCCCGAAAGTTTACAGAGCAAACCTTCCGATTCCATGGAAAATTGTTGCTATACTTTAAAAATATAGACTCTGACCTGCCAATATTGGCTAAATCTTATTGCAGATTGACACTGTGTGTATATAATCAAATATTTTCACCAAAACTAAGACTTTGTGCATATAGCTTAGTTCACTTAGAGAATTTCAAGATAAATGAACATCGCAGTGGTTAAAAAAAAGTCAGAAAGATAAGAAATACAGTATTTGCATACAGAAATAACTTCAAAAAGAAAGCTAAGGTTTTGAAATGTAATTATTTCCTCTAGACTGGGTAAATATTTAATGTCTTAATTTGCTTGTCATTGGCTAAACACCTGTGTGATTGTGTGTCTGTGTATGTGTGTAACCTCTAATTAAAAGCAGGCCTTTAGTCTATATAAGAGTTCTAAACAAAATTAATCATCATGGAAGATGATGAAACAAAGAATTTTAGGTTTCTTTCCAAATATATCAATTCTCCTTAAATCTTGCATTTCTCATTCCCATAGCATGGATTCATTCATTAATTCAATAAATATTGTGCACTTACTATCTCGGAAACTTAAACAGTTCTCATGATGTTTACACCTTATGAGGAGGGAGAGATTTTTTAAAAGATGGCTAATATGATATCAAGTAGTAAAATGTGTTAGAAAAAAAATAAACGATGTAAGGTAAGGGTATAAAGAGATGATGGAAGGTCTATTTTAGATAGGGTCACAAGGGGAGATCTTCCTGAGGAGATGGCATCTAACCAGACTTGATACAAGTGAGAGAGCTCAGTTGGTTATTTGGAGGAAGCCATTACAGTATGCAGGCCAAGAAGCAACAGTTAGAACCGGACATGGAACAAGAAACTGGTTCAAAATTGGGGAAGGGGTATGTCAAAGCTGTATATCGTCACCCCACTTATTTAACTTATTTACAGAGTATATCATGTGAAATGCCAGGCTGGATGAATCACAAACTGGAATCAAGGTTGCCAGGAGAAATATCAACAACCTCAGATATGCCGATATGCTATGCTAATGCTATGCTAAGCTGCTTCAGTCGTGTCCGACCCTGTGCGACCCCATAGACGGCAGCCCACCAGGCTTCCCCATCCCTGGGATTTTCCAGGCAAGAACACTGGAGTGGGTTGCCATTTCCTTCTCCAGTGCATGAAAGGGAAAAGTGAAAGTGAAGTCACTCAGTCGTGTCTGACTCTTAGCGACCCCATGGACTGTAGCCTACCAGGCTCCTCCGTCCATGGGATTTCCAGGCAAGAGTACTGGAGTGGGGTGCCATTGCCTTCTCCGAGATATGCAGGTGATGCCACTCTAATGGCAGAAAGGGAAGAGGAACTAAAGAGCCTTTGAGGAGGGTGAAAGAGGAGAGTGAAAAAGCTGGCTTAAAACTCAATGTTCAAAAAACTAAGTCCATGGCTTCCAGTCCCATCACTTAATGGCAAATTAATGGGGAAAAATGGAAGCAGTGACAAATTGTATTTTCTTGGGCTCCAAAAACACTGAGGATGGTGACTGCAGCCATGAAATGAAAAGATGCTTACTCCTTGAAATGAAAGCTATGATAAACCTAGACAGCATATTAAAAAGCAGAGACATCACTTTGCTGACAAAAGTCCATCTAGTCAAAGGTACGGTTTTTCCAGTAGTCACATACGGATGTGAGAGTTGGACCACAAAGAAGGCTGAGCACCAAAGAATTGATGCTTTCCAATTGTGGTGAAGGAGATGATTCTTGAGAGTCCCTTGAACTGCAAGGAAATCAAATCAGTCAATTCCTAGAGGAAATCAGTCCTGAATATTCATTGGAAGGACTGAGGCTGAAGCTGAAAACTCCAATACTTTGGCCACCTGATGCGAAGAGCTGACTCATTGGAAAAAACCCTGATGCTGGGAAAGATTGAGGTCAGAAGAAGGGGACAACAGAGGATGAGATGGTTGAATGGTATCACTGACTGAATGGACATGAGTTTGAGCAAGCTCAAGAAGATAGTGAAGGACAGGGAAGCCTGGCATACTGCCATCCAAGGGATCGCAAAGAGTCGGACACTACTTATCAACTGAATGGCAACAAATCAGCCTCAGAGGTAACTGAAGCCCTGAAGCCGGAGCATGGTCCTGAGGACCATTCAGGAGCTGTCATTGTTAAGGAGGAAACAAGGATATACTAGCTATCAGCCCCTCCTGGGCTCCAGTGGTAAGGAGTCCTCAGCTCTTTCAGAAGGAGTCACCATGGCTTTTGGTGATGCAGAAGAGACCCATACTCCTGGAGGCACAGAGGTATATGTAAAGGAGGGAAGGTAAAAGGTCATCCTGTGGACAGTGGATACTAGAAGAAGGGGACATACACATTAGGTAGCTTTTTAGCTGAGGTCAAATTTTATTAAACTGAATAATTTTACTGGAAGTCAGTCCTGAACATACAAATTATTATTTAGCTTTTTAATATATTTCCTAATATAGACATCTTTTCATTCCCAACATATCTCTAGGAATTAAAAAAGCCCCTAAATTACTATTCAAGGTTTTAAGTGAAAAAGATTAAAATACCATAAATATATAAGCTGGAGAGAGTACTATGCCAACTTTTGCATGGAATTTATTTGCAAAAAGCAAATGTCAACTTTAAGATCTCAAAATGGAATATAAGATGATACAACTGTATGTAATTCATAATGGCATTTAAGAATGCTACAATGAGACACATTACAAAATTGCAAATGATTTCAGGTTCTGTACATATGGATGGATCTTCCTAAGGTGTGTAAGTGCTGAGAGTCAATAGGTTAAAACAAATATACTCTACATGACATTAATTCAAGTTAAAAGTTTTAAAATAGAAAGGCTCTTCCACTTAATGTAATGTTGTTCCCTAACAAACTGCCAAATCATGCCCTTGTCAGGAAAAATAAGCAGAATAACAAAAGATGTGCCCCCAAGTGCCTGAGAGGCAAAGTGTAGCATATTAACTAAATCACATCTTTCAAACTGCACTGTTCCTCCCTCCTGCTAGGCAGAATATGTGAGCAGCATCGCTCCATGCAGTTTCTGTAGTCACACAATTCAGCAAAGGTACGATGCTACAACAGGAGGGCTCAGAAGCCTGAACACATGCATAACAAGAGGTCATGCCATCTCTGCTCCTCTGAAGATACCAGAGATGCCTTCTAAATCTTACAAGATACAACCTGATCTAAGGCCCTGAACTCCTGAAAGTGAGAATTGACGGGATTAAGAAAGAGTACAGTGCTAAGACTTCTTGATCACTCTAATGTCAATCATTCAAAAGCATTGTCCTTACATCAAATGCTCCTGGAGTACATTTCTTCCATTGCCATCATAGGATAGTTCCCTTACTATTTGGTCTTCTTTCTGATTCAAGCTACAAACACACAACTTCCCTAAAGACCCACTACTTCCCCTCCAGCGTGGCAAGACCTCTTCCCCTCCCCCCATAGAAGGTAGATAAGGAAAGTCGCTCAGTCGTGTCCGACTCTTTGCGACCCCGTGGACTGTAGCCTGCCAGGCTCCTCCGTCCATGGGATTCTCCAGGCAAGAATACTGGCGTGGTTTGCCATTTCCTTCTCCAGGGGATCTTCCCGACCCAGGGATCGAACCCAGGTCTCCCGCATTGGAGGCAGACGCTTTAACCTCTGAGCCACCAGGGAAGTAGATAGAAAATGATATCAAAATAGATGCCTGATCTTATTACAAGCAGGTTTCCAATGGAAGTTTCAAACTGCAGAGAGTTTCTCTAAGGAGGAAAGAAAGGAGTTGATTAATATTCATATTGAAGAAGGAAGTCCAGGAAGGAACATTCTGGGGTTTATTTCCAGTAGTGACAAAGCCTTTAGAACGACTCTTGTCCCCTCTAACAGGTCTACAGGAAGATTTGCTTTTCTGGTGGCTGAGATGAGCATAAGCATGATCTTCTCTTGAGCCCCAAGCATAGAGAAACATCTATGAGACTTGGTGAGGAGGAAGACAGGCATGGGTAATTCGGAAGAATCTATATTAAGTCAGAACATCTATACTCTGGTTCTGTGCTGTGCTTAGTCACTCAGTCATGTCTGACTCTTTGAGACCCTATAGATTGTAGCCTGCCAGGCTCCTCTGCCCATGGGTTTCTCCAGGCAAGAATACTGGAGTGGGTCACCATGCCCTCCTCTAGGTGATCTTCCCAACCCAGGGATTGAACCCAGCTCTCCCGTATTGCAGGCAGATTCCTTACCAATTGAGCCACCAAGGAAGCCCAAGAATACTGGAGTGGGTAGCCTATCCCTTCTTCAGGGGATCTTCCCAACCCAGGGACTGAACCAGGGTCTCCTGCATTGCAGGCAGATGCTTTACCAGCTGAGCTACCAGGGAAGCTCCACTCTGGTTCTACTATTAATCAACTATCTTCATTTGCCTCAATTATTTAATATCTATGTCTCATTTACATTACCTATAAGGCTAGGATGATAATGCCCAGTTTACAAAGGCATTATATTGTTATTATTTCCATTCAACAGTTAGTGTGTCTGTTCTAAGTATAAGAATTTTAAAAAAAGACAGGGACCTAGCACTGTAAAGCTTGTACTGTAGCCATAACAAACAAGGCAACAGATAATTGAATAGCAAGATAATATATCACTTTGATAGATTCTGACAACTGAGTCCAGCTGGACACTATCCTTTATTATCCTATTTAAAAAAAAATCACCACCAGCATGACTACTCAACCAGAACTCATGAAGAAAAGAGATCTGATAAAAATTCTGAGTTGGTTGAGATGAAATCTGAAGTGATGAAGTTTATTCAGAATTCACTTAGATAATTTTTTCTGCAATCAAACAAAATGGATTTAAAAGGGAGATTAAGTGGAGTCTTAAGTCAAGATTCCTAGGAGTCAATTGTGAGGCAAGGAGTCCTGTGCAAGTGAATTACTGGGGAAATATTCCTAAGAGAAACCAATGAGGGAAAAGGGGAAGCAGAGTATAGAGGAGAAAGAAGTCAAGTAACAGTTTAGACAAAGTCCCACAGAAATGGCTACAGCCTACACCTTGGGTAGAGAGTCCTCTTGTCCCTTGACTGGGACTCCCTCACCACCCAATCACTGGCAAATAGTCACCCTGGAGGGAAGTAATTCCCAGGCACCTCCAGCTCTCTGAGCTTTTCTGGGAAAAGCAGTCCCAGCAGTCTGAAGGTAGACCTCTGAAGAAGAATTGCAGGTGCAGGCTGAGGAAACTGAAGGCACACTGATGTGTGGGGAAGACCAAACAGAAGTGATAAAGGGATATGAGGGTCTCTGGGAGCAACACTGACAGGGTCCAATAAAAGGTTCAACAGAAGTGGATTACGGAAATGCCAGGTTATACTTTTCACACTTGAGAATATGGTCTGAAGTATTACCATAGTTGTAACTGAAAAGGGACTTTCCAGGTAGCGCTAGTGGTAAAGAACCCACCTGCCAATGCAGGAGACATAAGAGATTCAGGTTGAGTCCCTGGGTTGGGAAGATCCCCTGGAGGAGGGCATGGCAACACACTCCAGTATTCTTGCCTGGAGAATCCCATGGACAGAGGAGCCTGGGGCTATAGTCCATGGGGTTGTAAAGAGTCGAACATAGCTGAAGTGACTTTGCATGAACACACATATAACTGCAATACATAAATATTATAATAGAGGTATGATTATAGGATGACCCCGGAAGTTCCAAGTGATCAGTTTTGTCTGAGAAGAATGGAAAGATTTTTAACAGACTGCATGATATCTGTGAGAGGTCATTGGGTTTATAGGAGTTTCCTGAAGGGTGACTGAGTCTGGGGGTCAAGGTTTCATCTTGTGGGATAGTTGCTTCAGGTGGGGAAAAAAGTCAGAAGTAAAATCATATCTAAAAATTAATAAGAATCAAGTCATAGAATCTAAATGAAATTTTATAAACAAAAGACTGGATGTTAGACAACTATAAGAAGCCAGGAGCCAGATGAAAATCAGACACAAGAGTCCTAGCCTAGCAGGGCTGTTGTGGGTAACATGACGGGTAAGTGGTTAGAGAAACTTGGTAAGGGCATCCGGAGGTCATGTCAGGGTCACCTCTTGATGGATATGGAAAGAGCAAATGGCATTAGAGAAAGGGGAAAAGCTTGTGCAAAGTCATAAAGGCCAGAAGTTGCTGTGACTTGAATTTAGAGGATGTGGTTGGAAAGAGAGATGAGGCTGGAGAGGTCATATCCAGCTAACTTGTCAAAGATCCAAAAGCCATTCTGAAAAAATTTTCATCTTATCCAGTGACCAGTTGGGTTTTTTTCCATTTTAGAAAGATTATTATATATAGGATGAGATGGTTGGATGGCATCACCGACGTGATGGACATGAGTTTGAGTAGGCTCCGGGAGTTGGTGACGGTCAGGGAAGCCTGATGGCCTGCAGTCCATGGGGCTGCAAAGAATTGGACATGACTGAGTGACTGAACTGAACTGATTATATAGAGGATAAATTAGAGTGAACACAGAGATAAACAAATTTGAAAGTTGTTGCAAAAGTCTAGGTGAGAGAAAATATATCTTGCAATTAATATCATCCCCAAAGAGATTTTGTAAATCGGGGAAGGAGCCCAAAGAAAAACATGCCAGGTGTTTCTTAAAATATGTTTATCTCTTTGCATTCTTTTTGTGCATTGGTAACTGCTAAGGGAGAAAGCAGAAAAGCTCATCTTTTTTTTTAAGACTCTGAAAAAAGCTTGACCCTAAACGTATCTTTTTCCTGAAGGAGAACATTACTAAGACAAACTAGGAACTGGGTTCTTTCTTAGCAAATAGAAGGCAGGAATCTAGCTCAAGAACAGGTTCAGGCTGGGGATATTAGAGGAATAACAGTACTGAAATGATTAAAACATCTCAAGCTGCAGAGAATGCTAGCATGAGCTAATTGTACAATATTCAACAAATAACTTTTAGCAACTGCCAATTATTAGTGAGTTTTAAGACAGTACAAAATTAACATTCACCTACAGTTGCTAAACTAAAGCAATAATAGTAAGATTAAACATTGGGGCAAGAGTAGAGAGCTCTGTAAGGCTAAAATCAAGAGAACTTGGTGCCAGATTGTACATGTAAAATGAGGGAGGCTATAGAGTCCACCAATAGGTGTAGATATTGGAAGTGAAGAACAATTTGGGGAAATTGAGGCAAATGCAAAGTTAAGGTTGTTCAAAGTTCAAGTTCAATTGCAAAGTTCAGCTTCCAAGTTGAGGTGCCTAGTTGGTGGTTGAAATATGCATTCAACTTGGGGGAAAGGTGTCTCTGGAGGTACAGATGTAACATCTACCTCTATTTAGATTATATAATAGATGAGCTCTAGGAATGAGTCAAAGAGAGTTCCAAGGGATAACACCAACATTACAAAAATAGAATGCTGGGAAACTTCAGGGAACCATCCCATTAAAAGAGGAAGATCTAATAAAGGATATTAAAAAGTGCCCAGATAGATAGGAAATGAGTAGTATGCTTTAAGCCAAAAGAGGAAAGAATGCCCAGAATGAAAATCCAACCATGACTACCTAGGCCTGATGATGGCTCCACTGCTTACTCACTGTGTGAAGGGCAAGTAATTTAATCTCTTTGTACCTCAGTTTCCTCATCCATCAAGGGGATAAGAGCATACACTTTAAAAAGGTGATGTGAGGACTAAATGATTTAATATAAGAAAAGTGCTTAGAGAAGGGCCAAGGACAAAACAAATGCTATATAAGTGTTAATAAAAAGAACAAAGTGCTACAGAGAAACCACTTTTGAGAGTTGATGAATGCCTGAAGAGAGTTAACTGGATTCAACTATTGGAAAGCCAGTTATTGGTAGAAAATGCTGTTTAAGAAAACATAATATGTAGTGACCATCATTTTAACAATATTTACCTACTTGCTCAGAGTTTGTGAATACAAAAGAGAAAATGATAGTAATGACTTTATAAACAAAAAATAAAAATACCAAAGACTAGATGAAGGGTGAATTTAGCACAGTAAACTAAAGTACTCATAAGGGATTTGATCTAGGTCATACCTGAATGGTCTAGTGGTTTTCCCTACTTTCTTCAATTTAAGTCTGAATTTGGCAATAAGCAGTTCATGATCTGAGCCACAGTCTGCTCCTGGTCTTGGTTTTGCTGACTGTATAGAGCTTCTCCATCTTTGGCTGCAAAGAATATAATCAATCTGATTTTGGTGTTGACCATCTGGTGATGTCCACGTGTAGAGTCATCTCTTGTGTTGTTGGAATAGGGTGTTTGCTATTACCATTGCGTTCTCGTGGCAAAACTCTATTAGCCTTTGCCCTGCTTCATTCTGTACTCCAAGGCCAAACTTGCCTGTTACACCAGGTGTTTCTTGACTTCCTACTTTTGCATTCCAGTCCCCTATAATGAAAAGGATATCTTTTTTGGGTGTTAGTTCTAGAAGGTCTTGTAGGTCTTCATAGAACTGTTCAACTTCAGCTTCTTCGGCGTTACTGGTCAGGGCATAGACTTGGATTACCGTGATATTGAATGGTTTGCCTTGGAAACGAACAGAGATCATTCTGTCGTTTTTGAGATTGCATCCAAGTACTGCATTTTGGACTCTTTTGTTGACCATGATGGCTACTTCATTTCTTCTAAGGGATTCTTGCCCACAGTAGTAGATATAATGGTCATCTGAGTTAAATTCACCCATTCCAGTCCATCTTAGTTCGCTGATTCCTAGAATGTCGACGTTCACTCTTGCCATCTCCTGTTTGACCACTTCCAGTTTGCCTTGATTCACTAGGCCATTCAGGTATGACCTAGATCAAATCCCTTATGAGTATACAGTGGAAGTGAGAAATGGATTAAAGGGACTAGATCTGATAGACAGAGTGCCTGATGAACTATGGACAGAGGTTCGTGACATTGTACAGGAGACAGGGATCAAGAAAATCCCCATGGAAAAGAAATGCAAAAAAGCAAAATGGCTGTCTGAGGAGGCCTTACACATAGCTGGGAAGAGAAGAGAACCGAAAAGCAAAGGAGAAAAGGAAAGATATTCCCATCTGAATTCAGAGTTCCAAAGAATAGCAAGGAGAGATAAGAAAGCCTTCCTCAGTGATCAGTGCAAAGAAATAGAGGAAAACAACAGATTGGGAAAGACTAGAGATCTCTTCAAGAAAATTAGAGATACCAAAGGAACATTTCATGCAAAGATGGGCTCGATAAAGGACAGAAATGGTATGGACCTAACAGAAGCAGAAGATATTAAGAAGAGGTGGCAAGAATACACAGAAGAACTGTACAAAAAAGATCTTCATGACCCAGATAATCACGATGGTGTGATCACTCAGCTAGAGCCAGACATCCTGGAATGTGAAGTGAAGTGGGCCTTAGAAAGCATCACTACGAACAAAGCTAGTGGAGGTGATGGAATTCCAGTTGAGCTATTTCAAATCCTCAAAGGTGATGCTGTGAAAGTGCTACACTCGATATGCCAGCAAATTTGGAAAACTCAGCAGTGGCCACAAGACTGGAAAAGGTCAGTTTTCGTTCTAATCCCAAAGAAAGGCAATGCCAAAGAATGCTCAAACTACTGCACAATTGCACTCATCTCACATGCTAGTAAAGTAATGCTCAAAATTCTCCAAGCCAGGCTTCAGCAATACGTGAACCGTCAACTTCCAGATGTTCAAGCTGGTTTTAGAAAAGGCAGAGGAACCAGAGATCAAATTGCCAATATCCTCTGGATCATCGAAAAAGCAAGAGAGTTCCAGAAAAACATCTATTTCTGCTTTATTGACTATGCCAAAGCCATTGACTGTGTGGATCACAATAAACTGTGGAAAATTCTGAAAGAGATGGGGATACCAGACCATCTGACCTGTCTCTTGAGAAACCTGTATGCAGGTCAGGAAGCAACAGTTAGAATTGGACATGGAACAACAGACTGGTTCCAAATAGGAAAAGGAGTCCGTCAAGGCTGTATATTGTCACCCTGCTTATTTAACTTATATGCAGAGTACATCATGAGAAAAGCTGGGCTGGAAGAAACACAAGCTGGAATCAAGATTGCCGGAAGAAATATCAATAACCTCAGATATGCAGATGACACCACCCTTATGGCAGAGAGTGAAGAAGAACTAAAGAGCCTCTTGATGAAGGTGAAGGAGGAGAGTGAAAAAGTTGGCTTAAAGCTCAACGTTCAGAAAACTAAGATCATGGCATCTGGTCCCATCACTCCATGGGAAATAGATGGGGAAACAGTGGAAACAGTGTCAGACTTTATTTTTTGGGGCTCCAGAATCACTGCTGATGGTGACTGCAGCCATGAAATTAAAAGACGCTTACTGCTTGGAAGGAAGGTTATGGCCAACCTAGATAGCATATTTAAAAGCAGAGACATTACTTTGCCAACAAAAGTCCGTCTAGTCAAGGCTATGGTTTTTCCAGTGGTCATGTATGGATGTGAGAGTTGGACGGTGAAGAAAGCTGAGTGCCGCAGAATTGATGCTTTTGAACTGTGGTGTTGGAGAAGACTCTTGAGAGTCCCTTGGACTGCAAGGAGATCCAACCAGTCCCTCCTAAAGGAGATCAATCCTGGGTGTTCATTGGAAGAACTGATGTTGAAGCTGAAACTCCAATACTTTGGCCACCTCATGCAAACAGTTGACATTGGAAAAGACCCTGATGCTGGGTGTGGGATTGTGGGCAGGAGGAGAAGGGGATGACAGAGGATGAGATGGTTGGATGGCATCACTGATTCGATGGAAATGGGTTTGGGTGGACTCCGGGAGTTGGTGATGGACAGAGAGGCCTGGTGTGCTGCAATTCATGGGGTCGGCAAGAGTCGGACACGACTCAGCGACTGAACTGAACTGAACTGAGTATGTATAAGTATCATACTGTACAATTTTATGCCCAGGAGTTATTCAGTTCACTTCAGTTCAGTTGCTCAGTTGTGTCTGACTCTTTGCAGCCCCATGGACTATAGCACTCCAGGCCTCCCTGTCCATCACCAACTCCCGGAGTTTACTCAAACTCATGTCCATTGAGTCGGTGATGCCATCCAACCATCTCATCTTCTGTCGTCCCCTTCTCCTCCCACCTTCAATCTTTTCCAGCAACAGGGTCTTTTCAAATGAGTCAGTTCTTCACATCAGATGGCTAATCTATTGGAGTTTCACCTTCAGCATCAGTCCTTCCAATGAATATTCAGGACTGATTTCCTTTAGGATGGACTAGTTGGATCTCCTTGCAGTCCAAGAACCTCTCAAGAGTCTTCTCCAACACCACAGTTCAAAAGTATCAATTCTTTGGCGCTCATCTTTCTTTAAAGTCCAACTCTCACATCCATATATGACCACTGGAAAAACCATAGCTTTGACTAGACGGACCTTTGTAGGCAAAGTTGTGCCTCTGCTTCTTAATATACTGTGTAGGTTGATCATAACTTTTCTTCCAAGGAGCAAGTGTCTTTTAATTTCATGGCTGCAGTCACCATCTTCAGTGATTTTGGAGTGCAAAAAATTGTCTGTCACTGTATCCATTGCTTCCCCTTCTATTTGCCATGAACTGATGGGACCAGATGCCATGATCGTAGATTTCTGAATGTTGAGTTTTAAGCCAACTTTTTTACTCTCCTCTTTCACTTTCATCAAGAGGCTCTTTAGTTCCTCTTCGATTTCTGCCATAAGCATGGTGCCATCTGCATATCTGAGGTTATTGATATTTCTTCTGGCAATCTTCATTCCAGCTTGTGCTTCCTCCCATGCAGTGTTTCTCATGATGTCCTCTGCATATGGGTTAAATAAGCAGGGTGACAATACACAGCCATGACATATTCCTTTCCCAATTTGGAACCAGTCTGTTATTCCATGTCCACTTCTAACTGTTGCTTCCTGACCTGCATACAGATTTCTCAGGGGAGAGGTCAGGTAGTCTGGTATTCCCATCTCTTTAAGAATTTTCCACAGTTTGTTGTGATCCACACACTCAAAGGCTTTGGCATAGTCAATAAAAACAGAAGCAGATGTTTTTCTGGAACTCTCTTGCTTTTTCGATGATCCAGCGGATATTGGCAATTTGATCTCTGGTTCCTCTGCCTTTTCTAAATCCAGCTTGAACATCTGGAAGTTGACGGTTCAAGTACTGTTGAGGCCTCAGCTGGAGAATTTTGAGCATTTCTCTACTAGCGTGTGAGATGAGTGCAACTGTGCGGTAGTTTGAGCATTCTTTGGCATTGGCTTTCTTTGGGATTGGAATGAAAACTGATTTTTTTTCTGGTCCTGTGGCCACTGCTGAGTTTTCCAAATTTGCTGGCATATTGAGTGCAGCACTTTCACAGCATCATCTTGTAGGATTTGAAATAGTTCAACTGCAATTCCATCACTGCCACTAGCTTTGTTCATAGTGATGCTTCATAAGGCCCATTTGCCTTCGCATTCCAGGATGTCTGGCTCTAGGTGAGTGATCACATCGTCCTGATTATCTGGGTCGTGAAGATCTTTTTTGTATAGTTCTTCTGTGTATTCTTGTTACCTCTTTTAACATCTTCTGCTTCTGTTAGGTCCATACCATTTCTGTCCTTTATTGTGCTCATCTTTGCATGAAATGTTCCCTTGGCATCTCTAACTTTCTTGAAGAGATCTTTAGTCTTTCCCATTCTATTGTTTTCCTCTATTTCTTTGCATTGATCACTGAGGAAGGCTTTCTTTTCTCTCCTTGCTATTCTTTGGAACTCTGCATTCAAATGGGAATACCTTTCCTTTTCTCCTGCTTTTCACTTCTCTTCTTTTCACAGCTATTTGTAAGACTTCCTCAGACAGCCATTTTGCTTTTTTGCATTTCTTTTTCTTGGATATGGTCTTTATTCCTGTCTCCTGTACAATTTTACGAACCTGCATCCATAGTTCATCAGGCACTCTTATCAGATCTAGTCCCTTAAATCTATTTCCCAATCCCCTGTAGAGTCATAAGGGATTTGATTTAGGTCATACCTTAATGGTCTAGTGGTTTTCTCCACTTTCTTCAATTTCAGTCTGAATTTGGCAATAAACAGTTCATGATCTTAGCCACAGTAGCTCCCGGTCTTGTTTTTGCTGACTGTATAGAGCTTCTCCATCTTTGGCTGCAAAGAATATAATCAGTCAGATTTCGGCATTGACCATCTGGTTATGTCCATGTGCAGAGTCTTCTCTTGCGTTGTTGGAAGATGGTGTTTGCTATGACCAGTGCGTTTCTTGTCAAAACTCTATTAGCCTTTGCCCTGCTTCATTCTGTACTCCAAGGCCAAACTTGCCTGTTACGCCAGGTGTTTCTTGTCTTCCTACTTTTGCATTCCAGTCCCCTATAATGAAAAGGATATCTTTTTGGAGTGTTAGTTCTAAAAGATCATGTAGGTCTTCATAGAACTGTTCAACTTCAGCTTCTTCAGCGTTACTGGTCAGGGCATAGACTTGGATTATCGTGATATTGAATGGTTTTCCTTGGAAATGAACAGAGATCATTCTGTCAGTTTTGAGATTGCATCCAAGTACTGCATTTTGGACTCTTTTGTTGACTGTGATGGCTACTCCATTTCTCCTAAGGGATTCCTGCCCACAGTAGTAGATACAATAGTCATCTGAGTTAAATTCACCCATTCTAGTCCATCTTAGTTCGCTGATTCCTAGAATGTCAACGTTCCCTCTTGCCATCTCCTATTTGACCACTTCCAATTTGCCTTGATTCATGGACCTAACATTCCAGGTTCCTATGCAATATTGCTCTTTACAGCATCGAACCTTGTTTCTATCATCAGTCCCATCAACAACTGGGTGTTGTTTTTGTTTTGGCTCCCTCCATCCCTTCCTTCTTTCTGGAGTTATTTCTCCACTGATCTCCAGTAGCATATTGGGCACCTACCAACCTGGGGAGTTCATTTTTCGGTGTCCTATCTTTTTGCCCTTTCATACTGTTCATGGGGTTCTCAAGGCAAGAATACTGAAGTGGTTTGCCATTCCCTTCTCCAGTGGACCACATTCTGTCAGACCTTTCCACCATAACCCGTCCATCTTGGGTGGCCCCACACAGCATGGCTTAGTTTCACTGAGTTAGACAAGGCTGTGGTCCGTGTAATCAGGTTGGCTAGTTGACTTTGATTGTAGTTTCAGTCTGTCTGCCCTCTGATGCCCTCTCAGTGCCTACTATCTTACTTGGTTTTCTCTTACTTTGGATGTGGGGTATCTCTGGTTTGGTATTCCCAACTCTTTAAAATTTTCCATAGCTTTTTGTGATCCACACAGTCAAAGGCTTTAGCGTAGTCAATGAAGCAGAAGTTGTTTTTGTTTTTTTATTTTTCTTGCTTCTTCTATAATCCAGTGGATGTCGGCAATTTAATCTCTGGTTCCTCTGCCTTTTCTAAATCCAGCTTGTACATCTTGATACCTTAAACCCAGTACCTCAGAATCTGAGTATATTTTGAGATAGGGGCTTCAAAGAGGTAACTAAATTAAATGAGGTCCTGTGAGTGGACCCTAATTCAATCTCAGTTGTATCTTTGTAAGAAGAGGAAATCTAAAGACCATGTGAGGACACAGTAGGCAGGTAGCCACCTGCAAGTCAAGGAAAGAGGCTTCAGAAGAAAACCAACCCTGCTGACACTCTTGATCTTGGACCTCTCATCTCCAAAACTGTGCAAAAATTAGTCTACATTATTTAAGCCACCCACTCTGTGGTATTTTGTTATGGCAGCCCTAGCAAACTAAATCACATTCTAAGGTGTGTTTTAGTTATCAGAGGTGTGTTATTAAAATACACGTTCAGACATTATTTCCTCTAAGAAGTTCTCCTTGGCTTAGCTGAATCTTATTTCCACACTTAGCTGTTTTTATGTTGCCCTGTTTACATAAATGTATTCCCCACTGAGCTGGATCCAGGCCCAAACTCTTTATTCATCATCTTTATATCCCTACAAAGCACACAGGTGCCTTGCTTTGTTTGTTTTTTCTTATGTGGTGTCTAATATTGCTATCCTTCCTGTAGATTTATTTTTAAGACCAATTCTTTCCTGTTCTCTATTCCTACAGCTGCCATCCAAATCCCTTCATCCAGAGATTATCTCTGACTCACATATATACAGTCCAAGAATTTTATCTTCCCTAAATAAGTGGTAAAAACCTTGCAAAACAGAAGTTTTTCAGGCAATGCTAAACAAAGATACTACAAAAAAATTGGTGTTCCTTCCCCTTTTTTCAAATTTTTTCTTGACTTTATTTATCTACTTTATTTTTGGCTGCACTGGGTCTTCATTGCTGAGCATGGATTTTCTATAATTGCAGAGATCGGGGACTACTCTTCACTGGGGTGCATGGGCTTCTCATTGCAGCAGCTTCTCCATTGCACAGCACAGGCTCTAGGCACACAAGTTTCCGTAGTTGTGGCTCATGGGCTAAGGTGCTCTGCAGCGTGTGGAATCTTCCTAGAGCAGGGATGGAACCCATGTCCTCTGCATTGGCACACGGATTCTCATCCATTGTACTAACGGAAGTCCCCTGGTAGTCCACTTTAAAAAACCATGGGTCACGTTTCTAAGACTCCAGGAATTCTGCAAAAAAGCTGTAGGATTACGTCCTAATTAAGTTCTAGGTAAAGAGGATACCAAGTGCATGTTTTTTGCTGGGAGCAGTTACTCAGGATTCTTAGAAACTTCTCTTTTTAGATACATAAACTCAGCTCTGGCTCCCTGAAAGCTCAATTCTACTCCCTCACAAAGCTTCTGAAACATCTTTAAAATTAAATTCATTACCTCTTCCTGCTTTTTGAGGTGAGTGGGAATGATCAAGCCCTCAGTAAATCTTAATAACAGTCTATTTGATCAGACTTGGCTTACAAAGAAACACATCATGAGGACAGCTTCATAGTAAATATGATTCTAATGAATGAAGAAAGGAGGCATAAAAAAAAGTGAAATTCATTGAAAGACAAGCCATTTCAATTCATGACATTTTTAAAGATACACTGCCATGATGGAGATGGCAGAAAGTTATAATTGGCCTATATCAAGGGAGCTTACATAATAAACACTGTATTTATAGTATAATGTGGCTCAATGGTAAAGAATCTGCCTGCAAAGCAGGAGAGACTCAGGAGATGCAGGTTTGATTCCTGGGTCAGGAAGATCCCCTGGAGAAGGAAATGGCAACCCACTCTAGTAGTCTTGCCTGGAGAATCCCATGGACAGAGGAGCCTGTTGGACTACAGTTCATAGGGTCACAAAGAGTTGGACACGACTGAGCATGAGCATGAGCATTGTGATTTATTAGCTGTTTAGGTGCTACAAAGCAACATTAGTTTGCCCATTTTCCTTTTGAAGATTTCAGTGTATGGATAGCTTTGTATACTTTAATTATAAGAAAATCTCAGTTTTGAAACCTATGTGAATTTTGTTCAGTTACTGCAAAGCTGCTGGGAAGGATTGGGGGCAGGAGGAGAAGGGGACAACAGAGGATGCGATGGTTGGATGGCATCACCGACTCGATGGACATGGGTTTGGGTAAACTCCAGGAGTTGGTGATGGACAGGGAGGCCTGGCGTGCTGCGATTCATGGGGTCGCAAAGAGTCAGACACGACTGAGCAACTGAACTGATACACTGTAAAACTCAGTATGTTTTAAGAATACTCCTACTTCCATATCTTATGAAATTAAATATATATATATATTATTTTACAGTATGTTTGTCATACTCTGAAAATGCTATAATAGTGCAAACTTGGCCAAGCAGAAAAGTAACTCAGGTATGAACTACAGATATGATATTAGCACATAGGGTAGACTTCCACCAACTAAGAAGGAAATGATGTCAGTACCTTACTGATGGCAGAGCATATCTGGTGCACAGAGCATGGGCTTGCCTGAGAATCAAGACTTGTGCTGTATCTCAGCCAGGCTATTGGTTCACAGTGACCTTGAGTAACTCAGTTAGCCTCAGTCCCAAGTTCCTCACCTGTAGCACTGAGATAAGGATATTCTCAAACATAGGAATGTGTCAGAATTAATGGTTTGTTATGATGGGAATTAGTAGAATAGGAATCGGCCAGAAAGAAGCCAGCAATGAACCTCCCCTCAAATTTTGCCTGTCTTTTCTGATTTAATCTTTCAGGAGAATCCAGTTTTAAGGATTACAGTGGAGTCTAATCAATATACTTGCCATAGAAACTCTAATACTACAAGAAACCTAAGGCCATTAGAATTACTTAGAGATTGAGCAAAGTTAAGTTGAATAAACCTACTATTGTAAGGGACAAAATAACTTTACGAGTCTTAATAGCTTGCAGAAGGGAAGGTCAGAAGAGAAGATAGAGAAAGAGATGTATAGATGCATAATTTGGGGGTCTAGGTTCTAACAGAGAAGACTTTCAAAGTGAGAAACTGATTATGATTGGGCAACTTAATTAATAAGAATACATGATTGACAGACCCAGAGAGACAAGAGTTCTGAAGCAAGTCTTCCTAAGTAAGCTCTTGCATAGGAAAGCCCTTTGCCCAGGTGAGACAACAATTTTTCTAATGAAGTTAGAAATTTCCTGAACCAAACAGAAAAGTTACTTACTAGTTTATGAGCCATATAATCCTATTTAAGAATTTTGGCCACCTGATACAAAGAACTGACTCCTTGGAAAAGACCCTAATGCTGGGAAATATCGAAGGCAGGAGGAGAAGGGGACAACAGAAGATGAGATGGTTGGATGGCATCACTGACTCA
This sequence comes from Giraffa tippelskirchi, assembly GCF_054371585.1. Classification (NCBI taxonomy): domain Eukaryota; kingdom Metazoa; phylum Chordata; class Mammalia; order Artiodactyla; family Giraffidae; genus Giraffa; species Giraffa tippelskirchi. Next base: position 149,690,826 of record NC_137279.1, read on the forward strand.
ATGGAAATGAGTTTGAGCAAGCTTCGGGAGTTGGTGATGGACAGGGAAGCCTGGCCTGCTACAGTTAATGGTGTCGCAAAGACTCAGACACGACTGAGTGACTGAACTGAATTGAGAACAAATATATAGGTAAAGACAGGCATTCTCAAGTCTTGGTCCTGATGGTTAAGCTGTGCGGTTACAGAGGGCAGTAACTGCCACAGAAATTGGCACTAAAAAGTGGGAGTGCTATTGTAGCAAATACGTAAAAATGTGGAGGTGGCTTTGAAACTGCATAATTGGCAGAGGCTGGATGAGTTTTGAGGTATATACTACAAAAACCCTACATTCCATGAATGGATCATTAATAGTGATTATTGTGCAAACTCAGAAATAAAAGAGGAGAGCTATAGAGAGAGCCTAATCTTAGTGAGTACCTAAGTCATCATAAACAGAATGTTCATAGAAATGTGAACAGTAAAAGCAATTCTGAAGTCAGAGAGAAATGAGGCATATGTTATTGGACCACGGAGGTAAGGTGATCCGTGTTATAAAGTATCAAAAGAACTTGGCTGAAATGTGTTCAGGTTCTAGGGTTTTGTGGAAGGTACAACTTAAGAGCATTAAAATTGGGTATTTAACTGAAAAAGTTTCTAAACAAAGTGTTGAAGATGTGGCTTTGTTCCTTCTGACTGCTTACAGTAAAAGGTGAAAAGAGAGAAATGATTTGAAGATGAACTTATTAACCAAAAAGGAGCTAGAAATTTTAATTTTGAAAATTCTCAGTCTTTTTCTATTGCAAAAAATGAGAGACCATGTTGGGAAGAGAATACTAGGTGTGTGGCCAAGTAACCATAGCTATTTTAATAAGGCAATTAGTACTTGTGTGAACCACAAACTTAATAAGCCACCCTAGTTGGAAAACTGCCAATTTGAACTGAAGGACGATGAGACAAGAAGGAATAAAGGAAGACACTGGACTTAGATTTTGTAGTGCAAGACCATGGAGCTATTCCACTGTGAACATGAACTGTTCTTAAAGATAAGGGAAGAATGACCCTGAAGGTGATTCAGAGATCATCAAGGCTGCCTCTTTGGTTTCGAAAGGAAAACCATCACCCTCCTTTTAACAGGGCGGATAGCACCCGCCTGGCAAAGCTGTGGGGGTAGGATCCTCTCTCTTCCCTCCCTTCACAATGGGTCTAGGAGATGAGACATGGAGCCCTGGAGGGCAGTGCACTGAGCCAAAGAGAATTATTCTCAAGCCCTAAGATCTTGTGGAGTTCGTCTTACAGTCTGGATTATTTGGAGCCAGTTACCTCCTTCTTCTTTTATATCTTTCCTTTTAAAATAAAAAGGTCTATTCTATGCAAGTCGCACCACTGTATTTTTTTTTTTTAATTATTATTTACTTTTGGCTGAGCTAGGTGTTCGTTGCTGCGCAGGTTTTTCTCTAGTTGTGGTGAGCGGGGCTTACTCTCTAGTTGCAATGTGTGGGCTTCGCATTGCAATGGCTTCTCCTATTGTGGAACACAGACTCTAGGCACATGAACTGACTTCAGTAGTTGTAGCACATGGGCTCAGTAGTTGCAGTTCCTGGGCTCTAGAGCACAGGCTCAACAGCTATGGCTCACTAGCTTAGTTGCCTGGCAGCATGTGGTATATTCCTGGACCAGGGGTTGAACCCAAGTCTCCCTGTTGACAGATGGATTCTTTTACCACCAAGCCACCAGGGAAGCCTCCACCATTGTATTTTGAAAGTATGTTACAGGTTTACAGCTCAGAATATGCTGTACCCTGAGTTTCATCTTCATCTATCTTAGATGATATTTAGAAGAAACTTTGAATTTTAGATTTTGGTCATGGTTGGTGGTTTAGTTGCTAAATCGTGTCCAATTCTTATGACCCCACAGACTGTAGCCCACCAGGTTCCTCTGCCCATGGGATTTCCAAGGCAAGAAAAATAGAGTGGGTTGCCCTTGCCTTCTCCAGGGGATCTTTCCGACCAAGGGATTGAACCCTCATCTCCATGGAATCTGCATCTCCTGTATTGCAGACAGATTCTTTATTGCTGAGCCACTAGGGAAGCCCTTTTAGATTTTAGAGTTGTGGTAAAATGAGTTAGACTTTGGGGGTTGTTGGGATATCATAAATAGTAGTTTTCCTGTTAGAAAAACATGAATTTTGGGAGGTCAAGGGCAGAATGCTACAGACTGCATGTTTATATCCCTCCAAATATGTTGAACCCTAATCCTCAGAGTTTTGGTATTTGGAGATGAGGATTTGGGAAGTGATTCAGACATGAGAGCAGAGCTGTTATGAATGGAGTTAGGCTCCTTATAAAAGAGACCACAGAGAGCTCCCTTGGCCCTTCCACCAGAGTGAGAACACAGTGAGGAATAGTCATCTATGACTTAGGATATGGGCCCTCACCAGACGTTGAATCTGTCGGAACTTGATCTTGGATAGACTTCACAGCCTACAGAAATGTGAGGAATAAGTTTCTGTTGTTTACAAACCACCCAGACTATGGTGTCCTGTTATAGCAGCCCCAACATACTAAGACAATCATTTTAAGATGGGCATTCTCAAATTGTGAAACACAGTTAAGCTATGTGGCCACACAGGATCTTAATTGTCACAGTAGAACATATTCTATTACCTCAATAGGAGTCTCTATGGGAAAATAAAAATGAACACAAGTGCTAAAAAAGAGAGATATTAAGGAAAGAAAGAAAGGGAAAAGTACTACTTGGTTTTCCAGTAACAAACCTGGATAGGTGCAGGAGTCAAACACAACCGGCCTTTGTCAAAGAAGTATATAATTATTTCCGAGATTGTCATAACATAGATGACAATATGATTTGCAACAATACTAAGAAACACTTAAAACTGAAAGGGAACTAAAATAAGTCACAGGCTTTAACTTATTTATAACTAATAAAGCTTCATGACCCAGATAATCACAATGGTGTGATCATTCACCTAGAGCAAGACATCCTGGAATGTGAAGTCAAGTGGGCCTTAGGAAGCATCACTACAAACAAAGCTAGTAGAGGTGATAGAATTCCAGTTGAGCTATATCAAATCCTGAAAGATGATGCTGTGAAAGTGCTGCACTCAATATGCCAGCAAATTTGGAAAACTCAGCAGTGGCCACAGGACTGGAAAAGGTCAGTTTTCATTCCAATCCCAAAGAAAGGCAATGCTAAAGAATGCTCAAACTACCACACAATTGTATTCATCTCACACATTAGTAAAGTAATGCTCAAAATTCTCCAAGCCAGGCTTCAGCAACACGTGAATCGTGAACTTCCAGATGTTCAAGCTGGTTTTAGAAAAGGCAGAGGAACCAGAGATCAAATTGCCAACATCCGCTGGATCATCGAAAAAGAAAGACAGTTCAAGAAATACATCTATTTCTGCTTTATTGACTATGCCAAGCCTTTGAGTATGTGGATCACAACAAACTGTGGAAAATTCTTAAAGAGATGGGACTACCAGACCACCTGACCTGCCTCTTGAGAAACCTGTATGCAGGTCAGGAAGCAACAGTTAGAACTGGACATGGAACAACAGACTGGTTCCAAATAGGAAAAGGAGTATGTCAAGGTTGTATATTGTCACCCTGCTTATTTAACTTATATGCAGAGTACATCATGAGAAACGCTGGGTTGGAAGAAGCACAAGCTGGAATCAAGATTCCCAGGAGAAATATCAATAACCTCAGTTACGCAGATGACACCATCCTTATGGCAGAAAGTGAAGAAGAACTAAAGAGCCTCTTGATGAAAGTGAAAGAGGAGAGTGAAAAAGTTGGCTTAAAGCTCAATATTCAGAAAACTAAGATCATGGCATCCAGTTCCATCACTTCATGGCAGATAGATGGGGAAACAGTGGAAACAGTGTCAGACTTTATTTTTGGGGGGTTCCAAAATCACTGCAGATGGTGATTGCAGCCATGAAATTAAAAGAAGCTTACTCCTTGGAAGGAAATTTATGACCAACCTACACAGCATATTAAAAAGCAGAGACATGACTTTGCCAACAAAAGTCCATCTAGTCAAGGCTATGGTTTTTCCAGTAGTCATGTATGGATGTGAGAGTTGGACTGTGAAGAAAGCCAAGCGCCAAAGAATTGATGCTTTTGAACTGTGGTGTTGGAGAAGACTCTTGAGAGTCCCTTGGACTGCAAGGAGATCCAACCAGTCCATCCTAAAGGAGATCAGTCCTGGGTGTTCTTTGGAAGGACTGATGTTGAAGCTGAAACTCCAATACTTTGGCCACCTCATGAGAAGAGTTGACTCATTGGAAAAGACCCTGATGCTGGGAAGGATTAGGGGAAGGAGGAGAAGGGGACGACAGAGGATGGGATGGCTGGATGGCATCATGGACATGAGTTTGGGTGGACTCCGGGAGTTGGTGATGGACAGGGAGGCCTGGCGTGCTGCGATTCTTGGGGTCGCAAAGAGTCAGACACAACTGAGCGACTGAACTGAACTGAATATAGCTTGAAAGTCACTCCCATCCGTGCAAGAAAAAACAGTGAACAAATTAAAAATCAACAACTTTTCTTGGGTGTTTTATAAAAGAACTGAGGTCTCAGGGCACCCCACCACTGTGAAACTGAGGGAAGATGAACACCCACAGTTATGTGGATTTTTTCCCACACTGTCCAGAACACAAATTACTAATATCAGAAATGAAATGAGGCATGTAGTGGTATTAAAAAGATAATAATAGAATATCATGAAAAACTCTATGCCCACAAATATGATAATTTAGATGAAATGGACTAATTCCTTGATGGACACAAACTATCAAAACTCAGATGAGAAGAATCAGATAATCTGAGTAGATTGATCTATATCCACTGAAGGAAACTGAGTAATTAATCCTTCCAAAAATGAAATTACTAGGACCAGATGGTTTCACTGGTGAATCTACCAAACATTTAACGAAAGAATAATATCAATTCTCTTCAATCCCTTCCAAAAATACAGAATCAAATGGAATATCTCTTAGCTCATTATACGAATCCACCACCACTAAATACTAAAATCAAATAAGGGCATTACAAGAGAGGAAAATTATAGATTAGGGTTTTTCAGAGATGCAAAAATTCTTGACAAAATACTAGGAAATCAAATCCAATGATAAATTTTAAAAATTATAAATCATAATCAAGTGAGTGAAAATTTTCCAAGTATGCAAAGGTTGGGTCAACATTTAAAAACCAGTAATCCATTACATCAATAAGCTACAGAAGAAAGAAAAATATGATCATGTCAATTAATGCAGAAAAAGTATTTGACATAATCCAACACAAATTCATTATAAAAATTCTCAGCATAGTAGGAATAAAGGAGAATTTCCTCAACTTGATGAAGAATACCTGTAAAAAAACGATAGCTAATACGACATTTAATGTTGAGAAACTAGACGTTTCCCTCACTAAAACTTTAACAAAGATAAGTATGCCCCTTCTTACCATTCATATCAACATTGTTCTTGAAGACCAAGACAGTACAATAAGACAAGAAGAAGGAATAAAAGATGTACAGACTGGGAAAGAAGAAATAAAATTGTCTTTGTTTACAAATGACATGGTTGTCTATATAAAAAAAAAAATTATAAAAGATTAACAACGACAAGAAAAGCCTCCTGGAACTAATACATGGTGGTCGTAGCAAGGTTGCAGGACATAAGCTTAATACACAAAATCAACTGCTCTCCTACAGACCAGTAACAATTGGAATTTGAAATTAAAACACAATACATTTATAACACCTCCAAAAATGATAAACTTAAGTATAAATCCAACTATAAAACTAGAATGAAAGAAATTAAAGATCTACCTATTATATTTGAATTATTCTTCTTCATTAGGAAAGATGAATACAGTAATGGAAGGGGGAAAGAACTATTTAGTTGAACATCTGTTATATGCCATACATATAAAGCACTCTTTAGATTATTACTTTTCATAATTATAAAAATCCTATGACATGGATATGACAATTACTGCCATATAGAACAACAATATTCTCTGAGGCTCATAGAATATCTTCAGGGGATGGAAAAACCTTATGATAAAGCATAAAGCAGCTTTAACAATCTTATTTCTGAAAAATATTTAATGATATAATCATGTTATTCAGTTCAGTTCAGTTGCTCAGTCGTGTCTGACTCTTTGCTACCCCATGAATCACAGCAGGCCTCCTTGCCCATCACCAACTCCCAAAGTTTACCCAAACCCATGTCCATCAAGTCGGTGATGCCATCCAACCATCTCATCCTCTGTCGTCCCCTTCTCCTCCTGCCCCCAATCCTTCCCAGCATTAGGGTCTTTTCCAATGAGTCAACTCTTCGCATCAGGTGGCCAAAGTATTGGAGTTTCAGCTTCAACATCAATCCTTCCAATGAACACCCAGGACTGATCTCCTTTAGGATGGACTGGTTGGATCTCCTTGCAGTCCAAGGGACTCTCAAGAGTCTTCTCCAACACTACAGTTCAAAAGCATTATTCTTCAGCGCTCAGCTTTCTTCACCGTCCAACTCTCACATCCATACATGACCACTGGAAAAATCATAGCCTTGACTAGACATAATGCTAAGTCAAAAGAAATTCAAAGATTAGTACTCAAGTCTCTGTATACAATATGAGACCAATTATTAAAATCACAAATTCTTAAAATAAATGGGAGATATTGTTCTGTAAAACTGTGAAAAATACATCAAAACAATATGTGGATCAACCAGTATGTTCAAACACTGCTGGTGAGAGTTTAGTCAATTGGTAAACTATTTTTAAAGATCTACTAAATTTATCCATATGCATATTCTAAAGCACCAGCAATCCCATTCTTAGGTATTCAATGTATACCCTACAGATATACATTCTGTTCATCAAATAATACATATAAGAATGTTAATAGCAACCTTATCTTTAATAACTCAATTCTGGAAATAATTCAACAATAATATACAGTATAATGGATAAACAAATTATGGCATTTCATACAATTTAAAACTATAAAACAATAGCAATGAGTGAACGACAGCTATGTGAAACATGGATGAATTTTGCACAGATATTTTTTAGCTAAAGGAGCTAGATATAATGTAAATAACTCCATACAAATAAATTTCAAAAACAGACAATTTAAGCTGTGGTGTTACTGAGTAGAGGGGTTACTACTCAGGGGAGAGCAAGAGACATACTTCTGGAGTGCTAACTAATGTTCTATTTCATTAGCTCAGTCATAGTTACACGGGTATATTCACTTTGTGGAAATTCACCAAGTCGCACAACCATGATTCTGCATTTTCTGCAATACTCAATTACTCAAGTAAAAGTTTACTGAAATATTAATTGCAGTTATATTACATAATAAGAAATGCATTTTCATTTTTTATGGCTTTCTGTATTTTCCAAATTATTTATGATAAATATTTTTTGAACAGCTTTATTGAACCATAACTTACATGGATAAAATCAACTTAGTACAATTCAATGAAGTTTGGCAAACGTATAAATATGTATAACCACCACCAAACTGAAGATACAGAACACCTTCATCTCCTCAAAAGGTCTCTAATATCTATTTGAAATAAATCCCCTTACCATCCTAGCCTGATCACTGGTCTGCTTTCTATTGCTATTGTTTTGCCTTTTCTAAAAATTGTGTATAAGTGAGATCATACAGTATGAAATTTTTTGTTTCTGGCTTCTTTCACCTTATGTGATATTTTCAAGATGGTTCCATGTTATTGTATGTATCAGCAGTTCTTTCTTCTACTGAGTAGGATTCCATTGTATGGACATAGCACAATTTATTTATCTATCCAGCAGCTAAAGGACACTTGGGTCATTTTCTTTTTTGCTATTATGGAATAAAGTGACTAACAGCATTTGAATATATTTCTCTTTCTCTTGGATACATAACTAGGAATAGAATTTCTCAGCTTTATAAGTATATGTTTAATTTTATAAGAAATTGCCAAACTGTTTTCCAAAACAGCTGTACCACTTTGTATTTCCACCAGCAATGTAAGAGAGCTCAAGCTGTTCCACCTTCTCACTAATACTTAGTATTACTGCCTATTTTCATTTTATGTGCTGGCATCTCATCATGACTTTAATTTGCATTATCCTTATGACTAGTGTTGCCATTTCTATATATTTCAGTGAAGGTATCTGATCGAATATTTTGCTAATTTTTAATTGCATTGTTTGTCTTATTGTTGAGATGTAACACCTTTTTATGTATTCTGAATACGAGTCTTTTGTCAGATACATGTCATTTGTGTTTTCATCTTCCTAATGATGTCTTTCAATAAGCAAAAGGTTTTCATTATGATAAAGTTCAATTTATCAATTTTTTAATGGTCTGTGCTGTTTGGGCAATGTTTGCATTATAGAGATAAACATGTTTTTAAAAAGGAGCTGACAATGACTAAAAGGTTAAAGAGACAGAACTGATCAATCTGACTTGGAGTGATTCAAATCCAAACATTAAAACTATTTGCTTGAACAAAATGGACAGTTTGGAGAAAGAATGGTGTGAATACAAAGAAGGTTGAACAACACTGCTCATAATGTTGTTAATATAATGCTCACAATCAAATACTAAAAAGGTATTTGATTTAAGGTACAAGGAAAAGATTATGGCATCTGGTCCCATCACTTCATAGCAAACAGATGGAGAAAAAGGGGAAACAGCGACAGATTTTATTTTCTTGGGCTTCAAAATCACTACAGGCTGTGACTGCAGCCATGAAATTACATCTGTACACCTATGGCTGATTCATGTTGATGTCTGACAGAAAACAATAAAATTCTGTAAAGTAATTATCCTTCAATTAAAAAAATAAATAAATTTTTAAAAAGTGCTTGCTCCTTGGAAGAAAAACTATGATGAACCTAGACAGCATATTAAAAAGCAGAGGCACCACTGTGCCAACAAAGGTCTATATAGTCAAAGCTATTATGGTTTTTCCAGTAGTCATGTATGGATGTGAGAGTTGAACTATAAAGAAGCCTGAGCACTGAAGAATTGGTGCTTTTGAACTGTGGTGCTAGAGAAGACTTTTGAGAGTCCCATGGACAGAAGGAGATCAAACCAGTCAATCCTAAAGGAAATCAACCCTGAATATTCATTGGAAGGGAAGGACTGACACTGAAGCTGAAACTCCAATATTTTGGCCACCAGATGCAAAGAGCTGACTCATTGGAAAAGACTCTGAGGCTGGGAAAGAGTGAGGGCAGGAGCAGTAGTGGGTAACAGAGGATGAAATAGTTGGATGGCATCACCGACTCAATGGACATGAGTCTGAGCAGTCCTGGAGATAGTGAAGGACAGGGAAGCCTGGCACGCTGCAGCCCATGGGGTCACAAAGAGTTGGACACGACTTAGCAACTGAACAACTGGGGAGAAAAATGGATCAATTTTATAATAGAAGTTACTATTTTAAAAGAGCTTAGTCTCAGTTTACAGAAATGAAAACAAGTATAGTTAACTCTTTTCAAATACTCCTTCAAAACAGAGTGAAATTAAAGAGAGAACCAGCTCTTAATGAACTATGAATAGTAAAGGGAGAAAAACTCTTTTTCTTAAAGAAAATAGTAGGAAAAATAATACAAAAGAGAATCTGGGGAATGGTTTAGCTGAATCATTAAGCTATAGTCTGGATAGGAAAGATAGAAAAAGACATGCTTTTAAAATGAAAACACATATTTAATTCCATTACATAATTAGTTTGGACTGTATGTGAAACAAGCAAAAATAACTAACTACTATTAGAGGGACATCTTTTTTTGAGACTAATATGAATCCTGCCCCATAGAGATTTTATTTTTTATTTTTTTATCAAATTTTTATTGAAGTATAGCTGATATGCTGTTAATTTCTGCTGTATAGCAAAGTGATTCTGTTACACATATATACATATTCTTTTTTATATATATATTTTCTCCATTATGGTTTGTCATAGGATATTGAATATAGTTCTTTGTGTTATATAGTAGGACCTTGTTGTTTATCCATTCTATATATAAAAGCTTGTATCTGCTAAGCTCAATCTCCCATTCCATCCTTCCCCCACCTCCTACCCCCTTGGCAACCACCAGTCTGTTCTCTGTGTCTGTGATTCTGTTTCTGTTTCAAAGATAGATTCATTTGTGTCATATTTTAGATTCCATACATAAATGATATCATATGGTTTTGGTCTTTCTCCTGAGTTACTTCATTTAGTATGATAATCTCTAGTTGCATCCCTGTTGCTGCAAATGGTATTATTTCATTATTTTTTATAGCTGAGTAGTATTCCATAGTACAGATATTCCACATCTCATTTATCCATTCATCTGTTGATGGATATTTAAGTTGTCTCCATGTCTTGGCTATTGTGAATAGTACTGCAGTGAACATAGGGGTGCATGGATCTTTTTGAGTCATAGTTATGCCTAGGAGTAGGATTGCTGGATCATATGGTAATTCTATTTTTTTGTTTTCTGAGGAATCTTCATGTTGTTTTCCACAGAGGCTGCACCAATTTATTAATACATTCTTACCGACACTGTAAGAGGGTTCCCTTTGCTCCACAATCTCTCCAGCATTTGTTCTTTGTAGACTTTTTAATGATGGTCATTTTGACTGGTCTGAAGTGGTAACTCATTGTAGTTTTGATTTGCATTTATCTAATAATTAGCAATGTCAAGCATCTTTTCATTTGAAGAATAAAGTTTAGTTCTTTTGCCTATTTTTTGATTGGGTTGTTTGTTTTTTTGTTGTTGAGTCAGTCATATCAGCTGTATGCATATCTTGGAAATTAAGTCCTTGTTGGTTTGCAAATATTTCCTTCCATTCTATAAGTTGGTTTTTTTTTTTTTTTTTTTTCAGTTTGTTTGTCTATTTTCTTTATGGTTTCCTTTGCTGTGCAAAAGCTTGTAAATTTGATTAGGTCTATTTGTTTATTTTTGTTTTTACTTCTATTTCCTTGGAGACTGATCTAAGAAAACATTGGTACAATTTATGTCAGAGAATGTTTTTCCTATGATCTCTTCTAGGAGTTTTATGGTGTTTAAGTCTTTAAGCCATTTTGAGTTTTTTTGTGTGTATGGTAAGAGGGTGTGTTCTGACTTCATTGATTTACATGCAGCTGCAGAACACACCTTTTGTTAATGGGTTTCTCTAATTATACATTGTATTTTTAACACTTATCAGTTAATAAGCTAACATTCCATGTCCTCCCAGACATGTGTAGACAAAGTCACTGGGCCCATTATCACTTTTAATTCCTCTTATAAATTCCAAGAAAATATAATTTTTAAAACCTCTGAAGATTTATAGGCTTTATAGCTAAATTAAAAACAAAATAAGAGGTTGAACTCTTTCCCTAGTATTTCTAGTGTTTTCAGAAGCACTATATTTAATCACAAGCACTAAACTAATTGCTAAAGTTAAAAGATAGACAAGATATAAAATGAGCTCTCCCTTGAAATTGTAACTTCAGTATAAAATTGAGGGTTTCCCCCTCCTCAGCCAGGCAACTTCATAAGGATAATTTATTCATCTGTAGGAGAAAAATAAACTAATAAGCTTAATGCATATTGTAATGTTACTATTATAGAATTAGTAAATGATAAAAGAAAATGCGTACAAGCTCAATATTTGGTATTTTCAATATAATTGTGATTCAGACAGGGAATACATTTTTAATGTTGCCTTTTCAATGTATTGAGGGTTTTTCTTTTTTTAAGACAGAAAAGCTTTCCTAAATTAGATTTTCTTTTAATTCTCCAGAATACTAAAGAAACAAGAGAATAACTTGCTTTTGATAAGATCTTTCTTTTAAATGTGACAGAAAGAGACCCAATTTGCCCAGCTAACTGGATTAGAGTAATCCTAAATAATTTAGCCTCCATTTACAGTTTGGGCAAGTTCATTATATGTGAACTCCCAGAAACTCCTCTCCTTAAACTCCTTTTGATCAATTAAAGTGCACTTTTAAGTAGGAAATGTACAAAATCTCCATAGACTGTGGCTCCAAGTATTTTTCCTCATATTTTTACTCATGTCTTCATACTAAGAAAGGGAACTAAAATGTGCTGAGGTCTAAAATACACACTCCTCAGAAGTAAGTCAGTTTCTTACTAGAAATAAGCATCTCACTAAGATAGAACCTTCTTAAAGGTAGGAATTTTGTGAATTTTGTCTTATTCACTACTATAACCCCAGTTCCTGGAACAGAACCTGGGACACAGGCAAGTTCAATAAAATGTATCTCTATCTGCCCAGTACATATCAGAAAACTATTAAATACTTTAAAATATTATTTAATATCCATAAAATGTAAAAAAAAAAAAAGATCTAGACAAGGTAAATGAAATATAACATGTATATATATATATATATACATATATATATGTATGTAAAGAAGCTGATACCACACCTGATGCCAGGTTTTCACCACCTTCAAAATAATGATTTGGTTCACTACATTAAAAAAAAAATGGTTTTTTACAATAAGCCAATCACAAGTCATTCTTTTATACAAGTAAATCATTCTCTTCAGCAGGAAATAACTATCATCATTTCAGTCAGATGAAAAACTGCTTCTCAAAGAAAGAATAGGTGACTTTTCCAAAATCTCTTCAACTGTTAAGCAATGTTAACTTATTCAAACCAAGGCCTTATAAGCTCCCCAGAACAGAACTGACATCTGGGTCATATAAACCAAATGTGAATTCAACTGGATCTCAAAGACACATTTCACTGATCCTTCTCTTCATGCCCACTTTTGACTCCATACTCTTTGATTGCTTCTTCATGAGACAGTAAATCTCTAATATCATTTTATAAAGGGAGAACAGAATGGTAATTCAGCACAGTAGAGATAATTTTTTAATTAATAGTTTAGTCATTTATTTTAGTCACAGCTTAGTATTGTTCTGTAAATGTAAAAATTTTTTGTCAAGCTGGGAAATGCTATATGGTGGAGTACAAAAAGTGACCATTAATTCTTGGCAGCAATACCCACAATGAGATGGTGTCTATTTTCCCACTCCTTGAACCTAGGCTGGATTGTAACATTTTTTTATTAAGCTCAACAACTTCACATGGTAATGTTAACTGTATCACTCTCTAAAAATGTATTGATACATCTCCAGTCAATAACATTTGGGTAATAAAAGACATACATCTCTGGTCAATAATTCTCTGAGTTATGAGCCCAGTCCTCAAGAGACCTTGCTTATGCTCATTCTGTAAATGTGAACATATCTTGGTGCTTTATAGAGGATGCAATGTCTTGTAGGGAGAAGAAAAAGCACTGGCCACACAGATGAGATCTTGGACTTACATTCAACCCCATAAATAGTGAGATGATCCATCTTAGAAAGGCCCAGGCTAAGGTGCCAACCACAGAACAAATATCTTTGTTTTAAGGCAAAAACTTCTGGGAGGTTTGTTATACAATATTAAATAACTTATTCACTCTCTTCTAAAGTTTCTTTTGTCTATGGTTACTGCACATATAATCAGCATGTGTAGAACCACTACAGATTTGCCCTATAGAAGTTCTCTTTCACACAATTTCCACCAGAAGAAAAGCAAAATACATCTGATTAATTTATACACTGTATTGTTAACTGTATTTCTGACAGTTGAGAATACTGATAGAAACCAAATCCCCCAATTACAGTTTTATAGATCTGATGATTAGAAAAATTTTTTATAGACTGGCTTCTGGCTGCCTGTATCTTAAACCTTGTTTTGTTCCACTGCACAGATACTTTAGATGCTGGGCACCTTAAGCATATTCATATCACTTTGGCCACACACCTATGAATCATAGCATCAATCAAGTTGGCAGAGTGGGCAGCAAGAGTATTTCTAGAAGCTATTCTTATACCAGAGTGAGGAAACAGTAACTTAAATACATGGGAAGCAATGATGTGGGTCACATAAATATATTTCATTACATGAAAACAAAACATATTCTCCACTCATATTTCCTTAGGCCACAAACAATGTCTAGGGTCATTCCAAAACCACTCAAAAGAAGGAGAAATGTAGTGGAAGAGAAGTCAGAGCGGAAAAAGCCAGCAGACTTAATTGATTGCTGTTACATGTCTGGCAAAAATTTTACAAAAGTATACAGCTGTTGGGATGAATTGCGTTCACTGGCATGATCTTCATCATGGAAGTGACGCTAAAGGTTAAGTTTCCTTAGCTTTCAGCTCGATCCACCTCTGATCTTCTCCCTCTTCCTAGCTTCCTTCCTCTGCTCAGTCCCAGAAGCAGCAGTAAATCTTCCTCCCTATGTTTAAGCCCCTTTGGAATATCACTTTTCTAACCTAAGCACTTCCAATTTATGGTCACATTCATATTTTTTCCTTCTATTTGCTTCATACCCCAGAACTTGCATTTCATGGCAGTGTAAGCCACCAGAAAAGATAATTGCTTGAGTGTGATAATGGTGACTGACAATTTCATCTCCAAACTATTTATCAGTTCACACTCCATGTATCAGGATTCAAGAGAACATGACACCTCTTGTCAAGAAAACAAAAGGATCTTGTGACAGCATTTCAATTGAATTTCTCACCTGGCACTCACCACATTAGCACTCAGTTAAAATAACTCTATTTATTATTCCAAAAAACACACAAAAATGGATGCTCCAGACAAGGTAAATGAAATTATATACATATACAAAAAAGGTAATACTGCACCTGATTCCAGGTTTTCACCACCTTCAAAATAACCTGTCATGTTTATTATAACTTTTTTTATTTGTTTCTGACAATAAGCCAATCACAGGTCATTCTTTTATACAAGTAAATCATTCTTTTCAGCAGAAAATGACTATCGTGCAGAACAGTAAGCAAAACATGTCAATCTCAAAGTTCAAACTAAAGTATCTCTTAGTTACTTCTAAACCTCAGTGAAAGTGTCAGTGCAAAATTCTAAGTAAACCTTCAACTGTCTTGACTCTTAGTCTTCAGGAGACAGCGGAGGCTAGTTGTCAAGGTCACGGGCCAGACTAGGGTATGTTTTCCTCAAAGTTCTGTTATGACTGGTGGTAAGATTTAAGCAAATTGTTCAAATCTTCTGGGTCTCAGTTTTCTAGTTTATTAATTGCAGACAATAACGCTACTTTCTTTATAGAGTAGTTCATGTGGATTAAATGAGCTGATATACATAACTTAGCACATTGACTAACAAGAAAGGATGATCACTTCTCATTATTTTTTCCACTTGTATTTTCTCATTAGAATCATCCTTTTGATCTGAGAAAGAGCACTGGGGAAGGGAACAACAAAAATGAAAAAATAGCTCAATCTGTCCTTCTAGGACTGATTCCAGCTTCCTATTTCAACAACCTGCCTAAGTCACTCCAAAGCAAGAGTTTTCTATTGTTCTTCCCTTGGGTACCACTTTAGTTCTAAAGACATGGCTTCTGTCTCTGCAGTTCCTCACATATATCTTCTTCCAAATATATTTTCTTTATGTTCTTCTAAAAGAACAAGTGCAAAGGCAAAAAATAAATTTAGTCTATCAAGCTGTATTGAAAATGCTAAATCAATTTTTGGGAAAGGGAAATACTGAGAAAAAGTACCAAAATAGAGATTTGAAAATAGCTTTCACTTTTTAAAAAGTGCTGGTAAACCCCTAACGAAACCTGAGTAATGTCCCCCAAACACTAGGCAACTTCATCATCACCAAACATTTACTTTGTGCCTACACAATTCCAAACACTTAGTTGGAACTTCCCTGGTGGTCCAGTTGTTAAGACTCCATGCTTCTGCTGTGGAGAGCACAGGTTTGATCCCTGGTTGGGTAACAAAGGTCCTGCATGCCTTGTGGAGTGGCAAAAATATTTTAAAAAAACAGCGAGATGGATGAAACTGGAGCCCATTATACAGAGTGAAGTAAGCCAGAAAGAAAAACAACAATACAGTATACTAATGCATATATATGGAATTTGAAAGATGGTAACGATAACCCTATATGCGAGTCAGAATAAGAGACACAGATGCATGGAACAATTTTATGGACTCTGAGGGAGAAGGTGAGGGTGGGACGTTCTGGGAGAATAGCATTGAAACATGTATATTATCGTATGTGAAACAGAACACCATTCCATGTTCGATGCATGAGACAAGGGCTCAGGGCCGGGGCAATGGGATGACCCAGAGGGATGGGATGGGGAGGGAGGTGGGTGGGGGGTCCAGGAAGGGGAACACATGTAAACCCATGGCTGATTCATGTCAATGTATGGCAAAAACTATTACAATATTGTAAAGTAATTAGCCCCCAACTAAAATAAATAAATTTATAAAATAAAAAAAAAAAAACAGCAAGAAAACCCTGCTGTGTTGGATACAAAGAGATAAATGACAAGGCACCTGCCCCAAATAAGCACATTATCCAGTTGAGAACATGGGGCCAAATCTGAAAAGACACACTATAAAGACTAGAATGAACTTTATACTTCCAACAAAAAAGAATGAATAAGACAGACAGAAAGTGTTTCAACTGATGAGAAGATAAAGCAATTCCAGGGCCATCAGTAAAATTTTTACCCAGAAGGTTTGATAAAGGCTTGCTCTTCACTAAAGCATGAGGACCTGAGACCTTGAACTTTTGAATTATCCACAGTGACCATTTCAAAGGCTGGCATCAGCAAAATGGTCTTGTTGGCCTCTCTGAGGAATTCCAGGTTTTGTTCACTTCTGCTGTGCCCCAAAGCCCACTAAACCCATTGTTGATCAGGATGATCAGACTCTGGTCTCTAAACTGGATCACAGAGGACTGTTCATAGAGGTCAAGGTTCCACACTGTGTGAAGTCTTACCCTGCCAGTTCTCTTCCTCCTAAGATGTTATGATGGTAATAAAGGAAGAAAACGATGGCTAACTCTTCCCTCCATTTTTGTCTTTCTGGACTCACTTACTTGATGAAGTAAGTCTAAGTTTAGGACCTGTTCTCCTCAAAGGAAAGCCTGCTCCTCTCTTTCTCTTTTCTCCCTGCTGTTTCTTTTTCTCTTCATCAGCTCTTTCTGTTCTGCAAAGCAGGAATCAGTAGGCTTACTGACAACCCAAGAGAGCCCAGGGAGGGCACATTAAGACACTGGGACAGACTCTGTCTTCAGCTGTCCTTATGTCTTGCACCTTGGCACACTTGGAACTTACTATCTTACCACATGAGATAGTAAGATCCAAAGGTAAATTGGGCATTGTTGTAGAAATGGCCAGAACAAGACTTTCAGCCTTCTTTGCTTCCATGCCACTGAAGCCGTTCCAGTATATATAAATGAAGGAACTTTTATGGAATTCTGGTTAGTTCCCACTTGCTCGGCTTTGAGTTTAAGAGTGAAGTTACAACTGTTGTTACAAATTGATGTCACTGTGCTCTGCTGGTCAATGTATCCTGTACACACACTTTCTCTGAGAATTTTTCAGGGAAGAATTAACAAGACTGAGAAGGATTTAGACACTCATGAGTCCTCTTGCCAAATGCCATCCAAGTATTATATTGACATCAACTGTTAACAGCATTCATTCCTTTATTCCAAATAGCTCTGCCTAGAAGGCATAAGAACAAATAAACATTGTATTCTATTATGAATATGTCCTCCATTTGACTTTTCAAAACATGAGTGAATATTTGGAGAGCAGAACTGAACTCATATATCTGACAAGAGGACCACAGGAACCTGAGAGACAGACATCCTTTTATTTTCCACAATTACATGCTGACAAGTCAAATGGAAATTTCTTCATCTTCAATTTTAGCAACAAAAATAGCCAGATCCCCCTGAAAGATCATATTCACTTTACTAGACAAGCTAAAGCTGGGGTTGGGAAGCAGGGAATAGCTAGTTGTTTTTTCTAGTCAGGTGCATCCAAAGTAGAAGAAAGTGGGAGGAAAGGTGTAGCCTGGCGGAAATAGTCCTGCTCTGTCTTAGCTGGCCCTGGGAATCGTTTCTGAACTTAATTTTGGCTGTTTTCACAGCAATCTTTAGACTATGAGGAATTTAACATCTCTTGTTCTCAGTTTTTGGCCTTAACTGAAAATCTGAGACAACAGGAAAAATCTCACTTAACAACCTATTAAATTTGTATATGAGCTCCAAATTCTTTAAAATGTCAGCAAAAATAGCAATATATAAGATAAACTCTGAAAATGCCAAAATAATCAATGAAATATCATAATCATTAAAGTTTTCTTCACAGTTGGAAAATTATCAAATCTCTTTGCTACAAGTTCTGATTTTATTCTCAAAAGCCCCTATTAAAAATATGTATATACAATATATTTATAGATGTGTATCACACTGAGAGGATGTGCCAGATAGATATGCCTACCCAGAGAAATGATAATATTCACAAGTCAGTTACTGAGTTTCCCTTTAAGCCCTTTGGGCTGGCTATTCATCATTTGGCTCTCAGCACTATTCCCAGGCTTCTAGAATCTCCTCTGTATCACAGGATGGCTGGGAGCCTTTATACTATATCTCACAGACTTCCTTGCCAGATGCTTTCTAGTGAGATTCTGCCAATGAAAGGCACTGTTGGGGGACTGAAAGGCAAAAGGGAGAGAAAAATCTGTGTGTGTGTTTTTTCCTGCATTAGCAAGTAGGGCAGGGCATGTGCAGGCTCTGGGGTCCTGCTTAGGAGGTACATTTCCACAGCAGTAGCAGAGGTGGTGCCCCATCATCCTCAGTAGTCTCATGCTTCTGGCTCTAGCTCCAGCAACTGCAGCCTCTGAAGTAGGAGGCTGTGGCTCCCAGGTTCCTGCAACATCAGTGGGGATATGGGGTTCTTGTTAAGTTCAGTCACTAAGTCGTATACGACTCTGTGACCCCATGGACACTATGCATGCCAGGCTTCCCCGTCTTTCACTCAGTTCAGTTCAGTTCAGTCGCTCAGTCGTGTCTGACTCTTTGCAACCCCATGGACTGCAGCATGCCAGGCCTCCCTTTTTATCACCAACTCCTGGAGTTTACTCAAACTCACATCCATTGAGTCGGTGATGTCATCCAACCATCTCATCCTCTGTCGTCCCCTTCTCCTCCCATCTTCAATCTTTCCCAGCATCACAGTCTTCACATCAGATGGTTAAAGTATTGGAGCTTCAGCTTCGGCATTAGTCGTTCCAATGAATATTCAGGGTTGATTTCCTTTAGGATTTACTGATTTGATCTACTTGCTGTCCAAGGGACTCTCAAGAGTCCTCTCCAGCGTCACAAATTCGAAAGCATCAATTCTTTGGCGCTCAGTCTTTTTTATGGAGAAGGAAATGGCAAACCACTCCAGTATTCTTGCCTGGAGAATCCCATGGACGGAGGAGCCTGGCAGGCTACAGTCCACGGGGTCGCAAAGAGTCGGACACGACTGAGCGACTTTCCTTTTTTATGGACTCCTAGCTGTCTGCAGAGGGCAGTGATAGTTACGGCTGCAGCAAAGCAACAGTAGAACCTCAACAGTCTCCTCAGCATGGCAGTCTTGGGCTCTGGGTAACCCCATTCCCTCTGCTGTCCCTCCAGCAGATAGGTGATAGGTAGGTAACCTCACTTTCCCCTCTTTACTCCTTCAGTCTTTCCAATTTCATCGCCAATTCCTTACATATTTCCCTAGTTTTCCCAGACGAAAACTTAATAATATACCTTCTTATCTCTTTTAGCACTAATGACTCAAGGGAAAACCTCAAAGATATGTACACGCATACACACATGCACACTTATATGCATGCATGCTAAGTCACTCCAGTCTTGTCCACCTCTTTGAGACCAAACAGACTACAGACCACCAGACTTCTCTATCCATGGGATTCTCCAGGCAAGAATACTGGAGTGGGTTGCCATGTCCTCCTCCAGGGGATCTTCCCAAATCAGGGATCGAACCCACATCTCTTACATCTCCCACATTGGCAGGCAGGTTCTCTTACCACTAGCACCACCTGGAATTCCCATATATACACATGCATACAGTTAATTTTCATATATAGTTATATGCATATTTGATAAATGATGTAAAATTGTACAATTTAAAAATAACTTACAGAGGGCAGAATTAGTAAATCTCTGAAGTGAAAATGTTAATAAGTTACAGAATTCAGGTTAAACTTGATGGATTAAATATATACATTCAATCTCAAAATACCACTAGAATAAAAGTAAATTTAAAAACCAATGTATAAAATCACAAGAACAAAGAATATTGAAGAGGGAATGAGACAGGAGGAATAGCACACAAGAGATAAAAACACAATTTTGTAAGATGGAAAGGCTAGAGAAATCTGATTAGCAGAGCTCAAAAAGGTGAAGCAAAGGATTTAAACAGCAAATCATCAAAAAGGGTCAGGAATGTATTTTAAAAAGTCAGAAATCCAAGTAGCTTCAGACTTAAAAATTATAAGAAATCAATAGAAATCAACAAAGCAATGTTTTCTAAATTTTTTAGGGAAAGTTATCTGTAACTAGCTCAGTTGGTAAAGAATCTCCCTGCAGTGCAGGAGACCCGGGTTTGATCCCTAGGTTGGGAAGATCCCCTGGAGAAGGAAACGGCAACCCACTCCAATATCCTTGCCTGGAAAATCTCATGAACAGAGGAGCCTGGTGGGCTGTAGTCTGTGGGGTCACAAAGAGTCGGGCACAAATTAGTGACTAACACTTAATAAACCTCTATCCTCAGCTATACTTCAATCAAATGAAAAAGTAGTATTAAAATATTCTTGGCATGCACTATCTTTAAAATTTTATCTTATATGCAGTCTTTGTTTAAAAAAAAAATCCTAGAAAATATGCTCCATCAAGACAAAGAAATAGAGAACAAGATGGCAGAGGAGTAGGTGGATATGGAGTACATCTCTCTCCATGGATACATCAGGAATACACCTTCAGACACAGAAGTGCATGCAGAACATCATCTGAGAGCAGACAGAAGTACCTGACCAGTGGAAAAGAATATGTAGAACCATGCAAAATTCAGTAGGACAAAGGAACTAGGGGAAAAAAACAGGAGTGTTAATAGGACTGGATCTGCCCTTGGAGGGTTTGGGAACTGAAGCAGGGCTCTGATGCCCACATTGCAGCAAGTATCTGAGTCAGAGAAGAAACATTTAAGGCTGAGAGTGAAACAGTTGATCTATGGCAGCCTAAATAGAATGAGAATCAGACAGTCCTTGCCACAGCCATACATACCCCGGACAGGAATGCTGGTCCCCTGGAAGGTGCAGTGGCTGGGAGCTGGAGTTTAGGGATTGTGGAGCAATCCCAGGGTGAGGGCTGCTGTTGGCATTGGAGGGACAGATTGAGAGGATGTGAGGGAGGAGAAGGTGGTGGGAAATGCTGGTGGAGGAAAGCCAGGCATCCATGGAAGCAAGATGATACTGCTGACTGAAAGGGAAAAATCTACAATCAAGATTACTGTACCTAGCAAGG
This sequence comes from Giraffa tippelskirchi, assembly GCF_054371585.1. Lineage (NCBI taxonomy): Eukaryota > Metazoa > Chordata > Mammalia > Artiodactyla > Giraffidae > Giraffa > Giraffa tippelskirchi. Next base: position 149,712,260 of record NC_137279.1, read on the forward strand.
ATCTCATTCAAAATTGATGGAGAAGTTAAAAGCTTTTCAGATAAGCAAAAGTTAAGAGAATTCAGTACCACCCAACTAGGTTTACAACAAATGTTAAAGGGACTTATAGAGTCAAGAAATACAAGAGAAGAAAAAAGATCTACAAAATCAACCCCAAACAATTAAGAAAATGGCAATAGGAACATATATATCAATAATTACTTTAAATGTAAATAGATTAAATGCTCCATCCAAAAGACACAGACTGGCTGAATGGATACAAAAACAAGACCCATATATATGCTGTCTACAAGAAACCAACTTCAGACCTAAAGACACATATAGACTGAAAGTGACAGGATGGAAAAATATATTCCATGCAAATGGGAAGCAAAATAAAGCTGGAGTAGCCATCCTAATATCAGACAAAACAGACCTTAAAATAAAGAATATTATAAGAGATAAGGAAGGACACTACATAATGATCAATGGATCAATCCAAGAGGAAGACATAACAATTGTAAATATCTATACACCCAACATAGGAGCACCTCAATACATAAGACAAACACTGACAGACATAAAAGGAGAAATTGACAGTAACACAATAATAGGAGACTTTAACATCCCACTCACACCATTGGACAGATCATCAAAACAGAAAATTAATAAGGAAACACAAGTCTTAAATGATACATTAAATGAGATGGATCTCATTGATACCTTCAGGAGATTCCATCCAAATGCAGAATACACCTTTTTCTCAGGTGTACAGGGAACATTCTCCAGGATAGACCACATCTTGGGTCACAAATCAAACCATAGTAAATTTAAGAAAATTGAAATCATATTGCTTGAAGATGCTTTCTTCTCCAACCACAATGCTATGAGACTAGGTATCAGTTATAAGAAAAAAACTATAAGAAAAACAAACACATAGAGATTAAACAACACATTTCTAAATAACCAACAGGTTACTGAAGAAATCAAAAGGGAAATCAAAAAATTTCTAGAAACAAATGACAGTGAAAACACAACTCAAAACTTATGGGATGCAGCAAAAGCAGTTCTATGAGGAAAGTTTATAGCAATACAATCCTACCTCAAAATACAAGAAAAACATCAAATAGACAACCTAACTTTACACCTAAAACAACTGGAAAAAAAAGAACAACAACAACAACAAAAAATCAGTGGAAGGAAAGAAATCATAAAGATCCAAGCAGAAAGAAATGAAAGCAAAAATAGTAAAGATTAATAAAACTAAATGCTAGTTCTTTGAGAAGATAACATTGACAAACCTTTAGCTAGACTCATCAATCAACAAAATTAGAAATGAAAAAGGAGAAGTTACAATAGACAATGCTGAAATACAAAGGATTATAAGAGACTATTATGAAAGACTATATGGCAATAAAATAGATAACCTGGAAGAAATGGACAGAATCTTAGAAAAGTTCAATCTTCCAAGACTGAACCAGGAAGAAATACAATTTATCAACAACCCAATTACAAGCACTGAAATTGAAGCTGTGATCAAAAATCTCCCAAAAAACAAAGCCCAGGACCAGATGGCTTCACAGGAGAATTCTATCAAACATTTAGAGAAGAGCTAATGCCTATCCTTCTAAAACTCTTTCAAAAAAATTGCAGAGGAAGGAACACTTCCAAACTCATTCTATGAGGCCACCATCACCCTGATACCAAAATCAGACAAAGACAATACAAAAAAAGAAAACTACAGGCCAATATCACTGATGAACATAGATGCAAAAATCCTCAACAAAATTCTAGTGAACAGAATTCAGCAACACATCAAAAGCTCATACACCATGATCAAGTTGGGTTTATCCCAGGGATGCAAGGATTCTTCAATATATATGCAAATCAATCAATGTGGAACACCACATTAACAAATTGAAAGATAAAACCATATGATAACCTCAATAGATGCAGAAAAAGCCTTTGGCAAAATTCAGCACCCATTTATGATTAAAACTCTTCAAAAAATGGGCACAGAAGGAACCTACCTCAACAGAGTAAAGACCATATATGATATGGTGACCATGGCATCCGGTCCCATCACTTCATGGGAAATAGATGAGGAAACAGTGGAAACAGTGTCAAACTTTATTTGGGGGGGTTCCAAAATCACTGCAGATGGTGATTGCAGCCATGAAATTAAAAGATGCTTACTCCTTGGAAGGAAAGTTATGACCAATCTAGATAGCATATTAAAAAGCAAAGACATTACTTTGACCACAAAGGTCCATCTAGTCAAGGCTACGGTTTTTCCAGTAGCCATGTATGGATGTGAGAGTTGGACTGTGAAGAAAGCTGAGTGCCGAAGAATTGATGCTTTTGTTCTGTGGTGTTGGAGAAGACTCTTGAGAGTCCCTTGGACTGCAAGGAGATCCAACCAGTCCATTCTAAAGGAGATCAGTCCTGGGTGTTCATTGGAAGGACTGATGTTGAAGCTGAAACTCCAATACTTTGGCCACCTCATGCGAAGAGTTGACCCATTGGAAAAGACCATGATGCTGGGAAGGATTGGGGGCAGGAGGAGAAGGGGACGACAGAGGATTAGATGGCTGGATGGCATCACCGACTTGATGAACGTGAGTTTGGTTAAATTCCGGGAGTTGGTGATGGACAGGGAGGCCTGGCGTGCTGCAATTCATGGGGTCGCAAAGAGTCAGACACGACTGAGCAAATGAACTGAACTGAACTGATAAGCCTACAGCAAACATTATTCTCAATGGTGAAAAACTGAAAGCATTCCCCCTAAGATCAGGAACAAGACAAGGGTGTCCACATTTGCCACTATTATTCAACATAGTTCCGCAAGTCCTAGCTACAGCAATCAGAAAAGAAAAAAAAAAGGAATTCAGATGGGAAAGAAGAAGTAAAGCTCTCACTATTTGCAGATGACATGACACTGTACATAGAAAACCCTAAAGATAGTATCAGAAAATTACTAGAGCTAATCAGTGAATTTAGAAAAGTTGCAGGATATAAAATCAATACACAGAAATCACTTGCATTTCTATATACTAACAATGAAAAATAAGAAAGAGAAATTAAGGAATCAATCCCATTCACCATTGTAACAGAAAAGAATAAAATATATAGGAATAAACTTACCTAAAGAGACAAGAGAACTGTACACAGAAAATTATAAGACACTGATGAAAGAAATCAAAGATGACATAAACAGATGGAGAGACATTCCATGTTCCTGGGTAGGAAGAATCAATACTGTGAAAATGACTATACTACCAAATGCAATCTACAGATTCAATGTGATCCCTATCAAATTACCAAAAGCATTTTTCACAGAACTAGAACAAAAAATTTCACAATTCATATGGAAACACAAAAGAAACTGAATAGCCAAAGCAGTCTTGAGAAAGATGAATGGAGCTGGAGGAATCAACCTTCCTGACTTCAGACTATACTACAAAGCTACAGTCATCAAGACAGTATGGTACTGGCACTAAAACCAGAAATGCAGACCAATGGAACAAGATAGAAAGTCCAGAAATAAACCCATGCAACCTAGGGTACCTTATTTTTGACAAAGGAGGCAAAAATATACAATGGGGCAAAGACAGCCTCTTCAATAAATGGTGCTGGGAAAACTGGACAGCTACATGTAAAAGAATGAAATTAGAACAATTCCTAACACAATACACAAAGATTAACTCAAAATGGATTCAAGACCTAAATGTAAGACCAGAAACTATAAAACTCTTAGAGGAAAACATAGGCAGAACACTCGATGATATAAATCAAAGCAAGATCCTCTATGACCCACCTCCTAGAGTAACAGAAATAAAAACAAAAGTAAACAAATGGGACCTGATTAAACTTAAAAGATTTTGCACAGCAAAGGAAACTATAAGCAAGGTGAAAAGACAAACCTCAGAATGGGAGAAAATAATAGCTAATGAAACAACTGACAAAGGATTAATTTCCAAAATATACAGCAGCTCATACAACTCAATACCAGGAAAACAAACAACCCAATCAAAAAGTGGGGAAAAGACCTAAACAGACATTTTTCCAAAGACATACAGATGGCTAATAAATACATGAAAAGATGCTCAACATTGCTCAGTATTAGAGAAATGCAAAATCAAAACCACAATGAGATATCACCTCACACCAGTCAGAATGGCCATTATCAAAAAGTCTACAAACAAGTGCTGGAGAGGGTGTAGAGAAAAGGGAACACTCTTGCACTGTTGGTGGGAATGTAAATTGATAAAGCCACTATGGAAGATTGTATGGAGATTCCTTAAAAAACTAGGAATAAAACCACCATATGACCCAGCAATCCCACTCCTAGGCACATAACCTGAGGAAACCAAAATTGAAAGAGACACATGTATCCCATTGTTCATTGCAGTACTATTTACAATAGCTAGAACATGGAAGCAACCTAAATGCCCATCAACAGATGAATGGATAAAGAAGTTGTAGTACATATTCACAATGGAATATTACTCAGTCATAAAAAGGAATGCACTTGAGTCAGTACTGATGAGGTGGATGAATCTAAAACCTATTATATAGAGTGAAGTGAGTCAGAAAGAGAAAGATAAATGTTGTATTCTAACACACATATACGGAATCTAGAAAAACGGTTCTGAAGAATTTATTTACAGGGCAGCAATGGAGAAACAGACATGGAGAATAGACTTACAGACATGGGGACAGGGGAGGAGAAGCTGAGATATATGGAAAGAGTAACATGGAAACTTACATTACCATATGTAAAATAGATAGCCAATGGGAATTTGCTGTATGGCTCAGGAAACTCAAACAGAGGCTCTGTATCAACCTAGAGGGGTGGGATGGGGAGGGAGATGGGAGAGAGGTTCAAAATGGAGGGGATATATGTATCAGTTCAGTTCAGTTCAGTCGCTCAGTCGTGTCCGACTCTTTGTGACCCATGAACTGCAGCACGCCAGGCCTCCCTGTCTATCACCAACTCCTGGAGTTTATCCAAACGCATGTCCATTGAGTTGGTGATGCCATCCAACCATATCATCCTCTGTCATCCCCTTCTCCTCCTGCCCTCAATCTTTCCCGGCATCAGGGTCTTTTCAAATGAGTCACCTCTTCGCATGAGGTGGCCAAAGTATTGAAGTTTCAGCTTCAACATCAGTCCTTCCAATGAACACCCAGGACTGATCTCCTTTAGGAGGGACTGGTTGGATCTCCTTGCAGTCCAAGAGACTCTCAAGAGTCTTCTCCAACACCACAGTTCAAAAGCATCAATTCTTCAGTGCTCAGCTTTCTTTATAGTCCAACTCGCACATCCATACATGACTACTGGAAAAACCATAGCTTTGACTAGTCGGACCTTTGTCAGCAAAGTAATGTCTCTGCTTTTTAATATGCTGTCTAGGCTGGTTATCACTTTCCTTCCAAGAAGTAAGCGTCTTTTAATTTCATGGCTGCAATCACCAACTGCAGTGATTTTAGAGGCCAAAAAAATAGTCAGCCACTGCTTCCACTGTTTCCCCATCTATTTGCCATGAAGTGGTGAGACCAGATGCCATGATCTTAGTTTTCTGAATGTTGAGCTTTAAGCCAACTTTTTCACTCTCCTCTTTCACTTTCATCAAGAGGCTTTTTAGTTCTTCTTCACTTTCTGCCATAAGGGTGGTGTCATCTGCATATCTGAGGTTATTGATATGTATATACCTATGGCAGATTCATGTTGAGGTTTGACAGAAAACAACAAAATTCTGTAAAGCAATTATACTTCAGTGAAAAATAAATAAATTAAAAGATAAAAAAAGAAATAGACCAAGTAACCAGAAGATACAAAACTCAAGAAACAAGGAATTCAATTTAGGGGGAAAGAAAAAGGAAAGAAAAGAAAGAAAATTCCCAGCAGTGATAGTCTAGAATGTCAGTTAGGATGTCTGGCCTAGAGAGCAATGAATCCAGATTTGTATAGGAGGGTAGTGGGCTCCAGGAAGAGAGAAAAAGGAAGAGGGGACAAGGCATGAGTTTCACTAAAAGCTGTTTCATAGTTCTGTGAGAAAGTTCGGGTCTAACATAGTCATAGTGACCTAGGTAACAGACCAAATGACATAACAAAAACTTGGGAAAAGGCAAGAAGAAATGTAATCATAATATAACACAAATTTAAACTGTAAGTAAGAATGTATCAGAAAAGCATGAAGTAACCATAGTGGGAGAATAGGAGGAAAAATAGGTACATGCATTGAAATTAGGGTTGAGGAAGCAGTGTAAAAGACATAATGTTAAACTTTTATAGAAGGGAGCTAACAGATACTGTCAAAAATTTAAAACAAAAATACACAGAACTAGCAATAAAGTACGGAATAAGAAATTGAGAGGTAAATACCAGATCAAACAGCCAAAAGAAATTGGAAGTATCTGCTTGAAGAAAATGAGACAGGGTTTGCTTACATTTATTTGTTTGCTTTTAGACTTATAGTACTGTTTGGTTTTTAAATTTAAGGGTAAGTATTACTTTGAGAATAATAATTAAATTTCTAAAGAGTAAATAAAATAAACTATAAGGATTTTGGGTAATTTCATATATATGCAGTACTCTAATCAATAATAAATTGGAACACATGAAAATCAAGCTATATTTCCTTTAATGAAATTAAACATTACCATTTAATATATTCCTTGCAATCTTTATGCACTACTAATGTACTTTGTGATTTTCATAACATGCAAAGATAAATTTTAGCCCAAATCAAGTAAAAGTAAACATTCTGAGTTGAGTGGATGTCAATTTATTTTGGTTACTAAGGTATTCTGTTAGGTTCCTGTTGTGATTTTTATTACTACATAATGAATCATCTTAACACACAGTGACTTAAAGCAATGGTGATTATTTTATGATTCTCTCTCTGAGTTCTGGGGTTCCTGCTCAGTGTCTCTCCTGCAGTCACATGCAGATGACTAGGGTGGCTGAAGCTGGAATAATTTCAAAGGCTTCCTCACAAAACATATGTGGCAGTTGATACTGGCCATTGCCTGGGACCTCAAATGAGGCTGTCAGCTGAAATACCTATTCACAGCCATTCCATGTGTTCTGGCTTCCCCACAGCATAAATGTAGGGTATTAAGAGTTAGCATCTTGAGTGGACAGGCAGAACCTTTATCACCTTTTATTACCCAGCCTCAGAAATCACATAGCATTATTCTCCCATAGTCACAATTCCCCTAAAATCCAAAAGAAGGGAAAATAGATTGCCACTTCTTAAAGGCAGGAGTGTCAATGTCATAACGTAAGAAGAACATATGGGACAAGGGACTTTTTGGAGCTATTCTGGAATATACAATCCAGCCAAGGTCTCTTTGATCCAGCACAGACAAATCTACATTCATATCATGTTAAATAACCAGCAGCTATCTTTAAAAGGAGACATGCTTAGACCAGCAGATTTCAAACTGGGATATGTGTGCTTTGGGGAAAATAATTTTAAGGAAATAATTTCTAGATCCTATGCTTCACATGTACTCCTTCCAAAATATTATTGCCTGAGAATATTCATGCTAGTTGTTTCAAAAAAGAGAGGCTGACGCTATCATTCATTTTACCATCTTACAATGGTACTTTGATCCTGAGTGCAAAAATCTCCAGATTTCCAAACAATAGGACAATTCAAAATATTAGTGTTAGTGTTCAAAAATTAAATGACTAATAACTGAATCATAAAATCTGAAACTGGTTTTAATTCTTTGCCTTTAAAAAAACTGAAGGGAGACCTAATTAAAATGACAGCTGGTAGATCATTAAAGATAATTTTTGATGATAGATAACTATATGATTTTGGCAAATAACTTGGAAGGAGTTCAAACGTTTGAGTGACATTGCTAAAACAGAACTCTATTCTCATCTACTTATTCATGGATATACGATTTCTCAGATCTTATATCCTTAAAAAACAAAAATAGAGGAGATAGATACTGAGCTTTGTCTCATCCTAACATGTAATTTGACTCTACTCACATATGTTTATTTATTGAACAAAAAATAACCTTTCCATCTGAATAATGGACACACTTCCAATAAATTTCATTTTTGTGTTTATTATCTAAAGGTACAATTATTTATGCTGTTTAGGTTAGTTTTTTATTAAAAAGTGTGATGAAAATCCAATTCAGAAGAAATTTTAACATGGTTACATGGTTACAAGTTTTTTAATTACTTTTCAAGAAAAAATGATCACTAAAACACTTTCACATGGAAAGAATTTATTAAAATAGGATTGTGGTATGGAAATAGAATTTAAGAAAAAAAAATGAAGAATTTCTAACTGTTAAAATTAGTTTTTTCAAGTATCTTTATGTGGATTGTGGTGGGAATCAAAATCAAAATGGATACATTTCAAAGAATGATGAAATTTTTACGTCAATGTTCACACTTTTTTGTAAGCTATATATTTTACAACTATTTATACTTATGATGAGAAATTTTAGAGGTCAGGAGAAGTTTCTGAGAAGGGATATAAGTTTTCAAAATTTACTTAAGACTGCGAATTTAGAATCATCCAAAATAATATGAAATCTGGTCCTAATTTAACAGCAAGTATTTTACATAAGAGTTATTTTTGTTTTTAGCTAAAAGAAGGAGCTTCTGAACATTTTCATATCCTGTTTAACTACATTTGTTTTTAATTGTACATTGTGTACGTAACTGTGAGGTACTTCAGTAGGACAGTAAAAGAAGAAAATCTTGTTTCATAAAAACTGGCAAAAAGTGGATAAGATTTAATTTTATTTTTATGTCTAAGACTAATTATTTAGAGTTGAGATTTCTGGTTTTACTTAGAATTTTTGTATATACATGAAGGAACATATCTAGAATTAAAAATCTACAGTTACATTTTCAAGGAATATGAATCAGGTAGAAATACAGAAACAAATGCTTGTCCATTTCTTTTGAAGATATTTGATGATACATACTGCATATAGGATTTAGAAATCCAGATATTCTCCTGGCTCCCTTTACAGTGCCTCAGTGCCCACAAATAGCAAGTTTCATGTCACCTTAATGATATTATATACCCTAATGCTCATCATGATACCTGATACAGTACATATGCTCAGTGTCTGTTTGTTGAATTACTGAATGAATTAAAAAAAACTGGGATTCATACACTTAGTGGGTTGGTCAGGAAGCCTTTTCCACTTTCAGAAATTTTCTATTAAAATGAAAATAAATGTTAAATGACATGTCAGACACTGAAAGAGAAATATCCTATGATATCACTTATATGTGGAATCTAAAAAAAAATACAAGTGAGCATATTTTAAAAACAGAAACAGACTTACAGATTTAGAAACAAACTTATGATTACACAAGGGGGAAGGAGGAGGAACAGTTAGGGAGTATGGGATTGACGTGCACACACTGCTATATTTAAAATGGACAAGCAACAAAGAGAGCAACCGTGAGAGACTTTATTTTGGGGGGCTCCAAAATCACTGCAGATGTTGACTGCAACCATGAAATTAAAAGACCCCTGTTTCTTGGAAGAAAAGCTATACCAACCTAGATAGCATATTAAAAAGCAGAGACATTACTTTGCTATGTCAGAGCTATGGTTTTTCCAGTAATCATGTATGGATGTGAGAGTTGGACTATAAAGAAAGCTGAGCACCGAAGAATTGATGCTTTTGAACTGTGGTGTTGGAGAAGACTCTTGAGAGTCCCTTGGACTGCAAAGAGATCAAATCAGTCCATGCTAAAGGATATCGGTCCTGAATATTCACTAGAAGGACTGATGCTGAAGCTGAAACTCTAATACTTTGGCCCCCTGATGTGAAGAAGTGACTCATTGGAAAAGACCCTGATGCTGGGAAAGATTGAAGGCAGGAGAAGGGGACGACAAAAGATGAGATGGTTGGATGACATCACCGACTCAATGGACATGAGTTTGACCTAGCTCCGGGAGTTGGTGATGGACAGGGAAGTCTGGCATGCTGCAATCCATGGGGTGGCAAAGAGTTGGACAGGACTTGGACGGGACTGAGTGACTGAACTGACTGAAGCAACAAAGACCTATAGCACAGGCAACTCTGATATTAAGTAACAACTTAAATGGGAAAAGAATTTTAAAAAGAATAGATACATATCTATGTATAATTGAATTGCTTTGCTGTATACCTAAAACTAATACAACATTGTTACTCTACTATACTCTAATATAAAATAAAATGTAAAAAAAAAATGGAATGAAAAATTTGAGTTATACCATCTAAACAGTGTTTCCCAAAAGTCAGCCCATAGTCTGACCACATCAATGTCACCTGGAGTGTGTTACAAATTTAACTTCCTGTACTCTCACCGCATATTACTAAATTACATACTTGAGGGGATGGGGCCTTGGAATCTTCATTTTTAATGGTCTCCCCAGGTGATTGACAGGAAGTTGGCGAATCAGTTTTGGAAATGAAAAAAAAAAAGAAAAAAAACAGAGCAGGTTCATTTAGAAAATGAGAAAGCCAGAAATTCAGATAGTCTCGGGACAAAAATAGTCTGGTCAGGGTACCACTTCTGGAAATGAAACAGTGCCAGACATTTGTCACTTTGATCAAGATTCAAATAAAAGGAAGAGAATGACTATGAGTCTGCTATGGGTCCTGTTGGTATCCCATTTAGGCTGGGGTCAGGGCCATGATTAGCAGTTCTGCTAGAATGCATCTGAAGAGACTCTCACAAACATAAATCAAATTGCTGCTAAAAATCAGGAAGTTTGTCTAGGCAGCAAAAAAAAAAAATGTTATAGGCTATACACAATGGAATGGGGCGCCTTATAAAATAACATGTACCCTGTCAACAGAGAATCAAAGAGTAGAGTGTCACTCAACCTTCACACTACAAAAAGGATATCTGTATTAAGAGCAGTGAAATAACCTTGATATTGTTTCCTCTCATTCTGAGTCTGTGACTCTGTATTACTAATTGAATCTCAAAATTCTCCAGTTATGTTTTTTGTTTGTTATTGGGGTATTGTTTCACAATATTGTGCTAGTTTCTGAGGTACAGTGAAGTTCAGTTTTTGAAAATTAGACAGTTTAGAATCCTCTGGAAAATCTAAACAATTGACTACATTTGTAACATTTTTGCTGTTACATATTTTAAATTGTGGCTAAAACAGAATACTTAGTAAAGTCTATTGTAGGGAGAAACAATCTATAATAATCTGCTCCGCTCTTGGTTCTTTTAGCCAGCTTGACCCTTTTCACTCATCATGTATCCACCGTTCCATAAAGAAAAGCCTCAGTCATTTTATCCCCTAGCAAGGCCAAATGAGGAAATTGTCAAGGAACCACCTGTTCATTCTGAGAGAGTTAACTTAGGCAGGTTGATAAGGAGTCCAAGCCTAAGGCACCTTTAAGGAGGAGGTGAACATTCTCTCTTTTTCACATTCTTTTGCCTTAGACTCATAGGCCTCGTAGGCAACAGTATCTCTTGTTCAAGGACATGCTTCCTTTGAGCTCAGAATGTATGTTATGATAGAAGGTCTGAGTAAAACTTCCACAGCCTTGAGCCCTGGGTTAACCTGTTCCTTCTGGCTAATCTTGTGCTGATGTCATCCCAGGATGTATGTTATGGGAAAGGGTCTGGGAAAAACCTTCACAGCCTTGAGTATTTTTTTCTATTCTCAACAGCTAGCAGAAAAGTATATAATGCCCTACTTAAAACTAGCAAGGTGGGTAATCATTCTATCCCTCTCTGATGTCTATGTCAGAAGTTTTTTCTGTCACTATCGCTTTAATAAAATTTCTACTACACAAAGCTCTGAGTGACTGAGACTATCTTTGGTCCCAGAGTTAAATCTTCTCCTTCGGAGACCACAAATCTGGTGGAATACCATTAAGTTTTCCTCCATCAATCCTAAAATGGCTTTTGTTTTTATCCTATATGATTTTTTTGGCTAAAAAATTTTTGGCTCTGCAAATCAAAAGTCCTTTCTTTCCTCTGACTTCTACAGAGTTAAAGTTCATATTTGCCAATCCCTTTGGCTCAGAGCATTCTCATAGTCCTGAGTAAGAACTGACCACTCTTTGTCATCCTGGAACCTGGTTAATAAGTCCCTTTCTTGAACTTTGTTCATGTTGTCTGGGTCATTCTCTAAACCCCATAGAAGCTAGGAAGTTTAACTATGTTCGTAAATCTGCTTGGATATGGAGATGCTCACCGATTAGCATCCAAATAATTAAATAACTGTATACCCCCACCATTTTTCAGGAATTTAAATGTATATGTGTTGAGCTTTTCTAACTCATGTCATTATTCTTTCAGTGATAGAATGGACATGATACACTGCTCTGTGAAGAATACCTCATTACCTTTCACAGTTCTCTGAGTTTCATAGTGTTGACTAAAAATATCTTTTCACTAGAAGAGACTAGAAGAACAGCACTCAAGAGAGTTGTGTTTTCCGTCACATTGATTTTAGTCAGTAGACTCCACTGCATGGTTGAGTTGCATGCTGCTAATAAATCAACAAACATTACATCTGTTTTCACCTGCATTTCAGTCTTTTATCTGTGTGCTCAGTGATATTTCATGTTAAATTTTAGAAGCGTTGCCTTTCCTTTCTTTGCTTTGCTTTGGATTATTTAATACATTTACCAATGATCAATCTCTTCAAAATCTATACATACTGATGATCTATGTAACATATCTAGGAAAATAATTTTATTTCTTTCAGGAAAAACATTACATTTGCATTGACTCAGTTCTTAGACTATGGAAAACAACTTTTTGACAATATGATCAGGCTGAAGTTCATAGCTTTCATTAGTGCCACAAAGAAGTCAAATGTAAAACATGCCTATTATAAACGTTCACTGGCTGGTCACTGAATTCTGTTCACCCAGGCTGGTGATGTTGGTTAAACCAAACAAACAAAATAAGTAAATAAAAGTAAATCTTATACCATAACATTAACTCCTGAATATAGGTTGGCTCCAAGTATTAAATTAACCTGATAATTATGAGAATTGCTGATGGTGTTTAATGCTAAAGTACATGTTATAGGTAGTCCTCACTTGGCAAGAATATAGTTCCTGATTAACAGTTGAGGAATAAGAGGAAATTTTATAGCTAGATGCAAAAAGTGATAAGGGCAGAGGCAATGCATAAAGGATATCATATTAGTCAGGGTTTTACAGAAAAACCAAACCAATAGTCTACTGAAAAAAAAATAGTCAACTGAAAAACAGTACGCAGTGTGAGAGTTGTAAGTTGAATTTTATTTGGGGCAAGATGAGGAATAAAGTCTGGGAGAGAGTGTTTCAGATAGCTCTGCAGAACTACTCCAAAGAAGTAGGGGGGAAAGGTCAGTATGTACATGATTTTGGTGAAGGGGAATATATGCAATCAAGCACACATTTGGCATGTTGCTAGTCTTGGGAAGGTTGCTACTAGTCACCAGGAACAGATATCTCTGTTAATGATTTTAGTGCTTTTCTAGATGTGAAGAGATACAAGAATTTGGGCTCATAAAATCTTCTGCTGAAAATATATAACTATCTGTCAATTTTTCCCAGAGAACAGAGTGCCTCATTCCTTATTTCCACCCTGAACTCCTTTCAGGCTGTGTTGAAAGTCAGCAGCTGCAGCAGCTAGTGATTTAATTCTTGTAGAGGAAGATGGCAGGTGCCAATTTTTAGTTGGCACAATAAAACAGCGAGATAAGGAATAGGCTCACATGATTAGAGAGGTTGAAAAGTCATACCATTTGCAGTTCACACACTGGGGACCCAGGAAATCTATTTGTATAAATTTCAACCTGAGTCTAAAGGCCTACGAACCAGGAGTGATGATGATCTAAGTTTCAGAGGGCAGGAGAAGATTGATGGCTCAGCTTTAACAGTTAGGCAGAGAGACAGAATTTGCCATTGCTCCATTTTGTTCTACTCAGACCCTCAATGGGTTGCATGATGCCCACTCACATTAAGGGAGGGCACTTTGTTTTATTCAGTCCATCAGTTTAAATGCTAATCTCTTCCAAAAACACTCTCACAGACACAGCCAAAAATAATGTTTAACCAGATATCTGGCCATCTTGTGGCTCAGTCAAATTGACATATAAAATTAACCATCACATGCACCAAATCTAGCTTTAGAAGATCTGATTTGAAGTCCTGACTATATCACTACTTGTGTCCGTAAGCTTTCATTGCTTCATCTGAAAAATGAAAGTAATAACTCATCACTCACAGGGTGATGGAGAAAGTAAGTGGATAGAAATACATGCAAACATGTCTTGTAAATTTTAAAACAGTCTAGAAATATGAAGTACTGTTACTTCTGTTTCTTATTAGTGCTACCCAGGAAGCTATCAAGGCCAGGAAAGTATAAATTTGAGACAAAGGTTAAATTTGTCTTAAATTTATATTTTGTCAAGAATTCCCTGGCAGTTCAGTGGTTAGGACTCCTTGCTTTCACTGTTGAGTACCTGGGTTCAGTCCCTGGTCACAGAACTAAGATCCTATAAACCAAATGGTGTGGCCAAAAAAAAAAAAGGCAAAACCTTTGTCAAAGTGATTTCACTGCAGGAAACAACATAAACAAGCTTAATGAGCTATCTATTCTTTTGGATATATTTCTAGATAAAATATTACCAAAAAAATGTTAAATGAAAGCCTCTACTAAAGAGGTTGTGCAAAACGAAATCCATTGAATAAGGATTCATACAGATAGGCAAACCCAGCAATGCCTGAACTGTTATCCAAGCAAACTGTCTTAAAAATTAAAATAAGCAACTGGAGTTACTACCTCAATACCAGGACAAGTGAATGTAGCGGGAGTGCTGATCCTGGAGCACCTGTATGTTCTTTGCTATATCCCTGTGAATAGTCAGTTAAACAAATAATTTATTGCAAAAATGGAATAAGCCGTTGCTTACATCAGTGATAGAAAAGACATCCACAGAAAAAGAAAGAATAGTGATGGAAATGAGCACACAGAATAGTTCCTCCTTTAAAAGCTGCGTGGACTTAGGCTTCCCAAAAGTCCCAGACCTGTCATTCTCCTAGCTACTATCATTCCTTACACCAAAGCTGTCTGGTTTCTGAATAACAGAAAATCTTCCATTGCTTTCTCTGGATACTGAGTGCCCTGAGAGAGACACAACTTAACTATTCTACCCAAGTCTTGATTCTTTCTTCCCTGACAGAGCCAACTTCTACCGGGAATGCTCTTCCACAGCAATGATGAGAAAAGAGAGTTGGAAAAAAGATTATCACAAATTTGAACTAAGGGTAAAATAGTGAAAATAAATAACCAAATCTAGGCTAAAAACAACTTCCCTGGATGAGAATTTTTTCTCCTAAGTCTTCTTAAGTTGGTTAAGACTCTACCAATTTATCAGTCACTTAGGCTCAAGAATATGATCATCTTTGATCATCTTTGCTTCCTTTATCCCCAAAAGTTATTAACTGCCAAACCTTATTATTTATAAGCACCTGTTGTCTCTTTCTTTTTAGCCCCTCTTTTAACATTCTAGTTTGTTTCCAAATTATTTTTATGAAATCATTACAATAGCATCCCAACTGGGCTAGGCCCCCTTCTCAAAGCTTTCTCATACTCTAATCTGTGCAGCGCTACCCAATGTATCTCCCCTGTTCACATCAGTTTCCAAACCAAAATCCTTCAGTAGCTCAACAATGCATACAAAATCAAGTCCAAAACTTCCTAGGTTAAAAATTAAAAGTGTGAAAATTCCAAGTGTTAGAGAGGTTGTGATGCAATAGGAACACTCAGATACTGCTGATGGAAGTATATAGGTAGGCTATTTTAGAAAGCTGATTCCTTAGAATCTACTAAAATAATATACACATGCTGTAACCCCAAAATTCTACACAAACAACAGTCATTATGATAAAGAAATTGTGGTGTGAATATCCATATGCTGGAATACTTATTAAAAAACACAAACTACAAATACATTCAACTGTGTGTATAATCTCATCAACAATACTGAATGAAAGAACTTAGACACAAATAATAGATACTATCAAATGACATTTCTACAGAATTCAAAAACGTGCAGTATTAGCCTATAGTGTTAGAAGTCAGTATTGTTTCCTTTAGGGAGAAAGAAAGGCGCAGCATTTGAGAAGGGGGATAAACGGGTCTTTCCGTGTGTTGATAATGTTCTATTTTTGAGATCTGGTTTCTCTGGTGTGTTAACTTTGTAATAATCCACTAAGATGTATATTTATGTTTTATGCATTCCTCTGTACTTTTTTTAAAAAATATACATTCCTAGTTTTGCTCTCAAGGTTGGCCACAATCTTCTCCCCATCTGTTTCTCTAATCTCACTGTGTCTCAAACTGCCTCACTAAATGGTATGCTTCAAATATATCTTAGTCATTTCAGGCCACTATATAAATTATCATAGACTGGATGGCTTAAGTAACATTTATTTCTCACAGTATGGAGGCTGGAAAGTACCTGCAGTTTTGGTGTCTGGTGAGGGCTCGCTTCCCGGTTTGCAGATGGCCATCTTTTTACTGTGTCTTCACGTGGTGGAAAGCAAAGGAAGGAGGAAACCACTTTCATGTCTCTTTTTTAAAAGAACACTAATCCCTTAAAAAGACTTCACCCAAGGAGGGGACATATGTACACCTATGGCTGATTCATGTTGATGTTTGACAGAAAACAACAAAATTCTGTAAAGCAATTATCCTTCAAGAAAATAAATAAATAAATATATATTTTTTTTTTTAAAAAAAGACTTCACCCACATGATATAACTACCTCCCAAAGGTCCCATCTTTTGATGCACTCTCATTAGGGATTAGGGTTTCAACATACAATTTTGAGATAAGGCCAGTAAAAAAAATTCTAGTCCATAACAAACTATACAAATGTATTCACTCATCCTAGAAGAGGTTCTATCATTCTTTTAACCTGGTTATTTTGCCCATGTTGTTTCTCACCAGGAATCATCTCCTATATCTCTTCATATCAAAATCCTATACGCACTGGCATAAAAACAGATGTGCGTGCATGCTCAGTCATGTCCAATTCTTTGTGACCCCTTGGACCGTAGCCTTCCAGGATCCTCTGTCCATGGAATTTTCCAGGCAAGGATACTGGAGTAGGTTGCTGTTTCCTACTCCAGGTTAAAAACAGACACACAGACCAAATGGAAAATAATAGAAACCCAGAAATAAACCCACACGTACGGTCAATTTATAATGAAGGAGCCAAGAATATACAATGGGAAAAGGACAGTCTCTTCAATAAATGTTGTTGGGAAAACTGCATAGCCATATGCAAAAGAGTGAGACTATACCACTATTTTACACCATACATAAAAATCAATTCAAAATGTATTAACAACTTGAGACCATAAAATTTTACTTACTTGCTTTAAAACTTTAGCTTCTTTCAGTAGGACTTCAAACCATAAAACACCTAGAACATAGGGGATATGATTTTTGCACTGTCTTGGCAAAGATTTTTTTTTTAATTTAGTATCAAAAGCAAAGGCAACAAAAGCAAATATAAGTGGGACTACATACAGCTAAAGCTGTCCTTCTGCACAGCAAAGGAAACCATAAACAAAATTGAAAGACAACAGATGAAGTGGGAAAAAATAAATGCAAATCATTATGTTTGATAAGAGGTTAACATTCAAAATATATGAAGAATAAATATACCTCAACAGCAATAAAACCAAACAATCTGATTAGAAGAACTGAGCAGACATTTTTCCAAAGATGATATACAACTGACCAACAGGTATATGAAAAGGTGCTCAACATTACTAATCATTAGGGAAACACAAATCAAAGCCACAGTGAGGCATCACCTTATACCTGTTAGAATGGCTACTTTCAAAACAACAAGGGATGACAAATCACAGATGTGGAGCAAAGGAAATGCTTGTATACTGTTGGTGAAAATGTAAACTGGTGAAGCCCCTATGGAAAAAACTATAGAGATACCTTGAAAATCAAAAATAGAACTATCTTATAAACCAGCAATTCCACTTATGGTTATATGTCTGAAGGAAAAGAAATCACTATCTTAAAAATATATCTGCACCACCATGTTCATTGCAACATTATTTACAGTAGCCAAGAGCTAGTAACCACCTAAGTATTCATCAACAGATGAATGGATAAAGAAATCACAAAACAATGGAATATTATTCAGCCATGAAAAGAAGGAAATTCTTCCATTTGCAACACGGATGGACATTCAGAGCATTATGCTAAGTGAAATAAGTCAGACAGAGAAAGACTGTATGATCTCACTTATATGTGGAATCTAATACATGGGGGTTTTGCTCAGACTCCAAGCAATTCTCAGACATGAGCTAGGTGTTTTATGAGTGAGTGAGTGAAGCCGCTCAGTCGTGTCCGACTCTTTGCGACCCCATGGACTGTAGCCTACCATGCTCCTCTGTCCATGGAGTTCTCCAGGCAAGAGTACTGGAGTGGATTGCCATTTCCTTCTCCAGAGGATCTTCCCGACCCAGGGATCGAACCTGGGTCCTCCCGCATTGCAGGCAGATGTTTTACCATCTGAGTCACCAGGGAAGTCCTAATTTAACTTAATTCTGACACCTTCTACCCAAATATAATTTTAGATTCCACAAATTAAGGGATCAATCCCAGAAGACTGTCCTCCACTCCAGGTGCCAATCACAAACCCAGGTTTGTACCTGTGCTTCTGATTAACTGGCTATAAAGCAGAGGTTTCCACAGTCCCCTCTTTGGGTTCCATTAATTTGCTAAAACAGATCACAGAACTCAGGGAACTAGTTTACCTGCTAGATTGCAGGTTATTACAAAAGATATTAAAGGGTACAAATTATAGCCTCATGAAGGGACACATAGGGTGAAGCCCTTAAAATTTCTATTGGGGTTTGAAGCCTGAAATGATGGTATGTAGAAGCATTTTGGTTCACTAACCTGGAAGTTCTCCAAACTTCCTCCTTTGGGGTTTAAACGAGGCTTCATTATATAGGCATGATTGATTGAGTCATTGGCCACTGGTGATTGATTCAATCTCCAGCCCTTCCTCAGAAATCAGGGGATGGGATTGAAAGTTCCAATCCTTCATTTAGGTTGGTACCCCTAGTAACTATCCCCACCCACATTTTTAGGGGACTTCCAAAATTCACCTCATTAACATAAACTCAGCTATGGCTGAAAAAGACATATTATGGATAATAAGACACCCATTTCACCTTTATGGCTCGTAAGTGTTTTCAGGAACTGAGGACAAGAAACTAGATATTATAACAAGAGATGTTCCCATTGTTCTTATCACTCAAGAAATTCCAAGGGTTTTGAGAACTGTTAGCCAGGATCATAGACAAAAGCCAAATATGTATGAGAAATATATCTGAATGACTAGTTTTATATTTCCTACAAATCATCTCCAACTCCAAAAGAGGACCTAAAATGATCTAGATATTCTATCCACTTGACCACACTGCTTGGTACAGAGAAAGACAAGAATTAATAGAGCTGATAGAATAATAACAATTATTAACACAACAAATATTACCCCATTTAACCCTCAAAACACCCCCACCGGGACATCTGCTCTCAAAAAGAAGCAGCATCTTTGAGAGAAAAGAGAAGCTTTGATTGGATTTAGTATGTAAAAATCTGATAACTGGAACTGCCCTATCCATTAGGCTCACAAAGTCAACCTGAGAACTGAAGCAACCCAGAGGGGGCTCTTGGTAATGTAATATGAACTCTGAATCAAGTTACACATGAAGCCAGACTTACTTGTGAACTTTTCAGTTGCATGAAAACTCACCTGTGGACTTTTCCCTATTTTGACTTAAGCCAGTTTGAGTTATTGTCACTCAACAAAATTTATAACTGATACAGAAATTGATACCAAAAGTAGGGTGTTGTAAGAGACAAACACTAGAATGTGGAAGAGACTGAATCCACGTTAAGTATGTAGTAGGAAACAGAATCCTTAGTGGACTATATAAATAGGATGGGAGATGTGCATGCAATGCAAGTCTAGCTATTGACATCTTAGGAAATATTAGCTGGGGCTTCTGGGAAAAAGAAGCATTGATGTTTCAAATATATTTGATGATATTGAAATACATAAGCCACAAAAGAAGATCCTAGATGAGACATAGACAATCTAAAAGAAACACAGCCAAAAAGACTGATCCTGATAATAGTTTTTGAATCCTGAGTCAGTGTATCAGTCTGGTTCCCATTAGGAGATAGACACCATATAAAGAGATAAACATGGGATGTTAAATATTAAAAAACTATTAAACTATATTAAGAGAGTAACTGTAAGATATACACAAATTTTATAGGGTACCCTAGGACTGAGGAAGAATATCTAAGGAAGGATAAAATTTGGGAGGGGGCCTCCTTCCCAAGGTTGGGGTTCAGACCTTCTTGAAGAAAGCATAGTTTGGCACACTGGATAACCCAGAAACAAACAGCTTCCTAGACTAAAGCTGTTCTGCAGTCGCTGAGCAACTAGGAAGCAACTCTGGGGTGTGCAGGTAAGGAGCAGGTAATCTGCGATGGTAAGGGACAGAAACCTTCTGGGTCACAGTCAAAGCTAGCAAAGCCTACAGTGGGAGCTGTGGCTGGCTTGGTGGAAACCCTCCGGGGCACAGGCAGGTTGCACAAGAAGGAGCAAAAGAAAATTGGGCACTGATTCAGAAAGGAAGTCTTCAGAGTGCTAATTTCTATGTCAAGTGCATAGCAGTTAGGTTACTGTCAGGCCAAGGCCAAAGGACCATCTTCTAGGCTCATGACTGAGGCAGAGATTCACACTATTTCTTGATACTCACCCTGCTGGCCCTCTAGACATCAACCAGACAAGGTAGGAGAGCGCCTTCCTCCTGCTAAGTCCCTCCAGTGCCCTCTACTGAGAATGCTTAACACAGGTCTACTTTAAAGGAGAAAAACACTAAATGAAATTGAAAGGTGAATTTGAAGCTGAAAGTAAAAGTCGCTCAGTCATGTCCAACTCTTTGCGACCTCATGGACTGTCCGTGGAATTCTCCAGGCCAGAATACTGGATTGGGTTGCCTTTTCCTTCTCCAGCGTATCTTCCCAACCCAGGGATCAAATCCAGGTCTCCCACATTGCAGGCAGATTCTTTACCAACTGAGCTATCAGGGAAGCCCTAATAGCTGAGAGGCAATAACTGGATAAGTGGCACATGGGTCATGAGAGCCAATAAATTCCATTTTTGTTTTAGGCACTTTCTATTGTATTTTCTGAATATTGCAGTAGAAAGACTGCTGACTGATATAAGATCCAGTCCCCATAGCACCCATAGTACAGCTAAGTAGAGTTTTTCATTGAGGATTGCATGTTTTCCTGACAGCCTTTCTGCCATCATTTCCTGTCTAAAATCTTTCTGTCCAGGGGTCATTTTTTTTTTAGTGAGAATCCTACCTTTGTCATTGACATACTGTTAGCCTATCAATAACATATTTTTATTTTAATAAGAACATTCAAGAAAAGAGCATTTACAAGAGAAGGATAATGGAGTTTTTAGGTACCTTGATACTCTAATAAAAAGATACTTTAGGGACTGGTACTTTGGGTTCTTCTCAGATAATTACACTATCACCGATAATACAGTCAGAATTTTCCAGTATTTCAAATCTGTCTAGTCCTTCTAGAATTCTTTAGTGGCAACAAAACATGACCAACAAGGAATGATTTATTTTCAGTATGAAAAAAAAAGAAATCTAAGTAAGTAACCATATGGTCATAGATTATTTAGGTAAAACGACAACTGCTTTTGGTGCTTTTATTTAAAAAAAAGCGTAAACAGACCTGCCCGGGAGAAGAATTAAGAAAGCAAAAATATTACTTAATACTCTCAGTGATTAAAATAATCATTTTATGGAGTAGACTCCAGGGAATTTATAAAAGTCCTTAATTAAACAATACTTCCCCTTTGAAAAGTTGGATTTTAAAATTTAGGCATTGAATTCCCTGGTGGTACAGTGGATAAGAATCTGCCTGCCCATGTAGGATATACCAGTTCGATCCCTGGTCCAGGAAGATTCCACATGCCACAGAGCAACTAAACCTGTGTACCACAACTGCTGAGCTGTCACACCTTGAGCCTGAGCTCTGCAACAAGACAAACCACTCCCATGAAAAGCCTGCACACTGCAACCAAGAGTACCCCCACTTGCTGCAACTAGAGAAAGCCAGCGTACAGTAATGAAGACCTAGAACAGCTAAAAAATAAAATAAATTAATTTTAAAAATAAAATTTAGGCACACACACACATATATTGCAAGCAACAGTGATTTTCCCTAAACTCCTCAGTAGTCCTGTATATATAGTGGTAAAGCTGGTCATTTTTATTTGGTGATAAGTGTTTCTTAGTCCTAGGGCATTATAATCACGTGCATGCATGCATGCATGCTAAGTCGCTTCAGTTGTGTCCAACTCTTTGTGATGCTATGTACTGTAGCCTTCCAGACTCCTCTGTCCATGGGATTCTCCAGGCAAGAATACTGGAGTGGGTTACCATGCCCTCCTCCAGGGGATCTTCCTGATCCAGGAATCGAACCTGTGTTTTCTGTGCCTCCTGCATCGCAGGCAGATTCTTTTACCCCTGAGCCACCGGGGAAGCCCACTTAAAATCACAAAGTTTATTATTAAAAAGTTTCAGCTCACCTCAAATACTTTCTGTGCTATTTGGGAAAATTATCTAGGGGAAAATTCACATAAGAAGAGTTAACCCACTTTAACAGAAAGCACAACGAATTGTTGATGAAGTGCTTTATAAGTGCATGTGTTTGGCCCAGAGGAAGCATCGGACTGACTCTGGGAGTGGGAGGCAGAGAGAAAGGATGCAGTATCTCCTCCTCTGCCTGCTTGTGTTGGATAAATGGGTCATTTTATTGTCAGGTTGGCTGAGACTGGATGTCAACATTACACAGGAAGGTCCCAAAGGTATGCAGTACGGGGGATGCTATTCCAGCTTCCTTCACTTGATGCTATTAAATGAGCTCACAGTCTGTGAGATAAAAGTTAGATAAACTGAAGGCCAATAAGTGCATAGTTTTATAGCAGTAGTTTATGTTCAAACTCTTAATTCTTTACGAGTTTATATATGCTAAGTCGCTTCAGTCGTGTCCGACTCTGTGCGACCCCACAGACGGCAGCCCACCAGGCTCCACCGTCCCTGGGATTCTCCAGGCAAGAATACTGGAGTGGGTTGCCATTTCCTTCTCCAATGCATGAAAGTGAAAAGTGAAGGTGAAGTCGCTCAGTCATGTCTGACTCTTAGCAACCCCATGGACTGCAGCCTACCAGGCTCCTCCTTCCATGGGATTTTCCAAGCAAGAGTACATCTTATCTAAAACAACACTCTAACAGATGAAATTTACCAGAGAAAATAAACAAAATTTACTTGTGAGTTGCTGGACTGATTAGTAGAGTTTTTTTCCCTTTCAATAAGAACAGCAACAAGTCACTTAGAATGTGTGAAAAGTCTAAGCCCTCTTAATAAACAGTAATTTAATTTGAAATATCAGAAATACATTCTATGTTCATTTAGAAAATTTTGACTGGGGTTACATATAAGGAACATTCATCTACTCACTCCACAAAAATTTATTATCTATATTATATGCCAGAAAACCATGGTTCCTGCCTCTGCAAAAATCTGTTTAGCATAGGAGAAATTTTTGTTGCTTAAACATCTGTGATTATCATGTGTTAAATAGGTACCACACTCTAAGAAGAACATGATTAAATAATAATCATTCTTATTTAGTAATATAATTTCAAAAAAGTTCATATATGTAATCAATGATAGTATCCAGTATGTTTACCGACTGGTACAGAGAGGTCCCAACAAACCAAAATGTAGGTAGAACAGGAATGATTTTGGAAGAAATCTGTGGGATACACAATCTCAGCCATTATGTCCACTTTGTGGTCTGCAAGTTTCCAGAGAACCAGGGGCAAGATCTTAAAATGCAATGCTTCCTCCCACCATAATGAAGATGAGGATGAGGGCTAAAAAGAAATCATAATATTGGCAAATATAAATTGATCATTAATTCATATTTACTACACATGTACCATGTGTCAGAAAGTGTGTTTGGCACTTGATCAAGAAATTGCAGGCTGCTAAGGAGTAAATATGAAATAAAGAAGATTAAGTGGGAACACTGATTGTGGTAGAAGAAAAACTGAAGAAAATGTTTACATGATAGAGAATTTTGTTCATACTTTAGACTGAGGACAAAGTTGTGGAAAGAGATAGACTGAAAAGAGCAATTAAGAAAGGGCATAATTATTAGAGCAAGAACTTACAAGAGATAGAAGGCATGAGACCATGAGCTTAGGTGAAAGAAAGGAGGAAGAATAACTGAAAGGATGGATGAGAAGTATAAATTAATTTGGAGATGTAGAAGAAGCTAAATAAATCCCAGGATGACGGCAAGAAATGGAAGGAAAGGAACAGGGTGATCTGGAAGAAAAAGAATAAATGAACTTCAAGGAGATGTGAAGAAATTTTTCACAGCTATCACAGCTATTTCCTCTGTGAAGTATTCAAAGTCATCTACTAAGAGAAAATAGCGCAGCATTAAGCATAAAGGTTATTAACAGTAATAAAAATTACCAGCATAGGGACTGGGCAAGGATATGTTACAATTTGCTAGATAATATTGAAAATCAGTAGTTGGAAGTCATAAATGTATAAGGCTGTTGATTGTTTTCCTTATGGTTATATATTTTGATTCAGTATTATTCAATGTCTGGTTCCAGGATCAGAACAAACAGGTGGTTAGATTATTCTAGAATTGAGGATTAGAATAATGGAATAACAATGTCATAAGAGTATTGAGAATTGAGAGGACTGGTGACAGAGTGATTCAGCTGAAGTACTATGGGTGGTCAGTTGGATTAAATAAGGAAATGAAGCCAAAGGAGCTGATCAATCAACAACATATGAAGCCAACAAAGTAGAAGAATCAATGAGAGGAAAGAGCAGCTACTTCCCTGCATAAAACCTGCAGAAGGGCATTCTGCAGCCTGGAATGTAGAGTTTAATTTACTGCCTATAACAAGGCTTTCTATAATCATGCCTGCCTAGTCAGTTCGTTTCTAATTACTTCCCCAAATACTCCAAGGAATCCATGTGTCCTGGCTACCCAATGGTTATGCTGCTTTCTGTTTTCAAGTCATTGCCGTTCTTCTTGAAGAGCTCTTCTTCTCTTAAGTCCCCACTCACCTGATGAACTGCCCAGACTTCGAGACTCATCTTGACAATCTTTTCCTTTTTAAAGTTTCCTGTGGTAATCTGTGTGCAAAAGATAGTTACCAATTATCATCCCATCCCAGTACACTCATGCTATTGCTCCAACAAAAAGCCCTTGACTATGGGCAGGCCAATAGAATGCTAAGGAACTGGCACTGTGTCAGTTCCAGTTTGGGCTTCCCAGGTGACGCTAGAGGTAAAGAACCCACCTGCCAATGCAGGAGACATAAGAGACGTGAGTTCGATCCCTGGGTTGGGAAGATCCCCTGGAGGAGGGCATGGCAGCCCACTCCAGTATTCTTACCTGGAGAATACCATGGACAGAGAAGCATCATGGGCTACAGTCCATAGGGTCGCAAAGAGTCGGACACGACTGAAGCGACTGAGCACGCACGCACAGTTCCAGCTTAACCCAACTACCGTGCTATAAATGTCAGGCTATCCTACACAGAGTATAAGATACCATGCAGAGAAAAAGGCCAACAGAGGAGAGTTGGCATATAGCACCTATACCCCCAGACATGTAAATAATATGTTCCTGACCCTTCCTGACCATTCTAGCAACCAGTTGAATGTAGGTGGAGCCCAGTTAACCCACAGAATTGTGAGAAATAAATCAGTGCTATTTTAACCCACTAAATTTGAGGGTTTGATTATGAAGTTATAGACTAATTATATATTTCCCATTTTCAAGTCAAGTGCAACTGCTCAAACTTGCCACTGTATCATACTACTGTACCTAAAATAAACCCCTGTTATTTTACTTATCACACTAGGATTGCAAGAAATGCTTTCATATCCACTCACTTCCTATTCTGTGAAATGTGTCAGAGCAAGTGTGTATATAACACACAACATATAATAGATACTCAATAAATGATGTGAACTAAGTTGAATCTAAATTGAGTTAGTGGGAGGGAGTGAGGGAGAAATGAAAATGCTATGCTTAGCGCCAAAGAGTTGATGCTTTTGAACTGTGGTGTTGGAGAAGATTCTTGAGAGTCTCTTGGACTGCAAGGAGATCCAATCAGTCCATCCTAAAGGAAATTAGTCCTAGGTGTTCATTGGAAGGACTGATGTTGAAGCTGAAACTCCAATACTTTGGCCACCTGATGTGAAGAACTGACTCATTGGAAAAGACCCTGATGCTGGGAGAAATAGAGGGCAGGAGGAGAGGGGGACAACAGAGGATGGGACAGTTGGGTGGTATCACTGACTCAATGGAGATGAGTTTGAGTAAACTCCGGCAGTTGGTGATGGACAGGGAGGCCTGGTGTGCTGTGGTCCATGGGGTCGCGAAGAGTCGGACACGACTGAGAGACTGAACTGAACTGGTCATTGGAATTTTATGGTTAAACATTTCACAAGTGTAGCTGTTTCTGGAAAAATATGGAAACATGTTGGAGGTGAAGTTGGCTCAGATACAGTCTAGGAACTGAGGTGAGAGTGGGTGCATCATTGAGAATGTGGACTTGTGACCTAGGATGATGATGAAATTTGTGTGGTGCAAAAGATAGTGATCCTGAATGGGGAGAGATTGTCAACCTCAGAAAAAGAAAGTCTGTGAGTGACAGTTTTTCACAACTATAATGATATTCTTAAAGCTGATGGACAATTAATATGATGAGCGGCCAATCTTCTTCCCAACGTACACTCAAGGGAGAAAAAGTAAAACTCTACTTCATAGACTTATATATATTATTCTGGTTTTCCAATAATCTATTTGAGTGTGCCTTCTCAGTCTCCTCTCCCTGAATCCTTTTGTTCCATAGCCACCGAAAGTTTTCTGCTCAATTCTCTTCCCTACACCTATTCTCTTGGCCATCTGAGTGACTCTTATGACTTCAACCATCACTAAATCTGAACTTTCTCACCTCAAATCTTTCATGAGCTTCAGCACCGGTATTTCAAATCCTCTCTTGCATATCCCACTTTCTGGCCTTTTCAATGTATCAAAGTCAAGATGTTAAATGGCAAAACTGATTACCTTCCGGAGAAGGCACTGGCGACCCACTCCAGTACTCTTGCCTGGAAAATCCCATGGACAGAGGAGCCTGGGAGGCTGCAGTTCATGGGCTCGCTAAGAGTCGGACACGACTGAGCAACTTCACTTTCACTTTTCACTTTCATACATTGGAGAAGGAAATGGCAACCCACTCCAGTGTTCTTGCCTGGAGAATCCCAGGGATGGCAGAGCCTGGTGGGCTGCCGTCTATGGGGTCGCACAGAGTCGGACACGACTGAAGCGACTTAGCAGCAGCAGCAGCAGCAGCAGCAGCAGATTACCTTCTATACTCAAGCTATGATTTTCCTCCTGTATTTCCCAGTCCAGTAAAGGGTTTCACTGCCCATTTGGCCAGTATAGAAAGAAATAGTACAATGTTTAAGAGCTTGGGTTCCGGCATTAACTTGAATCTGTCCTTCATAAATTTACTACCTACATGATAACTTTGGCAAATTACTTATCTTTTCAAAGCTTCAGTTTCTGTCATCTGTTATAATCCTCAAAAGCTTGTGAAGAGGATTAAATAAATACCTATCCAAAGCCTCAAAACTAATTATGCAAACTAGACCTCCTGAAGTCATCCTTAACTTTTTCCTTTCCCCTGGCACCTGACTCTCCCAAGCAACTGACCACAAAGCCCTATTAATTCCATTTCTAAAATGTATCTTGATATATGCCTTTGTCCATTGTCACTTCCACTGCCCAAGCATAATATTAAAGCATACTCCAAATGCTCATGACTAATCTAAACTGTCTTTCAGACCAGTGTCAGAGATAGCATTTCAAGAATACAAAGCAGATCACATTATTGCCTTCACTTCAAAATTTTTTAATTGTCCACTTCCTACAAACCACACACACACACAAAAAAAACTAATGACAAACTCTTTGAATCTGATGTTTGCCTACTTTCCCTGCATTACCTTTACAGTCTAACTGTACATCATTTTTCACCATTCCTAGATTCTACACTGTCATTCTCCAAACATACTCTTCTGCCTTCCCAACATACTCTATTTCCTTCCCAACATCCTCAGTCCCCACCTTTCCTCTGAGGATTCTTGCTTCAACTCAAATGTGATTTCCTCTATGTTGTCCTCTCAGAACCCCCAAGGACAGAGATCACTCCCTCACCTGTTTTCCCATAGGACTGCATACAAACCTGTCACAGCCTTGACTGCACTACAATATAGCTATTAATTTATTTGTCTGCTAGCTATACTCTGAGTTCCTCCTCAGAGACAGGAATAGTGAAATATTTATCCTTACATTACCAACCTCTAACATAGTTCCTGGAATATACCAGTACGTGTGAAATGCTTGATAAATTGTTGAGAGAATGAATGAGTGAACAAAGAAACTATGTAGCCTGAATGGTGCTGGCTATATGAATTAAATCCAAATAGTTCTGATATACAAAAAGAGAAAATCCTCAAATGTAGGCACTAATTTGAAATACATGATCTCTATGTATTTTTCCCAAATCCAAAATTCTATGATATTATTGTGAACTGAGCTAAGTTTTTCTCAGGCATTTAGGATTAGAATTTTGTCTGGGACACACAAATTTGTAGAATGAGATGTAATGAGTTGTTTAGAGTGTGTTTTTAATTAATTCTATCATATTACCTTTAACAATTTATATTTTGTAAAGTTTATACTTTGCAATTAAGCAAAATTGAATTATGTGCAATAGCTGATCTTTCAAAATGAGAACACAGTGAAGAAAGTGTTTTTTCCCTAAAATCTTGTCAGTTTGAGTGACATGTGAGTACCCAGCACCAAGCAGCTGTTAGGGAAATCTTATTTCTCTGTGCCTGTCACTAGAAAATTGGAATAAACGTTGCAAGACCTACACACTTAAAATGTTATGATGTGTTTTTAAAACTGCTTTCCACAGAAGGTCCTTTATTTTATTAGAAAATTATAAGCAAACAAGTCTTGTTTAATGGCTTTCAAAGTATAAGCACATTTCATGTCAAAATTGTATCACTCTCGACTGCTTACTTGTGTGAGAAATCTGTCAAGCACTGGTGCCCAAGAAAATAGGGTACCATGGCAGAAGACTCTTTGCTGAAGGAAATAATGTATGCTCAATTAAACCAATACAGCGTGTGTAATGGTCTGATTGCATCTTAGCAAGAACTGTCAGCTTTCTGTCCTGGGATCAGAATTTTCCTAATGTCTGAACTTTTTGGTGAATTCTGTGTAACTGTGGGAGGCCTTGGCAACCCACTCCAATATTCTTGCCTGGAGAATCCCCATAGACAGAGGAGCCTGGTGGGCTACAGGCCATGGGGTCGCGAAGAGTCAGACATGACCGAGCGACTAAGCACAACACAGCATCTTAACAAGAGACAATCTTGAGCTTGTATCTCAGGGAAAGGTGGGCTCTTATTTTTTTCTCCTTTTAATACTCAAATAGTCTTGGGAATTTTACCTTTGCTTCCTGATATCCTCTCTGTCTCTACTCCCTTTCCACACTGCTCTTAACTTGCTAAATATTTTAACAATTCAACATGCATGAAGTGCTAAAATTATAGCCAGTTTTTCAGGGGAGTCAAAGGTTGGTTGTGGTGTTGTTTTATTTGAGAATCATTCCGGTGTGCTTCAGTTTCAAATATCAAAATATGTGTGCGTCAAAATGAACTGAATGCAAATAAAATATGGTGAAACACCCCTGGTTGTACTCCAATGTCCCCTTTATAGTTCACGCTCTTTGACAAGTTTATGCTAATCTGTTTCTATAAGCAGAGATCACAAACAGAACTTTCCCCCAAAAAAGATGACAGTAAATACTAATATATAACCCTTCAGGATATTTTTCTAGATAGTCTTTAACAAAAATGACTCCTAAACATAGCATAATAATATTGTGCGTTACTAAACTGCCATCTACTGTGCTTGTTCACCCAGTACACAATATCATCTTTTACAGGCTTGCCTTTTTCAATGAATATGTGAATTTATCCCCCAGCTGTTTCTTGACATTCTTTTTACCCCTTGTTCTAGCCATGTGTACTCCTTAAAGACCAGGAAAAAAAATTTCAACTAATTATAGTCCTACCAAAGCCTTTCACATCATTTAAAACTTAGATTGATTATTCACGGTACCAGGAAGACATGTCAGTTTGAGACAAGAAGAGGTTTAGAGAGGCTTACACTTTGCAGAGTGCCACCTGTCTCCAAAGGGCACAGTCATTAAAAAGCTCCAGGTGCAAGTCGTGGGAGCAAAACAGCATAATGAAGTCCTTTGCCTCCTTGTGCACCTTTTGATTAATAACATTCTCCTCCAGTTTCAGCAGATTGTGCACCAACGCTCGCTGCAAGAAACCTGGGATACCAGTCTACTTTTCTCTCCTTCTCTGAATAGAATAAATTGCCATTTATCTGGGACATGAATCAAAAGAATATAAAAAATAGGGTATTTCTGATACAATCTACCTTTATAAGAAGAGAGCAATTAATAAGCCAACAGAATGATACTGATTCAATAAACAACATTAAATAAGTATCACTGATCAAATTCTACCTAATCCTTTCTGTCCTATAACCACACACGTAGAAATCTAAATGATATTTATACTGACAACCTGAAGGCGTTGTAAAATTCCAAGTTGCTTCATGAATCATAAAAGTGGGAAAGAAAACTGGCATTTATCAAATACCTACTATCTACCAGGCATTTTCACTAGCACTTATCACATATTATCCATATAACAGCCTGGTCAGGTAAACATTGCTATCGTCATTTTCATCACTGAGTGGGACTGAGGCTCAGAGAGACAATAAGAACCAACATTTATTTGCAGCTTATGATTTTCCTGGCATTGTGTTTATTAATTTAGAGGTATTGCCTCAATTAATCCTCAGAACCACATTATGGAGTAGGTGGTATCATTATTCTCCTTTTATTAAGGATGACTCAGTGAAATTAAATAACTTGCCCAAGATCACACAAATAATATGTAGTAACACCAAGATCTGAACCTAGGCAAACTGTTTCCCATGCCTATCCTGTCAATCCCAACCTTATACTACTTATGAGTGTGGGGATATAGTAATACTTTAATGTTAAGTGAGTTACTGTTTTGTTTGTGAAAATTAGGAATATATGTTTGGTACACATGGTAACTTTCAAGTAATCAAACTCACCTACTAATAGCTATCAATACGTATTCCTTATTATGCATTTACTGTCAAGTATTTTACATGCATCACCTTATTTGAAATTCATGTACGTACGTAATATCATTCCCATTTGACTCTGATAAAACTGAGATTTGGAGAATAACAATAATGAGAATAATCACAGCAAACATGAGGCATTACTATGTGCTAGACACTCTTCTCTCAAATATAGTACTTATTTAATACTCACAACAACAAAATGATGTATTACTATTCCTATTACACAAATGGGAAAATGAGAAACAGCATTTTGACCTTTTCTGGGAAAGTGAAGAATTGGTCCCCCTGTGTTTGTTTTTAAACTATCTCTCCCATGCCCACCCTGGGGCCCTATCAGGTGAAGGAGGAGCAGTCACTGTACCCATCAGTGCAGGGCCTAGTTGTGTCAGCAGAGCAGGAATTCCAATTCCAAAAGTCCATGATTTTAACCACTAACTACTCTAAATGGTGGAACAATTTAAAGTAGTCATTCCTTGTTTATTGCAGCAAATGTTAGCAATATGCCTTAACTATAATAGCATTCATCATAATCAAACATTTTGTTGCATACCAAGTAATATAATTCTGCACATTTGCTAGGGAGTGGGAGAGAATCAAGCCTGTACAATTTCACACTGATCAGCCTTGCACATAGTTTCAAAGACAGCAGAAGTAAAATTGTGTTCTACAAATATTGAGCACTAACTATGTCCCAGGTGCCGACATTAAGGAAATAAATAAGATTTATTCACTATCTATAGGGAATTTGGGAGAAATAAATAAGTAACTACAACATAAAGGGAAAATTGCTAAAATAAAATTTTGCTTTCTAAGCCAAAGCAAAGCAACAAACCACTGTACGTGACCTGTCACACAGACCAAAAGAAATTGTACACAGGGTACAGCTGGCAAAAGAGCATCCTCCATACTGCATAGGGTAAGATGGTTAAAATATTGTTATAACATTGCAATCTTATTTAAAATTTCAATAATATTTATGTATAAACTAGAGGCAAAAATTTGAAATAACTTTATGATATGTATTTTCCTTGTTTCTCATCTGATTTTCACCTCTGAGAACTATTCTTTCCTAGCAGACTTGTTTGTTCCAGAGCTCCCAGTCCTCCTCCCAATCTAGCCCATATCAAATTCTAGCTATAATACCAGTCAGAATCCCTGTGTTGCAAGTGACAGAGATCCAGTGCAATTTAGCTTAAGTAAAAAGAGAATGTGTTGACTTGGCTTGTGTAACTGGGAAGTCAAGGAAGGAAATATACATGGCTTTATACAGAACAAAATTCATGAACTCAAACGCTTTATCCATAGTTCACCTTCTCTCTCCATCCTTTACCCCTCCTACCCTCATCCTGACTCCTCATCCTCTACCCCTGCTTTAATTCTCTATATCTATCACTTCTCATCTTTTCTCCTTGACTTGTTTTTGTGAGTGGGTTCTCTCTATATATTGACTGTCACACTCCCATTTACCAGCTTGGGAACTCAGATGGAGAGAGAATTTCCATCTCCCAATATTCCTAATCAAATCCTAGGTAATAGTTCTGATTGGTCTATCCTGATTCATATATTCATTCTTGAACCAATCATCATGATCAGGCCAGCTAACACACAGGACTGGATTATCAAATCAGCCTCACACAGATCAGAGATTTTACCTAGCATCAAGCTTTACTAAAAATTCCAAGAGTACAGGCAATCAAGAGACAAAGACAAAGCAGAGAAAGTTCTGGGACACCCTTGGCAGGGCCTTCCTATCCACCAGCCCAGAATAGCAGACAAGACCTGTGTGAATATTTGCAGATTTTTATTTCACAGAGTGAAGCATGTAATTTCTAAGATATCTCCATTTTATACCTCAAAGGTACATATAATCAAAGCTATGTTTTTTTTCCAGTAGTCATGTATGGATGTGAGTGCTGAAGAACTGATATTTTCGAATTGTGGTGCTGGAGAATACTCTTGAGAGTCCTTTGGACAGCAAGGAGATCAAACCAGTCAATCCTAAAAGAAATCAGTCCTGCAAACTCATTGGAAGGACTGATGCTGAAGCTCCACCTGATGTGAAGAGCCAACTCATTGGAAAAGACTCTGATGCTGGGAAAGATTGAGGGCAGGAGAAGAAGAGGATAGGAGAGGATGAGATGGTTGGATGGCATCACCAACTCAATAGACATGAATCGGAGCAAACTCCATGAGATAGTGAAGGATGGGGAGCCTAGCCTGCTGTAGTCCATGGGGTCACAAAGAGTTGGACACAACTTAGCAACTGAACAACCTCAGCGAGTTCTGTAGCTTACATGACATTCTCTTGGGCAGCCCTGTCCCATAAATCAATAGATTTTAGATCTAATTACTATAAGCAATCCTTACCAAGGGAGAGCCTGCTAAGGGCATTCTGCAGGTAAGGCTCCTCCTCCTGTCTAAAGTCCTTACTTTATTTACCTGGAAGTCCAGTTGAGATTAGACCAGATCACCTCCCTTATTCTCTTTTTCCCAGTGCTGTTTCTCAAGTAAAGTAAGGGAATGTCACAGTGAAAGAGGGGAGTGAAAAAGTTGGCTTAAAACTCAACATTTAGAAAATTAAGACCATGGCATCCTGTCCCTTCACTTCATGCAAATAGATGGGGAAACAATGGAAATAGTGAAAGACTATTTTTTTTGCACTCCAAAATCTGCAGATGGTAACTGCAGCCATGAAATTAAAAGACGCTTGCTCCATGGGAGAAAAGCTATGACCAACCTACACAGCATATTAAAAAGCAGAGACATTACTTTGCCGACAAAGGTCCGTCTAGTCAAAGCTATGTTTTTTCTCAGTAGTTATGTATGGATGTGAGAGTTGGACTATAAAGAAGGCTGAGCGCCGAAGAATTAATGCTTTTGAACTGTGGTGTTGGAGAAGACTCTTGAGAGTCCCTTGGACTGCAAGGAGATCAAACCAGTCCATCCTAAAGGAAATCGGTCCTGAATATTCATTGGAAGGACTGATGCTGAAGCTGAAACTCCAATCCTTTGGCCACCTGATGCAAAGAACTGACTCATGTGAAAAGACCCTGATGCTGGGAGAGATTGAAGGCGGGAGGAGAAGGGGATGACAGAGGATGAGATGGTTGGATGGCATCACCAACTCAATGGACATGAGTTTGAGCAAGCTCCGGGAGTTGGTGATGGACAGGGATGCCTGGTGTGCTGCAGTCCAAGGGGTAGCAGAGTCAGACACAACTGAGTAACTGAACTGAATTCCCCTTCAGGGGACTGGGCGTCGATCCTGATTGGATGGCCTGGGACGAGAATCCCAAACTATGCTTCGGGTTAAGGGGAGCACCATGATAGACCTTCCCCAAAGAAGCGCCTAGAGTATAAGATCACAGAAGGAAAGCACATTAAGCAGAAATAAAGGACTGCTTTGGTCCACTGTACTATTTGTCCAAATAAGAGACTTTTAAGATTTCTAGCGATGCTACCTACTTTCCTGTTTCTAAACTTTACTTTTCTCTAGTTTCTAGCTGTGAAAAACTCTCCAGTTTTGTCCTGTGGCTCATTGAATAAAGACAAAAGAACAAGCAGTGACAGTGAAGAATGGGAACAAGGAAAGCCAATCTCATGGTCTTCGGGAAAGTCAAAGAAATGTCTAATAAGGCCTCATAGGAATCTCACAAAGATTATCTCAGGCAGGTATTTTCCATCCAATTCTATTAATGTCTTCACATCCATTTGCCTACAGAAAATCTAACATAACAACTGAATTTCTTTAACCTTAGGCAAGGGAAACAAATGCTTGTCCTACTGACCTAATACTCCAACAAGCATTTTTGTTTGGCTAAAACAATATTGAATGTCTTTGACTAGTTTGTCACAATCTCTTTCCACTACCTAATGTCTTACACTGGCCTGCTCTATTCATTTATGCTACCGCCTGGTCCCTGTAAACATTCGAGTTTTTGAGTCATAGTTTAAGGTCTTGACTTCTGCTAAACTGAAAATTCCTTTTAAAAGAATGTCAACATAATTGTTTTCAGTCATTTATGTCAGTGTAAATGAGTTTCTCAACTGTTTTTATCAAGAAAATAAAACTAGGAGAAAAGGGTTGTGACCAAGGTTAAGACTGAGGGAATAAGGACTGGGCCAAGACTAGGGTTACACAGACATCTAGTGCACAAAATTTAAGGAGGCACTCTTAGGTGACATCGCTAGGCTCAGCACCTGAGAAAGAGAGCCTCTTTAAATTTCACGTACCATGGGACATGCTTGCCTCATTCTTGACCCAGCCCTGAAGGGAGACCCTTTAACCATTTTTGGTTTCTGTTACTTGTAATGAAATAACCCTGATGCATTTCCCTTTTCCACCTATGAACTCAAAGAGTTGTTCCACCTAGGACCACTCTTGTATTAGTCACTCAGTAGTGACTGACTCTGTGACCCCACGGACTGTAGTCTGCCAGGCTCCTCTGTCCATGGAATTCTCCAGGCAAGAATACTGGAGTGGGTTGCCATTCCCTTCTCCAGGGGATCTTCCCCACCCAGGGATTGAACCTAGGTCTCCTGCACTGCAGGCAGATTCTTTACCATCTGAGAAGGGAAGACCAGGGAAGCCCCCAGGAACACTCTTAATACCCTCTAATTATGCCTATATTACACTTACAATACTACTTTCTATCTCTTATACATCTGTATTCACCAGTATTCTGTGAACTCCTTAAAGAAAGAAGCTGTCATATTGTCTTCTTTGCAGCAAAAATAGCTTGCCTTGTTGAGTGAGTGAATAAATGAATGAATGAATATATTGTTAACATCAAGCATCCCATTCCTCCTGTGACATGGAACACCCATAAAGTCCTGTGTCAGCTAAAATATCTTATTTTTGTCACAGATCTATGACAGATTTTAACAAATTTTTTATTCTAATTATGATATGATTTTTCCCATAAATTTGCATGTAATCTCAGTATTATCCACTATTTTTTTTCAAACACATGTGGTCTACAAAGTACTGCATTAAATTTGCAACTGACACCTTATACTTGCTTTGCTTTTCAGCCTCAAGCAGGGCTAGCCTCCTTGACCTAATTAGACTTCTCCACTCCCACATGGCTAGTAAATACTATAATTAATTTATAAAGGACTCTGAAACACCAGCTGGCAATAACTTCCTATTAATGGTTTGTAAAGAACAAAAAGAGCATTTAAGTTGCAGGATATTTGTGAAGTGTTTAGAGATGGATACTCACATCTTTTAATCCACTGAATTTCTAGGAATGTCAATTTGTAAAGTGTTCTAGGTAAACAATGTTTAATAACTTCTTGTCATTTCTTTCAGCACATTTAAATTATAGAAAGAAATCTGTGTGACAAAAAATTCTTAGAGATGCACACTTGGGGTATGTGAAATTTGCAGGTCTATGAATAGTCATACATCTCAAGCACTATAGTAAACTATATTGTTCTTCAAAGACTATGAAAGAGAAAAACGTGGACAGTCAGTTTAAGGATTTCTCAATGCCTTGAGATAGTGAGAACTGTAAGGATCATCTATGGTAATATTTACCTATTCCAGAGCCCAGAATGAGACCAAGGCAGAATTTTTAAGATGGCTCCCAAGATTCTTGCCCCCTGGTACATATACATGACCTATGTTATACCCTCCCTTTGAGTCTGGGCAGGACCTGTTAACGTGATGAGATGTCACTCCTTCAATTAGTTTATACTATAGAACATAACCTTCCCAGGTGGCACTAGCGGAAAAGAATCTGCCTGCCAATGCAGGAGACATAAGAGACGTGGGTTTGATCCCTCGGTTGGGAAGATCCCGTGGAGGAGGGCATGGCAACCCACCGCAGTATTCTTGCCTGAAGAATCCCATGAACAGAGGAGCCTGGTGAGCTACAGTCCATGGGGTCACAGAGTCAGACACGGTGACTTAGTATGTACAGAGCAAAGGTGATTGGATCATTTCTGCTATGATTACCTTATGTCAGATAACATTGCAGTTATAGTGGTGGTGTTGGTAATAGTAATACTAGCAGAAGCAGGAAGGAATTGTAGAGAAATTCTCCTGCAGGTTTTGGAGAAGTAATGTTCCACATTGCAGGAGGGCTGTATGATTAGGACCTGAGGGCAGTCTCTGAGGGAAAACCCCACTGATGTCTGGCAAGAAGATAGGGGCCCCAGCCCTCTAGCTACAAGGAACTGAATTTTATCAACAACCTGAGTGACTATGGAAGATGACCCTGAGCCTTAGATGAAACTACACTCCTAGCCAATACTTTGATTGTGATCTGGTGAGATCCTAAGCAAAGAATAAACCATTCCCAGACTTCCTACCTACAGAAACTGACAGATAATAAAATGTTGCTATAACCTGCTAAATTTCTGTTACACAGCATTAGAAAACCAATAGGAGAACCAAGAGCCACCCAACGAGTGCAAGACCTAGAAATCCTCAGGGACCTAGCGGACCCTATGCACAGTGAGAGGGGTATTACGGGGACCTAGTAGACCCCATGCACAGTGAGGGGGGTATTATTGAGAGTACTAAAAAGGAGAACCAGGGACTGAGGCCAATAAAGTGCTGGTACAGACTTAGGGTGTCCTTCCCAGAAAGGCCTGCTAACCTGGCCAGTCTCCAGCAGACAACAGAACGTTTCCGGGCTTTCATTTCCAGAACCCACACAGGACTGGGTTCTGCCTCTCAGACTCTGCCCAGTGGTCCCAGACACCACAGAGGACTTGCAACATTTGGAGACTCTCCAAAGTGTCTCCCACACCTGTCCCCCAGAGGAGTAGGGCTGGATTAATAGTCCTTATTGCTCAGGTCAAATGATGGTAACTGCTTCTGTCTGTCCTGTGAACTAAATAGCAGGAGAAAGAGGTCTGCAAATAGAAAATTATGTGTAAGCAGAGTCAGCAGCAAGAGAGGAGAAAGCGTGCTGCTTAGATGTGAGATGATTTCCTTTAGTTTCTTTCTGAATCTGTGCTGTATTCTTGCCTTCCTATCCCATCAAATACCTTCTCTTTATAACATTAACTCCCTTCCTTTTTTTGTTATTTAAGCCATTTTATTTTTATTTTTGTTACTTGCAAGCATACAGAGCTCTAATGCAATATTCAAAGCCAGATTTTTAGTTTGGTAGGTTTGGAGGCTCAAGTTTATCATTTCCACCAGAACAAATTAGGGCTTCCCTTGTAGCTCAGCTGGTAAAGAATCCACCTGCAATGTGGAAGACCTGGGTTCGATCCCTGGGTTGGGAAGATCCCCTGGAGAAGGGAGAGACTACCCACTCCAGTATTCTGGCCTGGAGAATTCTATGGACTATATAGTCTTTGGGGTCGCAAAGAGTTGGACACGACTGAGTGAATTTCACTTACTTACTTAGAACAAATTAACCTTTTGGGGATCAACATGTTAGGAATACTCATAAGAAATTAATATGCCCTTCAGAATGTCAATCTATCAATATATAAAAAGCTAAATCTGGAAAGAAGAACTTGTATGGACAATTCACTCTGGGTATTTCACCATGGTAGGTTAAATGCACTCAGGAGAGGAAGTTACCAATTAGAGGGTTGTTTGATGAGCATGTACAGTTGTTCCTTGGTTTCCTTGGGGTATTGGTTCCTGAACTCTATGCAAATACTAAAATCAACGGATGCTCAGGTTTAACAGTTGGCCTTCCCAATCTGCAGTTCCACATCCGCAGGTTCAACCAACCTGGGTTATGTAGTATTGTGTGTATTTATTGAAGAAAAGTATGTATATATGTAGATCCCTGCAGTCCAAACCCTTGTTCAAGGGTCTACGACAATTAGAAGAAAGAGAATGGGTCCTATTGATGGACTTTTCTTTCAAAATAGGATAGTGGAAATTGCTTCCCTATTCTAGGAATATTTCTCTTTGAAAAATTAGTTGTAGTCCTTGAACACAAATAGCCTTCTCCTCTGGTCACTGCCAGATTTATACTTATATTTTGTGTACTGTTATCCTAGACTTATCTCAAGTCATCTTTCTATTGACATATGATTCTCCCAGAAAAATTTTACTAACTACAGTTGGTTAACTTTTTGGTACCTTAACTACTTGTTATTCACCAACCCTAGCATCCATTACCTGAAAAGGGAAAGTGTTAGTCTGTTGGTCATGTCCTACTGTTTGCAGCCCTATGGACTGTAGACCACCAGGATCTTCTGTCCATGGAATTCTCCAGGCAAAAATACTGGAGAGGGAAATGGGTAGTCATTCCCTTCTCCAAGGGATCTTCCCAACCCAGGGATCTATCTGCATTGAAAGCAGATTCTTTAGCATCTATTACCTATGAGCCTTTAACTGAACAATAATAACCATTATTTACTGAGTTCTGTATGAGGCACCTAAAGTGAGCTTTCTCACTTAATCCTTTTCAGTTTAGTTAAGTTCAGTTGCTCAGTCGTGTCTGACTCTTTGCAACCCCATGAACCACAGCACTCCAGGCCTCCCTGTCCATCATCAACTCTCAGAGCTTACCCAAAATGGGTACGCATGTCCATTGAGTCGGTGATGCCATCCAACCATCTCATCCTCTGTTATCCCCTTCTCCTCCTGCTCTCAATCTTTCCCAGCATCAGGGTCTTTTCAAATGAGTCAGCTCTTCGCATCAGGTGGCCAAAGTATTGGGGTTTCAGCTTCAACATCAGTCCTTCCAATGAACACCCAGAACTGATCTCCTTTAGGATGGACTGGTTGGATCTTCTTGCAGTCCAAGGGACTCTCAAGAGTCTTCTCCAACAACACAGTTCAAAAGTATCAATTCTTTGGCGCTCATCTTTCTTTAAAGTCCAACTCTCACATCCATATATGACTACTGGAAAAACCATAGCCTTGACTAGTCGGACCTTTGTCAGCAAAGTAATGTCTCTGCTTTTTAATATGCTATCTAGGTTGGTCATAACTTTCCTTCCAAGGAGTAAGCATCTTTTAATTTCATGGCTGCAGTCACCATCTGAGTGATTTTGGAGCCCAAAAAGACAAAGCCAGCCACTGTTCCACTGTTTCCCCTTAATCCTTTTAGCAATTCTAAAATACTATTAGCATCATCTCTAGATAAAGATAAAGAAACAAAATACAGCTAGTTTAAGTGATTTGCCTAATGAGTAGTAGAGCTGAGATCTGAACCCAAGAAATCTGACTCCAGAGTCATTATATACTACACTTCAAAACCTTTCACAAGGTCCTTATACTTTCTAAACCTTGATGTCTCATCTGTAAACAAAGCTAATAGTATCTTTCCTAAAGACTGTTGGGAGTCTAAATGTGATAATTAATGTAAAGCTTTTAGCTCTACATATACCAAATATATAGTAAATAGCTATTATTAAAATAATTCCCTCAGGAATATAGATTAGATTTGTGTTCATCTTAAATCATAAACACAAACCAGATTTTAGAGTGAGTTAATTCTATTTCCAGGTGGCTGATGTAAACAATCACATGCTAATATTTCTAACCTCAAATCCAAATGATGATATTTTATTACCCAATTTCCAATTCTGAGTGCCTTTTTGGAGGTTACAGCTACCCACCACTCCATCTTGCAGACTGTATAAAACTCAGCCACAACTTCACACACTCACCAACTTTGTCTAGGGTCACTGCTGCTCCCTGTGACCAAACAAGTGACTTCCACTTTTCACACATCCCCAGATTAAAATTAGGGAATTACTTAGGTACGAGTATTAAATTCACAGATTTATTCATTTGTTTAATAAAATCCTTATTCTTCTGAGCAAGACCTACTTGTTTCAAGAGCAAACATTCTATGGCGGCTTGTTAAGTTATAATTCCAGATATTTTATAACACAAGGATTTATATATTATAAACTTTTAAAATTCTGGTCAGTTGAAAAAAAACATTGTTTTAATATATTTCAACTGTGACTCATGCAGGGAATTTTATGATTTGGAACTTCAAAAAGTTATTTTTCATTGTCTCTGAATAGCAACGTTTTTCCTGCATGTATCTGAACATGTATGAACAAAATCTGCTTGATTTATCTATATTTTAAGAAAATTCTCTTTGAGTTTAAAAATGTAAACCTCAGAAGTTAACCACTACCACTTCAAACTCTCAGTTAACTGTAGAACTGAGAATATATCTTTTCTTAATAGCTTTGTAATACAACTTGATATGAGTTACGGCAGATTCAACATCTCAATTGTAAGAAACCTCAATCACCATTAAGGCCAAAAGGAATCCATGTACCAATCATACTTGGAAAGTCACAAGGGAGTCTGTGATCATTCCCTTTGCCTCTAAAGTTAGTATAATATTTTGCAAGGATCTACTAATGTGAGATAGATGTGGTGAAATGGGCCAATTTAAGTATTTATTTTTTACACTTCATTGAAACTTAAAAAAAAAAAAAAGCCTAAATCATAAGGGCACATAGCTTTATAGAAACTTTGAGTTTTTATAAAATGAAGATATTCGTATAACCAGAACCCAACCATGACAAACAATATGATCAGGACTCCAAAAAGCTCATGTCCTCTTCCAGGCACTATCTCCTCCCCACTCCCTAGGGTAACCATCATCCTAGATTAGTTTGGCCTGCTTTTGAAGTCCATGTAAATGGAATTATATAACATGTGCTAGTTTGTATCTGGCTTTTCCAATTCAATACTGTATTTGTGAGTGACAGTTATACTCTCCAAAGTGATGGCAATTTGTTTATTGTCATTGTGGTGTATAGAATTCCACTATGTGAATCTGTAACTATTTACCCAGGCTACCATTCACAAGCAAATGGGAACTTCTGGTTTGGGGCTATTATAGTATAGCTATGAACACTATTATATACCTCTTTAGTGAACATACGGGCATTTCTGTTGGAAATATATTTGGGAGTGGAATCTTAGGGTCATAGGGTATGCATATGCTAAGATCTAATAGATTCTAACAAACACTTCCCAAAGTAAATGTATCCATTGACACGTCCACTAACAGTGTATAAGAATTCCAGTCATTGTTCAACACATTCTCCAACACTTGATATTGTCTAAATTTTTCATTGTAATAATTCTAATGGAGGTATAGTGGTAATTTCTATTTCCTTGACTTGCAGTGCCAGCCAAAATGGAGTACGACCATGACAGCCTGTCTTTCCTACTAATCACAACTAAAACTTCAAGGCAAAATACAAAAAGCAACTACCTGAGGACTCTAAGAAAAAAGTAAACAAAAATAGGTAGATTGGGGAGGAAAGTCAAAACTTGGAAAAATGCCTTCTGTGTTTGTTTTTCCTACTTTCTCTTACAGATTTGACTGGAGGTCTGAAACCCAGTCATACTGCGGTGGTAGCACAGGGAACAAAAACGGAGAGAAACCCCATATTTCTAGCTAGATGAATGGGGAAAGAGGGCTTCCATGAGCTAAAGTCTGTGGGGGAATATTTGGCTTTTTTTCTCCTTTTTTTCCCTCTGGTCTTGACTGAGAGTTAGGGCCAGGCTTGGGCAGTTAGGACACCAAGAAAAACTGTGTCTTTCTAG
The DNA here is from genome assembly GCF_054371585.1 of Giraffa tippelskirchi. Lineage (NCBI taxonomy): Eukaryota > Metazoa > Chordata > Mammalia > Artiodactyla > Giraffidae > Giraffa > Giraffa tippelskirchi. The sequence continues at coordinate 149,755,243 of NC_137279.1, forward strand.
ACAAGGAAACTGGGAAAGGGTACCTCTTGGAGGGAATTCATCTTTTGTTTTGCTCTTTTCTCTCACCTCTTTGCTCCAGTGTACGCCCTAGTCAAATGCTGTAGCTATGGCACCAAGAGAAACCTCATAATTCTAGCAAGAAAACGAGAATCTGCAAAACAGAGAGGAGAGGAATATCAAAAATCGGGGAGCTGGAGAAGCAAACTCCCTAATTCTTTGTATGAATCTAAGCTCTCTGCTCACACCTTGAACTAAGCACCTGCAGGGCAGATATAAAGCTGCATAGCAAAAGATATGTGAACTACAATTTAAATTACTTCTCAAGTTCCAAAATAATTCCTGAGTGTTGTATGTATAGAACAGATTCAATGCAACACAATAAAGCCTCTGAAAACCGAACTGACATGGAACCAGCACCCACGGGTGAGACTCAACCTAAGATTTGAACCAAACTGGATTGATGGCCTCCTAAAAGAAAACAAACAAAAAAATCAACATTCTCCAGAGGAATGTTAATCAGAACCCAGAGTCTATGCAACAAAAGATTCAAAATGTCTTGGATAAAAATCACAGTCAATATACAAAGAACCGGAAAACAGGGCCAGTTATTAAGGAAAAATAAACAGCTGCCAATCCCTAGGTAACCAAGATGCTACCATTATTACAGTCTTTAAAGCAATTATAATTAGAAAGCAACTGAAAAGGTTCTCTGTAGATACAAGCTGTACACTAGAAAAATTCTTGCATTTTTGTATCCAAATTTATGACAAAAGTTGAGAAACAGAGGGATAAGCTGTCACACGAAGCAACATTACCAATAAATAACAGCAAAATTAAACAAATACAAATACATGCAACAATCTGCTGCTGCTGCTGCTGCTAAGTCGCTTCAGTCGTGCCCGACTCTGTGCGACCCCATAGACGGCAGCCCACCAGGCTCCCCCGTCCCTGGGATTCTCCAGGGAAGAACACTGGAGGGGGTTGCCATTTCCTTCTCCAATGCACAAAAGTGAAAAGTGAAAGTGAAGTCGCTCAGTCGTGTCCGACTCGTAGCGACCCCATGGACTGCAGCCTACCTGGCTCCTCCGTCCATGCAACAATCTAGGACGTTTTAAAAGCATATTGTTGACGAAAAGAAAGCTGCAGACACAACAATAAACTATCCCTGTAAAGTTCAACCGTTTATTAGACATAAACTACATTTTTAACAGCAAAGGAATAAACCCAAAATACAAGTGAGTGTTACCTCTGGAGGAAAGCAAGCTAATGGAATGCGGAAAAGACAGGTCTTTTAACTATAGTGGCAACCTCCTAGTTTCACAATTACTGCCCAGTTCCCAAGTGTATATTGCTTATCTGTTACATCTATTTACATACCCCAAAACAATATGTTTAAAACGATATCCTATGTGCATGATGAAAGAACAGAGTTCTCGAGCCTTTATTAAAATCAGTTTTCCAAAAACTGGAAAAGCCCACTACACCCCAACCGATTAGCCAAACCCGCCTTTGCCAGCCCCGGAGAGTCATAGTCACTTCCGCCCCACCTCCCTAGCCCCGCCCATCTTAGCGGAAGTACTTTTCTTTCAGGTCCTCCTGCCTGTAGGGGGCTCTCCGAGGCATCTAGTGCCACGAAGGCCTCCCGCCTGGGCTGTCCTGGCGGCGCCTGTTAGTTTAGTCCTAGAGAATGTGTTTTCATTGTAACTCTTTCGGCCAGAAAAAAAAAAATCTCACAGGCATCTTTTTCTGAACAATAACGTTCAAACCCAATCTAGGCCGAGTGTTCGCACTATCAAACCCTGTCGCAGTATTGGAAAGGAGTCAGGCGGTATGAGGACAGCCCTGGAGCGCCACAAGTCCCCGGCCCGCTCCCTCCTGTGAAGACGTAGCTGCGGGTGGTTGTGGTGGCGGCGTCCAAGATGTCGACCAAGAATTTCAGAGTCAGTGACGGTGACTGGATTTGCCCGGACAAAAAGTGAGTTCGTGAAGTCCCGAGTTTGAAGCGGGGTTGGTCGTTGGAAGCTTTCTCGAGTCGATCGGGCATTTTCCGTTTTTACGGTCGCTGATGCCGTCAGCCGAGTGGTGGACGAGAACTGCCGGCTCCCGGGCGGGAAGGAGGCTCTTACTCTCCTCACGATGAGGTCTTTCAAGAGCCTTTCTTTTGATTAGGTCTTCAGCGTCTCCTCGATTATCTCTCTCTGAGACAGCCGGTTGTTTGAGGAGGGACATGGCCGCCCCTTCTCCTCACTCCCCACCCCACCCCCGGCCAGGTTTCCGCGATAAGGAAACCTCCCCGGTGGAGGCCAGCTCGGTGTCGGATCTCCCCCACGTGACTTTTCCCTGCAGAACTTGACTCTTGTTCAGAAAACGTTGCTTTCTTGAACTCATTTGTTTGCTTCACCTAGTTCATTTTGTTGTTTTCTTATTTAAGTCAAACTTTACGTGTTGTTTTTACTTTTTCCTCCCAAATGCTAACCTCCTTTGGTTGGAGGAATTCTGGCTTTTTTTTTTTTTTCTTTATTGGTCTTTAATTTCCCCGCAAGAATTGAACCTTTCGCCTCTTTAGAACCGAAACATATGAGGTCTGTGTTTTTGCCTGCTTAGCCCTGGAGAATGCCTACTTTAAAGAAACACGTGTCTTAGTGGCTCTGCTGAAACCAATGTCCTCTATTAAATTGTTTAGGAAGATTTTATTGGCGGGTGTTTAAGTAGATGTATCTATTTGGAGATATACAAAAATTATTATGGAAAGTAATTGTCAAAAAAAAGAATGCGCATCTCGTGTTCCAATAAAACTTTTGAATGCTTGTCTCTAAGCAAGCCACAGATGGCATATGGAGTTCCTGGTAGTGAAGAGTGAAAACTTTGAAAATCAATTCCAATCCTATTGCTTATGTAACTTTACCTAGGTTATTTAACTTTGCTTAAAAAAGTAGAAGATCCCCTTAAAATGGTATAGCATAGATTGTGTAGAGCAATAAGATGTACCGAATACTCATCAATCAATAATTATGAATATTAGTTTTAGAATCAAATGTGAAAGAAGATTACGGTCTTATTTCCACAGCATTTGTCTTCCATTCTTATTTTGAGCAATTTAAATGGACTGCGTGCTGCAGTCCATAGGGACACAGAGTCAGACAGGATTGAGCAACTGAACTGAAATGAAGCATTGTGCTTCTTTACATAAAAAGTTGATGTTTCTCGATTACATAAAGATTAAGATTACTTGAAGGGTATCAAATCAATTTTGAGTGGAACAAACAACTGACTTTTTGTGTTGTTGGTCACTTGTAGAATAATGTGCTTTTGACAGTGTCATTAATGACAGTATACTCAGATATTTGAAGGTTTTTCTAAGAGTGCATTTCAACTCAGTTACAAATATATGAACAGACTAACTTCTACAATATGTATAAATCCAGAAAACATTTTCAGAATGTATTTCCAATGCTTATTGGAGTCGTAAAGGATATTCTTTATTGGGGGGGGCCGGGGGAATGACCTAAAAGTTCTTGGTGTGCTTCAGTTGAGTGTCTCTTCCATACTTCACATCTTTATTTCATTCTAGTATAATACCTTAAAAAAAATCACCTTTTTAAAGTTTAAGCTTTACATGTTATTCAGAGCATTTAGCATGCTTTTATAATTTGCAGATGCACTATAAAAACTATGTTCATGAACCCTTGTTTTTTGTTTGTTTAGTATCAGCATAAAGTTACAATATGTTACTTGATGTGTTAGCATTATTGGTTGTAGTTTTCCAACTAGATTTCAGAGGTTTGATAGATACCCCCAAAACTGAGTTTCCTTCTAATTATTAAACCTAGTTCTATTTTGTCATACAATGTATTTTCCTTTTTCTTTTTACCATCCTGCCTTCTGTTTCTAACAAGAGGGTATTATTAAGATCCATGAAGCCATTTCTGACTTACCCATTTTCTCCCCCTTGGTTCACCTTTAGGATTTTGTATTATAATTCTTAACAAAATTTTGTATAATCTTATTTTCTATACTGAGAGTTACTTTAAATCTTTTTGAACTCCCTGGTGCTTCATCAGTAATTGTTCAAGTGGACTCACATCTCACTTAAACTTTGTAAGGTATTTTATTGTACTTAATGATGTGTGCCAGTATGAGGACACTGAGGTGTAGAGATCCTTAAGTGACTTACCTGAATCACATAATTGGTAATTGAGAGGTTGGAGTTTCTTATCCATGACTTGTAACTTCAAATCTTGTATTTTTTCCACCTAAATTGTGAGGGGGTTTTTTGGTTTGTTTTTTTGTAGTTAACATTGACATTAACATGAAAAGAGAAGTTCTAGACCCAGATATATAGGGAGGATACGTTAAAAAACTGTGTAATAGAATCTTTAGAATTACATAAGTTTAATACGTGTCTCTCAAGTATTTTTTACTTTATTTTCAGATGTGGAAATGTAAACTTTGCTAGAAGAACCAGCTGTAATAGATGTGGTCGAGGTAAACACTTAAGGAACCTTCTGTTAAAACTTGTTAAAACTTTATACAGACCATTTCTTTATCTCCCCAGATTCATACTGCATTTTTCTATTTTCAGAGAAAACAACTGAGGCTAAGATGATGAAAGCTGGGGGCACTGAAATAGGAAAGACACTTGCAGAAAAGAGCCGAGGCTTATTTAGTGCTAATGACTGGCAGTGTAAAACGTACGTGTTTTAAATGATCGTCCTGACTTTTTTCCCATAATAATGTATATAGCCACTACTTGTTAATACTACCTACTCTTCCTACTCACATTAACAAACCACAGTAGTCTTGAAATCAAAGATCTGTTGATTGTTATTCATTCTGTATCTGGTATTTAAGTATAAAGAACTTTTAAATTCTATTTTTAATGGTAATATTAGTTGTCAGTAAGATGAATTATGTATACCAGTAAATCGATACTCAAGATGAGGTAACATTCAAAAAGAAGAGAGAGGGGGTACTTAAAAGCACTAAAAACCTATTTTGTCCTATTTTTGAAAAATCTCAAAAACTTTTAGCCTGTATCATTAGTGTGAAATATATCATGAAATATATTTTGTCTGTTTGCACAGTAATTTTAGAATCATAAGTTGCATCCTATAGATAATTGTTCCTAATTAGGTTTCTTAATATTTCTGATTTTCACGTGCTATATTGATTTTTCCAATATCCATCTTTTCTCTTAAGCAGATGAATCAAATATGCATGAAAGGACTAAATCAGAAGAGGGTCTTACACAAATTTCTGGTCTTAAAAATACTAAATTAGTATTAAATAATTTTCGAGCAACAGATTAAGTCACTGAATTTGGGATCCAGTGAATGAACTGATTCTTCAGAAGAAAAAAAAAATTTTTTAACTTTATTTGCAGGGTATAACTTTACTCCTGAGGTGAATTCGGAGACTGGGAAATTAATAGAACATTTCATTAAAGTGGTATTTCCCTCCCCCCTGCAAGACACCAAAATCTCTGTAGATATAATTTCTCATTGATTTCTCATAAAAAGACAGAGGCACTCTTCATACTATATAGCTTTTGCTCCTCTGCTTAAGTAGTTCAGTCTGTTCTAACCATACTCTCTCCTCAGAAAAAGTACATTGGTACATTTCCTTTGTAGCATCCTTAGTAAACATTTCTTTATGGTAGTGCGTTCACTCTACTTTTTATTTTGAAATTCTTAAATATTTTGAAATTTACTATTCGTTTTATGTTATAATCTACTAACTTGATATTTTTCACTTTTAAAGTTGCAGTAATGTGAATTGGGCCAGAAGATCAGAGTGTAACATGTGTAATACTCCAAAGTATGCTAAACTGGAAGAAAGAACAGGTAAGGGTCAAACTCATTCCAACTAAATGATTTTAAAACAACTAAACATTGAAATTGATAATTATATCACTTCATAAGAGCACAGTAAATGAGGATTGTTTATTCTGCCCTTATATTTTTTACCTTGATTTTTTTTTTTCTCTCATCCACAGTCATCTTTTGTTTGGTAATTTCACAGTTTACAAAGTACAGCATGAGGAAACTCTGTCCTAACAAATAGTCGACAATAGGATAGTTTTAGAAATGCTTTATTCTTCTCTGTCCTTTGCTAGTCCAAATAATGTTATTAATAATGATAGGATAACACCATTTTTTCATTCATTTGATTTCCTAGTATGACAAAAACAAACATGGGGCACCTTTTAAAGTATTTGTCTAAAGTTTAGGCAATAATTCTCAGAGTTAGCCATGCATTAGAATCATTTGAGAAACTGAAAATCCAGATTCCTAAACAGCTGGCAAAGCTCTTTGGTGGTGGGTCCCAAAAATTTGCGGGTGTTTTAGATGCTATTTGGTCACCATTGGTCTAAATAATAACCCATCGTTGACTCTGTGTGTTGTCAGTCACTGCATTGTCAGCACTGTTAGTCTCTCAGTCATGTCCACCTCTTTGCGACCCCATGGACTGTAGCTGGCCAGGCTCCTCTGTCCATGGAATTCTCGAGGCAAGAATTCTGGAGTGGATTGCCATTCCTTCCTCTAGTGGATCTTCCTCATCTAGGGACTGAACCCAGGTCTCTTGCATTGCAGGCAGATTCTTTACCGTCTGAGCCACCAGGGAAGCCTCTGTGTGTTGTCAGTAGTGGGGTGAAAATATTTACCTGATAGAATGTAGTTAGTTTCCCATTATCATCAGTTAGCGTAACCACATTATCAGTATACTTCACATCTGATTTTGTCATTCAACAGCTTGTACAATCAAAGGCTTCCTTCTGTTGATACATTAGTCACCTTATCAGACCTAGACTTAATAAACTGCTTCCCTGTTTCCTTTTCCTTCCTGACTTTAGCCAATTGCACTGTCTATAGATTAAGGCCTTTTAATAAGGCCTTTTTTTCCTTTTTATATTTCCCCCCTTTTTTTTTTTAAATCTAACACACACACACTCCCAATACATACATACACCCCTCTGGTTGGTTATTCTGTTTCCTTTTTTATTGTATTTTCGTGGTCACAGAATGTTTGGTATCTTCTAGGTCTAATTCCTAAGCTCTCTTTTAAGCTCTGTTTTCTGGGCATTTTCTTGAAGACCTAAGTTTAAGTAAACATTGGCACACCATGATAACCAAATTTATGTCTCTAGCTCAGACTTCTTTGACCTGTATATTCAGCTGCCTATTCATCATCACTATGTAAATGTCAAACTCATTATATCTAAACTGAATTCGTGATTTTCCCCCAGGACCTGGCCCTCTTCTAGTGATCTCTTTCTCATGAGTGGTACCACCCACTAAATGCCTGTTACATAAACCAGAACCTTAGACATCCTTCTTAATAACTCCTTCATCTCTCTTGTTCCCCCAGAAGTCTTCTCCATCATTACCCTAGGCAGAGATACCACTTTATCTTGTTTCTTGGAAAAAAAAACAGCCACCTTGTTGTTGTACATATTTCTCTCACAGCCGGGAGTTCTTTGTTCTAAACTAAAACTCCATTTGTTTAAAACATTTTGTTTTAATTGCTCCTAGGAAAAAGTCCAGAATCTTAACAGTTATAAGAATTGTAATCCCCAAAAGCCTTTTATTTATTCACATTCTCTTTGACTTGTTTTGCGATTCCTCCTTTAAAAATTTTGCTAATGCAAGAGCTAAAATCTTAACAACTGAAGTTGTCAAAGTTTAATAACCTTCTCACTTTGCTTTACCCATTATCTTTTTTGTGTCCTGACCCTTTCCCATTTCCCTTGATATAAGTAGTTGTCTTAGCCCATCATTGTTGAAGATGTGAACTAATAATATACTGTTACTGTCTAGTTTGTCTTTATTATTTTTGTTCTCTTTGCTGATTAATCAAAATATAGATTCTCAGAATTTTCAAAGTAGTGTCTCAGTTCTTCCTTTGAAACACGTGTTACATTCATCCCCTTTTCTCTCTTCACTTCCATTGTCACAACCCTAATTCAGGCCTATTTTAAATCTGTTTGATCCTTTACTGATTTTTGCTCGCATTTTACATTTTTTGAGACAAATCTTCAGATATTATTTTTATTTTAACACTTGCTAAAAATCTGTAGAGGTTGCTTGTTTCATATAAACTGTATCATAAAGGCTTTTACAAAATTCATTCTTTAAATGATGCCATAACTGTGGTGTTTTCTATACTCAAATATTGAGTATAGAATTGAAGAAATATTTATTGGCCATTGGGCACGGTGCAGGGGAATACTTGGTTAAGCAAAATAGAAATGTAAAGGCAAAAATTAATGAAGTCTTCAAGAGAGCAATGTTTAGGCTAAGAAGTGAAAGTTAGTAGCAAGTTGAGAGATCATTCCAAGCAAAAGCAAGCAGCTTAGATGAATCAGGCCCTGACACTTGAAAGAATTTAGCATATTGGATGAATTCCTAGCAGCTCCAGAAAACACTTCAGAAATAGGCTAAGGCCATGTAAATCATAGTAAGAAGTTTTATTTTATTCTAAATATAATGGGAAATAACAATTTTTAACAAGGAATTGACATGTCTTAATTTTTAAACATTACTGGTTTATAGAAAAACAATTAGGGGGTGGGAGTGGCAAGCATGGAAGGAAGAAGACCAATTTTTAAAATATTCCTTGAAAGCTTCAAACCGGTAGAGGGAGGGCAACACACATAAATAAGCCAGTTATTCCTCTCCCTTGTTATTCAGTGGAGATAATGCTGAAGGCTTTTTTTTTTTTTTAATGATATAGCTACTGATTTCCCACATAGAGAGAAAGACTTCATGAGATGTATTTGTTATATGGACTCACACAACATACCTTAATAATATATTACTGGCAGATTATATGGCTGTGTGAGAGAACGTGAAAATAGCTTTGTGTTTGCTATCACAGTTATTTTGAAGTAATTTTACTTACACACCTATGCAAAACTACCCACATGTTTGCTTTTTAAATCTTGGTATAATTGATTCTTTGGCTCCCCATATTTGCCTTACCATTTTTTTACTTTCAGATTACTTACTGGACAAAGAACTTTACTGAAAGCCTATTGATTTTAAATAGTAGTGCTTTAATATCTTTACATTTCCACATATAAATAGTCCAGTTTTTCTGTACTGTTGGCTTACAGTCATCCTATTGTATAATTTTTTTTCCTTTTTTCTTATGTGAATCATTTTGCATTAATTTTTCACCTACTTCAAAGTATTGTGAGGTTTAAGTCTTTACTACTACATCTCTTACATCTCAAAACATACTGCCATAATATTAAATATATGTCTAGAGCCAAGAAACTATATTGTTGAATTATAATTTTCTACAGCGTTTATCTCAAATTAACATTGAATATGAGCCTTTTTCTTTTTTAAAATTATTAGTCTTATCGCAGCATGCAGGATCTTTGATCTTTATTTCAGCATGCGGGATGTTTTTTAGCTTTTAGTTGCATGGAAGCTTTAGTTGCAGCATGTGGGATCTAGTTCCCTGACCAAGGACTGAATCTGGGCCCCTGCTTTGGGAGCATGGAATCTTAGTCACTAGACCACCAAGGAAATCCCTGAGGTATTTTCTTGAGATGGGCATATAACTAGTTGTACTTGATTTTTTTTTTTTTTTTTTTTAATATTTGATACTCTGAAAAACTAGAGCCAGGATTTTACTAAGGAAAAGTTGTTACTGATATTTAAAACACTACACTTTTGTGTCATATGCATAGAAACGAGGAAATTCTTGTATTTTATAAGAATTCTGTGTATTACAAGAAGTCTGTTTTGGAGTCTGTTTTGTCTCTGGAGCAAGGTAGGAAGAGGAAAAAAGGGATGATATCAAGTATTTTGAGGATAGACACTGATATATTGTGATTTTCACTGGTACAGAGTATAGTGAGGAAAAGACACTGCATTAATGTGGGATTTTTTTAAGTGAGTTAATGCATTATTTTACTGAGACATTTACATCCTCTCTACTATTGGTTTGTGGCACGTGTGAAATGATGAGAGGGTAAGTGATGAGTTTTTTAATGCCTGTGACTGACAGATTTAAAGTCACAAATCTTAAATTTTTTAAAAATGCTTTTTTTGTCTATAAATTTAACATTTTGCTGATTCATTAAATCCTTTAATCTGGGAATCACTCTTTTGTGTGCCGGTACTGTTCTGAAATATGTGAGGTAGTTAGGTTATGTTACTCTTAACCACCTCTTTATTTTTTTCAGTGGGAGATATTTTTCAGAAGTTCTCATCTTGTTTTCTCTAAAACTAACTCACTTTCTTCTGGTATTTGTTAAGCCTATGTCAGAGATCTGTCAGTCTAAATTGTAGATAGTAGCTGTGGCAGTAAATAATAACAGTTTGTTGATCTTGATTGGTCTTTATTAGAATATTTTCAGTTGAAAAGTTTACTGGCTTCTTCAGAAAAGCTGAGTGACTTTTAACTGTGTATTTAAAACCAATTTTTATGTTCTTTGTTTTGTCATTATCTTTGCCTATAAAATTACTTTCCAAGCTCTAACTGTATTTTAGCCCAGCAAAATTTCAGTGTATCAAAAGATTTCAAGCTATTTTTAAGTAGCAAACAGTGAAATTTGATTTTTAGTTCTTACTGAGCCCACTTCTCCCAAAAGAATTATGATTAAAACCACAGAGGAAAGTCATTTTAAAACTTGGTTATAGCAGATGTTTAAGGAGATGTTTTTCCATCCATATATTCCATGTGTTACTGAAATCATACAGGAAGGACATTTTGAAATTGAGAAGAGCTAAAATTGTAGCATGGGACTTTTCCAGCTATATCCAACTTCGAGGCCGTTCTCTGTAGTGATACTTTTTTTTTTTTGAGACCAATAATTTACTAAAGGGATAAACAGATGTCTTTGATAAGGTTTTATTTTTTTCCTATTACCTATAGGTGATTTTGGTGAATTATCATAACAATTTCTGCCCCCCCTCCTTAGGATATGGTGGTGGTTTTAATGAAAGAGAAAATGTTGAATACATAGAAAGAGAAGAATCTGATGGTGAATATGATGAGGTAAGCTATACATTAATGTGTAGGTTGAATGCAACTTAGAGAAGCATGTTAGAAAATATCTTAAATGAAAAAAGAAAATACTAAATGTATCTCATTTTTGTAAGTTCATGTTAAGTCTTTTACAGCAGCTTATCATTTTGTTGGAAATCATAATTGACTTAAACATAATTGACTTAAAAATACATGTTAGCACCTAAATATATAAAAGTAATGTCTTAGGAAAAAGTATTTTAATACTTTTCGCTAACAGAAATATCATGAAACCTTTTCTCTAGTTTGGACGTAAGAAGAAAAAATACAGAGGGAAGGCAGTTGGTCCTGCATCTATTTTAAAGGAAGTTGAAGATAAAGAATCTGAGGGAGAAGAAGAGGATGAGGATGAAGATCTTTCTAAATATAAATTAGATGAGGTAACTTATTTCCTTATCATATTTCCCCTTTGTCTTGTTCAAGCTATGGCATATGAATGTCTTTGACAACCTTTGGCTTATGGTAAAGATGTGTTCTACAGTGTCATCATTTGTTTCCACAAAAATTTTGATCTATTTTGCCAAGCATTATTCTGACTTGAAATATACAATAGTGACTGAGACAGAACCAAGCTTCTCTTAACTTAAATTGCAGAGAGGAAAAGACATCAACAATATAATTTAAATAGCAGTAATATTATGAAGATGCGTGATGTAATAGCAGATTATTAGAAGAGCTACTTTGGTTTCAGTGAATGGGGGATTTCTGAGACAGTGAAATTTGTGTTGAGACTTGAGTGATAGAGTGATACGAAGGAGCCTGCTGTAAGGGCTGGGATCAGAGCATTTTTAGGGCAGTGAGAACAGTAAATAAAGTTTCCCATAGTAGGAAACAAGCCAGCAACATCCAAAAAATCATACATGGGCTAGTGTAGTTAGAGCACAGGGGAGAAGGTAATAAGGGGGTCAGCAAACACATCAGGTCTGGTGATATTTATTCTGTGGGGCCTGAGTGTAAAATTTTATGGATGAATAGACCTAGATTAAGGGTGCTTTGAGGTCTGAGCATAGGAGGCCCTCGAATGCACATAAAACAATACGGAAGAAGTTTGAAAAAAAAACGAATGAGATAAAACAATATGGAACAAGCTTGAAAAATAAACAAGGTATATTTATCTGATCTATGTTTTAGAAATGATTGTCAACATACTGAGATATTGGGGAGGCAGAATTAATTCCCACGGTTAGACTTCCTAAAGGGGTGTACTAGAGAAAGGAATGAAGTTCTGAACTAAGTCTTAAAGGAGATGCATTTAAGAACTTTTAAAGAAATAAAACTGAAAATTCTTGACAGTTTATATGGTAATACATTGTGTGAAAAAGAAAATGAGTATGACTTCTACATTTACATCTTTGAAATGTCTGAGACAATCATTCATTCTCTTTAGCTGAGACTAGGAATGTAGTAATCAGATTTCAGGATTGAGAGTGAATTTGTTGAGATGTTCGTGATAAAATATGTTCATATGAAGATGTCCATTACATACAACTATTCATCATTCCTAGTAGATAGCATTGATATCTCAAGGTCTAAATATAATTGATTCTGGATTTTTGTTAGGATGAGGATGAAGATGATGCTGATCTCTCAAAATATAATCTTGATGCCAGTGAAGAAGAAGATAGTAATAAAAAGAAATCTAACAGACGAAGTCGCTCAAAGTCTCGGTCTTCACATTCACGATCTTCATCACGCTCATCCTCCCCCTCCAGTTCAAGGTCTAGGTCCAGGTAAACGGGTACAGGTCAAGGGTAACACCAGTCAAAATGTCAGTATCTAACTTCTTTACTTATAAATTTTGTTTTTCTTAACTAAACTTTCCTTTTATTTTAGAGTTCTCATTCAAGTCATCATTTAAAAGATCATTTTTTTCTATCTTAGTACCATGAAGTTATTGTCAGGTATCTCAGAAATACAAAATTTTAATATGAAACTTCCTTAGTCCAGTTTAGCACCATGCCTTTTATTAAAATAGACAAAAAATTCAGTTAAATCATTATTTATAGATACTTAGTTATCTAAAGAGAAAATTTTACATTCAGAAAACTCAAAGTAAATAACATGAAGATTTATATTTCCACTGATGATTTTAAACACTAGTACAGAAATTTTCTAGGCGTTAATTGAACTGCTGCTTATTACACAGTGTTTTATTTGGCATAGGTATTCTGAATACAGGAGAAATTTGGCTGTATTCTATTATCCTAATGCTCATACTTTAGAGCTGTCCAGGAATGAATTAGAGGATTTAATTTGTGTTATACTTGCATATTATTTTGTTAGTAGTGTAAAGTTTTAATAAGAAGTCACTGATTGTGTAGTCAACAATAAAAATGAAGTTTTGGTTGAGAAAAAGCAACACTTTATGTAAGCAAAATTGAAGAACTATTTAGTTAAGTGAAACTATGTGCAATGAATTTCAACTGTATTTACGAATAAAATAGTAGCTAAGTATTTAGGCAATTTTGAGTATTGTAAAGTCTGAAAATTTAAAACAGTGATTACAAAGATTCTTTTAAGGTAAAAATTAATGTTTTCTGCATATTGTTATTTTCAGGAACAAATTAAGTATAAGTTAAATTACTAAATTAAATTTATTTAGTTTGTTGACTTTTTAAATGCAAGTGGACCATATTTACTGTCATTTTTCAATAATTTCCTAAAACAGTGACAGGACTGTCAATGTAGTTTCCCTTTAATTCTCAAATTTTTAAGTAGACAGAAAACATACAGGTTAAAAACATACCCATGTCAGTATTGAAGCTTTATGCTAGCTAATGACCAAGAAAATAGAAAGATTTCAAGTTAAATATAAGCTGCCATATTCCTGAATGTGTCAGTCCCTCCCAGGTTACTTTTAAGTATTTGTGAACATAAAGTATTCGGTATTAATAAAGTGATAATGCTGGGCATTTTTATCTGCACAATCTTAAAAGCGTCTTTAAAGAAATCTTGTCAAACTTGGAAAGTTGTTCAGTCTTGCTAAGTCGTGTCCAACTCTTTGCGACCCCATGAACTTGGAAAGTAGTTGATTATTTTCAAAAATTATTAATTTAAGTTTTGGCATAATTGTTAATACAGAATAAAGTTCTAAATGAACCTTAAAATACTGTGTTTCGAAAATATATATCCCAAATAGTTATTATCTGAAAATTAATCCTAATGCATATTTTTCTTTCCGTGTTCATATCACAAAGCTTAATTAAATGGTCCTGGAAAAAAATATCCTTCCATGTTGTTCCAGGTCGCGTTCAAGAAGTTCTTCCAGTTCGCAGTCAAGATCTCGTTCCAGTTCCAGAGAACGTTCGAGATCTCGTGGGTCGAAATCAAGGTGAATGAGGTAGCATCTCTCTGTAAAGCAGAGAGAGAAAATATTTAAAGGCTGCAGAAGGCGTTGCTTTTTCTCCTCTTATTTTGCTTCTATTTGTCAATTTTATTTTAGCATTAGAAAACTAATGCACTTGCCTCAGCTTAATTTTCTCACCATGAGATGTCTCCATTGTCAGCAGTGTGCCAAGACATTCCCATGATTGAATTAAGGTGGTTATTTTGTGTTGTGCAAGGTTTGCTATTTTTGTGCTAAAATGTGATGAAATGGGAAGATGCAGCCAAGCTTTATCACCAAATGCCTACTCATTAAAGTTATTTTACAGTAGTAGTTAAAATAAGTATGCAGATAAAAAGAAAAAGTTTACTTCATGTTTAAAAGGAAGAAAAAGAACTGCCTCAACAGTTTTGCAAGGCAGTTATTTCAGTATTTACAGAAATAATTCTGTAATTTACATCAGATAAAGTGGATTTTATTTTCATTTCTCTGTAATATAACACGGAATATTATACACAGTGTTATGTAGTATGTAAGAAGTATAGACACTTCTTAAATTCCACAAATTAAGAAGTTGGCTGGTGGTTTAGGTAGGATGTCGTCTTGAAGCATTCTTGTTAACTTCAGGTTGCATTTAGTTAGCACTGCAGAGGGAAAAAGAATTTGTAAAGAAACAAGTGAGAAATTAGCTTTTAGTCTCTTGAAGTTTTTTCTAGACTTGGTCAAAATATGCTGCCATTCTTTTTTAATTTGTTGATCTATTAAAGACATCTAACACGAATAAGAAAACAACTAAAAGTCCACTTAGGTGGAATTACACTGAAGTGTAGTGTTAGCTAGTTGGTAAAAATAATTGCTTAATAGCTTATTTTAGAGCCAAATCTGTAGCATTAGAAGGGAACTACAATTTGATAACATTAAGAAGAAAAGGATGATATACACACTTGTATTAAGTTAATATGATAGAGAGCAAGTTAGGTTATTGTTATTATATATTATCAATGTTTCAGTTCTTTTATTTGAGTGCTTCTTAGGTGAAGAGCCTTAAGTCCTAGTTCCTTTGGGAAGCACTTTAAGGTTTACAGAACAGCCTTCATATTCTTTTCAAACATTTTTTTCATTGCTTATAACTTTCCAAAGAATTCTCCTTTTGGGCTTTCTGATTTTATTTTAAGCCCAAAGGTGAATTTTTTGGGAAGTTTGAGCTAAATTACTTCAACCAAAATATGTAAATGAAGAAATACTGTATTTAAACATTTGCACATTTACCTCTCTACCTGAAACATGTGAATGTCAACACTTCATACTTCATGGATAGGGATTCTTCATAAAAACAAATATTGTTAATCAAATTTTAAAGTTAACTTTATTTTTCTTTGAATATTTAATGATTTAATAGCTACTGTTTTATGTCATTTTGTCCCCATATTCCTGCTTTTACTGAAGCAACTTAACTAATAAGTTGCTTAATTCCACAACAAACTGTTACTATTTTCCTCAGGAAGTTGTATGATACATATTTTTTCCCCAAATGGAAAGATGTAGTTTCTAGACATTAACTTATACAAATGCTTTCCTGTTAGTTTTGCTACTTATACTTTAAAATGAAAGCCTTTAAATTTTAGAAAATGAATTTAAGATTCTACTTTAATACATTAAACTAGTTTTTAATTAAAGTAGTGAGCACTTATCTAGTGATGAAGTTAAATTAAATAGAATTGATTTCATGGTTGAACCAGAAGTCTTCTGTTGAGTAAGCAGTAAGTATTCTTTCTTATAAAATTTTTGCAGCTATAAATTGTTTATTTTTGGAGCTAGAAGCTAAACCATCTGCCTCCTTTCTTCTTTTAATGAAATGTTTGATTTGTTTCTCAATCAATGAAGATCCAGCTCCAGGTCCCACAGGGGTTCTTCTTCCCCACGAAAAAGATCTTACTCAAGTTCATCATCATCTCCTGAGAGGAACAGAAAGAGAAGTCGTTCTAGATCTTCTTCATCTGGTGATCGCAAAAAAAGACGAACAAGATCACGGTCACCTGAAAGGTTTGGGTTTCTGTAGAAATAAGAATGGGTGTTCTTAAGTGTGTTTAATAGATTAACTGAACTTCTTAGTCAAGGGTTAGATTTTCATTATCTCCTTTGTTACCCACTTTAAACTCTTTTCAACTTTGAACTTCAAAAAACAGATTAATTACTTTGTTTACTCTATGTGTTTTAATCAGGTTGTTTAGAAAAGTAGATCAAACTACTCTCTTCCACTCTCTGATTATTTTATTGTTTAAATTTTTATTTTCATATATAATTATAGCCAACTCTCGGTTACTTCTGTCTCTTAAGATTCTAATTCAGAAGCTGTGTGTTGATGTAATTTAGAGGTTGATTTTTATAAGTATTAATTTATGCTATCGATTTTACATTAAATATTAGAAACTGTAGGTTTCTAGGGCATCTAATAAGAAAATTAACTATTATAGATGATTGGAAGTCTGTCCTTATTTAATTATGTATAAATACATTTCCACAACAAATTGTTGTTTTTGTTCCCTTTATAAGAAATTGTTCTTATAGCTAATATATTTTTATCTTTCAGTCCGAATTCCTTTTTTGTAGAAAAAGATCTTTACTAGATTACTTTACCTGTGTTGATATTTTTAAAATTTGAAGAGTGTATCATCTGTCAGCCTTTTCTGCAGCAGACTAATTAATTATTCAGTTTCATTATTTTTCTCTTTTTTCCCTCAATCTCTAATTATATAGTCATTTTAATGGCTTCCTTAATCTTTGGAAATTTTTATATCCCTTCAGCTTGTGAAAAGTAAGGATTAGATAAAATCTGATTTTTGCTATGTTCAGTGCTAGGGTTACGTCTTCTTGTACATAATGATTGGTTTTGTGTCTTCCCATTTTGAAGTGTAGATATTAAGGTTAACACACACCTAGTTTCATTTCTGTGCATTTATTCCTTTGTTAAAAAATTACTCCGTACTTTATGAAATTCATTCTGTTGCTTTTTTACCACTTCTGCAAATTTTTATCTTAGCCACATATAATCCCCCTAGTTTGTTGTCATCTAAACTTAATGAACATGTTCTCTATTCCATAAGCCAGGTGATTGGTGAAAACACTAAACAACCCTGAGCCCAGGGCCAACCCCTCGGAACACCACTACTTTACCCAGGTTGATATATTGACTTACTCATACTAGCTGCATGAATATAATCCTGTAACTTAATTGTACAGTCATCTTGGTGCAACCTAGATTTCCAAAACATTATTATTTATGGATATATATTTGCATACACAGTCAGAAGCCTTGCTATATCTATTTTACGTATATCCTTAGCACACTATGTACAGTATATCAGAGAGAACGATTTAGTCACACTGCCATTACCCAGTTTATATGCCTTTGTTGTATTAATCTGTAGTTGTATACAATTTTGCAAGGCTTTCCTTCATTGCCTTAAATAATTGAGAGGTGGCTATATCTTAAGAGATTTTTAAATTATGGTTGCACTGCTACTGGGCTCATATCCAAAGTTTAAATACTAGT
This sequence comes from Giraffa tippelskirchi, assembly GCF_054371585.1. NCBI lineage: Eukaryota > Metazoa > Chordata > Mammalia > Artiodactyla > Giraffidae > Giraffa > Giraffa tippelskirchi. The sequence continues at coordinate 149,773,164 of NC_137279.1, forward strand.
TAATTTTATGTGTATAAGTTTATATCTTAGATTTTAATTATTCCTTTTACCAGTTTAATGAGGTTTAATTTTTCATATTCTCAAAGTCATATAAATAAAGCTGATATTCAGCTCCTGCTTACCAGATTACCTGTTTTCTCTATTATGTCTTACAGGCACCACAGGTCACCTTCTGGATCATCCCATTCTGGTTCCCGTTCAAGTTCAAAAAAGAAATAATGTATTAAAATTTACATCTTAAAAAAAAAAAGTCCAATATAATGCATGAAGCATATTTTTTAAGAAGTTGGTGTCTTACTTGGTCAGAAGTGCTAAATCTGCTAGTAGAGGTGCATGCCTTTCATTGCTTTTCAGAACAATATAGCTGTGTTTATTTGTGAAATTAAAAGTAAATAGTATTTTAAGCCATGATGTCCCAAAATAGATGCTTTGTTTGTCATTCATTATTTACAACCATTTGCTTTTTTAAGCTATAACAATCTCAGCTATAACAAAGTACTTTGTTTTCTAATTTAAACTCTTGTTTTTCTCATCTCCAAATATGAGCATTATCTAGGCTTGTCTGGACTTTGAGCATGGAGGCAAGACTGTGGTAAAGTAGTTGGAAACAATCTGTTTATGTTAATCTGGGAAAAGGACTCAGCCTGTTTGTTAACCTGTGTCAGTGATTCTTATTAGAAAAAGTTTAACAGATTGTTAAACAGTTAACTAGAAACTTCTTTATTTTGAAATTTCTTATGTTAAGGGTGCCTTAGAATCATTGTCTCTATCCAGTTTTACTTTTTGCACCACCAGGTTTAATACAGAAAAGTTCTGTGAATTGCAGAGGAGAAAGGTGTTAGTTTCTGCCTTTCTGACACAGTGATTTTGAACAAGAATGCCTAGCAGTTGATCTCTACTAATGTGGTTGATGAGAAAAACATACGAAAGTGTTTAATGTTTTTAGAAGCTTTGTGTGATACCTTTTAAAAATTCAGTTATCACACAATAGGGTAGACAAAATTAAATCCTAGCTAACGAATAAATTGAAGGCTTTTGAAATATATTTCTCTTTGGGTATAAGACCAACAGAGACAAAACATTGTGAATTTAAATGAACATTTGCTTTGAAGTGTTTAAAAACTGCATAAAATTTTCTTCTGAGTAACAAATGCTTATTTCCTCATGACATAAGCAGAAATAATTGCTCCTATTCACTTGAAATTACTTATGGCTTAAAATACTTTCAAGATTTGTTTTATTTCTCAAAACCTGGTCATTTGAGCTCTATTTTGTCTTCTGGTTTTAAAAAAAAGGTTTCTCTTAACAGTATCTTCAGTGACAATGCAAGGTAAGTATATTAAGGGAAATTGACAGATGTGCTTGGGAACTTTTTGTGCATGGGAATCAATACCCACATTTTTTGTTTTTGTTTTTTGTTTGTTTTTCCTTAACATTAATGTCTACTGCAACTGCAAATTAAAATGTTTTAAGGTACTTAGTAGACAGATCAAAATTACATTTGTTCTTTATTTTAAAATGAGTGATTTTTCTCTTCAGTTTATCTAAAGATGAAAGCAAAATAGCTTATGTAGAAATATTTTGATAATATTTTTACAGTGAACTTCCCCTGCTTTTTTTATGTCTTAAATTTTTTTTTGCTACATTCACTGTAGGTTGCACAAGAACTTTTACTCTCTTGTAATTGTGCCTCAGACTTCTTGAAAGTCCACCTTCTAAATTGCCCAGATGATCTTCTAGATTCTACATGTTATCGTTGGCTTATTCTTGTGCTTTCTGTATTTAAAACTTTGACTGTACTAATAAGCAAATGCAAGGTTATAAATTTAGCTAATAGTAGTTTACAGACAATTCGAATGATTATGATTTTATTTGGTTTAAGCTGTACTAGTATATTTCATAAGGAAATGATGCTGTAGACAAATGTAAATAAAGCTTGTGAGTCAAGCATCAAGTGGTGTTTGTTAGAAATAAATTAGAATTTTTAAGCTCTGATTTAATGTTCATCTTTAAGCTATTTGCAGTCTGGTTTATTACTTTTGATTGTGCATTTTAGACTCCCTATGTTCACTTACCTTTTATGTAATATCACCTTATTTTTATATATGAATGTTTGGTTTAAAACATACCAAAGCCATGATCACTGTAACCTTTGTCACTCAGCAATTTTTGACTTTTTTTAAACAGAGTACCCAAACTAGTTGAACACTCTGTACCAGAACATATCTTATTCCGTGTGGCAAATAACATGTCATAGTGTGCTTCTTAGCACTTAACAAGTGTCTTTTTTAACTACCAAGTGTTCTTAAATTTCTATTTAGAATCCTTTTATCTAAACAATATTAAATAGTTGGTATTGGCAACAGATTCCAAGTTCAGAGCAAGCTGTAAGCATAAGACTGTTTAGGCACACGTACCAAGGTAAAACTGATTTTTTTTTTCTTCTATCTTCTTGATATTTGGCTTCCACAGCCAGTGCTGTTTTAATAGATACTGGTAAGAAGGCATGAAATTTCTCCCTTCTGCCCTAACAATTTTGACATAATTGTTAGATGTTTTGTTTTTTAATAGAAATAACTTGATAGCTTTCCTAAACTGGAAATAGTTTTATTTCTGGAAACAATGGAGTTTTAGTTAAAGACAGTTGAAGGTATGTAATACTGATTTCCTGGCTAATTCTTCCTGTCATCTTTATATACCATTGTATATCATCCCATGTTTTACAAACAAAAAGATTACAGTTTAAGGAAATTAAAAATTTGCCCAAGGAAACCACAGGAGTGGCTTAATGGGGATTCACCCCCAAGTCTCATGGCAGGTATCAGTATTACCTCTAGTAACAACCAAATAACCTGTTTGAGGAGATAAATGTTAAGTCAAACTAGATTTTTTTTTTTATCTGATTTAGTAAGAAGATGTTAATTTTAGTCTCTTATGAGTAGGTGGATAAGTAGACATCCTATTTTGAAATAACTGTAAATTTACAAAAAGTTGCAAAGGTTGAACAGAGAGTTCCCACATACTCCCACCCAGTTTTCACCATCATTAGCATATTACCCTGTGATTCTGTCAAAACTAAGAAACCAACATTGATATGTTACTATTACTTATAGTCTAGGTTTTATTTGAATTTTGGCATTTTTCCATTATTCTAATCCAGGGTGCTACATTATACTTCCTCTTGTTTCTCATATTTCTCCAGTCTCCTCTGGTCTGACAGGTTGTCATTCTTTCCTTGCCTTTGAAGACTTAAGAGGAGTACTGGCTGGGTATCCTTTAGACTATCCCTCATTCTGGGTTTGTCTGGTTTTTCTTGTGATTAAACTGATTTTGTGAGTTTCAGAGTAGATACCACAGAAGAAAAGTGCCCTTCTCATGGAAATTGCTTGAAATCACCATTGTAGTTCAGTTTTTTTTTAGTTTTTTTTCCCCATTCTTTGTCAGCTAAGTCACTAAGTGTAGCTCACCTTCAGAGTAGGGATGGGGAGAATTAAATTCCACCCTGCTGTGGGAAAAGGCTGTCTACGCATATTTCAATTCACTTTTAGATTTGTCTCCTATTTATTTACACTTGTATGGACTTCTGCATATTTATTCTTTAAGTCATAGTTCAATGCTGTGTTATTTTCTGCTCAAACTGTTCCAGCTTTGGCCATTGAGCGTCCTTTTCAGATTGACTCTTAACCTTTGACTTGCCTCCGTTCTCTGGTAGATGATGGAGAAAGGGAAGGAAGGAAGAATTGTTGGAGAGGAAGGTTTATCATCAAGTAGATGAGGGAATAAAATCTAGACCTTAGTGATGGTGACAGTTTTGACCTTAAGTAGGAGCCTTGACAGTTAAATATAATATCAGTAAGAATGAATTCAGGTGGCATTAGAGCCAAGTGTACAGGCACTGAGAGACTAGTAAACACAGTTTTTTTCCCAGCCACATTGAACCACACAGATGCTTACAAGAGGGTGTTGTAGCATTGCACATGGTTAAAAGATGAACATGTGATAACTAATAGTTTGCAAATGCCTGTATTTACCAAAGTAAACATACTAGCATAAGAAAATAACAATAACTGGTAACTTACACATAAATGAATAATTAAAATATACATAAGAAGAAGAATGCTATGTACGTTATTCAACTGAATAAGACCTGGATTTAAAGCCACAATATATGTAGGACAACCCCTTTCACATAATCTCAATCTAGCAGGGAAATGGTCTTATTTATAGAAGCAATAAAGTCTGTGCTAAAGTGGGAAGAAAATCAGTCTTGTCTGAATGAAGAGGCAGACTCTTAAGGAATTGACTTGAGCAGTCTTGAAGGACAGGTTTACTGATGAATAAGGTGAGATAATTTGTGAAGCCTCAAGATTTGGTTGTATTTTAGGAGATCTGAAATACTGTGGTGGTTTAAAACCTTAGAAAAAGAAGGAACCAAGTAATAATGCTGTCAGAAATAAACTGCACCACATTGAAAAGTGCCTGAAAACAGTGATAATTAAAGACCTTAATCAGGCACTCAGAACAAAGAGTTTCGTACCTACCCCCAAACTGAAACATCTGTGACCTGTTCTCAGTGCCATTATCAGAGACTGAGTACCTCTGGCCTGAATGTAATATGAAGTGAATGGGTATGATCCCAGTGGTGGATTTGGCAATGATACTTCATTTCTATCTGTACTCTTCCCCTGGAGTCAGAGAGCCAGATTTTAATTCTTACTTTATGGAACCTGTATGACATTGGACATTTTTATGACTAGCGTATGAGTATACAGCAAATAACTGAATGTTACTCCCTACTCGTGCCCTCAGATATTTTGTATGTTAATACTCAAGTATTCCTACTCACCCCTTTTACAGCACCAGATCCATTAAACTGCCTACTGTGTGTCTTCTTTTTAAATGTCACTTTCAACGTATCTAATTTCTACCCAAGCAATCTGTCCATCAAAACTAGTATATTTCACATTGATAAACAACATTATCAGTAACTTAGGGTGGAGGGTCCTCTTAGATTTCTCTTTTGCCTTTTCACCTCAAATAAATCTGACTTAACCTTGAATCAGTGGTTTTAACCCTCAAGTCCACAGTGCTCCACTACTGCTACCAAAAGGCTGGCATATGGCATATGCAAACGGTAAAGAATCCGCCTGCAATGCAGGAGACCTGGGTTCGATCCCTGGGTCGGGAAGATCATCTGGAGAAGGGAATGGAAATCCACTCCAGTATTCTTCCTTGGAGAATCCCATGGACAGAGGAGCCTAGCAGGTACAGTCCTTGGGGTTGCAAAGAGTTGGACACAACTGAGCGACTAACATTCACTACCCCTCTAACGTATAGTAGAGGTCTTCCACTGTATTTGCTAAATGATATTTAACCAAGTAGTTATCCTTTCAGTATTCAGAGTGGTTTGAAGCTGTTCATGTTCATGTAATTTCCTTGTTTTAAAACTTTTCCTATGGTTTTCAGGATTAAACTAAAATCCTTTGTGACTCCCACACCTTCCCTTACCCCTGCCAGTTCCAGCAAACTTGGGCACAAAGCCTGTACAGCCGTCCCCGGGAGCCATGCTGACTTCCATCTGTGTGCAAGTCTCCTGTGCCCTGTACACACCTCATTACCATCCCTGTCTCACTTGATCTTCACGACTCAATTCAGAACACTCAGATGCTCTCCCTGATTCCTGAGTTTCCATAGTTGAGGTGAATTTCTTTAAAGTCTTTTACCCAGTATTTCTAGCTCTTTCAGCATTCTATAGCTAGCACCCAGTGTTTGACAAGGGAATAAATACAAATATCTCACGTTTCTGAAAGGGTTTAGTCAGTTTTTTCCTCCAATACTAATAAATGCTTATTCTTTACTGGAAAACATTTGGTTGCAGGAGTTTTCTTTCCAAAGTTATGACAGCCAGTTACCAAACTGGACTCTCTTTTCTTTCTTTTTTTTTTCAGTTTAATAGTTCCATTTCATCACAAGTTAATAAGGCTTGCCTTTACTCGACCAGCTATGCTTCAGTGTAGTATAGAATCTGTAGAAATTGCATGTGAACACTGTTTATTACCCTCGATTTATGCCAACTTAAAAGTGAAAGTGTTAAGTCATTCAGTTGCCTCCCAACTCTTTGCGACCCCTTGGATTGTAGCATGCCAGGCTCCTTTGTCTGTGAAATTCCCCAGGCAAGAATACTGGAGTGGGTTGCCATTTCCTTCTCCAGAGGAACTTCCCAACCCAGAGTTTGAACCCAGGTCTCCTGCATTACAGGCAGATTCTTTACCATGTGAGCCAGCAGGGAAGCCCAGTAAAACACCAACTTAGGTTTATTGTAAACAGCTAAGAGAAGATTTCCATGGGGTCGCAAACAGGCACACAACTGAGTGAACTGAACTGAAGAGAAGATTGGAAACCAAGCCTCACTGGTATATATTTTGAAATCTGTTTAGTTTCTTTTTATATTCCCAAGGACAGAAGCACAGAATTATTCTGAAAGAGAATTTTAGTAAGCTATTGGTTTATTCCTAACATGTCTCTGCAAAAATACCAACCGAAGCAAGTTTGCTTATGAATTGGTAAATTGAATTGCTTTAGAATGTATAACTCTTGGAACTAAGTACGTTGGAGTGTGTCATTTGCAAAGTAGGCAATGAATTTAAAAATTAGCTTTCATGTTCTTGTGTAGGAACAGATAATAGAGGTCAAAATGGTTTTGTGTTTATTAAAATACTGTCATATATTTACTTAAATTTTTAGAACAGTAAACATAAACTAGTTACAACCGTATTTAATAAATAGGTTTTTGAGGCCCTAAAAGCTTTTAATGGAAAATAGCGTAAAATATTATCGATTGATTACTACACCAGTGAAGTTCATTTTATTGGCAAAGATGATTTGGACATTTATTATGAGATATAGTGAACTAAAAACCTGAAAATAAAACATGGAAGTGATGTGGATGACACAAATCTGACAAATTAGTAATTACATTAATCCTCTTAATGACATTATTACCTCTAATTATTCAAATCTGCTGAAAATGTTGCCTTTTCATTGCTTAAATACTACACATCAGAATTCTGAGCAGAAAAGATAAATCATCTTATTGTGATTTGGATTATGTGGGTGTTAGAGCTGAAGAATTTTAATGTGATACTAGTGACCATGATCAGAGAAAGTTTAAATATTTGCACCTTTGTAAATGATGTGGTTGGAATTACAGAATTGCATTGCTGTATATCACACTGTTCTTAATACATGAGAAGCACCAAAAAGGAAAGGTCGCCAAGTGTTCTCGTTAATTCTCTACCAGAAATGAAGACCATGTAAGTACTTCTCAGGCTGCATAACCCGGTGCTGCGGCACCTGCATTACTAAAACCCTGCAATAGAAAAAATGCCAAGAGGCTATTGGGACATTTCACTTGTAATATTTTCCCCAAATTACGGAAATGAATCTAAAATACTTGATGTAAAATCCTTGAGTTTAAATGCTTCTCACAAAGCATTCCATATCAAGGTCTAAGCATAGACATGGAAATTTAAGCAGATCTATTCATAATCAAGTTGTTGAAAGCCTGTGATAAAGATGAAAAGCAGCCAGAGAAAAAGGCGTTTATATAGAAACGGTAAGGATGACAGCCAGTATGTCGGAGCAGTGAAAAACAAGATCATGCAATGTCTTTAAAGGTATTTTGAAAAAATCGGCCTACTATTCTATATATACCCGTTCAAATGTATAAACTTTTTAACTTCTCCAAAGCTGAATCTCTAATACAAAAGTTAGATTTTTTTGGCAAAAGAAAATTGATATAGGATGGAAATTGGATCCACACAGTAAAGTGTTATGTGGCTAAATACAGTTTTGTTTTTTAAGTCACTAAAATAATTGTTTAAAGCAAATAGACTGTGAGACTTAGGTGCAGGTAAACAGCAGAAGTTGCTCAGGTCAAAAGGGGGTAAATGGAAGTGAGCTATTTGTAGGGTTATAAACAAAGTTGTACATATCTTGATGGTACTTTGATAATATGTATGGTATAAAAGCAACCACCAAACATAACCAGGAGTTACACGTAATACACTTACAAAGGAAAAAAACGGAATCACAAATAATGCAAAAGGAGGCAGAAAAGAGAAACATGATGGAAAATGAATAGGTAGTAGGTTTAAGTCCCACTGTTCAAGCACTCCCGTAATAAAAGAGAGATTGTCACACTAGATAAATGGAGCAACACCCATATGCTCTTACATCTATTGTGAACATAAAGATAAAAATAGGTTAGAAGTGAAAGGGTGGAAATCCTGTAGTTGTAAAAACTGAGGAAAGCATAGGAATAAAGAACCACGTAAGTCAAAAGCATAATCGGAGCGTTTATGCATGTAATAGTCAAAAACATGAAGCAAAACTTCATAGAACTGTATGGCAAAAATGGGGAGATCAGTCAACTTGACCTAATGACAACGCAGTACCTAGCAACAACATTCAAATACACTTGAGAATTTTTTAAGTGTGTGTGCTCTATTTGATTCCATTTACATGAAGCTCATTTCAGTTCTGTCAGTCGTGTCTGACTCCTTGCAACCCCATGGACTGCAGCACTCCAGGCTTCCCTGTCCATCACCAACTCCGTGAGCTTGCTCAAACTCCTCCGTCAAGTCCGTGATGCCATTCAACCATCTCATCTGTCGTCCCCTTATGCTTTCATCTTGCCCAGCATCAGGGTCTTTTCCCAACGAGTCGGTTCTTTGCATCAGGTGGCCAAAATATTGGAGTTTCAGCTTCAGCATCAGTCTTTCCAATGAATATTCAGGACTGATTTCCTTTAGGATTGACTGGTTTGATCTTGCAGTCCAAGGGACTCGCAGGAGTCTTCAACACCACAGTTCAAAAGCAATAGTTTCACGCTCAACTATAGTCCAACTCACATCCATGCATTACTACTGGAAAAACCATAGCTTTGACTGGCAGGCCTTGGCAAAATAATGTCTCTGCTTTTTAATATGCTATCTAGGTTCGTCATACTTTTCTTCCAAGGAGCAAGCATCTTTTAATTTTATGGCTGCAGTCACCATCTGTAGTGATTTTGGAGCCCAAGAAAAGAAAGTCTGTCACAGTTTCCATTGTTTCCCCTTCTATTTGCCTTGAACTGATGGAACCAGATGCCAAGGTCTTCGTTTTTTGAATGTTGAGTTTTAAGCCAGCTTTTTCACTCTCCTCTTTTACATTCATCAAGAGGCTCTTTAGCACCTCTTCACTTTCTGCCATAAGAGTAGTGTCATCTGCATATCTGAGGTTATTGATAGTTCTCCCGGCAATCTTGATTCCAGCTTGTGCTTCATCCAGCCCAGCATTTCTCATGATGTACTCTGCATATAAGTTAAATAAGCAGGGTGACTATACAGCCTTGATACACTCCTTTCCCAATTTGGAACCAGTCTGTTTTTCCATGTCTGGTTCTAACTAGTGCTTCTTGACCTGCGTACAGATTTCTCAGGAGGCAGGTCAGGTAGTCTGGTATTCCCATCTCGAATTTGCCACAGTTTGTTGTGATCCACACAGTCAAAGGCTTTAGTGTAGTCAATGAAGCAGAAGTAGATGTTTTTCTGGAATTCCCTTTTTCTATGATCCAATGGATGCTGGCAATTTGATCTCTGGTTCCTCTGGCTTTTCTAAATCCAGCTTGAACATGTGGAAGTTCAATTCCAGACCACCACAGTAAAGCAGGTATCACAGTAAAGCGACACACATACTTCCTGGCTTGCCAGTGCATATAAAAGTTATGTTTACCCTATACCAAAGCCTATTAAGTGTGTGATATTATGTCTAAAAGGACAGTATACATACCTTAAGTTTAAAATACTCTTTAAAAATACCCACCATTTTCTGATGGTGCAGGATTGCCACCAATCTTCCATCTAAAAATGCAATATCTGAAACTCAAAGCCCAATAAATGCCTGAAAGTCATGAAGTCAAGCATACCCTCAATAAGGGGGACTATGTTTCAGTTCCTGGAGAGGGGAGTATCTACATATATTAAGCAGGTTTGCCTCATTTATTTACTCATATCAGTATGGACTTGTGTATGTTTATATTTGGATTATATTCGGGATTACATTATATATTTTATTGGTCAGATTATTCCAGTTGGCCATTGGGAACTGTTTTACGTTGACTCCAGTGTTTCTTTGACATATCACCATCCTTTTGTCTTTTGAACACTCTAATTTTTGATACTACTGTAGGCTCATGTCTTCCCTGCCACAGCCATCAGTCATTTCTCCAAGGAGCTCTGGTTGTTCATATTGGAGAATGATATTTAGAAAGCAAGATCTAGATTCTAGGCTATATAGAAATTTAGTATATGATAAAATGGTATTTAAGAGAAGAATTATGATTTAGTTAATAAATAGTGCTAGTTAGCCATACAATAATCCATCAAAAAATTGAACTTCCACCTTATTTGCTAAAAAGTAAAAATTTAAATCTATTTGATTAAACATGATTATTAAAGCAGTATTTTCCAAAATGTAACAAGTATAGAAATTAAGGAGAAACTTTAACTTTCTTAAGCAATAATCCTAAAAATCATAAAGGGAAAGATGAACACTTTATTGAACAATTTTCCTACATATGATAATAAACATGACACAAAAAATTATAAGCACAATGATAGGGTAGGAAAATGAGAAACGGGTGGTGGGTATCTAAATATCCAAAGAGTTCCTGCAAACTAATAGCATAATGACAATCCAATGGGCAGTGCACAAAAATCAACGAGGAAGTTAATAGACATGAAAATGGATTTAACTTTACTAGTTAGGGAGATCCAAACTAACAGTAAAATATATTTTACTCAGATTGTAATTCAGAGCCGGCAAGCAGAACAGCAGGAATCCATGTATTTTAAGTGAATGTATCTTTGTATGAGCATAAAGAAAAATCTGTAGTCATACACCACAACCTGTTCATATTGGTTAGTTTGGAAGTGAAAATAAGGACAGGTGTAGAAAGTATCATTAACCTTTAAAAATACATGGGCTTCCCTGGTGGCCCAGTGGTAAAGAATCTGCCAATGCAGGAGACACAGGTTCAATCCCTGATCCAGGAAGATCCCACATGCTTCAGGGCAGCTAAGCCCATGCACAACTACTGTGCCTGTGCTCTAGAGCCTGCAAGCTACAACTACTGGGCCCATGCACTGCATCTACTGAAGCTCTCATGCTCTAAAGCCTGAACTCCACAACAAGAGAAGTCACCACAGTGAGAAGCCTACACACAGCAACAAAGACTCAGCACAGCCAAATCAATCAATTTTTTTAAAAAAATATATAATCTACATGCTATTTAAGCTTTGTTTAGCTTATTTTGTGACAAATTTAAGATGATAAAACCAAGACAATTAAAAATAAAAACAATAGCAGTAGATTAGGTAAATAATGGCAGTGACCTGAACAAAGATAGTAGGTGTGGAGATGGAGACAGTGAATATATATTTTGGAAATAGAATTAATATTACTGGATAATGGGTTGGAAAAGAGAAACAATGGAAAATGAAGAGTCAAGGACGGCCATTTGATTTCTGGCTTGAGTTGGTGGATGGCATTATTACATATTGCAATGGGGAAGACTCCAGTATAACCAGGAGTAGGGAAGAAAATTTGAAGTTCCATTTGAACATGCTGTGGTGTTATTGAGTTATCCAAGTGGGATGACAGTCAGTTGGATAAATGAAGCTAGAATTCCAGGGGAAGGATAGGCTGTGGATACAAATTTGAAATGTGTCAGTCCTCTCTTAAGGATTTATCATGATAAAAATAAGCCCCACAAATGTATACACCAATAAATATAAAAATGTTATTGTACAATTGCTGCTAATAACAAAAAATTATAACCTAAACATTCACAAAAATTATGCTCCAAACAGTCAAGAAAAAAAAAAAAAAGGTGTTCCTGGTATTCAAGAAGATTATAAAGAATTTCTATATATAAATGACCAAAAGAGATAATCACATTTGTTGAATGTTCAGAAGACAAGAAAAAGCTGTAGGAGTACTTCTAGTAACAATGAGAGGGTAAAGAAATCACAAGAGTTTTTCTCGTATTTTAATTTAGAAGGTTTATAGTCTTAAGATTAAATAATTTTATTTAATGTATGATACTCTGTGTGTGGTGTGAGATAAGGATTGTGTTCATTTTTATTTGCATATAGGTATCCAGTTTTCCCAGCACTATTTGTAAAGACTTTACTAAATTACCTTAACACTTTGCTGAAAATTAACAGAATTTGCATTTATGTATGTATGTGTGTATACATATCTTTGTATCTATATCTCTGTATATTTAATTTATATATCTATATAAACATATGGAGATGGCAATGACACCCCACTCCAGTACTCTTGCCTGGAAAATCCCATGGACGGAGGAGCCTGGTAGGCTACAGTCCACGGGGTCGCTAAGAATCGGACAGCTAAGAATCGGACACAACTAAGCGACTTCACTTTCACTTTTCCCTTTCATGCACTGGAGAAGGAAATGGCAACCCACTCCATTATTCTTGCCTGGAGAATCCCAGGGACGGCGGAGCCTGGTGGGCTGCTGTCTATGGAGTAGCACAGAGTCGGACACGACTGAAGTGACTTAGCAGCAGCAGCAGCAGCATAAACATATATATATATGTATATATATATATATATATAAAACTACATATCTATATAAAGTGTGCTTCCTAGGTGGCACTAGTGCTAAAGAATCCACCTACCAGTGCAGGAGACACAAGAGCCAAGGGTTCCATCCCTGGGTTGGAAGATTCCCTGGAAAAGGAAACAGCAACCCGCTCCAGTGTTCTTGCCTAGAAAATTCCATGGACAGAGGAACCTCGTGAGTTATGGGATTGCACAGAGTTGGACACGACTGAGCACACACGCACACACATCTATATAAAGTTCAATGGAATAACATAAGTATACTATTCCATTGAATTGCACGTACATCATTATGCCAATATTACTGTCCTGCAGATAACAATTATAAAGTCTGGTTAAAATATTAAAACATCAACTATTTAAATTTATTGGAAAGCATTCAAAAGCACACAGAACTGGGAGAAAAAATTAATCTCAAAAAAACTGCAACTGACGGGTAAGAATTAAGACTTCTGGCCTTTTGGACTGAGGTGGTACCCAATCCTCATGACTATCTCATAGGAAATAGTAGTAGAGAAATTGCCACCTCACTGGCAAAAAGTGCAAGAGACTGGAGTTCAAGGTTAGAAAAATCACTGCAGATTTAAATAGGAAATTCAAACAATGAGAACCACAGAAAGAGTGAACTGGAACTTCTGCCCAAATCTACATTTGACAGCCAATATATGTGAATGACAGAATCGCCCTGGAACCTATTTAAAAAAGCAAGCTGAAGCTTCACAGGCTTGAAATACCAGGGCACAGCCCCAAACAGACAGAACAGCTAGAAATTAGAAGAGACCCCCTATAAACCAGACAGAATGATCCCCGTCACTGAACAACCAACAAATCATATAGGTATGTTGTTGTTCGGTTGATAAATCATGTCTAACTCTTTGTGACTCCATGGATTGTAGCATGCTAGGCTCCTCTGTCCTCTGCTCTCTCCCAAAGTTTGCTGAAGTTCATGTTCATTGAGTCAGTGATGCCATCTAATCATCTCGTCCTCTGCCACCCCCCTTTTTCTTTTGCCTTCAATCTTTCCCAGCATCAGGGTCTTTTCCAATGAGTTGGCTCTTTGCATTAGATAGGACAGATCAGTTCACAAGAAACCAGGCTTAAAGAGCAGTCATGAAGAGACGAGATAACAGTAGCTGCCTATCAGAGGAGACAAAATGTTAGCATTTTGAATCCAGGCACGTTAACTGCCAAAAGGATCACCCCCACCACCACCAAATCAGTAATCTTCAGAAGAAAAATGAAATCCACTGTCACTACAGTATATGAACTTCAATGTCCAGTTTTCAGTTAAAAATTACTAGGCATATAAAGAAACAGAAAAGTTTGGAAAAGAGGCAGTCAATAAAAGGGACTTAGGGTATCCAGATAATTGATTTAGAAAAGACTTAAAGCGTCTCCTTTATTTTGTTGAACTACTAATTATATTGGTTAATGTTTGAGAGCTACATCTACCTTGTGTTCCTAAGATAAATCTTATTTGATCCTGAAGACTGTACACATTTTTCCACTTTGTCATCAAAACTACATTGTTTCTAAAATTGTGTTTCTTGATTTGCATGACAAATCACAAAAGCCACTAAGTTTAGCATTCTTTCTTCTATTATTTTGGGTAAAAAATCAGAGTTTCCATTAAAATATAAACTCCATAAATGAAGAAACTTTTGTTTTCCTTGTATCCTTGATGACTGTATGGTGTCTGACATAGAGTGGATGCTCAATATTTATTTATTTATTTTTGGCTGCACAACGCAGCATGTGGGATCTTAGTTCCTCCACCAAAAATTGAACCTGCATCCCCCGCACTGGAAGTGTGGAGTCTTAACTACTAGACTGGCAGACAAGTCCCAGCATTTATTGAATAAATGACTTGAAAACATGCTGAAATTAGTAGTTGGCTCTATAGAGTAAGAACTGCAGGTATTTTCAGGTAATCAAAGGCTTGATTGTGTGAAACTATTAATTTTTCCAGTTCAGTCACTCAGTCATGTCTGACTCTTTGCTATCCCATGGACTGCAGCACACCAGACTTCCTTGTCCATCACCAACTCCCAGAGCTTGCTCAAACTCATGTCCATTGAGTTGGTGATGCCATCCAACCATCTCATCCTCTGTCGTTCCCTTCTCCTCCTGCCTTCAATCTTTCCCAGCATCAGGGTCTTTTTCAATGAGTCAGTTCTTCGCATCAGATGGCCAAAGTATTGGAGCTTCAGCTTTAGCATCAGTCCTTCCAGTGACTATTCAGGACTGATTTAATTTTTTTTAATTTATGTCTATTTTAAGATTTCCTGATAGAAGTTCAGTAGAAGTATATACAATAAATTCATCAGCACTAGCTAAGTACTGACACATGTCATGAATTTTAAGATGTAAGATACAATAGGGGATTTAAATTTATGGACTAAAATCACTTCTAGGCATAATGTCAGTTAAAAATACATAATGGGTGAATACATGCTTTAAAATCTTTTTAAAAGTTTTTGAATATGTGGTATTTCAGTTACCTGACTCTGTAACTTTAATCCTCACTGGAATATTGATTAAACAGACACTCAAGGAAAGACGGAATGACAACAGTTATGTGTTAATGAGTTAGGCCCCTATGAAAAGTATCAGAGGTCCCTAAGCAAAGCGTGTATTGTTCGGAAATTATATGGCATGTTATTAACCTTTGGGTCACTAGAGGGCAGTGATGTTTCAGACCAACACAATTCAGACTATTTCTGTTCTGACACTAAGAAATGTGGATCCGGAGTCATTCTGTACCAGCATTCTATAGTGACACCTCAGATACTCCAAATTGTTTTCAAGGTGAATAGCTACAAAACATACAACTTAGGATAAGACGAAGCAACCAATACACAGAAAGAAAGAAAGTGTTATACAAAACTTCTGAGATGCAGTACATTTAAGACATTGGTGGAGGTGAGTTAAGAGAGGCTAACATTAACTGTTTGATACTATATGCCCTTATACTTTTAACTCTTATGTAGTCTAACTGGTGCATACTGCAGTGAGGGTAACAAAACTTTCAAAGAGGTCAAATATTCATAAATAAAACAATAATTTTTGATGTAACTGTAGATTGGCTTTGTTTTGTTTTTGGTTTTTTTTTTTGCTGTATAAATCATGAAAAGGTCTTAAATTTTAAAATAAATATACAGTTACACTAGAGTTTTATTGCTATAACATTAAATTTTGATATGTACTTTCAATCCAATGCTTTGGATAAAACTTGTATCTGAGAATACCATCGAATATTTTACTTTTCAAATGACACTTTAGAAAAACATTTTCACAAATATGAGTTTGAGACTAATTAAAACTAATAAAAGCTTGGGGGAAGATTTAAAAAATGAACCACTTCTCTATTCCTTCTTAGTTGTTCTCATTAGACACATGGCATTACAAATAAATTCAAAAAAGTAAAAGAAAAAAATAAACAGTAAAACACAAAATGAAATTAGTGATGTGATTAATGCATGTTGTTAAAACAGAGTTTACATTTCATTTTTGCTTTTTATCCTTTAAAAATTATATAGCCCTATAATGATTTTTTGTTCAGACTCTCATACAGAGTCAAAACAACAGCATAGAAAGAATGCAAGGGAACATACTCCACTCTCACCTCCTACTACTCATTTACATCCAATGAGATCAACTAAGCTGGAAAAGACAAACAACTGAACTGACCCAGGCTTGCTCTGAAAGTCAGCGGAAGTCAGTAATGGTCTTCATAGGGCTGAGTAAATGGGCTTCCCAACTGGCTCAGCGGTGAAGAATCCGCCTGCGATACAGAAAACGCAGGAGATGCCACGAGTTCCATCCCTGGGACAGGAAGCTCCCCTGGAGGAGGGCATGGCAACCCGATGCAGTACTCTTGCCTGGAGAATCCCATGGACAGAAGAGCCTCACAGGTTACAGCCCATAGAGTTGCACAGAGTCGGAGATGATGGAAACGACTGAGCTGAATGATTAGGTCTAATTTCTTAAATATGAGGGAAAATGAAGTTCGTAAATAATTTTTAAACTCTTTCCATTTCCCCGACAAGATGAAAAGGCAGAAAAACTAGAGCCTCCCTAGATTTGAGAACTGCTGGTCTTATCACCTATTGAGAGTGGTTATGATATCTATGTAAAGAACACTGTGCTTCAGATAAGAAGTTGGAGACTGGAGAATTGCTGAAAGACTTGGACACACCTTTTAACTTCAGGAGCCTCAGTTACCTCACCTTAAAGGGGGAGTAATAACAATACTTGGAGGATGGCTGGAAAAAAATGGGGAAATGGTTGAGAAACACATGAAATATTGGCTTACTAAAACATGTTACTAGGTGATTATGCCCATTTTCACTAAATGTGAAGACCTTCATAACATCTAAATGCAGTTTCTAGTCCTAATTGCGTAAGAATGGTCCAGGGTGGAGAAAGATGGTTGCAGGCTTTGTAAGAGTTTGCCTTGTTTCTCTGCCCCACCTCTCCTCACTCCCACAGGCTAGCAGCCTTTGATTTCAATATTTCAGATGTGCTGAGACAGTGAAATAGTGAGTGGCAGCCACCTGCCTCTAGCCCCTTTTGCCCTAGCTAACTTTTAAAAATATTTTTAATTAATTAATATATATATATTTAATGTTAAGGAAGGAGAAGAATTTAGGCGGGTGATGAAAGGGATTAGTAGTTGAGATTTTTTATTTTTGAATCCGACAGTCTGATTTTATTTTGTCTTCCTGTACCTATTCCCTTAAATCTTGTGGCACTATTGGTTTTACAGTTTCAGGGCGCCCCTGGGGACAGAGCAACTGGCCTGCTTAAGATCATGCGAGAGTCCCAAAGTAGAAAGGGAAAAACGTTCACGCTCATCTACGCATCAGGTGAGTGGTTTGCCTCGATTGCTCAGGGTCTTGTAGGTAAAATACACTTGCAAGCGTTACAAAAGAGCGTCGGAAGGAAGATCCGGTCCTTGCGCGAGCCTCTGTGGATGGAGAAGGAGGAAGGCGAACACCTTGGCAACTTGCCTGAGGTGGGGTAGCCGAGGGAGACCTTTTAGCCCCAGCCTCTCACGGACTCTCCTCTGGCAGAGAACCGGAGCAGGCGCGGGGCCTGGCTGGGCGGCCGGTCCGGCAGGAGCTGGGGCATTTCGAGAGGAGTCCTCCGGGGGCGGAAGGATGTTAGGAGCCCTGGCGGCCAAAGCAGTGATCAAGCCGCAGCGAGAGAGAGAGAGAGGCTCTCGGCTGCTTCTGCATCCTCCTCCCACTGCACTTTGGCCCACGCCCACGGGCGCCCCGCCCCCTCCCCCCTCGGGCTTATAGCAGGCGCCGGGCACCTCCGGACGCCTGGGAGCCGACGGCGCGGCTGCCTGCTTGGCCTGGGATCCACGGCGCTGACGCCTTAGTGGCGAAGTGAGGCGGAGGCTGCGCCCCGCATCATGGAGGGCAGCCTAGCCGGGACCCCTGCCCCAGCCCCGGTCGCCACCGACAGCCGCCGCCTACCGCGCCGGGTCTGCCGGCTCCCGTCGCTGTTCTCAAGGTGCCGTCCCTTCCTCACCTCCAAGGCAATATGAAGGCCACCCGGGACCACGCGAGCGCCCCTTTCTGTACGCGCCCCAACCACTCCGACCCGGGTATCTGGACGGCCGAGCGCGCCGTTGAGGCGCCGAACAACCTCACGCTACCCCCGGAGCCCAGCGAGGACTGCGGCTCGGTGTCCGTAGCCTTTTCGATGACCATGATGATCACCGGGTTCGTGGGCAACGCGCTGGCCATAACGCTCGTGTCGAAGAGCTACAGGCGCCGGGAGAGCAAGCGCAAGAAGTCGTTTCTGCTGTGCATCGGCTGGCTGGCGCTCACCGACATGGTCGGGCAGCTGCTCACCAGCCCGGTGGTCATCGTCCTCTACCTGTCCCACCAGCGCTGGGAGCAGCTCGACCCGTCGGGGAGGTTGTGCACCTTCTTCGGCCTGACCATGACCGTCTTTGGGCTCTCCTCGCTCTTCATTGCCAGCGCCATGGCCGTCGAGCGGGCGCTGGCCACCCGGGCGCCGCACTGGTACTCAAGCCACATGAAGACCAGCGTCACCCGCGCAGTGCTGCTAGGCGTATGGCTGGCCGTGCTCTCCTTCGCCCTGTTGCCGGTGCTGGGCGTAGGTCAGTATACCATCCAGTGGCCCGGGACTTGGTGCTTCATTAGCACCAGGCCTGGGGGCAACGGGACTAACTCCCGGCAAAACTGGGGCAACGTTTTCTTCGCTTCTGCCTTTGCCATCCTGGGGCTCTCGGCGCTGGTGGTCACCTTCGCCTGCAACCTGGCCACCATTAAGGCCCTGGTGTCCCGCTGCAGGGCCAAGGCCACGGCGTCGCAGTCCAGCGCCCAGTGGGGCCGAATCACGACAGAGACGGCCATCCAGCTCATGGGGATCATGTGCGTGCTGTCGGTCTGCTGGTCGCCGTTGCTGGTAGGTAGTTCCAGGGCATGGGGAGTTCGGGGTGGGCGCGTGCGCGCCGGCGGGCAGTGGAGACTTTGGGAAGTGACAGCACCTGCAGGGGCGTGTCTGCAAGCAGAGAACTTTGCAGAGGGCTCTACCTGCGCTATCTTGGTCTCGGCTTCAGAACGTAGCTCCTCATTTACTTGCTGAGAACCTTCCAAGTGCTAGGCATCGCATTAGGCTCAGGCTGTGCACGCCTGGAGACCCCAAGGGTGCTCACATTCTAATCGGAGAGAGTAAGAGGATACCCAGGTGTTAGTTCACTGCTGGTGCAGAAACTGGTTTCTCCCGGGAGCATTAGGAGCAGAATAGAATGGCGATGACAACTCTAGCCCGGTGCTCTGGGTTTTCGCCTTATTTCAAATACCTCTCTCACGTAGAGTCGATTTTCACTCTGCAGAAGTACTTTACCGGCGCCCCACCCCTGCGCCCATCCCCCAGCCCGCAGACAGGCACAGCCTCTGAGCCAGTGCGCGCCCTGCCACAGCAGCCGCCGCTCACTTGGCTAGCAGGCAGATGCGAAGCAGGAGAGTGGAGAGGCGTCTTGCCCTCCACCAGCCTCCGTCCTTTGAAATTGCGCTGCGCCCTCTAGGAAGTGCCCGAACCCACAGTCATCCCGTGGGCCCCGAGGCCTACTAACTCCCTCGGGCCAGCCTTTGCTTGTCCTTTTGGTCACTGCGCGGGGCTGATGGCAAGGCCCTTCCTGGGATAGGAAGTAGAGGTTTCTGCACTTTCCAGCTCCTCACGGGGCCCACAGCCCGGGAGCAAGTGACGTTTCCACATGCTCTTGCCTAACACCCTCTTTACATGTTACTTTCCAGGTTTTCCTCTGCGGTCCTTTTAGCTGGACATTCGGTGTAAGTGCTATTTACGAATTCCTGATGAATGGCTGCTTGTTTAGGCCCCCAGCAACCTGGCTCAGTAGGTATTCCTGCAAGAGCGACCTGGTCACTGTGACAGGGTTGCAACAGATGACATATAGGACCTAGAAATTTATTAGACAGTTGTGAAAAACTCCTGAAATCCATGGCACACTTTTCAGAAACCACCCACGCATAGGGTTTTTTTTTTTTTTTTTTTTCTTGTTTTAGTTTTTATCTGTATCTTGCGGCTTACGGAATCGTGGTTCCCCCACCAGGGATCCAACCGGTGTCCCCTGCATTGGGAGCTTGGAATCTTCATGGCAGGACCATGGAAGTCCGGAGCTTTTCTTTTTTTAATTGTGATAGAATACACATAACATGAAATTTCCCATTAGTTTTAAGTGTGCAATTAAGTTACATTAAGTACATTAACATTCTCATACACCATGTAGAATTTTAAAATCCTTGTACTTTTTAACCTAACGGTAGTTCCTTTTCTCCTCTCACTCTACCCCACCCCCACCACTCCTGCATTTGACAACACCGATATTCCAGAATACTTTTGTTTAATTGTGTAGTATATTTAGAGCAGGAGTCTTGGCTTGGAATGGATCATAGGTGGTGACAAGGAGAGTTATGTTGGGACCTCATAGCCCACAAATCGCTGTAAGGTCTCAGTTCTGCATTCCAGAAGCTAGAAGTCAGGCTGATGTCATCACCATGGTTTATCAAAGCCAGCACCAATTTTAGACATATTTACTTCTACTGTGTGTAGGTAGCCAAATAGAAGAAAAAAAGAATTCTAAATAATAAGCACTTTACTACAATTGATAGTTAATGTAGCTTTAAAGGCAAACAGAATATTTGAATTTTTCACAACAGTCATTTGAGTCCCACATATTTGAGTTTGTTCTATCACACTCTTTGAATGTGTGCTCTGTATATCCAAGGAAAAAGGTAAATCATATGAATAAAATGCTTACTCATACAGTTAACCAGACTTATAGTTGTTGCTTTTTTTTTAAGTAGAAGAGAAAATAAGCAGTGTGTTTTTATTTCAAAACTGTGCTTCTAATATGATGGGCATGGTGGCTTTATGAAGACTTTAGATCAGTTCTGAAAACTGAAACCTGGGATGGCCAAACTCACTCTTAAGAAACCCTGTATTTGGAATTCATCTAATTTAATTTCAATTAATATTTGCATATAAACTTTGTTGGTTTGCAGTATTTTATCAAAGTTTATTGGGTCAATTCTCATAAAAACATTAAACAAATTCTACATGTGATCATATCAAAAAGAAGAAATTTGTGGTTTTCAAAACAAGTATTTTTTGAACTAAAGAAATTTTTCTGTCTTCTGTTTTGTGCACCACTGAAGTTAAATCTCCAAATATCTCCAGAAAGATCTGCAGTACAAAGTTGGAATTATTTCAAAGGAAAGAAAATGGCAAAACTGCTCTCTTAATAGGTTAGGGAATTATAAGAATGAAAACACTAGAATTTAGTGAACTGAATTTTTAGTGTATTAATGCTGAAGTGAGAGGGGTTTTTTAAAATATGTTTTTCCTAATTATAAAATATAGATTCCCTGTTAGCTTTAAAAAAAAAAAATTGGGCAGAGGGTACTAATCTAATTATCCAAAATTCTTACTTGAAAGGACTCTGAGTATATCTTATCTTGGAAGCCTAACATGATAACAATAATATTCAGTTGTCACTGCTGAAAAACTTAGCAGAGAAGAGATACCATAATAAGAAAATATCCCAACTGCTGCAAAGTCCTGCTGTGTAAATAGGAGCCGGTGCTGGGCTTATCTGGTTTAAATAGAGGCTTATCTATGGTGCAAACAAAAGCTTTTAAACTTTTTTCCCCAGAAGCTATACGATAGAAAATCTGAAATTAAGTGAGAATACAGTGGGAATTGATGTCACCATTGATAGATGACCTATACTTCTTAGTCAATATAAGGCATCAAATTCTGTTGAAATCGGCCAATTGACTCAGCAATGCAATCTGTTTGACTTATTATCATTAGATTTTTTATGAACTACGATCACCAAATAGTCCAGTTGTTTGACATGATAGCCAAGTTTCCAGAAGTAGGAATAACTCGAGGCTGTTGTTCAGAGAAAACCATGACGACAGTTTGTACTTTTGTACACCTGGCACTCCTCAAACAGGTACGACAGCTACAATACTAATACTGTAAGTGGCTAATACTGTAGCCATCTTAAAAATAGTAGACGAAAAGCTATCTACACTGTGAAAAGAGAGAATGAGAAACAGAGTTTCTCAGCCCAACTCGAGAACTGCATAAAAGCAGCCTTAGGAACTTTGCCTTTAATCTTGAACCTGCAAATTCCCTGCTCAATAGCCACAGATGCGCGCAGAGAAGCTTTGATTCAAGGAGATATTTTACAACATAGATGTAGTGTTTTTTAAGTTTGAGGAATCGCTGGCATTTTTTGACATAGAAAATTTGCCTTAAATGCACTACATGTGAAAAATAGATGCAATAGGTTATTTTACAGAAGTAATGGTGTTTTACAGTGTTATAAAAAGTATTATTAAATTGCTAATATTTTCTTTTCCTATAATTTGTGCCATGTTCAGGGTGTTAATTCAGGGGAAATGATTAAGCATATGAATTGACGTTATAGGAAAAATCTTCTATAATTTGTTTTTATAAGAATTTAGATTATTCAGAATTCTTAGCTTTTTTTTTTTTTTAGTTTACTACAATTCATTTTAAGCATTGTGGAGAGATATTAAATAGACATTAGAAACTGGTCAAAGCATTATAATCTGTTCAGAGAAGTAGGATGCCCACATTTGTAATTGAAACAATTAGAGAATAATACAAGATTAGATGTAATTAATAATGCCTTTGGCTGTGGGAAGAAATCCCTCTGAATTTGCCAGAGTAGTCTTCCAGAAAGAGATGGGCTGCCATAGCTTGACCTCACAGCTGAGAGTGTGTAGGTCCGGGAACCCAGCCCATGAGAGTACAGAGGGTGGACGCTGAAACCACAGGAAGAATGGTTTGAAAAATTTCTGTGGATGCATTGAGGATAAACACAGGATAAGGACTGTGTTCTTTGGCCTGTAGGCTATAAAACCTCTATTTTGGGTTTTTGAATAGGGGAATGAATTTTTAAAAGATTGTCAGAGGTGTAGTGTGTGGATAGATTTGGGCTGGAAAATGGGAAAGTGAGATCAGTAACAACTTGCTTCTGCAGGTCTGTTAGGGCCCAAGGGTAGAGACTGTGGAAAGAGATAAGTCAGAGAAAGAAAGGTAACGCTGATAGATATGGTCAGTTTAAGGAGTGATTGATGCGTTTGAATTGTGGTTTTGGAGAAGACTCTTGAGAGCCCCTTGGACTGCAAGGAGATCCAACCAGTCAATCCTAAAGGAGATCAGTCCTGAATATTCATTGGAAGGACTGATGCTGAAGCTGAAACTCCAATACTTTGGCCACCTGATGAGAATTGACTCATTGGAAAAGACCCTGATCCTGGGAAAGATTTGAAGGCAGGAGAGAAGGGGACGACAGAGGATGAGATGGTTGGGTGGCATCACCAACTCGATAGACATGAGTTTGAGCTAGCTCCAGGAGTTGGTGAAGGACAGGGAAGCCTGGCGTGCTGCAGTCCATGGGGTCACAAAGAATCAGACATGACTGAGTGATTGAACTGAACTGAAGAGTGGGGGCTTCTGGCTTTTGGACACCATACGTAAGGAGATGGCAGATTATCTAAGATATATCCAGAAGCAAATGTAACTTGAAGATTAATGAGATAAATCGGGGCTTAAAATGTAGGTTTTGTATCTTGAGTTTATTACAGAGAGCCAAGAATTAAACAAATTCTTAAGCCATCTCATTTGAAGACATTCAGATGGTCTAGAGTTGTAGCATACGTGTGACTCATTGACCTTTCTCCTTTGAAAAAGCTGTAAAGGTCAATAACTCAATTATGAAAGTTTCCATAGGATCATTTTTCTGGGAATTACACTCAGGAATATGCACCACAGGCATTTGTAACAAAGGATAATCGATGATTTGTCTGGGGGAGCTGAGAGGTGGTAGTGAGAGGTACTGGGTGTCATGTTCAATTTTCAGTCCTTGCCTTGCAGAGCTAGAAAGCAGGGAGAGAAGTTCTCCTTCAAACTCCTCACATACGGGTAGCACTTTTATAGTCCACCAGTGTTCTACATGCATCTCTTTCACACTTGGCAACTCTTGGAATCTACAACTGTAGCATATCATATTCTGAATCCCTCTTTTCCCTCAATTCCGTATCATAGAAGTAAGTAAGTGGTTTGTATTTCAATTCCTGCCTTGCTTCTTGAGAATTATTAGATGGCCTCTTAAGTCCTTCTTTTCCCTAGAAAAATTCTAATTTTCAAAGATAAATGAAGGTAACCCAAGAAGGAACCTTGTTTTTCTTGGGGTTCCTCTTATATCTTGTCTCCTGAGTGTACGTCAGCATTTTATGGTAAACATAGTAATCCATTCTTACACAGAAATGACAATTGGGCAGTGTGTTACTTTTTTAAATGAGAGCGATGCACACACACACACGTACGCACACATATACACACACACGGAAATAACAATGTGGAGTAGTGATTATGCTCCCTTTATTCGGAACACTTTTGTCTCCATTTTTCCAACTTTACACCTCACCCTTCAGGCATTCAGGACAGCTGCCAAGCAGTCACTGTCTTGGATTGGCTAAGGTCCCAAGTTAGCAGTGACTTTGTTAGAGGAACCTTCCTTCAGCCTCTTTAGACTTGGTTGGGTGCTCCAACTCGTTGGTCCCACAACGCTTACCTTGAAGATCCCTGTCTTGATCTGAGTCACACTTTACTGAACATTCTGGTTAATTGACCTCCTGAGGGCAGATATAGTAACTACCCAGTAAATTGTTATTTTCCTAGAAACTATCATGATGATCAGCCATACACGGTATGTCCAGTACAAGCCTATTGAGTGAATATCTGAGCACATAAATCAGAAGACAGATTCTTGTCGCAGTGACATACACAATCCATTGTGTGACCTTAAACAGCTTGCTTGATATCTTTGTGAACACTTTTCTTTTTTTCCTGTAAAATAGGAATAAAAACACCAACTCATTTCACAGGATTGTAATAAAAAGCAAAATAAATGCATGTGAAAATAATTGAGACTATTTCTTCCATATTAAGAATACTACTGTGATATTTTATAGTTGAGAGTGTTGACTTCTTGTCTTCAGATGGACCTTTATCCCAGGAAACTGGAGAAAAGAGAGACGTGATATTTCACAGCTTGATTAGTTATAATTAACTAGTGGGGAAATGTGGTGGAGAATGTAACTTTTTGGAAAAAAAAATTAAGAAAATGGGCAAATAAATATTGTAAGATTAATATTTGTAAATATTTGCAAGGTATTGTAATTCATTCCTTCTCCTTGCCCCCATCACCATCACCATCCTCTCAGCTCTGGGATACTTTCCTCTTCACAACTTCCAGTTAACTCTCTAAACCTAAAACATGCTGGATCCCACCTCCCCTTCCCTTGAACTTGGAGGAGTACCCACCACCTCGTGCTCTGAAGACCTCTGTCTAGAATATGTCCCTTGTCTTTCCAGTCAGGGACTCCATGTGCTCAGACCTGTCCTCATGTAAATGAGTTGAATTAATTGTGCATTTAGTTGCTGTCCTAGGTCAGATCATTCTGCAGACCTCTTAAGGCTAGAGCCTGTACCTTGATTGTCCTCATCTCTTCACAGGTGATCCAGAGTGTTGGGGCTGCACAGATTCTCCACCACTGACTCACAGTCCAGAACTGAGTTTACATGAGCCCTAAATCAGACCAACGCATGAGAAACACACAGTTGTAAACTGCCTCAGAGTTAGTCTAGGTCCTGACAAAGCATTAATATTATTTGTAGTCTGCAAATAACACAAAGTGTAATTTTCCTATCCGGTAGCCCTCCTAGAATTCTCTTGGGCATCATTTATAAGGAGAACATTTCAGTGGCTGATCTGGTCACTTATTCAAAATCAGTATTTTATTTTACCAGTGCTGATTTTCACGATAGGTGACTATAAATCTAAAAGTGAAAGGTGGTGGCAGAGATAGAAGAAGAGGCTTGATTTTTCTCACTTTAATTCTGCTGGAAAGAAATTAGGTACTAATTTAGGTAAGAGTCATATCATACAGTGAAGTGAAAGTCACTCAGTCATGTCCACCTCTTTGCAACCCCATGGACTATACAGTCCATAGAATTCTCCAGGACAGAATACTGGAGTGGGTAGCCTTTCCCTTCCCCAGGGGATCTTCTCAACCCAGGGATCAAACCCAGGTCTCATGCACTGCAGGCAGATTCTTTACCAGCTGAGCCACAAGGGTACCCCAAGAGTCATATCATATAAGTACAGGATAAATTTTACACCAAATAAGATTTTTACAAATCTTGGTAATACAAAGACAGAAGGCCAAGTTGGAGCTTGAAGTATATTTATTTTAAGCAATTTTATGAGTTTTTTAAAAAACATATCTATATCTATATCTATATATATATGTATATATATATGTGTGTGTGTGTGTGTGTGTGTTTGTGTGTGTGTGTATTTGACTGTGCCGGGTCTTAATTGTGGCATGTGGGATCTAGTTCCCTGAACAGGAATGGAACCTGGCCCCCCTGGATAGGGAGCACAGAGTCTTAGCCACAGGGTCACCAGGGAAGTTTCCTATTTTAAGCAGTTATTGATCTAATAAAAATCAAATATAATTTTAAGAACACACTTTTCACTAATCCTTTATTTCCTTTAAGTAGATTTGATCTTTTTGTTCCTCTTCTGAATAGTCGGTGTGTCATTTTCTGTGCTTGAGAATATGCTGCTGTTGGTGTGACTCATGAGCATTTAGAAAAAGAAGTATGCTGTTAATGCTGAAAATACTGAAAGAGAGATTATAAAATATATGATGTGTTTTGAAGAATTTACCAGTCCAATAAAGTGGAGCTTTCATTGTGGTCTTGATATATGAAATTTCACTGATAGCATTCTACCACTTTGGGTCAAGTAGAGCACACTCATCTGCATTTTCCTAATTAATCCAGTGCCTTGGCAGTCGAAGGCACAAACAGCAGTCAGTGATTAAGTGACCCCTGCCTCTGTTTCATTAGAAGAACAAGAGAAAGCTATTGAAGAGCAGGTGGGGGCTAGAGAGAGCAAAAGGCACTGGAAGGCAAAAGCCCGCAATTCTTATCTTGGCTTTTCTACCAAAGGATAAAAGTCATCCTATCTTTCTGGTTTTCCCTTTCCTCATGAGTAAAATGAAAACACTTATCACTCTAACCTTCTTTTCAGTTCTGACTTCCTGTGGCTCAAAATAGATAAAATCATCCCTTTTTGACGGTATGTGGGGGGAAATACCCAAAAACATCTTAAGAAGAATCATAGAAATGTATGCAAGTGAACAGAATAGATCTGCATTCTGTTACATAATTATTCTGTAAATATGTATTGAGTGCTTGCTTCATGTCTGCCTCTCTGGTGATACAGTGATGACTAGGGTAAGGTTGAAGTTATTGAGCAGTTACCCGGCTCTAAGGGACAGTCTTCATGTCATGTTCCATGTGAAGGACAGTCCTTGTGGAGCCGGGTGCCATCTGTGCTGTACTTGGCATCCCTGAGCGTAAGCCAAACAGACATGCTAGCTTCTTCCATGAAACTTTCAATCTACTAAGGTAGACCCACAGAGAATAAACTATTCATCCAGTAAACAAATGTAACCAATCTGGTGGGTCATCACCCTGGTTGCTTTCATTGCCACATGGTGCAGCTGCTGCAGGTTGATCTTGTCTGGGCTGAAGGGCAGTGCTGGTCCACTGCCACTGTGAAGCCCTCATGGAGCATGTCCCTGCCCAGGCTGTAGTGGGTCTGTGCTTGGGCGCCATCGTTAGGAGTCACATTAATTCACACCCTCTAACTTCAGCCGTGAAGCTCAGCAGCAATTTTCTGAAGCACAACCACTGTACCAGAATGTAAGGACCCAGAAAGCAGCTGGCCTCTGGCCACATATTGCCTGGAACCTCCTTCTGGGGTCCTTAAGCTCTGGGTTGTACTCAGATGACTTTCTCACAAGTTTGTCTTTCTCTTCCAGTAAATTTTCTTTTAAGACCTTCTACGTCTTTTCCCTCTACTGAATGCAGCCAAGTTGCTCTCTACTACGTTTCTTGGCTTCAGATATTGGGAGAGGAGGTTAGATTTCTCTGCTTTTTTTTTTCCCCAGAAAATATGACAAATATGATGGTCTACTTCTTCCCAGGTAACCAGCAATTTATACCAAGGGTGTTGTATGGATTTCTTTTGTTGTACCACACAAATTTCCACTATGAAAACCAACTCAGTCAACATTTACCAAAGTGAATGTTTCTTACTTCTGAAATACCTGCTCCAGTGTGACTTACTCTGCTCACCTGAGCAGGGAAGAGCAGGACAGCTTCTGGCATCCCCCTACATACATCATGAAAACAATGCATGTGTGTATGAAGTTACTTCAGTTGTGTCCAACTCTCTGCGACTCTATGGATTGTAGTCCTCTAGGTTCTTCTGTCCATGGAATTTTCTAGGCAAGAATACTGGAGTGGGTTGCCATTTCCTTCTCCAGGGGATCTTCCCGAACTAGGAATTGAACCCGTGGCTCTTAAGTCATCTGCATTGGCAGGCAGGTTCTTTACCACTGCGCCACCTGGGAAGCCCACATTAAAACAACAGACATGTTATAAAGGCAAGAAAAAGGTGCTTTGGCAAAGTGTCAAGGAGTACCTTCTTTTGATGCATTGGTGAATGTGAGGGTGGTTAAAGAGGATCTCCCTAAGAAAACATCATTTATAGTGAATCTTGAAAGTCTGTACGTTAAGGAAGAAAGAGCAACTTGTGAAACTATCAGTGTAGGAAAGAGCTGGAAGCATTTGAGAAACTTAAAGAGGTCCAGAGGGGTACATTAGCATGAATAAAAGGAACAGTAGCTTTAAGGTAAAGCTAGGAAGGGAGGCAGGGCCAGACCATGCAGAACCTTGTAATTTTTGTTTGAGAGTTTATAGATTTTTATCTTAAGTATGTTGGAAAACAACTAGCTTTGAGTGAGGCAGTGATTTGATCTGCTTTGTGTATTAAGATTACTCAGGTTGCCTTATGAATTAGAAAAGGTATCAGAGCCCTTGAGTACTGAGATCAGATGGAGATGTAGAGACATTAATTAAAAAAAAAATTTTTTTTCCTTAAGTGTTGCTTAAAAAGGAGAGACATAGCTTGGCATAGAATTGACAGTGGGAGTGGAAGTCTGTGCAGAAGCACAGAGGGAAAAATTGAGCCAGGTGTGCTGGGAATGGTGATCAAATCTGTTTTTGTTGAAGTATGTTTGAGAATGTCAAGACATATTGTGAGTCAAGTAAGGACTGAGGAGTAAGGAAGGAAGGAGTGCACTGGTAGATTGCCTTGAAGATTAGAAATAGGAGTTTGCATTTCATCTTGGGCAAGTTGTATTGCTTGTCTGTACTTCTGTTCCATATTTGTAAAAGAAGAGGGCTGACCTTATAAAATCTCTTGATTTATAAAGGATCATTTAGTAAAATAACTCATCTAATTCTAGAATATTCTTGGTGAAATTTTCCGTTTTGTTTGAATACTTTACTTTTCGGAAATTTATTGCTTTTTAAGGGGCACAAAGAATTTTCTTAGGGGTTCTTTCTCTCTCTCTCTTTCTCTCCCTTCCTATCTCCTTCCCTCCCTTTCTTCCTTTCTTTTTTAGGGTCAAGCATAGTACTAATAATATATGTAAAACACTTAAACACCACATCACACTTAATAAGCACTTAATAACTGGGCTTCCCCGGTAGCTTAGCAGTAAAAGAATCTGCCTTTAATGTAGGAGCTGCAGGACACACAGGTTTGTTCCCTGGGTGGGGAAGATCCCCTGGAAGAGGGCATGGCAAACCACTCCAGTATGCTTGTCTGGAGAATCCCATGGACAGAGAAGCCTGGCAGGCTACAGTCTATAGGGCTGCAAAGAGTTAGAGACGACTGAAACATGTATGTGCACACGCATATTGGTTGAATTAAAGTGTTGCTAATTCTACTTCTTGGTTTATGTGGAACATACTAAATTTAATTAGAGATACCTTTTATTTTTAATGGAGAAGAAAATGTTAACCCATTCCAGTATCGTTGCCTGGAAAATCCCATGGACAGAGGAGCCTGGCGGGCTATAGTCCATGGGGTCACAAAGAGTTAGATACGGCTGAGCAACTTCACTTTCACTTTCACTTCACTTTATTTTTAAAGTTATATGACACTATACTTCTCAATTAAGTATCAAGGAGCTGTACTAAATCTGTGTAAATAAACAGTAAAATAACATGAAATTATCTTGACAATGTCAGCGACAGGAGCCATGATGTATTCATTCATTTAAGTGACACTTACTATCAGTTGTGTGCAAGACACTGTACTACAACCTGATAGAGCAGTGACATGGTCCTTGTCTTTAAGGAATATGTTGTTTACTGAATGATTTCCTGGAGAAACTTGAGGTTGTGACTCAAAGAAGCAATGTTATTTTTCTTTATCAATTATGAATATAGGAAAAAAAGTTGGGACCATTCAGAAGTTATTTACCTATTCATGTGCTCAGTGATTGTTTACTGAGTACCTACTGTGTGTCACACACAGTTCTAGGTGCTGGAAATATAGCAATGAAATAAGCAGACTAGCTTCCTGCTCTCAGCAAACATGCATTCTAGGGGCAGGAGAAAGTCAATAAATTAGATGAGAAGTCAGATTGTGGTAAATACTGTTAAGAAAATAAAGCAATGTGATGTGGTAGAGGAAGCCTGGGAAACTTTTGTAGATGGAGACATGGGAGAAAGGTGCCTCTTAAATGAGAGGTAATATTTAAGCTGATATTTGAGGGAAAGGAAAGAACCAGGTATGAATGATCTCCAGGAAGAATATTTTAGGTTGAAGAAACAGCAAATGCCCTCACTTGGTGAGCTCAAGGGGTAGAAAGAAGTCCTGTGTGGCTGAAGTGAGATGGGAGTGGAGAGAGTAAGAGTCCGTGAATTGAGGTAGAGACAGTGTTGGGGGCCAGATTGTGTGAGGCCCAGCAGAGGAGTTTTGATACTAGTTTAAGAAAACACTGGAAGATTTGAAGCAAGGGGAGTGACATTATTGGATTTATGTCTTTCAAAGATTCTTCTCTAAGCTGTGTGAAGACTGGGTTGCGGAAGGGCTGGAGTGAGAGTAGGGAGACCAAGTAGAAGGTATTGAAACTGTCCTGATGGGGAACGATGACAGCTGAGGTTGGAGTGGAGAAATGAATATATTCACACAGAGTGTTTTGGAGATAGACTTTACAAGACCTTCTGCAATTTCTCTAATCCTTGTCCTGTGACTCTGATAGGAAATAAGGCCCCATCTTCCTCTCTGGGCCTCTGGTAAGGAAATGGCTATCTGTCCACAAATGACTTTCCATCTGATTCCTTAAGGTGGAAGTGACTACTCCAAGCTAGTAATGGGCAGATTTAGAATTAAGTTCTATCTAATGGGGGCTATTTTTTTGTTCTGAGATGTGAATTGGAATAGTCAGAGAGAAAGGGAAATAAGCAAAATTTGCTTGTGAAATAGTAGGATGTTGTAAGACTCATCTTCCCTGAAGAAGATCCAGACCAAGCTAAAGCAAGCTAGTTTAAGGGGAAAAAAAGGAGGGGGGAGGTGGATTTCTTGGTTCATATAAATTGCTGGTGGTGCCAAGAGTGGAGGTGACCCTGTGAAAGACGAAGCCAGGACTCTGTATCTTTCACTTTGACTTCTTGCCTGTGTCAGAATCTCCAGTTCAGGCTCTGTTTCTAAGGAACTAACCTTGGACATACTCTTGCAGCTCATTGGCCAGGTTCCATGTACTTTTCCCCAAAGCTTTTGGTTAACAGGTTTATATTTACAGTCTGCATGAAGGGGTTGAATTTTGCTATGTAAAATAATTTTTAAATTAACTTTATTTCTGGTTGTCCTGGGTCTCTGTTGTTGCACGGGCTTTTCTCTAGTTGTGTCGAGCAGGGACTACTCTCTAGTTGCGGTGCGCAAGACTCTCATCATGATGGCTTCTCTTGTTGCAGAACACAGGCTTGAGGGCACATGGGCTCAGAAGTTGCAGCTCCCGGGCTCTAGAGCTCAGACTTAATAGCTGTGGCGCACAGGCTTAGCCACTCCACATCATGTGGGATCTTCTCTTCCCTGATCAGGCATTGAACCCATGTCTCCTACATTGACAGGTTGTTTCGCCACCACTGAGCCACCAGGGAAGCCTTAATTTTGCTTTTATAGCAATATAGTATTTCAGTGACTATGAAGCGCTGTTTCAACAAATTTTTTCCTCCTTCTTTCCTCCCTCCCTCCTTTTTATTTGTTATTTATTTATTTATGTAGTAAATACAAGAAACAGTTATATGTGACATTAAGTTTCAGGACCCCACTTCATCTTCAAAGACATTGTGAATTTTGTTAAATTACAATTAAGGATTTAGACTTAGAGAACTGTCCAGCGGTGAATTGAGTATAGCTTGAGGTTTCCAGTGGAACAGAGGTAGTTATATAAGTTTCTGAAAGCTCACAAATACGCCATCAACACCACAGAGAGGCAACAAGAAAAGGAAAAAAGAAATTTTTTCTTGATTTTTCCATAAAGGATGAATTGCAGTCTGGGTTTGATACTAATCTGGCAACTTTCTGTATAAACCATTGGATGTACTAATGACCAACATTCTGAGTGGCATATTTTTGAATTCATTTAATGGTAATAATTTCCTCAAGTATAGATTAAGGATTTGTCTGGATCCACAAAGTAAATTTCTTAACTTCTTCAATTTTGTTCTATAAAAAATATTAGGGGATGTCTTGCTTTTTTTTCCTCTTGCATCTATTTCTAATTAAATCGTGCTGTAGGTCAATTTCAGGAAGCATGAGAATACCCTCTGACTTCAGAGCTCTAGTCTTCTCCCTCAACTTGATATTTGGTCCCAAACAACAGAGTCTAACACTAAACACAAAGGGCATATGTGAAAAAGGATACTGGGAGCTCACAGCGTCCATAGAAAGCTGGCAGGTTTGGAAGATAGGCAGGACACAGGCTGTTCTAGATGCTGAGCATCAGGCCAAGATCCTACTGCAAAACAGTTTCTGTTGCTCTTTGTGTCCTGGGGGCAAACCTGACTGCTTTAGCTTGGGTTTTTGCCTCCTGGCCAAATAAAGAGGTTACTAGAAGAAGGATCAGGCAACTGCAGCAACTTGTTTTTGAAGTAGGGCCTGATAGTGAGAGGTAAGTGCTGGGATTTCTCTCCCACCTAGAATATATAGAAAGTTTTTCAAAATTGGGGTATTAATAACAAAAGATGGGGGTTCATTGTTACCATCTAAATCATCCTTAGAAAAATTATGACAGTAAAGTTGTATCTTTCAAGTCCTGTGTGTGTGTGTTCACGTCACTTATTGAGGAGTTGGAATGGCAATGAGACTGATGGAGAGGAAGCTGAAAAGATCCACAAAACAAAAGGACATACTTATTGAATGCCTACTACATGCAAGCACTTGAGAATTACTTTATTATCTAATTTAATTGGCACAAGTTTATCAGTATGGTATTTTTTATCCCTATCTTTCAGTGGTACAAACTATACTTTAAACAATTAGAAAACTTTCCCCAGTCCTACCCCTAGAAATTAGTAGAAGCTAGATTTTTTTTATGCCGTAATAATCTCTTTCACATTCACTGTCTCTTATTAGCCTACTGGTGGCTCAGATGGTAAAAAATCTGCCTGCAATGGAGCAGACCTGTATTCAGTCCCTGGGTCAGAAAGATCTCCTGGAGAAGGAAATGGCTACCCACTCCAGTAGTCTTGCCTGGAAAATTCCATGGACAGAGGAGCCTGGCAGGCTGCAGTCCATGGGATTGCAAAGAGTCGGACACGACATGACTGAACGACTAACATACAAAATATTTTCAGGTTACTTCACTGAAAATGTCACACACAAAAAGAACAGATTGATTGAGAATGGTCAATGATCATGGAAACTGTCTGGGTCACATAATTATAGTGATTAAAGTTTTCCTACAATATCTTTTTCGATTCATTAATTGATTGCCCTTCTTAAGAGCTTGGGTTTCTAGAGAGCATACTGTGAAAATCCCTGTAGAAGTGACAAGAATTTTGATTGTTCTACAGCAAACTGTTAAAGGATTCCATTCAATACAGTGCCTACAATTTAGGAGGTATTTTTCTGTAAAGGGACAGCATCAATTTCATTCGGTTCCTTCTGTCTCTTCAGGTTTAGAAAACTCACATACATTGGTAAAGTTTTACTAGGCAAATATTTTTCAGCTAGTACAATTCACAAATATTATTCTTTTTACTAAACTATTTATAAAACAAATAAAACTGTTTATTGAGTTCTCTTTGCTTAGCGGGAAAGTGTTTGACTACAGTCAAAATTAGAAAATTTGTTTTGACAGTTTTAAAACTTCTAGCATGATACAGTGCAATTGGGATTCTTGCAAACCTGCTTTTATCTGTTTTATTTTCCCCCTTATAATTATAGAGAAGAAGAAGAGCCCTACTGAACCTCAGTGTGTTCACAGTGACCCTATAATATGGAATTCAGGCATTTTTCCATCTAGCACTCTATCACCCAGATTAAAAGGCTTCAGATTCCTTAGTTTAATCCTAAAAATCTTGGATTTGGCCACATGCTGGGAAGGATTGGGGGCAGGAGGAGAAGGGGACGACAAGGGATGAGATAGTTGGATGGTATCACCAACTCGATGGACATGGGTTTGGGTAAACTCCGGGAGTTGGTGATGGACAGGGAGGCCTGGCGTGCTGCGATACATGGGGTCGCAAAGAGTTGGACACGACTGAGCGACTGAATTGAACTGAACCACTCATTTTCCATTCCTTCCCCAGCATCCCTACCTTTAATTGTAGAAATCAACCTGTAGTTCCTAGAAGAACTCACAGAATTACACACTTAGAAGTGTGAATTCCATATTGCAAACCTCTCCAGAAACTTCTGCTATTTTAAGGGAAAGTGAAAGTGAAAGTCACTCAGTCATGTACGATTCTTTGTGACCCCATGGACTACATCAGTCCATGGAATTCTCCAGGCCAGAATACTGGAGTGAGTAGCCTTTCCCTTCTCCAGGGGATCTTCCCAACCCAGGTCTCCTGCATTGGCGGGGGGATTCTTTACCAGCTGAGCCACAAGGGAAGCCCCTATTTTAGGGGAGGTGTGTGCTAAGTTGCTTCGGTCACGTCAGACTCTTTTTGACCCCATGTTCTGTAGCCTGCCAGGCTCTTCTGTCCATGGGATTCTCCAGGCAAGAATACTGAAGTGGGTTGCCATGCCCTTCTCCAGGGGTTCTTCCCAATCTAGGGATGGAACCCTTATCTCATGTCTCCTGTACTGACGGGCGGTTTTTATTTTTCCATCACATCCTAGATTTATTACAACTGGCCTGCAGGCAAGAGGAGAGAACTATTACATCGACACTTCAATTCTATGGATACATCTTAAATAGAGGGAGAATTCAACCAAGGATGCAGGATAAACTACTCCCAAGCTCCAGGAAGCAATCATGTGACTGAGCTGCATTTTTTTACAGACAAATAAGGCAGTAGCCCTTCACATCAGTTTTCTGACAGTTTTTATACAATATGCTTCTGTGATACAGGAGAGAAATAATCCGAGCTCACAATGTAGTTTTTACACTATTGTCACAGCGTGTGAACACTGTACACCCTTTTGTTTTCATAAAGATACATTGTAATAAACTTCTTGCCCTTGAGTTTATAGTTTGTAATAATCTATGATTAATACACTAAAATTTCCTTTTTTAAATGTGGTCCTCCACATGAGAGAATGGTCAGATCAGCTCCTGGACAGTCAGCCCTGTGTTCCTCTCCATCTGCATATGGCAAAGTGACCCCACGAAGAGCCAGACAGAAGGGTGACCGCGGAGATCTGGAGCCCTCCTGAGTCCCTGGGAGCTGTGGGGGCCTGGGTGGGTGGGAGTGGGAGGGCGATGGCTTGGCGTGGTCGGGGGCAGGCACTGCGGGGCTTCCCCTCCAAGGCTGGGCAGTCTGGGGTTTCGATACCACCGGAGAGAAAACAGGAAGATCAGGCGAGTGGACCAAGGCGAGAAACCACTGGTGAATTCTGAAGTTGACAGGATGTAACTGTAAACAGCACCATTCTCCCTTAACAGTGTCTGTGAGCGTCACCTGGGAGGAGACACAGCGACACCACTGGTGGTTCCGTCGCGGCATCCACTGCGTCTCAGACCTCAGCCGCTTTATGTCGGAAGGGCATGAGCCGTTCACGGCGCTGCTGGACACACTTGACCGTCACACCGTCGCTGGGCGCCAGGGTGGTCAGTGGGAAACCATGGAGACCCGGCTCGCTGGGAAGGGAGGAAGAATACTGAAGTGGGTTGCCATGCCCTTCTCCAGGCAATCTTCCCAACCTAGGGATCGAACCCTTGTCTCTTATGTCTCCTGCATTGACAGGAGGGTTTTTTACCACTGTGCCACCTGGGAAGCCCATTTTAGAAGACAGAGCTTTTCTAATCCTGAAGACTGATTTAAATGCCTTGCTTCTTTACTCCATAGGCATGCACATTCCCTTTTCATTTTAATTCTATACAGTTATATTTACAGTTGTCCTAATATTTATTATGACGATAAGGATGATTGCCCACAGTAGACAAATGCTTACTTTACAATAGGCACTGAGCTAAGCATTTCTCAGACATAATCTCATTTTCTTCTGTCAACAACTCTACACAGGGATACTGTTATCTCTTTTTTCAGATGAGGAAATTGATTTTGAGATGTTAAGTAACTTGACCAGGGTCACAAAGTTAATGAAAAGCGGAGCTGACCCTCAAATCCAGATTTGTCTAGCTTTATAGCCTATGTAATGAACCGCTAAATTAAATGTCCTCCCTCTTGTTAATATCCACTTATTTGTCTGATTCACTGTAAACTGCTAAAGAGCAGAGACCTTACCATATTTGTCTATAAATCTTCCCGGCCCATAGCGGCCATTCAATGGATGATTGTGGAATGAGTGAATGAAGAAACGAAGTTGTAGTAAACTGAAGGGGACATGAGATTTAGAATCAGAAAATTGATTTAGAATCAGAAAATCATAAGTTTAGCCCAAAGTTTTACATATATTACATGGTTTATAATCTTCATATGAATTTTTCAAGGCAGGAGACGTTTATCTTTTTATTTTTTTTCTTTGCTGGGTAAGCAACTTGCTTTAAGACCCACAGTTGGTAAATGGTATTGAGCAAATCAAGCCCAAATGTTTTATATTCCAAAACCACCAAGGAGCTTTGGAA
Organism: Giraffa tippelskirchi; assembly: GCF_054371585.1. Taxonomy (NCBI): domain Eukaryota; kingdom Metazoa; phylum Chordata; class Mammalia; order Artiodactyla; family Giraffidae; genus Giraffa; species Giraffa tippelskirchi. The sequence goes on from NC_137279.1 coordinate 149,810,657, forward strand.
TGCAGCTTGAGTCTAATGAATGATGGTACTTATTTAAACAGTAAAACTGTGAGCATTATATATATATAAAAAAAAATTACTCCTTTCCCTTTATTTGTTAGCTTTTATTGTTTCGATATTGTTGTTAGTAATAAAAATTCTTATAAAGACTGAAAACTGTAAGAATGGGAGACACAGCATTGTTTTTGTAAAACAAGAGAGAAATTAATTAGAAGCAGTGGGTAGAAGCAGTGGAAAACAGCTGCTCTAATGCCTGGTATCCAAAGAAGAGAAAAACAAAAAGGATGTTTCGGAAGGTGCCCTGCGGATAACAATTAAACAGTGAGGAATTTTAGCAACAATAGGCAAACAGTAAAACTAACAAAGGCATGGAGAAACAATGCTTCAAAAGATGCCCAAAAGTTTCAGTATATATCAGTGTTGCCCTCAGTTGTTATTAGACATGGTATAACATGGTATTATTAGAGATGATATAATATTCTTCACAATATTTCTATTCTTCAGAATAAAAAACATAATTACAAATCTAGGGTTGGGACAGCCTTCAGAGTTGATTAATCCAGAAGCTCAGCACTGTAATCAAGAAAGCTTGCCCCTTCTTTTACAGTCTACGGTTTTGGCTTCATCCTGTCTATGGCTTATGCCCCTCGGGCAGTGGGCTGGTTGCTAGTACATGCTTCTTTGTTCATCTCTTGGAGGAGAAATAAGCTTTTTCTATGGCTCTCTCCTAAAAATGAAGAAACTTTTCCTGGGATGTCCCTGGGGAGCTTCCTCTTAGAACTTATTGCCTAGTATAGGGTCATATCATCATCCTTGATCCAGACATTTCCAGCAGCTAGGGATGGGTCAGCCTTGAAGCACTTAGGCTCCAGTGAAAATAGGTATTCTGGTGAGAAGGGGAGATGGGAGAATGGAGAAAGGCAAAAATGGACACTGTGGTGATGATATTTCTGCCATTTAATTGAAAGAATACAGGTGGAAGCCCATCAAAATGTATAAGGCACTGGACCTGCACTGTCCAATATGGTAGCACTAGCCACTTGGTTATTAGACACTTGAAGTGTGATCACTCCAAATTGAAATACAATGAAAATGGAAAGCAGAATCTTTTCATTGGAGTATTTTGAAAAATAAAACTTATCATTTACAATATAAATATCACATGATACTTGTTGGTGTTCATCTGCCATCTGTACAGTGCCTGAAAGGAAAGAGTGATTGTGAAGATATATTACAAAGCTGCTACATAAACTTTAATGAATTATGGGGTTAAAAAGGAACTTGTGCCTCTACTGGATATGGCAAGTTACCATTCTGTTGTGTGTTATAGCCACATTCTTCCGCATTGGAATTTATGTATTAGTTAGAAGGTGACAGTAAAGGGCTCTTTTATGCTTCATTGCATTGTTCTTAACATCAAAATAAGAATAATACCCAAAACAATAACAACCAATACTTACATAGTACTTTAATGTCTTCAGTTCTGCTACTTTGAAACCCAAAAGGATAGTCAGTCACCAGAAATATTTGGTTGCAACTTTTCCCTTCATAAAAGCCAAACAGTAAAAGTGCAAGTTAAACCCAGTTAACACAGCTCTCTTTCAAAAGCTTGAGGCATTGGCAGCTGAACTTCTTGTCATAATGAGGAAATCATAGAAGGTTCTCCTTAATATCAAGGAAAAAGCGATGCTGCTGTATGATACTTTACTCCCCTCAAGTTGTGGATCTGGCATTGCACTATTGCTTAGCCCCTATTTATAGTCAACAGAACAAGAGTTAACTGTAAAGAAAGCTGGCAAATTTTCAGAGGGAGTGTTTTGTTTTGGGGAAAAGAAAATAACGTAGTGTCAGGAAGCTCCTATGCTAACATAACTAGAAACCTAACGTTGGCAGGGAATTTTGCAAGTAAACTGTTATTGATGCATTATCTGTTAGACTCTGAGGGGCATTTTACATATTTATTATGATATAGGCATAAGACATGGCTTCCCAGGTGACACTAGTGGTAAAGAACCTGCCTGCCAATGTAGGAGAAGTACGAGACGCGGGTTCAATCCCTGGGTTGGAAAGATCCCCTGGAGGAGGGCATGGCAACACACTCCAGTATTCTTGCCTGGAGAATCCCATAGACAGAGGAGCCTGAGGCTATAGTCCATGGAGCTGTAAAGAGTTGGACACAATTGAAGCGACTTGGCATGCATGCATATTCTTTTGTGTGTATATATATATATACCACATTTTCTTCATCCATTCATCTGTTGACAGACATTTAGGTTGCTTCTATGTCTTGGCTTCTAAAAATAGTGCTGCAGTGAATAGGGGCATGCATGTATCTTTTTGAATTGTAGTTTTCTCCAGATAAATGCTCAGGGGTAGGCTGCAGAATCATATGATAACTCTATTTTTAGTTTTTCTAAGGAAACTCCATACTGTTCTCCATAGTGGCTATACCAATTTACATTCCCACCAGCAATGTAGGAGGGGTCTTTTTTATCCACAACCTGTCCAGCATTTATTATTTGTAGATTGAAAAAAATTATTTTCTTATTGAAATATAGTTGACATGCAATATTATGTTCAACATTATGTTAGTTTTAGGTGTACTACAAGATGATTTGACGTTTTCATACATCAGTATCATCTGTCCCACACAAAGTTATTACAATATTATTCCTTGTGTTGTATTTTACATCTGCATTACTATTTATTATATAAGTGGAGGTTTGTAACTCTTAATCTCTTTGAAGTATTTTGTGCTCACACCTCCCTCTCTTCTGGCAACTAATTGTTCTCTGTATCTATGAATCTGTTTTCTATTGTTTTTTAGTCTCTATTTCATTTATTTCTGCTCTAATCTTTATCATTTCTTCCTTCTAATAACCTTGGGTTTTGTTTGTTCTTCTTTTTTAGTTCCTTTATGTGTAAGGCTAGATTGTTTATTTTAGATTTTTTGTTTGTTTGCTTCCAAAGATAGATTTATATCACTATAAACTTCCTTCCTAGAATTACTGTTATTGTGTCCCACAGATTTTGGATTATTATGTTTCCATTTTCATTTGTCTCCAGGTATTTAATTTCCTGTTTTATGCTTCAGTCACTCATTGGTTGTTTAGTAGCATTGTTTAGCCTCCATATGTTTGTGTTTTTTTGCAGCTTTTTCCTATCAGTTGATTTCTAGTCTCATTTTGTGGTCAGCAAAGGTGCTTGATATGATTCAGTTTTCTTAAATTTATTGAGACCTGTTTTTTGGCCAGTATGGAATTTATCCTGAAAATTTTCTGTATGCACTTGAAAAAAAAAATGTGTATTTTGCTGCTTTTTTCTTGTTACTTTTAAGATTCTCTCCTTATCTTTAATTTTTTTTACCATTTTAATTATAATGTTTCTTGATGTGGACCTCTTTGGATTCATCTTGTTTGGGATTGTCTGTGCATCTTAGACCTGAATATCTGTTTCTTTACCCAATTTAGAAATGCTTTCAGCTATTATTTCTTTAAATAAGTTCTCTTTCTTTTTCTCTCTCACATCCTTTTCGGACCTTTATAATGTGAACACTCCTCTGTCCATGGAATTCTCCAGGCAAGAATACCAGGGTGAGTTGCCATTCCCTTCTCTAGGGGATCTTCCTAAACCAGGGATAGAACCCAGGTCTCCTGAACTGCAGGCAGATTCTTTACCATCTGAGCCACCAGGGAAGTCCAGTGTGACCATTCAGATGCTTGAGTTGTCCCATAGATCTCTTTAATTATTCTCATTTTTTAAATTCTTTTTATGTTCAGCTTGAGTGATTTCCACTGCTCTGCCTTCCAGTCTACTGATCTGTTCCTCTGTATCATCTAATCTACTACTGATGCCTTCTAGTGTATTTTTTTTTTATTTCAGTTATTATATTGTTCATCTCTGTTTGATTTTTCTCTGTATTTTATAACTCTTTGTTAAAATTCTCACTGTGTTTATCCATTCTTCTCCTGAGTTTTGTTGAACATCTTTATGATCACTACCTCAAACTCTTTACTGGGTAGCTTGCTTATCTTTACTTCATTCTTTTGGTTTTTTTCTTGAGGTTTTGTCTTGTTTCTTTATTTGAAATATATTCCTCCATATCCTCATTTGGACAATTCTCTGTGTTTACACAGAGATGTATTAAGTAGGTCAGTTACATTCCCTGATCTTAGAGAAGTGGCCTTATGTAGGAGACGTCTTAAAGCATCCAGCAGCACACACCCCTCTGCTCATCAGAGCTGTATGCTCTAGGGACACCCTCTATGTGGGCTATGTAAGCTCTTCTGTTGTGGCAGAGTCCACTGCCATGGTGCACTGGTAAGCAGGGCTGGCTCTGACCCAGGTGGCTACTAGTCTGCTGGTGGCAGGACCAGGTCCTGGGGCAGGTGGCTGCAGGGGTCTGAGGTTTGTGGGGAGGGGGTCAGTCGGGGCTGGTGCCAACCCACTGGTGGGGGCAGGTAAACCCCTGGATTCCAAAATAGCACTTTCAATACCTGTTTCCTTGAGGTAGAATGAGCTCCTCAGAATGACTGTCACCAGAATCTTTGTCCCCAAACGGTGTCCTAGTTGACTATTCCCTATCCAGGAAGCTCTCCAGGATCAGCAAGTGGGCCTGACCCAGGCTTCTTTCAAATTCCTGCCTCTGAGCTGAGTCTTGGGGAGTATGAGATTTTGCTTGCAGTCTTTAAGAGTAGAGTCTCTGTTTCCTACGGCCCCATAGTTCTCCCATATGCAAGCCCTGCTGGCCTTCAAAGCCAAACATCTGGATGCTCATCTTCCCAGTGCAGGACCACTGGGCTGAAGAGCCCTTTGTGGAGCTTGGAGCCCTGAATCCTTGAGGAGAACATCTGCCATAGTAATTCTCCTATTTAGGGATCACCTACTTAGGGGTATGGGTCTTGACTATCCTGCATCTCCATCTCTCTGACTCATCTTGTTGTGGTTCCTTCTTTATATCTTCAGTTGTGAAAAATCTTTTCTGCTAGTCTTCAGGTAGTTCTCATAGACAGTGTCTCTGCAAAAAGCTGTAATTTTGGTGTACCTATTGGAGGATTTAAGCTCAGTGTCTTTCTACTCCACCATCTTGATCACACCTCTGTTTTATTATAAATATTTGCTTCTCCTGTTGATTTTATAGCCCAGATTTCTAGCCTCTTCCAGGTTACTGCTGTAACTATGAATATTCTACTTAAAATCAAGAATGATAAGATGTGCTTGTGAAGTGAAAGTCACTCAGTTGTGTCTGACTCTTTGAGACCCCATGGACTACACAGTACATGGAATTCTCTAGGCCAGAATACTGGAGTGGGTAGCCTTTTCCTTCTCCAGGGGATCTTCCCAACCCAGGGATCAAACCTAGGCCTCCCTCATTGCAGGCAGATTCTTTACCAGCTGAACCACAAGGGAAGATGTGCTTAAAGTCTATTAGTAGCTAAATTGAAGCTGTTATCTTGGTTAATCATAATAACAGAAAGAAAAAAAGACCAGAGTCTTGAATAAAGAATAAATATTAATAAATTTGTGCCTTAGGTGAAAAGTCTAGAATCTCTTACCAATGGATGAGTAGAATGAACTCTACTATTATTTTTATTCATTTGCTAATTCAAAACTATTTATAGATCTACAGTGTAATATATTCTGGGCTAGGCCTGTCCTGAGATATACCTAAAAAGATAGGAATGAGTCCTACTCCTGTAACAATTTTCATCTACTAGGAGAGGCTGACAGTTAGGAAATACTGTAAAATGTGCAGGAAAGATAAAGGTAGTCAAAAATTTGGGGAGTCCATATTATGAATTAAATACCAGGCTTTTCAACAGTACATGAACCATGAACTTTCACATGTTCAAGCTGGATTTAGAAAAGGCAGAGGAACTAGAGATCAAATTGCCAACATCTATTGGATCATCAAAATGCAAGAGAATTCCAGAAAAACATCTACTTCTGCTTTATTGGCTACACCAAAGCCTTTGACTGTGTGGATCACCACAAACTGTGGAAAATTCTGAAAGAGATGGGAATACCAGACCACCTGACCTGCCCCTGAGAAATCTGTATGCAGGTCAAGAAGCAACAGTTAGAACTGGACATGAAACAGACTTGTTCCAAATAGGGAAAAGAGTATGTCAAGGCTGTATATTGTCACCCTGCTTACTTAGCTTATATGTGGAGTACATCATGCGAAATGCTGGGCTGGATGAAGCACAAGCTGGGATCAAGATTGCCGGGAGAAATATCAATAACCTCAGATATGCAGATGACAACACACTTATGGCAGAAAGCAAAGATGAACTAAAGAGCATTTTGATGAAAGTGAAAGAGGAGAGTGAAAAAGTTGGCTTAAAATTCAACATTCAGAAGATAAAGATCATGGCATCTGGTCCTATCACTTCATGGCAAATAGATCGGGAAATAATGGAAACAGTGAGAGACTTTATATTGGGGGGGGGGTCCAAAATCACTGCAGATGGTGACTGCATCCATGAAATTAAAAAATGCTTGCTCCTTGGAAGAAAAGTTATGACCAACCCGGACAGCATGTTAAAAAGGAGAGACATTACTTTGCCAACCAAGGTCCATCTAATAAAGGCTATGGTTTTTTCAGTAGTCATATATGGATGTGAGAGTTGGACTATAAAGAACATTGAGTGCCGAAGAGTTGATGCTTTTGAACTGTGGTGTTGGAGAAGACTCTTGAGAGTCCCTTGGACTGCAAGGAGATCAAACCAGTCCATCCTAAAGGAGATCAGTCCTGAATATTCATTGGAAGGACTAATGTTGAAGCTGAAACTCCAATACTTTGGTCACCTGATGCGAAGAGCTGACTCATTTGAAAAGGCCCTGATGCTGGGAAAGATTGAGGGCAGGAAGAGAAGGGAACGACAGAGGATGAGATGGTTGGATGGCATCACCGACTCAAAGGACATGAGTTTGAGTAAGCTCCGAGAGTTGGTGATGGACAGGGAAGCCTAGCGTGTTGCAGCCCATGGGGTCGCAAAGAGTCAGACACAACTGAGCGACTGAATTGAACTGACCAGGCTTTTGGCAGAGGAAATAACAGATTCACTGATGTTTCAGACATACACGAAAAATAAATTGCAATTAGTTAAGTAAAGAGAGAGGAGTGAGAGTTATAAGACCCAGGATCTACAGTTATAAAAGTTTAGAAGCAAGAAAACTGGCACTTTTGAAGAACTCAAAGAAGTTCAAAGTAATTGAAATATAGATGTGGAAGTAAAAATGGTGAGCACTTAGTCTACGAGGTCCAAGTGATGATGAGCCTTCAATGTCCACCTTAAAAGGTTTAGACTTGATACTCAGGCAATGAAAAGCCATTGAAAAGCTTTTTAAAGTGGAACAACAGTCAAATTTTATTTCAGGAGCATCCTTGTAAACAGCACGAAGGGGCCCAGAATGGAGTCTAGCAAATCATATAATAGACAACTGTAGTAGGTTAGACAGGGATGATGGCTGTCTGACTTTAGGGTTAATGGGAGTGACAATGAAATAAGTGATAGATTAAAAAATATTAGGAACTTCTTGGACAATTTGTGATTGAGTGTGAATAATATTACTAATGAGGTGGAATGGGAGAGAAACAGCTAGAGATGAGAAACATAGAGAGAGCAGTAAATCAAGATGAACCGAGAATAATTCTTAAGTTTCTGTCTTAGGGAAATGGGTTTACTGAGGTAGAGAAGATTGGTGGAGAAGCAGCTTTGAAGAAGATAATATCAGCAGTTTGAACCTGCTGAATTTAATATAAGACATCGAGGCAGAATTGTGCTTTAGGCACCTAAATCAATCAATCTGGAGATTAGAGAAGAGGTACAGCCTATAGCTCATAGATGGATTTTGAAGTCTTTGGGATAGAAGAGTTTGCCCAATGTACACAGAGGCTCCTTCCCATATATATGAGATAGAACTAAAAAAATGCTAACATTTTCAGGATGGATAGAGAAATAGGGGCCATAAAGGAGACTGCAAATGAGTAATCAGAGAGATACGGGGAAAATTAGCAAGAAAATCAGAACAAATGGCAGTTGGAATGTTTGGAAAATAGAATCCTGAATGTTAGGCAACCTGAATTTTGGAGCAGAATGTTTCAAGAAAGGCTGGTGAGAGTCCAGGGCATTTCAAAACCTTGCTGGCTGGCTTGGAAACAGCCTTTCCTGAGGATTTATGGGCACTGAGGTCACATTATAGCAGATATAGAAATAAATTTGAAGATAAAGAGGATAGACAACTTTTTGGAGAGTTCAGCTGTAACTTCTGGAGCAGTATATGTAAAGAGATGAGAATTCCACAGATGGTAAAATGATAATGGGAAAAAGCCAAAAATTAAAGATAAAAGAGGGAGGAGGTAACTGAGAAAATAAGACCTCTGACATTCATGAAGGATAGGAATCAAGGCACAAATAGAGGGTTAGTCTTAGTTAGGAGATAGACTCTTCTGTTTGAGCAAGAGGAAAGGAGAAATGGATAGCTGCTGATGCTGATCTTGGTCCTAAGAAGGTGAAAGGCACCTAAAGAGCTTATTTTTTCTGTGATGTGGATTAGGATAGAAGAAGATGTGTAAAATAGCCATTGTGGTGAATAAAAGTGAGAGACAGAGAGAGGGAGAAAGAGAGAGAGAGAAATGAGTTAACTAGGGAATGAGATAAGGAGATTGGGACCAAGAATTCAGAAAGAGAGCCCAATGTGCCCATATTTACTCAGTGCCCATCCCAAGTACATGATTGCCTATTTGAATCCCTCTGTGAGGTAATGTTGTCTCACAGCATAGATCTTAAAAAAGACCGATACAGTATACTAATGCATATATATGGAATTTGAAAGATGATAACAATAACCCTATATGCGAGACAGAATAAGAGACACAGATGCATAGAACAGTCTTATGGACTCTGAGGGAGAAGGTGAGGGTGGGATGTTCTGGGAGAATAGCATTGAAACATGTATATTATCATATGTGAAACAGAACACAATTCCATGTTCGATGCATGAGACAAATGCTCAGGGCCGGGGCAATGGGATGGCCCAGAGGGATGGGATGGGGAGGGTGGTGGGAGGGGGGTCCAGGAAGGGGAACACATGTAAACCCATGGCTGATTCATGTCAATGTATGGCAAAAACTACTACAATATTGTAAAGTAATTAGCCCCCAACTACAATAAATAAATTTATTTAATAAAAAAAAAAAAGTGTCATTTTGACATGAAACAAAGGAAGAAGTTGTCAGGTTAGAATCTTAGTCATTAGCCTGTGTTGTATACTTACTGTGGCACAGGAAGGGACTCTTGTATGCCATGGCTGTAGTGTCCATGAGTCACAGAGGCCAGCAATTTACAGCCAGACATCATATTCTCTTTAGTAAACCAAAATACATTTGTCTATTAAATGTTTTGACCCATTATAGAGTCTCAGACTATACCTATTAGTTGTTAAATCATTCTCACATCAACTACCTAAGAATTCAAGCTAAAATGACCACATGATGGTTCTAGGTTCTAAAATTTTGCCAGTAAATTATATAATAGACCATTGTTTATACCTAAGCTTTCAACTTTTTGAATATGAATGTTTATTTTCTAAGTATGAAAATAATACATATGTTATGGAGAATCTGGGAAACAAAGAAAAATATAGAGAAGAAAATAGAAATGACCCTAATTTCCTATTCCAAATTAACTATTTCTAGTATTTTTCTATATATACACACAGAGTTGTTTTTTCCTTTTGGATTATGTTGTGTAATAAACATTTGTTTTTATTTGTTTTCACTTTTAAATCGTGAACATTTCTTTGTATTATTAATTATTCTTCAAAAAGATGATTTTAAATGTTAGCATTGGGATGCATACTGATATATATTATGCACACTGATAGATGTTCCATAATTTGAACAATGTCCTTTTATTGGTCACTTGTTTTTAATTTTCTGTTATATTTATATTGAGGAAAATATCCCTGTCCACGAAAGCTAGCCCGCACCTCTGATTCCTTCCTTAACCACTTAGCTGCTCTTGTCATTAATACTGTGGTTTTCTGAGTGTAAGACAGTAGTAGTAGGATAGAGTACATGGGGTTTAAAGGAAACTTTGGCACAACAAAAACCTGTCTTAACTCTAAATATTTTTAGATTAATGTTCCTTACACTTTGACAGAGACATATTGTCTAGACTTTCTCTTGACACCTGGGATGCAAAAGTTTGAAATACAATAAAGTACCTATTCTGACATGTATTACAAAGCTAATCCTTCATCTATAATCCAAGGAATGAATATTTTTATAGAGTATATTTTACCTTCCTTTTTTCAGCCAGCGATTGTATACTTGTTACTGACATTTTTGGACTGTTCTAATAGAAAGATAAAAATTTATCTAGACATAACACATGTACCCAGTTATACTGAGCCACACCGATTTTACAATTCATACTAGCTGAGAGGAGAGAGGAATTCCTCGGTACCAAATAATGTGGTGGCAGACTTCAAGCTTCTTTATAATTTTGAGGTTCCTCCTGTGTATTGATTGAATAATAATTATGCATTTTCAAATATTTTTAAAGTGCAAATTTGGAAGTTTGGGGTTTTTTTTTGAAATGGCTCTATTAGGTAGAATTTTAAGGAAAACAGACTTATAGATCATGCATTCATTTCCTTGCACTTTTCCCCATAAAGTATTCCTGTTCTTTCTCTGAACATCGAAGCATTCTGTTCTGGAAGCCTATGCAATAGTACAATAGCCTGGGGCTAGGGAGAGGTATGCTGTGTAGATTGAAGGTGTCAATTATTCTTATCTCATTTTAATTTTCTCAACTGCACTACTAGGTGAGAAGATGCTCAGTAAGCATGGGTGAATGATGTTTTAGAGAAGAGGGGAAATCAAGATCCAAAGTTAGGTAACTGGACCCCAAACTAGAAACAGAGCTGAGTCAGATTCATGGCAGGTCTTTAACTCTGAGCTGTGTGTTTGCCTAAGTCTGCAACTTCTGTAATATCTCCCTTTAGAGCTTCATGAATCTTGTCCCTTGTCTTCTTATACTGTCCACTTTCTAACTTTGTAGTTTTCCTCTCTCCTCCATTTCCCAAAAATCACATGTGGAGTTTTCCTACAGAAAAGTTTTGTCTTTTGTTCTATACATTTTACCTTTTGGTTTCTTTTTCTTTTTTTTCTTCAAATTAAACCCTTATTCACTTTCCACCTTTGCCCCAGAATTCATCAGAAAAAATTTAGCCATGGGAGAGTATGTGAGAGACCATCCAGTCCAGCCCCAGGGTTTAATATTACATTTAATAAAGTACAGAGAATAAGTGACTTGCCTAAAATCATAAATGCTGGCAGAGCCAAGATAAGATTTGCTTTTTCTGATTCTTGGCTCGTTGTTGTTTTGAAACATTTAATAAAATTGCGTAATAGTGAAGATGAAATAATGCCACTTCTAGTAACTTTTCTTAATGTGTGTGAGCTGTTTATTTCCAAGGTTTTCAGATTAGATAAGACTTCTGAAACAGAGTCTAGAATGCTGAGATGACTTGGCAACCTGAGAACAGAGTTGTAATCAGACCAGAAAGACTACAGTTATTTCTTAAATCTACAGTGAAGCTTCCTCCCATGAAAGTCCTTCAAATTATGCAATTAAGTGGTTCAAAGGGCCCACGCTGATTTGAGTGTATTATAACATAGCACATTTATCACACTGTACAGGGAGTTTCCAGTAAAGCAGGTTAATTCTCCTGTAGCCTGACAACAGAGAATTACAGAAAACAAAGCAGCATAGATAAAACTGGCTGTAAGGAAAGTTCTTTTATGCACCTATATTAGGAATAATCTGGAAATCATAAAAACCACATAATAGAGCATAAGGAAAAAATAAAAGTTTTATTCCCTCCCCACAAGTTAATTTTTCTGGATTTTCTTATGTATCATCTTCAACAGATACATGTAGTCTATAACCCAAGGCATTTTTGAACCAGGAAATAAAGTACTGAAGGTTTTTAAATGTGTGTTTAAAAATCCTACTGCAGTAAAATAAAATCTAAATGCAGAATATTAAAAACAGTCTTCCAGGGACCCTTTGGAGATTCACTGGTTAGGATTCTGTGCTTTCTCTGCTGGGGCTGGTTCGGTCTCTGGTGGGGAGCTAAGATACTGCAAGCCATGCAGCGTGTTCAAAAAAAAAACCCCAAAAACCTGAAGAACAGTTTTCCTTTTAGTGTTAGTGTTTTGTACATTTTAAAGATCATTCTCACTGGGGAAGGGACAATCTTGTTTTTTTCTTTAAGATGAAGAAAAGTAATTGCCCTTGACACTAGGCAGGGGTGGAGAATCTAGGGGTTACTGATGTGGTTGTGTTCATTCTTATCATGGTACAAAAAGAACTCGCTCTTCCTGCTGATAACCAGAGGAGAGGCAAGAGGCCTGCCTGGGAGAGTCATATGAAGCCTGGGGAAGATTCAGGCCGAAAAGTAACTGCTCCCTTCAACTAGAGTTGGTCTCACAGCTCTCTTGATCAGCTTGTTATATGAGGCCGTTTTGAAGGAGCAATTGTGCGGTGTGTTTCCTAAAAAAATTAGCTTCCATGGTGGCCAAGCATCCTGTTTTTTGTTTGTCCCTTGTCCCTGGTAGAATGGGACTAATAGGAATAATTAATCTACCAGAAATCTACATCTTGATGTCAGAGTTTTTCTTCTGAAGTCTGATCATCTAAAAAATATTTGCAAAAATTGTAATCTCTGTTTAGCTCCCTAAATAGAAGGAAGTCTAATATAGGACACCTATAGGACACCAAGGTGTCCACAGGGCTGGATTCCCTGCTGGAAGCTCTGAAGGAGCGTCGAAGACTCATTTCCTTGCTATTTTCATGAATGCTAACTTGCATTTGGGCTTCCCTGGTGGCTCAGTGGTAAAGAAGCCACCTGACAGTGCAGGAGATGTGGGTTTGATCTCTGGGTAGGAAGATTCCGTGGAGAAGGAAATAGCAACCCACTCCAGTATTCTTGCCTGGGAAATCCCATGGACAGAGGAGCATGGCGGGCTACAGTCCATGGGGTCACAAAGACTCAGACACAACTGAGCAACTAAATAACAACTTGCATTTATGTTCACAATTAGACAAGAAACTAGAAGTTCTATTTCCATCCCTGCTGCCATTTGAAAATGGTAATATCACACTCACTGCCTCTAATTCCAATTATCTTCATACTGCACATGTCATGAATTCTGGGAAAAGCTAGAGTGTCTCTCCCTATGTACCAGCTATTGCTTCCAGGGCTTGGTTTCAAAATTTCATAATCGCTGCATTGTCAGTAGGAAATTATGGGAAATTACAGTAGACTAACCAATGTTAGGCACATGAAACCTGTATTAGCCTAATGAAATAATTTTAAATTATTAGCCTCATAAAAATTAATTTTAGAATAATCAAGGAGGACTATAAAATGACTGAAATTCCATCTTAATAAGTAGTTTTGTGAATTTCCCTGATTATACAAAGTTAGAGAAATTCAATATTTTATTTTGTAAAAGAAAATGAACATGTAACTTATGTGAGTTCTTAAATCATTTTAGATGAGGTTCAGAACACTTGCCAAAAAGTAGTAAATGGCCAAACATATTTTATTATTGGATCCATCTCCCTCTGACCAGAACTGGAAAGGTTCTCAGATTTTAAGGACACACGTGTTTACATTGAACCTACCGAGGTAATTCAGGATAATCTCCCCATCTTGAGGCCCTAAACATTAATCACATGTGGGAGGTAGTGTTCAGTTCACAGGGCTATGAACCAGCATCAAAAGATACTAATTAGATTATTCATTTTAAATAAATTTGGTTATAATAATTCATATTTATTAATGAAGGGAATAATCCATTTCCTTTAAACAAAATACTTTCCTAAATTGTTTGAAATGTTTTTATGCACATAAAAATTTTTAAATAATTGAATAATTATTTAACAGTAATAATTCCATTGCCTTCCACAAATCAAAATACATATTTTACATTTAATTGTAATAACAATATAACTTTATATACATGATACTATCTTACATTATGTTTTTTTCACTTAACTCATATACATATATATAATTATGCAACCACCTGTATTTTATTAAGCTTTATTCCTGATACTGGAGATTTATATGTTTGCAGTTTCTTACTAGATTATTCTTCATTGACCATTCACTTATTTGTCCAATTGATTTTTCCTTTTATTGAATAAATCCCTTGGAAAAAATTTCTTTGAAAGAAATGGCAGTCTATATGTCTACACATTTTTCTCTTCTTTTTGTTTATAGAGCCATAATTTTGTTCAGATAGTAGGTGTAAATTGGTCAAGGACTGAAGTAAGCCACAGTTTTTCCACACCCGGGGCAGGGGTGGTTAGGGGGCACTGAGAGGAAGGGGATGTGGGTGGCGGCTGGGGAAATGAAATGGTGCAGGTGATAATGCAAGTGTGGGGAACAGTGAGTGTGGGGAGCTCAGGGCAGTGGCAGGTGAAGCTTGGCTCCCTTGCCCACCGCCCACCTCCTGCTGTTAAGTCTGGTTCCTAAAAGGCCATGGACTGGTACCTGTCCATGGTCTGGGGGTTGAAAAGGGAAAGTTATTCGCACAGTCATGTCCAACTCTTTGCAATCCCATGGACTATAACCTGCCAGGCTCTTCTGTCCATGGAATTCTCCAGGCAAGAGTGCTGGAGTGGGTTGCCAGTTAGGGACCTATATTATAAGCAAAACCTGGACATTTCCATTCCCTTTGCCAGTGATTGTTTTAAGAATTAACCTGTGACTCAACTCTGTCCTTGGTAGGGCTTCCCTACCAAGCTCAGATGATAAAGAATCTGCATGCAATGCAGGAGACCTGGGTTCAATCCCTGGGTCGGGAAGATCCCCTGGAGAAGGGAATGGCTACCTACGCCAGTATTCTTGCCTGGAGAATTCCACAGAGGAGCCTGGCGGGCTACAGTCCATGGGATAGCCAAGAGTTGAACATGACTGAGCGACTACCACACACACACAACTCTGCCCAGTAAGACCAAGTTGACATTTGTATAGCTGGTGAGGATTTGATCAGAGCTGGGATTTTGGGTGCCGAATTTGTGTCATGCTAACGTCTGTTTGCGCTATCAGGGTGTCTGTTATTACTATAAATCAGATGAGAGGAAGTGCTGAACTAAGATGAGACTGGAAAAAGAGCAAACTGCATTGCAGAGGATGAGGTAAAAGGTTTCACAGGTGACCCTGACGTGTTGAGTCAGGGTGACTGTAAGAAAATAAGTGCTGTTGCTGTGGATAGCAGGTTTGTCGGTGTTTAGGATGCTCAGGGACATTTCGAACCCTTCAATTTGGAATATATAACCTGAAGACAGACCATCCAAATAAATGTGGGTCTTAAGCAACACTTTGAGTTCAGTTGAAATATAATGTGAACAACAAATGCTTGCCACATATATAATTTAAAATTTTCTACTAGTGTAATATTTTATAAAATGTTTTTAAAAAGTAACAAGAAACAAATGATGCTAAGTTTAAAAATGTATTTTAACACACTATATAAAAACATTATCATTTCATTATATAATCATTACTTATTCCAATGTCTCAATTTTCTTCAGCCATATTTGAAGTTCTTAATAGCTGTGCATGTCTATAAAGACCAATTTAGGAGCTGGTAATAAAGTCAGCACCTTTCTTTGCTTGCAAGTGTGAACCTGTTTTGAGGTTGTTCCTGCTTTTTTATTGCTGTTATGAACAATGCTGTAATGAACAGTCATACACACAACCTCTGGTGCAGGAATTCAGGGCAGTGCTTTCTTGGGAGTGGGACTTCTGCAAGGTAACAGGTGAGACAGAGCTTGATTGTCTTCTGAGGTGGCTGCTCCAGCTCACGCTCCTGGTAGTACTGTGTGCAAGAGTCTATATTGCTCCCCATCCTCACTAACATTTGGAAAAGTCATGCTTCATTTTTCTCAAACTAATGAATATAAAATGCTTTCTTACTCTGTCATAACATTCATTTCTCTGATGGACTAATGAGCTTGAATATCTTTTCTGATGTGTATGAATCTTCACTTTTTTTCTCTCCTGTGGAAATCACAAATATTTATTCATTCAAATAAAAATATATTATGTATATTATAGATGTCATATATTAATATATTCATATATGTGTCACATATTCATTCACAAATGTTTATTGAACACTACCTGCTAATTATTAGTTTAGGTACTGGGAATGAACTAGTGGGGGAAAATGTATTGGCCCAGATCCTACCTTCATGGAGTTTACACTCTGGTGTGTGTGCAGTGACTGGGTAGAGACCCAGAAGGGTAAAATGCTATCTGTCATATGTTAGTGAACGTGGGTTTAAGTCTGACTCAGCTATTTTATGTCATTAAAGCTTGGTTTCCACAATTATAAAAATGAGATGGCAGTAGTATTTATCTTCTATTATTTATTACAAGCATATGAAGAACTTGACACAGTGTCAGGCAAATTGTAAGGATTCAGAAAATGCTAATGGCAATAATAATAATACTAATAATATGTAACTGCTATTTTCCCATTTCTTGCTTCTATCGTTTCTTAAGTAGTCTTTTCTTTTTTAGTTACAACTACCAAAGTTTAAGATTACGTATGTTTTGGTTTTGTTGAAGTGTTGACTCATTGGGGTATCAACCTACTGGCATTTTCTTCAACAAGACAGATGACTTTGGCTAATTTTGAGATGTGTTATTTTCCAACTTCTAAAATCCCAAGGACCAAGAGCCAGAGAATATGTACTTTAAAAAACTCTGCCTCATGTTGAATAGGCAAAAATGTGGGAAAATCCAGAGGAATATCTTATATAATTCAGGGCTGTGTTCTGTGAGTATAAATGTTGCTTGAATTAATCATTTTAATCCAACAACCAACTTATTGTAAACTAACCATGTGCAAAGTACCATGTGGGGAGATGCATATGACTTTATTAATCTTTGGAATAATAATATGTCCCTTTTTCTTAGATAATGATGTTGAAAATGATCTTCAATCACACGTCAGTTGAGCACTGCAAGACATATACAGAAAATCAGGATGAGTGCAACTTCTTCTTAATAGCTGTTCGCCTGGCTTCACTGAACCAGATCTTGGATCCCTGGGTTTATCTGCTGCTAAGAAAGATCCTTCTTCAAAAGTTTTGCCAGGTAGCAAATGCTGTCTCCAGCTACTTTAATAATGGACCTAAAGTGCCGACTATCTCACTATCCAATGAAATAACACAGACAGGAGCATGAAAGAGAACACTTAATCAACTTGCATGTTCACAGCTTTTGGCAAAAAATAGCCCTTACTCTTACTGTGAATTTAGGCATCTCTGGCATGCCGCTATTTATGCATTGAAGTAGAATTTTTGATATAAGGCCTAAATGGTCTCAGAAGCATAAATATTAATA
Organism: Giraffa tippelskirchi; assembly: GCF_054371585.1. Taxonomy (NCBI): domain Eukaryota; kingdom Metazoa; phylum Chordata; class Mammalia; order Artiodactyla; family Giraffidae; genus Giraffa; species Giraffa tippelskirchi. Next base: position 149,828,102 of record NC_137279.1, read on the forward strand.
ATCCTCTATGTGCCAAAAGTATTGAAACACAAGCAAAGGAAAATAGATTAATAACAGTCTAGTGTTTTGGGGTCTCTTCCATATGTAGCTGAATGTGTGATTATTTATTAGGTGAAAGCGCTTCTTTTGTTATTATAAATGATCTTGATCTGTGGTGGGGGCCATGTAGGGATAGTTAATATTCTAATATACTGAGTACATGCAGAATTCAACACACAGATATTTGAAGACAAGGCAACAGTTTGTTTTTGCTCAAAGGCTTTGGTCTTCTGCTTTCTCTTTTTTTTTCTCTCTCTCTCTGTGTCACTTTTATTCCCCTTAAATTTTTTTAAAAAGTTGATTTAGGATGAAAAAATGTATAACATATTCACAGTACTCATTGATACTGATGTTATTTAAATGTCATTCAATATACAAATTAGCTGCTAACCTTACAGAGTCTGTTTTGGTTGGGTTGGTAATTAAGTTTATTCATTATCTGAACGAGTCAATTAATTCCATTTATTTCAAACTTGACAATTTGTGAACATCCAAATTGTTAAATGTTCTTCCTTTAGATTACATTTTTAATTCCTACAAGCCCAGAGAAGATTCATGAAACTGTGCTTGGGAGTCAGTGAAGTGATTTTTTTCAAAATTCTGTTTAAGGACTGATTTGAGCCCTAAATATAGGTACTTTGGCTAATTATTTTCCCTGATTTTTCCACCCAAAGAATTCTCTTCAGTCTTTTGTGTATTTAAATACTAACTCCTATTCTAAGACCAGTAAATATTTTAAAGCTTCCATAAACACTTTCCATAGTTTAGCCTATTTATAGGATGAGGAAATTAATAATATTGATACCTCACAGCACTTTCTCTGCCCTCTCTTCAAAGTTTCTATCTAAATATTTATTATTAAGATGTATCTCTTATTATGTGCACAAACCTTGACAGCTAAGCTTGATATCTTTTTGGCACAAGTAGGTCACTATATTAAATTTTGGGAATTACACTTAAAAAATAAAAACAACTCCCCAACAAACATAACAATCTTTCAAATCAGACCTACATAAAATGTTCTTTGTACTCTTTAGAGCATTTGTTTTGCAAACTTACTGTTTCTCATTCAGTGTTTTACTTGCTTTTTCCTTTATTGTTTTCCTAGTTTTAAGAAACTTGAAATTTATTTATACTCCTTTATAGTAACTACCTTTTTGTGTGTGTATTCAGTAGGCATCTGGGGAAGAATTAATTTTAAGAGGTGCAAAATATCTATTAGATTAATATGTTTACCAGGCTAAGTCAATCAGGAGGAATCAATTTAAATGATCATGTCAAATGAGTGAGAAGGCAAAATCTGCTGAGAGTGCTTATGTAACCCATGGCAGTCCCACTAGTCCAGGTTTTGGGAAAAAAATGATGATAAATAACCTATACTAAAAGGATATTTAAAAATTTCTCTATACCATAGAATTGAATTATCCCACAAGTCACCTCATGGAGGATGAGACAAAACTGCATACTTTAAAAAAAGTGTACTTAAATGACCTTATAATGAGGAGGCTTTAGGCCCTAGGTTTAGACACATACACATAGCATAGATTCAAGTAGTGTGGGCTTGAATGGGTTATTTCTTCCAGCACCTTGCACTTGGAATATAGAAAGTGTTCAATGACTATTTGTTCAGTGAATGAATGAATAATTATCTGTCAAAACCAAGTGCACATCAGTGGGGTCCCACTGTATGGTTGAAGTGCTTCATGACTTTACAGACCATTGAGCTGATAAAGTGAATGAACTCTGCTTGTTTAATTATAGAAATACAAATTTACCTTCAAATGTTCAGCATCATATTGCTTCATAACAAAGTACATCATTTGTATTCATAATTTAAGAAACTACTACTCCCAAGTGGTAATTGAGGTGACAGTCAAAGAAATATCACTTTTCGTCAAACACAGAAATTCATAAAGACAAAACAACCTAAAACTCATGCTTAAGTATGGAATAGTTGCCTGCCCAGGGATATATGATAGCTGTGGTTGATGGCAGTTTTTGAACAAGCTTGAAAAGGAAGTGGAAAGGAAGAATTAATTACGTTAACAGCATCTGCTGTGTTAGTACATGAAAAACCTGGTAAGAAATGTTAGTCCTAAATGATATTGGCCTTTGGATGATAGTTGAGGTTAGATTTCAGGATGTTCAGAAGCCCTAAATGTGTAAGGAAGTAAACATCTAAAGTCACTGCAGAAGAGTATATCGGTTTCCAAGTTTAAATTCCTTAGTCTTTAAGTTCACTCAAGTATACTTAGTTTTGAGCAGGAAGAAAAAGCATGCATAAATTATGACAATCCCAAAACTTCTCAATACTGGTTTAAAAAAATGGAGGCCTAAGAAACCAAATAAAAAGAAGTGAATGCAATGTAACAATAGATGTAATATCGACTATTGTAGATTTTACAAAGCTATTCTGGTTTTCCACACTGTGAATTTATTCAGGTATGTTGTATCACAGAAGAGAATGATGACATGTCAGCCAATAAGAAGTTTACTTTTCAAATGAAATAAGTATGGTAAATGTCTTTAGAATATTTTAAATTGAAGAAATTAAATGTGTTATCCCAGGATTTAGCAAATCTGCCTAAGCTATATACCAAGTCATTTTAAGTAAACATAAGCATTTAATCATACCAGATTCAAATGACTGCCAATTTAAAGCCACACATATATACTGAACACATATTTATTATCTTGACCATGTTATGGAGTAAAATTTTAGAAGCTCATGTAAAAGTCAACTGTAAAAGACCCTGAGAACACACTGGCATTGAGTAATAGACAAACTAAAAATTCTAACAAAACAGTATATTAATAAGGTGGACAATCCATGGCAGTATTCTTAGATTTTCAAGAATTGGGCCTTTTATTTAATACTTTGTATGTTTTTGTTGGTTTTGACCACAGATTAGTGATCTCTTTTCAGTCTTCCCCAGGTCAATAATCATAGCCCTTTTGTTTTGGGATTAAGGCAGCTAAGAAAACAGAAAAATCTTTTTCTTTGAAATTTTAAACACATATATTGCCCATTTATTTTCATACTTTATTCCCAAAGCTTCTTTTGAAATATGCAGGTTACTAGAAGGTGAGTGACACAGAGAGACTGTAGAGTATCTCTTACTACAAACATATTAAAAGTTTATTGTAGAATAACTGAAGTTTCCATGGTTTACCTCTGTAAAAAGTTTAGGTCATCAAGCATGCCGTATCTTCACAGCTGCTTGTTTATTGCTGGCTTTGTGATTGTGTATGTCTCAAATCTGCTAAAGCTGAGGTCTAAATAAGTGAACAGAATTGTTCAGTGAATGAGATTATATCATTTTTTAAATAAAGATTATTTAATACTGTGGCTATATTGATAGAACCGTTTTCTGAGTTGCAATATAATGTTAATAAGAGGTGACATACATCTATGATGTTTCATAATGGAAGTTACGATATAGTCTATTTACAAAATTTGAAAATCAAACTAAAACTCACATGCATATTTGTTAAGAAGGTGCTGTCAGTTCAAAACTCTAAGACAACTAACAGGTAGTGATTACATATGAACCATGAAACAGAGAATTATGGCAAATTTAAAAATTAGAACTCCATTATACTGATATCATGTATATGGATACTAATTACATGTGAAAGTTCATTACCCCTGGATTACTCTCACCCAAAAGGTCTCAATTTTATAATGATTCGTGTTGTAGCTATTAAGTAAAGTCTTTCACATGCCTTTCCTGAATGCCTTTTTTTGGACTGAGTCCACCTTGAATAAAACTAAAGAAAGTAAAAAGAGCAGTACAGGGTGACTTTGTTCTCACAGTGACAAATGGAAAACTAAAACTATGCACATCTATGAAAGACTTCAGCACTTCTAGAAGTAAGGTGTTTTTTTTTCCCCCAAAGGAGGTCAACAATTAGTTTTTAAATCAAATGGAATTATATCTTCAAAACATGCTGCTTTACATTTTCTTTCTCACTCTTCCCTACTCTCTACTCTTTTAAATGAAAGAGCACAGAATTTTAATTTTATGGAGTCTCTATTTTATAAATCTTAAGTGAGGATTCTATTTAAAGGCTTGCCATTTATATAAATTGAGTTGTAAACCATTACATTATGGTACCACAAGCTTACTACATTTTGATTCTCTGGAAATGCAGTTCAATCAGTTATATACCATATTTGCTCATATATAGATTACACATTTTTTTTATTGAGAATGAAATTATTCTATTTTCAGAAATTTTACATCAATTTGTTTTAAATCATAAACAACTCATATATCTACTGAAATGCTTATTTCTTCATTAGAAAGGAGACTGTTTTCCTGGCTCCCTTGCCTCCAGCCTGTTTATCCATTTTCTCATGAGAGAAAGTAACAGAAATATTTACTATTGGTGAAGCTGGGATTGTTTTTAAGAGAGAGAATGGTTTCACATTTCTAATGTGCTAATGTACTAATCTATGAAACAGATCTGAGTCTGTTTTTTAATATCTGCTTTAATGAAATAATTTTATTATGGGAGTAAAGATAAGAAGAAGAGAGATTAACATCAGGTACAATTAGGCTTTTCAGGCTTATCAAGCATTTTAGAGATGATAGCACTTCTAAAATTTTTTGATCAGCTCTTAAATTCCTTTGTCAGTTGCTTTACTTTTTTTTCTTCTTCTTTTTTTTTTGGCCTCACCCCGCAGCATGTGGGATCCTAGTTCCCCGACCAGGGATCGAACCCGGGTCCCCTGCATTGGAAGCACGGAGTCTTAACTACTGGACCACCAGGGAAGTCCCTGTCAGTTGCTTTAGCATTAGAATAGTTTGGCTTTTTAATTAAAGTGAATCAGATATCTAGCCAAAAGCTTGCCAATCACCAGACTTTAATATGAAAATAGTTTCTTTCTACGGTTTTCAATTTCTATAGAAATCAAAGCTGTAATGTTTAGCAGGAGAAAATGCATATAACTTACTGATGGACTTCAATGTTCTTTCAGCTTTTGAAAGGACACTCCTATGGAATAGACATGGAGGGTGGGACAGAGAACAAAGACAAAGAGATGAAGGAAAGCCTATATATTTCCAACTTGTCAAGATTCTTCATCCTTTTAGGCCATTTCACAGAAGCAAGGAGAGGAAGGGGCCACATTTATCTTCATACACTTAAGCATCAGTAGGACAAAGTGAGGAGTGGCCAGTGTTCTTTTCTGTAAAAGCAAATGTTCAATTCACTCAAGTCATCACTGACTGCCAAACTCTTTTTCTTCCCAAGCCTCCTGTATGTAGATAGAATATCTTACTTTCTCCCTCTTCTTTAACAAAACAATCTTGTACAGATAGCATAAAGCACATTTCTCTAAGCAAGCAAATTAAAAATAGGCACTGATTATCTTAATCTGTGTACAACAAATGAATATATTATTTTCAAAATGTATCTAAGTAAGAATTGAAATCATTGACACTTTAATAAATAATATAAAGCTCAGTATAGAAATTGTATGTTTCTCCACCTCTCCTACTCAGCATTCCATCCCGTGGGTAAAATGGGAAGGTATACTTTTGTCATCTTTATGTAAAATTTTTCTAGGAGTTATGTTAAGTATATCTAAACATATCTGCCAGTATGTCTGAAAGGGTAGTCTTCAATATTGTGGAGACAAAGAATAAAAGACTGAGAAGTACATCAGAATTTTGATGGCATTCAAGTCATAGCTAGTCTGTGTATTTAACAAATGTATGTTATTTATGTTGTGTTTGTCAATGGAAAATAAAGTTGAATGTTCTGAAATGGCCCTGTCTTTCTTTCCTGATGCCAACTCATGTCAGGAATGTTTTACTGATAATTGTATTAAGTATTTTGCTGAAATCCTATTAGATTTGCTTTATCAAAATAACACCACAATATAATGCAATCAGTTCAGTTCAGTCACTCAGTCGTATCCAACTCTTTGCAACCCCATGGACTGCAGCACATCAGGCTTCTCTGTCCATCACTAACTCCTGGAGTTTACTCAAACTCATGTCCATTGAGTTGGTGATGCCATCCAACCATCTCATCCTCTGTCATCCTCTTCTCTTCCTGCCTTCAATCTTTCCCAACATCAGGGTCTTTTCAAATGAGTCAGTTCTTCACATCAGGTGGCCAAAGTATTGGAGTTTCAGCTTCAACATCATTCCTTCCAATGAATATTCAGGACTGATTTTCTTTAGGACGGACTGGTTGGATCTCCTTGCAGTCCAAGGAACTCTCAAGACTCTTCTCCAACACCACAGTTCAAAAGCATTAATTCTTCAGCACTCAGCTTTCTTAGAGTCCAACTCTCACATCCATACATGACTACTGGAAAAACGATAGCTTTGACTAGACAGACCTTTGTCAGCAAAGTAATGTCTCTGCTTTTTATGTTATCTAGTTTGATCATAGCTTTTCTTCCAAGGAGCAAGTATCTTTTAATTTCATGGCTTCAGTCACCATATACAGTGATTTTAGAGCCCAAGAAAAGAACATCTGTCGCTGTTTCCATTGTTTCCCCATCTACTTGCCATGAAGGGATGGGACTGGATGCCAAGATCTTCGTTTTCTGAATGTTGAGTTTTAAGCCAGCTTTTTCACTCTCCTCTTTCACTTTCATCAAGAAGCTCTTTAGTTCTTCTTCTCTTTCTGCCATAAGGGTGGTGTCATCTGCATATCTGAGGTTATTGATATTTCTCCCGGCAATCTTGATTCCAGCTTGTGCTTCATCCAGCCTGGCATTTCTCATGATGTACTTTGCATATAAGTTAAATAAACAGGGTGACAATATACAGCCTTGACGTACTCCTTTTTCTATTTGGAACCAGTCTGTTGTTCCATGTCCAGCTCTAACTGTTGCTTCTTGATCTGCATACACATTTCTCAGGAGGCAGGTCAGGTGTTCTGGTATTCCCATCTCTTGAAGAATTTTCCACAGTTTATTGTGATCCACACAGTCAAAGGTTTTGGAGTAGCCAATAAAGCAGAAGTAGATGTTTTTCTGGAACTCTCTTGCTTTTTCTATGATCCAACGGATCTTGGCAATTGGATCTCTGGTTCCTCTGCCTTTTCTGAATCCAGCTTGAACATCTGGAAGTTCTCGGTTCACATATTATTGAAGCCTTGCTTGGAGAATTTGGAGCAATACTTTACTAGCGTGTGAGATGAATGCAATTGTACAGTAGTTTGAGCATTCTTTGGCCTTGCCTTTCTTTGGGATTGGAATGAAAACTGACCTTTTCCAGTCCTGTAGCCACTGCTGAGTTTTCCAAATTTGCTGGCATATTGAGTGCAGCACTTTCACAGCATCATCTTTCAGGATTTGAAATAGCTCAACTGGAATTCCATCACCTCCACTAGCTTTGTTCATAGTGATGCTTGCTAAGGCCCACTTGACTTCACATTCCAGGATGTCTGGCTCTAGGTGAGTGATCACACCATCATGGTTATCTGGGTCATGAAGATCTTTTTTGTATAGTTCTTCTGTGTTTTCTTTCCACCTCTTCTTAATATCTTCTGTTTCTGTTAGGTCCATACCGTTTCTCTCCTTTATTGTGCCCACCTTTGCATCAAATGTTCCCTTGGTATCTCTAATTTGATGCCTATTCATGTTATAACCCCATTTTTTTGCTTTTAGTACAAAAGCACATTTTTAAATAATCCTAAATTTAATTTTTCCTACTTGTGGATTTGCATATAATCTATAGGCAGCCAACAAAAGAACTGTCCTTGTTCATAGTCAGCTCCTTTAATAGATGTGTACATGGGTATTGGTGTGAGCTGACTACTAGTTGAGTTGAGTGTTGGACTACCTCACTACCCTGTTCATGTGTTCATTAAGCTCACTCTACTTTTTCCTCCTTTGGTGAAGGAAGAAGTTCTGTAGAACACAGGCTGCAAAGCCAGGCTTATTAAAAGTAGCATGTCAACCTTGCCCTCTTTCCTCTAAGAAAAGGCATTTAGGGAGATCTCTGACGTAACCCCCCAACTAGATCTTATGATCTCTACAGTCTTTGTCTTGTGGCATTTGAGATAAACATCATTACAACTATCTTCCGGTAGGCCAAGAATTTCCACTAAAATGCTGATGAACCTACATGCCAGGAATGAGACATTGCTCAGTTTCATGTCCTTGGAGGACAGGCTGTCAGACATCCTTAGATATTTGGCTGCGCTGGGTCTATAGTTGCAGCATGCAGAATCTTTAGTTGTGGCATGTGAGCTCTTAGTTGTGGATGTGGGATCTAGTTTCCCAACCAGGGATTGAACCCAGGGTCCCTGCATTGAGTGTGAAGTCTTAGCCACTGGATCACTAGGACAGTACCTAAAACAGTCTTGAGTAAACCTATTTTGGAGGTACATACTCAGCGAATCCAAGCCAGTCCTCCAGCCTTGTTCTTTTCCTCCACATGTATTTGCTGTGTACCTATAATGTGCTAAGCATTCCAGTAAGTGTGAAGACACAAGGATTTTATCATAAACAAGCATAGTTTTCAGTGAATTTATGATCTAGTAGGGGAATAGGAAGAATTTGAACAGAGCTGCTATTGGGGTAAGCCTATGAGTACTATTTGGGGAAGGTGACGATGAAATAGGAAATAGTTTCCTGTAGGAGGTGACATTTAATTTGCATTTGGCTTCCTGTGTAGCTCAGTCAGTAAAGCATCTGCCTGCAATGCAAGAGAGATCTGAGTTCAATTCCTGGGGTCAGGAAGTTCCCTTGCAGAAGGAAATGGCAACCCACTCCAGTATTCTTGCCTGGAGAATCCCATGGACAGAGGAGCCTGACAGGCTACAGTTCAAGGGCTTGCAAGAGTCAGACACGACTTAGTGCTATCTTTTTTTTTGGAGAAAGGAGTTGGTGTTAACCAGGAAGACGGAGGCACATTTTATAATATTTTTTCACTCCACTCTGCCAAAAGCAGTACAATTTGCAAGGCATTCAAACTGATTAAATTCTAGTGGCCCAGTAAAAAATGTGGTTCTGAATAGTGCATGCCTCTGTAATCTTGCAGAGTGGGGAAAAGGTCTTAGGACAGGATTTCTGAATCTTGAAACTATTGGCCCATTGAGGCAGAGAATTCTTTGTTGGGGGTGTAATATCCTGTACATTGTGAGCTGTTTAGCAGCTACTTATTGGGTGCCAGTAATATTGCCCTAGTTTTGGCAATCAAAAATGTCTCCAGATATTGCCAAATGCACCATAGAGGACATACTGGCTCATAGTTGAGAGTCTCTGCCTCAGGGCAAGGGCCGTGGTCACCAAGAGGAGGCTATGTGTATCAGGGTTTGCAGGACAAGGCCATCTGTGGGATCTTGGTCCAGACAGGACCATTCTGGCTTTTCCGAAGGAAGCAAGCACTAGAATGTCAGTTTGTGTCTGAATGCACAAAAATGTGGTGCTACCACTACAACAATGCCTGGATCACCAAGGGGCCTGATCCACTTCCGTAATCACATAAACCTATTCACAAAGGAAGAGGTACAATTTCTTAGAAAGTATCATCTTTCTATTGATGCTCCAATCCTTGTTTTGTTCTTGATCAGAGGGCCTAGAGTAATATGTCTCTCCAAGTGATATCTAAAGACAGTCCACTTCTCCCAGGACCTTTAAAAATCTGTTATGATTCTTCTTAATTCAGTTTACATTTCTAGGTAAGGTACCTTAGTAAGAGAGACTAATTTACCAAATTCTGTCTTTAATGGAATTGCTTCACGTCTGGTCTATCTTACAGAGTTGTAAGAGCTTTATTTAATCTGAGATACAATTTTTATTAAAAGGTAGTCAAATTTGGGGCAAATACCTCTTTATCAGCCTACGCCTTCCTGAGTTTGTGCCAGTCTGCAATATATCAGGTATGAAGCTATTACCATACATTTTGCTGACAGAGGTCAAGTCATGAGCTCTATATCTGAAATTTAAACTCAGTGCAGTTCAGTCACTCAGTCATGTCCGACTCTTTGAGACCCCATGAACCGCAGCACACCAAGCCTCCCTGTGCATCACCAACTCCAGAGTTCACCCAAAATCATGTCCATTGAGTCGGTGATGCCATCCAATCATCTCATCCTCTGTCGTCCCCTTCTCTTCCTGCCCTCAATCTTTCCCAGCATCAGGGTCTTTTCAAATGAGTCAGCTCTTCGCATCAGGTGGCCAAAGAATTGGAGTTTCAGCTTCAACATCAGTCCTTCCAATGAACAATCAGGACTGATCTCCTTTAGGATGGACTGGTTGGATCTCCTTGCAGTCCAAGGGACTCTCAAGAGTCTTCTCCAACACCACAGTTCAAAAGCATCAGTTCTTCAGTGCTCAGCTTTCTTTATAGTCCAACTCTCACATTCATACATGACTACTGGAAAAACGATAGCCTTGACTAGACAGACCTTTGTTGGCAAAGTAATGTCTCTGATTTTTTACATGCTGTCTACGTTGGTCATAACTTTCCTTCCAAGGAGTAAGCGTCTTTTAATTTCATGGCTGCAATCATGATCTGCAGTGATTTTGAAGCCCTGCCAAAAAAAGGTCTGCCACTGTTTCCACTGTTTCCCCATCTATTTATCATGAAGTGATGGGACCAGATGCCATGATATTAGTTTTCTGAATGTTGAGCTTTAAGACAACTTTTTTATTCTCCTCTTTCACTTTCATCAAGAGGCTCTTTAGGTCTTCTTCACTTGCTGCCATAAGGGTGGTGTCATCTGCATATCTGAGGTTATTGATATTTCTCCCAGCAATCTTGATTCCAGCTTATGCTTCTTCCAGCCCAACGTTTCTCATGATGTACTCTGTATATAAGTTAAATAAGCAGGGTGACAATATACAGCCTTGACGTACTCCTGTTCCTATTTGGAACCATGTCCAGTTCTAACTGTTCCTTCCTGACCTGCATACACATTTCTCAGGGGGCAGGTCAGGTGTTCTGGTATTCCCATCTCTTGAAGAATTTTCCACAGTTTATTGTGATCCACACAGTCAAAGGCTTTGGCATAGTCAATAAAGCAGAAATAGATGTTTTTCTGGAACTCTCTTGCTTTTTCGATGATCCAACTGATATTGGATCTCTGGTTCCTGTGTCTTTTCTAAAACCAGCTTGAACATCTGGAACTTCATGGTTCACGTATTGCTGAAGCCTGGCCTGGAGAATTTGGGCATTACTCTACTAGTGTGTGAGATGAGTGCAATTGTGCGGTAGTTTGAGCATTCTTTGGCATTGCCTTTCTTTGGGATTGGAACGAAAACTGACCTTTTCCAGTCCTGTGGCCACTGCTGAGTTTTCCAAATTTGTTGACATATTGAGTGCAGCACTTTCACAGAATCATCTTTGAGGATTTGAAATAGCTCAACTGGAATACCATCACCTCCACTAGCTTTGTTCATAGTGGTTCTTCCTAAGGCCCTTGACTTCACATTCCAGGATGTCTGGCTCTAGGTGAGTGATCACATCATCATGATTATCTGAGTCGTGAAGATGTTTTTTGTATAGTTCTTCTGTGTATTCTTGCCACCTCCTCTTAATATCTTCTGCTTCTTTTAGGTCCATACCATTTCTGTCCTTTATTGAGCCCAACTTTGCCTGAAATATTTCCTTGGTATCTCTAATTTTTTTGAAAAGATCTCTAGTCTTTCCCATTCTATTGTTTTCCTCTATTTCTTTGCATTGACCACTGAGGAAGGCTTTCTTATCTCTCCTTGCTATTCTTTGGAACTCTGCATTCAGATGCTTATATCTTTTCTTTTATCCTTTGCTTTTCACTTCTCTTGTTTTCACAGCTATTTGTAAGGCCTCCTCAGACAGCCATTTTGCCTTTTTGTATTTCCTTTTCTTGGGGATGGTCTTGATCCCTGTCTCTTGTACAATGTCACAAACCTCCATCCATAGTTCATCAGGCACTTTGTCTATCAGATCTACTCCCTTAAATCTATTTCTCACTTCCATTGTATAATCATAAGGAATTTGTTTTGGGTCATTCCTGAGTGGTCTAGTGGTTTTCCCCACTTTCTTCAATTTAAGTCGGAATTTAGCAATAAAGTGTTCATGATCTGAGCCACAGCTAGCTCCCGGTCTTGTTTTTGCTGACTGTATAGAGCTTCTCCATCTTTGGCTGCAAAGAATATAATCAATCTGATTTCGATGTTGGCCATCTGGTGATGTCCATGTGTAGAGTCTCCTCTTGTGTTGTTGGAAGAGGGTGTTTGCTATGACCAGTGCGTTCTCTTGCAAAGCCTTTGCCCTGCTTCATTCTGTACTCCAAGGCCAAATTTACCTGTTACTCCAGGTGTTTCTTGACTTCCTACTTTTGCATTTCAGTCCCCTATAATGAAAGGGACATATTTTTGGGGTGTTAGTTCTAAAAGATCTTGTAGGTCTTCATAGAACCGTTCAACTTCAGTTTCTTCAGCATTACTGGTCAGGGCATAGACTTGGATTACTGTGATATTGAATGGTTTGCCTTGGAAACAAACAGAGATCATTCTGTCGTTTTTGAGATGGCAACCAATACTGCATTTTCGACTCTTTTGTTGACCATGATGGCTACTCCATTTGTCCTAAGGGATTCCTGCCCACAGTATTAGATACAATGGTCATCTAAGTTAAACTCATCCATAGGTTGCATGAAATAAAAAGTTGAAAAACTTAAACCCTAACTCTGGTCAAAATTAAAATTAACATGAAGGTACTCATTAATCTACTGTAAATTTCTGAAGTAAAGTAAAAAAGGACTATGGATAATCAGTGCTTATGCCTAAGATTCTTATGGAATCTTTTTAAAAGAAGGCTTTGAATATTACATATCAGGTTGTTGGAATTCGATTTTGAAAAGAGCATCGGAAGAAAATAACTCTGAAACCATTACCACCAACTGAGGTCTTTTAAAATTAGATTTAACTAGAAGTACCCAGTAGAACAGGCTTCCCAGGGGCACTAGTGATAAAGAACCCACCTGCCAATGCAGGAGATGGTAGAGAGACGTGGGTTCGATCCCTGGGTTGGAAAGATCTCATGGAGGAGGTCATGGCAACCCACTCTAGTCTTCCTGCCTGGAGAATCCCATGGACAGAGGAATGTGGCAGACTACAGTCCACAGGGTCGCACAAAGTCAGACATGACTGAAGTGACTTAGCATGCCGAATAGAACACTAGTACTTAAACACTGTGGGGTCAGAGACACCTCTAATAATCTGGTGAAAGTTTTGGATCTCTTTCCCACAAGAAGTGCACAGAATTTCTTTTTTTATATATAGTGTTAGAGATTATGCAGTCCTCCTAAAGTCTGTCTACAGATGTCCTGGAAATTTATAGACACAGGTTAAGAATTCTTGCTGTGAGAGAATTTTTGTGATTTAAGGAACCTCACAAGTTTCCATGTTTGGTTAGAAAGCTAAAATCCAAAACTGGAGCTAAATCAACATAATTACTTCCCGGTGAATGCCAAAATTCCTTGACATCTCACTGTATGCCCATAATAGTAAATCAACACAATGGGGGGGGGTAGAATTATTAAAAGAAATCATTCAAAAAAATTGGCATCATGTGGGGCAAAGAAACAACATAATCCTAAACAGAAGAGGAGCGTGATAGCTTATTTGCCAAAAACAGGTTGAAAAATGAAAGGACCATTATTTAAATAAAGAATTACATCTCTTCCAATGACACATTTGCCTTCCACAGAGCTTATTTTCATTCTGCCTTGTGTTGATACCACAAGGGAGATTTAAAACCAAGCTATTAAAAAAAATCAATTAAGAAAAAATAACATCCCACCTGAAAAATGAAAACTTGAAAATGGTTAGAATCGAATTTCTTCTTACTTTCTGTTATATAACTTTCTGTTGTGATACATATATGAATAAATATATATTTACACTTATACAGGTATTACATTTTTGTGTTGCTATTTAGAATGAAAGCAACCAGGAGGACTTATTCGATTGAACCTTTCAGTAAAATGCAAGGTATACACTTTCAGACCTTTTTACAAATGTAAAATTAATGATGCTTTAAACCAATGCTTGAAGCTATTAGTGGAATGCAGTATTGATGTTTATAGTTTGTATTTCACTAAAGGGAAACGTCTGGAACAATTAATGACATTTATCTTTGCATTTTTCTTGCCTTAGTGAGGAAAAAGAAAATGCTATCTTTCAACACTGAAATATTTATATTTTGGAAACAGCACTTTGATGCCAGTACATCCTACATTCTGGATGTGGTTACGTGAATTGGACAACTGTAGATAGTGTGCATGAAATTGCAAGCTGATTTTCAAAAGTCAGTGGTTTGGAGTCTTCTTAGAAGATCCATGAAAAGCCATTTCAAGAGGAAAAGCAATTGTGCTTTGTTACTTACTTTCAACATTCCTTGACTGTTATTTATTTCTTTTTTTGCCTAGTCTCTTTAAGAATTGCAGTGACAGAATTAACTTTATTTGAAAAATTTTGGAGAAATAATATTGATTTCTTGCCAAGTTCTGAAGGGGAACTACTGCCTCAAAAGTTTTGCAATCCTAGTTAGATGTTCATGACTCCTCTCCTTATCATAGACTTTCTCCCACCATGGCCCTTTTGAATATTCTTGTTACTATCCCTTCAGCAGAATTATCATCGAAACTTGAAATAATTCATTTATTCATTTAATTAATATTTGATCGCTACTAGGGGATTGCATGTTTAAAATACTTTAAAGCATTTTTAGTGGTAAAGAATCTGCCTGCCAATGCAGGAGACAGTAAGAGTTGTGGGTTCTATCCCTGAGTCAGGAAGATCCCCTGGAGGAGGAAATGGCAACCCACTCCAGCATTCTTGCCTGGAGAATCCCATGGACAGAGGTGCTGGGTGAGTTATAGTCCACGGGGTTGCAAAAGAGTCGGATACGACTGAGTCACTGAACACACACACACTTCATCCAAACTACCAAATCCTGTATTAGTTATCTCATACTTCTTTAATTTTGGCTCAGGTAATATTACAAAGATTAGATTGTGTAGATTTTCATACACTTGGGTTTATTAATATGTGTGTGTGTGTGTGTATGGGATGTCCATTATATCTCAAATGTGTATTTCTTTTCTTAAAAAATTTTCATTTTTAATCACAATATTATATTCATCCCTTTAAAAAGTCAAATGGCACTAAAAACTTATTATGACAGCTGAAGGATAAAGATATGGTATACACAATGGAATACTACGCAGCCATGAAAAAGAACGAAATATTGCCATTTGCAGCAACATGAATGGACTTGGAAGACTTTATGCTAAGTGAGAAGGACAAGTGCTTTATGATCACTTATATGTGGAATCTAAAAAATACCACAAATATGAATAGAACAAAGAAGAGAGGCAGACTCACAAATACAGAGAACAAGCCATTGGTTACCAGCAGGAAGAGGGAAAGGGGGAGAAGGAAAGGGCAATATAGGAATAGGGGATAAATAAAAAGATTGTGATTATATGAAATAACATATATGAAACTTTTGAAAATTATAAAGTACTATAGAATTTAAAGAGTTTCTTAGGTGGTGCAGTGGTAAAGGATCTGCCTGTCAATGCCTGAGATTCAGGAGGTGAGAGTTTGATTCCTGGGTCAGGAAGATGCCCTGAAGCAGGAAACAGCAACCCACTCCAGTATTCTTGCCTGGAAAATCCCATGGACAGAGGAGCCTGGTGGGCCACAGTCCATGGGGTTGCAAAGAATTGGACATGACTGAGCAGACAAGCATAGAATTTAAAGAATCTTTCATTCAATAAAAAAGTTTATTATAGTACCCACACTCCTTATTCTAACCCTCTCCCCACCACCCCGCTCTCCAAACTCCAATACTTTCCACTTTTTACTTTTTTTCAAAATTTCTTCTGGCATATACTATTATATTTTTAAATAATATATTTATGTTGCTGTGTCCTGATTCATCAACTTTGGACATTATAGGTTGATTTTCTAGTTTACTGGATTTAACTCTCTCCTCACTAGTTGTCCCATTATGGTTATAACGCAATTTTATTAACACAATTCAGTGTTTTCATTTTTATGGCGATGTAAATAACCTTAACTGCAGAATCAGTAGAACTGTCATCATGTTTCCTTTCTTGGACATGTTTTTTATTTTCTAGAGTTAAGAACTTACCAAGTTAAATTAGCTTAACTTTCTTTGTGCTAATAACTAAATCTTAACAGCTTTCCAGGTGTTCAAACCTATCAGGTAATCTTTACCTCTTTTAAAGTAAAATTTTTTTAAAGTTTCTCCTCAATTCAGTATATTGCTTCTTTTTTATGAGGTACCCCATTTCCTAGGGGGCTTCCCTTGTGGCTCAGCTGGTAAAGAATCCTATCCTCCTGCAATGCGGGAGACCTGGGTTCAATCCCTGGGTTGGGAAGATTCCCTGGAAAAGGGAAAGGCTACCCACTCCAGTATTCTGGCCTGGGGAATTCCATGGACTGTTTAGTCCATGGAGTGGCAAAGAGTCGAACACACCTGAGCGACTTTCGTTTTCACTTTATTTCCTAGACATTTCCCAGGTGGCACCAGTGGTAAAGAATCTGCCTGCCAATGCAGGAGATGCAGGTTCGACCCCTGGGTCAGGAAGATCCCCTGGAGGAGGTCATGGCAACCCACTCCAGTATTCTTGCCTGGAGAATCCCATGGACTGAGGAACCTGGCAGGCTACAGTCCACAGGGTCGCACAGAGTTGGACATGATTGAAGCAACCTAGCATGCATCCAAGCTGTTTCCTAGATCTCATGTCTTGGTATTTCTGGATAATTGACTCATTTGATCACATGTGCTTTTAAAAGGGCTTTTTAACAGAAAAAAAAAAATGTAAGGAACCAAACTCCTAGAAAAGAAAATGGTCATGAATAAACATGAACACTAATAATAATAGTGATAATAATAGTAGAGGCGGATATCATTTTATGAGCACATGTATTGTACATGGGGCTTCCCTGGTGGCTCAGTGGTAAAAGAATCCACCTGCAATGCAGGAGATGCAGGTTAGATCTGTGGGTTGGGAAGATCTCCTGGAGGAGAGTATGGGAACCCACTCCAGTATTCTTGCCTGGATAATCCAATGGATGGAGGAGCCTGGTGGGCTACAGTCTATAGGGTTGCAGAGTCAGACACAGCTGAAGCGACATGTTATCAAATTCTCAAGCCAATGCCACAAAGTAGGTGTTATTATCACCACTTTCCAGATGAAAAGTCTGAGGCTCTGGGAGGGTAAATCACGAGGCCAAGTCCACAGAGTTAATGAAACGTGTGGCTAGGATTCTTATCTTATTTCAGGTTAGAATATAATTGCCACAAATTCCCTTTGTGAAGAATTTCTACTATAGTTATTTTCTGAAGCATGAAGTTTATCGTGGAGAGATGCTGTAAGGCCCCATGAAAGAAAGGCTTTCACTCTGTTTCGAGGCCTGGGCATTTTCAAGCTGCCAGAAACAATCATACACAGCAGTCAGAAGGTGTTTTTTTCAACGGGACAGATTAGATTCAGCAAACAAGATTTCCAGCAAAAATATAGTCCTTATGTCAAATCTGGGTATGTGCACACTACTGCAAACACTCAGACCCTTCCTTGTTAGATGCGGGCCGCTTCTGC
This sequence comes from Giraffa tippelskirchi, assembly GCF_054371585.1. NCBI lineage: Eukaryota > Metazoa > Chordata > Mammalia > Artiodactyla > Giraffidae > Giraffa > Giraffa tippelskirchi. The sequence continues at coordinate 149,845,739 of NC_137279.1, forward strand.
AGCAGATGGTTGCAGAAAAAGAGGGCACTTCCTCTTGCTGCCCTTTTAGCTTTTCCTTTTGCTAAAAGCTAAGAGAGATTATTGATTCTTTTGATCTGTGGTGTTGGAGAAGACTCTTGAGAGTACCTTGGACTGCAAGAAGATCAAACCAGTCAATCCTAAAGGAAATCAGTCCTGAATATTCATTGGAAGGACTGACACTGAAGCTGAAACTCCAATACTTTGGCCACCTGATGAGAAGAACTGACTCATTGGAAAAGACCCTGATGCTGGGAAAGATTGAAAGCAGGAGGAGAAGGGGACGACAGAGGATGAGATGGTTGGATGGCATCACTGACGTGATGGACATGAGTTTGAGCAAGCTCCGGGAGTTGGTGATGGACAGGGAAGCCTGGCATCCTGCAGTCCATGGGGTCACAAAGAGTTGGACATAACTGAGCAACTGAACTGAACTGAAGAGATGATCATGATCTGGGCTATTAAGTATACATCTCTTTCAGTCCTTTTGTTGTTCATTTCTTTTTTGTTTGTTTTTCCTTTCACACTTTCTCTCCTGTTTGTAAGGTAACTTAAGATCAGGCTTATTGAGAAAGTGTTTTACTCCCTAATGACAAGATCTCCTTTGAGAATTTTTGTAAAACTCAGGACAGGCAAGAGGGAGAGCCGACCATTTGTCAGCAGTGAAATGGTTCTGTTTATCATCTGTTTAATTTTGAAATTTGCTCTACCTTCTTCCTGCAAAATCCAATGCTCTTTCAGAATGGAGCATATTTTAGAAAGGGAAATGCTGTTCCCAGTTTCTGAGTCTTTCTTCCCTTGCTGCTAGCAAGCAAAATCTATTTGGTGTATCTGACATTTTATTCCTTCTCCAGTTTTCTGTTCAACAGAACTAGTTAAGCAGATTAAAACAGTGCAGAACATTTTGCTCAAGGGAATGATATCTCAGCAAGATCTTCAAAACTCGAATTCCATGTTATCAAGTGAATTCAAATGGTAACCCATCAATAGCAGTTTAACTTGAGACAATGAAAAAAGATCATTATATCTTGGAATTTATCTTTGGCCTAATTTTGCAACAATAGTCAACAATTCTCAGGCATCTCAGGGGTCAATTAACATTTATTCAGGACAGACTGACATGTCAACCCAATGACATGTAAATCTTTATTTAATTCTTTTTTTAATTTTTTACTAACCCAGCAGTGAACTAAACCAGATCAAATGAGTCACTGCTTAGGGCAAATGTTTGAAGAATAAATTAACTTCTGGCTGCCAACTTTTATGTAATTTGCTTGAGAAATAGAGCCTGAAGATCTTCATAATGGTTTGTGGTTAATAATAACATAACTTTTAAAATAATGTGGTAATTAAGAAAAGTAAGTTTTCTTAAGAGAATGGGTTCAAGGGGAAAAAAATGTAATAACAATGAATGATGACATTACTTGAAGTTTCTTAATGGGAAACACCATTCTCCATTTCATTGGACAGAGACAGATACACTCCAACTTAGGGTATTTTTCTCAGTTGTGTGAGACAACCATTTGGAAGGGACAGTGATATCCTTGGAGAAAGTCAAGAGGCAACTAGGATGCCAACAAAATTAGTAGGAACTTCATTTGGATGAGAAGTGTCATGGTCAGATTACCTTCTTCAGAGGTATGAAAGGATAGATTTTGGAGTCAGACCTGGATCAAACGTTGGGTTAATACCTATGGAACCTGAAAGTGATTTCTTAAACTCTGTAAGATTTTTGAATCCTATTATGAAGAACTGGGATTTTTTGCACTTACTTTATAGGGTAGCTGTAAAGATTAAATTTGTAAATATTCCAGAAGTGTGGTGGATATGATAAATATGCATAAATATGCAAAGGTCATTGTTATTGATGTTATATTAATAGTGGCAATAGTAGCCACAGTAACAATATTAATTGCTTGAGGAATTCATAAACCATATTGGGAATGTAGAGAAAAACATCCCAACCTCCGTAGTAATTCCTTAATATTACTGTGGGAGACTTAAACATATAGCATTGTGTTTGAGAGGATGGGCACTGATATTAGACTAAATATGGTTCCACATCCTAGTTCTGTTAATTTCTTAGTAGGCTGACTTTAATCAAGCTAATTAACCTAATCTTTCTAAACCTCAGTTTCTTTTAACTATAAATGAGGATAATAATTTTATCTAAAATTTAACAGATTTATTGCAAACATTCAATAAAACAGTGCATGCAAGTGTTTACCTACTGCCTGGCATGTAATAACCACTCAGTAAATGGTTATTATTAGGCTACTATAAATTAAGATCACCAATATTAAAATCAAGCTCAGAAGACTTTAAGTTGGCTCAGTTTCCATCTTAGGCTGAAGGTCTTCACAAGCATACACATTTTATTCAAACTTCTTAAGACTTAGGGTAAAAAAAATAAGAATGTGGATCAACTCTATGGGAAGTAGGATTAAAAAGAAAAATAAAGAAATTTAACTAAGTTTTCTTTGTGACTTTTAAGTGTATATCTTTGTGAGATAAGGAAATGATTCCAGGGGCACAGAAAAGGTATTTTATTTGTTTGTTTATTTATTTATTTTTCAGTTTTATCGAGATATAATTGACATAGAGCATTGTATTAGTTTGTGCTGTACAATATAATGATTTGACATGTGAATATATTGTAAAATGATGACCACAAATAGTCTGGTTAATATTTATCACTTCAAACCATTACAATTTTTTTCTTGTGATAAAAATTTTTAAGATTTACTCCCAGCAACTTTCAAATATAAACATAGTACTGTCACCAGGCTATACATTATATCCTCAGAATTTATTTATCTTATAACTAGAGATTTTTACCTTTTGACCAACTTCATGTATTTCCCCAACTTCCCACCCCTACCTCTGGTGGCCATCCATCTGTTTTCTGTTTTCTGAGTTTGGTTTTTTAGATTCTGCATATAATTGAGGTCCTAGAGTATTAGTCTTTCTCTGTCTGATTTTTCTCACTTAGCGTAATTCCCTCAAGGTCCATCTGTGTTGTCGTAAATGGCAAGATTTCCTTCTTTATTAGAGTTGAGTGATATATATGTTTATATGTGTATGTATGTATGTATATATGTATGTATATTTATGTATATGTGTATATACATACACATATATAGAAGAAAGTTAATATATTCATCTCTTAATAGACAGATTGTTTCCATTCCTTCAGTTCAGTTCAGTCACTCAGTAGTGTCCGACTCTTTGTGACTCCACGGACTGCAACACACCAGAATTCCCTATCCATCACAAACTCCCAGAGCTTACTCAAACTCATGTCCATCAATTCAGTGATGCCATCCAACCATCTCATCCTATGTCAACCACTTCTCCTCCAACTTTCAATCTTTCCCAGCATCAGGGTCTTTTTCAATGAGTCAGCTCTTCACATCAGGTGGCCAAAGGATGGGAGGTTCAGCTTCAGCATCAATACTTCCAATGAATATTCAGGACTGATTTCCTTTAGCATTGACTGGTTTGATCTCCTTGCAGTCCAAGGGACTCTGGAGAGTCTACTCCAGCACTACAGTTCAAAAATATCAATTCTTCTGTACTCAGCTTTCTTTATAGTTCAACCCTCACATCCATACATGACTACTGGAAAAACCGTAGCTTTGACTAGATGGACCTTTGTTGGCAAAGTAATGTCTCTGTTTTTTAATATGCTGTCTAGGTTCATCATAGCTTTTCTTCCAAGGAGCAAGCATCTTTTAACTTCATGGCTGCAGTCATCATCTGCAGTGATTTTGGAGCTCAAGAAGAGAAAGTCTGTCACTGTTTCCATTGTTTCCCCATCTATTTGCCATGAAGTGATGGGACCAGATGCCATGATCTTAGTTTTCTGAATGTTGAGTTTTAAGCCAGCTTTTTCACTCTCCTCTTTCACTTTCATCAAGAGGCTCTTTAGTTCTTCTTCGCTTTCTGCCATAAGGGTGGTGTCATCTGCATATTTGAGGTTATTGATATTTCTCCGGCAACCTTGATTCCAGCTTGTGCTTCTTCCAGCCCTGCATTTCTCATGATGTACTCTGCATATAAGTTAAAAAAGTAGGGTGACAATATACAGCCTTAATGTACTCCTTTCTCTATTTGGAACCAGTCTGTTGTTCCATGCCCAGCTCTAACTGTTGCTTCTTGATCTGCATACACATTTCTCAGGAGGCAGGTCAGGTGGTCTGGTAGTCCCATCTCTGTCAGAATTTTCCATAGTTTGTTGTGAATCAACACAGTCAAAGGCTTTGGTGTAGCCAATAAAGCAGAAGTAGATGTTTTTCTGGAACTCTCTTGCTTTTTCTATGTTCCAACGGATCTTGGCAATTGGATCTCTGGTTCCTCTGCCTTTTCTAAATCCAGCCTGAACATCTGGAAGTTCATAGTTCATGTACTGTTGAAGCCTGGCTTGGAGGATTTTGAGCATTACTTTGCTAGTGTATGAGATGAGTGCAATTGTGCGGTAGTTTGAGCATTCTTTGGCATTGCCTTTCTTTGGGATTGGAATGAAAACTGACCTTTTCCAGTCCTGTGGCCACTGCTGAGTTTTCCAAATTTGCTGGCATATTGAGTGCAGCACTTTCACAGCATCATCTTTCAGGATTTGAAATAGCTCAACTGGAATTCCATCACCTCCACTAGCTTTGTTCATAGTGATGCTTCCTAAGGCCCACTTGACGTCAAACTCCAGGATGTCTGGCCCTAGGTGAGTGAGCATACCATAGTGGTTATCTGGGATGTGAAGGTCTTTTTTGTATAGTTCTTCTGTGTTTTCTTGCTGCCTCTTCTTAATATCTTCTGCTTCTGTTAGGTCCATACTATTTCTGTCCTTTATTGTGCCCATCTTTATATGAAATGTTCCCTTGGTATCTCTAGTTTTCTTGGAGAGATCTCAGTCTTTCCCATTCTATTGTTTTCCTCTATTTCTTTGCATTGATCCCTGAGGAAGGCTTTCTTATCTCTCCTTGCTATTCTTTGGAACCCTGCATTCAAATAGGTATATCTTTCCTTTTCTCCTTGCCTTCAGCTTCCATGCCTTAGCTTTTGTAAATAATGCTGCCATGAACATGGGAGTGCAGATATCTCTTCGAGATGGTGATTTTGTTTCCCTCAGATATATATCTAAAAGTGGAATTGCTAGATCATACGGCAATTCTAACTTTAATTTTTGAGGAACACAGGAATGTTATTCTGAAAAGTCCTTGTAACAACTGCAAGTGGAGCACAGGAAAAAATAATACAGCATATAGGCAGAGAGGTTTGTCTCAGGATAACAGTTTTTGTCTGAAAAGCAACAAACAGGGTCTGGTAAAATTGTTAATGCTTTCTCACCACTATCTAATATAGACAAGTATAACACGTACCTCTTTCCTCAATTTTTTCATCTGTGAAGGACAATGGGGACAATAATTTCTAGTTTATAGGCTGACTGTAAATTCTAGAAGAGATAATGCATGCAAACTACCTAGTATACATGTCGATTAAATCATCATCATCATCACAATCACCACTTCATGTGCAAAATCCTCATAGATTCACCATGAACAAGTAGAGCAATGCTTTATTTGGGGTGACTTAAGATCATTTATTTTTCTTCACTTGTAGAATTTTTAGACTGTGGTGCATTTGGAAAAAAATACAATAAAAAGACATCAAATTAGTTTAAATTAGAGTAAAAATAATCTTTTTCCTTTTAGTACTTGGAATGAAGGCAATAACAAACTGGTCCTTAGTCCAACTGTTACTGCCCAGCAATGAATATATATCTCCAAGAAAGAAATGAGACTATGACTATTTGTGTTGGGTATTGATAGATTTTCCCTGGAGAAGGAAATGGCAACCCACTTCAGTACTCTTGCCTCGAGAATTCCATGGATGGAGGAGCCTGGTGGGCTACAGTTCATGGGGTTGCAAAGAGTTGGACACGACTGAGCGACTTCACTTCACCTGATAGATTTTGATCATTGATTAAGTCAATGATTACTTGGTTTATTTAATATTCACACATCTTCATGTGCCGTGTGTGTTTAGTTGCTCGATCATGTCCAACTCTTTGTGACCCCATGGACTGTAGCCCTCCAGGATCCTCTGTCCATGGGGATTCTCCAGGCAAGAATACTGGAGTGGGTTGCCATGACCTTCTCCAGGGTATCTTCCCAACCCAGGGATCAAACCTAGATCTCCCTCATTGCAAGCAGACTCTACCATCTGATCCATCAGGGAAGGCCACATATCTTTACTGAGACCCTATATGGGTCAGTGTCTTGAAGGACTAAGGCTTGTCATTCTGACATATCACATTTCAATTCTCTGTTTATTCGAAATGAAGTACCAATTTTCATTCATTACACTTAGGACTTAAAAATGTTTCTCAAAGTATAAATAGGTTTACTTTTTCTTTTCATTCTTATTAGAATATATATTCATATAGGATTCAAGCTTTGAAGAAGATCAAAGACCAAGGACAAATTTCCAATAATACTTCACCACTCAGAGTAAACCATTGTAAATATGTGTTGTTTTTTTTTTAATCAGTGCCCTTTCAAATACTTGTCTTTACAAGTTTCTTCTCAAACCTGTCTGCCTCTAAGAACAGTGGTGAGAGTCTCTCACATGTTTAAAGGAGTGTGACATGAAATAGAGTCTTATTTCATATTCCCTGTAGGTTGGACTGACATTTATAGGAAGAAACTCTATAGAAAAAGATTTCGACCTAATCTAAAGAGATGCCAAACCCATGTGTTCAAAGGTGGAAAGGTCTACCTTAGTAAGTAATAAGTTTCTATTGCTGCAAATCTTCAAGCAAATACCAGGAAACACTAAGGACTTCGCTATAACAAGGGAGGATATAAATACTTTAAGTCTGCTTCCAACTCAGGAGTCTATAAGTTTATGCATGAAACCAGTCACAAAATGACTAAAATGTTTGAAAAGGTGAGAAAGAAATTTGTCTGAATTTAGCTGTTGAGTCTAGTGCTCTGCTTCTAACCCCATTTGTATACACTTTATATTCTGCCTCATTCAATACTAAGTGACACTTTTGTGACACTAACTGAATCACAGTTGGACCTAATCTCAAAGCCAGCCTTTCAAGGTCTCTGTATTCACTTATAAGTTTACAACATTTTTTGAACACAAGAATGTTATATTAAAAAACAAGAAAATGAGAATGTTATATTAAAAATAAGAACATTATATTAAAAAAAGAGCAACAGCAATTATTTTCCAATTAAATCAGAATATCTGGTGGCCTTATTATCAATGATTTTATTACTTGGAGTATCTCATTATCCTCATTAAATATGAAAAAGTGCCAAGATTATGAACTTGGTAAAAGTCAGCTTGTTATCTGATAATTTACTACATGTAAATACATATTTTAGAAGAATAATCTGAGCATGAATAATATTCATCAAATTTTTGGACATTATCAATACTATTTAGTGGGTTTTCTTTTAAGATTAATGATGAAGAAAACAGAAATATATTTTAAAATTATTCAGTTGGTGTTAAAGAAGCTTTTAAAATTTTAAATAACTATAAGGAATCAATACAATTACATATTGAGTTTTGTTTAGTTTCTTAAATCAACAGAGGAATCATTCCTAAAGAAAACTAATTTCATTTTCAGAGGGTGGGACAGAATAAGACATGTTTTCTAGTTAAGTTAAGCCTAAAGGAAACATATTCTTTATTTATTTATCATAATTCTTAACAAGGTTAGAAATCGTTACAACTTGCTGGAAACACAGAATCAGACACTGCCATTCCGGCTGGAAGTGTTGAAATTGCTTGCATCATTAATTGCTCCCTGAAGACATCAGGCAGGTTTGTAACATCATCAATGGGAAGGTAGTGGGCAGTCTATGGAAAGAATTTGGGGATTCAAAGATATAGGTTTGCTCCCTGGTTCTTGACTTATTGGCTATGTTACTGCACAATTTTTTTAATCTCTTTTTGTCTCTGTTTACTTAAATGTAAATTGGAGATTATGACTCACAGCATGGTGAAAGGAAATAGATAATACATGTACAAACCAGAGTAGAACTCAATTACTTATAGCCGGTATTAACATTAAATAACACTACTTGTATTTGCAAAAATGCATTTATGCTGCCTTCATGAATAATATTAGTTGTAACTGTGATAACAATAAGATAATACTAAAAATTAATACTTACAGAATTCTTCTGTAATTTCTAAAACATTTAGCATATGTATTGGGGTTGGCAAAAAAGTTTGTTAGGGTTTTTCATAAGCTGTTATGGAAAAACGTGAATGAACTTTTTGGCCAACCTAAATAATTTTATTTGATCAAACTATTAGGTAGATAAAGAAATATTATTTTTATCAATACTTTACAGGTATAAAAACTAAGACTAGATGGATATAAGCTTAGGGAAGATCCCCTGGAGGAGGAAATAGCACCCCATTCCAGTACTCTTGCCTGGAAAAATCCCATTAGCAGAGGAGTCTGGGGTTTACAGTCCATAAGGTTGCAAAGAGTCAGACATGACTGAGCGTGCATGCATGCATAAAATAAATAAGTCACGAGGAGGTAATGTACAGCTTGTTGGCTTTTGTTAATAATATGAAATTATGAATTTGAAAGTTTGCTAAGAGAGTGTATTTAAAAAGTTATCATTGGAAGTCCAGTGTTTAAGACTCTGTGTTTCCAGTGCAGAGATGTGAGTTCAATTCCTGGTTGGGGTAACTAAGATCCCACATGCCATGGGGCAACTAAGGCCGCACACCACATCTAGAGAAAGCCTGAGTGCTGCAACAAAGAGCCTGTGCAGCCAAAATAATTTTTAATTTATTTTAAAAAAGAAGAAAAGCTCTCATCACAAGAAAAAAAAATTGCTTAACTACATGTGGTGGTGGATGCTAAGCAGACTTATTGTAGTGACTATTTTATAGTATATACAAATATCAAGTAATGTTGTACACCTGAAACTAATGTGATCCATTATATCCTAAAAAAAAAAGGTGTAGTGTTTAAAGACTTTGGAGTTAAGCTTCAGTTCAACTACCATCTCCACACTTGCCTCAGATTGAGTTTCTTGCTCTTTCTAAGCCTCAGTTTTCTTATTTGGAGGGTGGAGATAGTAGCAATGCCCTCAGAAATCTTTGATGTTTTTTCCAGTATCCACTGTACAAAGTATGACTGTTTTCACTTATTCAAAGCTCTCAGTAAGCTAGTCCCAATCCACCTTTCTGGGTTTATCTGGCAACACAGATCCTAGCCTTCTAGGGAATCCTTTCCTCAAATACACTATGTACTTACACAATTCTGTTCCTACTATTTTCTTTGCTTGACTGTTATTCTTCTTAAGGGAAAAATTTCTACTCATTCATTAGGGTCCAGCTTAAATGACACCTATTCTAAGAATTCTTTCCCAATGCCTGATTTGAAATCACCAGCTCTTCCTTTGCGGAATCATACCTTGTTTGGGCTTCCCTAGTTGTTCAGGGGTAAAGGATCTGCCTGCTAGTGCAGGAGCCATGAGTTCAATTCCTGGGGCAGGAAGATTCCCCGGAGAAGGAAATGGCAACTAACTCCAGTATTCTTGCCTGGGAAATCCCATAGACAGAGGATCCTGGCGGGCTATAGTCCATGGGGTTGCAAAAGAGCCAGACCCAACTTAGCAACTAGACAACAGCAATAATACCTTGTTTATGCCTCTATGATCATTTCTCTCTGCTTGGCTTGTATTATAGTCAGCTGTGCATGTTTGTAACTCCCTGACTGGACTGTTAGTTCCTTGAACAAGAGACTACATTTTTTTTAATCTTAGTGTCTCAGGCCTTTACATTTCCTCTCCTCACCATCACCCCACCCTCCAAGCCGGTGAAGACTTTTAAGTGTAGACACATAGTAGAAATAGAAATATCTTTTAGACCAATTTTAATGACCAAAGTGGAAATTGTACAAGTCAAAAATGTAAGGATGTCCAAGGAAAGGATTGAAAGTTCTTACCACAGTGCTAGATATACAGTACATGGTATTTTTTAACATTTATTTTTATTTAATTGGCTGTACCAGGTATTAGTTGTGGCATGCAGGATCTTTAGCTTTGGCCTGACAGCTCATAGCTGTGGCATGTGGGTTCTAGTTTTCTGAACAGGGGTCAAACCCCAGTCCACTGCATTGGGAGTGTAGAGTCTTAGCCAATGGACCACCAGGGAATTTCCTACAGTACATGTTTCAGCAAATATTTGTTAACTACATTAGGGACTGAAATTGGATATGATAGTGTTCAAACTTTTGGCATATATGTACTCAGAATGTCCCATATTCCTTCCCAATAAAAAGTCCCTTGATGCCATTATTGACACAATGTTAAATTGGAGGGACCATTAGTCTCAGTGGGTGCAATACTTCTACTTGTGATAAGTTTGTAGGGTGGCATGAAGGCTTTCCTGCTGGCTCAGATGGTAAAGAATCTGCCTGCAGTGCAGGAGACCTGGGTTCCATCTCTGAGTTGGGACAATCCCTTGGAGAGGAGAATGAGTACTCACTCCAGTATTCTTGCCTGGAGAATTCCATGGACAGAGGAGCCTGGTGGGCTACAGCCCATGGGGTCACAAAGAGTCAGACACAACTGAGTTACTAACACTTTCAGTTTCAAGAAAGGAAAACCTTGCCTGTGTTGATTCATCTGTTTGTGGCCTTAGCTAGGGATTGGGCTGGCTAAGATGCGATCATCCAGGCTGGCAGAGAGAAGGCACCTGTGGTTAATAGGATAGTGTGAGGAGCACAGCAGCCTTTGGCTGCATGGTCTAAATAGCCTGACTTTGGATCCCATACGCTTGCTCCTAGCTCTTTTGGCAATATAGCTGTGGAGTCAGAGGCTGATAAAGATGGAAAAAAAAAAAATACTTCCTTTCCAAGAATGGGTAGCTTTTTCAAAAGAAACAAGTTCTGACCACCTCCTTTTGACTTGCAAGGAAGCTGAACTAGGAGTTATCAGCCCAGCTTCAAGGCATTAACGCTTGGAAATGCTTTTCTGCTTCCTCTCAGGAACACATATCACTAAGACCACATTTTCCCCATCAATTCTATTTCTCACTCACTCCATCTTTCATTCACCCACTCACCTCTCCTGTCTGCCTTTTACTATGCTGGGCCACACAAGGATACCAATTGACCTCAAGGAGTGATGCATGCATGTCTCACACCTCAAAGGCTGAAAAACCCAAAAGCACACCTGAGCAGCCTCCCTAGGTCATTCCTGAAAATATGCTCTGAGCCCTTCAGACAGAGACTACAGATCTTACTTCCACTAACGGTCCTCAACCACACTCAGGCTTATTAAAGCGCTGTAGCAAAAGGAGAGTTGTGTTGGATGTTTTAGCCTAACTATGCAAAATGTAGTTTGCTGCCTAAGACTGGCTCATTTGGTAATACACAGTGAATTTGGGGGGCTTCCCTGCTAGCTCAGATGGTTAAGAACCTGCCTGTAGTGCAAGAGACCTGGATTCAATCCCTGGGTTGTGAAGATACTCTGGAGAAGGGAATGGTAACCCACTCCAGTATTCTTGCTTGGAAAACTCTGTGGACAGAGGAGCCTGGCAGGCTACAGTTCACAGTGTTGCAAAGAGTCAGACATGACTGAGCGACTATTACTTGTAGACTACTTGCAGTGAATTTCCGAGAAAGTGAGGAGTCTTCTTGCTCACCAGAGATGAGTTCACCAGTGTCCCACGTGTAGGCAGGCACTTGACAAAGCAAACGAAAAACCAAGGGATCTTCTTTGGTGTCTAGAGGACCTTTCCTTTTAAAGAGACATCAGCTGTTATATCTTCTGCTATTTTCAGAAAGAATGCATACCCAAGGTAGGATAATAATACTGAAAAGTAAATTAATTCAAGACAAATGTGTTCCACTGTGTAGACAGGAAGGATGAGGTTCTTAAGAGACTACCTGGAGGTGGGAAGGAAGGCAGCATAGCCAGCTCTCAAATCTATGTTTGGAGTTAGAAGAGGAAGCAGTTCAACACTGAGTGGCTAAATATGTTCTTGTATTGAAGTAAAAGGAAAAATAAGGTCAATGAAATTGATTTTCAAGTATCTAATGGAATTAACCACAAAGAGTTCCTCCCAGTGATGTTGGAGCCATTTATGCTGTGAGTCTTGGATATATTTTGCTATAATATTCAATTCAGTTAAAATGATCATTCATCAAGTGCAAGCACAAGATGCCAGTCGCTGTGCTAAGTTCTAAGTGCTTAGAAACTGTGTTTCTTGGTCCTGTTTCCCTGAGAGAAATTCATAGCATATGGTGAGGCTTTAAATTAATATTTCTTTACTTGCTTGAGCCCTAAAGGAAATCAAATGAAATGATGAAATGCTTACTTGCCCTCTTTTCTAAGTTGGGTTGTTTCCACTTGAGAACACTGTAGAGAGGAGGGCATATTTTGCGATTTTACTGCTAGATGTGTCTACACAACTGTACATAGAATCCAACAACTGGAAGAGGCAGAAGAGATCAGGGAGTCAAGAGGATTTCAACTGGGTTCAACAGAGTCCTATCTACAGGAATGACTCTGTATGTGTGTGTTGGTTTGTGTGTGTGTGTAAGACAGAATTAGGAGCAAGGAGTGGTGATCTGGGTTTTAAACAGTACAAGACCAGCTACCAGTAGAGCCTGAACTCAAGATCTCTCTTTTGCCTGTCATGCCTATTAAGCTTCTAATTGGAATTTCATTAAAAAATGGTTCTGCTTCTTAAAAAAAAACCAAACAACTGCTTCTTTTACACTCTCAAAAGTTATGACACCAAATATGAGGATTTTTTTCCCCACACTAATTTTTCAATACCAGCTGGGTGTCCTACAATTCAATCATGACTCTAAAGATGTTTAAAAGCTCTCATAATCCCTAAGGACCCATCACAGGATCTAAAATACCAGAATTTTTTTCTGGGTGCAGAATTATTTCTCTGCCCTACTTCAGATTTTCTCTTGAGATTTTTATTGGCTGATGGGAGGGGTTTGTCAGTATGTTAGATTTTGATTGGCTGCAAAAAAAAAAAAAGATCTAAAATAATAGTGCTTAAAAAAAATCATAAGTATTTCTCTCCTACTCACATAAACTCTGTATGTAGTCAGTCCAGGCACCTAATCTGGCCCCTTCCTGATCATCAGTGATTGATGTTATTTTTAGCTGTCATTCTTGGCCTACCAACTCATGGCTCAACATGGTTGCTTGCATTCTAGCCACTGATCTGCAAGCCCTTTCCTGCTTTCATATAATTGGCCAGAGTTGAGTCTCACATGGCCACACCTAACTGGACAGAGCTGGAAATGCAGTATTCAAATTTTCTCAGCTAATCCTCAGGATTCTATGATAAAGAAAAGGAGATTAGAAATTAGGAAACAACTGGCAATCTCTGCCACAAAGAATGGTTCCTTATTTTATCTACCTTTAAAATTATTTTAAAATTTTATATTTACCGAAACTTATTTGACATGTAACAAGGTAAAATTTAAGGCATGGTAATTTGCTCCATTTATATATAATGATATGAGTGCCATTGAAGCACTCATTAACACCTCTATCATGTTACATAACTATCAAATTTTTTTAGTGGTTGTAATAACTAAGTTCTAGTATCCTGGCAAGTTTGGTGATTATGATACAATATGGTTGTCTATATTCACTATACTATGTGTTAGATCTCTAGAGCTTATTTACTACCTGTTGCAAGTTTGTATCCTTAAACATCTCTCCCTCCTCCCCACCATCCCTTGGTAAACCACCATTTTACTCTCTGTTTCTATGAGTTTATCTACTTTAGATTTCACATATAAGTGGTATCATACTATATCTTTCTCTCTCTGATATCTCACTTAACACAATGTCCTTCGGGTCTATCCAAGTTGCAACAAATGGCAGAATGTCTTTCTTTCTCATGGCTGTACTACATGACTTTCTAACTGTCTTTTATATGTACTGATTATTTTATGTCAAAGAATCTATCAAGTGTCAACTTGAGTATCATACTTATTATATTACTTTACTATATACTGTATTATTATTATATTACTAAGAATAAGAGAATATGAATATTAAATGATTTACTATATTATTTTGTACTTAAAATTAAGTATCTTGCTTTTAAACTACTTTTATATAAGACCCAGATTCCAAATGGCTAAATTGTGACTAATGGGACTTTAGCCATTTTTCTTTGCTCTCATCACTTAGAGAAATAGGATTGTGTTGAGAATTTAGACTTATCATAGCTATTAAATATGTATGACTTATACCACATAATGAATACTGTTTAATTATATACAGCTTATAACATTTTTATTGATGAGTCAAGATTTCCCCTAGGGTGTCTTACATGTAGATGATATGTAATCAAAGAGTGCTGAACTGAATTCGCTTTCACTGCTCTGTGGAATTTATTTGCCTGATAAAGACTCTCAACGTCTGTTGGTGTCCAATTAGTCTCAAGACATTGTTACTCTAGCTCTTATTTAGTTTGATTGTGTTGGATGGTTATGGTTGTTGTGATGCACAGAAGGGACTGCAGGGGATCAGGTAAATTCCTAAATATGCAAGTGTTTTGCCTCAGACAGTGACCACACCTGCACCTTCAGGGACTGGGAAATCCTCCAGAATAAGCGAGTGCATAGAAATCATGCAAATCAGCTCTAAACTGGACGATAAGGATTAATTTATCACAAAATCCATTACTCAGTGTAATTACCATATTTATGATAGTTTTTAATGTTATTTAATCCTTCACAGCTTTCATTATGGTAATATACGATAAGAATGTATTTGATTATTTTCTTTTTATCTGAGCCATATTTCCTGTGATTTACCTTTTAAAAACTGGACATAAAATTGCAATGAGACTCTCCATTGACTATGTGTGATTGCAAGTAACACTACAGAACAATACTTACAATTAATGTTAGATTTAATTTGTCTTTTAGATGTATATTCTTGACTTGTTCTGAATTATGATGGGCTTCTTTTATGAGTCATCTTGGGCACTGTTTCAGCTTCCTCTTGATCTCCTTTGCAATGCTTTAAACTGGAAAACTGTATTTATTTAATGCTATCAGCATGTGTTTGGCTCTTAGAGTCTCTACTTTTATTAAAGGCTAGGGTGATAATTATACAGGCTGCAACTTAGGTAATTTTTTTAGAACTAGGACCTGTGTGTGAACAAGCTGCCTCTTTTTCTGACTTCATGACCATGAGGGAAAATAAGCTTTCTCCTTCACACAGATGCCATGTTGGCTAAGGGAAGAAGGAGCTGGGAGAAGCCAGTAACTGAGCTATCAGGGAAGCCAATAGGTATTTTTTAAATGTCTTAAAAAATATTCTATGCAGAACAGAACTTCCTCACAAGTGAACATTCTCTGCTGGCCAGGGCTGGGAGGTGGGACAGTAGAGAATGGGTTCTTAAACTTACAGTTGAAGGTATGCTGTCCGTCTGCTTTCTCAGTTGGCGTTAAATCTCAGTCTCTTTGAGGGACATGTTCTTTCTTTATGGCTTCTCCCAGCTCTTTCTTCCATTAGCCGACATGGCATCTGTGTGAAGGAGAAAGCTTATATTCCCTCATGGTCATGAGGGCAGAAAAGAGGTAGCTTGTTCACACACAGGTCGTGGTTCTGTCCACTGGATCCTCTCTACCCTCCTTAGAGTTGATTTTGGTTTTCCCAGTTGCTGGATAGTTGTTGGCATCCCCCATTGACTCAGGGCTGGTGAAGCCTATGAACTGTTTCCTCAGCACACTTGAACCCTGTGGTCCTACTTTGCTAACTTGGCCCCATTGTTGTCTCACTGTCACAGCAGACCCTAAGACTCTGCCACATCCTTCCTCCAGAAACTGTCCAATCCATAAGAACTGCTGTTATGCCAGGGAGTCACTCTGATCCTAAATGTAGCAGCTCCCTGGCAGCCCCCTCTGGGGTTCAGCTTTCCTCTCCCTTCCATGCACCTCAGGGAGATTCTGGGGAGACTTCTTTACCACGTAGGGGGTGAGGGACACTCAGAGAATCATCATGACCTCTTTCTGCCATTCCGTTTCCCCAGAAGTGTCCCTACATGTATGCCAAGACATACTCTGAGGCTGTGTCCTCAAAGATTTGTAACCATCCCTTCTTTCTATTTGAGGCTTCTATTCTTTGGTTGGGCTTCCCTGGTGGCTCAGTGGTAAAGAACCTGCTTGCCAGTGCAGGAGACATGTGTTCAATCCCTGGGTTGGGAAGATCCCCTGGAGAAGGAAATGGCAACCCACTCCAGTATTCTTGCTTGGGAAATCCCATGGACAGAGGAGCTTTGCAGGCCCTAGTCCATGGGGTCCCAAAGGAGTCAGACGTGACTTAGTGACTAAAACAATACAACAACAACTCTTTGGTCACCCTCCCAGTTCTGGGGGTTGATGCTGAGGCAGTTGTGGTAGAAAAGTAAAGATATCTCTCTTCCTTCTTTTCTGTATCATCCCCTCCTCCTAGCACTAGAAGGACTTTTGTCTGCTTCTAAGCCATTTTCTCCTTCTTAAATTGGTCCCATTTGCCTGGAGCTATGATGATGGCTTCCCTAGTGACGCTACAGGTAAAGAATCTACCTACCAATACAGGAGACACAAGAGACACGGGTTCAATCCCTGGGTTGGGAAGATACCCTGGAGAAGGAAATGGAAACCCACTCCAGTATTCTGGAGCAGAGAATTCCAAGGACAGGGAAGCCTGGTGGCCTCCGTCCATGGGGTCACAAGGAGTGGGACACCACTGAGCGTGCACACACACATGAATGATGGAAGGTTTTCCATGGCTGTGGGGAACAGATGGGAAGCAGTACCTTTACTGAGGAAAAAAAATTAAGAGGTATTTGACACTTCAAAGAATATTGTTGTTTCATCAAAATACCTTCCTTATTTTTCTGAACTTCACAGCTTCATTTTTTTCCCATCCTTGAAACAGTTCAGTTCAGTTCATTTCAGTTGCTCAGTCGTGTCCGACTCTTTGCGATCCCATGAATTGCAGCACGCCAGGCCTCCCTGTCCATCACCAACTCCTGGAGTTTACCCAAACCCATGTCCATCGAGTCGGTGATGCCATCCAACCATCTCATCCTCTGTCATCCCCTTCTCCTCCTGCCCCCAATCCTTCCCAGCATTAGGGTCTTTTCCAATGAGTCAACTCTTCGCATGAGGTGGCCAAAGTATTGGAGTTTCAGTTTCATCATCAGTCCTTCCAATGAACACTCAGGACTGATCTCCTTTAGGATGGACTGGTTGGATGTCCTTGCAGTCCAACAATAAATTTTAAAAATATTTTCCCTTTAAACTGAGGAGTAGGTTGTGAGTTTCTAGGCTACCTTTATTCTTTTCTTAGTAATTTTGAATAGTTAAAATAATTTTGTTATTTTGATCAATCTAAATAGTGTTATTATTTAAATGAATTAGCAACATAACAGATAGCTACAATAGCTAAGCCATACAGTAGTGTATATCCAGCAACAACAAGTTTTCATTATTCAACCCAACAATTATGTGCATTAATAGGTCTCTAGCCAGTTCATGGTCTCCATGACAATAAAACCCAGTAGCCCAGAAATTTTTAGGAACCAGGCTCAGATTAAAGTCTATGTCTATCCAGACTTTATGTCTATGTCTACATCCTCCAGGAAACTCCAGATGTGGAATGAACCAACCAAATTCAATAAATTAGAGAGTGGCAAGGAAGGTATAGGGAAGGATTAGTCTCTAGTGTACTGTCTTGCTGATGTCCATCAGTTGTTCTTCCTTTTTCACAGTTTACCTTTACAGACCTGGGGAATATATATAAGATAAGGCGGGATGTGAATTTGACCAGGTGTACATGGTTTTCACAAAGCTTAAAGAAAAAAATCTCCCTTATATATACATAGTGCATCATAAATCAGCCAGCAGATGCTAACTAGTGTCACTCTGTGCCATACATCATTATGGGCTCTTTGGCATTAGAGAGTATTTAGAGCATAGTCCCTGTTTTAAAGAGCCAGAGTCTTTTTGAAAAGATCGTGCATTCATTCATTCATTCAGCAAATATTTATTGAGTTCATCCTTTGTGCCAATTACCGTGATATGTAGGCCTAAGGCAGAAACAAAATAGATATGAACCCTGTTTCCACAGAGCTTATAACCAGGTGACATTGACACTTCTAAGTGAATTTGACTATGTTCAAATATCCCTGTGTATGTGTGTATGAGTTAGTCACTCAGTCGTGTCTGACTCTTTGCAAACCCATGGACTGTAGCCTGCCAGGCTACTCTGTTCATAGGATTCTCTAAGCAAGAATACTGGAGTGGGCTGTCACGCCCTCCTCCCGGGGATCTCCCGATTCAAGGATGGAACTTGTGGCTCCTGCACTGCAGACAGATTCTTTACCCTTTGTGCTATTGGGGAAGCCCCCAAATATCCCTGCTGTTGCTGCTAAGTCGCTTCAGTCGTGTCCGACTCTGTGCGACCCCATAGACGGCAGCCCACCAGGCTCCTCCGTCCCTGGGATTCTCCAGGCAAGAACACTGGAGTGGGTTGCCATTTCCTTCTCCAATGCATGAAAGTAAAAAGTGAAATTGAAGTCGTTCAGTTGCGTCTGACTCTTCATGACCCCATGGACTGCAGCCTACCAGGCTCCTCCATCCTTGGGATTTTCCAGGTAAGAGTACTGGAGTGAGTTGCCATTGCCTTCTCCACCAAATATCCCTAATTCTAGCCAAAAGGAAGGAAGACTATTGCAGCCCAGTCACAGCTGATATTCTCAAAGTGGGAGGCAAGGTGTAAGACTGTAATAATTTTTCTAGAAAGTCTGTATGATTATACACATTGCTGTAAATGTACCTGGTAGAAAAATTTGATGGAGGGAAAGTTTCTCCTAAGTTTGCACCAGAGACAGATGTATGGTTAAGCTAGTGAAGCTCAGGCCTCAAAACCTTTCGATTCACAGGTCTTTTCCTAGGTCTTGGGCCTAGTTTTACATGTATTTGATTAAAGAAAGTTGTATATTCTTCAGATTCTGCAAGCCTGGATCTAGTTCTATCTGCTGTGGGTCCCAGGTATTCATGAAGAAAGTGGGGTTTGACATAGCTCTTGAAAGAAAATTAAGCTGTGCATATGCCCCAAAAGAATGGGAGTCCATTCAGGATGAGGAGAACTGTAGGGAAAGTGTATGGGGTGAACTGGAGGGCAGTGAGTTGATTAATTAATGGGCAGCATAATTGCTAAATATAGGAATCGGATTACCAACTCAACTAAGGTGTCTTCATGGACCAATGTTGTCATTTAGTTTCTTTGGGATGTAAGCAATGGAGTGTCACTCAGGTTAACTCAAGCAAGGGGAGGTTTATTGTAATGGAATATCATGGCCTGGAGTAGATAGGCTGAAGTTGGAGAGTGGATCACTATCCAGAGAATCAACTGTTGAAATAAATGAAAGCCTTGCTAGTCCTCCGCCATCTCTGGACCTAGCTATTTTCTACCTGTTTGATTGTGTTTCCATTTCCAACTGCCTTGTCTTTCTCTCTCTTGTCAATATAATTTCTTCACTTTATAATTTTTGCTTACTTACCATATCTGCTTCCTCCTGGTGCTGGTCTTGCTGCTAACTTCCTTATTTTCTCAACATTTCCAAATTCAGATTCTCAAGAGAGCAAATATCTGCTTTGTCAATTCATTGTTCCTTGACTGGCAAGGCAATGTCTTAGGCTTTTATACCTTGTCCAGTTGAGTATGCCTGGGATATATATAATCCTTGTACAAAATATGGTGGCCTGTGGATGCCCCTTCAGTGGTACTGTGTGCTGAAGAACTTCCCTTACAAGGGTCTGTAGGTGCAGCTGGTATAATGAATGACATGTCTAATGTAGGTGAAATATTGGGTTGGCCAAAAAGTTTGTTCAAGGTTTTTCCATAACATCTTATGGAAGAAGCCAATAGACTTTTTGATTGATCCAATAGTAACAGCTAATACTACCTGAGAGCTTACTTTGTGTCATTATGTTAGGCTCTGTTCTAAGGACTTCCTATACATTCTCCCTTTTAATCCTACTGATAATGTTATGGGCTAGAACTACTACTGTTCCCATTTAACTGAAGAAAGTAATGCCCTGCAAATTCAAGTAACTTGCTCAAGGTCACACAGCTAATTACTAGTGGAACCAGGATTCTAATCAGGTTTTTTTTTTCCATAATGAATTTTTTTTTTATTGAGGTGTAGTTGATTTACAATGTCGTGCCAATCTCTGCTGTACAGCAAAGTGACTCAGTTATACACCCATATACATTCCTTTTTAAAGCTATTTTTTTCCATTATGGTTTATTACAGGATATTGAATATAGTCCCCTGTGCTATATATATTAGGACCTTGTTGTTTAACCATTCTAAATGTAATAGCTTGCATCTACCAACCCCAAACTCCCTGTCTACCCCCTCTCCCTCCCTCTCTCTACTTTGGCAACCACAATTCTGTTTTCTATGTCTATGAGTCTATTTCTGTTTTAGAATTCACTTTTTTTCTATATCATAGGCTGAATGTGGGATTTTATGAGGGTCGAGTTATAGCAGAGACTAGAGACACAGAAATCAGTTAGGAGAGGAAAGAAGGTTGCAGTGACCCTGTGGGTAGGTAACTGAAGAGGAACTAAGAAAGATGCAGTATGGTTAGGGAAGAAAGGATTTCTCAAATACATTAAAAATAAAAAAACAAAAATCTCTTAAATTTGGTGATAAGTTTGAATTGGAATTTTGAAATAAGTATTCCAGTAAAATGTCCTCCTAGTGAAAAACAACTATTTATTTTTGTTTGTTTTGTTTGGAAAAGAGATTTAAATTTTCTTAGCAGTGGAAAACTGACTAATTGGCTGTTTGGAAGTATAGTATCCAAAGATTTTATCAACTGCTATGGGAGAAACTATTACACTCTTCTCACAGAGAAGCAGTATGCAGTCAAAATTTCTCTGCCCCATAAAAGGCTGGCCAGGCTTTTAGGGTATTGAGAAACTCCTGTACCTCATTTATATAATGTAGGCCAGATTTCTGAAGGGACAACTTTCCCCCTTACTTTTTCCCTTTATTGATAGTATGAAGTAAAATTTCTGGGGTGAGGTACAACTTCAGTGTATTTCAACTTCTCAGAGTCTCCTGAGGAGCCAGCTGTGAAAGCAGATGAGCCAGGTGCTGTAACAGGAGTGGGAGGGAGTGGATAGTATTCCAAGAGCCAGAGACTAGAGCAACTATTGCTAGATGTAGTCTGGAATGCTCCTCTCAGAAGGGATTTTTAACATTTAGCCTTCCCTCCTGTATGAGGTTTTTGGCTACCAATTATCAGTTTGTAACCCCCCAAATTGTGTCAGGGTCTTAGACTTCTTTGAGGTAAGTAGCTGTTCTGTCTCTCCCACTGCTGCCCAGCTCTAACTCAATCTTAATCCCAAAACAAAATACCCATAATTGCGAACTGTACTTGTGCTTTTCTGACTCTTGTACAGAAAGCCTCCGTCTTTTTTCAAGCTTTTCTCCTCCTCCTCTACCAGTTCTTCTTTTCACACCCTATATCTCTTGATGAAACCTCAGTCTCTCCTCCCCCAAAATCACGTTTAATTCCCCCCTCTCTGAATTCTTTCGTGGTGGCTCAGCTGGTAAAGAATCTGCCTGCATGTGGGAGACCTGGGTTCAATCCCTGGGTTGGGAAGATTCCCTGGAGAAGGGAATGGCTACCTACTCCAGTATTCTGGCCTGGAGAATTCCATGGACTTTTGGACATGGACATGACTGCGCGACTTTCACTTTCACTTCTGAATTTTTGGGGTTTCTACAATCTGTACTGTTGTAAGGAAAACAGTGTGAACTATAAGGTCTATTTTTAGAAACTATTTTGTTTTAGGAGGAGAAATAGGCAGAACGCTTTTAAAAGGTTAGGTTAAAACAGAAGCATTGAACAGTCACGTAGCCAAGTTTCAGTGCCATAGTTTTGGACTGAAAGGCTGTGAAAACCCAGAAGATGAAGTTCTCCTAAGGGGAAGATGGTCAGACAGTAGAGCCTTCAGTGTAGTCCCAGCTGCACAAAGTCTCACGGAGAACATGAGGACCTTTATTAGAAAGAGAGGCACTGGGATAACTTTCATTTCTTTGAGAAGAAGGCAATGAAGAGAAAGAAAGCTTTGAAGAGTTAGAAGCAAAACCTCTTCTTCTTCTTGATAGCATGGAATCACAGGACATGTAATAGAAACGATGCCTCTTGTGGGGACCAGAAAGTATGTAATGACGGTAGATAATGCAGCAGTGGTATGCATTTTCTCAGAATGTTGCTGAAGTTTCCATATCTTTATCTCTTATACGGAATAATTAACTGATTTCTGGGAGCAAAGTCCCCGTTTCTAGTCCTGGATGTAGCTAGCTCTAGACTTGAGCAAGTTACTTAACTTGTTCAGCTTCCACTTTTTTGTCTATAAAATGGAAATAATATCCACCCATTTTCAGGCATTCTGTGTAAAAACACATAGAAGTCATCCATTTAAACATTCAATAGTAATTAAGATGCATTGTGGCAGGCTCTGATCTAGTCACTGGGGGTGCATCAGTGAACAAAAACCGAGAAAAATCTCTGTCCTTGTGGAACCACTGACTAGTATAACCAGCAAGGTCATATTTTAGTTTTTCATTCCACTCAGTTATCCACAAGGCAGGGCTTCCCTGGTGGCTCAGTGGTAAAGAATCTGCCTGGAATATGGGAGAACGGGGTTCGATCCTTGGGTCAGGACAATTCCCTAGAGAAGGAAATGGCAAGCTGCTCCAGTGTTCTCGCCTTGGAAATCCCATGGACAGAGGAGCCTGGCGAGATACAGTCCATGAGGTTGCAAAGAGTCAGACACAGCTGAGCACCTGAGCAATCTCAGTTATCCACATCTTTCTTTTTTGATAAAACAAGTGTTTGCTGAATAACTATTATACTCTAGGAGTGTTTACAGGTGAATCAAATATTTAGATTGATTATTGAGCCTTATGATGGAACAAAAATAAGGAAGCTGAATTCTGGATAGGAGTTTGCTGCAAACTAGCTCTGTGTTCTTGCCTGGAGAATCCCCATGGACAGAAGAGCCTGGTGGCTACAGTCGATGGGGTTGCAAAGAGTCAGACACGACTGAGCGACTAAGCACAGCAGAGCTCTGTGGCTATAAAAAATAGCTTTGTCATGTATTTGCTTTGCAACATTCTAAATATATATATATATATTTCCTCCTGGAGTAGGTAAAATTCTGCCCCTACTGACATACATTTTACTTATTTTTTTTGACCAGTTAACCTCTTTTTAAACATCATGAAAATACACGCTTTAGCTCAGCCCTCATCAGAATGATTTGTTCATTCCAAATTAGTGAAGTTTCATTATACTTGTATAAAAAAGAGGGACAATCCTCTAATTATTATATCTTAGTATGTAGCATAGGTGTATCTAGCTCAAGTAGTACAATAGCGGAGATGATATGTGTGTGTGTAAGTTGCTAAGTGTCTCCTTGCGACCTCATGTGCTGTAGCCCACCAGGCTCCTCTGTCCATGGTATTCAGGCAAGAATACTGGAGTGGGTTGCCATTCTCTTCTCCAAGGGTTCATCCCAACCCAGGGATCGAACCCAGATCTCCTGGTTGCAGGCAGATTCTTTACTGTCTGAGCCACCAGGAAGTCCAGCAGAGACAATAGTCAATATAAAAGTTTCCAAGAGACTAGTTTTACTGTCATATGGTTGAAATCTAATGGGCTGGAAACAGTGTGGGAGTGTAGAGTGTAGCTACCATTCTGGAACCCAACTGTCTGCATTGGAATCTAAGCTTTGCCTCTTAATTACGAGTGATCCTGGATAAGGTATGTAATCTCTCTGTGGCTCAGTTTCCTCATCTGTCAAGTGGAGATGATACTAGTGCCAACTTCAAAGAATAAAATGAATGAGCACTTGTCAAATGTTCAGAATAGTACCTGACAAAGCAAGATAACAATGATTTGGGGTTGTCATTGAGGAGGGAGTTGAAAGGAGAGGAAGTAAGTAGCAGATATATCACGTAGAGAAGCTGGTCATAAAGGGAGCGAGAAATTGGGCCACACTTAGAGAAAGGGGAAGGGGCAAGCAATCAAGAACAGGTGTTTGTGTGTATTTTATTTCCCAAGACAAGGGAAGCCTATGCATATTCGAAGCAGTGGATTAGAGCCACTGAACAGAAAGATGGAAGAGAGAGGGTTAGTGTGATCTATAACAAGGTCACAGTTAGAGGTGTGTGCTTGCTAAGTCGCTTCAGTTGCGTCCAACTCTTTGCAGCCTTATGGACTGTAGCCTGCCAGGCTCCTCTGCCTATGGGATTCTCCAGACAAGAATACTGGAATGGATTGCCATGTTCTCCTCCAGGGGATCTTCCCAATCCAGAAATCGAACCCTCATCTCTACGTCTACCTGCATTGGCCGGCCAGGTTCTTTACCACTAGTGCCACCTGGGAAACTCAGTTAGAGGTGATGGGAGGTAAATAATTATCAAATAGACTTCTCTGTGTTCCTCTGGAATTCAGTTAGCCTTTATAATATGCTACATACCTCGCATTGAAATTCTGAAGACAGCTGATCAGACTATATACCTCAGTTGTTCAGGAGCAATCAGTGGATGGGGAGGAATTACTGAGTTGATGTGAAATGAGCAGAGGGAACTCTAGCAATGTACTAAAGAGTAATCTTGCCCTGTGGTATGGCTGGGTCATTCTAGAAGACTAACACAAACTAACACAATTTTCACTAGACAGAGGCAGGGTAGCCCCAGGAACACAGGCATCAGATATTCTTGCTGCTGCTGCTGCTAAGTCGCTTCAGTCGTGTCCGACTCTTAGTGACCCCATGGACTGTAGCCTACCAAGCTCCTCCATCCATGGGATTTTCCAAGCAGGAGTACTGGAGTGGGGTGCCATTGCCTTCTCCATCAGATATTCTTAGGCAAACCATAAACAGCCAGGGGCCATCAACAAGCCATGGCAGCAGACCCAACAACTGGACTGTGTTCATGTGTCTGGAGTGACCACTTACAAATCAATCTCTTTACCACAGTTGCCACAAGAAATTAATTTGTTCCAAGAGTCAAATTCAAAATGAAGGTCAAACTCACACACACACACACACACACACACACACACACACACACACACAGTCTTTTCTACCTTAACTGGAATCTTTAAAAATCTTGTAATAAGGCTGAGTAAATAAAACTGCTTTAACTGAAATCTTGGGTTTTATATTCAGAGAGAGCACCAGCTTTGCTAGCAGCTTCATATTGTACTTATTTCTCAATTTGGGAAGAACACACAGAGCTATAAGCTTAGCTGAAAAAAGCGGAAAATGACTTATTTTGAGCTGGGAGGTCTTTGGCAGCATTAAGGACAGCACCTTCATGGCAGTAAGAGCTAAGATGTCTTAGAGAGGCCCATTAGCACTTATACATTTTACACTTTGCGAGAAGACTCCTGAATTGATGTGAATGAAAGTCAGTGTGTTAAAGGAGTAAAGCATTAAGTGGAATTAAACATAAAAGAGTTTGGCATTGCCTGACATTGGTATTAAATAGAATTAAATGTAAAAGTTAGTTAAGCATTACCTGACATTAAGTGTTTCTCTTTTCTCCCTTCCAGCCAAGGTAATTTCCTTTTAAGTATTGCTTCTCAATGTAGATTAAGAAGTTTTATCCCTAGCTAAGAGGATTCTAGTAGCTCAGTCATTAAAGAATCTGCCTGCAGTGCAGGAGACCCGGGTTCGATCCCTGGGTTGGGAAGATCCCCTGGAGAAGGGAACGGCAACCCATTCCAGTATTCCTGCCTGGAAAATCCTATGGACAGAGGAGCCTGGTGGGCTACAGTCCATAGGGTTGCAAGAGTCGGACACGACTTAGTGACTAAACCATCAAGGGTATTCCAAACATCCGTAGCAGGAGTGAAGAAGATTATTTTCAATAGGACACTCTGCTGAATAGAGCTCCCCAGTCTACACATATGGACAGCCTCCTTCACTACCAGCTAAACTTAAAGAAGTGAAAGTGAAAGTCACTCAGTCATGTTTGACTCTTTGCGACCCAGGCAAGAATACTGGAGTGGGTAGCCTTTCCCTTCTCCAAGGGATCTTCCCATCCCAGGGATCGAACCCAGGTCTCCCACATTGCAGGCAGATTCTTTACCAGCTGAGCCACAAGGGAAGCCCAAAGAATACTGGAGTGGGTAGCCTATCACTTTTCCAGCAGATCTTCCCAACACAAGAGTTGAACTGGGATCTCCTGCATCACAGGTGGATTCTTTACCAACTGAGCTGTCAAACTTAACTTGCCTAATATTTGCTTGGTAGAGTATCCCACATGACTACAGCCCTACCCAGAAACTGTCAGATTTTTATTTTTTAATTGGAAGATAATTGCTTTACAATGTTGTGTTGGTTTCTTCCATACAACAATGCAAGTCAGTCATAATTATATTTATTTCCCTCCATCATGAGCCTCCCTCACCTCTCCCATCCCACCCCTCTAGGTCATCACAGGACACCAGGCTGGGCTCCCTGTGTTATATAGCAGCCTCCCACTAGATTACAATGGAATATTACTCAGCCATAAAAAGGAATGAATTTGAGTCAGTTGTAGTGAGGTGGATGAACCTAGAGCCTATTATAAAGGGTGAAGTAAGTCAGAAAGAGAAAATCAAATATCCAACTATTTTTAACCCAATGAAAATGTGAATTTCATATATTTCAGGTTGATACACTAACCAAGAAGAATGAGGATGAGAATTTGAACAATGACACAAAGACTGGAAAGAAAGGATGAAATAAAAGAGATGCATAGGAGAGAAAATTGGCATGAAATGCAAGGGCAGAGTAAGCCACATAATTAGTTGTGAGAGTGAAGCAAAATTTTCAAATGCAAATGATGGCGTGAATAGTTGAAAATATCTGTAAGGGATATAGGGTCCACCAGAGGAGTAGTTTAGAGAGTGGTGCAGGGAACCATATCATGCTTCAGAATTCTTGGCTCTTCGCATATTATTTATCTTGCAGTAAACAGTTTCTTCTTTTCCTGCTACTTGACATTAGAGAGGCATGTGGTACCCAAATTCCTAATGTTGTTATTGTTGTTCAGTCATTCAGTCACGTCTGACTCTTTGTGACCCCATGGACTGCAGCACGACAGGCCTCCCTGTCCTTCACCAACTCCTGGAGCTTGCTCAAATTCATGTCCATTGAGTGGATGATGCCATCCAACCATCTCACCCTCTGTGATCTCCTTCTCCTCCTGCCTTTAATCTTGCCCAGCATCGGGGTCTTTTCTAATGATTCAGTTCTTCACATCAGGTGGCCAGAGTATTGGAGCTTCAGCTTTAGCATCAGTCCTTCCAATGAATATTCAGGGTTGATTTCCTTTAGGATTGACAGGCTTGATCTCCTTGTAGTCCAAGGGACTCTCAAGAGTCTTCTCCAACACCACAGTTCAAAAGCATCATTTCTTCAATGCTCAGCCTTCTTTATGGTCCAACTCTTCACATCCATACATGACTACTACATAGCTTTGACTAGGCAGACCTTTATTGGCAAAGTAATGTCTCTGCTTTTTAATATGCTGTCTAGGTTTGTCATAGCTTTTCTTCCAAGGAGCAAGTGTCATTTAATTTCATTACTTCAGTCACCGTCTGCAGTGATTTTGGAGCCAACCAATAATGCAACTCCAAGTGCATTTATTTAGTTAAAACAGGCCTTGAAAAGAGAACCTAAACAACATGACAGCAGGAAAAGAAACCTAGTTGTCCTCTAGAGAAGGGACCCCATATAAAGAGTGTTCTCATACAGGGGCTCACAGGGGATTCTGAAAGTCTCAGAGAATGAATAGGAAAGCCCATTTCGTTTTTCTTTTCTACTCTGACCTTAACTCTAATCACTCTTTCAGAACCACAATGTTTCTATAAAAAGTGCCAACTAAGCTTTTCCTGTTTGCACTGAAATAGATATTGGCCAACCCAACATAATTTTGTGTTGCAAGGGAAGACATGACATTTATTGTCCTTCAAATAACACTGCCTTCCTAAAACAGAAATTATCTATTTGCTTAACGCAATCAAGAACTGGAGAATTACATGTCTGTCTGGATATCTTCTGTAATGTCACGCCACTTGGGATGGGCATGCTATTTAAGATGATCTTAACTATACTTTTGAGAGAAAAAGGACTCTAGGAATCTGATAAAAAAAGACTAAGGATATGTTAAATTAAATTTCTTTAACAATTTCTTATAAGAATTTCATGTCATTATGCTAGTTCTTGTAAGAGAATTGCTAAGAAATATATAAAAAGGAAATACTTTTCAAGTATATTTTTTATATATTTCAACTTGGTTGAAATATATATAGTTCAATATTTTATTGCGTCAAATGAATTTAAGCTATTATTTGGAGATGCTGTGGAAGGATGGGCTACAGGGCAAATTATACAGCATTGTTCTTTCAGGCCCCAAATATATTTATTGACCATCACCTATGTGACAAGCAGTGTGGTAGCTGCTGGAGACACAGTGACATGCAAAACCAGGCATGGTTCCTGGTTTCATAAAACTTGTGGCCTAGAGATAACAACCCACATTAAACAAATAATCACACATATTACAAACACACGTATTACATACATACTTATTGCAAACTACAATGAATTCTTGAAAAGAAAATAGTGGGTATCACATAGTGGGGAACCAGTACTAGTCAACAGGGTATTCTCTGAGGAAGTGATTTTCTGAGTTGAGAACCGAAGAACAAGAAGTAGTCAGCCAGGTGATGAAGGAATGAAAGAGCACTCCAGGTAGGGAAAGCTTCAAGCGCAAAGGCCCTGAGGCAGCAGGAGGATGACCCTGTTTGTGGTGTTTGCAGATAGGTACTATGACCTGAGCACACAGCAGCAAAAAATTTCAAAAGAGAGCTAGAGTTGCAGCTAGAGGCCAGATCAGACAGACAAGGTTAAGAACTTCAGTCTTTACCCTAAGAGCAACAGGAAGTCACTGAAAGCTGGAGATAGGCAGAATTAGATTTACCTACAAAGATCATTTGAAGTCAACTACCTTTTATTCAGCATGTAACAAATGCTCTAATAACTGCCCTAAGGCTCCCGAAGTAATGTTAGCCCTGGTTTCTGATCTCAAGTAGTGTCTGATGTGGATGTGTGGGAAGAAACAGAGGGTGGGTCAAAGCACAGGAGGCAGCAATGAGACAATCTTGGGAAGATAATATCTAAAACATCTTCATTTATATGGAGTCAGAGCTGATGTGAGTTGATGTACGGATTGTGGTTCTGCTCTTCTTTGAAAATGTTCAGGGACATGTCATCAGATGAAAGGAATCATAATCAATAATTCTGTCCACTGAAACCCTCTGTCTGTTCACAGATAAGGCACCACACAAACAGCTCTGCATCCAGTTCCACTTCTTTACCCCACCAGTGCTCCTCAGCCTTGATATGGAGTGACCACCTGGAAAGGTGAGATGTAGAACTGTCTGAATTGACAGCATAGCTCTCCCCCATCGCTCTGCTCTGACCTGAGTTCACGTTACAAAGGCAGAATGTCTCTAAGAATTAAAATGCAAACTAAGCACACATGTCTGATGAAGGTGGACTCGATTCCCCAGAGGAGCTGTTGTTATTTTTACAACTTCATTTACATTTCCTCTAGCTGAGAACTTTCTGAGACTGGCTCCAGGCTGCTCTTGGAACTGACCAACTCTTGCGTAGTGAAGAGTCTGCATGTCTGCTCTTTTCATAGTAAGAGCAGTCTCCCAGGAGAACTTTTAATTTTTTTTAAAAATTGAAGCATAGTTGATTTACATTGTCATATTATTTTCAGATGTACAGTGCAGTGATTCAGTTATATGTATATATATGTACATATATGTATATATGTGTATATATATGTATATATATATATATATATTTATTCTTTTTCAAATTCTTTTCCCCTATAGATTATTATAAAATACTGAGTATGGTTCCTGTTACTATACAGTAGATCCTTGTGCTTAGTTGCTCAGTAGTGTCCAACTCTTTGAGACCATTGGACCATAGCCTTCCAGGTTCCTCAGTCCATGGGATTTTTCAGGCACTAATACTGGAGTGGGTTCCATTTCCTTCTCCAGGGAATCTTCCTGACCCAAGGAATCAAACCCATATCTCCTGTCTCCTGCCATTGTAGGTGGATTCTTTACCCCCTGAGTCATCAGGGAAACCTTGGTTATCTCTTTTGTATATATAGTAATATGTATATGTTATTCCCATCCTTCCAGAAATATTTTAAAGCTAAGTGACCCCTGTTTTATTTAGACACCAGAACTTGGCATGTTCACCATACGATTAATACACTCTTACGTGCTCTTTCGATTAGATCTGATTTGTATAAAACATACATTTCAGTGAATGAACATAGTAGAAAGCAGAACATTATGCCAAATGTGATGCATGTTTAGTCAGATTAAATTTCAAGCATTAGTTTCCTCCGTCAAACATTTCCTTTCAATATTCCTGCTAGTGACTATAGGGTTAATTGAATGGTCTTCTGTGTATTATCTCATTGTGTGATTATTTTTGTTTTAGTGAGAGAACGTAAAAAGTTTTAATTTATTTTCAAAGACTATTCAGATACGTTGAACCCTTCATTTTTAATGGAAAGTCTGCATGTTCACCTTATTTCATTCTCTGGGTACAGCTAGGTACCATAACTCCAGTATAAGTTGTTATAACAGATGTGGACATTCAAGCAGCTCAATTTCTTTTTTTTTTTTTCTTTAAATATTTGTTCTCCCATGGTTGAGGTAACTGAGAAATAATCACTTCTGTTCTTCAGGGCAAGATTTAAATGTGTTTTGAATAAATACTTTGCAACAATACCCAAAGGATAAGAAAAAGCTGGCTGCTTTTGGAACACACCTCAAAAATCACAAAGCCAATAAAGTTTTCACTTGACTTACCTTTATGGTCCTCCATCCTTGCCTTAGATATCTGCATGTAATACACATATTCTGGGCAGTTTTACTATAAACACAGATTCCTTGGAAAATAAAAAAAGGGAAAAGAATAGAGATAACCAATTTCCATTTGGTAGGTTCATATTAATCCCATTTTCAATTTTTTAAAGTAAATCTTATTGTACTTACCCTCCTTAATATAAATAAGCCAAGCTCTCTATAGAAACTTTGGAAAATAGAGAAAATTTAAAAAGAAAGGCAGCTTACTAAAATTTACTTTCACTACTCAAGAAAAGCCCACCATCATTTTAGTGGATTTCTTTCTCATTATTTCCCCTTGCACTTTCCTTAATTTTCTTTTACATACATATGATAATATATACTCATTATTGTATCTTGTTTACTTCATTTAACATAAAATAAGCATTCCACAGGTTATTTACAAATTATTTTAAAGTAATTTTAATATTTATATAATAGTCTATTAAAAGGATACACCATAGTTTATTTAATCATAATCTGTAATCAGATCTGGCACCATGATAAACAGAACTGCATCATTACCCAAAGACTGAAGTTTTTTTTATTATTTGTGATTGTTTTTACTAAAGGTATACTTTAAGGAATAAATAATATCTAAATTTTTAATAATCTTGAAAGATGCCTATAGTCTGACTGCTTTCCAAAAGAATTATTAGTGATTGAAAATTTCATCAGCAGTGTGTGAGTTTTTACTTTGCTTTACTCTAACTAGCACTGTATGTTATCTTAAAACACACACACACAACATTTTGTTGTTTTGATAGGAAAAAAAATTGTATTTCATGGCTCTTTTAATTGGTACTCTTCCTTATATGTTTTTAGGGTATAGTTATATACTGATTAGGGTTTGTTTTTAAGGCAAGATTATTTGACCATTTGATGTGTGTACAATTGATATAGCTTTTCAATTTGATTATTCTTCTGGATTACAATCTTGGAAACCAGAAAAATTACTCAGAATAAAGGCATTCTTTTAGTATAATTAGATAATCTGGAGGCTTTTAGGTGATCTAAAATCCAGAATTATTTACAAAACACAGATGTAACTACTTCAAACAAGAATGTTTTAACGTCTAGGACATTATATTTCTTACTTACACCTTAGTCCTCGCATCATACAAAGTGTATCCCTATCCATGCTTATTATATTTTTTCTTTCTATTCTAACAGATAATCAAAGAATGAAGTTGGACTTTTTATTGCAATTGCTGTCCCTGAGTTTGTGTGTTTCTTCCCACCTGAGAAAGAGAATTTTATGTTTTGATTTGGATTATTTCTTCTTTTGCATCTTTTAAAAAAATTTTAATGTTTTTTTCTTGTCAGCAATATTCACTGAGACCAAGTTTTTTACTATAATCCATGTCTTTAAGTATTCAGTCAGCTTCTTGGACTGGATATTGAGTATTACATTTAAGAAGTTGGGCAAGATTGCACAGATGGTGACTGTGAAAAAATGAGAAAAAGAAAACCCCATCTCCCCGGAGTTTCTCCCAACTTTAAACCTTTATGTGAATCTCAACTGATGTGGCTATATTTACATTTTAGGGTAGTTTTGATTTTACAATGAATTTGAAAAATCAGTACAAGCTTTTGTCAATGAAAAGTCAACTTATTGAGAGCAAGAATTCAGTTAACAAGACATAAATTTCACAAGATAGAAAACGATGCCAAATGAAGGCAGGAAGATACCATGACCAAAGATATTTATGTAAAATGCATAATTAATGTTTTGGAGATGTTGTATTCTTCTGTGCTAAGCTGGGAACTAAAAGTCCTAAATCTGTATTCTGGTTATGGATCATTCAGTTACACAGTTCAGTTCAGTTCAGTTCAGTCACTCAGTCGTGTCCACCTCTTTGCGACCCCATGAACTGCAGCATACCAGGCCTCCCTGTCCATTACCAACTCCCAGAGTCCACCCAAACCCATGTCCATTGAGTCAGTGATACCATCCAACCATCTCATCCTGTGTCGTCCCCTTCTTCTCCTGCCCTCAATCTTTCTCAGCATCAGGGCTTTTTCAAATGAGTCAGCTCTTCACATTAGGTGGCCAAAGTATTGGAGTTTCAGCTTCAACATCAGACCTTCCAATGAACACTCAGGAGTGATCTCCTTTAGGATGGACTGGTTGGATCTCCTTGCAGTCCAAGAGACTCTCAAGAGTCTTCTCCAACACCACAGTTCAAAAGCATCAATTCTTCAGCGCTCAGCTTTCTTTAAAATCCAACTCTCACATCCATACATGACCACTGGAAAAACCATAGCCTTGACTTGACGGACCTTTGTTGGCAAAGTAATGTCTCTGCTTTTTAATATGCTGTCTAGGCTGGTCATAACTTTCCAGCTTAATTATCATTTTTCTGTCTTTGAAGAGTGAAAGCTGTGATACGGCTAAAGACGCTCTTGAAATATCATAGAAAATAATAATGAAGCTAAGTGATTAACTACTGAGTTAGAGCATTAAAAAATAATCCAGGTATACCTTCTGATTCACTCCTAGCAATTCAGCATTTCTTACAAGTTCTTCTTGGGTGGCATACAAAAAGCAAAATTAATAAGTGGTATAGGTATAAACTACCAAGTTTTGTTACTTTTTTATGGAATAAAAGGATCTGGTTTGTGTGAAATAAGAAATTCTGTGGACTTTAAAAAAATACTTTGAGTCATCTACTATTTCTTACCTGATGTTCCCTTGTGTGTGCATGCTCAGTTACTAAATTTTGTCTGACTCTTTGTGACCCCATGGATTGTAGCCCACCAGGCTTCTCTGGCCACAGGATTTCCCAAGCAATAATTGCCTTTGTGCTGTGCTTATTCGCTCAGTCATGTCCAACTGTTTGCAACTCCATGGACTGCAGCCCACCAGGCTCCTCTGTCCTTGGGGATTCTCCAGGCAAGAATGCTGGAATGGGTTGCCATGCCCTCCTTCAACCCAGGGATTGATCTTCCCAACCCAGGGATCGAATCCAGGTCTCCTGCATTGCGGGCAGATTCTTTACTCACTGAGCCACCAGGGAAGCCCAAAAATACTGGAGTGGGTAGCCTATCCCTTCTCCAGGGGATCTTCCTGACCCAGGAATTGAAACAGGGTCTTCTGCATTGCAGGCAGATTCTTTACCAGCTGAGCTACCAGGGAAGCCCTATAATTGCCTTTTTCTACCCATAAATTCAACTAACATTTCTTTCCCTTATCTTTCTGTCCCCTCTCTTCCTCCTTCTTTTCCCTCTCCCAATTCACCTAATTCAACACCTATTTATTGTTGTGTGCTATGCCAAGGGCCATGCTGCCAAACAAGGACACCTTGGAAAGAGATGATACTATAGTATCAGCAGTGTAGAAATAGGATCTGACACTGTGACTAACTGTCATTTCTGCCAGTGAAATGAAACCAAAATAGTTGAATCATCCCTTTGGTATGCTTGAACCAGTTGTGAATTACCTATAAACTATAATTCTTTTCACTCAAACATGTATTGAAATGGCCTTAGGTAACTAGCACAAAACATGCTGTACATATCCCTTTATTCAGGTTTAAATTCAACATGTTTTACTGAGCAAGTAGAATTTGCAGACCATCATAGGGCTGTTTATACTCCTGTTACCTCTGTCTTTCCATCATCAAGCTATGTTTGTCTGTCATCTATTTACTATTTTATTTTTACAAAAGAGGGTAAGGTTTACAGAGGGGATGCCCAATGTCACTTAGCTAATGTAAGTAAGATTTCAGATCCAAGTTTAAGCTTTTTGATTCCAGGTTCATTGTTTTCCCTACAGCACAGTGCGATGTGAGAATTGTTGTAATGATATTTCATTTATAAGACAGTGTGATCTAGTAATAAAATCATAGGTTCTGGAATCAAATTTGGATTTAAATCTGGCTGTGCCATTCATTAGCTCTATGAACTTGAGAGAGTTAATTTCATTGAGTCTCAATGAATTAATCTGTAAACTAAAGACTATAGTACTTACTGTGAGGTTATTGTGATAAGGTATGTAAAATGAATGCAACACAATAGGTACTCAATAAGTATTAACTGTGATTAATTCTTTATCTAGACTTACCTCCAATTGTATAATACAAGTCCTCAATTTCAACTATAAACTGACTCCCTGACCATGTGGGTTGAAATATCATGGACAGAACCAACTTCAAATCCCTGGATGTTATTCTTCTTGATTCTAATACCTCATAGTTATTATTTTTGCCCACACAAAACCTACTCATCTCCCACATGTTTGAATCACATCTTGTCCTTAGCCTTTGGACAATTTAAGTATAGAAGCCCCTCGTTACTCACAATTTTAGTTACCAGTGGTCAAACACAGATTGAAGATATTAAATGGAAGATTCCAGAAATAAACAATTCATAAGTGTTAAAATTGCATGCCATTCTGAGTAGCCTGACAAAATCTCCTAGGGTCCCGCTCTGTCTCACCTGGGATGTGAATCATCCCTTTGTCCAGCATATCCTATTCATTAGTCATGTGGTAGCCTACTTAGTGCAAAACCACTGAGGTTTTGCAGGGCTTGTTCTTCAAGCATTTAATATGTTTTACACTTAACAAAGGCTCCAAAGCCCAAGAGTACTGATGCTGGTGATTCGGATATGCCAAAGAAAAGCTGTAAAGTACTTCCTTTAAGTGAAAGTTCTCTGTTTAATAAGAAAAGAAAAAAAAAAAAATATGCTGAAGTTGCTAAAAATCTATGTAAAAAGAAGTCTATCTTTGAAATTGTGAAGAAGGAAAAAGAAATTTGTGCTAGTTTTGCTGACACACCTCAAACCGCAAAAGTTACAGCTACAGTGTGTCATCAGTGCTTAGTTAAGGTGGAAAAGGCATTAAATTTGTAAATGAGTTATTTAGACAGAGCAAGAGAGACCGCATTCACTAACTTTTATTATAGCATAGTGTTATAATTGTTTTATTTTATTATTGGTTATCATTATTAATCTTTTACTGTATCTAATTTGTATATTAAAATTTTAAAACAGGTACATATGTACAGGAAAAAAGCATAGTATATATATAAGTATGTGTGGGGTTCAGTACTATCTGCGGTTTCAAGCATTCACTGGGGTCTTAGACCATATTCTCTAAGAATAAGGGAGGACTACTGTGTCCTTATTATTTTCTTACCTCTCTCTCCACCTCTGAACATGTAGTGCTCATTTTGATAATTACTATATTATTCGTTAAATATTTTCATTATGCATGTCTTTTTCCCTTAACAAAATTCTATTTCATGGTGGACAGGACACTTTTCTTATATTTTCTTCATGGGTCTCATACCACTAGTGCAGTATACCACTAGTACACCACAAAAAATGCTTATATGGTAAACTCTAAGCAAAGGTAACATTCATGTGTGATACTAGCTATTGTAAATTTAAATGAATGTGATAGGAAGCCCTTTGTTTCCATGCTATTGTTCATCTTGGGAAATTTCATGTTAAACTTGCTGATTTAAAAATGCTACATCCAGGCAGAATAATCACATGCAGTTTAATATGATAATGTTTATTAAAACTCTATATGTGAAAGTTTAAGGTAATAGGAAAAGCTAGAAAAATAATGATCATTTGGTAAAGATATTGCTCATACAATTAAGAATATCTTTGTCTAATTAGTCTGAAATCTTATGTAGAGACAATATATATCAGTATAAAGTACTTTTGATACTTCTATCTTTAATCCACAGAAATGTATACATTGCATGCTAAACTCACCTGAGATAATAACCTCTGTAACATATGTTCTCAGATAATCTGGATCATGATTCAGTAACACATACTGATTTTTAGCAAGTGTCTTCATCTACATTTTCTTTATTATCCTCAATAAACAAGAATTCTCATAACCGTGTAATTGAAGACAGAACTAAACCTCAAAATAAAATAAGTCTCTTTGGAACTCTGCCAAAAGAATATTACATGTAGAAAATAGTGCTTGATCTACAATTTTATCGCAATTATAGTAACTATTGTAAAGCTCAATGAAATACATATACAAAATGTATACAGTATTAATATGCTTTAAAAGTGGTCAGTATAGACCTTGTTCTTGACTATGGATCTTCCTGACCCAAGGATCAAGCCCATGTCACTTAATGTCTCCTGCATTGGCAGGCAGGGTGTTATCACTAGCGCCACCTGGGAAGCCTGTAAATTTGTATATGTATCTTAAAGTGGACTATGCTCCACGAAATATATGAAAATTCAAACAGTGTTGAATTGATCTACATTTTTAGTGTCTACAAGAATGACTTTCAAAAATTCAATAAATAATGTAAACCGGGTTATAAGAAAACCGTATAAGCTATTTAAGAGAACAAAAATGTTTTCAGTCTCTTCAGTACTTGGAAGCACTTTTAAAAGTCTATTGCTAAGATAACTGTAATTATTCAGGCACCTTAAGGATCTGAATAAAATATGCTTAGCTTGATATGCTTTTCATTAATCACTACGAATACTTAGATATTTAATGGTTGTCTTAAAAATATTTGTGCTTCACTGAGGAAACCAGAATTGAAAGAGACACATGTACCCCAATGTTCATCGCAGCACTGTTTATAATAGCCAGGACATGGAAGTAGCCTAGATACCCATCAGCAGACGAATGGATAAGGAAGCTGTGGTACATATACACAATGGAATATTACTCAGTCATTAAAAAGAATACATTCGAATCAGTTCTAATGAGGTGGATGAAACTGGAGCCTATTATACAGAGTGAAGTAAGCCAGAAAGAAAAACACCAAACAGTATACTATCACATATATATGGTATTTAGTTAATCGGTAAAGATAACCCTATATGTGAGACATCAAAAGAGACACAGATAAATAGAACAGTATTATGGACTCTATGCGAGAGGGCGAGGGTGGGATGATATGGGAGAATGGCACTGAAGCCTGTCAATTATCATATGTGAAATGAATTGCCAGTCCAGCTTCAACACATAATACAGGGTGCTCGGGGCTGGTGCACCGGGATGACCCAGAGGGATGGGATGGGGAGGGAGGTGGGAGGGGGGTTCTGGAAGGGGAACACATGTACACCCATAGTGGATTCATGTCAATGTATGGCAAAACAAATACAATATTGTAAAGTTAAAAAATAAATAAATAAACTAATTTAAAATTTAAAAAAATATATTTGTGCTTATGTTTTTCATGAATCCAGGCTTTTACTGAATATTTTAATTCAAAATATGTCTAGGCTTATCCCATAGATTAAAGTGTTTCTCTGTTTTATTCACATTCTAAAATTTCATTTTATTGTCATTATCTGAAGTACTTTATGTAAAAATAATTTGAACAATATGCATTTTTAAGAGTTTTTGTAGCTTTTATTTTTTAAATTCTCAACCATATTGTACACCCCCTGTGGGAAGGACCTCTGTTTTATATATCTCTTGTACCTACAGAGCCCAGTACTGCGCTGAACACAAAGAAATTGTTCAATAAAAGCTTAATGGAGAGTCTAAGTGGCCTGAATGCAATCTATTTATAGTAATAAATAGCAATAAATATAGCAATCTATATTAGTAATGCCTGAGACACTTGGTGTGCTTGGTATGGGGAAGGGTGGCATTTAGTTAACAGTTGATTCTTTATTTGCTTTTCCTCTTTGACGTTGTGCTCTTTTGGTCAGTCTTTAAATCTGAGTAGTGCAAAGAGTCTTCTTTAGACTTTTTTAAGAAAACAACTGCAAATATTTTTAGAGAATGGGGCAATTGCTGTTAGGAAAAAATTGAGCTAAATAGAAATCTACATATAAAACTAACTTGTCTTTAGTTAGCTAAGTTATTTCTTACCTTGGTATAGGAGCTGAATTTTACTACACTTAGAATTAAATGAAAGTGCTGCTGAAGATATATAGCTTGTGGAATAAGATTAACGTAATTTTCACATATGAGGGCAGTAGAAAATTTTCATTTTATGATTTTTTTTGAGCAAACTATAGTGTTCTCTTTTTTGAAATAAGTATGCCAGAGCTGTAGTAAATGAATAACCATCATTAGTTGATTTCTGAAAGAAAGTTAGTGGCTGTTGATTATGGTTTTTATCAGTTTAGTTAACTTATAATTGAAATGCAGGTATACATATAAAACATTAGAAATTCAGTAATAAGCACTAAAATACTATGGCACAGGAAGGGCAGAAGAGATTCCACACTAAAAAGCCACATTGCCCTTTAAAATACAGAGTTAAACCAAAAGAAGACTACCAATAGAAATGCAGAATTAAAACAAAAGGATGTAAATTTTTTACAAGACTAGACAAAGTATGATTTATTAAGAGAGTAGGGAAAATGTGATAATATGTATTTAATAAGACTGAAAAAAATGGAAAAAAGATTGAATTAACCTTGTTTTTATATAGCTAACCTTCTTTTATGTTCTGTTAATTCTACCAGTATTTCTCAATTCTGTCTTTTCATCATTAATACCATGTTTTAAATCTATGCCTCCATCATTTCCCATCTGAATTACCCCAGTAGCCTCTGTCCTGATTCTGGTCTTAGGCCCATTAGTCACCCTCCACATCTGCTATCAGAGTATGACTGGTGTTAATAAAGATTGTCTCTCAGGGCATCTGTTCATGAAGAGGAGTGCAGTTCTATGGTTGGCCCATAGGTCTAGTAGAATAGGATTACAGAACCCAGTGATTGTGCTACTCTTAATTTATCTTGCAACTACTGCCATATTTCAAAATCTACCCATTGGTACCACGTGGGAAAATGACAGATCCTAAAAGGGAATTCAAGGAGATTTGGTGCAGTGTTTCTCAAACTTACCCAATCATACTAACCACTCTAAGTTTATTTTATTAAAATAAAAATATCAGTCCCTTCCCTGGAGGTTGAGTCTGAAATTCTGGCATGAGACCTAGGATTTTGCATTTTTAAAATAAACTTCTTCTAGGTTATTCTTCTCATCAGGCAGATGTGACAACATTGATGAAGTCTAGTGTTTCTCAAAGTATATCCCCAGATCAATACATTAACATTATTAGGGAATTTATTAGAAATGCAAATTATATGGCATCATCTGGCCCTGAATCAGAAACCTCAAGCCTGGAGCCCAGTAATCTGTGTTTTAGAAGCCCTCTGGGTGATTCTCATGCATGGTAAAGTTTGAGAACTCTGTATGTCAAATGTGGCCCAGAGAGCTGGAAGTAGGGAGTGTATGTAGTTTAGGAAACTCACCTAACCCAGATTCTCCTATGACTGAGTAAGTCATGACTTCAGTCCTGGTGGTGATTGCTGCTTTTCCCTTGACATCACTCCTTTCATATTTTCTAAAGAGCAGTTTGATTTTGTGGATTCCTTTTTGGTTTCCCAATTGATCAGGGTCATGACCTTCTCTCTTTCCTGATCACAAATATACTTCATTATTTATTTTTCTATGTGAAATCCTTCTGTTGATTAACTTTCCCCTTAAAAACATTGGCTGACTGCCCATTTGGCTCTAATTATTTATGACTGAGGCTCACACTTTTATCAAAATGTTTTTCAGTATTAGTATGTACCCAGCCAGTTGCTATGATATTTTTTTTTTTAAAGAAAGGTATAATCAGATAACGAACTGTCTTATTCTCTCTTCTAAGTCTCATCTTTTTTCACCTTTTGGGGACCAAGGCAATGCTGAAAGATATTGTCTTTTAAAAAAAAACAAACATCATTTTGAAGGCTAACTAGGAACACTGTTAATGTGCAAATATTCTCATTTAACATATAGGAACAGAGATAAAAAGAGAATCACCAAGGAGACTATTTGCTACCACAACAGTGAAGAAGTTGTATTAGTTTGCTAGGGCTGCCATACCAAAGTACCACAGATTGAGCAGCTTAAACATCAGAATTTCTCTCATTGTTTTGGAGGATGGAAGCCCAACATCAGGAGTTGGAAGGCTTGGTTTCTCCCATGGATGGTGAGGGAGATTCTGATCCATGCTACTCTCCTAATTTCTGGTGGTTTGTTGGCAATCTTTGACATCATTTGACTAATAGACACTTCACCCCGCATAGCATTCTCCTTGTGTGTATGTCTCATGTCAAATTTCTCTGTTTTTAAAAATAAGAATATGAGTCCTATTGGATTAGTCCAGTTTAGTTCAGTTCAGTCGCTCAGTCGTGTCCGACTCTTTGTGACCCCATGGACTTCAGCAAGCCAGGCCTCCCCGTCCAACACCAACTCCCAGAGCCCACCCAAACTCATGTCCATTGAGTCGGTGATGCCATCCAACCATCTCATCCTCTGTCATCCCCTTCTTCTCCTGCCCTCAATCTTTCCCAGCATCAGGGTCTTTTCAAATGAGTCAGCTCTTTGCATCAGGTGGCCAAAGTATTGGAGTTTCAGCTTCAACATCAGTCCTTCCAATGAACACCTAGGACTGATCTCCTTTAGGATGGACTGGTTGGATCTCCTTGCAGTCCAAGGGACTCTGAAGATTCTTCTCCAACACCACAGTTCAAAAGCATCAATTCTTCTGTGCTCAGCTTTCTTTATAGTCCAACTCTTACATCCATACATGACTACCGGAAAAACCATAGCCTTGACTAGATGGACTTTTGTTGGAAAAGTAACATCTCTGCTTTTTAATATGCTGTCTAGGTTGGTCATAACTTTCCTTCCAAGGAGTAAGAGTCTTTTAATTTCATGGCTGCAGTCACCATATGCAGTGATTTTGGAGCCCCCCAAAATAAAATCTGACACTGTTTCCACTGTTTCCCCATCCATTTCCCATGAAATGATGGGACTAGATGCCATGATCTTAGTTTTCTGAATGTTGAGTTTGAAGCCAACCTTTTCACTCTCCTCTTTCACTTACATCAAGAGGCTCTTTAGTTCTTCTTTGCTTTCTGCCAGAAGGGTGGTCTCATCTACATATCTGAGGTTATTGATATTTCTCCCAGCAATCTTGATTCCAGCCTGTGCTTCCTTCAGCTCAGTGTGTCTCATGATGTACCCTGCATATAAGTTAAATAAGCAGGGTGAAAATATACAGCCTTGATGTATTCTTTTTCCTATTTGCAACCAGTCTGTTGTTCCATGTCCAGTTCTAACTGTTGCGGCCCATTCTATTCTAGCAAGACCTCATCTTAACTAATGGCATATGAAAATGACCTTATTTTCAAATAAGGTCGCATTTTGAGGCACTAGGGGTTAGGACTTCACCATATGGATTTGACTGGGGCAAGAGGAACAGTTCAACCATAACGGAATGGTTGTTTGATATAGAGAGGAAGTTGTATCTAACCTCCAAGATCACAAGACCTAAATGATGTTGTTTTGGGAATTTAATGGGTTTAGGAATGGAATAAAAATCTCAGTGACACATGACAGCCCTGGCTCCAATTGGAAAGACAATTCAAAAGTGATCATATTTCTGATACTGAAATATCTGGAAGTTTTCCCCATAAATAAACAGTAAAAAGGTCATAAAACCTGTGGTGGGAAAGATTTTGTGTTTGTACCAGGTTTTAAATGATCAAATTAAAATCAAATTGCTCTATTTATTCTGGGAAGAGTGGGAAGTTGTAAGAATTCTTGCACTTATGTTACCAGCTCAGATTGATTTCACTGCTTTGAATAGTCACATTTTTACTCGGTAATTTCCAAATCAGAGCAATATACTCATCAAGATGTTGAAGTCTGAAGGGAGACCAGATGTTACTCATTTAAAAGAGGATAATTAAGGATTTACAAAGTCATTTGAACAAGTGAGCATTCAAACAGGTATGAACCCAGAAGGTAATGGTATGTCCAGTGATTGCCTTCTTGAGTCAGGTTGCTTATTTGGGGATTTTTATTTATGATTTCATGCCTGTACACAAACCTTCAAAAGAACATGACAAGCGGTTGTATTTCTGCTTTATCTGCTCATTGAAGTCTCATCTTGGGTTGAGTGTCAATTGTTGACACCATGTCATGTGGGTGCTCTGGACACCTCTGAAAGCTATTCATGATCACATGGAACATTGTTCAGTGTTAATCTAATGGGTTAGATTGACTTAAAGGTTGTGCCAGTAAAACTCCACTGGCAGTACTTTTTCATTTCATCATTGTATTTATGTACACCCCCAAATAGTTTTAAAAAAAGAAAAACAGTGGTTGAAAAGACATGTACTTATGTTTCTGGGAAGTGATGCAATTGTTTTTGGAAAAATAATGAAACTTTCAGCATATTTCTAGAGTTCTTTTTGTATCAACACTTCTTGCTATGTTTTCATAGTTATGGTGGGAGATTTTGCCAATACCCGGCTATTACTAATCTGGTACAGAGCTGAACAAATCATTTTCTTGAAATGGTTCCTCAGTAAAACCTAATTATAAATGCCCATAATTACTCAGGGTATCTGTCTATATAATAATGATTGTTGGAAATAGAGGGACTACGTTATAGGATTCATTTGACAACACTCATTGTGTACTTAACAATTTCACATTTCACACCCTGAAATTGTACGAGCAACTAAGCCTTCTTTATGGTGGAGATAATTACCCAAACCTGTAGAGGTTCTCCCGTTAGGTGAAGGTGGCAATAGCTACCTGAAGTGGCATAATAGCAAAAATTTAGCTAAGACCAGTCCTAGACTGGGTACTGGAAAATTCCTCTGTTTCATAGCCTTGCATTAGATGTCTGGTCAGTTGTCTAAAAGATAAATGTAAAATTGGTGATGAGGTTAGTGGTCCTGAAATGAATTTCTGTAACAATTTCACCCAAGAATAAATGACAAATTAAACAGGGCCAAAGTCTTTCAAGCAGGAGGTTCTTCTTTGGGAACAAATAACCAATTTCTAGTGATATTATCAAAAGTGTTATTAAAAGGTTTTACAACGCTTATTTCTCTACTGGGGAAAGAGGTGAAGGACAGAATAATTCTAGGGCCTTCCAATCTCTGCTGATAGAACAGTATCAGATCATTAAGAGAAGAAAGGTATCTCCACATAATTTTTGTTTTTCTTATTCAGGATTTTTCTTTCATTCCTTCCCTTGCTCCCTCCCTTCTCCCCTTCCTCCCTTTCTCGCTACCTCCCTACTTCCCTCCCTTCCTGCCTTCCATCCAA
Source organism: Giraffa tippelskirchi (assembly GCF_054371585.1). Taxonomy (NCBI): domain Eukaryota; kingdom Metazoa; phylum Chordata; class Mammalia; order Artiodactyla; family Giraffidae; genus Giraffa; species Giraffa tippelskirchi. The sequence goes on from NC_137279.1 coordinate 149,889,895, forward strand.
TACTTCTTAAGTTAATAAAATCTTGACTATGTGTTTCTTGGGAATAGGAATCAGAGAATAATGTGAATCTATATGATGCAAAGGGAAAACAAAAGTAACATTTTCTAAAAGTTACAAGTATATAAATGCTTTCTATTCACTATATCATATAATACTAACATCCTATGAGATTGTTAATGCAAACTTCCACTTTAGAGATGAAAATTTCCCATTTTAGGCCCATCTCTACATTATGACTTAATTACCTTACTTTCCCAACATCTATAACTTCAAATGATCAAACCAGTGTTAAAATCCAGATTTGTCTGGCTACAAATCCTGTGTTTTCATTGCATCTTCCAAGATGTTTCCAGTGTTTAAAATTGAGAAGAGATAGAATATTATAAATTATATTAGCCACTAGGAAATAATTATAGTTTCTTAAATGATAGGACTCAAAAATTTAACATCCTTCTTCATTTCCTTCTCTTTTCATTCACATAGGAAGAAATGGATTTCTCTGAAACCATGAATATTATTCTTAGCCAGAATACATGGCCATACAGGATTCATCACCTTAATTTTATTTTCAAGAGCATATTTATAGTTTTTTAACCCTCATGTGTCTTCTTTCTGTTTTTCAGTTATTTTATAAATGTAGAAAACATAATTTCACATTCCCAATTATATGACTAGTGAGAGATACCTGCATTTCATGATGCTGTGCTATTAATTCAAGAAATGTTATCAAATTTGCTCCTCCAAAGCAGGGAAAAAAAAAAAACTATGATAGTGAAAGGAGAAAGTGTATCACACTTGAAATCAGAGCTAATGGTTTTGGATATATATTCTTCTGCTTCCCATCTATGTGAATTTGGTAAATGATTTAAAAGCTTTACGCGTTAGTTCTATCATCTGCCATGATAAACTTAATGCCTTTTGGCAGGATTGCACTGAGGCTTAACGTGGAGATAACACATTAAGGCATTGTACATTTTCAAGTCATGCAGACACACAAACACACAGCACTAGTACTGCCAGTCCCTACTTCTGAGCCTGTAGGAGATTCTGCCAAACTATCATGGTACTTCCCCAGCAGATTCTGGACAGTCTCATAAATGGAAGCCTTATCAAAGTCTTCTTTAAAGACTGCACAGGAGACCTACCCAGCTTCGTGGGTCTAACAAGCCTGAGGAATCCTCTTTGGCATCTTGGGTTTGGGTGAAAGGTACCCCGCTTCCCTTCACCTGAATGCCATGAGACGAACACCATGTTAGAGCTTTGGTCCATTAACTCAAGTTATTTCCTATTAAAATGCAGCTATTTTAATGCATGGTTTAATGAGTGATACAGACTTTTCTGGGAGCAGTTTGTAGCGGAGGGGTTGGAAGAAGGCAAAGAAAGCATTAAGTTACACAGAGAAAAGGGAAGGGCATACTCATGACTAGGAAGAAGTTTGCATGGGGGAGAAGAAAGGGGAAGTGAAGGGATAAATGACAATTCCCCCAACCCCCGCCCCTCATTTTTGCATCCTCTTCAGATTGAGTCCTACCTGTACGGATATTTCCTTTTTGACTGTTAGTCAATTTACCCCTGTGCTGTGCTTAGTCGTTCAGTTGTGTCCGACACCATGGACTGTAACCCACCAGCCTCTTCTGTCTATGGGGATTCTCCAGGCAAGAATACTGGAGTGAGTTGCCATGCCATCCTCCAGGGGATCTTCCCAACCCAGGGATTGAACCCAGGTCTCCCACGTTGCAGGTGGATTCTTTACCATCTGAGCTACGAGGGAAGCCCTACCCCTCACAAAAATAGCTATTTATATTGAATATCATCTATGGTTTGGCATCCTTATAGGCACTTGACATGTTAAACTGTCATAGAACAACTATGCTATTATCTCTCTTTAACAGCTGAGTAAACGAAAGCTCAGAGAGTGAGTAAGGTACAGAGACTGGATTAAAACCAGGTCCATTTCAACCCAAACCTTCTCATTTTCTGCCAATTCTACCATCTGTCATGCTGCTCTGATTTGGAAATTTGTATTTTCCTTCACGTCAAGAACATGAAGGAACTGGAGATGTTCCTTGTCAAGATGTTCCTTCCTATGTCAAGGAGATGAGGTTGTATAGCAGCAGCAACAACAACAATAAACCTCTAAATCTTAGTGTCTTAAAACAATCAAGTTCTCTTGCCCTCATACCACATGTCTGCTGAGGGTCAGGTGGGGAGACTTGGCTGCAGGTCCTCCTGCTCAGACACCTGGGCTAACAAAGGCTTCAAACATCACCAGATTCTGTAGTTGGGGAGGGGAAAATAGGATAGTGGCTCCTAACTACTTCCAGAGCAAGGAGTATGCCAAGTCAACCCAAGAGGGTGAAGAAATACAAGCCTATCACATATCAAAAAAGAAGAGATGAAAGTACTGGTGAGCAAAAATCTCCACAGTAAAAATAGAATAAAAATGAAAAAAAAAAAACCTGCTGAAGTACTGAGTTTATTAAGAGCAAGTTCCTTTCGAGTTTAGCTTTCGAACCCAAGCCTGCTTATTTCAAGCCTTATCAATGTGTTGACTTGGTGAGGCAGGAGATATCAGCAACCAGTCATTTTAAATACAAGATGAGACATGTATTTTTAGCAAAGTTGAAAAAACAGGTTCATCACTCAAATTACCCAATTTAGATTTATGATAAGAACAGTATATGGTTCAGAATTGCTACAGATCTGGAAGAAACATGGGTATTTTAACATTTTTACTGGTGGAATTTGAAGCCCCTTTCAGATGAAATGAAGTTATGGATTTGTGAACTGGAAATCTGTAAACTGTCCAGGTTGTCAAAGCGTAGTCTAATTTAAAATCATTTGGCTGGCAAAGTCTTCTACTTTCAGGACTCTATAAAACCTACATTGACCCTGCAGTAACAAAGTGAAAAATGAGATGCAGTAGAAAGGGTTTTAGAGAAGGCAATGTATATAACTTCACCCTGAAGTTGCTGTAAGAGTTTAATTTCCTATTCTTTAATGCTATTTTATCATCTGTTATGTGGGGAATATTAATAAATAAATGTGGCAAGTACTAACACAAAATATATCTCTACCTCCAAAATACATCTTGAAACTGTCTACTTCTTTTCATATTTAATACTCCTAGTGTAGGAGAAACGTCTCTCAGCTGGATTGCCACCAATAACCTCCTAATGATTTTTCTATTTCTCCTCTTGCCTCAAACTCAGTAGTAAGGATCTTTCTTATCCCAGGGCCTTTGCACATGCTACCCCACTCTTTCTGCTGTTCCATTTTTTTTTTTTCCTATTTCCTACTTGGACAGCTCTATTTATTCCTTTGATTGACAATAAAATCCTTTCTTAAAGCAGTCTTTCTTGATCTTTCTATCTGTTGTTGTTTCCTCTTATTATTTGCTATTTCTGCTCATTTGTATCATTCATGGTGCTGATCCTAACTTGTCATTGTTTTTGTTTGTTTACTTCCTTGTTTTCTGTACTGAAATGTAACTTTCACCAGTGCAGAGACTGGCTTGTTCTTGTTCAGCCTTGTCACTGCCAAATGTAGTGCCCGCCACACTGTAGGTGTCAAAGAAATATACGTATAGTGAAAGAAGGGGCTGTTGTGAAGAGTGAGATAAAGTTCATCCTTAAGTACCCAGGTGGTTCTCAGTAAATATGATATTCCTTCCTTTTTATTTACCAAGTGAGTGTGAAAGTAACTCAGTTGTGTCCAACTCTTTGCGACCCCATGGACTGTACAGTCCATGGAATTCTCCAGGCCTGAATACTGGAGTGGGTAGCCTTTCCCTTCTCCAGGGGATCTTCCCAAAGCAGGGATGGAACCCAGGTCTCCCACATTGCAGGTGGATTCTTTACTAGCTGAGCCACAAGGGAAGCATGAGAATACTGGAGTGGGTAGCCTATCCCTTCTCCAGAGGATCTTCCTAATCCAGGAATCAAACCAGGATCTCCTGCATTGCAGGCGAATTCTTTACCAACTGAGCTATCAGGGAAGCCCCCCACGCCCCAGTGTTACCCAATCAACTTTCACCTCTTCTAACCTATATGTACGGAGAAGGAAATGGCAACCCACTCCAGTACTCTTGCCTGGAAAGTCCTATGGACAGATGAGCCTGGTAGGCTGCAGTCCATGGGATCGCTAAGGGTCGGACACGACTGAGCGACTTCACTTTCACTTCACTTTCAACCTATATGTATCCCTGCTGAAGGTACACTGGCATGTCTCCCCATCACCTATGAATGTCCTAGAACTCTAACTAAATGCTAATGATACTGAAGTACAGAGAACAGATGAAGTTACTCTTGGCTTTAATACATTTGTCTTTATATCCGTTGTTTTTGTGAATTATGCACTGACACCCTTATATGGCTTCTATGCCAAATTTGGAGATTAATAATTAGCTAGCAAACATTTATTTCTTACCATCTCTCCCTATAGGTGCTATAGTATCTCTCAATTTGTCTTGAGCAGTGGTATTACAAAATTATTTGAATTTTTATTGCCATTTTTCTCTTATTTAAAAGTGATTAGAAATGAAAATATAAATATGCATAAAGTAGTGATTAAAAAGTCAGGATAAGAATACAATTAAGGCAAAGGTGAAAGTAATTAAGCATGTAATGGATAGTTAACATTTAGTTTTATGAGCACATTGAAATTAAAATGATTATTACTGTATTTACAAAGGAAAAGAGTAAGTTTAAAGACCAGCATGACATGCTAGAATTTATTATCAGACATTATATCTGAAAGGTGAGGCATAATTATGAAATTTACATCAGTTCAGTTCCCTGTGGGACAGAATTTCATTCTAAAATACATCTCTTGGGACTTCCCTGGAGGTCCAGTGTTTAAGACTTTGCCTTCCAATGAAGAGGGTGCTGGTTTAATCCCTGCTTGATGAACTAAGATCCCACATGCCTCATAGCCAAAAAAACAAATTGTGACAAATAGTAAGAAGCAATATTTAACAAAGTCAATAAAGACTTTTTAAAAAGTAACCCACATCAAAAAAAAATCTAAAAAACAAAATATATTTCTTGCATCTTTGGCTTTAGTTTATATTTTTAGTCTGATTTTGTCTGAAAGTACTGATTTGCTAATGAAGCATGCTCCTTTTTCTCTCTGAAAGATGGACCAACTCACTCCCTCAGTTTATTTTTGAGGAACTTATGACTCAGTGAAGTGAAGGAATTAGTCCTATAGGCCCATCTCAGTTTTTCTTGATCAGTTGCCTGAATTATTTTAGAGTTGAGTGCTGTAGGCAGAGAGACCAGTATTTATTTAAAAGAAACCCTGCATGGTTCCAAACGAATATTCATTTATAAATGGTATCCATTTTGAAGTGGGAAATATTTACCAGTGGACAGCCAACAATTCTAGAGGCACAAGAAGAAAGACCCTCAGGTGTCTTTTACTTTGTTTTCTTCTTGGTTAATCACTTCCTAAGCAATACAATGTTTACATCAGTCTGTTTCTCCTTTAAGATCGATGAAGGTCAACCCGTGGGGACTGTACCTTGTATTTCTAAAACAACTCTGCTTCAATGAATCAGGTCTAGAAGAATGTTCCTGACTTACTACAAGCAGTCTGTGCTTCTTAACTTTTGCCGGTTTCTGCTGGAATCTGCCTCTGAACCATGACACATTCACTCTTCAAATTTGGTGTGTCCCACAGTCACTGACACTGGCCATGTTCTTAATATTGCTTTGAATTTAGAGAATGGATTTTGGAATTAAGTCTGTATTTCCTAGCATTTAATCCCAAAGAAGCCTGTATCCATTTTTCCTTCATTGAAATTACTCTCCTGGTTGCACTAGCCTCATTTTAAGTTTTCAATGTATTTGTGAACCAAAAATCTGCAAATAGCTAGAATTTATTGTCTAAAAGGTACAGAAAGCTGTATTGATCAGCACTGCTCTGGAGTACCCAAAGCATCATTTATCTGTGGTACGTGCATTTCTTAATGTATGACAACCTGACCAAAATGCAAGCAGCCTCAACTGGAATACATCAATGACCGCGCAGCAACTCTTTAGCAAGCTAAATCTCAGTGCAGATGTCCCTGACATTTTCCTCTTTTCAATTAATGATGCACATCACTGCTTTCCAAACTCTTTCACAATGCTTACAAAATCCATCACGACCTTTACCATTTGTCTAAATTCATCATCCTTCTCTCCCTTGGAATGTACTCTTCTGAACTACTTTACATTTCTTGACTGCAATTTTAAACATGTCATTCCTTTTGTCTGGAATGTTCTTCTCTTCCCACTCAGTCTCTCAAGTGTACTCTGGTGTTGTGGGACGCCAGAAGAGGAGGTCCCTTGAACCCTTGGGACAATTTAGAGAAGTAGGGTTAATTTAATGTTGCTTGACTATTCACATCATTCAATATCAGAAAGCAATATAGGACTTAGGGAGAAAGTTGAACTGTATCTTGTACATAGACAATGATAAAATACTTAACTTAAGGGAAGGGATCTTAACTCTAGGGACTTAAACTATTCCAAGTCTACTGTAATAGAAACAAACTCTTTGTATCTTTGTCTGTAGGCATGTCCACGCATGTCCACATTTCATATGTGTGTGTGTGACTCCCTCCTCATCACTAAAACTTTTCTCTCAAACCCTTTACCCCACATATGAGAAGATACGTTGAGCACTGTGAATAAGGCATAAATTATATTTGAATCTATTCAGATCATGAACTCCTTATTGCCAAATTCAGACTTAAATTGAAGAAAATAGGGAAAACCACTAGATACTTCAGGTATGACCTAAATCAAATCTGTTATGATTATACAGTGGAAGTGACAAACAGATTCAAGGGATAGATCTGATAGACAGAATGCCTGATGAACTATGGACAGAGGTTCATGACATTGTACAGGAGAAAGGGATCAAGACATCCCCAAGAAAAATAAATGAAAAAAGGCAAAACAGCTGTCTGAGGAGGCCTTACAAATAGCTGTGAAAAGAAGAGAAGTTAAAGGCAAAAGAGAAAAGAAAAGATATACCCAACTGAATGCAGAGCTCCAAAGAACAGCAAGGAAAGATACGAAAGCTGTCCTCAGTGATCAATTCAAGGAAATAGAGTAAAACAATAGAATGAGAAAGACTAGAGAGCTCTCCAAGAAAATTAGAGATACCAAGGGAACATTTCTTACAAAGATAGGCACAATAAAGGACAGAAATGGTATGGACCTAACAGAAGCAGAAGATATTAAGAAGAGGTGGCAAGAAAACACAGAAGAACTATACAAAAAAAAATCTTCATTACCCATTTAATCACAATGTTAATCATTCACCTAGAGCCAGACATCCTGGAATGGGAAGTCAAGTGGGCCTCAGGAAGCATCACTACAAACAAAGGTAGTGGAGATGATGGAATTCCAATTGAACTATTTCAAATCCTAAATGATAATGCTGTGAAAGTGCTGCACTCAATATACCAGCAATCATTTGGAAAACTCAGCAGTGGCCACAGGACTGGAAAAGGTCAGCTTTCATTCCATTCCCAAAGAAAGGCAATGCCAAAGAATGTTCAAACTACCACACAATTTCACTCATCTCACATGCTAGCAAAGTAATGCTCAAAATTCTCCAAGCCAGGCTTCAACAGTACATGAACTGTGAACTTCCAGATCTTCAAGCTGGATTTAGAAAAGGCAGAGGAACCAGAGATCAAATTGCCAATATCTGCTGGATCACTGAAAAAGCAAGAGAGTTCCAGGAAAACATCTACTTTTGCTTTACTGACTATGCCAAAGCCTTTGACTGCGTGGAGCACAACAAACTGGAAAATTCTGAAAGAGATGGGAATACCAGACCACCTTACCTGCCTCCTGAGAAATCTGTATGCAGATCAAGAAGCAACAGTTAGAACTGGACATGGAACAACAGACTGGTTCCAAATTGAGAAAGGAGTGTTATTGTCACCCTGCTTATTTAACTTACATGCAGAGTACATCATGCGAAATGCCAGGCTGGATGAAACACAAGCTGGAATCAAGATTTCAGGAGAAATATAAAAAACCTCAGATATGCAGATGACACCATCCTTATGGCAGAAAGAGAAGAAGATTTAAATAGCCTCTTGATGAAAGTGAAGAGGAGAGTGAAAAAGTTGGCTTAAAACTCAACATTCAGAAAACTAAGATCTACGGTATCCAGTCCCATCACTTCACGGCAAATAGATGGGGAAGCAGTGGAAACAGTGAAAGACTTCATTTTCTTGGGCTCCAAAATCACTACAGATGGTGACTGAAGGCATGAAATTAAAAGACACTTGCTCCTTGGAAGAAAAGCTATGACCAACTTAAACAGCATATTAAAAAACAGAGACATGACTTTGCCAACAAAGGTCCATCTAGTCAAAGCTATGGTTTTTCCAGTAGTCATATATATATGGATGTGAGAGTTGGACTATACAGAAAGCTGAGCACTGAAGAACTGATGCTTTTGAACTGTGGTGTTGGAGAAGACTCTTGAGAGTCCCTTGGACTGCAAGGAGATCCAACCAGTCAATCGTGGGGGAAATCAGTCCTGAATATTCATTGGAAGGATTGATGCTGAAGTTGAAACTCCAATACTTTGGCCACCTGATGTGAAGAGCTGACTGATCAGAAAAGACCCTGATGCTGGGAAAGACTGAAGATGGGAGGAGAAGAGGATGACAGAGGTTGAGATAGTTGGATGGCATCACCGACTCAATGGACCTGAGTTTGAGTAAGCTCTGGAAGTTGATGACAACAGGGAATCCTGACATGCTGCAGTCCATGGGATTGCAGAGTCAGATATGACTGAGTGACTGAACTGAACTGTACTATTCCAAAATTTAACTCTACCAACACATTTTAATACTGGAAGAGCCTTTGAGAAACAGTCTAATTAGTCTTTTTTTTTTCTTTATGATAGTTATCAATGGGGGAAACATTTTTGAAGGAGAATTATCCACAACAAGAGGAGACTTGTCAACAGTGGCACAGCTCCCATCTTCCTCTTGACCATCCTTTAATTAACACCTAACTTCTATTTGATTAGCAGCATTTAAAGATGAAGTTGATTTATAGCAAAGAATGCAGAGTGCTGTAATACCCCCACTGAAGATGCTTCCTGTGTTGAAATATACTAGTACTAATATATTTGAGTGGATATAAATCATGAGCTGGCATCTCATCCACACTACTTCTTCATTGGCTTTCCCTGGTCTTCCTGTCTCCATCTTTGAGGTAGAGAGACCAGGGAAAAAGATCCCTGCAGGAAATGTCTTTACTTTGTGACAAACATACAAGACATTTTTACTCAGTACTTGAGGATTGAATCTGATGTGCATGTTTAAGACTGGTAAGAAAATGGATAGAAAATTTAGATTTTATAACATACCTATAGTTGATATACCACCCTGAAAATATAGTTAACTATTAACAAAAATCTCACAAATCCCATTCCCAAGATCAGAATATTCGCCCTAGTTTCCTGGCACTTGAACCAAGAATGCATAATCTTGATTAAGACAACAATGTGGATCAACTTGAGAAATTATTTACAATTCAAATTAAATGCTGCTGATCATTTTTCTTTCTCAGTTCATGCAAGGCCCATTTCAGAAACAGCATGCTCATCTGTTTCTATATAATTAAAAAATATCTTGTTCAAAAAATGAAGTACATAAAAAAATAATCAGACACACTTGCTAAACTAACTGCAAACGGAACTGTGCCAGTCTCCAGTCTCAGTGGTTAGATCATGTCTCTCTTCTTTAAATATCACAAAAATGAGTGTAAATTGGCAGGCAGCTATTTTCAAATTTAAAGCCAACATGTAAAGCTCAAAAATTCACGTTCAGTGTTGCAGGGATTGTTGGTTATATATGACAGCAGTTACTTGATCCTCCAAGCAGTGAATTGTGATCAGGCTTTTTCTCAAGCATTACAGGAAATTTTACTGTTCCATTACACTATGTCTTCAGCAGTGATGAAACCCATGATTGTGTTCTCTGGTACTTAGTGTATGTTTTAATTACTATAGAGGTTTAAAAACATATTTTGTTTCTTAGGATTCCCAAGCACAATCATGCATCCTACAAAAACAAGACAAACTATAGCATGTAAAAGTAAACATTTTTAAAACAAATAAACATAGATAAATAAACAAAAGAGTATGGAGTGAAACTCCTTCTAAATGATATCATGCTGCTTATTTGAGCTGCACTCAATAAAGCCTTGCATGATAAAGCCACACTGATAAAGCCATGCATGATTCCATCAACTTTGGTGAGTTCCAGCAGTGCCACCTGAATCTCAGTCCACAGTAGCGTGAGAACCTGAGCTTGTCTGTTGTCTGATGCAAAAGTTAACTTGGGTTATTTTTCTAGATATATGGAGCCCCTCTTTACTTTTGGAAGGTGATAGAAAGTAAATTTGTTGAGTATCTACTTTAGCTTAAACATAGTGCTAGACATATCCACATAGGATATCGACTTTAATTCTAATGATCATGCTGAAAGCTCATATCCCTATTTTACCAATGAGGAAACTTAAGTCACACAGCAGGTAACTGACTTCCCAAGAACATGTCCCTGAGGCTAAGATCTAAACCCAGGTTTGGATCCCTCAAATTTATTGCTGTTCTAATTTACCGTGCTATTTCAGGTCACCGAAGACCTTCTTACATAGTTATCCCTGGAATGACATAAACCTGCCCAAGGACATGCAGGGACAAATCAACAAGGGAAAGTAAAGTGTAGCAGGTCATGAAACATAAGAGCTGTGACCACCTGATTATGAGTTCCACCTGACTCTGGGAACAAAAACAGTCAGGACGTCAGCCAAATGAGCGAGGGGTCAGATTTGGGCCCCAGTCCCATGGGAAAGAGGAATGTCAAACAGCAAAACTACAGCAGAAGTCCAGATGTGCAGACTGTGCCAGCAGGGTGGACTGTTGGGGAAAATTCACAAATGCTCAGGGCCCACTAGATGCACAAGTGTTACAGCAGCAAACTACTTTCAGCACCCACAGACTGACTGTGAATCTATGCCTGCTATTGTTCAAAGGTTTTGTGTGGATTATCTGAATTAAACCTCATCATAGCCATGGAGAGGGCTTCCCCAGTGGCTCAGTGGTAAAGAATCCACCTACAAAGCAGGAGGCACAGGATATTCAGTTTCAATCCCTGGGTCGGGAAAATTCCCTGGAAGAAGGCATGGCAAACCACTTCAGTATTCCTGCCTGGAGAATCCTGTGGATAGAAGAGCCTGGCAGGCTGCAGTCCGTGGGGTTACAAAGAGTCAGACACAACTGAAGTGACTTAGCTTGTATGCACATTGCTATGAAGAAACAAAATCATTTGCCACAGTTTAGCCTGGTCAGCTAAGTAGTGGTAACAAGCATGGACTCTGGAATCAAAGTGCCTTGGTCTGATTTCTGGCTCTCACTGGCTCTGTACTCTCTTGCTGGGGAAATTTGCTTTTTCTATATACCTAGTTGCTTCATTTGTAAACCAGGAGTGATAATGGTGCTCACCTTTTTGCACTGAATCTAAAAAGCCTCAAACAGTGCCAGGCTTAGTGTAATTGCTAGACAAGTGTTTGTTAAATAAAAGAGAAGACTGAGTAACTTGTATAAATTCATAAATGTAATTTGTGGTGCAGCTGGGACTCAGGTGCTGATGGTATGAGCCCAGAGCCCAGAACATAGTCTGTGGTATTAATATATAGAGGATGGGCACCCTAATACCAAAACCAGACAAAGATGCCACAAAAAAAAGAAAACTACAGGCCAATATCACTGATGGACATAGACACAAAAATCCTCAACAAAATTCTAGCAAACAGAATCCAACAACATATTAAAAAGATCATACATCATGACCAAGTGGGCTTTATCCCAGGGTAGCAAGGATTCTTCAATATTCACAAATCAATCAACGTGATATAACACATTAACAAATTGAAAGATAAAAACCATATGATCATCTCAATAGATGCAAACAAAGCTTTTGACAAAATTTAACACCGATTTATGATAAAAAGTCTCCAGAAACCAGGCGTAGAAGGAACATAGCTCAACATAATAAAAGCCATATATGATAAACCCACAGCAAACATTATCCTCAATGGCAAAAAATTGAAAGCATTTCCCCTAAAGTCAGAAACAAGACAAGGGTGCCCACTTTCACCACTATTATTCAACATAGTTTTGGAAGTTTTAGCCACAGCAATCAGAGAAGAAAAAGAAATAAAAGGAATCCAGATTGAAAAAGAAGAAGTAAAACTCTCACTGTTTGCAGATGACATGATCTTCTACATAGAAAACCCTAAAGACACCACCAGAAAATTACTAGAGCTAATTAATGAATATATTAAAGTTGCAAGATATAAAACTAATACACGGAAATCCCTTGCATTTCTGTACACTAACAATGAGAAAACAGAAAGAGAAATTAAGGAAACAATTCCATTCACAATTGTGATGAAAAGAATAAAATACTTAGGAAAAAATCTACCTAGAGAAACAAAAGACCAATGATAGAAAACTATAAAACACTGATGAAAGAAATCAAAGATAACACAAATAGATGGAGAAATATACCATGTTCATGGATCAGAAGAATCAATATAGTGAAAATGAGTATACTACCCAAAGCAATCTATAGATTTAATGTAATCCCTATCAAGCTACCGATGGTATTTTTCACAGAACTAGAATAATTTCACAATTTGTATGGAAATACAAAAAACCTTGAATAGCCAAAGCAATCTTGAGAAAGAAGAATGAAACTGGAGGAATCAACCTGCCTGACTTCAGACTATACTACAAAGCTACAGTCATTAAGACAGTATGGTACTGGCACAAAGACAGAAATATAGATCAATGGAACAAAATAGAAAGCTCTGAGATTAATCCATGCACCTATGGACAACTTATCTTTGACAAAGGAGGCAAGAATATACAATGGAGAAAAGACAATCTCTTTAACAAGTGGTGCTGGGAAAACTGGTCAACCACCTGTAAGAGAATGAAACTAGAATACTTTCTAACACCATACACAAAAATAAACTCAAAACGGATTGAAGATCTAAATGTAAGACCAGAAGCTATAAAACTCCTAGAGGAAAACATAGGCAAAACATTCTCTGACATAAATCACAGCAAGATCCTCTATGATCTACCTCCCAGAGTAATGGAAATAAAAGAAAAAAGAAACAAATGGGACCTAATTAAACTTAAAAGCTTTTGCACAATGAAGGAAACTATAAGCAAGGTAAAAAGACAGCCTTCAGAATGGGAGAAAATAATAGCAAATGAAGCAACTGAAAAAGAATTAATTTAAAAAATACACAAGCAGTTCATGAAGCTCAATACCAGAAAAATAAATGACCCAATCAAAAAAGGGGCCAAAGAACTAAACAGACATTTCTCCAAAGAAGACATACAGATGGCTAACAAACACATGAAAAGATGCTCAACATCACTCATTATCAGAGAAATGCAAATCAAAACCACAGTGAGACACCATCTCACGCCAGTCAGAATGGCTGCTATCAAAAAGTCTACAAACAATAAATGCTAGAGAGGGTGTGGAGAAAAGGGAACCCTCTAACACTGTTGGGAATGCAAACTAGTACAGCCACTATGGAGAACAGTGTGGAGATTCCTTAAAAAACTGGAAATAGAATTGCTATATGACCCAGCAATCCCTCTGCTGGGCATACACACCAAGAAAATCAGAATTGAAAGAGACACATGTACCCCAATGTTCATCACAGCACTGCTTACAATAGCTAGGACATGGAGCAACCTAGATGTCCATCAGTAGATGAATGGTTAAGAAAGCTTTGATACATATACACAATGGAATATTACTCTGCTATTAAAAAGAACACATTTGAGTCAGTTCTAATGAGGTGGATGAAACTGGAGCCTATTATACAGAGTGAAGTAAGTCAGAAAGAAAAACACCAATATAGTATATTAATGCATATACATGGAATTTAGAAAGATGGTAATGATGACCCTATATGCGAGACAGCAAAAGAGACACAGATATAAAGAACAGACTTTTGGACTCTGTGGGAGAAGGCAAGGGTGGGATGGTTTGAGAGAATAGCATTGAAACATGTATATTACCATACATGAAATAGATGGCCAGTCCAAGTTTGACACATGAAACAGGGCACTCAAAGCTAGTGCACTGGGACAACCCAGAGGGATGGGATGGGGAGAGAGGTGGGAGGGGGGCTTGGGATGGAGGACACATATACACCCGTGGCTGATTCATGTCAATGTATGGCAAAAACCACCACAATATTGTAAAGTAATTATCCTCCAATTAAATTAAATTTAAAAAAATCCAAGGTAAAGAAAAAAATATAGAGAGAGAAGATGGGTTCCGATGGGGACAGTCAGATAGCAATGTCTGATTATTCAAATGTGGATCCCCAGCAACTCCACCCATGAAGGATCTAGGAAAAGCAGACCCCAGTACAATCCTGAGATTACTTCTCAGTTCTCTCTCATCCCATAATTGGTTACTGTCTCCACGGAAATCATGACATGTCTGAAAGTCATTTGAGGATCTCCTTTACCTAAGACCCTTTCCAGTGTTGGCTATATACTTTAAATCTTTATTTTTGTATTACTGAATCCATTCCATCTAAATTCAATAATATTTAGTAGTCTCGACCTTCTGAGGAATCAGCAATGGTGGACTGTGGACAGAGGTTTCAAGGCAAATATGGACACCAATAATCCCTTCTCCATGATAAGAAAAGTGCCTGACACACCACGCAGTAAGATTTTCAAAGGGCCATTAAATGTTTTCTTCATGGACTTTTATAAATCAGACATTTTAAAAGATAAATATAGCTTTTTCTGTGAAGAAGGGATTACTTCTTTGTGAATATTTTCTTTTTAATTTAACATGAAGCAAGTAATAGCAATACATACCAAGTCTATACAGTCTCACCACTGCATGAGAATGTAAACTTCAATATAAAAACATTTGAACCTATGTCAAGTCAGATTAGATTGTATAACATCTGTTGTTCTGTGACCCCCAAGTTTTTGGACAGCACCCCAATTTCGACTGCTGAAATCATTTTGTCTGGATTTCATATGCATAGACACAGACCTAGTAGGCAGAGACACAGTCTGAATTTGACTGCAGCCATTCTGCTTCCCAGGTGGCCCAGTAGTAAAGAATCTGCCTGCCAATGTAAGAGATGCAGGAGACGTAGGCTAGGAAGATCCCTTGGAAAAGGAAATGGCAACTCACTCCAGTGTTCTTGCCTAGAGAATCCCATGGACAGAGGAGCTTGGCAGGCTACAGTCCACGGGGTGGCAAAAGAGTCAGACACGACTTAGTGACTAAACAACGTCAATTCTCTAGTACAGGCCACGTTTCATAGTTCTCAGGGAGAGCAAAACCTCTGAAGTGTTGCTTTTCACAAAACTGCAAGGCTGTAAGGACATTAAGCACAGAATCTGCAGCATGCTGTTGGGTTGTATTTTCTTGGATCAGATTTTGTGTCTCACTTCTATTAGTTTCTCCAAGCTACAAAGGTCAATGTTGAGTTTAGTTTGTTTTCAAGCTCAGAAAACAAGAATTATACAGAGATGCAATAGATAATAGCCGGGAAGTTAAGCAAAGACTTGGAAGTTAGGAACCCTGGGTTTGAATATAATCTCAGCAACTAGGTAATTACATGACTATGCTGTGTGCTTAGTCACTCAGTCGTGTCTGACTCTTTGCAACCCCATGGACTGTAGCCTACCAGGCTCCTCTGTCCATGGGGATTCCCCAGGCAAGAATACTGGAGTGGGTTGCCATGCCCTCCAGGGGGTCCTCCCAACCCAGCAATCAAACCCAGGTGGGTTCTTCACCTGTAATAGTTCTTCAAAGAGTTACTAAAAGGTAAATTAGATAAAGTGAAGCACCAAATACATAGTGAGTACTAAAAAAAAATTCCCTGTTAATATTGCTGTGCTATCTTCACAGTAGTGGAGAATTTAATATTAAATGATATGACACGCACAGTGTTAGTTCCCTTACATACGTTATCCATAATTTGTATGACAACCACAGTCAGAAACCATGGTTAGATAGATGTATCTCATTATGTTGTGTTAAAGGAGTTGGAGAAGAAAGAATCTAGAGTCATGAGGATCCATCAAGAGACTATCACACTGGTTCAGATGGGAGAGTTCTCATTAAGACAGTGGTAGTGAGACAGAGAAGGAAAACTACTTAGGGTTTGGCATTTTGGAGGACAGACATTATAACTGATTGGCCATAGTGTTAAGGAATAGTAAGGACCAAAGTAATAACCCTTTCCATCTAATCCCTCTGACTAAAATCCATAGATGGTGAAGCACTGATTTGGCAGAATGTTCTAGTAAAGAGGTAAGGCTGTAAAAAAAACATTCCCCCATATGACACTGTTTTTAGTCCTAAGTAATGCCCAACTCTTTTGCAACCCCATGGACTGTAGCCTGCCAAGGTTCTCTGTCCATGGGATTCTCCAGGCAAGAATACTGGAATGGGTTGCCATTTCCTTCTCCAGGGGATCTTCCTGACCCAGGGATTGAACCTGAGTCTCCTGCATTGGCAGGTGGATTCTTTATCACTGAGCTGCCCAGGATGCCCATCAAAATGACATACTAGGCAACATTTGACTTCTTCACTCAGTACCAGCTGTAGAAAATCATGGAATCCAAGAACAGGGAATGCAAGAGGACCTTACAAGGAACTGAAATGAGGAAATGAAAATTAATTGGGATTACTGCTGTCTTTCTCTCTCTCACACTCTATCTTTGTAGCTATGCGAAGTCTTTTTCTCTGCAAATCTTCTGTATTTTTGATATATCCTGCTCTTTAGTCAGATGTCTCTGTTTCTCCAGGAACAAGACTGTCCCACTATTCTGGAGTTTATAATCTCCTTGGTTTGAGCCACTCAAAAGAGACAAAGATTAACTTCTTTCACTCTTAATTCAAAATTGAGGGGATAGCACCTTACTAGTCAAATGTGGATCTAGTAACAACTTTAGTCTGACCAAATGTGACATGAAGACTATGTTAAACCACTCCTGCATAAAGGGGTATTTCTTGGGAAAAGGGGGCTATTATAATGTGGATAAAAAACAAAAACAATCCACTTACAACAACCTCACTGACTTATTGAAAGAAGATCTTATCCTTGTTGTAAAACCCAGCTTCATCTTCTGCACTTTAGAAAATATGTAAAGGCACAGAAAATTGATCTTTAAATGATACTCACACAACAACATAAAAAAAATTCAAGGCAGAGCCTCTAACAATGAAATCCAATATCAAAATCAATACTGCCTGTTTAGCACCCTGGACAGAAATGTCAGGAGGCTAGACAACAACGAAAACCTCATTGCTTATTTATCAGTAAGCTGCACATTGTGAACAAGAAAGTAACTCATTTTAAAGCCCTTTATTCATTTCTTACAAATTTCCAAATAAATTGCAAGAGGTTAATGAAACAGATGAATAGACAGAATCATTCCATCAAAAGTTTGCAAACTAGTTAGGGAGACACACAATAAACTGATGACTGTAAAATATTAATAGCTGCGATAAGTGCTAAAATGGCACACGCTCAGAATGCTACTGATTTCAGAGGAGCAAACATCTTGCCTTAAGGAACGTGTCAGTCTGCTAAGTCTGCCATAACAAAATACCACAGACTGGGTGACTCTACAGAAATTTATTTTCTCACAGTTCTGGAGGATAGAAGTCCAAGATCAAGGTGTTGGAAAGTTTGGTTTCTTCTGTGGCCTCTCTCCTTGGTTTGAGAATGGCCGCCTTCTTGCTTTGTCCACATGTGGTCTGTTTTCTCTTCTTTTTTCTTTTTTCTCTGGACTCCAATCCTGTTGCCTCTCTAGGTGAGATTAGATTAAGGTCAGATTGGAATAGGCCCACTCTAAAGACCTGCTTTATCCTTAATCATCTCTTTAAAGTCCCTATCTCCATGCGGGGGTTGGGGAAGGGGGGATAGTTAGGGAGTTTGGGATGGACATGTGTACACCGCTGTATTTAAAATGGCTAACCAATAGGACTATATATGCCAATGCTATGTGGCAGCCTGGATGAGAAGGGAGTTTAGGGGAGAATGGATGTATGTATATGTTTGGCTGATCCCTTTGTTGTTCGTCTGAAACTATCACAACATTATTTGTCAATTGGCTATTGTTGTTCAGTCGCTCAATCATGTCTGACTCTTTGTGATCCTGTGGACTGTAGCACATCAGACTTTCCTGTTCTTCACTATCTCCCAGAGCTTGCTCAAACTCATGTTCATTGAGTTGGTAATGCTATCCAACCATCTCATCCTCTGTCGTCCTCTTCTCCTCCTGCCCTCAATCTTTCCCAGCATCAGGGTCTTTTCTGAGGAGTCAGCCCTTTGAATCAGGTGACCAAAGTAATGGAGCTTCAGCTTCAACATCAGTCCTTCCAATGAATATTCAGCACTGATTTCCTTTAGGATTGACTGATTGGATCTCCTTACAGTCCAAGGGAATCTCAAGAGTCTTCTCCAACACCACAGTTCAAAAGGATCAATTCTTTGGCCCTCAACCTTCTTTATGGTCCAACTTTCACAACCATACACGACTACTGGAAAAACCATAGCTTTGACTAGATGGACCTTTGTTGGAAAAGTATTGTCTTTGCTTTTTAATACACTGTCTAGATTTGTCATAGCTTTTTTTCCAAGGAGCAAGTGTCTTTTAATTTCATAGCTGCAGTCACAATCTGAAGTGATTTTAAAGCCCAAGAAAATAAAATCTCTCACTGATTCCATTGTTTCCCCATCTATTCATCATGAAGTGATGGGACCAGATGCCATGATCTTTGTTTTTTAATTGTTGAGTTTTAGGCCAGCTTTTTCACTCTCCTCTTTTTCCTTCATTAAGAAGCTCTTTAGTTCTTCTTCTCTTTCTGCCCTAAGAGTGGTGTCATCTGCATATCTGAGGTTATTGATATTTCTCCCACTAAACTTGATTCTGGTGTGTGCTTCATCCAGCCGGGCATTTTTGCATGCTGTTCTCTGCATATAAGTTAAATAAGCAGGGTGACAATACACAGCCTTGACCTACTCCTTTCCTAATTTGGAACAAGTCTGTTGTTCCATGTCTGATTCTAACTGTTTCTTCTTGACCTGCATACAGGTTTCTCAGGAGGCAGATAAGGTGGTCTGGCATTCCCATGTCATTAAGAATTTTCCACAGTTTGTTGTGAACCACACAGTTAAAGGCTTTAGCATAGTCAATGAAGTAGAAGTAGATGTTTTTCCAGAATTCTCTTGTTTTTTCTATGATCCAACAGTTCAGTTCAGTTGCTCAGTCATGTCCAACTCTTTGTGACCCCATGGACTGCAGCACGCCAGGCTTCCCTGTCCATCACCAACTCCCGGAGTTCACCTAAACTCATGTCCATTGAGTCAGTGATGCCATCCAACCATCTCATCCTCTGTTGCCCCCTTCTCCTCCTTCCCTCAATCTTTCCCAGAATCAGGGTCTTTTCAAGTGAGTCAGCTCTTCGCATCAGGTGGCCAAAGGACTGGAGTTTCAGCTTCAACATCAGATCTTCCAATGAACAATCAGGACTGATCTCTTTTGGGATGGAGTGGTTGGATCTCCTTGCAGTCCAAGGGACTCTCAAGAGTCTTTTCCAACACCACACTTCAAAAGCAACATGCTTCAGGGCTCAGCTTTCTTTATAG
This sequence comes from Giraffa tippelskirchi, assembly GCF_054371585.1. NCBI lineage: Eukaryota > Metazoa > Chordata > Mammalia > Artiodactyla > Giraffidae > Giraffa > Giraffa tippelskirchi. The sequence continues at coordinate 149,909,655 of NC_137279.1, forward strand.
TCCAACTCTCACATCCATACATGACTACTGGAAAAACCGTAGCCTTGATTAGATGGACCTTTGGTGACAGAGTAACGTCTCTGCTTTTTAATATGCTGTCTAGGTTGGTCATAACTTTCTTTCCAAGGAACAAGTGTCTTTTAATTTCATGGCTGCAATCACCATCTGCAGTGATTTTGGAGCCCCCCAAAAATAAAGTCTGACACTGTTTCCACTGTTTCCCCATCTATTTGCCATGAAGGGATGGGACCGGATGCCATGATCTTAGTTTTCTGAATGTTGAGCTTTAAGCCAACTTTTTCACTCTCTTCTTTCACTTTCATCAAGAGGCTCTTTAGTTCTTGTTCACTTTCTGCCATAAGGGTGGTGTCATCTGCATATCTAAGGTTATTGACATTTCTCCCAGCAATCTTGATTCCAGCTTGTACTTCATCCAGCCCAGCGTTTCTCATGATGTACTCTGCATATAAGTTAAATGAACAGGGTGACAATATATAACCTTGACATATTCCTTTTCCTATTTGGAGCCAGTCTGTTGTTCCATGTCCAGTTCTAGCTGTTGCTTCCTGACCTGCATACAGGTTTCACAAGAGACAGGTCAGATGGTCTGATATTCCCATCTCTTTCAGAATTTTCCACAGTTTATTGTGATCCACACAGTCAAAGGTTTTGGCATAGTCAATAAAGCAAAAATAGATGTTTTTCTGGAACGCTTTTTCAATGATACAACTGATGTTGGCAATTTGATTTCTGATTCCTCTGCCTTTTCTAAAACCAACTTAAACATCTGGAAATTCATGGTTCACGTATTGTTGATGACTGGCTTGGAGAATTTTGAGCATTCTTTTACTAGCATGTGAGATGCGTGCAATTGTGCAGTAATTTGAGCATTCTTTGGCATTGCTTTCTTTGAGACTGGAATGAAAACTGACCTTTTCTAGTCCTGTGGCCACTGCTGAGTTTTCCAGACTTGCTGGCATATTGAGTGCAGCACTTTCACAGCATTATCTTTTAGGATTTGAAATAGCTCAACTGGAATACCGTCACCTCCACTAGCTTTGTTCGTAGTGATGTTTCCTAAGGCCCACTTGACCTCACATTCCAAGATGTCTGGCTCTAGGTGAGTGATCACACCATCGTGATTATCTGGGTCATGAAGATTTTTTTGTACAGTTATTCTGTGTATTCTTGCCATCTCTTCTTAATATCTTCTGCTTCTGTTAGGTCCATACCATTTCTGTCCTTTATGGAGCCCATCTTTGCATGAAATGTTCCCTTGGTATCTCTAATTTTCTTGGAGAGCTCTCTAGTCTTTCCCATTCTATTGTTTCCCTCTATTTTTTTGCATTGATTGCTGAGGAAGGATTTCTTATCTCTCCTTGCTATTCTTTGGAAATCTGTATTCAAATGGGTATATCTTTCCTTTTCTCCTTTGCTTTCTGCTTCTCTTGTTTTCACAGATATTTGTAAGGCCTCCTCAGACAGCTATTTTGCTTTTTTGCATTTCTTTTTCTTGACGATGGTTTGATCCCTGTCTTCTGTACAATGTCACGAACCTCCATTCATAGTTCATCAGGCACTCTGTCTATCAGATCTTATCCCTTAAATCCATCTCTCAGTTCCACTGTATAATCATAAGGGATTTGATTTAGGTCATACCTGAATGGTCTAGTGGTTTCCCCTACTTTCTTCAATTTAAGTCTGAATTTGGCAATAAGGAATTCTCAATATGAGCCACAGTCAGCTTCCAGTCTTGTTTTGATCCAACAGGTGTTGGCAATTTCATCTTTGGTTCCTCTGCCTTTTCTAAATCCAGCTTGCTCATCTGGAAGTTCTTGGTTCATGTACTGTTAAAGTGTGGCTTGGAGAATTTTGATCATTTCTTTCATAGAATGCGAAATAAGTGAAATTGTGTGGTAGTTTGAACATTCTTTGGCATTGCCTTTCTTTGGGATTGTGATGAAAAGTAACCTTTTCCAGTCCTGTGGCCACTGCTTAGTTTTCCAAATTTGCTGGCATAATCATCTATACTCCAACATAAAATGTTTAAAAAGAATAAAGTCCCTATCTCTGAGTACAGTACATTCTGAGGTACTTGTGGGGATGGCTTCAATGTATGAATTTCAGGGAGAGGGGCACAGTTCAGCCCATAATAAAGAGCAAGAGAAATTTTCTAGAAGAGTGATGCCTGACTCAGCCTTACAGGATAAGGCAGGAATAGGTCTAACTTTGCAGGAACAAAGGCATAAAAACAAGAGTGAGCATGGCTATCAATGGAATTTTAAGTGGTTTGGTGTGGCTGAAGTGTGGGATATGTATGAGAGGATGGAAAGTGGTAAAGGATAAATAAAATTGGAGAGATAATTAGAGATTAAATTATAAAAGGTTTTGAATTGGAGTGGCCTAAACTGTGGTAACAAATATGCTTCAAAATGTAACATTAATAGCTCAAACACAAGTTTCTTTCTCACTCAAATAATGGTCCAGGGTGAGTGTTACTGACTCACTGGAAGCTCTTTTCCACATAGTGATTCAGGGGCCAGAATCCCTCCATGTTAAGGCTCTCACTTCTGTGACCAAGTTTGGGTTACTATGTCCAGCACTTCCTCTTTGAAGCCTGAACCAGCAAGGGGCACACTTCATTCCTACCGTTGAGCCCTTGGTGAGAACTAGCTATATAGTCTCCCCTGGTTGCTGGGTTATGGAGCTTATAATATCATTAGAGGAGTTGGCTGGATAAGACTTTCAAAAATGTGACTCTATTATGGAAACCATTTTGTTCATAGAAATTGTTGCCATCAGTCTTATGAGTCATACAAAGGAACTTAGGCTTTTATATTGAGAAACAGAGCATAATAATCTGGGGGTTTTTAAGCAAGGATGACAGGATTAAATTTTAATTTTAAAATGGAATTCTGGTAGCATCGTGTAGAAAGAATTTCTGGGACAATATTAGAAACAAGGATATAACATTACAGTGGCTGTTCTGGTGCCTCTGGCAGGTGGTTCTGAATTAAGGCAGTGCTAGTAGGTGAGGAGAAGATGAAACATATTTCAGTGCTGTTTCAGAAACAGATGCATCATGACTCGACGTTTCTTATGAGGTGAGAGGGAGAGGAAAATTCTAGGTGGCTTGTGACTGAATGTTATGTTCCTCTTGTGTATGTCTTTTGTACCTGTTCTCACTCCAGCATTCCACTCTCATATCAAATTTTAATAAATAGTTAATCTCTCTTTCCTCATGGATTGCTGGCATGTTGCAGTCCATGGGGTTGCAGAGTCGGACACGACTAAGAGACTGAAATGAACTGAACTTTGTGGATTGTAAGCTTCTTGAAGTCCTCCTTGGTGGCAGGGACGATTTGTTTTAATCCATGTCTTCTCAGTGTCTAGCACAGGCCCTGAAATAAGCAGGCTCTCAGTTAACATTGGTAGATTAAATAAATGGATACCAGTTCCTCCTTGTATAGATGTGACAGGTGTTTAAGTTTGATTATCTGCAAACATCACCTTACCTCAGATAGAATTTTTTTTATTCTATAGTTTGTAATTAGTACTTAAAATCTTGCCATAATAGAAGCATTCATTTTGATAAAAATGAATAAATATATAGGTAAACAAAGAAACAAACAAATAAATAAATATACTTTTGGTAGGAAGTGAGGAAATACACACTTATCTCTGGAAGGAGGAGAGGAAACTCATTCTTAAAACCATTTGTTTAAGATTGGTATGAAAGAATAAATATCTGAACTTCCTAAAAACTCAGTTTCTTCACTTCTACTTTCTTCCAATCTGAGTTATCACCTTTAAAGAAATGAGGCTTAACTGGACTTTAAATAGGAACAATAACTGGAACATACTAAGACGGTGATCAATACATTTAGTTTTTTGCTTTTACCTTTGTATTAGTAGCCAGTAGTGTGACTTTAGAAAATTGCTAGAAGGAGAAAGCAACTGAAGACTCTGACACCTAGGAAGTCTGAGGAAACAGAGAAAAAAAAGAAAGGGTTCCTTGGGTTCTTTTCTTTGCCAGCATCTGGAAAAACACTAGCAATATTCTCCCAAGTACCAAGAGTAAAATGTGCAATGATGCAAAGAAAACAGCTCTTGCCTCAGAAAGAGATGTCGGTTTTTCTTCAGGTCTTCAGTGTGCATTTGAAAATATCTGGAAGTAAAGCATGGCCTGTGCTTTCTTTACTCTGATGGCTTAGTCTGAGCTTATCTGAAATGTAATAGCACAAATCACACTGTGCTAAACCCATGAGCAATAAAGAACTCAGGGTATGGCTATTATGCACAGAACATTTATTAGCTGTGCTCTATTGCCTACAAAATCAATTATGCTGAGAGAAGACATGTGTTGCATTATAAACACCAACTTAAGTTGTTGGAGTCGGGGAACTTACAATATATTTCACACCATATAAGTAATGTTCTTTTAATAGTTTATTGAGAAACATTACATGTTTGATAAAAAGCACAGAATTATAGGCATCTTGGGTGGCAATAAAACTATTAGGATGGCACAAAAGTAATTGTGGTTTTGCATTGCTGAAATTTGCCATTTGATATTGGAATACATTCTTAAATGTGGTTATGTTATACATCATTTTAATGCACATTTCTCACTTTATGCTTTTTTCCTAATGACTTATTACTTGCTATTATTTCATATACTATGGAAATGATAATAGACAAAAAGCAAATTCAAACAGTTTTCTTATTCGAGTTCAAAACGGGTTGTAGAGCAGTGGAGACAACTCGCATTTGGCCCAGGAACTTCTAATGAATGTACAGTGCAGTAGTGGTTCAAGAAGTTGCAAAAGCAGACAAGAGCCTTGAAGATGAGGAGTACAGTGGCCAGCCATTGGAAGTTGACAATGACCAATTGAGAGTTATCATCGAAAATGATCCTCTTACAACTACATGAGAAGTTGCCAAAGAACTCAACGTCAACCATTCTATGGTCATTCGGCATTTGAAGCAAATTGGAAAGGTGACAAATTCATTAAGTAGGTGTTTCAACCACTAACCTCAAATCAGCTAACCTCAAATCAAAAAATCCTCGTTTTGAAGTGTCATCCTCTCTTATTCTACACAACAATGAACATTTCTCAATCAGATTGTAACGTGCGACCAAAAGTGACTTTTATACGACAACTAGTGAAGACCAGCTCAGTGGTTGGACCAAGAAGAAGCTCCAGAACATTTCCCAAAGGCAAACTTGCACCAAAGAAAGGGTCGTGGTCACTATATGATGGTTTGCTGCCGGTCTGATCCACTACAGCTTTCTAAATCCTGGTGAAACCATTACATCTGAGAAGTATGTTTAGCAAATTCACAAGATGCAACAAAAACTGCAATGCCTGTGCCAACATTGGTCAACAGAAATGGCCCAATTCTTCTCCACAACAATGCCCAACTGCACGTTGCACAACAAATGCTCAAAAGTTGAACGAATTGGGCTACAAAGTTTTGCTTCATCCAACATATTCACCTGACCTCTCACCAACTGATTACCACTCTTCAAGCATCTTGACAATTTTTTGCAGGGAAAATGCTTTCACAACCAGCTGGAGGCAGAAAATGCTTTCCAAGAGTTCATCGAATCCTGAAGCACAGATTTTTATGCTGTAGGAATAAACTTATTTCTTATTGGCAAAAATGTGTTGATTGTAATAATTCCTATTTTGATTAATAAATATGTGTTTGAGCCTAGTTATAATGGTTTAAAATTTATGATCTGAAACTGCATTTACAATTGCACCAACCTAAGACTCTTGAGCATCCCTTGGACTGCAAGGAGATCGAACCAGTCCATCCTAAAGGAGATCAGTCCTGGGTGTCCATTGGAAGGACTGATGTTGAGGCTGAAACTCCAATACTTTGGCCACCTCATGCGAAGAGCTGACTCATTTGAAAAGACCCTGATGCTGAGAAAGATTGAGGGCAGGAGAAGAAGGGGACGACAGAGGATGAGATTGTTGGATGGCATCACCGACTCAATGGACATGGGTTTGGGTGGACTCCGGGAGTTGGTGATGGACAGGGAGGCCTGGCGTGCTGCAGTCCATGGGGTTGCAAAGAGTCGGACATGAGTGAGCAACTGAACTGAACTGAACTGAATACAACAGCCTACATCAAGTCCTGTCCTGAATTTCCAATGGCCACAAGTAAGTTTCATCTGCGGTCCTTCTTCACCTCAAACTCAGTATATTTATATTCATAGTATTCCTATCTCACCCTGAGGCCAATTACAGTCTCTAATCCTAATTTTCTTATGATTTTAAATGGCATCCATCTTGTTTTGGGCCAAAGGCATTCTTAAATGTGCAAAATGGGGAAAAATATGTCTTGCCCAGGAACTTCTCCCCCTTTTGGGTATTTTTGTTGCTATTTCTCCTTCTCCTCTGGCTTAAACATTGCTTTCAGCCAGCTGTCCATTTCCTTCTTTTCTAGGTTTTAATTGATGAAGTATTTATTCTCCAGAGGACTGAAAAGCAAAAATCAGGCATAAAGTAGATATATTTGTGAGGTGACATCTTTTCTGACATTTTTAAATAATGCAGGTCTTGCCACAAACAAGCATATCTTTCCAGTGAAGAACACCGAAAAAAAAATCTAAACAGCCTCTGTTCTCTTTTCTTACTTCAACAAAAGAGGATGACTGCTTAAAACCCTGTTTTATCTATGTTGCTATACAACTGAAGAACCTATAAAGGCTCTTCCATTGTACAGACCATTAAAATTAAACATTTCTCTGTTAGATTCTCAATGTGATTTTACCTCCACAGTCAGTTTTTCTTCCAGACTTTAGATGTCTTGAATTCTGGTATTATATTACAAAATAAAATTCCTAGTGTAACAATACCTTCTAGATTTCATAACCTTCCATATTTGTTAAAGTTTCTGATTAAGTAATGAATCAATAAATGAAATAATTGTTGCGACTTTTCTCTAGACTCCACTACTCTTACTTCAACCTCCACACCTTTGCCTGTGCTAGTCTTGTACCTGGCAGGTACACTTTCTCCTTCTACATCAATGGTTGTTGTGTTTAGATCTGGTAGCCAAAATGTAGCTTAACGAGCTAAGAAAAGAAAGCTTAAGCTGCTAAGTTAGAAGAGGTCAGTTTGATGAAGGAATCTTTTTGACAGCTGACATTATGGCTTGTAATAAACTTGACCAATTGGTTCTTGTGGAAGGAAGTTTTATTTCTACTGTTACAGCTGTTTCTGTCAGAAAAGGAGGTCTGGGGACTATTTTATAAAGCATGCTTGTCATAATTCAAGTGATAAACTATCTTATGTAATTGTCACATTTATATGTTCACATTGATAGAGGCAAATTCTCTGAAACTTGTAATATTCTGTGTACTGCCTTTATTCACATATCAATGCTGCTGCTGCTGCTGCTGTTAAGTCGCGTCAGTCGTGTCCGACTCTGTGCGACCCCATAGACGGCAGCCCACCACGCTCCTCCATCCCCGGGATTCTCCAAGCAAGAACACTGGAGTGGGTTGCCATTTCCTTCTCCAGTGCATGAAAGTGAAAAGTGAAAGTGAGGTCGCTCAGTCGCGTCCGACTCTTCGCGACCCCATGGACTGCAGCCTAACCAGGCTCCTCCATCCGTGGGATTTTCCAGGCAAGAGTACTGGAGTGAGTCGCCAGTGCCTTCTCCTCACATATCAATGGAGACATCTAATTTTCCTTACAGTCGATTCATGAGCATTTTTGTAGTTCAATATTTTTAAAGCTATGCTGGTTACAGTCAGGCCGCTTTTGCTGATATGAAAGCAAACCAGGGAGAGACTGAGTTTCCCAAATACAAATAGAATTAGTGTGAAGCTACAGAGCTAAAAAATGTAGAAGGTTAAAAGAAGGTCAGCTTTGGCAAACTAAATTTACTCAGCAGAAGTAGCTGAATTCTTGATGTGGAACCATTTACTTTGAGAGAAGTGTTATATCTGTGGTACAACGTCTTCACAATGATGTATATTACTCTTGTGTATACTCAGAGACACATGACTGTGAAAGAAAAAAAAAGAATGGAATTGAATAGGTCAATTTATTGGTTAACTTTGGCAAAAGTCTCAGCTGAAGTTGTTTGAGATCATTTTGCCTTGTGGGTAGGTTCACGTGTGGTTTCATGTGCTCCCCTTTTCAGATAATTAAGGATTAAATTTTCTAATTTGTAGCTGTCCTTCTGATGAACTAGGGTAATAAGATTCTGTTCTTAAGTCACAAAGACAAGTATGGGTTACTTACTACATAGACCCTGAAAGAGAGCCAATAAACATTTTTCCACCCTGGTTTTAGTCAGAATTGAATTATATCCTGTGATAGAGCAATATAGCTATACAAAGTTTGGTAAATGTATAAAGATTTCTGAGCCTCAGTTTTCTTCTCTGTAGTAAGGTTGTATTGCTACTTGGTCTGTAGGATTGTCAGGAGAATTACATGAGAATATGTGCAAAGAGATTAGCATGGGATGGCAGGTCAAGTTTTCAATAAATTGAGCTATTATTATCATTGTATGAAAAATGAGACCTTTGAAGATTTTATTCTCAGTAACTAGAGCCATTCTCTTCTTCCATGTGGTTATTGATTTCAAGGCTTAGAGATTCCTTTAACTTCTCAGTCAGCTACCATGAAAGAGGCTGTCTCAGGGCTTTCCTGGTGGTCCATTGCCTAAGACTTCATGTTCCCAACACAGGAATCCTGGGCTTGATCCCTGGTCAGGGAACTAGATCCCACATACTGCAATTTAGACCCAATCCAGCTGAATTAATGAATAAATATATTTTTCTTAAAAGGGAGACTGTCTCAAGACTGCTTGCAGTGTAGTCACCATTTGGGAGATATGGCAGCAAATTAAAAAGTTAATGCTTCCCTAACTTCTGCTACTATTATCCCTTCCAAAAACATTATTTCCAAGGATACCTAAGCCTGGAGGAAAAAGAATACAGTGAATTTAGCCATTAAAACTGGGTGATTGTAACAGTTTTCACTCCCAGTGTTTGCTCAAGGACCAGATCATTGTCCACAGATGAACCAAGTGAAGGGTCTTTGCTTCTCCAGTAGTCATTCTCTTCTTTCATGCTCCCAGAACGTGTTTATTTGTCACCTACTATGTGCTGTGCTGCTGTGCTTAATTGCTCAGTTGTGTCTGACTCTTTGTGACCCCATGGACTGTAGCTCTTTGGTCCATGGGGATTGTTCAGGCAAGAATACTGAAGTGGGTAGCCTATCCCTTCTCCAGGGGATCTTCTGGTCCCAGGAATCAAGCTGGGGGTCTCCTGCATTGCTGGCAGATTCTTTGCCAGCTGAGCTATCAAGGAAGCCCCAAGTTACCAGGGGAGCTATGTGTTGGGTCCAGGCAAATAAAAATGAGTCTGAAATCATCTTTGCCTGAAAAAAACCACATTGCATTATTTAATAATGTATATTTGGGGAAAAAACTATAAATATATATTATCAAACATCAGGGAAAACCTCTTTTCAGAACACAGCACTATGTGGGGAAAAAGATAATAGAAGAAGGAATGATTTTCTTCTTGCAGGCTGGATGATAGGGTAGATGCAATTAAAATCCAGCAAAGTTAGTGATAGCAGCCACAAATAAAGAAGTAATAAAGTGTGAAGAGATCTCAGAGAAGACAGAATTTATTCCTATCTTAGATGAATCTGTAAGGCTTCACAGTTCCTTCAAAACTGTTGTGGGTCTTGAGAGATGAGAATAAATTTGTTTACTCATCTAGCAAGCATTTATTAAGCATTCAGTTTATTTATCAAACCATCTCTAAGCATCAAGCACTATAGCAAGTATCTGAGATACAGTGAAGCTAAAGCTCTGCCCTTATAGCTCTGCCTTACAGAAGCTAACAGTTTGGTCATGGAAGAGACAGACATATAAAAATAATCAAGCTATAATAGATTTATTATATTAAAATACAATTAATATATTATGTCATACTGATATGATATAAGATATAACATAATTACTGAAGGAGTTCCTGAGTCGACATTAGATCTACAATTGTGTGTGTGTGTCTGTGTATCTGTGGGTCTGTGTATTTGTGTATGGAACGGGAATCAAAGAACTCTTCCTAGAGAAGACATCTGAGCTAAGTGTTGAAGAAGAGAACTTCAGAAAGCTGTCTGGAGAGGTTGGAAATACAGGAGCATTCCAGGTGAAGAAGGAAGAAAACTGAATTTTCTTTGTTGTTTAGTGTCTAAGTCATACCCAATTCTTTGAGACCACATGGACTGTAATCCTCCAGGCTCCTCGTCCATGGCATCTCCCAGACAAGATACTGGAGTGGGTTGCCATTTCCTTCTCCAGGAGATCTTCCCGACCCAGGGATTGAACCTGCGTCTCCTGCATTGGTGGGCGGATTCTTTACCACTGAGCTACCTGAGCCTAGTTTCTGAGGAAACTTAATAAAAAAAAAAAAGGGAGTGTCAAGAATAGAGTGTAAGGAGATGCGGAGTGAGATCTGGCAGTGGGAATGAGCATGTTTGTCAAGATTTAGACATGACAGAGAAGAAGCTAAAGCTCACATAAGGGCTAGATCATAAAAGGCTTTGTACCAAGCCACCAGGAATAACAGTGGCTGCTGGGAGGCTGAGCCTACCACGAAGGCGTCGGGGTCAACTTGGCGTATCTAGTTCATTTCTGCCACCACTCACTCAGCTAGTTAAGTTGGAATATATATACCCTCAATTTCAGGAACCATGAAACCAAAACCTATTGGTATTGTTTGAAGAAACTTTGGGAACAGGAAATAACACTTAGTTTGTAATCATTAGTTTCATTTTTGGATAGACAGGTTGTAATTTATGTCTGAAAATGAAGAGACGTAAAACAGTCCTGTTTAGGTGCACACACTTTTTAAACTGATAAGAGATGGTATAGTTTTCGAGTAATATCTTAGGAGTAGTTTCTTCCATCTTGAATCACTTAGAATCTTTATTTGCCTTGTTCTTGGAACATTTAACATCACGCTCATACTCAGTCACTCAGCCGTGTTCGACTCTTTGTGACCCTAAGGACTGTAGCCTGCCAAGCTCCTCTGTCCATGGGGTTTTCCCAGCAAGAGTACTGGAATGGGTAGCCATTCATTACTCATTTAGTTCACTGATATCCATTACTGGTTAAAGCATTATTGCAAATACTTTTTATCCTTCTTTTTTCTGGAGTTTTTGAAGATCAAATAAAGCACTGGATATAAAACTGAAAGTTGAAAGTATTATTTATTTCTCCATCTAGTTATCAATAACTTGAGCAGCGGAGATAAAAGCCTTTCCTAGTGAACTTCTGGGAATTTAGTAAGAGATTATCTTTCCACCTGTTTCCCAGTTCATCACTCACTCTGATATAAACAGCACTTAGAGAAAACTAGTTTAGGGTGAAAGCAATGTCATTTTGTACAGAGTGATGTGTGTCACAAAGTATTTGATTAACTAGGGTGGCCAAAGACAAAGTTAATTATTTGGTCAATATTTTACTAGGTTTTTCAGTTATTACCCATTTTATTTTTAATTACTTTCCCCCATTCTCCTTCTGATGTTATGTAAACATCTATACATCTGATTAAAGATTAAATCATATTTTATCAGAAACCTATACCTGATATCATTCCATAAAAACATGTCATTTGCAATAAGAAAGAAAATCTTAGAAAAAGAATCATGCTTTTTTAAAAACCTACATTGAGATGTGACAGCCAGATGATAGATAAGAACTATACAGCTTTTACAGTTGGAAGATACGTGGAAAAAAATGCCTCTGAGAGTGGGTTTCATGAAGAGTACAGAATCAAAGCACAACTGTGTCTGTTAGTCTTTATTGTTACTTTATTTCATAAATTTGGATTAGTCATTAAAAATGTGAAAGGAGTCATATGTTTTCTGCAACAGAACAGAACACTATATACAAGGCCAATTGGCAAAGCTCCAGTCTGCAACTTTCCTGAAGAATGGAACTCTGAAAAATCTGTGCTCTGGGGACTTTCTCATTTCAAAGCAACTAGCAGGAATTTTGCTTAAATCAAATCTTAGAACTGAACGCTCTAGTCTCTAGGTTGTCACTGCATGTGTTAAAAAAATACAGTATCTGTAAATTCCTAGGATGACACAACAGGCCAATGAAGTAAACTGAACTTCTAAACTCTTCTACTGAGTAGCTGTCTTCTCATTATAATTAATACTAGTTCATTCTAATATTAACAAGTCAAATAATACAGAAGCATATGAAGGTAAATATTATAGTTTCTCCTGCTTCCCATTACTTCTTTCCTTTGGACCACAAATATCTTGTATATATTCCTCCATATCTTTTAAAACATGTCGTATATATTAAGAACCAAAGTTGGATATTTTTAACATGGTCAACATGATCTACAATTTGGAATTTCTATAAAATGCAGTGGTATTCAATCATTTTTACAACAAAAAGTTCTTTTTTTTTTCCCAATTAAATCTCTCATGAAAATTATGGTAGCTCCTGCCATATGACCCAGCAATCCCACTGCTGGGCATACACACCAAGGAAACCAGAATTTAAAGAGACGCATGTACCCCAATGTTCATCGCAGCACTGTTTACAATAGCCAGGACATGGAAGCAACCTAGATGTCCATCAGCAGACGAATGGATAAGGAAGCTGTGGTACATATACACAATGGAATATTACTCAGCCATTAAAAAAAATACATTTGAATCGGTTCTATTGAGATGGATGAAACTGGAGCCCATTATACAGAATGAAGTAAGCCAGAAAGAAAAACACCAATACAGTATACTAATGCATATATATGGAATTTGAAAGATGGTAACGATAACCCTATATGCGAGACAGAATAAGAGACACAGATGCATAGAACAGTCTTATGGACTCTGAGGGAGAAGGTGAGGGTGGGAGGTTCTGGGAGAATAGCATTGAAACATGTATACTATCATATGTGAAACAGAACACCATTCCATGTTCGATGCATGAGACAAATGCTCAGGGCTGGGGCAATGGGATGACCCAGAGGGATGGGATGGGGAGGGAGGTGGGAGAGGGGTCCAGGAAAGGGAACACATGTAAACCCATGGCTGATTCATGTCAATGTATGGCAAAAACTACTACAATATTGTAAAGTAATTAGCCCCCAACTAAAATGAATAAATTTATTAAAAAAAATAATAAAATTATGGTAGTTCCATAATTAAAGGTTGTTCTCAGCTTAAATGTCTAATTTTATCCCATCAACTAGATTCATAATAAATTCTTGAGGGATTTTTGAAGGGGTTTAAAGCTGTAGGTTCCTTGGGGCAAAGTGAATTAACCAATATTCTATTACCAATTTTCTCTTGATATAATAGGGACTATTTATGGTCTCTTTTATTTAAAAAAAGAGAGAGAGAGAGCTCCTCTGGTGGCTCAGATGGTAAAGAATCTGCCTGCAATGCAGGAGACTCGAGTTCGATCCCTGGGTTGGGAAGATCCCCTGAAGAAGGGAATGGCAACCCATTCCAGTATTCTTGTCTGGAGAATTTCATGGACAGAGGAGCCTGGCAGCTACAGTCCACATGGTCACAAAGAGTTGGACAGAACTGAGCAACCAACACTTTGTTTGAAAAAGATATAGATGAGTTTCTTCACTATCATCAAAAAAAATTCTCAAGCACTGTAACAGCAGAAACTGATATAGTGCCTGGGAGATAACAAAATTGCCCAGTATTTGTGGAATGAATAATATGCTTGTAAACATCACAAGTAGCTATAGCATTTTCTGGTGCACAATTTGAAAACCATTAGCTTAGTGGACAGGGTTTCCACAAAGGAGTAAGATATCTGGTTTACAGCCTTGAGTTTCACATAACCTCTCTGTATTTCAGTAACAATTTTTATTTCATTTGACTTACCTGGAAACACTTGACATTTCTGGCCACTTAGCTTTCCCATTCTTTACCAGTTCTCCTCTACACTCCGGAAAATTTCTCTAGTGAACTTCATGGAGGACAATCTCCAGAAATCCAGTATAATCCAGCATAGCTCTCTTCACCTTGTTATTTGACATGCTCTTTTTTTTTCACATGATCTTATCTACTTCTGTGGTCTTAGTTACAGGTGTGTTGGTGGCCTCTGGATCCTTGCTCCATTCTCCTGACCTCCAGAAAGTATTTCTAACTGCTGCCAGACCTCACTGTTATGTTCTTTAGATTTTTCAATCTCAGGTATATATCACTATCCTTTCTACCATCATTCTCCATAATCATGGGTATATGTGACTGTGTGTTTACTGCATTCTTCATCTTGGCTTATGACATTGATTGTTGAACCTAGGAAGCCAGCTCATTTTCAATAATCATCATATCCTTTTACATATCATTAATTCTTGTTAGTTCCACCTGTTCAATAGCTCTCAAACCTATAATTTTTCCCAAAGCCACTGTATTGAGTCATGATATCAAGATCTCTCACATAAATTGTCTATCCACTACGATGTTGATAAAATATTTTTTATAAAAAAATCATGAATATGAACATTTCATTCCTCTACTTGAAAAAATGCCAGTGACTTCCATTGCCTAACTTAGTAGCCTTTGTATAATCCCAGGGAATATACTTAGGTTCGGTAAGAAAATATTGGGATGTCTCTTTATATTCATTTTTTCTCTTTTGGGAATATATGATACTTATGAAATAAAATGAGATATGTACAAGTTACAGAGTAAAATAATAAAATGGATGCCTATGACTTCATTACTAATTTATGTCCTGGAACATCACCAGAACTGTCTCTGATTCCTTAGCTTTCACTTCCCTTCTCCTCCTACTTCCACTAACCCATTTCCATCCAGGTTGAATTTCGTTATTTTTTAAATTTCTTTACTTCTTTGTAAGTTTGTGACATACGTATTTATTTAGAAATAATACATTATTTAGTTTGCTCTGTCCTTGAACTTTCAAGACAGTGGAATCGTACTGTACTTAGCCTTTGTAACTTGCCTTTAAACTCATTATTATGTTCTAAAGATTAATTCATGAGGCTGTATTTTATTATTTCTACTGAGGAAGAGTATTCCATTATGAAAATGTATTAAAAGTTATTTATTCATTCTCTTATTGATGGATACTTGGATTCTTCCAAGTTTAGCTCATATGGAAAAGTCTACTATGGATAATATTATATATTCTCTGGGAGAACATGTAAAACTTTCAAGGATATACTTTGCAGTGGAATTATTGTATCATAGAATAGGCAAGTGTCTAAAACATAAACTAGTAACAGTTATACAGGTATATGTTTTATTTTTAAATGTATTAAAGATATATTAAGAGTGAGTGCCCAAAACATTTTTTTTTCTGAATAGGAGTATGTGATCAAAAATGCTTGGAGACCACTGATTTATAGAATAAAATATCACTCCCAGACCTAGCTCCAAATTCCCTCTTTCATTTCCAGTTTTCCAAAATAAACCTCTTATGCTCTTGCTGCTACAAACTTCCATTGTATGTATCACTATAATATTACTTATTAAGTTGAATAGTTGTTGCTTATTTCATGTCAGTCTCCTCACCTTCACTTAATAATAGTCAAGGGCATAATTATAGTCTCACTCATTTTTGTATCTCTAGTACTTGACAGTGGTAGCATGAAGTAAGTAAAAAGTTAAATATTTATCAAATAAATGAACTAATGTAAAATGGTAGGAATACCATCTTATATAGCTGAGAAATGAAGTATCATGAGAAAATCCTGTATACTATAGGGAAAAAACCTTATATAAATTTATGTATTAATATTTTATGACACTTTTTGATCTATGGTGTTTTACAGCCTGAATATCAAAATACATGTTTTAGTTTAGAATTAATCAGGAAAGCCAACACTCTATTTGCTCCTTATCTTCACCTTAGATGCGTTAGAACCATAGCAGAGCAATGGAAGATTCTCTTTGGTCTCTAACTTATGTTCTCTTTTTCATTATTCCTAGAAGAATAAGATTATATTAGAGCAGAAAGATAACTGGGCTAGGAATCAGAGAGACCAGATTTGTCTCAGGTCTGTATTTGTGGTTTTGCATAAATTGCTCATTTTATTTGATAATCTGCATAATAATTTAAAAGAGCTATTGCTTAGTAGCTGTGCCAGGCAGAGTGATATACACTTTACATAGACTATCTTATTTAATAATAGTTATAAATGTTACCCCATTTTACAGAAGAAGCAAATGAGAAACAGACAGATTATATAACTTGCTCAAGGTCCTAAGACACAAGTCACAAGTCACTTACCATCTGGAATCTGTTTTTTTTTTAAATGATAGTGCTGTTCTATTTTGCTCTGGTTTCTTTCCAGGAGTTTTAAAAGGATCAAATGAGATAATCTATGTGAGAACATTTTATACTTTTTGACACTTTTCCTATTCAACAAATATTTCTTTAGTACTTTAGTACAGTGTTTTGCAGTAGACACACATACACACACGCATACACACCCACATGTCCAAAGATGATGAATTATATAGTAAGCAGTTGTTGGAGGGTCTTGAAATCTTGGAGAGGAGATACAGAAATCTATAAATGACAGTAACATAATAGTTCCTACTTTTATGTAGGAGAGATGCCTTCTAAGCCCAACATGTTAAAAGATGGCTGAGTTTTCTAGGTAGATACTGTGTTAAGGGGCATACAAAGAAGTGAAAACCAAGACCAAAGACAAAGGAGGTAAAGCACATGATACCTGTGTCAGAAACACAGGATGTGGGGCAACACGTAGCAGGAGAAAAAGCCAGAAAGAAGGGTAAGATGGAACCAGCATATAAAGGATTTGGGGTTTGAATTATTACAGCGAGCTAAGCAGAAGATATTAAGAAGAGGTGGCAAGAATACACAGGAGAACTGTACAAAAAAGATCTTCATGACCCAGATAATCACGATGGTGTGATCACTCACCTAGAGCCAGACATCCTGGAATGTGAAGTCAAGTGGGCCTTAGGAAGCATCACTACGAACAAAGCTAGTGGAGGTGATGGAATTCCAGTTGAGCTATTTCAAATCCTGAAAGATGATGCTGTGAAAGTGCTGCACTCAATATGCCAGCAAATCTGGAAAACTCAGCAGTGGCCACAGGACTGGAAAAGGTCAGTTTTCATTCCAACCCCAAAGAAAGGCAATGCCAAAGAATGCTCAAACTACTGCACAATTGCACTCATCTCACATGCTAGTAAAGTAATGCTCAAAATTCTCCAAGCCAGGCTTCAGCAATACGTGAACTTCCAGATGTTCAAGCTGGTTTCAGAAAAGGCAGAGGAACCAGAGATCAAATTGCCAACATCTGCTGGATCACCGAAAAAGCAAGAGAGTTCCAGAAAAACATCTATTTCTGCTTTATTGACTATGCCAAAGCCTTTGACTGTGTGGATCACAATAAACTGTGGAAAATTCTGAAAGAGATGGGAATATACGACTATCTGACCTGTCTTTTGAGAAACCTGTATGCAGGTCAGGAAGCAACAGTTAGAACTGGACATGGAACAACAGACTGGCTCCAAATAGGAAAAGAAGTATGTCAAGGCTGTATATTGTCACCCTACGTATTTAACTTATATGCAGAGTACATCATGAGAAATGCTGGGCTGGAAGAAGCACAAGCTGGAATCAAGATTGCCAGGAGAAATATCAATAACCTCAGATATGCAGATGACACCACCCTTATGGCAGAAAGTGAAGAAGAACTAAAGAGCCTCTTGATGAAAGTGAAAGAGGAGAGTGAAAAAGTTGGCTTAAAGCTCAACGTTTAGAAAACTAAGATCATGACATCTGGTCCCATCACTTCATGGGAAATAGATGGGGAAACAGTGGAAACCGTGTCAGACTTTATTTTTTTGGGCTTCAAAATCACTGCAGATGGTGATTGCAGCCATGAAATTAAAAGACGCTTACTCCTTGGAAGGAAGGTTATGGCCAACCTAGATAGCATGTTTAAAAGCAGAGACATTACTTTGCCAACAAAAGTCCATTTAATCAAGGCTATGGTTTTTCCAGTGGTCATGTATGGATGTGAAAGTTGGACGGTGAAGAAAGCTGAGCGCCGCAGAATTGATGCTTTTGAACTGTGGTGTTGGAGAAGACTCTTGAGAGTCCCTTGGACTGCAAGGAGATCCAATCAATCCATCCTAAAAGAGATCAATCCTGGGTGTTCACTGGAAGCACTGATGTTGAAGCTGAAACTCCAATACTTTGGCCACCTCATGTGAATAGTTGACTCACTGGAAAAAACCCTAATGCTGGGAAGGATTGTGGGCAGGAGGAGAAGGGGACGACGGAGGATGAGATGGTTGGATGGCATCACTGACTTGATGGACATGGGTTTGGGTGGACTCCGGGAGTTGGTGATGGACAGAGAGGCCTGGTGTGCTGCAATTCATGGGGTCGCAAAGAGTCGGACATGACTGAGCGACTGAACTGAACTGAATGGGTAGTGTGTGTGTGTGTGTGTGTGTGTGTGTGTGTGTGTGTGTGTGTGCACGCGCACCCACACATGTGCTCAGTCCTGTCCGACTCTTTGAGACCCCCATGGGCTGTAGCCTGTCAGGTTCCTCTGTCCATGGGATTTCCCGGGCAAGAGTACTGTAGTGGGTTGCCATGCCCTCCTCCAGGGGATCATCCCCATCCAGGAATTGGACCCGCATCTCCTGCATCTTCCTGCATTGGCAGGCAGATTCTTTACCACCGAGCTACCTGGGAAGCCTAATGGGTATCATAGAAACATAGAAACATTTAACTAGGCAAGTATTGGATTGACTTAAAAGTTTGTACAGGTTTTTCATACTATCTTATGGAAATACTTGAACAAACCTTTTGGCCAACCCAATACTATGATGTTAACAATAAGAATATCAATAATAATAATACTTTTTATAACAATAATGATAGATAATATTTATTGAATAATTAATATGTGCCAGTAACTACATTAATGTGTGACTGACTCAACTTTTAGTTTCCCTATGAGGTATGTATAGTTTTTCACTCCATTAACTATGCTCTTAGCCTTATTTCCATACTGTCAAAATAGTGGTGACTCCAGAAAGTCAGCACAGTAAGAAATGAGGTGAGACAATCCTACAAATAAGTTTGAGGGGCTAGGAGACCAGCTGGGTTGTTTGTTTTCTGTTTGGTTGGTTGTGGGGGTTTTTGCATTGTTTTGTTTTCTGAAACCACATTTATACAGCAAACACATTACTACTTCTTAATTGGTTTAGGATGGCTTGAAGAGAGCCTGGTAGAGATCAGGAGGTTACAGCTTTGCCTTCTAAAGCTTTATCAAGATGTCAGCACTGGAGAGTGATTTGGAAGAAGATGGAAGATTTACAAGGACATCGTTACCAATTGTTAGTACCTGCAGCAGCTCAGCAAAGCTCATGGAGGACACCAAGGGCACTGAAATGGTCATAATAACACGGCTGGCTCTAACACAGCAAGCTTTCAAGCACGGACAAGCTTATTTGTATATGTGCCCTCGTGTCTTGAAATCACTGCTTTGCATGAGAGCAGACACAGGATGCAGTTAGTCATGCCTTTCTCACGTGCGCCAGGTGTCAGCTGGTAGTTTTAACTCCTGACATTTTACTGCTATGCCAAAGCAAACTGCACCTTATGGGCAAATAAGTCCTTGTTTCAGGTAGAAAAATATTCTGCCAGTGAGAAGCTATGTGTTACACATGCACGACAGGGACGTGGGTGTGTTTTTTTTCTGTTGGAATTTCTAGCCTTACAGCCCTCCTTCTTCCTCTACACTTGGAAATAAACGGTACTGGGTCCTATATTTAATGAATGTCCTTTCTGAAAGGCATGGAGTATTTATCAAGAGACTCAGAAACTACCTCCAGGAACAGCCTTCCATGTCCAAATACTTACCTGATTGGGGAAGAACCTAGAAATTTGGACTATAACTTGAACTTAAAAAGTAGGCAGAGGGACTTTTCTGGTGGTCCAGTGGTTAAGATTCTACGCTTTCAATGTAGGGGGCCCAGGTTTGATCCCTTGTCAGAGAACTAACCCACATGCCACAACTAAGACCTGGCACAGTCAAATAAAAAGAAAAAAAAAAGAAAAACAACCAGGTAGAGTCTATTTCTTGACCTGCACAGATACTGGATGGAATAAATGGTGACCCAGGGGGGTTCCCATATGGCACTAGTGGTAAAGAACTCTACTGCCAATGCAGGAAATGTAAGAGACAAAGATCCAATCCCTAGGTCAGGAAGATTCCCTGGA
Organism: Giraffa tippelskirchi; assembly: GCF_054371585.1. Taxonomy (NCBI): domain Eukaryota; kingdom Metazoa; phylum Chordata; class Mammalia; order Artiodactyla; family Giraffidae; genus Giraffa; species Giraffa tippelskirchi. The sequence goes on from NC_137279.1 coordinate 149,929,935, forward strand.
CGAGGGCATGGCAACCCACTCCAGTATTCTTGCCTGGAGAATGCCATGGACAGAGGAGCCTGGCGGGCCACAGCCCATAGGGTAGCAAAGAGTCGGATATGACTGAAGCAATTTAACACACACAGATATGTTAGCAAGGAAATGATGCTCTGGTAATGGACAGCATACTGAGTCCTTGTATAGACACATAACACCTCTTCCTTTGTACATTCAGAGATGAGCACAAGTTTTTCTGGGTATATTCCTGACTCTGCTATGATACCATAAGGTCCTTGAGGGCAAAGATTTTCCATTTTGTTGCTACTACTTAGAACCTGCCTCTTGAGAAATCTGTATGCAAGTCAAGAAGAACAGTTAGAACCAGACATGGAACAACAGACTGGTTCAAGATTGGGAAAGGAGTACTTCAGGGCTATATATTGTGATCCTGCTTATTTAACTTTTATGCAGAGTACATCATGTGAAATGCCCAGCTGGATGAAGCACAAACTAGAATCAAGATTGCAGGGAAACATATCAATAACCTCAGATATGCAGATGATACCACCCTTATGGCAGAAACTGAAGAGGAACTAAAGAGCCTCTTGATGAAAGTGAAAGAGGAGAGTGAAAAAGCTGGCTTAAAACGGAACATTCAAAAAACAAAGATCATAGCATCTGGTCACATCACTTCATGGCAAATAGATGGGGAAACAGTGATTGACTTCATTTTCTTGGGCTCCAAAATCACTGCAGATGGTGACTACAGCCATGAAATTAAAAGATACTTATTCCTTGGAATAAAAGCTATGACCAACCTGCTGCTACTGCTAAGTCGCTTCAGTCGTGTCCGACTCTGTACGACCCCAGAGACGGCAGCCCACCAGGCTCCCCCGTCCCTGGGATTCTCCAGGCAAGAACACTGGAGTGGGTTGTCATTTCCTTCTCCATGCATGAAAGTGAAAAGTGAAAGTTAAGTCGCTCAGTTGTGTCCAACTCTTAGCGACCCCATGGACTGAAGCCTGCCAGGCTCCTCCATCCATGGGATTTTCCAGGCAAGAGTACTGGAGTGGGTTGCCATTGACCAACCTAGACAGCATATTAAAAAGCAGAGACATTATTTTCCCAAACAAAGGTCCATCTAGCCAAAGCTATGGTTTTTCCAGTAGTCATGTATGGATGTGAGAGCTGGACCATAAAGAAAGCTGAGTGCTGAAGAATTGATGCTTTTGAACTGTGGTGTTGGAGAAGACTCTTCAGAGTCCCTTGGACTGCAAGGAGATCAAACCAGTCAATCCTAAAGGAAATCAGTCCTGAATATTCATTAGAAGGACTGATGCTAAAGCTGAAGCTCCAATCCTTTGGCCACCTGATTTGAAGAACTGACTCATTAGAAAAGACTTTGATGCTGGGAAAGATTGATGGCAACAGGAGAAGGGGCTGACAGAGATGAGATGGTTTGATGGCATCACCGACTCAAAGCACATGAGTTTGAGCAAGCTCCGGGAGTTGGTGATGAACAGGAAAGCCTGGCGTGCTGCAGGTCGTGGGGTAGCAAAGAGTCAGACTCAACTGAGTGACTAAACTGACTGACTACAATAGTACTTAGGACATAAAAAAACTCTTAGTAAATCTCTTTCACTTATTATTAAAAAAAATCATATGTATACTTATGGCTGATTCACATTATTGCACGGTGAAACAAACACAGAATTTTAAAGCATTATCCTCCAATTAAAAATAAAAATTTAGTTTTGGATATCAAAAAAATATATATCAAGCATTTATTGTTTATTTACAGTTTAAATGAATAAACGAATGACTGTGTGTATGAATAAAAACCAAATTAAGGACTTTAACAACCACAGGTACGTGTATAGCTAAGTTTTACCAGCTTTATGGATACAGCCAGTTTATACAGTCAGTTTATTTGTAAGACTCAGCCTTGTATAGAATATGTGTATCATCAACAATATACAAAAGTTGTTAAGATTCTTGATTTTTCCTTTAGTGCTTCTTGTCCTTTGACATGTAACCACATTTAATGGTCAGTAATAAAATACACAACGGCTGCCAAATTCAGTGTTCCTGCTTCAGAAGGGAGAACAGAAGCTGACATTTACTTTGCTTCTAGGATGTGCTATGTTCCTTCACAAGTTATTTAATTTAATTCTTAAAATAACTATCTGAAGTGGTGGTGGTATTATCCTTATTTTATATCTATGAAAAAATCAATGCTTCTTTTCAGACAAAAAGCAGTACTTTTTTCTTTTCCTAGATAATGATTTTTTCATATATATGTCTTCCCCTCTTGACTAGGGTTGTTGGATAAAGCTTTCTTAACCAAGAACAATCTCAATCCTTGGCTTTGTATCTATGTCTAAAATCCCCATATTACTTATATTTTGGATGTGGACATTGATATTATACCTCCACATGCAAATATAATCTGAGAGAAACAAAGTAAACCATAATTAACTATTAACACCTTTGTTTCATTTGGTTTCTGAGATTTCTTTAGCATGGAGACCCTAAAAAATAAAAGCCTGGTCAAAATTACTTTGAAGCCCTGCCCAGTCTCAGTGAGACTTTGAACTGAAGTCCTGAGCAGCTAAATTTCAGAAAGGATAGGAATCTGCCAGGCTTCGCTAGTGGCTCAGATAGTAAAGAATCTGTCTGCAATGCAGGAGACCCAAGTTCAGTCCCTGGGTTGGAAGATCCCCTGGAGAAGGGAATGGCAACTCACTCCAGTATTCTTGCCTGGAGAATTCCATGGGCAGAAGAGCCTGGTGGGCTACTAGCCATGGTTTGCAAAGAGTCAGACATGACTGAATGACTAACACTTTTGAGTAATCTGCCAGCCCTCCATTTGTTTTCAGCCCATTAAAAAGACTGTCACTCAAAACATTAAGTTGACTAAAAGGCTAGAAAGGCAGGGATGATGGGCTTGGATTAGAGTAGAAAAATGGATGCTCTACCACCTTAGTTTCTCCAGATTCTTAGTCTGTTTCCTGACCATTCACTTTGCATTATGACTTGTATTTTTTTAAAAAAACTCATGGCACTTTCTATTTCTATAAATAACAGCGAAATAAAAAAATAATTGTCAGAATTAATCAGGCCCCCAACTCTTAGCCCCAGAGTTTGCCACAATTGATAGAGCTTCTGTAAAGAGGCAGAGAAGGCGATGGCACCCCACTCTAGTACTCTTGCCTGGAAAATCCCATGGACGAAGGAGCCTGGTAGGCTGCAGTCCATGGGGTCGCTAAGAGTCGGACACGACTGAAGTGACTTAGCAGCAGCAGCAGCAGCTGTAAAGAAGAAGATGGTCCCTGTGAGCCAAGCCTGCTCCAGTAAGAGCTGGTGAGACGTAAAACTTTTGGTAAGGTATTTAATGATGACTTCACACCTGTGATCACTGGATGTTCACCCTAATCCTCTACAACTCTTTTTCTTAAAAAAGATTTGGACTCTGTAAATGGAACTTTCCCTGACTTCTAACTATTTTCCTCTCTACTGCACAGAGTATAAAATAGCATTTCCAATAAATCCAGATCAGTAGGCAATAATCATATCCTATGCTCATTTTCTTTTATACCCCAGAAAAAGTAAAACTCAAAATGAAAAACAAATTTTTCTTCAATAGAAAAAGAAATTAAAAATGCCTATCTAACAGCCTGAATTTTAGTTCCTGTGAATGATATGGTAGCTGAATTGTTTGCTGCCTTAATTGAAATGATATCTAGCCATTTAAAAACGTTGTACAAGCAGACATACTAGACAGGTGCTTGAAATCTAAATGCATTCTCCCTGGGTAAATATGCTCTGAAAGATATGTTTTCCTCTCTCTGTGTTTACTGACCAACTGTGTTCCCAGATTTCTCAGCTCCTCTCAGTTTACTGGAAGCAAAAGATATTTCTTGATGGGTTCTGAGAATTGGGGGAAAAAAATCAAGGAAAAGACTCTTGATTGTATGAGCGAAAAGATCATCACATAAATGTACTGACTAGTGAAATTTCCTTTTGAGAAAGGGAAAAACTGGCAAAATTACTCCTTTGTCACCATTTCAGAATTCAAAATCTCTTTGGTTTGGGTTAGCTCCCTGCAGACTAATTATAGGGCAGAGTTGAGGCTGTGGTTCAAATTATTGGAGAAATAAATTTTTATGGTCCTTGGGGGAGTTGGGGAATGGCAAGAAGGATTTAGAAGCCAGGTTTTACAGATGGTCTGCTTGAACAGAATGCAGTGTCATTCCAAATGAGCTCAGAGCATAATCCCCAGGTCTGAGCTGTTTGCGATTCTACTTTTTACTGAAAACCAGAACTTCCGTTTGTATTCTGAGTGTCTAAGAAACTATGCCTGTTTCATCAATATGGACATTTTAGGCTTAAATGTAATTGTGAATTGTTTTAATTCTTTGCTTCATTTTGCTTGGGCATTTGTATCCCATGTATCTGGTATGTAGGGAGGCCTACTTATGTATTAGCTATCATCATTTGCTTCAGGCACTTCAATATGAAGTGTACCACAAATTGGAAACCTATTTGCTAATGTTCAAAACCTAACCATAAGATCAGCATGCTAGTGCTGTCAGAAGCCACAGGATCATTCATTCTAATGTTTTCCTGTTCTTGATGAGGAAAGAGAGACCCAGAGTTTTGAAGGGCCTTGCCCAAAACTACACCACGAGTTTAAGTACAACCAGCCCTGGGGTTGAGACTTCTGATCCCTGGTTCCTATGACCTCAGATACAGATCATTTGCTTAATCAAAGTACCTGAGATGCCCTAGAGAAAAAGTAAGTCTTTGTTTGGGAAAAAAGTGAACATCTTCCAAATTTGAATTTTGACAGAAATTGGCAAGAGGAACAATTGCATTAGAGGCTCTTAACTGCTAGAACATTTGGGGACTCCATAACTGTTCAGTCTGTTCTGACTTTTAGTGGTTGCTAACTCATTGGAAAAGACCCTGATGCTGGGAAGGATTGGGGGCAGGAGGAGAAGGGGAGGACAGAGGATGAGATGGCTGGATGGCATCACCGACTCAATGGACATGAGTTTGGGTAAACTCTGGGACTTGGTGATGGACAGGGAGGCCTGGCGTGCTGCAATTCATGGGGTCGCAAAGAGTCGGACACGACTGAACGACTGAACTGAACTGAACTGAACAAGTGGGCAGAAGCTAATCAGGCTCTGCAAACTATCTAAATGGCTAGTTTGTTTTTAACCAGTTTTTTAACCACATTCTGTTTTTAATCAGTACACTAGATTTGTATCTTCATCACTTCCTTCGAGGTTATTTTATAAGAATAATCATCTAAGTTTTATATAGTTCTTAACCAGTTTACTTCCTTTCCAAACTCTCCATTCATTCATTTGCTCATTAACAAATTTATCCAACCTGCACTTAGAAATTATCACATGCCAGTACACAAAGATGTATAAGACAGTTTCTCTTCTCACAGTTCATAGTCCAGGGAGGGGAACATAGACTGTAGCATAAAATGACAATTCAAAAATCTGATTGAAGTTCATATACCCATGAGAATCATATGCACAATTTTATGATTTTCTCTAGTAAGGCAACTTATAATATGATTTTATGTAAATGCTTCTTATACTAAGCTTGTGAGGTAGGCAGAATAAACAGAGATCCCAAGAAGGTTAAAATGTTATCAATAAATCGCAGAGACCCTATCTGTCCTGTTCCCACTGTGATCTGTGCGCAAGTTCCGGGCATACACTAGAGTTCAATAAATATTTTTTTACTGAAATACTGAACATAGCTAGTTAATGTGAAACTGATCGTTAAACTCAGGTGTACAGATCTTGAGACCAGTGTTTATTCTGCTGGATCCATACGCAGCGTCAGCTGTGATCATTCCCTCTCTTTGCTCCTCAGAGCAATGGCTTTCATCTGCATCGAATTCCATCTGCTTGAGAAAAAGCATTCCAATTAATTAATGATTCTGAAACTACTACCTAATATATTAACAAACTTGACAATGGTCTGGTTGAGGCAAAATATTACTGGTTCTCTAGGTACTGCACCTGAGTAGCTAATTTTTATCAGAGGAGCCATCAGATCGCATAAGAGAGATGACCACGCTGCTCTCTTGCAGAATGCCAGCCTTGGGAGCCCTGCGGCAAGCTTATGAGAATAGTGCAGAGCCAGAGATGTGACATTTTCTGATGATAAATAACTGGATTTGTTTCTGAAATGCTCATATTCTTCATCATTAAAAGATGGACATTATAAAATTAGTGGTTATGATGATGTCAATGACAGTAATGAAGTTAATAATAACAAGGAAAAGAGCTACCATTTATTTAGACCAAACTACAATCCAGCAATGTGCCAAATGATTTGTACATGTTATCTCAAACAAGTCTTAACAATTCCATATTAGCGATGATATCATCCATTCCAATTCACAGGTAACAGAGGCTTTCATTAAATCCAAATATTCAATAAGTGCAGTTCATTCGTAAAAGGATGTGCTGTTCTCTTTTGCTTACAGCCACTTTAATCTATTTCTCTTTACACACACACACATAATATTAGAGAAAATACAAGTGTATCAGCTGTAACAAAGGGAAAACCAGCAATTGATTAAATAAAATACTGAAGATCATGAAATACTTCCCAATTCATAACATGAAGCATTATCCTGACACCAAAACCAGGAAAAAACATTACAAGAAAGCAAGCTATAGTCCAATGTCTCTCATGAACACAGACACAAAAATTATTTTACAAGTGTTAGTCAAATGCAATGACATAAAAAGGCATAGCATCATGACTACATGCAGTTGTCCTAGAAAGATAAGGTGGCTTAACATTCAAAGACCAATGTAATTTATACCTGTGGACTAAAGAATAACCATACGATTATCTCAATTCTTGCAGAAAATGCACTTGAAAAAACCTAACATTCAGACTTGGTTAAATCTCTCAGAAAACCAGAGGTTAACAGGAACTTCCTCAATCTGATAAATGGCAACAATGAAATTCTGTAGCTTCATATCATACTTAGTATTTAAAAACTGAACACTTTCCTCCAAGATAGAGAAGGAGACAAAGATGTCTGTTCTGTATTTGACATTGTACTGGAGATCCAGCCAGGGAAATAAGGCAAGAATAAGAAAAAAAGGAACATGGATCAGAAATTAGAAAAAGCAAAACTTTTTTTTATTCATTGATGACTTCATCATCTATGTAGAAAATTCTAAAGAATTTTTAATAATCTATGGAGATTAATCAATGAGTTTAGTATGGTTATGAGATACGATGTTAAATTCTGAAAATAAATAACATTTTTATATACTAGTGATGACTAATCAAAAATGGAAATTAAAAGATAATACAACTTACAATATCATCAAAAATATGAAATAGGGATAAAGTTGATAAAATATGAATAAAATTGATATGCTGAAAATTGTAAAGCGTTGTTGAGAGAAATTTTAAAAGACCTAAATAAATGGAGAGATAAATTATGTCCACGTAATGAAAGGCAATATTGTTAAAGATGGCAATTCTTTCCAAATTTACCTATAGATTCAAAGCAAATCTAATCAAAATTTTAGCAGGTGTTTTCTATAAAATGATAAACTGATCATAAAATTTGTAGGAAAATGCCAAGAAAACAGAACAATATTGAAAAAGAAGCAAAATTGGAGGATTTATACTACTTGATTTCAAGACTTATTATAAAGCTTAAGTAATCAGAGTATGATAAACATAGATCAATAGATCAATGGAACAGAATAGGAATTCAGAACTAGTCCTACACATATATAATCAATTTACTTTTGTTTTTTTACAAAGGTGTTAAAGCAATTCAACGATGAAAATAATCTTTTCAACAATGATGCTGGAGCAATTAAATGTGTGTGTGTGTTCAATCACTTAGTTATGTCTGACTCTTTGTGACCCCGTGAACTGTAGCATGTCAGGCTTCCCTGTCCTTCACCATTTCCTGGAGCTTGCTCAAACTCACATCCACTGAGTCAGTGATGCCATCCAGCCATCTCATCTTCTGTCACCCCTTTATCCTCCTGCCTTCAATCTTGTCCAGCATCAGGTCTTTTCCATTGATTCAACTCTTCCCATCAGGTGGCCAAAGTGTTGGAGCTTCAGCTTCAGCATCAGCCCTTCCAATGAATATTCAGGGCTGATTTCCTTTAGAATAGACTGGTTTGATCTCCTTGCTGTCCAAGGGACTCTCGAGAATCTCCAGCACCACAGTCCACAGGCATTGATTCTTCGGCACTCAGCCTTTTTTATTGTCTAGCTCTCCCATCCATACATGGCTACTGGAAAATCCATAGCTTTGACTATATGGACATTTGTTGGCAAAGTAATGTCTCTGCTTTTTAATATGCTGTCTAGGTTGGTCATAGCTTTTCTTCCAAGGAGCAAGTGTCTTTTAATTTCATGCCTGCAGTCACCATTTGCAGTGATTTTGGAGCCCAAGAAAAGAAAATCTGTCACTGTTTCCATTGTTTCCCCATCTATTTGCGATGAAGTGATGGGCCTAGATGCCATGACCTTAGTTTTTTGAATGTTCCATTTTAAGCTAGCTCTTTCACTTGCCTCTTTCTCTCTCATTAAGAGGCTCTTTAGTTCCTCTCTACTTTCTGCCTTAAGGGTGGTATCATCTGCATATCAGAGGTTATTGATATTTCTCCCCACAATCTTGATTCCAGCTTGTGCTTCATCCAGTTGGGCATTTCGCATGATGTACTCTGCATATAAGTTAAATAAGCAGGATGACAATATATAGCCCTGAAGTACTGCTTTCCCAATTTTGAACCAGTCCGTTGTTCCACATCTGGTTCTAAGTGTTGCTTCTTGACCTGCATACAGGTTTCTCAGGAGGCAAGTAAGGCGGTCTGGTATTTCTATCTCTTTAAGAATTTTCCAGTTCATTGTGATCTACATAGTCAAAGGCTTTAGTGTAGTTAATGAATCAGAACACACTCACTAGAATGGCTGAAATAAACACTGATCATACCATATGTTGCTGAGGTTGTAAAGCAAGTAGAACTCTCTCTTTCACTACTGATGGGAATGGAAATTAGGACAACAGTTTAAAAGGTTAAACCTAACACATACTATAGGTGTTCTATGGTTATTCTACTTCTAGCTATTTACCCAAGAGAAACAAAAGCTTTTCAGTACCCAAGACTTGTACACAAATATTCATAGCAGCTTTGTTTGTCATACTCCAGAGCTAGTCTAGATACAACTCACGAGTGCATAATAGATAAGCAAACTGTGGAATACATTTGTTGATACAATAGAATACTACTAATGAAAAACTTGATATATGCTAAAACATGAGTAAGTCTCAAAATAATTATAAATGAAACAGTCAGGCAAAAAGTACATACTACATAACGAAATTTGTATAAAATTCAAGAAAATGCAAAATGCAATGGCAGGACGCAGATTGCTGGTTGATTGAGGATGGTGGCGGTCACGGAGAGATGTGCTGCCAAAGGGCAGAAAGAAAATGTGGTGAGGGAAACGTGTGTTGTGTTTCCTGATGGCTGGCTTCACGGGTGCATACACATGCCCCTGTGATCAAATTGCGTACATAAATACGCACCATTTGTTTTATGTTGATTATACCTCAATGCAACTAGAAAAAGAAAAAAGAAAAAGAAGTTAAAATAGACGCCTTCTTCTCTCCTTTGTCTCCAATTGAGTGTAACTATTACATGGCTGACATGGAGGCTCATGGTATCTGGGACTCAGCCTCCTACAGTCTTCTTGCTCTAAAATCCACAACATGCAGCTTTCATCTTATGGTTTAAAATAGCTGTTCCATCTCATTCTGTTATATCTGTATGATAGCCAGTGGGAGAGAGGGGAAAGAAGTGGAAGTAAATCCTTTAAGTGCATAAACTAGACTTTGAACACATCGCTTCTGCTAACATCCCATCGAACTGTGCTGCTGCTGCTGCTAAGTCACTTCAGACGTGCTACATGATTACAATTTACCAAGGGACACCAGGACATTTAGTCTTTTAACTGTGGCATTATGTAGCTAGCTAAAAATCAGTTACCATTACTAAGAGGTAAGATTCTAGAAATCTCTACCCACACCAAATATAAACATTTTGTATGAGATCTCACTTGAACCAATTCAATAAATAGGCCATTGATTATGTTACAGTTTATAAAGGTCACAGATCAGAGACATTCTCTGTTTTTTCTTTTTTTCCTGTTATAAGATGGAAAGAGCTAGATACTATATTGAGGAAGAAAGGGATGGTCTCCTAAATTCTATAATCAGAGTTCAGAGCTGTGTGGATGTTGAGAAGATGTGACAATTGCCTATGATTTTGTAGCATCTTGTAATTATGTTATCTTCTCAAAAACACCCAAAGTCACTAAAACTTCGAGTTCTTTTATCTATGACCAGCCAGGTCTGCCAATATTTCTTTGAGCCTGCATAATGTGCTTATATCTCCATGCACATTAGAGCAATGTTTGATGTTATTATCATTTAATTTCTGAGAAATGACTTTTTCCCATCATGATTGAGGACCTTAGAATTATGAAAGCACTAAGAAATTGTATAGCTCTGCTACAAAAGGTAGGCGTCTCTTTTTCTTCCTGAATATTCATTAATAGAAGATGAAGGCAATCTGTCAAAAGTGAATAATAATGATAAACATTATTCACTGTGGAATCAAAAACAAACAAATACAATTTTTATTTCCACTTAAGCTATAATTCTATTTACCCTCTGAGTTTCACAGAGTTTTATTCGATCTAACTTCATTTTAAACTTTAGATAAAATGGTTCTAAAAATTCCATCATATGAGATTCTATCTCCCTCTTTTCTATCCTCTTTACAGTGAGATCTATTTCTGCCATTCTACATTTTTTGTCTTCCGCAGTTTATTTTTTCTTCTCCTTTCATAGAACACACACTTTCCATTCGAATTTTCATTTGAATGTACTCCTAATTCAAAGCTTAATACTAACCATTTTAAGGGAAAGAAGATTAGAATGAAGAGAAGAAAAATGTATCTATAACTATCACAACGGTACTACAAGATTTCCAGAATTTAGAGAGAAGACATTCTTTTAAGATAAACATATCCCTTAGTCTCATGAAGTATCTGATGCTATCAAAACATGTGCTCTAAATTTTGATTTGGAAAACAAGAATCATCACTGTAATTCATGGAGAGGGAAATTTATGGGTGAATATAACTGAGTATAAAAGCCAGAAAATAGGTATTAAAAAGGAATAAAATGTCAGTAAAAATTAGATACAGATGTTTCTAATCTAGGTTGTCTGACTGTCTCTCTATATTTCTAACAGCCTGATATTTTGTTCAGGTTATATGCATTTGAGTTTCAATCTATAATTTTACAATGATAAATTTTACACCTTCGACATCCTTGTCTTGGTGACTTTTGTGATACTAATTAAGACCCTACTGCCAGTACACTGTTTATGACATTTTTTAAAACTGGTGCTTGTTTGACTTATTTCTTCTATTTTGTAAATGTCACTTCTTTGTGGACATTATCAGCAGAAAGGAAAGTTGAGGTATTTTTTTTGGAGAAAAAAATTAGATCTAATGGTTTCTATATCATTGATTTTTCCCCAGGCAAATGAAAATTCTGATTTTTTAAGGTATTCATTTAAAGTCACAGTCAAACGTTTACAGCCATCTTCAGCATCCTGGATGTAACTGGCTGGACAGGAGAACATGGGACATGTATTGGGGATGAGCTGACAGATCCCACAACTGTGACCCTATCATCTAGCCATGTGGCTTTAGGTAGAACATGTGTCATTTAGAGTTTGGCAGCAGAGAAGGTAAATGAGATCGTTTTGAGCATGGAGATATTCTTTTGGAGTAAAATTGCAAAACTTTAATTTCCTAAAGAAGTGTTTTCCTTTCCCTGCTTTCAGTTCCTTGCAATTTCAATAAAATTGTGATCATGTGGAAATTGTTATTTATTAGCACTTATTGACAATAATAATAGGTAACAATTACTGAGTGCCTGCTAAAGTGCCAGGAAATATACTAATTTCTTTGTGTGAAATATCTTAAATGATCTTCATGTTAATTCTATGATGCTTGTACTATAATGTATGTTTACAGATCAAGCCCACAGTTGATGAGTGGTGATGTGCACACCTCAATTCAATCCTCTGATTCTTAATGGATACATTTCCTTGTAAATTCCCTGCAATAAGAGAGAATGAAGAAAACTAATGCTTCTTATAGACACCCTTCATTAACTTGAGATATATTCCTTTTTCTTTCTTGTAATACCCTAGATGACATACATTCAAAGACATTTTTTAAAAACTACAATAAAAACATCCTTGTCAAGTTAACTGTTGATAAATCTGAATATTTTATTTACTTGTGAATTAATGTATCTTCAGGCCATCTGGTCTCAGTCTCTTCCTAGCTTCATTTCCTGCCACCTCCACACATCAAACTATGTGCAATTACGCCACATCCTGTGAGCTCTCACATTCCTGGAGCTTCAATGCTTCCACCCGGAGTGACCTTCTTCTGTATATAGCCATCCATTAGGATCTTTTGTAGGGCCCTCTGAGACTCCCCCAGGCAGAGTGAATTTCTGCTGTAATCCCATGTCAATTCACATATATCTAGACTGTACAGTATTTTCAGTATCACTTATGTTAAATAATGAAAACAGTAAAAAAAAAAAAATAATGGTTTACAATGTAAAGTATGTCTCCCTGTCATGCTTGAATTGCAGGCCTCTCCTAGGGCAGCCACTATCCCCATGATAGTTACACACAGAAACACACATGCACACATAGCTTTGGGTTTTGCACAACTGAAAGCCTAAGAAGCACAGTATTCTGAATCTTGCTTTCCTCACTTGACAATATGTTAAACTTCTTTCTATATTAGCATATAAGCCTTATTATTTTTAACGGCTCTAAATATTTTAATATGGCACACCAAAATTTATTTACCCATCCTCTTACGATGGACATTTGAACTGTTTCTAGCTCTTACAAAGAATGCTGCAATAAGTACACTTGCTTGTGTGATTCTAAAGAAACCAAATGGATACAAGAATAATACTTGAAATCAGATCTCCAGAGTCTGAACCCTGGCTCTAAACTAATAGCTCTGACAGTTTTGTTTGTTTTGTTTTTTAATTTTTGGTTGTGCTAGGTCTTTGTTGCTATGTGTGGGCTTTCTCTAATGTGGTGAGCACGGGATACTGTTCATTGCAGTTCACAGGCTTCTCATTGCAGTGGCTTCTCTTGTAGAGCAAGGGCTCTAGGCGAATGGACTTCAGTAGCATATGGGCTCACTAGTTGTGGCACACTGGCTTTGTTGCTTAGCAGCATATGGAATCTTCCCAGACCAGGGATCGAACCCGTGTCCCCTGTACTGGCAGGCAGATTCTTATCCACTGCACCGCCAGGGAAGTCCAGCTCTTACAGGCTTAGTCAAATTACTTAACCTCTGTATGCTCCAATTTCCTTGTGTAAATGGGGGTTTAATAGTAATTTCATAAGATTTTTCTGAGGATTAAGTGAGTTGTGATACAGAAAGAGCTTTAATGTGTAGTATATGGTAAGCACTTGATAATACTTACTGCTATTAACATAAAATCATATGTCTTTGGGCACTTGTGTGAGTACATCATTAAGATAAATTCCCGTGAGTGGAGTTACTGATACTTGACATTTTTATTTTTATAGCTATCCTTCTTAATTGGGTTCCTTTAGAAGCAGACCCTACGACAGGGATCTAAATACAATACACCACTTTGACGGTGAAGAAAAATCCAAAAGGAGTGGGAAAATGAAACAGGAAGAAAAGGTAGTTAATAAAACGTACCTGGAGCTCAGTCCTGTTGAGGAAACGCAGAAGCAGTATTGACACAAGCTTCAGAGTTATCTTAAGGGAACCGGGTGCTTGGAGCACTAACTCCTGTCTTGCCCAGTCCATCACTGTCTGAGGGCCCTTGTCTGATCCCCCAAGCAGTAGCTTCTAAAATCAGAGTGGTGGGAAGGCTCTGCCTTGGTTCTGCCAATAATGAGATTGTCTGGAGATAATTTTAAAAGAGTAACAAAACTTGACTAAAAATAATTCTGATTTTTATCATCATAATGTGCTGCGAATTCTCTATAACCTTAGTTATAAATAACTCCTCCCCTCAGGGGGACTCCTCACCTTGCTTCCCTGTATTCCACTGCCTGGGAGGTATTAAATCCTCAACACTACTGGCCTATTTCACAGAAACATAAAGTGGATTTTATTGGCCACTGAAAGAAAGAAATGCAGGTGCAGGCAGTTGGAAGCCTGACCAGTATGAACCAAAGGGCAGGGGAGAGATGATATGGTCACAATACCAACAGCATCCGCTGCAGTCAAACCTGCCCCTCTCTGACCATCTACACAAGTTCATGACCATTTGTACTGCTTGAAGGTTTGCCCAGAGTAGTGATAATTTTTCCTCACTACTGTCTTTCATGACCACCCCTTAGTAGAACTGTCCTGCACAAGCGGTCGGTCTAATTTCAGCTCACATGATTTACTGAGCCAACCTCCCCATGACTCAGACCTGGGTTTTATTGTCCTCTGACAACTGGTTTATAAGAACTCTCTGTGAAGTCATAGGTGTGACCTGAGAGAGAGACATTCATTTAACAAGTTAAGAAACATGGAGGGCTAGGCTGCCAGCTTATGTGATTTAGTTGTTTCCTCTGCACATGCTCATGCCTGATCACAAGTGAACTAGTATGACGGGTTACTCCTGCGCCTGCCCAACCCAGTGACTTGGAGGACCTGACGGTAACCATCTCCTGTCAGTCACCTGAGGTCCCATAATCAGCCCAGTTTCTGCTAGGTCCGATAGCAAACCAAGAGCTATTTTCTGAATGTTACTGGCTTTCATACTGTATCCTGATTGATAGTTGAGCCTCTCATTTCTTTTCTTCAGCATACCTAAGGCACTAATAGCAGCTAGCCAAATCCACTCTCCTTACAATTCCCATTATCCCTTTACCTCTTGTAGTCTAGAAAAACTGTACAAGTCAGTGTATGCCCTTCATCCCATATCCCAACCAATGTCAGCAGGCAATGATGGCATTTGGAAATCAGGCCAGCAAACACTGAAATTTAGGGTCATGGAGATACAGGCAGGGAGCCAACAGCTTCCCATACAATATTACTAAATTATCTTCCAGAGAAGGCACTTCATCTTACATTTCCACTAACAAAATGCAAGGCAACTGTTTTTATCTGTGGTGATTCGGATGCTTTAGAATCTGCCTGCAGTGCAGGAGACCTGGGTTTGATTCCTGGGTCAGGAAGATCCCCTGGAGAAGGGAATGGCTACCCACTCCAGTATTCTTGCCTGAAGAAACCCATGGACAGAGGAGCCTGGTGGGCTACAGTCCATGGGGTCTCAAAGAGTCGGACACAACTAGGTGACTAACACACACTTTTTCAATGTATTATCAAATATCAAAGCCTAATCTGATAGGCTTTTTAAAACAGTTTTATTTTAAAATTAAAAAAAAAGTTTTTAAATTTTAAAACAGTTTTTTTCCCTTATTTTTAAACTTTTTGTTTTATATTGTAGTATAGTTGATTAACAATGTTGTGTTAGTTTCAGGTTTATAGCAAAATGATTCACTTATACATATATATGTATCTATTCTATTTTTGAGTTTGAGCAAACTCCAGGAGATGGTGAAGGACAGGGAAGCCTGGAGTGCTGCAGTCTGTGGGGTCGCAAATAGCTGGACATGACTTAGCAACTGAATAGCAAATTCTTTTTCCATTTAGGTTGTTAGGTAATATTGAGCAGAGTTCCCTGTGCAATACAGTAGGTCTTTGTTGGTTATCTATTTTAAATATAATAATGTGTACTTGTGAGTCCCAAACTCTTTACTTATTTATTCCCTGTAACCTTTCCTTCTGTCTGTAAATCTGTTTCTGTTTTGTAAATGATTTCATTTGCATCATTTTTTTAGATTCCATATGTAAGCAATATCATATGATATTCCTCTTTCTCTGACTTACATCACTCAGTTTGACAATCTCTAGGTCCATCCATGTGCCGCGAAGGGCATTATTTCATTCTGTATAATGGCTGAGTAATATTCCATTGTACATACGCACCACATCTTCTTCATCCATTCATCTGTCAACAGACATTTAGGTTACTTCCATGTTCCGGCTGTTGTAAATAGTGTTACAGATAACACTGGAATGCATATATCCTTTCAGACAAGGTTTTTCTCTAGGTATATGCCCAGGAGTTGGATTGCAAGGTCACGTGGTAGCTCTATTTTCAGTTTTTTAAGGAATCTCCATTAAAATAATGCTGCATTTCTTTCTTGTGAAGTTACATCTGTTTTCACACGTATGAAAACCATTGATATGTCTTTCACTATGAAAAAATCCACTGGCAATCCCTTTTTACATGTTTTGCCATTTTTTCTATCTTGTTGATCTTTTTTCTAATGATTTGTCAAAATTCTCCCTGTACTAAGGAAATTAGTCTCTATCAAATGGCTAGTAAATTCTTTCTCATTTTAATATTTCTACTTTTTTGTTATTTATAGTATTTTTTGTTTTCCTGAAAAAGTTTTTATATAGCTATGTGTTTTAATCTTTCCTTTAATGCTTCTAGCTTCTTGCTTGTTAGGATTTCCTGTTACTAAAATTATAAAATAACTCTCCTCTGTTATTCTCTACTTATTTTAATTGTTGTATTTTAATTATTTATGTTCTTATCTCCTTTGCTAGACTTTAACATCCTGAAAAGCACATTTCCAAGACATAGAAAACATTAAATTAACAATGGCTTTCTCCCCTCCTTCCTATCTTCTTTTCTTTCTATCTTACATATTTTTCTAACCTCAATACCTACCAAAGTACCTGGTATATAGTAACTGCTCAATCAATTCTTTTCTAAATTTATTTTTAATTGGAGGATAACTGCTTCACAATAGTTGTTGGCCTCTGCCAGACAACACAATGTGAATCAGTCATAAGTATACATATGTCTCTCCCTCTTAAATCTTCCCCCCGCCTTCCACCTCATCGCACCCCTCTAGGTTGTCATAGAGCACCAGGTTGAGCTCCCTGTGTTATACAGCAACTTCCCATTACCCATTTTACATATGGTAATGTATATGTTTCAATGCTACCCTCTCAATTCATCCCACCCTCTCCTTTCCCCACTGTGTCCAAAGTCTGTTCTCTATGTCTGCATCTCTATTCCTACCCTGTAGATAGGTTCATCAGTACTATTTTTCTAGATTCCATATATATATGTTAATATATGAAATTTGTTTTTCTCTTTCTGACTTACTTCCCTCTGTGTAACAGGCTCTAGGTTCAACCACCTCATAGAACTGACTCAATGCATTCCTTTTTATGGCTGAGTAATATTCCATTGTATATATGTACCACAACATCTTCATCCATTCATCTGTAGATGGACATCTAGGTTGCTTCCATGTCCTAGCTATTGTAAATAGTGCTGCTATGAACATAAGTCTTTTTCAGCTATGGTTTCTTAGGGTATATGCCCAATAGTGGGACTTCTGGGTCATATGGTAGTTTTATTCCTAGTTTTCAGAATGGGAGAAAATAATTGCAGATTAAACAAAGGATTTGTCTCCAAAATGTACAAGCAACTCATTCATGCAGCTCAATTCAAGAAAAACAACCTCTTGCTGAGATTCAACTGCTCTAACTCTTTCATACTAGAGAATGAAAATAAAAATGCACTTTGGACCCTGAAATGCCCAGCAGTGTGAAGATTTTCTATAACTACAATAGCAACAAAAGCCATGACTATCACCCTATCTTGTTACAAATTTCTGAACAGCCTTTCTATTGGTGAGCAGGGTGACATTTGGTCATTACAGGTGACCTAAAATTCAATGACCATAAATGTCCTTGACAATAAAAGTGCTGTCTTGTGACTCTAATCTAATCCAACTTGCTAATCACAGAAAACACCTGGTACTTTTCTAGGTCATTGATTAATGAGGAAACACTTGGTTTACAGTTAATGGAACTCTTACAGTTCCTCAGAATCTATTTGTTTTATAAGAAGCCTGTTCTGTATGCTGTTTGCTTTTATTGCTGTGCAGACATAAGATAAGGGACTTCCCTGGTGGCTCTGATGGTAAAGAATCTGCCTGCAATGTGGGCGACCTAGGTTCAATCTCTGGGTTAGGAAGATTCCCTGGAGAAGGAATAAAAACTCACTCTAGTATTCCTGCCTGGAGAATCCCATGGACAGAGGAGCCTGGTGGGCTACAGTCCATGGGGTCACCTGTTGCAAACAGTAGGACACATCTGCGTAAGTAACATTTTCCCTTTCAGACATAACACAAAAAACACATCTTCAAAAGACTTCTCTTCCAATTGAGAAAATGCAACTTGGGAGTAATTTTTGGAAATGCATGTTATGTGTTCAGTGCAACTCCCTCCTTCCTTCTCTTGGTTTTCCATCAACTTTATTGACACAAAAGGAAAGGGGGAAATCAAACTAAGCTAAACTGACTGTACATATTAAAAGCATTTGTACACACCTTTAATTCAATTCTTTAAGAGCTAAGTATTATTATACCTATTTTTAAATTGAAGAAACAGATTTGGAGAGATTAAAAAATTTATAAAATAGCAATTTACAAAGCTATTATACAAAATTTAAGCTCCAGAACCACATGACCACAGAGCTCACATTTCCCCACTCTAACAGGCAGCATGCATAAGAATAATTTAAGACAATTTTAAAAAATAATGATCCTTGATGCCCACTTTAAGAGATTCCAATTTTAAAATTCTGTGGAAGAATCTAGACATCAGCAAGTTTTAAAATTTCCCCAGGAGATGCTAATGTGCAATCTGGTCTGGACCAGAGCACTATTCTGCTTTCACTTTCATAAATATCCCAGACATTTATTCGGTGGTCTTATAGTTTTCAAAGTTTGTTTGTTTTAATCCATAGTTCATTTCATCATTAAACCAACTCAGTTAGGGATTATCATGCCCATGGACTAGGAGAAAAGACGCAAAAAATTTTAATCTTAATATTATAACCAGTAACAGAAATCCAATAAAATTTGAAGAGAGTCACCCTAATGTTTTTATCTTACTTAGAATCTCCTAATCTTGGGACTTCCCTGGAGGTTCAGTGGTTAACACTCCATGCATCCAGTACAGAGGGTGCAGGCTCAATCCCTCATTAGGGAACTAAGACCCCACATGTCTACATGCCACATGGTGTGGGGGAAAAATGGAGAGTCTCCTAATCTTGCTCCCTTTTGGATCCTTCCTTTCCTTCCTTCCTCCAACAGTCTAGTCCTCAGCCCAGGACTCCATGAGCTATTAATACTTGGGTACTATTTCAAGCTCTCAGCTCTGTGTGCATGGGAGGGAGTGGTTGCTGTGGAGGACGGTGATTTATTACTGAAGCAACATAGGGTAGTAGTAAAAAGAGTTGAGGGTAGAAGTCTGACACCTTAAGAAAGTGATTTTATGTTTTTGAAGCTCAGGCTCAACAACAAAATAGGGAAAATAATAGTAATTATTTATAATGAAAATAAGATAGGGCTTTCCGGGTGGCTCAGTGGTAAAGAATCCACCTGCCAATGCAGGAGTTGGGGATTTGACCTGTGGGCCAGGAAGATCCTTTGGAGAAGGAAATGGAAACCTGCTCCAGTATTCTTGCCTGGGAAATCCAATGGACAGAAAAACCTGGAGGGGGCGGCTATAGTCCATGAGGTCACAAAAAGAGTCAGACACAACTTAGCAACTAAATAACAACAACAAAATAAGATAATTATATAAAAGGGATTTGTAGAGTGAAAGGAATAATTCTTATTCTTCATTATCATTTTATTTGTCATGATCGATCGGTTTTGAAGTGATGTATTAGTGTCCCAGGGTTGCTATAACAAATTATTACAATCTTGGTAATTCAAGACTGCAGAAAATTCTTCTCTCTCAGTTCTGGAGACTGAAGTCTGAAATTAAGATGTCAGTGGGGCCAACCCCTTTCTGAAGGCTCTAGGAAAGAATCCTCTCTCAGCTGCTAGTGGCTGTTGACTTTGCTTGATGTCCTCTGGCTTGTAGCCACATTACCCCAGCCTCTGCTGTGTCTTCCCATCGCCATCTCCTCTGTGTCTGTCTCAAATATCCCTCTCCTCTCCTCGTATGAGGATATCTGTCATTGGATTTAGGACCCACACTGATAATACATGATAATCTCTTCATCTCAAAATCCTTAACTTAATGATATCTGCAAATAACCTTTTCCTAAATAAGGTAGCACATACAGGTTTCAGGAATTAGGACATGGACATATTTTTAGAGGAGCACCATTCAAATCACTTTTAAACCAGATATTCAAAGTACTTCATTTTCCTTTAACTCAATATGTCACTCTCTGATTCATTAACTGTCATTACCAATATGTGAATTGCAAATTCTTTTCATGGTATATTAATTCCACAAGTCAGCCCTGTCTCATTTCCCAAATAACTACACAGAACTTTCTGCTGTTTCCCAAATATCCTCACATTTTGCTATCTCTGTGCCTTTCCATGTGCCATTTCTGCTGCATACCTTCCCTTTCTGGACTTCATCACTTTTTTTCATCCTCTTTTGTTAAATCTTTTTTTTTTAATTCTTTTTTAACAGTTTATTTATAAATGGAGGATAATTACTTTACAATATTGTTCTGATTTCTGCCACATATCAACCTGTCAGCCACAGATATACATACATCCCCTCCCTCCCACCCTATCCATCCCCTAGGTTGTCATCAAAGAAGACTTCTCCTCTTTCGAAAGCTGCTAGATTCTTGGCTTCCTACTTTTGATTCTAGCACATACTGCAGGCTGACCTTTAATATTGTAGTTGAGCACTTATTGGCTTTCCCACTAGACAGAGCTTCTGTTTTATTACATCCTCGGGGTACAGATGGTGACTCATCCACCTTTGTACTACCCCCGCATGAAGCCCAGAACCAGGCACCTGGTAGGTCCTCTACAGAGCTTGGGGACCACAGGGAATGACTGATAGCACTTCTCCTATGGTTCTCATAGTCCAGCCCCTATGGAGCAGCTGCAATAAGAGCCCTGAAGTCTCATTCTCTTTTCAGTGGTACAAATTCTACTGACACATTTGTCTTATTCTCTATATTTGGAGATTGAAAAATTATTATTTAGAAAGGTTGACTTGTGGGCCTTCTTTTTTTCTCACTTGGTAGTTTATTTTGTGGTGATTAACTTCTATCTATTCTAGGGTTTTCTTCTACGGAAGTATTTTTTGTTTGATGAAAAGTCTATAGCTTTACTATTAGTAATGACTGATATCTTACATCACGCTACTTTAGTAAACGCTTTGGATGATGAAGAGGAAAGCCCATATAGAGACTGTGTGAGTCTTGCTTCTCTCCTCAGTTCTTAACCCTGTGCTTTGATTTAGGTTTTGTCTTTTTGAAGTTCAACATATTTGTTTTTCTGTTTATTTTCCCTCATTCCTTCAGGGGCTATATCCCTTTTCAGTCTTAGATTCATACTTCAAAATTAAGCTTGGGAAAAAGTAAACGGAAGATTGAATGTTATCCATGCTGTATGCTGTGGGTACATGCTTCCCTGCATGATTTCTTAAAAGATTTTTTAAGTGAACACTTCTCAGATCCTCCTAGACAGAATAGCCATACTCACTTAAGTACTGGAGTGGAAATCCTAAATCCTTTGAAGGAAAGAAACTGTCTGTTGTCCATCTCTATAACCTAGATGCCAATACAGTGTCTGGCACATAATAGATAGTCAAAGAAAGTTTGATAAATCAATGAATGTGAGTGCCTGTCTTGGGAACTGGCCAAACATCAGAAGACAATGGATGCTTCTGATTTCACCTCCCTACTAAAATACCCACTCAATTTCATGATGATAATGAATTGAAATCATCTGTCCTTTTTTCAACAAAATATCTGGAGCAGCCCAAGCAAACGCTTAGTTGAAACCAATGCATGTCACAATTCTTTTGCGTGAAATGCTTCCATATAATAGCAATACTGATGATCATGCATTTTCTTAAGCTCTCCCAGTCCTACTTTGGGAATTCAAAGTCTGTTTAGGTCTATGGGGATTTGAGTAGCAAAATAGAAGGCTACCTACCACACTGTAAAAGCAGTCTTTGAAAGTCATCATCTGCCAGTGTCCCAAGTTTCAATTTCAGTACTGAAGCCTCTAAAGCCCAGAGTGAGACGGCCAGGTATTGCCCAGGAGATTATAGGGCCTTTTCTCTCAGTTTTGTTTTGTAACTCTTTTCCCAGAGACCTGGGCATCAGTCTCATCACATGTCAGTGCTTTTCTCAAGAGGAGTCCATTTGAGTTTCACTAAACTATTAATTCCTAGTATATACCCTTACACTTTGTCTAAGCTCGCCTCCCTGTTTCCTCCCATTAGTCTAACATATATACTTCCAACAGTCAAATATCAACACAATCAAGTTCAGAACATCACCACGTTATCTCTTGGGCTTGGAGAAGTTTAAGATAAGTGGATTCATGCATTATGATCACTTCCCAGTACAAGCTTGACATTCTTCATAGAACACACAGTTTCATAAGGCAGTGGTCCACTGTAGAAGGCTGTGCTTCCATGTCTCTCTTCTCCTTTATGGCCTGAAAATTGAAATACAGAGCTGAAAGACAATTATCATGTTAATGTATGCACCAAACTGAATGCATTACATTTCCTGTCTCACTTCAGACAGGAAACAAATAGGATCTTAAAAGAAATGCTTAACACATTGTGTTCACAGTCTCTTTCCTCCCTCAGTTCATCACTTATCTACAATTATAATATAAAATTAGCAACAAAAAGATATAAAAGCATATTCAAACAGTCTCTGATAATTCAATCCACATTTTCCATCACTCAGGGCTGTCAGTTAGAATAATTGGCTCCCAGTAAACGCGACTGACACGCAGAATGAGAATACAAAGCAGCCATTCTTCAAGGTCAAGCTTGTTATATACATAGCAGAGAACAATGCCATTCCCCCTCCACTCCAGCAACTTGTCTGCCCACAGAGAAGGAAATATTTACTGTCCATGATAGGAGCTTAGGATTTGGCAGTGATCTAGCAGAGACAGAAGTCTGTAGAATAAGAAATAAAATTAAAGTTAACCTGAAACAGAGTTTGTATCTAAAGAAACATGCTAAAGAAAATTAAGGAGGAAACTGGTAGCTTTAGGGGTCTTTTTGCAACTCAACACTGCACCTCCATGGGTAAAGCTGCAGCCACTGAGACGTGTTCTCAAAGTCCTTACTTCTCAAAGATCACTCTGGGAATACTCTAAATTCCTCCCATCACAGTCACAGTATCTAGAAAGTCTGCTGAAATGTTAGAAAGAGTCTAATAACGAATCACTAAAAGACATAGTACAATTACAGTCCCCAAATATCTGGTGGGAACTTAATGTATTTTTTCTCATAGGTTATTTTTCACCTTTGCCTTCTCTTTTCTTGTCTTTTCATTTTCATCTCTTAGTGGCTCAGGTTTTCAGCATTTTTTTTTTTACAACAGTTATTGTAATAACCCTGTATAATGCTGTTTCTACTGCAGTCCAACTGATCCTTCACACTAGTGCTAGTATAAACCCAGATCTCACTATGCTCATTTCCTGCCTAAAAGTTCTTAAAGAGCTCCCAATTGCCTGCCGGGTAATTTCCAGGCAGGAGCATAAAATCCCTTCATAATCTGGCCTATGCTCATCTCTTCCTATCCCTCAACCTCTCAGAATTTTCAGTTGCTCTAAGTACAGTTACTCCAGGCCTCTGCCCATGTCATTAGCCTGGGAAACTCTTCTCCTGAGGCTCAGCCTGGGTGCCATTTCCTTTAAGAAACTTTCTCCAATTCCTGGAGTGAGTTATATGCACTGTATGTTACCATAGCAACTGGTTCCCTCCCTTTATTGCAACTACTCACATTGCATCACAACTGTAGGTATACTTATCTGTATCCCTCACTAAACAGTAAATATGTGAAGGCAAGGACTGTATTTGCAGCATTGGGCAACACATGTTAGGTACAGAGCAGGTGTTTAACAAATATTCCTTGAATGAATTCACATGCTCCTACTGGGCCAAATTCTTCCTCGTGAATTTTCACATTTCATGTTTTTTACTTTTTCCAGTAACAAATTTGCCCTGTCCTTTTATACAGGATTGGTCCAATTCTTGAAGCATTTGTCAAGTGTCAGGCTGACATATAGAAGAACATTTTTACTTCAGACATTTCAAGGAGAGAGAGTAAGCTTGGATGGAAAGTGGATAAAGAATGGGGAGATAGGAGACAGAAAAAAAAGAGAGATCTTACGACTTTGCTCTGATGTAACAGCAGAGTTCTCTCCTTATTTGAAATCCCAGAGGAAAAAAAGAAACATGAGATGGTATTATTGTATAGTGTTTACTCTATAATTGGAAGTGGTCAAACAGGAGATGGCAAGAGTGAACGTCAACATTCTAGGAATCAGAAAACTAAGATGGACTACAATTGGTAAATTTAACTCAGATGACCATTATATCTACTACTCAGGGCAGGAATCCCTTAGAAGAAATGGAGTAGCCATCACAGTCAAGAAAAGAGTCCAAAAGGTAGTACTTGGATGCAATCTCAAAAATAACAGAATGATCTCTTCGTTTCCAAGGTGAACCATTCAATATCACGGTAATCCAAGTCTATGCCCCGACCAAGATCTACAAGACCTTTTAGAACTAACACCCCCAAAAGATGTACTTTTCATTATAGGGTACTGGAATGCAAAAGTAGGAAGTAAAGAAACACCTGCTGCTGCTGCTGCTGCTAAATCGCTTCAGTCGTGTCCAACTCTGTGCGACCCCATAGACGGCAGCCCACCAGGCTCTGCCGTCCCTGGGATTCTCCAGGCAAGAATACTGGAGTGGGTTGCCATTTCCTTCTCCAGTGCAGGGTAAAGTGAAAGGGTAAAGGGTAAAGGGTAAAGTGAAGGGTAAAGTGAAAGTGAAGTCGCTCAGTCGTGTCCGACTCTTAGCGACCCCATGGACTGTAGCCTACCAGGCTCCTCCATCCATGGGATTTTCCAGGCAAGAGTACTGGAGTGGGGTGCCATTGCCTTCTCCAAAGAAACACCTGCAGTAATAGGCAAATTTGGCCTTGGAGTACAGAATGAAGCAGGGCAAAGGCTAACAGAGTTTTGCCAAGAGAACGCACTGGTCATAGCAAACACCCTCTTCCAACAACACAAGAGAAGACTTATACACATGAACATCACCAGATGGTCAACACTGAAATCAGATTGATTATATTCTTTGCAGCCAAAGATGGAGAAGCTCTATAGAGTCAGCTAAAACAAGACCGAGAGCTGACTATGGCTCAGATCATGAACTCCTTATTGCCAAATTCAGACTTAAATTGAAGAAAGTGGGGAAAACCACTAGACCATTCAGGTATGACCTAAATCAAATCCCTTATGATTATACAGTGGAAGTGAGAAATAGATTGAAGGGACTAGATCTATTAGACAGAGTGCCGGATGAACTATGGATGGAGGTTCGTGACATTGTACAACAGACAAAGATGAAGACATCCCCAAGAAAAAGAAATGCAAAAAGCAAAATGGCTGTCTGAGGAGGCCTTACAGATAGCTGGGAAGAGAAGAGAAGCGAAAAGCAAAGGAGAAAAGGAAAGATATTCCCATTTGAATGCAGAGTTCCAAAGAATAGAAAGGAGAGATAAGAAAGCCTTCTTCAGTGATCAACGCAAAGAAATAGAGGAAAACAATAGAATAGGAAAGACTAGAGATCTCTTCAAGAAAATTAGAGATACCAATGGAACATTTCATGCAAAGATGGGCTTGATAAAGGAGAGAAATGGGATGGACCTAACAGAAGCAAAAGATATTAAGAAGACGTGGCAAGAATACACAGATGAACCATACAAAAAATGATCTTCATGACTCAGATAACCACGATGGTGTGATCACTCACCTAGAGCCAGACATCCTGGAATGTGAAGTCAAGTGGGCCTTAGGAAGCATCACTACAAACAAATCTAGTGGAAGTGATGGAATTCCAGTTGAGCTATTTCAAATCCTGAAAGATGATGCTGTGAAAGTGCTACACTCAATGTGCCAGAAAATTTGGAAAACTCAGCAGTGGCCACAGGAATGGAAAAGGTCAGTTTTCATTCCAGTCCCAAAGAAAGGCAATGCCAAATAATGCTCAAACTACCACACGTTTGCATTCATTTCACACGCTGGTTAAGTAATGCTCAAAATTCTCCAACCAAGGCTTCAGCAATACGTGAACCGTGCACTTCCAGATGTTCAAGCTGGTTTTAGAAAAGGCAGAGGAACCAGAGATCAAATTGCCAACATCAGTTGTATCATTGAAAACGCAAGAGAGTTCCAGAAAAACATCTATTTCTGCCGTAATGACTATGCCAAAGCCTTTGACTGTGTGGATCACAATAAACTGTGGAAAATTCTGAAAGAGATGGGAATACCAGACTACCTGACCTGCCTCTTGAGAAACCTGTTTACAGGTCAGGAAGGAACAGTTAGAACTGGATGTGCAACAACAGACTGTTTCCAAATAGGAAAAGGAGTACATCAAGGCTGTATATTGTCACCCTGTTTATTTAACTTATGTGCAGAGTATATCATGAGAAACACTGGGCTGGATGAAGCACAAGCTGGAATGAAGATTGCTGGGAGAAATATCAGTAACCTCAGATACGCAGATGACACCACTCTTATGGCAGAAAGTGAAGAAGAACTAAAGAGCCTCTGATGAAAGTGAAAGAGGAGAGAGAAAAAGTTGGCTTAAAGCTCAATGTTTAGAAAGCTTAAGACCATGGCATCTGGTCCCATCACTTCATGGGAAATAGATGGGGAAACAGTGGAAACAGTGGCTGACTTAATTTTTTCTGGGCTCCAAAATCACTGCAGATGGTGATTGCAGCCATGAAATTAAAAGATGCTTACTCCTTGGAAGGAAAGGTATGAACAACCTAGCAGCATATTAAAAAGCAGAGACATTATTTTGTCAGCAAAGGTCCATCTAGTTAAGGCTATGGTTTTTCCAGTAGTCATGTATGGATGTGAGAGTTGGACTATAAAGAAAGCTGAGCGCTGAAGAATTGATGCTTTTAAACTGTGGTGTTGGAAAAGGCTCTTGAGAGTCCCTTGGACTGCAAGGAGATCCAACCAGTCCATCCTAAAGATCAGTACTGGGTGTTCATTGGAAGGACTGATGTTGAAGCTGAAACTCCAATACTTTGGCCACCTCATGTGAAGACCTGACTCATTTGAAAAGACCCTGATGCTGGGAATGATTGAAGGCAGGAGGAGAAGGGGACAACTCCTAAGCAGCAAGGTTAAGACTAGAAACTAGGAGATACAGTATCTTTATTTGAAGAGCTGATCATCTTTCAGGAAGATAAAAATCAAATACATGAGCACACTGATATCAAAAGACACCAACAGAAGTTATACCATTTAAAAGCTAAATGTTGAAGAGTTGACTGGGTAAAGACAGGACTAGGATATTTGGACATCTTCTTGGACCAAGTTAGTTTTTAAGCAGGTTTTGGTGAGGTGATGGACTTTGACTGGAGACATAGAGGGACTAGGAGAAACGAGTTTCTGAACGGGGGAATGTCTTACGATACTATGCTGTGTATACACCCATTTGGTGGGTTTTATGGACAGGCAGGTTTAATATGAAGGAGACATGAGACAGAGACATGGGAGTCATGCAGAAGGTCAAGCAGGTGGATTTATCAGCTATGGAAATGGACAGGTTCAATTATCTGAGTCCAAAGGTCCTCCAGTAGTCAAGTATGGATGTGAGAGTTGGACCATAAAGAAGGCTGAGGGTTGAAGAATTGATGCTTTTGAACCCTGGTGTTGGAAAAGACTCTTGAGAGTCCCTTGGATAGCAAGGAGATCCAACCAGTCAATCCTAAAGGAAATCAATCCTGAATATTCATTGGAAAGACTGATGCTGAAGCTGAAGTTCCAATATTTTGGCCACCTGATGTGAAGAATTGAGTCATTAGAAAAGACCCTGATGCTGGGAAAGATTGAAGGCAAGAGGAGAGGGGGACAACAGAGGATGAGATGCTTGGTTGGCATTACTGACTCAATAGACATGAGTTTGAGCAAGCTCCAGGACTTGGTGAAGGAAGCCTGGCAAGCTGCAGTCCATGAGGTCACACAGAGTCGGACATGACTGAGTGACAGAACAACAGCCAAGTGTTCTCATCTATAAAATGAGGTTTAAGGTTCTTGACATAAAATTTATAGAGTCATTTTGTGACAATAGGTCCCTGGGTCTCCTCTTTTTCTTTCTTTCTTTTTTTTTTTTTTTTTACTATTCATTGAATAAATATATGAATAAATAAGTGGGTGAATTTCAAGTGATTTTTTCTTTCAAGCCCATCTAGAAGGAATGGAAATGTGGCACTCACCAGTGGATTTAAGCATGATCTGCTAAAAGATAACTCCATAATCTCCTCTTGTGTACCTTCCCTAGGACGAGAAAGGAAAAGAGAAAGAGTTCCCAAGACCCATGAGGGATGGGGACTCTGTGATGAATCAAACAGAAAAAGGAAGAGGTGTTCCACAGTCTTTTGGCACCTATCCTTAACCTTCTGAGAATCACCAGCTCCATGGATAGAAAAGCATTTGATCCTTATATTCTATACTAGGAGTACCTAGAGTTTTACTTCTACTCTAACTACACGGAAAGAAGTCCAGAATCCATATTTGGAATTTCAAGTAGAAGTGAGATGCTTTTTTCTAGGTTTGGCTCTGAAACACCTAAATATTGCTCCTGTTTATTCTCTACCTTCGAGGAGAATCTGGAAGGCTCCAATCTTATAGGGACCCTGATGACTTACCAGAAAACTTGGAAAAGATATTTTATAGTATAAAATAAGACATAATTTCATCTGGTTTAAGGGTTCTAAGACTTGGCACTCTAAAGACCTAGTAAAATTTCATAAAGCAAAACAAAATAGAAACAAAAATATAGAATTGGCCTAGGGAGGCTGTATTAGTTTGCCAGGGCTACTCTAACAAATTACCACAAACTAGGAGGCTTAAATAACAAGAATTTATTGTCTCTCAGTTCTGGAAGCTAAAAGCCTGAGATCAAGATGTCAACACATTGGATTCCTTATGAGGTTTGTGAGACAGAATCTGTCCCATGTCTGTCTCAGCTTCTGGTGGTCTCATGGCAATCTTTGGCATTCACTGGCTTAGAGACAGCATTCTCTTGTCTCTTCACCTCTTCTTCCCTTTGTATGTGTCTGTCTCTATGTCCAAATTTCCCCCTTTTATAAGGACACTGTCATGTAAACACCACTCCTCCCCCATGCCTTCATTTTAACTCCATCATCTGCAAAGTTGTTGTTGTTCAGTCATTAAGTTGTGTCTGACTCTTTGCAACCCCATGGAGTACAGCATGCCAGGCTTCCTTGTCCTCCACTATCTCCCAGAGTCTGCCCAAACGCATGCCCATTGAGTCAATGATGCCATCCAACCATCTCATCCTCTGTTGTTCTCTTCTCTTCCTGCCTTCAATCTTTCCCAGCATCAGGGTCTTCCCCAATGAGTCAGCTCTTCGCATCAGGTGGCCAAAGTATTGGAGCTTCAGCTTCAGCATCAGTCCTTCCAATGAGTGTTCAGTATTGATCTGCAAAGTCTCTATTGCCAAATAAGATCCCATTCACAGGTGCTGGGGATTAGGGCTTTAACATCTTTTGGAGGGACTAAATTCAACTGATAACAATGGCCAACTCATAATTTAGTTAAGTAAGGACATTCAGGAAAAACCCTGAGGTCTGTTATCATGACTATATCAGAATGAAGATAATTTAACACCAAAATTTTTAGGAATCTTATTAACTCGCTGCAAAGGGCAGCCTTTCCCAGAAAGAGTAGCTGCAACCTTACATCAACCAACAAGAGTACATGGACTGTGTGGCTCCTACTTCCTATTGTTCCCTGGGTTGATGGGGACTTTGACACAAGTGGGCAGGGATCTGTGGAAAGGGTTTCTTTGGTGCATTTTATTGAGTACAACTGCTTGACTACTGCTGAGACCTGCTTTGCAACCAACTCAACCTGAGCTTTGAAACTACAGTTCTTACGTGCAAATGAAACAAACTCTCAAGTGGTACACTGTTCACACTTCACCTGAGATGATGTGAGACCTGGTTGGTTTCCTGTTTGTATATTCTTCCTCAAGTAGGCTACAGGCTGTTTCTGTGAAACTGAAATTTGTTTTTGTAAACTCTCACTGCCCCTGCAGAGCACTCTAACACATCTTTGTAGCGTCTGAAATCCAAATTACAGCTTTGCATCTCCTTGCTTGGTTTAACAAAGTGATGTTAATCACCCCTTTCATTAGATGTTGAATGAACAACTTTGAAGTTTTATAGGAGAACTAACCACTATTCAAAAGCAATGATTGATCATAAGCAACCACTTGAATTCTGAGACCCCTCCCCCTTTCTCTTATTTGAAAGCTTGCTGGAACCTACAAAATACTAACCACATTAACAGTGGATTGTTAGAGTTGATATCCATGACCAGTAATTGACCTGCTCAGAAAGCCCTACACGCAAACAGAGGGTAGACTGTAAACTGTCAAGTAGTTTTAAGAAAAAAAAGAAAAGGCTGGGTAAAGGTCATGGCTTACTTTTTTTTTTTTTTATAATTTCTCCTATTTGTCATTTCTTTTTCAGAATTCTATCCCTTCACTCTTAGTGCTGTGCAAAATTCAGAGTTGAAATGTGAAGAGAAAATCTTTAAAGAAAGAAAAAATAAGGAAATGTTAAGAGAGTCACACTGCAGGTGAAAAGATTGGACTAGGTGGTTTGACCTCATCTATGTCACTTTTTAGTTGCATAATTGAGGTCACAATATTTACTCTCCTTAAGTCTCAGTTTCATCATTTATAAAATGAAATTAATAACATCTACTGAAGACTCTTGTAAAGATTAAAGTATCTCTGGTGAGGAGGGGAGTGGGATACAGAGAGGGCTTTCAAGAAGCAGACAGTAAATTTATTAATAATGTACTTTTGCCTAAAGATGAAGCTTGACCCAAATACCACAGAAATTGTGGTTCATGATAGCACTCAAAAAAATCAAATTTCTTTCTGAGTTGAGCAATTATGGAACACATTTTTTGAAAGAAATGATGTCTACCTTCAACAAGAGTAAAAAATAACCAAATATTCTTCATATCAAACAACCAGAAGGATACTGCAACATGTCAAGTTATTCAAGGTCATCTAAGAGACTGGGAGTTGAATGTAATTTTCTGGCAGACTTGTAGGATCAAAATGCTATTTGGTATTTAACATGGTTAAACTGGTGATTACCACAAAACTACATAAGAAATAAAATTTATCAGGTCCTTCAAAAGGTTACTTTCCATTCTAACCGGAAGCAAAATGTGCTTCTTTGCATTTGTAATTTCATTTTAGAATAGGGCAAAAGATGTGTTTTGATTTTACTGTTACAAGTGAGTTGAAATTTTTTATTTTAAGAATAAAATTGTTGAACTGAATAAAATGTTAAATAAGATTTGGAGAATGTAGAAGATGCGATTAAAATATCAGAGGAGCTACTGACAAATTCACTCTTTCGGCTGCCTTTCTTCCCAGCACTAGATGCACTTCTGACTGGAACAATTTGGGGAATTTCACCTTGGCAGCAGTTTTCAAAGGCATTTTTCCTGACTTATCTGAACAAGTTGTATAATAAGATCGCACCCATTCACGGAAAAGTCCTGATTGAAGAAGACTTCTTAGTCATATATAAGGAAGGCATCTCACATTCCTCCATGAACACTGACATATGAACTCAGGGACCTGGATTCTATATAATATAATGATTTCTCTCTATGATCTTGTCACTTAACTGGGTAAGCCAGATGTTGGTGAAAGACCTGGTTAGGTTGCCTCATCAGGAAGTCACAGTATTACAGGGAAATCTGTATACTTAGCAGAGTAGAAAGGGCTTCCCAGGTGGCGCAGAGGTAAAGAATCCGCCTGCCAATGTGGAAGATGCAAGAGACCTGGATTGGATCCCTGGGTCAGGAAGTTCCCCTGCAGTAGGAAATGGCAATCCACTCCAGTTTTCTTGCCTGGAAAGTTCCATGGACAGAGGAGGCTGTCAGGCTACAGTCCATGAGATCTCAAAGGGTCAGACATGATTGAGAGACTGAGCACAGCAGAGTAAACAAGACCCTCCACTACAATTCCTGGCACATTCCCAGACCCTCCACTACAATTCCAGATATTTCTGTTCCCATATCCTTCTCTACATCATAGTCCTAGAGCTGAAACAACAGGCAGTGGCCCTAGGAGAAGGCATCAGCCTGTCCTAGATTAAATCACAGCACTGCCACTTACTCAGGTGCATGACTTTAGAAAGGCCTGCATGGCTCTGAGCCTCAGTCTCCTCCATACTGTGGGGAAACCAATATCTACTTCATGGAGATTATTCTAAACTTAAGTTTAGTAACATAAGTATAAGGTGCCTGGCATATAAAAGTACCTACTCTCATACTACCTGAAGAAGACAATGATCTTGGAGCTAATAAACTAGATTCAATTTGAGCTGTTTTGTTTTATCCTTAGTTTAATTCAAAGTGGTACTTAGTAGTCATCAAGTATTAAAAAAAAAAAAAAGTAAACCTTGTTTCTGCTTTCTAGGAGCCAATCACCTAACCACAGAAAGCACATAGATGAAATATTATTTAATATATATTTTAAGATCTGCTGTGGGCATGATATTAAGTTATCTGAAGGTTCTTGCTTCAGTGAAGGTTGCAATTAGTGGTGGAGGAAGACAGAAGGCAGGGTTGTGTTTATCCGTGGAGGGCCTGGTGTAATTTGTATGAATACACAGAACATTAGAGACGTAATTTCTCTTGTAGCAGATTTTGCGGTGTACTTCTCATTTGAGATGAATGGTACTTGATGTTAAGGCTCATTAAATAGACGTCATCAGGTGACAGCTACCAGTTACTAAGCCCTTACTCTGAGCCAGGCAGTGTGCTGAGCACTGTGAATATCTTGTTTAAATCCCAGAACAAACCTGTGAGATAGAGTTGTTATCACCATTGTACAGATGAGGAAACACAGTCTTAGAGCAGTTCACTGATACGCCTCAAGGCTACAGCTAATAAGTGACAGATTGGGATTGAAATGCAGGTCTGTCTGCTTCCAGTCTTTTTTCCGCTGAACCTCCATGTTCTCCTTTCTCAATTCTATGTACGTCACACTAGAGGTCATATAGTTAGTGCTCCAAAATACTTATTTATAGACTGATTATACAGAAATAAATCACTGGCCTATTCAATATTGCTCAGGCCTATTTTGGATTTGCTTTACCCACTTATGTGAGATTTCATAGCAAAGATTTTGTTGATTTGTTGCAATTCCACTTTTAAATGCAACTTCAAATGCTCTTGTCTAAGACTCACAGAACATGGCTCTTTTACTCAGATCTCCAAATTATATAAAGCATCTGCTAAGCATTGTTAGGACCTTTTGGGATCTCACTTGATGATCTTACATTGGAATAATTTTGCAATCTTCCCTTCCTTAGGCTATGAGTAAGACTGCAAGAAAGACTATGCTATTTTTATGATTGTTGTTGTTAGAGAAAAAGAATGTTATGCAAGTCTTCAAGCTCTAAAACAAGCAAAATGGATCAAGAACACAGTTCCAGCCCTGGAGAGCGTCTGATCTAAAACCACAAATGGATATAACATGGCACTGACTTGCGTTCCTCTAGCAGTCACAGACATCATTCGATGTTAACATATTTTAAAACTGAAAGGGTTTTTTTTCTTTTTTAAATGAATTTTTATTTTGTTTTGTTTTATTTTTTTATGGCCACACCACTAGGCATGCAAGATTGAACCTGGATCCCCTGCAGTGAAAGCACGGAGTCCTAGCCACTGGACTGCCAGGGATGATTCACTTTTATCAGTTAGAGTGAGAGAGAAAGAGAAAATCTCTACAAAAAGTAGCAATGAAGGAGGGAGGAAAGGAGCAGGGCTAGTTAAGCCTTTAAAATTCATTGAAATGTTTCTGGCTGTTTTATCAATATTTATTAATAATTGTCAGTCTAAGGTCGACATCTCTAGTAACAGGTCAAAGTGTTAGTCGTTCAGTTGTGTCTGACTCTTCCAACCCCATAGACTGTAGCCCACTAGGCTCCACTATCCATGGGATTCTCTAGGCAAGAATACTGGAGTGGGTAGCCATTCCCTTCTCCAAGGGATCTTCCTGACCCAGGGATCAAACCCAGGTCTCCTGCATTGCAGGCAGATTCTTTATCATCTGAACCACCAGGGAGGGCCAGTGAGTGTGTTTATATCAAATGGGAATACATGAAATGCATAGCAAAATCAAATAGAAATAATTTTGGATTACTGTTCTTTCACTCTTTCATTAAATGATTGTTAGTTGAGTGCCTGTGTGATGAATGATAGTCCATGCCTGCTAGAAACTCATGGTCTAAGGTTAGAAATAGAAAAAGATGGAGTGGGGTAAGTGGGGTACCACAGTGGCATTGCCAACTATACAAGAATTCCCTAGTGTCACCTAATCCAACCTGGTAAAAAGTGAGTTGCGGAAGCCGCTCCTGGAGAAGATAAAGGGGAGCTTTGCAAGATGAGTAGAACTCATCGCCTTAAAGAAGCATGTTCCAGAGAGGATAGTTTATATTTGAAGAAAGTAATAGGGCTTGAGTTTGAACTTTGTCTTAAGATGAGTGATTGAAAGATTATGACTAGGAACACAATAAAGCCATTTTCTTTTGTAGCTACATGGAGATCAGGTCAGGGAAGGCCATGTGTGAGAAGCAGAGCTGGCTGTTACAGTAAGAGAAAAATACTTGTCTGGGAGGATGGATATTTAAGTGATAAAACTGGTAAAATGGCATAAATGGCTAGGAAATGATGAGCTGGACTCTGGCAGATAATTAGATGATAGTGTCATTTAGCAAGATAGTAAGGAGTTTGAAAAGAATGGCACTCAAGGTGAATGGTAACATGAAATAATGGGTCAATATTTGTGTGACAGTTATTTTTATGTCTACTTCTTTTATCTTCAACTATTTTGTAGAGGTTAGAAGATTGATTAGGTAGAAATTTGATCATTTCAAATCTCAAGTCAACAACTTACTGGCTTTCTGGTCATAAGAAAGCTGCTTATCCTCTATAAGCCTCAGTGTTCTCATTGGTAAGATGATAATAAGAATGCCCATGTCAAGGGGTTGTCATTGGTAAGGGTTAAAAGAGAAAATGCACACAGAGTGCCTTCAAGTGAGTGTTGAAGAATAACAATGCCAGTTATCATTACTACTCTTGCCATTTTCCACTGAATTCTCACTGAATTCAGGGTCTACATTTGTTTCCTTCGACTTTGTGCCCCCAAGCACCTTCCCTCGTGGTCTATATGTAATTTTCCATCAGGAAATAATTGTTGAATTGAGCTGAAATGGTGGATGAAGCAACCAACAAGGAATTAATCTCCAAAACATACAAACAGTTCATGCAGCTCAATATCAAAATAAGAAAGAAAAAAACAAAAAAACAAATAACCCAATCAAAAAACTGGGCAGAAGATCTAAACAGACATTTCTTCAAAGAAGACATAGAGATGGCCCAAAAGCACATGAAAAGCTGTTCAACATCACTAATTATTAAAGAAATGCAAATCAAAACTACAATGAGTTATTACCTCACATAGGTCAGAATTGTCATCATCAAAAAACCTATAAACAATAAATGCTGAAGTGGGTGTGGAGAAAAGGGACCCCTCCTACACTGTACGTGGGAATATAAATTGGTACAGCCACTATGGAAAACAATATGGAGGTTCCCTAAGAAACTAAAAATAGAACTATCATATGACCCATCAATCCCATTCCTGGGCCTATACCCAGACAAAACCATAAAGTGAAAATATACATGCACCCCAGTGTTCACTACAGCACTATTTACAGCATCCAGAACATGGAAGCAACTTAAATTTCTAACGACAGAGGAATGGATAAAGAAAATGTGGCACATATATACAGTAGAATATTACTCAGCCATAAAAAGAATAAAATAATCCCCTTTGCTACAACACAGATGGACCTAGAGATTGTCATATTGAATGAAGTAAGTCAGACAGAAAGACAAATATCATATGATATTGCTTAAATGTGCAATCTTAAAAAAAGATACAAATCTTAAAAAAAGAAGATATGAACTTATTTACAAAACAGAAGTAGAGTCATGGATGTAGAAAACAAACTTATGGTTACCAGGGGCTTAGAGGGGAAGGGATAAATTGGGAGATTGGGATTGACATATACACACTACTATATGTAAAATAGATAACTAGTATAGCACAGGGAACTCTACTCAATACTCTGGGATGGCCTCAAAGGGAAAAGAATCTTAGAAAAAAAGAGAGTGAATATATGTAAGTATAACTGATTGACTCAGCAGTACACCTGAAACTACACAACATAATAAGTCAACTATACTCCAGTAAAATTATAAACAAATAAAGAAAAAATAAATAAACAAACATAAAAAGAAACGGTGGAACATGAAAACACCAAATGAAATTTCTTAAAGAGATGGAGAAGAATTCCTTATTATTTGATGTAAAACAACTTCAGGTAAATAAGTCCCACAGTAAAGGTCAAGAGTGACATTGGGGATGAAGGACAGGAAAACAGCAATGGTATTAATGAAGTAAAATGGAAGGTGGCTCCTAACAGTAAAGAAAGCAAACTGACCCAAGGGAAGGGACCTCACTAGGAGTCCTTGCAGACACATGGGGCTTTCAAGAGGAGTTAATGATCTCACATCTTCCTTCTTAGCTCAAGTTTCTACCAAGATATCACATCAGAAATCATTTAACATATTACTTCAAGAAGAAAACCATAGGGCATAAACATTATGCAAAGACTTCTCTACTAGCCTAGAATAGAAACCTATTCTGAACACTGATACATTGTTCAGCTGGCATCATAATTCTTGTTTTATTTTTCTTTCAGTAATTTAATTTTTTCTGAACATGTGCCATGTTAATCTTTATATATAAATAAAAAAATTAAAATAATTGCTTTTGCATCATCAAACTAAACTTGTCCAGCAGAGGAATAAAATAACTATATTCATTATTAACTGAACATAAATAAAGTATAAACCAACAAGATGGAGCACAACCGTAAGTGGAAATTCTTTTGGTGAACTGGATTTAGATTTTGGGGAGGTTAAGATGCAAAAGGGCAATTTAGCAAAGATCTAGCTATAGGTCAGCAGCATGTAAATTACACTAAGGTGACATGAAAAGAAGGGAGAACTTCTTTAACACCAGATAAAGTCAGCAGCTCGCAAGCACTGTATCTTCCAACAAACCCTCCAAACTCCTGCAGTGCACGGCGACCCTCTGTAATCCGGGGCAGCTGCAAATTGTATGCACGTTGTTCACAGCACAAGAGTGCCAGGGAGAAGTGAGGGGAGGATCCCTAGTGAAATGAAGAAAGATTTTTTCCCTCCTTTGCACAAGTGCATGCATAACTAACAGCCCTGCTATATCTCATGTTTCACATTATCTTTCCATTAAAAAAAAAAAAAGTTCCCAAATACACAAGTCAAGGTCTAGTTTCTCATTATAGAATAGCTCACATCTCTTTCCCAGCCTCTCAGATGAATTTAAAAGCCTGGGAGGATGAATGAAATATGAGGATTGATGTAGGTACATTTGCCATTCCTGAACTTCCCTACCCCTCCCTGTGGTTCTCTCTAGCATCTATTATTCATCCTTTAAATCATAGATTTTCAGAGGCTTTGGATCTGCCTGAGACTGGAAAAGATCATCTCCTGGTATCTTTCATGCCCACCAGATGTCTCAGGCAATACAATCACACCTGCTGCTTTCTTCTGTTTCATCAGCGGGCTTGTTGGGGCTGTTCTCTGTCTCACAAAAAATTCAGCTTGGAGAAAGGCCAGGGTACTGCTAGCCAGAGTACATGGTACAGCTCTGCTGATTTTCAAAGTGTCAACACCCGCAACTTTGCATGCTTTGATTACCACCAAAACCAAAGATAGATGGAGACAGTGTTGCTGCTTCATCGCTTTCCAGGCAGGATTAAACCCCCATGAAACTGTCTTTTCCTATTCTTTTTTTTTTTTAGTTCCTCAGAGAGTTCTAAATAGAATCTTATATGCAAACATAATAGAAGAAAGAAAATGTTTGTCTGCTCTTATACATACTCGTCTATAGTTTGTGTTTGAATATGATTGTTGGCATATTAGGAAACATAGCATAACCACCCAGCTAGAAAATGATAGCTGGTGAAAATAAGGCAGCTCACATGTAAAACTGATTTTTTAAATCTGCTTTATTTTCTCTAAAGCATCATAGAGAAGGCATCAAGGAGTTGGAAAATTCAAAACAGAGAGAAATTATTTAGGGGTTTCACTGGAAAATGGGCTTCCCTTGTGGCTCAGCTGGTAAAGAATCCGTCTGCAATACGGGAGACCTGGGTACGATCCTGGGTTGGGAAGAGCCCCTGGAGAAGGGAAAGGCTACCTACTCCAGTATTCAGGCCTGGAGAATTCCATGGACTATATAGTTCATGGGGTCACAAACGACTGAGCGACTTTCACTTTCACTGGAAAATAAGTATCAAGAGCAATAAACAAATCTCACATAGAGGACCTAGAACTGAACCGAAAGGAAGCCAACCGTAGCTACTTCCCCAGCATAAGAAATATCAGAAAGCATGGATTTAGAAATGTGAGACTCCTCTTCCACTCATCTACCCCACTAGCAAAGAAAAACAAAAGATGCTTCTTAGCAAGGACAAAATATCTACTTGGTTTGAAAGAATTATAATAATTATGACCCACTACATGCAGAATGATCAGCAAAAGGGCTTGGAGATCAAGGCCAACCATCACCTGAAGCTTTAGCAAATAGACATCTATACCAAGTCATATGCGAAAAACTAGGAAGAAATATATTTACTAAATTTTCCACTTTTAGATTGCACTGCTCTGTAGAATTCTAAGGGAAAGGAAGAAAGATCTGAAGTGTCGTTAGGGTTTATATAAATGCCCTTTCCCTATTCCAGGTGATCTTAGGCTCTCACCACTAGCATTTCAGGGTGCTCTTAACACCATGTTGCAAGCCTTCTGTTTGCACCCAGTGGCAAAATTGTAAGCTACTTTCCTAAGACTTTTGGATTCTTCATTATCTGTCCCAAACTATCTTCTTAGTCAAATCTGCAGGACCCTCATTCTCGCACCCCTATGCTCCAGCTTTCTCCAGTGCTAAAGCATACTTCCTCTTCCTCCTCAGCAGTAAGAGGTGTTTAAGAACTTGGACTCTGGGGTTAGACAAACCAGGATCCAAGGGCCAGCTCTTCCATATGCCCCGAGCGTGACCTTGCAAAGTCATTTCAGTCATTAATGAATTAACAAATTCAGCAATATTTATTGAGCCTGTAGTGTGTGCCAGGCTTTGTGCTGCACATTGGAAATAGAGTTAAAAATTCCTGCCCTCAGGATGCATTTATTCTAGTTGAGGGAGACTAGTTGGGAGAAAAATGTGTGATACATGTCATGATGAAAAACAAAGCTAGGTTAGGACACAGAATGCCACAGACATGGAGAGGAGAGAGGATTGTGTTTTCCACAGGCTGGTCAAGGAAGGCTTTTCTGATAAGATGGCATTGAGCAAAAACCTGAAAGAAGGAGGGACTGATGCTTGCAGATATCTGGGAGATGGCATTCCAAGCAAAGGGATGAGCAAAGAGCATTCCTGTTGTATTTGACAAGCAGCCAAGAAGGGGAAAGATGGTGTTGGGTGTTGGATCCAAGAGTGGTAGGAAATGGTATCACAGAAGAGTGAGGGCAAAATTAAGTAGGATCTTGAATGTAAGCTAAGAACCTAGGGTTTTAACACAAGTGAGATGGGAATCTGTTGGAAAGTTTGTTCACAATGCT
The DNA here is from genome assembly GCF_054371585.1 of Giraffa tippelskirchi. NCBI lineage: Eukaryota > Metazoa > Chordata > Mammalia > Artiodactyla > Giraffidae > Giraffa > Giraffa tippelskirchi. The sequence goes on from NC_137279.1 coordinate 149,970,038, forward strand.
GACATTACCTGATTTGTGTTTTTAAAAGCTCACAGAGAGACTGGGTATAGAGCAATGGCAGAAGCAGAGAGACCAGTTAAAAGGCTTCTGCAGAAGTTTGAGAGAGGGGCGAGAACAGCTTGGACTGGAATGGTGGTGGAGGAGGTGATGCTCTCTGGTAGGATGATTCCAGTGTCCTCTTTGGGAATTACTCACCACTGTTATCATATCAAACGAAGTTGCTGTTATGATTATATGAGGTTCAGTAGTGTAAGAGTGCTTAGGGTAGTTTTGGCATCTAGGAAACTGTTAACAAAAAGACAATGTTATTTTTACTATCAGGCTCAGCAGAAATGTCACCTCTTTGAAGGCTCCCTCATCACTTATTTCCATCCATCCTCATCACCAGCACAATCTTTCTCTTGTTTTGCATTGCATGTTATACATACCATTGCAAGAAAATTATTATAGCATGCACTCTCATATTTATGCTTTTCTTTCTCAGCTAGAATGTAAATATGAAGAAGAGGGTTATTGTTGTTTAGTTGCTAAGTCATGTCCTACTCTTTTGTGACCCCATGGACTGTAACACACCAGGCTCCTCTGTCCATGGGATTTCCCTGGCAAGAATACTGGAGTGGGTTGCCATTTCCTTCTCTAGGGTAATCATCCCCACCCAGGGATCGAACCCGCATCTCCTGCAGTGCAGGCAGATTCTTTACCACTGAGCCACCAGGGAAGCCCCACCCTCACTTGTACCTCCACTTAATTATTTGGACCAGTCATATTACATAATATGTATTACTTAGCCTATATTACTTTGCATACAAAGTTATTAATTTTTTTGCATTTATATCTTGATTTCAAGTAGATCATAAAGTCTCATCAAACAAGAATTGTATCTTTTATTATTCATATGTCTCAGAGTACTGTGTACATTCATGGGTCAATTATTATTTTGTTTCATTAAAAGAAAAGCTTAGTAAGGAAAGACACAGAATAACAAGAGTGATTTGATAGAAACTGTATGACAATCTTTTTTTGACGTACTGAGTGAGTGATGATGTTAGAATATAATTATTATTGCTTCAGAGAAGCACAAGCCAGACAAATTTTAGAATGCTTTCAGAGTCACAGGGACAATAGCATGACATTTCACACTCAAGACTCATCATAAAAACAGCTGTTTCCTTGTTAAAGGTACTAGTAGAAAATCTGACTCTAGAACCAGATAGATTTGGACTCAGGTGTTTTCAGGAAAATGACATTGAAAAAGTTAGACAAAATGATGAAAGATATATAGAATTCAATGGGATGTCATTAGACTATCTAGAAGATTTGCAGTCAAATTCAGTAAGAATATAACAAATAGAGAAGATCTTCCTCAAGTTCCTATCAACAGGAACTTAGATATTTGATGGCACTTCTATAGGTAATAAGGCATATAAATATCTCACCTAGCAAACTGTAAGCAAAATTCTATCAAGAGATATAGCAGCTGGAGGGAGAGGGAGCCGGATCTGTGTAAGAGGACAGAAGGATTAGATATATATAACTTGAATTTGAAGGACACAGGTGATGAGACCATTCCCAGTTGGAGAGTGTATTAGCTTTTTATCACTAGAATCTTAGCAACTTACAACCACACAAATTTATTACCTCACCATTCCTGTGGAGGAACCTGGGTGTGGGTTAGCTGGATCCTCTGCTCAGGGTTCCTCAGACTGAAATCAAGATGTCATCCAGGGCTACAATCTCATCTGAGGCTTGAGCAGCACTGAGGCATGGCCTCTTTCAAAGCCAGCAGGAAGGGCCCTCACTGCTTCTTATCTCTCTTTTTTTAATTAATTTTTTAATTCTAATTGGAGGCTAATTACTTTACAATACTGTAGTGGTTTTTGCCATACATTGACATGAATCAGCCATGGGTGTACATGTGTTCCCCATCCTGAACCCCCCTCCCACTTCCCTCCCCATCTCATCCCTCTGGGTCATCCCAGTGCAATGGCCCTGAGTGCCCTGTTTCATGCATCGAACCTGGACTGGCGATCTATTTCACACATGGTAGTATACATTCTTATCTCTTTTAAGGCTTACCTGATTAAATCAGGCCCACTCAGGAAACTTTTTCCCATTTGATTAACCCAAATTCATTACCACTGGAAATGTATTACATCTGGGAAATTCCTTTTGCCATATAACACAGCACTCACAGATGTGATGGACCACCTTATTCTCAAAGTTCTACCCACACTCAAGGAGAGAGGACTATACAGGTCACGAATACCAGTGGGGGACAAAAATCTTGGAGGTTATTTCAGAAGATTTACCTACAAGAGTGGGGACCAAAGGAAATAGGGCTCACTGTGTCCCAAAGGCATTGCTAATAAAGGTCCAATCATGTCTGGTTGGTAATTTTTGTTTTGCATGTGTGTGTGTGTTTAACTGGAATATAGTTGCTTTACAATATTGTGTTAGTTTCTGTTGTACAATGAAATGAGTCAGTCATTAGTATACATATATTCCCTCCCTCGTGAATCTCCTCCCCCCGCCTCATCCCACCCCTCTAGGTCATCACAGAGCAATGAGCTCAGCTTCCTGTGCTTTATAGCAGGTTCCCACTAGCTATCTATTTTACACATAGCAGTTCTGATTTTTAAGAAACCTTCACAAGATAGAAGGCAACTTCAAGAATTATTTAGGAAAGTAACATCAAAATTATATGGAATGATGTATTAATAGTGCCTTTATCTTTTAATGATGGTATAATTTAGTCTTATGTATAAAAAATCAAAATATAAAAATCAGTGTTAAAATATTTGCATTTAAGAATCTGTGCTTATTTTGAATTTTAATTATTTGTGCTATTTATAAAAATTAGGCTTGTTAGAATAACAAGTCAATTTTGCAGTTTCAAGTTAAATTGAGTATTGAGTGAGTCATGCTTTAGACCTGTAATTTCAGATTGAAATCTTACTTGGAACATTTAGGAGAATTTAATGTTCACCAGATCTGTAAATTTAATTTATTTGATTTATAAGAATTACTTAAGTTCTTAGGAAGTCTGTTAAGTCATGTGATTAAGGTACTTAAAAAAGAAAATAAAAATATGTGACATTAATAAATGTGGCTAAATGTTCAAAGAATTTAATTAGGTTGTAAAGTCTTCCTTCAAAATAATTATAAACTTATTAGATTTATGGATAGATTAATAAAATTTATCAACATATAAGCTTAAGAAAAACAAGGGTTTCAAGGGAGTTGAATACTAATTTTGCACCACAATAACCTTCAGTAGTTCTTTTCTAGGCATAAAAATTGCCCTCAAGAACATAAAAAGATTCATTTTTAATAAGTTTCAACTCTACTATTTTGTATGACCTTTGTCAAGTCGCTTGACTTGTCTTAGCTTCAGTTTCTCATTAGCAACATGGGGTCATCATGTTAACATGCAGGGTGGTCCTAAGCAGTAAATGAGATACTTTGCACAAAGTGCTTGACACATTTAGAATCTCAATAATAAAAGCTTAAAGAAAAAAAAATTCAGTTCTTTTACTAAACATAAGGGCAGAAGCTTTGTTTATATTCCATCCAGCCACCAACAGTTTAAACTTCAATCCTTCCTATACTTTCTCCAGTTCAGTTTGGTCGTTCAGTCCTGTCCAACTCTTTGTGACCCCATGGACTGCAGCACACCAGGTTTCCCTGTCCATCACCAACTCTCAGATCTTGTTCAAACTAATGTCCATTGAGTCGGTGATGTCATCCAACAAGCATATCCTGTCATCCACTTCTCCTCCTGCCTTCAATCTTGTCCAGCATCAGAGTCTTTTTCAGTGAGTCGGTTCTTCACATCAGGTGGCCAAAGTATTGGAGTTTCAGCTTCAGCAACAGTCCTTCCAATGAATATGCAGGACTGATGTCCTTTAGGATGGACTGGTTGGATCTCCTTGCAGTCCAAGGGACTCTCAACGGTCTTTTCCAATACCACAGTTCAAAAGCATCAATTCTTCGGTGCTCAGCTTTCTTTATGGTCCAACTCTCACACCCATACATGACTACTGGAGAAACCACAGCTTTGACTATACGGACCTTTATTGTCAAAGTAATGTCTCTGCTTTTTAATATGCCGTCTAGGTTGGTCACAGTTTTTCTTCCAAGGAGCAAGCATCTTTTAATTTCATGGCTGCAGTCACCATCAGAAGTGATTTTGCAGCCCAAGAAAATAAAGTCTCACTGTTTCCACTGTTCCCCCATCTATTTGTCATGAAGTTATGGGACCGGATGCCATGATCTTTGTTTTCTGAATGTTGAGTTTTAAGTCAGCTTTTTCACTCTCCTCTTTCACTTTCATCAAGAGGCTCTTTAGTTCCTCTTTGCTTTCTGCCACAACAGTGGTGTCATCTGCATATCTGAGGTTATTGTTATTTCTCCCGGCAATCTTGATTTCAGCTTGTGCTTCATCCAGCCTGGCATTCTGCATGATGTACTCTGCATATAAGTTAAATAAGCAGGGTGACGATATACAGCCTTGAGGTACTCCTTTCTCAATTTGGAACCAGTCTGTTGTTCCATGTCCAGTTCTAACTGTTGCTTCTTGACCTGCATATAGATTTCTCAGAAGGCAGGTAAGGTGGTTTGGTATTCCCGTATCTTTAAGAATTTTCCACAGCTTGTTGTGATCTATACAATCAAAGGCTTTGGCATAGTCAATGAAGCGGAAGTAGATGTTTTTCTGGAATTTTCTTGCTTTTTCTATGATTCAACAGATATTGGCAATTTGATCTCAGGTTCCTCTGCCTTTTCTAAATCCAGCTTGAATTTCTGGAAGTTCTCAGTTCATGTACTGTGGAAGTCCGGCTTGGAGAATTTTGAGCATTACTTTGCTAGCATGTGAGATGAGTGCAATTGTGCAGTAGTTTGAACATTCTTTGGCATTGCCTTTCTTTGGGATTGAAATGAAAACTGACCTTTTCCAGTCCTGTGGCCACTGCTGAGTTTTCCAAATTTGCTGACATATTGAGTGTAGCACTCTCACAGCATCATCTTTTAGGATTTGAAATAGCTCAACTGGAATTCCATCACTTCCCCTAGCTTTGTTCATGGTGATGCTTCCTTCCTAAGGCCCACTTGACTTCACATTCCAGGATGTCTGGCTCTAGGTGAGTGATCACACCATCATGGTTTTCTGGGTCATTAAGATCTTTTCTGCATAGTTCTTCTGTGTATTTTTGCCACCTCTTCTTAATATGTTCTGCTTCTGTTAGGTCCATACCATTTCTGTCCTTTATTGTGCCCACCTTTGCGTGAAATGTCCCCTTGGTACCTCTAATTTTCTTGATGAGATCTATAGTCTTTCCCATTCTATTGTTTTCCTCTATTTCTTTGCACTGATCACTGAGGAAGGCTTTCTTATCTCTCCTTGCTATTCTTTGGAACTCCCATTCAAATGGGTATATCTTTCCTTTTCTCTTTTGCCTTTAGCTCCTCTTCTTTTTTCAGGTATTTGTAAGGCCTCCTCAGACAGTCATTTTGCCTTTTTGCATTTCTTTTTCTTGGGGATGGTCTTGATCCCTGCCTCCTCTCAGTGTCACAAACCTCGTCCATAGTTTTTCAGGCACTCTGTCTATCATATCTAATCCCTTGAATCTATTTGTTACTCCCATTGTAAGGGATTTGACTTAGGCCATACCTTAATGGTCTAGTGGTTTTCCCTACTTTCATCAATTTAAGTCTGAATTTTGCGATAGGAGTTCATGATCTGAGCCACAGTCAGCTCCCAGTCTTGTTTTTGCTGACTGTATAGAGCTTCTCCATCTTTGGCTGCAAAGAATATAATCAATCTGATTTTGGTATTGAGTATCTAGTGATGTAGAGTAGAGTCATGTCATGTCCTTCCAACAAGGAAGAGGGTGTTTGCTATGACAAGTTCGTCCTCTTGCCAAAACTCTGTTAGCCTTTTCCCTGCTTCAATTTGTACTCCAAGGCCAAACTTGCCTGTTAATCCAGATATCTCTTAACTTCCTACTTTTGCATTCTAGTCCCCTATGATGAAAAGGACATCTTTTTTTTTTTTGGTGTTAATTCTAGAAGGTCTTGTATGTCTATACAGAACCATTCAACTACAGCTTCTTCAACTTTAGCGGCTGGGGCATAGACTTGGATTACTGTGATATTGAATGGTTTGCCTCAGAAACAAACATAGATCATTCTGTCATTTTTGAGATGTACTTTCTTAGATAGCAATTAGTTTGTTACCTTTCAAGGCACAAAGGATGCTTAAAGGGTTAACTTTAATGCCCAGAGGAGGTTGACCACACTCATTAGATCTTTCCCAGAAAGTAGCTGCAAGGCATACCTGTTCAGTGGACTCTTTGATCCCATGGACTGTAGTCCACCAGGCTTCTCAGTCCATGGGATTCTCCAGGCAAGAATAGTATAGTGGGTTGCCACTGCCCTCCTCCAGGGGATCTTCCCAACCCAAAGATCAAACTTGCTGTCTTAGCTCTCCTGCATTGGTGGGTAGATTCTTTACCACTAGCACCACCTGGGCTTCCCTGGGTGCTCAGCGGTAAAGAATCCATTTGCAATGCAAGAGCTGCAGGAAAGGTGGGTTTGCGGACAGAGGAGCCTAGCAGGCTACAGTTCATAGCCTCGCAAAGAGTCAGACGTGACTGAAGTGACTTAGCAGCAAAGAGTCAGACGTGACTGAAGTGACTTAGCACGCATGCGTGCACCTGGGAAGCCCAGCTGCAGGAAAGTATTCGCAAACCAATGTCCCATTTCAGGCTCCAAGGACTTTATGCAGCCAGCATTTCTGTGCCAATATCCAGGGCCAAATGACTGGAATGAGATTTAAAACACTAGGGGAAGGGAAAAGTTAGTATTCCCTCTAGACTAATAGTCACCCGGTGAAATGTCACTATATTTGTGTCAGAAGGAACAGAGGAATGCAGTCCTGTCTGGGCAAAGTGCACACAGAAAACCCAGAGGAGAGTGGACCCAATTCTCCACATGACTTGAGTGTACTGTGGTTAGCATAGACCATCCACTTTTCCTTGAGTGCTTATATTAATATTTGAAAAACGAAAACGTGGTTTTGAAGAAAAAAACTGTAAAATGAATTCTTCTGAGCACTTATAAAATTTTTTAAATGTGTCTAACCTCTTGAAAACCTGCAATGATTTTTGACGGTAATTCTGAAGGGACGCAAACACAAATATAAAACAGTATGTGAGAAAGTAGAGACAGAGAGACAGAGACGGAAAGGAGGAATAGAAGAGATTGTGTGTGTCTCAGAGAAAACAGAGGGACAGATTCCCAGAGAAGCTGTGAGACAAGACCTAGATAAAAAGAAGACAAACAAGAAGACATGATATTGAAACACCAAGAGACCTAACGCTGAAAGCTAATGGGACAAAAAGTAAGGGAAGACTCTGAAGAAAAGATTTTTTGTGGATGAAAACTTAATCAATCAACCTATGAAAAAAAGATGGAAAATTTTGTTCAAGCCAAATTGAGTGTTATAACCCAAGAACAGAGTCTCAGAAATCTCCGGGAACTGATCTGCCCATTAGATATCAAAGCAGAGTCGTACAGTGTTTTGAAACAGAGAACTGTACATATTACATGACATATTACTGACAGTTGATACAATCCAGGTCTCCATGTACAAAAGGAGTAGTGAGTCATGGGTCATTGTGGCCCCTTACAAAATGAGGCAGGAAGGTTATCACCTCAGGAGTCATCTTGTGATGCTGGGAGAATGTTGCTGTTTGTGGTTGAGCCGGTATTTCCGCCAATGGGGATGCATAAGGCACAGTAGAAGGGAGAGAAGAGGCCAAAGGGCAGAGAAAAATTTTTTATGTTCAAGTTTTTCTTGACTTGCCTTAGAATTTCATCAGTATGTAATTTCCAAGGATTCGAAGAAGCCGCCTGAGGACCAGGGGGTAAAAAAAAGGAAAGGAAGACACCACTGGGCAATATTCAATTAGGTCAGTATTTATTTTGTGCCCATCAGGAACAGAGCAACCTTCTGGAACTAAAGTGGAAATGAGTTTAATTCTCTCCTGTCCTGAGGGGTGGGTAAGTTCAAGTCTGTGGAGCCGCCTGGGGCTGAGGCGTGAGTACGTGCAAATCCACAGTGCACTCTGCTTCCATCTGGCTGGCCTGCAATTCTCTGCCTCCAGGGCTGCCCTACAACCCTCTCTTCCACCAACTTCGTGGTGGAAAAACAAATATCTAAAGAGAGACAAAGATGAAACCATTATAAAAATTTATTTTTGAACTTGTAATATCAGGTCTAAAATAAGTGTTACTTAATAGTGACATCATATTTCTTAAACATAAAAATTTGAAATCTAGATGTTGAAAAATAAAGAATGTTTAAAATTTTTTAAAACACTGAATCAGACACAGTTTTCATTAGGCTCCCCTCTAAACACACATAATGTGCTGACATATATGATAATGTGCAGTATTTTTAAAACAAATCTCTCTTTCCTTCAAAAAAATTCATCCAAGAAATATTTCCTAGGAATGTCAGAGTACACAGACACATATCTGATCAAAATGTCTCTGAAGGCCCAACAGAAAGGAAAATGTAGTTTTGTTACATGACTCATGGTGTCCATAAGACAAAAATAAAGCAGAGGTTTAGAAGAAACGCAACTATTCCTGGCAGTCTGGCAGCGGGATCTACAAGACAGACTTGCAAGGGAAGGACACCATGCTCAAAATTCATTACACCTTACCCAGGGAATCCACACACCCATTCAAACCAACTCATCTGATAAACCTAAAAGAAAGAATATGCACGGCAAAATAACTTAAGGGAATACTAACTTACCTTTATTCTTCTTACATTTTCCTACATCACAGCCAGACCCCTGGGATTGTTGCAGAGTGAAAAACAGAATATGCTTAAAATAAAGGGTTATTTGTGTTGTGTAAAAGTGAGAACTTTTGAAGTTGAAGAAACTATGCTACTGGAGGATGAGAGTAGAGAGAGCAACTTTGAGCAACTTGGGAAGAGGGCGCTAGGTCTCCGAGACTACAAAAAAAGGGTCAAAGTTTGGACACATCACATAGAACTAGGGCTAAGTAATCCTTGGGCACCTTAATTTCTCCAAGTCTCTGTTCTTGCCATTTATAAAAAAATGAGATAAAAGTAGAATTTAATTCACAAGGTACTGTAAATTGTGAGGATTAAGTGGATATAAAGCTCAGTGCCTGCAATAAACATTGGTGCACATGTGTCTTTTTGAATTATGGTCTTCTCAGGGTATGTGGTCAATAGTGGGATTGCTAATCCATATGATAGTTCTATTTTTAGGTTTTTAATGAACCTTCATGCTGTTCTCCATAGCGGCTATACCAATTTACATTCCCACCAACAGTGCAAAAAGGTTCCATTTTCTCCGCACCCTCTTCGGCATTTATTTTTTGTCAATTTTTTGATGATGGCCATTCTGACCAGTGTTTTGTCTTGCATTTTTCTAATAACTAATGATGCTGAGCATCTTTTCATGTGCCTCTTGGCCATCTGCATGTCTTCTTTGGAGAAATGGAATCTAGAAAAATGGTCAGATGAACCTGTTTGCAGGGCAGGAATAGAGACACAGACATACAGTGGGAATGGACATGAGAAAGGAGAAAGGGAGGGTGGGATGAACTGGGAGAGTAGCACTGACATATATACATTATCATGTGTAAAACATACAGCTAGTGGGAAGCTGCTGCATAGCACAGGAGCTCAGCTTGGCACTCTGTGATGATGTAGAAGGGTGAGATTGGGGGGTTGTTGGAGGGATGCCTAAGAGGGAGGGGATACATGTATACATACAACTGATTTACTTAATTGTACAGCAGAAACTAAACAACATTGTAAAGGAATTATACTTCACTTTGTAAAAAAAATTCAAAAATAAAAATAAAGTTCAGTGCCTAGAACATGAATGTTCAATAATGGTGTTACTTTTATTCAGTTTGAAAAATAAATCTATGAGAGTGATACACAAAGCTTCTAGCCATTGCACAAACACAACCATTGCAAAGAGGGAAATATCATTGATTATGCACATTATTTAGCTGATAAAAATAAATTATTTATAGTTCTTCAAGAGATTTACCACCACCCCTTGCAGGAAAAATATGAGCATATGGTCAAGAAAAACACCAACCATCTCCCGCCAACCTTGCCAACATGGAGCCACTCAGATCAACATGTCTAATATACCTCCAATCCACGAGGAAGAATAATAGAAAAAAATTCAAAATACTTAATACACCGATGGCTTTTACAAAATCGACTGCCACCCTTATCCTCTTTTAGTCCTCCCTTCCATTAGCACAATCACATCTGAGGCTAAAGATATTTATAATTCTCTGGTGACTAACCATAACAAACTTCTGACAAACAGGCTGGTAAACTTGATAAAGGTATCTTAATATGACAAATATACTTCTCAAATGGAATGTGGGGGGGGGAGGACACTTTGATTTTTGATAGGCTAAAATAGCACCTTAAAAATGGAATGACCCTACACAGGGATTTAAGAGTAGAACTAATTTCAGGTCAGATATGCCTCCAGCTATGAGGCAAGTGGGTTTGCATTTGCATTAGATTTCTCATTAGAAATCTTAGCATGATCTTCGGGTCTCCTCATTCTTGCACTCTTCTATCCTGCCCAATCATTTGGAACTAGTCACTGGTCTCAGATGAATTGCCCAGTAGTCCATGACAGGAAAAAAAAAAAAAATCATGACTTAACAATTCAGCAAACATTTCCTGAGCCTTTGCTATAAACCCAGTAGCAAGGACACAGAGACGGACAGAGTCCTTGCTATCAGCCCCATCTCAAAACCTGAGCACAGCCTTCCCCAGCCTCTAACAGGGTCACTTAGTCCTGCCCATCACCTGAGCCACTTTCTGTGGCTCCAGGCACCTTCAAGTATGGCTTGGTATTTTTGCCTTCCTGTGTAGCTACAGAGCAGCTATGACTCAAGATTTCTGAACTTGTGAGGGTTAGCCTTCTCCAGAAAAGAGATGCTCAAACATGAGTTTCCTCCAATGATTCTATTTTGCAAAATAAGGCTTTACTTTTTCAGTCCCATTTCAGTTCTTGTTCTAGAAGTCCTCATGTTTCTCTAGACCATTCTTAAGAGGAATCTGCCTAATGGACAATCCTGTTTCCTGGGGGATGGGAGCTATTATTCAGAGTACAATCTTAGGGGCTGGCGTTCTGTGACCTACAGACAGAATTCCCTGTGGACACCCTTAGGGATTTCTAAAGTCCACTTATCCGTTACCTTGTGCCCAACTCCAGGGAACTGAGCTGCAAAAAGTTAAACCATCTAAACCCTAAGGACAGATCTTTGGCAGCTAGTATTCACTGAATAAAGGAACAGAACATTCAGTCATTCATTCACTGAGTACTTAATAAGTGCACGCTGTGTCAGACAATATGTTAAATGCTGAAGCTGTGGAGATAGGAAGAAGTAAACCCTATTATCAAGGAGCACATAGTCTCAAAAGGAAAACAAAGAGGAAGCAAATAATTATAAGTGATATAGTAGAAATATTCAAAAACATAATGGGAACCCTGGAAGAGACAGGCAAGGTTTGGCTATGAAAGCTAGGGTGGGTGTCACAGAGGAGGTGATGTTGGAGAGGAGTTGAAAAATGAGATGGGGGGATACTAGATGGACACAATGGCCAGTCAGTGAAGGGCAGTGAGTGCAAGTACAGAAAGTTCCCTACATATCAATCTTCAACTTGTAAACTTTCAAAGATGTGAACACGCATCTGATTTCATCAAGGAATCAGAAGCTGTGCCATTAACGTCAGGGGTGAGTGAAATTGCAGCTGACCCTCTGTCTCCTCTTGCTGATGATCCTTCAGCTCTATCACCTCCCACTTCTTTTTTCTCTTCCAGTCAGTAACTCTTCTTGTCCTTTGATTCAATGTCAGCCCCTGTATGCCAGCTGTTGTACTGTATTACTGTACTTTTCAAGGTACAGTACTGTAAGATTAAAAATGTCTATTTTTTGTTTGTTTTTATGTATTATTTGTCTGAAAAGTGTTAAAAATCTATTACAGTACAGTAATACACAGCCAATTGTGTTAGTTGGGTACCTAGATTAACTTTGTTGGCTGTGCTGAGCTGTGCTCAGTTGCTCAGTTATTTAGAAGCAATTCAACTTACAAATGCACTCTGAGAAGAGAACTCGTTCATTTGTAGGGGACCTACTGTACGTACATTTCAGGCAGAGGGAACAGCATATGCAAAGGCCCAAGATATAAAATAGCATGGTGTATCCACGGCACAGTAGCCTTATAATATTTTGCTTAGGAGTTTGTCCTTTTTTTTATAGGCCCAAAAAGGCAAATGGAATTAATCTTGAAGGCCTGCTGCCTCCTGCCCATCTTGGTATTCAGTATGTGCTCAGTCACTCAGTCGTGTCCGACCCTTTGTGACCCCAGGGACAGTAGCCCGCCAGGCTCCTTTATCCATGGAATTTTTCAGGCAAGAATACTGGAGCAGGTTGCCTTTTCCTACTCCAGGGGAATCTTCTCAACCCAGGGATCAAATTTGCGTCTCTTGCATCTCCTGAATTGGCAGGCAGATTTTTTACCACAGAGCCACCTGGGAAGCCCCAGTATTCAAACAATCTATTACACATGAGAAAGACAAGACTGACACACATGGTGCCTATGTGCGGTCTAAGCACAGACCCTCTGGAGCCACTGAAGAGTTTTGTTACCCTGGAGAATAATGTGTCTAAATGTATCCTTCTTGCCACCCCAAATGGGAAAGCTTCTTTAGGATCTAGCCTTGGCTAATGAGCATATCTTGGGACCATGAAAGATCCTCTGTCTTTCCAGCCACTTACATCATTACAAGTAAGTAGTCCATAGGTTCTGATTTATGATACCTGCCCTTAAGGAGAAAGTATAAACTGAAGGGGAGGGAATAAGAACAAATAAGTATGAAGAGTGTAATAAATCCCATTGACGGTACACTCTTAAAACATAAAGAAGAAAGAACAGCAAGATCTCCCTGATGGTAAGAAAACTTCGTTGAGTAGATTATAAAAAATACTTGCTTGACGAGTGGGAGTCCGAGAGGTGGAGAAGGGTATTTGCAGATGAGGAACCATCTGAGCTCACAGCATGTGATATGTGAGAGTCAGCAGCCTATTCAGTGAACAGCAAAACCATTTGGTGCTTCCAGAGTTGTGAAGGACCAGGGCCAGGGGCAGACATACAGCAACAAGGGCAGTCTGGGTATAATTTGCAGTGCCTTCTATAACATGGTAAGAAGCAGTGACTGGAAAAGAGCTGTTTCTTAGACACACCTGAGGAGGTAAGGGGGAAAACCTTCTAAGTCAGAGAAACTAAGTAGAAAACCAGTGAGACATTCAGAGCAAAGAAATCGAGCCAGAAATAAGGGCTAATAAGAGCATTGGCTCTCTCTGTCCTCCTGCCTGGGTGAAATACAGAAGTCCAGGCTTGAGTCCGGGTGCTTTCAGAAACAGTCCTGACCCTGCGTCTGTGCGAACACCTCCAGCACCTCCAACCGGACTGAACTGCCAGTGCCCTCTAGTGGTGGCTCACCTGATGGCCAGATAACACAAACCATCCAGTTCTTCACCCAAGTACCTGTCATGTGCTGGCTTCCATGATAGCTGCTGGAGCCACAGGTCTTTAAGACACTGATTTCTTACTCAGGCTCACATTTTGGGATGTGAGACACTGAAATGAACACATCCAAATAATAGTGTGTGAAAGTGAAAGTGCCAGTAGCTCAGTCAGGTCCAACTCTTTGTAACCCCATGGACTGTAGCCTGCCAGGCTTCTCTCTCCACGAAATTTTCCAGGCAAGAATACTGCAGTGGGTTGCCATTCCCTTCTCCAGGGGATCTTCCTGACCCAAGGATCGAACGCGAGTCTCCCACACTACAGGCAGATTCTTTACCGTCTGAGTGGTCAGTGCAAAAAAAAAAAAAAAGTATATATATATATATATATATATATTTATATGCAATCAGAAATAGTCATAAGACAAAGAGTTTGTAAAGAAAGGGGGAGCTAATAATACAGAGTCAATTCACCCTGAGGATAGTTGGCAATGCATCTTAATTTGTAGGAGATGTCACACTTTGCTGCTTCAATTCTGGCAATGTTCTGAAGTTGCTAATTATATTGAGCTATTCCAGATCACATATTGCGCAAAGATGAACGTGGGAAAGTACTTGTTTCATCTATAACTGAGGCAGAAAAAAACCCTCCAAATTAATAAATCCATGGCAATCAAATGTAACTGTAGCTCATATTAGGTAGTAAGTGTACCTTTGCAGATAGATATGCTTTATAACTTCCCAAGGGGAATACTACTTGAATGTTTTCTAATAACCATTCCTCAAAGGATCTGTTTTTCAAACTATTTTAACATCTTGAGTTAACGTTCAGTGGAGCACTTCAGTATTTTTTCCGTTTTATATTTTATAATGTCAACACGTGAATCAACTTTGCACCTTGTTGACATTCTTCAAATCTTTATCTCCAGCCCAGATTACATTTCTATGTTCATTTTTCTGTATCACTTATGGACACACATCTCTCCAATTATACCACAGAACACCGGCATCAGGTTTGACTTCTCTTTTCTTCAACTAAGCTTCCATTAATTCCTCTTGATATTACATCTTACATGCGTCTCAAATCTGTCTACTTCTCTCCGACCTCCCTGCCTCTACTGATGTTCCAGTCTCCGAAATGGTCCTCTGGACATTGTTTTTTTGTTTGTTTGTTTGTTTTAGTGCATTTTATAAAAGGGTCAATCTAACACGTATTATTCTCCACCTGGAAGTCATTCAGTTAACTACCATCCCCTTTAAGTGAAAGTTCAATAAAAAGTACCTAAAATTGCTTGCAAAGCCCTTCCTGATCTGTCCTCTGCTAAACTCTCCGGCCTCATTTTCATTCTTTCCTTTTCCTTTCCTTTATATTTACCTTCCAATTATTAAAAAATGTTTTTTATGCCTCAAACACTCCATTCCTTGTCTAGAACATCCTCCTTTTAACTGGAGAGCTTTTATGATTACTTCAAGCTACATCTTGGATATTTTATTAGAACCATTCCTGGACCTTCTAAGTCCAGCTTTGGGTTCTTCCCCTGTCCCCTTTGTGCCCTGGAGTTCACCAATACACTGTATGGAAATCATCTATTTTCTTCAGTCCAACAGTGTGAACACAGGAATTATTTAATATCATATCTGTATTGCCTAGCATATAATAAGTAAGTATATGATTCACATTTCTAGAATGAGCTAATAACATCTGATCTGCTCTCTGCCAAATGGTATGGAGACTCCCTTATGGGAGGACCCTAGGTGCCCAGCTATGCTGATGACCTGGGAGATAGGTCCATCCAACACTGGATGAAGTATCAGAAAACTTATTTTACTGTAGATTTAAGTCATGATCTCCAAACAGCTTATCAGTAATCCAACTTACTTTAAAAGAATCTCCAACTGTTTTATGTATCTTACTTCATAAACTTAGGAAAAGGTAAAAAGGGGGGCTATTTTTGGCTCCTGAAAGTCCCAATATTTCAGATAACCTCTTTTCTTAGAAGATTAAATTTTACTTCTTACCAAACTCACCCTGGCCAATATCTAGATTCTCAGATCAGTGGGGCTTTCACCAATTTCACTCACTTATTCTCCTTCATCTATTTCTCACTGGTTAAACACCTATTAAGTGCCAGATACTGGAAATACTAATTGAGTACGATGTCATTCCCCACACCACCTCCACACTCAATCTATTCAGGGCTAAGAGGAATGAAGAAAACAAACATGTAATCTTGTGATACAGATTCTCTCCAATCTCATTGCAAATTTGAACTTAGGGAAAGAGTTCCTTAAGGTATAAAAAAATGTTAAGAAATGAAAATTTTTTTCTTTATATTTGAAATAAAATAAACTTTAAGAGCAATAAATATAAAATGAACAGCAGATATCACAAGAGGAAATTTTTTTGCTTATAGAACTGTTAAGATTCTTATTGCATTAGTTCATTAGTCAGTGCATTAGTCAGTGCTATTTGCATTAGTTACCTTTTAACTGAATTCTATCCATAACTGAGAAGCAAATAGTCTGGCAAAGTCCACGCAGTTTTTCCGAAGACATACAGCCAAAATATGGCCAAAGCTATAAACAATTGGTTATTCATAGGTTGTCAACATGTATGTGCTTAGTTACTCAGTTGTGTCTGACTCTTTGCAACCTCATAGACTGTAGCCCCCGGGCTCCTCTGTCCATGGAATTTTCCAGGCAAGAATACTAGAGTGGATTGGCATTTCCTACTCCAGGGGATCTTCGCAACCCAGGGACTGAAGCCATATCTCTTACATCTCCTGCATTAGCAGGCATATTCTTTACCACTGTGCCACCCTAGGAAGCCTGGTCAACATGTATAGCTTGTGACAATTATTCAAATAAGCATGCCATTGGTGGGCCTGGTGATGATGTTACCAGAGGAGTAGAAATGTATTCTAAAGGATTTTTGACTTGAGCAAGATTTGAAATGAGTAAGAAGTTTTTTGAACAAAATGATTCTGCAGTTTTCATAAGCCAAGAACTCTTCAAAATACATCTCTGAGGCACTTGCATAAATATCTAGGGCCTGGTTGAATTCCTTGCTATTCCTTTAACACACTTCACTGTATGTATGATTCCTGATACCTTTGCTGTTCTTTCTGAATGAAATAGCCTCCAGCCACAGGTGCCTGTCATGATGTACAGTATTAAAAAGTTCTGATCTGACAATTTAGATATAGATTATTCTCAATTAGTCACAAATCTATCTTGAAAAAAAGCATGGAGTTGTAGTTTTAAGAGATTCTATGGTTTGGGGCAATTGACATACCTGCATGGCTTCAGTTTCTTCATTGAGAAAATGAGGACTAAATAATCTGTACATTCCCATCTTCTCCTAGTCTATGAACCAATGTCCTTTCCTGAATTCATGTAAAATTGATGGTCTAGATTTTATTTGTTAGTGCTGGGTCTTTATTGCTTTCTCCAGTTGTGGTGAGCAGAGCCTGGGCCTCTCATTGTGGTGGCTTCTCTTGGTGCAGAGCACAGGCTCTAGGCATACAGGCTTCAATAGTTGCAGCATGCAGGCTCTAGGGCATGCAGGCTTCAGTAGTTGTGGTTTGCAGGCTTAGTTGCAGTGACAGATTTTATTTTCCTGGGCTCCAAAATCACTTTGGACAGTGACTACAACCACTAAATGAAAAGATGCTTGCTCCTTGGAAGAGAAGCTATGACCAACCTAAAAAGCAGAGACATCATTTTGTCAACAAAGGTCCGCATAGTCATATCTACGGTTTTTCCAGTAGTCATGTATGGATGTGAGAGTTGGGCTATAAAGAAAGTTGAGTGCCGAAGAACTGATGCTTTCAAATCATGGTGCTGGAGAAGACTCTTGAGAGTCCCTTGGACTGCAAGGAGATTGAACCAATCAATCCTAAAGGAAATCAGCCCTTAATAATCACTGAAAGGACTGATGCTGAAGCTGAAGCTCCAATACTTTGGTTACCTGATGCCAAGAGACAACTCATTGGAAAAGACTCTGATGCTGGGGAAGATTGAAGGCAAAAGGACATGGGGGTGGCAAAGGGTGAGATGGTTAGATAGCATCTTCAATTCAATGGATATGAATTGGAGCAAACTCCCGGAGACAGAGGAGCCTGGCATGCTGCAGTTCATGAGGTTGTAAAGAGTTGGATATGACTTAGAAACTGAAGAACAACAACTATTTTCTCCCATTCTGTAAAATGTAATATGTTTCTTGCTGATTGCCAGATATTGTTAACATCTGATAATACAGTGCAAATATAGTACCAAGTACTGTGCCAGTACCATTTGCAGTACAGCCATGAAAAGTAACCTGAAGAAGAAAGAACTAATAAAAATATAGCAGACTAGGTATATTAAAATTACTGGATAGAATATGGGAATAAATAGATGAATCTCAACAATATTTATCACAAAAAGTAACTATATTTATGATCATATGGCAAAAAGTTTCTAAAGGGTGTTATTAGGTACTAAGATGCAGTCTTTAAATGCTCAAACTTAATTACTTAATTCCTTTCTTTTACTAACAAGTGTTTATGGAAGCTATGAGCAAAAGGATGAAATTCAGCATGAAAATAGCCTACCCAGTGCCTACCCAGTGGGCATCGTGGGGCTGGCCAGGGACAGTGAGAGGCAGCAAAGATGATCTTCACCTAGCTCTTCTCCTAGCTCTCACCTAGTCTGCCTCTGGCCAACTCTGGAAGTTACCCTTATTAGCAAAGTGAGAAAGCAATTGAGGAAAACACGAAGACTCGTGGCCTGTGTATGTTTGACATCTAGCAATTTATTACCATTTCAACCTAAGCTGTACTGTGCTTAGTCACTCAGTTGTATCCGACTCTTTGCGACCCCATGGACTGCAGCCCACCAGGCTCCTCTGTCCTTGGAGATTCTCCAGGCAAGAATACTGGAGTGGGTTGCCATGCCCTTCTGCAGGGGATCTTCTCAACCCAGGCATCAAACCCAGGTCTCTCGTATTGCAGGCAGATTCTTTACCGACTCAGCCAAAACCTAAGCATCTCTATTCAGATATGAAAAACAAACTGATAATTTCAAAACTTCAGTATAACTTTGGTAAACATTCATTTCATTTATTTCTCTTGTATTTTGTAATAAAGGTAAATTCATTAACTTTCTATGCTATTAATACTACAAAGTTTTACTGCTGATAAAGCAAAAGCTGGCCAAGTCTGATCAGGTATCAGAGATCAGACACTGGCTCCCCCACTCTAAGATATAATGGTAAGGATGTTTAGTGTCTCTTTTTTATCACCAGTAATATTAAATACTTTACATCTTCATTCTAATTCTCATTATAATCTTTTCAGGATAGATTTTGTTGCCCCCAGTTTACAGATAAAAAATTTGAGGTGAAAGAAATTAAAAAAATGTCACCAGAGTCACTGGTTGTCTTCCTAACTCCACAGCCTCTTTCACTATGTTCAACTCCTTTCTTTGCTAAAATTCAGGTTTGAATGTATTTGCTAATAATAGAAGAATTACACCTACAGAGAAGAATCTTTAGAGTATAAGTTTTTCTCTGAAAAAAAAGTGGTAATTTTAAACCTTTTTTTCATTTTGCATCTCAATTATTATTACTGGTAAATTTAAGAAATCAAGTTTAAAAGTTATGCATTTATTTCACTGTTGTTCTCTTTTTATACAGACTTTCTGGAGGTAATACTAAAGGACAATGACCAAAAACCATGTTGCACCAAAAAAAAAAAAAAATAGAAAAAATAAAAGAAAATGTCTGCAATTTATATAAATCCCTAAATTCAGTAGGGATTGAGTTTCCCACTCAGTCCCTCCCCCACACCATTTTAACAACTGAAATGTGAACTACAAAGAGATTCAGTGAACTTTCTAGAGTCATTGAGTTCAAAGTCTGCTGAGAAAACACCAACTGTTCTTGCCCTGTCTGTGGATTTTGATAGCTATCTTTGATCCAAGCATATTGTAGTGAAAATATGAAATTTATTTTTTAATAAAGCAATAAAAACTGAATTTGTGTGTTATGAGCAAGCATTTACTTCCACTTATAGCAGCTTTGGTCATGGATTACTTGTGAAGGCATTTTCATATGGGCAATATAAATTACATAAACAAAGACTATAAATATTTACATATTTTAGGTTATATTAAAGTTGCAGCAAAACAAATATTTCCTGTTAGCTGAAGACTGAGAATAACTTATGCGGAGATTTTAAATTGAATCTATTGGCTCTATAAAGGGATCGTGACTTGTCCTTTTTTAATATTTTTAAATTAAAAGATAGAAAAACTAATACTGTCAACTTTTTAGCAAGGCAGTAGAAAGCATAGTTACATTTCACACTATATTCTTTGAAGGATTTTTTTAACTTACTAAAACTGCTTCAGAATACAAAGGTTAAAAAGGACCTTACAATTTTTAAGTTGATTTTCAGGACCAAAAGTTTCTCTTTAGGAGGTGATACATTTCTTCATTAAAATTGTAAAGCTAAAAGGCATCTATCTAGAAGAGTTGCTGAACTGCCATCTAAACTAAATAGAAGGAGGAGAGTGAAAAATTTGGCTTAAAACTCAACATTCAGAAAACTAAGATGATGGCATCCGGTCCCATCAATCCATGGCAAATAGATGGGGAAACAATGGAAATAGTGACTGCTTTATTTTGGAGGGCTCCAAAATCACTTCAGATGGTGACTGCAGCCATGAAATTAAAAGATACTTGCTCCTTGGAAGAAAAGCTATGACCAACCTAGACAGCATATTAAAAACCAGACATTACTTTGCTGACAAAGGTCCATATAGTCAAAGCTATGGTTTTTCCAGGAGTCATGTATGGATGTGAGAGTTGGAATATAAAGAAAGCTGAGCACTGAAGAACTGATGCTTTTGAACTGTGTTGTTGGAGAAGACTCTTGAGAGTCCCTCGGACTGCAAGGAGATCCAACCAGTCCTTCTAAAGGAAATCAGTCCTGAATATTCATTGGAAGGACAGATGCTAAAGCTGAAACTCCAATACTTTGGCCACCTGACGCAAAGAGTTGACTCATTGGAAAAGACCCTGATGTTGGGAAAGATTGAAGGCAGGAGGAAAAGGGGACGACAGAGGATGAGATGGTTGGATGGCATCACCAACCTTATGGACATGAGTTTGAGCAAGTTCTGGGAGTTGGTGAAGGACAGGGAAGCCTGGCATGCTGCAGTCCATGGGGTCACAAAAAGTTGGACACAACTAAGAAACTGAACTGAACTGAACAACAATTAAACAAGTTTTGTGTTCTTTCTTTTATTTTTCACTTTTAGATTTAGCAGATGTGAGAAGCAATTTAAAAATGCATACACCAATCTATGAGTGCCCTCAAGAAAGAAAGCATTTCCCAAGAGAAAGAAACCTTTAGGATTATTCCAAATATAATAAACTCTCAATATATTTTCATATTTTGACAATGAGCATCTATTGTGTCAGTAAATATACTGACACACAGATATGACAGTCCATATGAAAATGTCCTATACTATCCTTCAACCCCATGCATACATGCGTGCATGTTAAATCACTTCAGTCATGCCCGACTCTTCGCAACTCTATGGACTGTAGCCTCCCAGGCGCCTCTGTCCATGGGATTCTCCAGGCAAGAATGCTGGAGTGGGTTGCCATGTCCTCTTCCAGGGGATCTTCCTGACCCAGGGATCAAACCTGCATCTCCTGTGGCTCCTGAATTGAAGGATTCTTTATGCTGAGCCACCAGAGGAAGCTCACCCTTAAATCCCATATGAGTCTCAAATTCACTGATTCTATATCCTTTTCAATATCTTTCCCCTTCTTTCCCCACAACCAATGTTCTTACTTGCCTTCTTGCCTCACTAAAATTTTCTGAACAATCTTTATTATCATCTCCTTTCATATAACCTTTACTTCTTTCCCCTGACAGGTTAGCAGAATTAGAGGTGTTACAGGTTAAATAAGTGTATGCGTTTGTCAAAAAATCATCAAATTGTACACAATTGTTATGCATTTCTTTGCACGTAATTTACCTTTATAAAACTTTAGACAAATATTGAACTCTAGTTAACAGATTTGCTTTTTGAAATGGTATGGATTAGCAATTTTAAACCCTGCTTACATAAATGAGTAAATAAAGGTAATGGAGCAGTATGTTAAGGGGGAGTTACAAATATGGAAAGAAGGGACATTAGTATTGGATTGAGATGGAAAGTATTACTATAAACTCATGGATTTTAATATCTACCATTATTGCTAGATAAAACTACAAATGATAATATATATATATAGACTTATATGTGTATATGTGCACATATACATGTACGTATATAAGATGTGTTCACTGAGATTGTCTAAAAGTTATCACACAGCATTAGCATGAGCACACCTAATACCTAGAGCTTTATTACTATTTACATTTTGCATTAAAAGGAACTTAGAGTTCTTAAAGAAAAAAATGATCCCAGGGCTGTATCAGAGGGGAAAGTATAATTATAAAAGATATTACTTGGAAAACTGACAAAATTCAAATATGGATGGTAGAGTTAATAACAGTGCTTATCAATATCAATTTTCCTAATTTTATTAACTGTACCATGGTTATACAAGATAATGCCCCTGTTTTGAGAATATATTCACTGAACTATTCAATGGATATAGTTATCAGTTTCTTCAATTTACTGTCAAATGATTTAGAAAAAAAATCATCTATTTAAAGGGAAAGACAGAAACAGAGAGAAAAAGAGAAGGGGAATGAGAGAGAAAGAGAAAGAATGATAGATGTCAATGGGAGAAAATATAAACGACCAATTAATATAAGTAAAAGTGATTTCCTTTACTCTTCTTGTTGCTGTCAATTTGAAGTTACATCAAAGAAAAAGGTTACATTAATGAATATTCTCTTTGGCTTCTTGTGTCAGTCAGTATAAGACCCAACATTCTTATAAAGTCTCCACATCCTTATGTGTACTCTCTTTACCTCTCTGATTGCATCTTCTCCATCTCTCTCTCCCTTTTTCAATGCTTGGTTGTCAGATGTCCTTGTTACATGCAGATATCTATCTCCTTTAAATTTGTGTAGGATCTCATCTCAATTGTACCATCCTACTCTCCATTACACCCTTCCCTTCCACTCCCACATTGTTGATCCCCTTCACCCTGAATTACACTTTTTTCCCCATGGCATGTGTTACAAACATCTGTATGACTCACATGTCTTATTTCTGTCTTGTCTCCACTCTCTAGAATGTAAGTTCCACAGGACAGGAGTTTGCTGCCTTTCCTGACCTATCTTAAGAACCTGGACAGTACAAGATACTCTATAAATATTTCTTGAATGGAAGAATGACTGTTATCAGATTGTCAGATTACCTTCAGGAAATATTTACTCTTTGGGATATGAATCCTTCAGAATATTTTTTTCTTTATGGTGCTTAGATCACTGTAGCTAAATGCCTATTAGGCATTAATAAGGTCATGTTAAAAAGTATAGTTTCTAAGTACTTGTTTTTGAAGCATGTAAATAACAATTGGAATAATTTGGGGAGTTTAGAGATATTGCTTAGGGAAGCCATCTGGCTCTCCCAGGAAGGCAGTAAGTTGCTCTGGGTCCCTCTTTCTATTATCTGCTCCTCCACTCTGAAGGTGTGGAAATGAGGAACTGACTCACACAGATCAAACTCACGAGAAACTGGTGACAAGGCCAACTTAAAGAAAGAGTTGCTGCAGGTATCAGAAAGTTGAATTTTCTGTGGGCTTATTCTCTTTCTATAAGAAGTTGACATGAAGTCCAACAGATATGTATAGTCACCTCTTTTTGTGGAATCAGAACAAAAGGAAGGAGTTAGTCAAATTATGCCAGGTCAATGCTTATATTTTTCTGTCTGAAGACAGAATGTCTAAGGATAAAGTATTGGAAAATCCACCTGCCTGCATAGGGCATTTTCTCACTTTGTGTTGTTGAAATGAAAAGTATTACATGTGGGTTTGGAGGACTTCCTGTTTCAAGTTTTCACATTAATAATCAGTTCACCTATTTCTTTCTTTAGCTGTGTTAATACATTATCTGAGCCACAGTCAAGCCCTATTGTTATTGGTTTCCAAAGAAAATCATGTCCTTCTTTGAAAGATGACTACCCAGGTTGCTGATCTTACCCACTCTGTGCTGAATTTATTATACTAGCTGTTAAGAGTTTGGGTGAGGTGGTTGCTCCACTGTAACTCATGGGCATTTCTACTACAATTAAATGATTTTTTAAAATTAATGAAAGTTGTTTAATCAAATTAAAAATTGTCTGAACTAAGTTAAACTTTATAAAGTTCTAAAATCTCACTGTCTGGTTACAGACCAAGTAAAGTAGATATAATTTCTTCTACTAAGTACAAGTAAAGGTCCTAGACATTATATAAAAAACAAATATCAAAAGACTGTGAAGATAGTGAGAAAAGGGAAGACCAGCTATGGATCTTGAAACCCTCAAAAGACCATGTGGCAAATTCCCTGAGTTTTCTTTTTGACTTGTATATCCTCACTGGGTGGTGCTAGAGAAGCCATAACCCAGAGAAGTCAGTAAGAATTGGTTTAAAAGGAAAAAATAAATAAATAAAAGCCCAATCTCTCTAGCAAAGGACAAAGAAAGGGACAGCATGAAAAGAGAAAAATTTTTTTAGACAATAACTACCCTAACATGGAAATACTTCATGAAATAAAACGAAGCTCTAGCTCCATTGTTCAGTAACTAAAGTCATGTCTGACTCTTTCTGACCCCATGGACTGCAGCATGCCAGGTTTTCCTGTCCCTCAAACTCATGTCCATTGAGTCGATGATGCCATCCAACCATCTCGTCTTCTGTTGTCCCCTTCAGAGTTCCATTACTATCAGCAAAAGCTGAGATGGGAGCCTAGGCTTCCACCCTTGCCAGGATGTAATAAGGCACTGCCAGCGTGGTGTCTGAGAAGCCAGGTAGAGAAGTGGAATTCTCATCCTCACTCAGCAGGCAGAAGCCTCTCCCTACAGGGTCAGTGGAGGCCACTGAGGGATTCCCACCTGGTAGCAATGAGGTGATACCGGAGAAGGCTGATTGGGGAACTTTCACTACCAGCCAGCACTAAAACAGCTTCCTTCCTGTAGTATCAGTGGAGGTCAAAACCAAGTGAAAGTCAAGTGGGAAGCAGTGGCACCCCTTCCATACCCAACGAGGAAACGGTCATGGAGACTGAGTGGGGAACTTGAAATCTCACCTCCATTCAGCAGTAATGAGGCAGCCCTGAGGTATTAACAGAGACCAAATGGGGACCTGGACCTCTATCTCCCCCTGGCAGTAGTGAGGAAGTATCCCCCCACCAATGACACAGTTTCAGGGAGGGCAGATAAAAGGATTTAGATATGACCTAGAGTCTCACAACACAACACCCAAAATGTCCAGGATAGAATAAAACAATCACACACTATACTAAGAACCAGAAAAATCTCAATTTGAGTGAGCAAAGACATTCAACAAATGCCAGCACTAATATGACCCAGATGTTGCAATTATGTCACAAGGATTTTAAAGGAGCCATTATGAAAATGTCTCAACGAGCAACTATAAATACACTTGAAACAAATGAAAAAATGGAAAACATCAGCTCAGAAATGGAAAATATAAAGAAGAGCCAAGTAGAAATTTAAAAACTGAAAAAATAATTGAAGTAAAAAGCTCAGTGGATGTCTCGGAAGTGCTGAATGGAGAGGACAACTCTAGAAAATGAAAAACAAGGAAAACAACTTGAAAGCAACAAGAGAGAAATGACACTTTACCTACCAGGGGAAAGACCACTTTGAATGATAATGGATTTCTCATCATCATGGAAGTGAGAAAGAAATGTTACATTTTCAGGTAATGAAAGAAAAGAAACATCAACCCCAAATGCTGTATCTGGCTTCCACAAGTAAATCCTGTATATTCTTCTTAATGAATGTTGAGGAAAAAGACATATTCAGATGAATGAAACCTGAGAGAATTTGTCAACAGCACAACATAAGCTAAAACAATAACTAAAGGAAGTCTTTGAATTCGAAAGGAAATTATGAAGAAGAAATTGTAGAACACAAGAAACAACTATCTGTAAATATGAAAGAGCTGCCTTCTCCTCTTAAGCATTCTAAATTTTGTTTAAACAGTTGAAACAAAAAATACAATATTCTATGATGTGACTCTCAATGCCTGTAGATGAAGGAATTAAAAAATAAAACAAAAGGACTTATACAGAGTCAGGTGTTCTATATTTTTGATTTCAATATCAGTAAATCTTTGTGCTTATGGAAGAATTATACATCTTGATTGTAGTTGTGGCTACAGGAAACTAAACATATAATAATAAAATAACAGACCTATACACAACATTGTCTTAATGTAAATTTCCTGGGTTTGCAACTTTTGTAAATCTTCATTTCAAAATAAACAAATAATAAGCTTCAGAAATTCTTTAATAGGCCATATTCAGAAACATCTGTGAGAAAACAAAACACACACATTAGGGTAGGTGTAAAATCACAGAGCAGATCTCCTGAGTAACTAATTGAAGTTTTCTTGTCTTTTTTTTATAGTTATTTATGGCCTGTTTGATTTGGAGAATGCAATCCTGTTTTGATGCTAATGTGATTATCAATTTCTTCTCTTTTATGTCTTCAGTAATTAACCTGTATAAAAGCTCATGGGTCCAGACTTGTGGACACAGTGGGGGAAGGAGAGGGTAGGACAAATTGAGAGAGTAGCATTGAAAAATATATATTATCATGTGTAAAACAGATAGCTGGTGGGAATTTTCTGTATAACACAGGGAGCTCAGCAACAGCAAAGACGAGTGGGATGGGGGAGGGGTGGGCGGGAGGTTAATGAGGGAGGGAATATATGTACACTTATGGCTGATTCACGTGGTTGTATGGCAGAAACCAACACAACATTTTAAAGCAACTATCCTGCAATTAAAAATAAATTTTAAAAAAAGATTTTAAAAAAGCTCATGAATCATTTTGACTGGGTCATGACTATAACTGACACCTTTTTAGCATTCCCTGAAGAAAGAAAAAGGAAAACGCAAGCATTAGTTTCAGCTATCAGAGTATAACAGCAAATACCTTGGAATTCTGAAAGCACCTTTTTTCTTTTTCAGCAAAGTGAAAAGAACTAGCACAGGACTCTCAGGATCTATTACTGGCACAAAAAGATAGTGGCATCTAACTGTGACAGCCAAATACATCTAGGCCTTATGCCTTAACTGTGTCTAATTTTCTTATCTACAGTGAAAACCCATCCTGCCCTTCTGATCTATAGTATTTATTTTCAGAGTTTCTACAAAGTACAGATTACTCCCTTGGATTTGACCCTTTCTTCCCCATGAAGTACTTTCGAACTATGTGATCTTCTCTACTGGCACAATTGATTTAACTAGTACAGGATTCTCTTTCTTATACTAATTTGAAATCCAGATCCATAGATTCAAATTGGATGAACTTAAGGTCCAATGTCATCTGCATATCTGAGGTTATTGATATTTCTCCCGGCAATCTTGATTCCAGCTTGTGTTTCTTCCAGCCCAGCGTGTCTCAAGATGTACTCTGCATATAAGTTAAATAAGCAGGGTGACAATATACAGCCTTGACGTACTCCTTTTCCTATTTGGAACCAGTCTGTTGTTCCACGTCCAGTTCTAACTTTTGCTTCCTGACCTGCATACAGGTTTCTCAAGAGACAGGTCAGATGGTCTGATATTCACATCTCTTTCAGAATTCTCCACAGTTTATTGTGATCCACACAGTCAAAGGCTTTGGCGTAGTCAATAAAGCAGAAATAGATGTTTTCCTGGAACTCTCTTGCTTTTTCGATGATCCAGTGGATATTGGCAATTTGATCTCTGGTTCCTCTGCCTTTTCTAAAACCAGCTTTAACATCTGGAAGTTCATGGTTCACGTATTGCTGAAGCCTGGCTTGGAGAATTTTGAGCATTACTTTACTAGCATGTGAGATGAGTGCAATTGTGCAGTAGCGTGTGAGATGAGTGCAATTGTGCGATAGTTTGAGCATTCTTTGGCATTGCCTTTCTTTGGGATTGGAATGAAAACTGACTGTTTCCAGTCCTGTGGGATGGGGAAACAGTGGAAACAGTGTCTGACTTTATTTTTGGGGGCTCCAAAATCACTGCTGATGGTGACTGCAGCCATGAAATTAAAAGATGCTTACTCCTTGGAAGAAAGGTTATGACCAACCTAGGTAGCATATTTAAAAGCAGACATTACTTTGCCAACAAAGGTCTGTCTAGTCAAGGCTATGGTTTTTCCAGTGGTCATGTATGGATGTGAGAGTTGGATGGTGAAGAAAGCTGAGCGCTGAGGAATTGATGCTTTTGAACTGTGGTGTTGGAGAAGACTCTTGAGAGTCCCTTGGACTGCAAGGAGATCCAACCAGTCCATTCTAAAGGAGATCAGTCCTGGGTGTTCATTGGAAGGACTGATGTTGAAGCTGAAACTCCAATACTTTGGCCACCTCATGTGAAGAGTTGACTCATTGGAAAAGACCCTAATGCTGGGAGGGATTGGGGACAGGAGGAGAAGGGGATGACAGAGGATGAGATGGTTGCATGGCATCACTGACCCGATGGACATGGGTTTGGGTAAACTCCGGGAGTTGGTGATGGACAGGGAGGCCTGGTGTGCTGTGATTCATGGGGTCGCAAAGAGTCGGACACGACTGAGCGACTGAACTGAACTGAAGGTCCAATCTTGCCAATTTTCCGTATCTATTACTTTTTTCAATTATGAAATATTCCAAACATACAAAAACACCCAATTACTCCTTGCTCTGAGTGAATGTGTTAACATTTTCTATATTTTTTCAATTTTTTCTATAATAATTACTAAAAATTTGATATAGATATAAAATTAGAGACTAGTACAAGAGACATCTGGTTTCCCTGGTGGCTCAGCTGGTAAAGAACCCACCTGTCAAGGAAAGAGATGCAAGAGACACCAGTTCAATCCCTGGGTCTGGAAGATGCCCTGGAGAAGAAAATGGCATCCCACTCCAGTATTGTTGCCTGGAAAATTCCGTGGACAGAGGAGCCTGGCGGGCGATCTAGGTAGAGTCCATGGGGTGGCAAAGAGTCAGACACAACTGAACACACATGCCTCAGCTGGACCACAAGAGATATCAGTCATAAAACAATTACCAAAATGTCATATTCACTGAATCTGTCTTTTATTTATTTTTTAAAATTGTGGTAAAAATATAACATAAAATTTACCATCATAACCTTTCTTAAGTGCACAATTTAGTAATGTTAGCCATATTCCTACTGTTATACAATGAAATCTCTAAAAGTTTTTCATCTGGTACAACTGAAACTCTATGCTCTTTGAACAATACATTTTTTCCTTCCCCCAACCTCTGGAAACCACAATTCAACTTTCTGTTTCTATGAATTTGTCTATTATAAATGCCACATGTAGGTGGAACTATACAGGATTTGTTTTTTTAATATCCAGCTAATTTCATTTAGCATAGTGTCCTGAAGGTTCATCCGTGTTGAAGCACATGACAGAATTTCCTTCATGAAAAACAGTTCAATGTATGTATTATCACATTTTCTTTATATATTTATTGGCTGATGGACATCTGGGTTACTTCCATTTCTTAGCTGTTATAAGTACTGCTTCAGTGAACACAAGTGTGCAAATATCTCTTTGAAACTGAGTTTTCAATTCTTTTGAATATACGCGCAGAAGTGGAACTGTTGGATCATATGGTAACTGTTTTCCAAAGTGGCTGCATTGTTTTACATTCCCTTTAACAGTGTACAAAGCTTCTAGGATCTCCAGCATTTGTTATTTTTTGCTATAGTGGCCATCTTAATGGAGAAGGTAATATTTTATTGAAGTTTTCATTTTTCTAATGATTAGTCATGTGGAAGTATTTTTTCATGTACTTGTGAGCCATCTGTATGTCTTTTTTTGAAGCAATGTCCATTCAAGTCTTTTGCCCATTTTTTAATTTTGTTGTTGGCGTCATCATTGTTAGAGTTCTTTATACATATTGGATGTAACTCCTTCTCACTTTTATGACTTGCAAATATTTTCTCCCACCTGAAGGTTGCCTTTCACTCTGTTGGCTATTTCTTTGATGCACAGATGTTTTTAAATTTGTTAGTTTCATTTGTCTAACTTTGTTCCTGTGTTCTTGGTGTCCTACCAAGAAATCATTGCCAAATCCAATGTCACGAAGCTTTTCCCCTGTGTTTTCTTCCAGTAATTTTATGGTTTCAGGTCTTACAGTTAGAACTTTAATCCATATTGAGTTAGTTTTTGGTAAATAATGTAAGGTAAGGGTCTAAACTAATTCTTTTGCAGGTAGATATTCAGTTTTTTTCAACATCATTTGTTGAAAAAACTGTTCTTTCTCTCATTGTGTCATCTTGTCACTTTTGTTGATGATTATTTGACCATATGTGCAAAGGTTTGTTTCTGGGTTCTCTATTCTATCCCATTAGTTTAATATGCCTGTTTTTATGCCAGTACCACACTGTTTTGATAACTGTGGCTTTGTATGAAAGTGAAAGTGTTAGTCATTAGTTGTGTCCAACTCTTTGTGACCCTGTCTATGAGATTCACCAGGCAAGAATACTGGAGTGGGTAGCCATTCTCTTCTCCAGGGGATCTTCCTGACCCAGGGATTGAATCTGGGTCTCCTGCATTGCAGGCAAATTCTTTACTGTCTGAGTTACCAACTTGACCCATTTTTTAAACAGCTTTTCTTTTTCATTCTTGGTGCATTTTACAGCAAATATCACACAGCATAATTTTATCCCTATATGACTCAGTATGGTTTTCTAAAATTTATGGGCACTTTCTAACAAAATCACAATATTATTCTCATTCATAATAAAATTGGCACTATTTCTTTGGTATCATCTCATACCTAGTCCAAAGTCAAGTGTACAAATTGCCTCCAAAATGTGTTTATTGGTTTTCACCTCAGCTGGTCTCAGCCTGTAGTGAACTGAAGCAGGATTTCGATGCCTACCAGAGACTGAGGTTGGGCAGCGGCAGGGAAGAGTGCTGAATCTTAACCACTAGATCACCAGGGGCAGTGGCCAGGGGCAAGACCCTGGCCTGTCAGCTGTGTAGAAGTTAATTTCCATATAGAGACAGAAAGTAGTGAAACAAGTGTTTATTGGGAGAAGAAAAAGTACAGTAAGTGTGGATAGACACACAGGCGGGTTCAGGGAGAGTCGCACCCTCTTGGTAGCTTGAATTACTTTTATGGGGCATTTCTTCCAAGTTCCCTCTGACCGATTATCTTTGCTTTGCCTGGTTCTGAGTTCGTATTTGGTGTATCTCAGGGTCCTCCTGTGTGTGTGTGTGTGCATGTCTTAACCAAGATGGATTCTATCTAAGGGGCTTATGAGTAGCCGCATCACTTACTATTAGGTGACACCCCCCTCTCTTTTGACCTACAAGGAAACTTCCTGTGCATATGTAGTCAGGGAGATTTCCTTAACTGAAAATAAGGAATATGTGGACTTTCATCTCTCATCTAAGCAGGACCCAGCCTTCTTTCATCCTGCTTTTATGGAGTTTCTGCTATTACGGGGCTTCTGTCCACAGGGATAGACTGTTCAGCCTGGGTCTCATCTATCTCCTGCCTCAGTTTGTTTAAATCAAGATGGAAACAACGCTCCCACTTTAATTTGAGAAGTGTCTTTACACTCAGAGAAGTGTCTCACCTCTCTTTTCCCCCTGCAGACACTGCCTTGTACACACTGGATTCTTTGTCCTATAAAATGTCTCACATTTTGGATTTCTCTCTTTACTTCCTTGTTCTGTCATTTAACTTACAAATGGAAATTAACTGGTAACAGACTTTATTTTCTTGGGCTCCAAAATCACCAATGACAGTGACTGCAGCCATGAAATTAAAAGATGCTTGCTGCTTGGGAGAAAAGCAATGACAAACCTAGGCAGCATATTAAAAAGCAGAGACATTACTTTTCCTACAAAGGTCCATATGGTCAAAGTTATGGTTTTTCCATAACTTTGTGCAGTCTACTCAGTCATGTCTGATTCTTTGTGACCCCATGGACTGCAGCATGCCAGGCTTCCCTGTCCTTCACCATCTCCCAGAGCTTGCTCAAACTCAGGTCCATAGAGTCGGTGATGTCATCCAACTATCTCGTCCTCTGTCGTCCCCTTCTCCTCCTGCCTTCAATCTTTCCCACCATGAAGATCTCTTTTAATGGATAGGCTCTTCACATCAGGTGACCAAAGTATTGGAGCTTCAGCTTCAGCATCAGTCCTTCCAATGAATATTCAGGACTGATTTCCTTTAGATTTGACTGGTTTGATCTCCTTGCAGTCCAAGGGACTCTTGAGAGTCTTCTCCAACACCACAGTTCAAAAGCATCAATTCTTCAGGGCTCAGCTTTCTTTATAGTCCAGCTCTCACATGCACATGTGACTACTAGAAAAACCATAGCTTTAACTATATGGACCTTTGTCAGCAAAGTAATGTTTCTGCTTTTTAATACACTGTCTAGGTTGGTTATAGCTTTTCTTCCAAGGAGCAAGTGTCTTTTAATTTCATGGCTGCAGTCACCATCTGCACTGATTTTGGAGCCCAAGAAAATAAAGTCTGTCACGAGTTAACTTCCATTTATAAGTTAAATAACAGAGAAAGGAAGTAAAGAGAGAAATTCAGAATATGAAAGCTGGACAATCAAAAAGGCTGAGTGCCAAAGAGTTGATGCCTTCAAACTGTGGTGCTGGAGAAGACTCTTGAGAGTCCCTTGGACTGCAAGGAGGTCAAACCAGTCAATCCTAAAGAAAATCAATCCTGAATATTCCTTGAAAGGACTGATACTGAAGCTGAAGCTCCAATACTTTGGCCACCTGATGGGAAAAACTGACTGGAAAAGACCCTGATGCTGGGAAAGACTGAAGGCAGGAGGAGAAGGAGATGATAGGGGATGAAATGGTTGGATGGCATCATCAGCTCAATGGACTTGAGTTTGAGCAAACTCTGGGAGGCGGTGAAGGACATCTGGGATCATGCTGCAGTCTATGAGGTCACAAAGAGTTGGACACGACAGCAACTGAACAACTGGTGACTTAATTATATGGTCCTTTAATTACAAATTGAAATGAGCTCAGAACTTTGATTTTGTAATGCTTGCATGCCATTGTTTAATTTCATTTGCAAATTGCAGACCCTGGGGTTTTTCCGTTTCACTGCTCATTCTCAAATCTGCTTCCAGGTTTCTACCCAGAACACACTGTGTTCTCTTTCCTCAGACGTGGATATTTACTGACAAAGTATTTGAACCTGGAGCTTGTGGGGTGCCAAGTTTGTCCCCATTCATTTCTCACTATTCCTGCCACTGAACTTTGATCATGTTACTGTTCTACTGCTGTAGGTGATTTATTATTTGTTTTCATAATCTGAAGTTTATGGAAATGCCTTACTTTCTAGTTTTATTTTGATACTGTCAACGGGTTTCTCATTTTCTATCCTAACTGATTTATTTTTCAGGAGGAATTTTTGGGAGATTAAAAACAAATCTTTCTGTCAAGATCACATTATTGGAAGTTCTTCAACTTTCTTTTTGTTAAAGAAAGAAAATGCTACAAAAACACCCCACATCCCAACCCATTCCATTTTCTCTCCTATACCCATTTCCAAAGGTAACCCCATCCAGAGGTTGCTATGTCCTATTACCATGCATGCTTTGCACTTTTACTATATGTATATGCATCCATTACATATGTATACTTTTCTGTGAGTTTACAATATCTACATATCTGTTTTCATATTATATGTATGATTTGATACTTGGTTTTCTTTACTCAAAGTTGTATTTCTTGATATTTATCCATGTTGAAACATGAAGCTCTAAATTGTTAAACTAAACTATAGTTTGAAGAAAACATAATTTGTCAGTCCCCTGCCAAGGGAAAATTATTTCATTTCACTGTAAAAAAAATCATCTGTATACATGTTTACTTGTGCACATCTGCATGAGTTTCTCTAAGACAGATACCTAGGAGTGAAAGTGCTGGATTAAAGGGGGCACATGCATCTTCTATGCTCACATTTATGAGGATTTCCCTCATGTGTGTCTATACTGATGTTTGTGATGTTTTAATTTTTCACATCCTTGTAGGTATGAAATGGTATCTCATTGCTAATTTATTTTACATTTTCCTGATCAAGATGTAAGGTTGAGAATCTTTCCAAATCTTATTGGTACTTTAGTTTTCTTCCATGATGTCCAGCAATAAAATTGACAATTTCTCCTGAGTTATGTCTCAATTTCTTAATGGCTTGTGAGAGTTTTTAAAATATGTTCTGGATAATAAATGCTTTTTTAGTGTTTTTATCGAATACAACAGATTATTCTAAAGTCTTCTGTGTATCCTCTCTCTCTTTGTAACTCTACCTGTGCTGCTATTTCTGTCTTTATCTCAATAACCCCTTCTCTCCCTACAGCTCAGACTCTCCCCATGGAAACATCGTTGGAAACAGGGAGCATACTAAATTTTTCATTTTCCCAGATCTCCTTCTCTAACCTCCTGTCATTTCCATGACCATCACTTAAATTTCTTAATGAAACATCCTTTCTTTCTGAAGCATTGACTCTCATGCCAACAGATGTTAAGAGCAGAAGTATTCTGCCTTTATGACAACCTAATTGTCAGGATCATATTCTTTATTAATGACAAATAGTATTTTTCCTTTTTCCTGCATGTCTTCTATGCTTTTCTTCTTTCTGGACCTTTCCTGTTCCATGTCTTTATCAGGATCTTGCAAGTCTCGTAAATGCAATAAACAAAATGTTAGGCGTGTGATAAATTATGGTAAGGATGATATGAAAAAGAAATTCTAATTATTTTATATACATAGACCATGTAATGACATGAGAATTTGATATTATCACAAAATGAAACAGCCGAGGTGACAATGTCAATTTATTGAAATGGGTAGATGTCATAATGAGTCAGGAAAAAAAGTAAGTTTCTAAGATATACCAGATCATATTATCCCATTGCCTCCATACACAATACTGATAATAATGCATAAATTCCTCTAGAAGATTCTATAAGCTTGTAAGTCTGAGCAAGGCTATTTTAAATACTGACATCTAGTTAAAATATACAGATCAGAGACTTTCTTTGTTTTCTTCCACTTTTCTATCTTTTTGTTTGGCTCTTCTCTTAATATAAACTAGAGAAATAAAGGCACGTGTAAATGCTTAGAGTTAATAATTCGGATCACAATTTAAACGTTTCATTATTTTTCATTTTATTTTTAAACACAGACATCTTTTTGGCTTCATGAATAAAGCCTCCAATTTTGTTTTTTTCCTACTGAAGTTATTAAAGAAGTAATATTTTAACACTTGAGAATAAAAGACCAAAGATGATGATAACATTCAACTGTATTTCATAATCTAGAACAATTTTCTCTTTATAGGCAAATGCATGGAACAGTCAAGAGGGTTAATTACAATAATATTTGTGGAAGAAACAACCGACTTGAGATAATGTATCCAGGCCAAGTTTGAATCCAATATGATTTTTTAATCTAAAGCAGAGCTATAATCTTAAAGCAATGTTTAGATTCTGAATGACTCAGATTTAGACAGAAAAAATACTAGTATGTGATGTTTAAGATCGTCAAAAATGTGAGTGATTTTATTTGAAAAATGACAAACATTCTTCAGAATTCCAGGGCTGCTAGTTATTTTAATAGAAATATGTTGGAGGAAGGCTTATAAACTCTCTTGTTTTCATTAGTTTATACTTGCACCATGAGGGAATTTGCTTAAGAAATTGATAGATTCTTATTTAGCTCAAAAAGTGAAGCCCTAGATTAGTGTTTTTCTCAATGCACAATGCAAAAGGCTAATAATTCTATTTGAAAAAATTCATTAATATTATTTAATAATAATAACAATATTAAATTATTAACATAATAATCACTAGTATTAACAATTCATTATTATTATTTTTCATTCTGTTCAGCCTATATCACACTGAAAAAAAAGAAGTTAATTACCTTGGTGGCTTTGTGACTCATCTGTCCCAAAGTTTTTTGTTCATTTTAATGATAAATGTAATATTTATACTAGCTTCAGGTTGTACCTTTTACCCCAAATTCTCAATCCCTGGTATACAACTGAGACCATTCTCGTGAATGGTCAATATAAGAAGGGGCAGGCAGGCTTCATACATCTGTAACTTTTTCCAAACGTTTTTATTTCCAAGTAAATTTGGTCTACTTTTATCTGCTATTAATTCAGCACCATGAGCTTAATATCATTTATTTAACCAGCCAGT
This sequence comes from Giraffa tippelskirchi, assembly GCF_054371585.1. Taxonomy (NCBI): domain Eukaryota; kingdom Metazoa; phylum Chordata; class Mammalia; order Artiodactyla; family Giraffidae; genus Giraffa; species Giraffa tippelskirchi. The sequence continues at coordinate 150,006,032 of NC_137279.1, forward strand.
TCATAAATATTTGTATTAAGTCCTTGTATACACTAGGCAATAATTTACTTATGACTCAAGTTTTGAATTCTTTCTTCCTTAAATTAACAAAATTTAGAACTTGTGTTTTTATCCTCAAATATTCTAATAATTTATCTCTTAAAGAAACAAACAAGCCTATATTAATGAGATGACTAAAATTCCTAACAACTGTCATTTTTGTCTCACCATACTTCTTAGAACTATAATAAGTGGCAGTTTTTATAGTTGTGGCACTTCACACATATCAATTATCCTTGTGAAAATCCTACAGACTCTTAATGAGAAATAATAGTGCTTCCCCCAATGTTCCTGAAGGAGTACAGTCTGTGACATTGCAGTAGACTCTAGGACAGACAGCAGTGCCAAGAACAAGCACCAGTGCCTGCCACTAGGCAGGACAGCCCACGTTCTGGAAGGTTCTGGGAGACAGAAGCCATTGAGTAGAAAATCAGATGATCCACGTTTCCTTCCAATCCAGCCAAGACTGCTCAATAGGTCCACAAAACAGAAAAGAAACCAAAATCAATATTTATTTAGCTCCTCCAATGTGTTAGTATCAACTTGGACCCATACTGCCAAGTTTTAGTGCTTAACAGCCACATGACCTTGGACAAGAATGTCTCAGCACTGTAGTTTTCTCATCTACAAAATGAAGACAAATAACACATATTTTTCAGAATTTTCTACCATAAGTCAATACATTTGTTCTTACAAAGTGCTTAGAATAGTGTCTGGCCCAAAGTGAGCATTCCATAAATATTTGCTGCTATTATTGTATTATCATTGCTGCTGTCATTAATAAAAGGGGTCACACACCAATATGACGTGTTACAGCAGAACTTCAGCAAACATTCTGTTGACTTTGCTATTCTGATTATTTGGAACACCAAATCTTCATCAGAATTATGTGCAAGATCTTATTAAGCTCAGGTATTTCTCTGGAACAGCACCAGGAAGTTTTATTATTTTTCCCTGTAGGATAAGTCTTCCTATTAAATCTAATCATGACTCATTAGAAGCCAGAGGTTTATAGACAGTGCTTTTTAGATGCCCAGGAGTTTCAAAGGGGGCCTTGATCCGTGGTCATCTTGAGGTGTCAAAATGGGCATGCTTTCCTCCCCAAATGACTCATATCTTCCACCTGGAGGCAGGGTTGCTTATGACCTTGACAACTTTAGCCCAGCTGACTGCTCCCAGTAGTTCCATGCTGGGAAGAGGAAGTCAGTGTTATCATATGACTGCTCAGGAATGTGACCCAAAAGGGACCTTAACTGGAACAAAGAGACTGGTCATATAGTTCTCTTTGGCTGGTTGTTTTACATAGTGACTGCAACTCTTGATGTCTATGAGCAATACCGAGGTCACCTTCAACAGCTTCTCTTCCTGTAAACAAGGCGAGTGCTGGGAAATAAGCAAATGAGAGGCAACAAGTGGGAGTCACCATCGCTTCTGACCCCATCAGCCAATATGACACTATGTGCTAATCCTGGAGCTGGGTTTTAGTAACCCTTAGATATTTTTGGCTGCTTTGTTTAAAAACTGAACTTGAAAGCCATGAATACTAGTGAGGTTGGATGATATAGCTGAGAGAGTTCAGGATTTGAAGGGATCAAATCTCAGCCCCATTACTAGTAGCTTTGTAGCCTTGGTCTTATATGGTTTTTCCAGTGGTCATGTATGGATGTGAGAGTTGGACAGTGAAGAAAGCTGAGTGCCGAAGAATTGATGCTTTTGAACTGTGGTGTTGGAGAAGACTCTTGAGAGTCCCTTGGACTGCAAGGAGATCCAATCAATCCATCCTAAAAGAGATCAATCCTGGGTATTCATTGGGAGGTCTGATGTTGAAGCTGAAACTCCAATACTTTGGCCACCTCATGCGAAGGGTTGACTCATTGGAAAAGACCCTAATGCTGGGTAGGATTGGGGGCGGGAGGAGAAGGGGACGACAGAGGATGAGATGGTTGGATGGCATCACTGACTCGATGGACATGGGTTTGGGTAGACTCCAGGAGTTGGTGATGGACAGAGAGGCCTGGCGTGCTGCAGTTCATGGGGTCGCAAAGAGTCGGACATGACTGAGCGACTGAACTGAACTGATGTGTTATCACCGTAATTTGTAAAATGGTGATATAATAACAACCTCAATAGATTTATGAAAGCGAAGTGAAATGAAGCAAAAGGCGCTCAGTCATGTCCAACTCTTTGAGACCCCATACAGTCCATGGAATTCTCCAGGCCAGAATACTGGAGTGGGCAGTTCCCTTCTCCAGGGGATCTTCTTAACCAGGGATTAAACCCAGGTCTCCCACATTTCAGGTGGATTCTTTACCAGCTGAGCCACAAGGGAAGCCCAGATTTATGCAAAGATGAAATTAAAAAGCATAAGATGCCTAGAAAATACTAGGTGCTTAGTAGTTATTTGTTCCTTTTTCATTACGTTGTAAGTTAATTGCATCCAATCCTTCCATCCACAGGATTGTGTTGAGCGTTAGAAGACATTCACATATTCACGTTGGGGTCTGTCACTCCATCCACTCTAACCATCCTTGTTGCTCAAACATAGTAGACATTCTCCTGACTTAGGGCAATGGATCAAGCTGTTCTCCCTCCCTGAATATCTTTTCTCCCAACTATGTGTATGGGCTGACTTTTTAAATCTTCTTCAACTGTGCTCAAATGTCTTCTCACTGTGGCTTATCTTGACCACCTCATTTAAAACTGCAACCTCTACATTGTTCCTCACTGCCCCCTCGTGACTCTATTACTGATTCTCTCTATCAGGCTCCTTTCGTTTTTTAAGTACATTTATCACAGTATTCTTGCATGGAGAACCACATGGAGACTGGCATGCTACAATCCACGGGGTCACAAAAAGTCAGACACAACTTAGCAACTGAACAGCAGCAGCAGCACTCTATAAAATCTACTTTTTATTATGTTTATTATTTATTCTCTGCCTTCCCCTACTAGAATGCATAACCTACAAAAGCTAAAATCTTTATTCAAATCATTGATGTATCCCAACGTTTGATCTATCCCAATGTTTCCATGTGTATAGTTAGGGCACAGTATAAGTATTTTTGGATGAAGGCACACAAGCATTTCAGACAAATCAAACCATAGAACTTACTCAGGGATGAGCTGGGCCCTGAATTACCATGCTTTTTTCACCACATTCTGAGAGCCTGGAGTGTAAGAAGGATAAATGTATAATGGAATGGATGAAAAAGTCAGTTCAAATATAATGCAGCTCCCCAAGAGGGCTGGGAATTACTCAGGCTCAGAAAAAATCCATTATCATTATTCTCTTCTTTCTGAACCTGACAACCAAACCAAACATACTGGCTTAGGATTTTTTTCTATATTTGACTTATGTCATATTCCCAGAAGGTCAAGAAAACGTGGAGAATATTAACTACAGCCCCCAAATTTTGATATAATCATGGTGAATATTTGTGTTCACTGGGTCATTAAAAGTTTGAATGCTGACATTTAAATTAACACTAGAATAATGTAAATCATTTTGTAATAAAAGAGTAATACAATGAGATAATCAGTGGTTAGTTCCATATTTCTAACCCTGTCATTTGAGCTTGGCTGAGCAGAACATTGGTGTCTGTTCTAATGGAGTGATCTACCTACCTCATCCAAGGGAAGAGACACAATTGATTAAGCCCCTCTTAAGAATCTATCCTTTGTTCTTAGACTTTTCTGCCCTATATAGTATTAAGAAGGCATCACCTAATACAACTTTAAGAAAGTGTAACACCCTCTTAAAATTTAACAGGTGACAACATGCTCAGAGAATTTCTATAGAGTCAAATTCAAAATGAAGAATAACTATACTTGAGTTACTGAGAGGAATGCAAATAATTAGATATAAGATAAAGAGAAATGCATGTTATAGATAAAGAAAAGAATGTTTATAGAAATCATAGAAAATTTTTGTCAAGAGAGATGAAATTCAGATGTGCTCTATTATCACCTGACCTCTCACTCCCTCTACTTTTAGCAATTAAAATGAGCTCTTCCCCCTGAGCTCTCTCTATAATGGATAACTTAAGATATATTAATCTTATTATACCCAACTGCTATATTCAATCATCTGTATTTAAAGTATTAATCATGCAAAGGTTTTATGTGATGCTAGCATCTGGTCTTGCCTCATAACAATGCATTTAGCAATTAAGTAAGCCTTTTTGTTGTCTCTGAATATTAACACATTTAAGGATTTCACAGGCTGAACTGAAGATGCCCTAGGGAAGCACTGAATCTGCCTATATTCTACCTCATCACTAACATGGTTATTCACTTATCTGATCACATAGGGTAAAAGAAATATGCAATAATTCTCTGGAATAATGTGAGGACAAAGGGTTAAATCAGTCATTACAGTAAATAATGTATGTTCTCAAAAATGTGTTTTAATGTGTGCAACAGCTGTTAAGTGCTCAAAACTCAAAAGTTGTATTTTAAAGTTATGGCTCCCAGGCGGCAGATAAAGCCAACCAGCTTGTTCATGATTCATTCTAACCTCTTTCCATAAGACTGTAACTGGGAACATGAACAGAGAATAAGGAAGCTGACCCAGACTGTATCACTGTAGATTATTCAGCTGAAAATATTTCATAAAAGCCTCCAGAGATCAAGAAGAAATCAAAATATAAGACCATAAGCCCAGTAGTATATTGTGAAAGCATGGATAAGCAAAGATGGGTGACCCTATATAGAGGTTTTATGTCAATCAAAAGAGATGAAAAGCTATCTGCTTCCAAGAAATGTACTGAATGGTTAGTGCTAGCTTTTGAGGACAAGTGAGACAAGCCCAGCAATTTTACAAAAGATATAAATGGGCTCAGGAAAGTCACATAATGTGTTCTTAATACACGATTAGTTGATACCAAAGAATATGCCAGAAAAACAGAATATGCTATCTTTGCCATTAAATTATATTTGTCTTACTAGATTCAATGAATAATTTGAGTGTTAGGTGGTATGATACCAAATAATTAACAGGTGAATTTTTAGGCTACTTCGTCATTGTCTTTGTTTGGACTAGTACTAATTATGATGTCATTTTTATTTCAATCAGAGCATTACTGTTTCCAGACATATATTCTTCTGCATAGGCTCAGGTCATTTGTATAAACAGGTTACAAAACAGAGTCCCCAGGGCCTCTTCCTGTTCAGCTACCTTGATTTCTACCCTCAATTAACCACAGGGAGGTAAATACACAGAACTGAGAAAGAAGCCAACTAAAGGCCCACCATCACCAATGTGATTTTAGACATTGAACACTGGCACAGAATTAAATTCAATCACTTGGAGAAGCAATAAAAATATGGATCCAGGTTACCAGTCACCTATTCAGATGCATGGTTCTGGTCACACAGTGAAAACTCACTAACTTTAAAGCCACAGTCGAGACTGCTGCAGCCAATTAGTCAACAACACCCGTCAGTCACAGTGAAGAGTCATCCAGTAGTCAACTCTTGCCCAAGGCTTTAGAGGTCATTAGTGGCTGACCCAGACAAGAACCAAGCTTTCCTTATATAAGTACAGGACCCTTTCCAGCCATTCTTTAATCATGAGAATAGTGGTGCTCTGAAAAAAATTTTTTGTACGTATTTTATATTACTTATTTTAAAATACTGTATATATTTTTCTGAGTTCTAGGTAGCCCACCAGGCTCCTCTGTCCATGGAATTCTCCAAGCAAGAATACTTGGAGTGGTTAACCATTCCTTTCTCCAGGGGATCTTCCCTACCCAGGGATCAAATCCACATCTCTTGTGTCTCCTGCATTGCAGACAGATTCTTTACCATCTGAGCCACCATGGAAGCTCCAAAATTGGTTTAAACTAGATCACTGTTGTGTGCTCAGTCGTGCCCAACTCTTTGCAACCTCATGGACTGTAGCCCACCAGGCTCCTCTTCCATGAGATTTCCTTGACAAGAATACTGAAGTGGGTTGCCATTCCTTCTCCAGGGGATCTTTCCAACCCATGGATCGAACCTGTGTCTCTTGCATCTCTTGCATTGGCAGGCAGATTCTTTACCACTTGTGCCACCTGAGATACTACTCATTTAAATAACCTTGCACTATGAACTCTGGTTGAAATTTCAAAGATCTTGGTTTACTTTGAAACTGTAAGCTATTTACAAAAAGCTTAAAAGTCCTGAGCTAGACTAACATTTTTTTGTTTGTTTACTTATGAGGACAAATAGCCCTAAACCTCAAGCCGTTAATGCTGAGGATATAAATCAAGGTCATATAAAATACCAAATGACCACAACTTCAGCCAGTAGCAAATTTTATATCCTGGAGTGGCTGAAAAGCTTAAAAGTAAGTATAAGGCAAGAAAGAGAGAGGATAAGAAAGAAGAAAAGTTGAGGAGATAAATTTTTCCTGTAAAGCTCCTCTAAATTACCCTTTTTTTTTTTAATGACAGATGTTGACTTATTTAGATAAGCCAGAATGACTAAGTTAATCTTTCAAAAAGCTGTTTATGTATCCAGATGCTATTTTTTACCCTCAGAAGAGCAGTTTGAAGCACTTAGCACTCAACTAGGAGATGGTTTTGCTGAAAGGTACATATTTTCTTCACATTTGCATACATGCTGGATTGTGGTCCCAGCTACAGTTCCAGAGTGCCTTTCACTCAGGATATTTCTATCCTTCTGTACTGTTTATAGCATCATAGAAAAATTTACAAGATGTACTCTCCTGGCTGTGTCAAGACTTATTGGAAGACCCAACTCAGCAGATTGTAAATGGTAGCTTCTTTTTTTTGTTATTATTCTCTTTTGCATAACCACAGGCAACTCAGACAAAATGAACTTGCTGGTTGTTCCTATAGGACTTTCAGTATCCCCATGTAAAACAGAACACATTTAAGAGTAAGACCGCTTCAAAATGGTTGTAATCTAGCTGGTTGAACAGAAGGCCTTTAATCCACCTAAATCAATGCACATCAGTGGTTTCTGAGCTCAAATTCCAAGCAACTGGAAAATGTATACATGACAAGTCAGTGACCAGAAACAATTCTGGGAGAACTGATGACTATGGTGATAGCTGTGATAAATACAAGAGCTCTTAGGAAAAAGGTTTCAAAGTCTTATAAAACCAACTAATGATATAATGATATTTTGTTTTGTTCAATTACCAGTCATAATGCAGTGTAATTAAACCCAGTGGCAGGAGGATAACAGTACCAAGATACAGACAATTAAGTTAATCACAACACATGTAAGATATATTTAGGCACCACATAAATCTTCTGACAGGAAGGATCGAAGCATTTTTCTTACATTTATCAGAATAAAAAGTTCAAAGTTTCTATATTTTCAGCAATAGGATAAACTGCCAATGACAGTGTTTCTAAACATTGGATACTAACATTAACTGACCTTTACAGAATTGGATTTGAGAGTCTAAGCATTATTTCCTCTAGCTCAGATGCTTAAGAGAAACTCTGGGTGAGAAATAAGAAAAATATTAAAGAGTAAATATTTTCTTTTAAAAATTGACTTGTAGCTCATTATATATTCTGGATAATAATAATTTTTTGGATATATAATGCAACTATCTACTCCCAGGTCTGCAGCTTTACTTTTTTCCTTTGTTTATAGCTATTTTTGACAGGCAAATTTTTAAATTTTAATTGCAACACATTTATCAATTTTCTCATATGGCTCACATTTTGTATCATATTTAAGAATACCTAGCCTGCCATGTTGCAACCATATTTTCTACTAATAAAGATTTATTTTTTCATACTGAAGTCTTCAGTCTCTCTTGAGTTCATTTTTATGTTTTGGGTGAAGTTGGGACTAAATTTACAGTATGTGAACCGTAACTTCCAGATGTTCAAGCTAGATTTAGAAAAGGCAGAGGAACCAGAGATCAAATTGCCAACATCCACTGGAACATTGAAAAAGCAAGAGAGTTCCAGAAAAATATCTACTTCTGCTTTACTGACTATGCCAAAGCCTTTGACTGTGTGGACCACAACAAACTCTGGAAAATTCTGAAAGAGATGGGAATACCAGACCACCTGACCTGCCTCTTGAGAAATCTGTATGCAGGTCAAGAAGCAACAGTTAGAACTGGACATGGAACAACAGGCTGGTTCCAAATTGAGAAGGGGTACATCAAGGCTGTATATTGTCACCCTGCTTATTTACCTTATATGCAAAGTATGTCATGCAAAATGCCGGGCTGGGTGAAGCACAAGCTGAAATCAAGATTGTTGGGAGAAATATCAATAACCTCAGATATGCAGATGACACAACCCTTATGGCAGAAAGCAAAGAAGAACTGAAGAGCCTCTTGATGAAAGTGAAAAGAGGAGAGTGAAAAAGCTGGCTTAAAGCTCAACGTTCAGAAAACTAAGATCATGGCATCTGGTCCAATCACTTCATGGCAAGTAGATAGGGAAACAGTGGAAACAGTGGCTGACTTTATTTTGGGGGGCTCCAAAATCACTGCAGATGGTGATTGCAGCTATGAAATTAAAAGGTGCTTGCTCCTTGGAAGAAAAGCTATGACCAACCTAGACAGCATATTAAAAAGCAGAGACATTACTTTGCCAACAAAGGTCTGTCTGATCAAAGCTATGGTTTTTCCAGTAGTCATGTATGGATGTGAGAATTGGACTATAAAGAAAGCTGAGCACCGAAGAATGGATGCTTTTGAACTGTGGTGTTGGAGAAGACTCTTGAGAGTCCCTTGGACTGCAAGGAAATCCAACCAGTCCATCCTAAAGGAAATCAGTCCTGAATATTCATTGGAAGGACTAACGCTGAAGCTGAAACTCCAACACTTTGGCCACCTGATGCAAAGAACCGACTCATTGGAAAAGACTCTGATGCTGGGAAAGATTGAAGGCAGGAGGAGATGGGGATGACAGAGGATGAGATGGTTGGATGGCATCACCGACTCAATGGACATGGGTTTGGGTAAACTCCGGCAGCTGGTGATAGGGAAGCCTGGTGTGCTGCAGTCCATGGAGTTTCAGAGTCGGACACAACTGAACGACTGAACTGAACTGGGAACTAAATTTACTTTTCCAAGGAAATCCACTGACTGAACACTACTTTTTTGAATAGACTGTCTTTTTATTACTCTTTTGAAATACCATGTTTATCATTTATATATCCTTTATATATTTAATAGCATTTATATAATTAGATGCTGTATTGTGTTTAATTTATATTTCTATGTCATTTATATATCATCTATGTTATTGATATCAAGTCCTTATACATTCACATATGTACTTTACAATTTTTCCTCCATTGCCTAAGTCTATTTTTTTCTTTACTATATAACTGCTTTAATTTCTATAATTGTATAAAAAATCTTGATATCTGGTAGCCAGCCATTCTTCAAATGTGTCTTGACTTTTCTTATTCTTTTGGTCTTCTGTATTATTTTAGAACTAGGTTTTCTCCAATTTCCTACTGTTTTCTAGTCTTTCCTGAGGGGCTGTTTTGAATGTTAGGATCTTCCTTCAACACTCCTGTAGTTTACAATGGTGTTTTAGTCTTGATTTCCAGCTTATGCAGAATCTCGAGATCAACCAGAGAGGCAATTAGAACATTATCAGGTCCTTCCTGGGGATGCACAAAACATTGCAAGTGTGTATGGCCTTCTAGATCCCCAGAAATATGTCAGAGCTTTTCAAAGCCCACTGTGGGCTTCTCATTTCCCATATTTTCTTTTTAAATATTTTAGCCAACTTTTTGCCTGCCCCTACTGGAACCAATGCCTGTGGCATCTGTGACAGGTGCTGCTGATTGTGGTAAAGATAGGCATCTCCTTACTGAGGGAGACTGTTACTGAATCAGAAGTTGGTCATCTCACAGCACAACAAGCCAATACCTGGGAGATGAGGTGTTGAGGCAAGAAACAGTAGCTTTATTTAGAAAACCAGGCATTTGAGAAGATAGTGGGCTAGCACTCTGGACTATCATCTTATGGTGGTCTGGATGCCAGTTTAACAGAGAGAGGAAGGTGAGGAAATAAAGTAAAAAGGCCATAAATCTTGTAAAATATCTCCTGGATTGACCTGCTTCAGGGAGAGGATGTGTTAATTTCTTCCTTTCTACAGCCATTCACAAGTGGACAGGTCAGAATGTCTCCTTGTGTGCTGAACAAAAGCACTTTAGTTTAACATTTAGGCAGAAGGGGCAGGGTTCCCTGAGGCAGGCCATTATGTATGTTTACAGCTATAGACAGCGTCCTTCCAGTGATTATAGTACCGAAAGCAACAGATAGCAAATGTTAAAGTAAAAGCAACAGATCCAGCATAGAGTCAGATTCTGCTCTTCCCTGGCACAAGACTTGAGTTAGGTCGAGCAACGATAAACTTTCTCAGGGAGCTACCATGCAGGTCATCTAATGAAAATTCTCTGGAGATAAAGCTTTTGGGGTAGTTCCAATCTCTTTCCCTTCCTTCCAGTATCTGCTAGGCTTAAGTTTTAACAGTTACCATGTTTCTGAGATTGCTGGTTTTTAAACTACTGAGAAGCTGAGGAGAGAGGAATGGAAAAGGACAAGTTAAAACATCACAAAGCTTGATGTTCTTAACCAAAGTCAGTTGCTTTTCTTGAATGAACTCCCCTCACACTGCTGTCAGGCTTTGGTTTATTAAGAGTTTTTAAAAAGCTGATTTTGATAATTTTTGCCAAAATTCTTGCTGTTTTATGGAAGAATGGATTTTCAGCTGTCTTAACTCTGTGTTATGATGTTTGTTCCCACATTCATATGTTAAACTCCTGGCCAACCCCCCCACACACATACCATGTAATGGTATTAAAAGATAGGGACTTTGGGAGGTAATGAGGTTTAGATGAGGTCTTGATGATGGAGTCCCCACTATGAGATCAGTGTCCTCATAAGAAGACATATCAGAGAACTTACTTCCTTGTGTATGAGGACACGGCAAGAAAATCGACACTTACAAGAGTTCCCACCAGAACCTAACCATGCTGGCATCTTGATCTTGTACTTCACAGCCTTCAGAAGTGTGATTAAATAGATGGCTGTTGCTTAAGCCACCCAGTCTACGGCTTTTATTACAATAGCCAATCACTCTATAAGTTCTTCCCTATTTTTCCATTTTAACTGTCATAAGGGCTTCTCCGATACCTCAGTTGGTAAAGAATCTGCCTGCAATGCAGAAGACCTGGGTTCAATACCTGGGTTGGGACAAAGATCCCCCGGAGAAGGGAAAGGCTACCCACTCCAGTATTCTGGCCTGGAGAATTCCATGGACTGTATAGTCCATGGGGTCGCAAAAAGTCAGACATGACTGAGTGACTTTCACTTCATTTCACTTCAAGAGCTTCATTTAGGGGGAAATTTCTTCTCATGCTCTTTGCCCATTCAATTGTAATATTAGATCTTCTTATTGGACTGGAACTGACTTTTTGTATTAAGTATATGTAAACTGTGCCACAATTTTTTTGCTAAAATTTTCCCAGTTTGTCATTTGTTTATAAATATAATTTTGGTACACAGTTTTTTTATGAAGTCCAATACAGCAATACCTACCATTATATTTTTCATCATATTAGGAAAAACTAAAACTTATTCACATTTTTATGTTCATTTTAATTATTTCATTTTTTATGTAAACTTTTCCATTCACCTGGAATTAATTTTGGCATATGTTATATTGGGAAATATTTTAAAATTTATTTTCTTGGGCTCCAAAATCACTGCAGATGGTGACTGCAGCCATGAAATTAAAAGACACTTGCTCCTTGGAAGAAAAGTTATGACCAATTTAGACAGCATATTAAAAAGCAGAGACATTACTTTCCTGATAAAGGCCTGTATAGTCAAAGCTATGGTTTTTCCAGCAGTCACATATGGATGTGAGAGTTGGACTATAAAGAAAGCTGAGCACTGAAGAATTGATGCTCTTGAGAAGACTCTTGAGAGTCCCTTGGACTGCAAAGAGATCCAACCAGTCCATCCTAAAGGAAATCAGTCCTGAATATTCACTGGAAGAACTGATGCTGAAGCTAAAGCTCCAATCCTTTGGCCACCTGATGCAAAGAACTGACTCATTTGAAAAGACCCTGATGCTGGGAAAGATTGAAGGCAGGAAGAGAAGGGGATGACAGAAGATGAGATGGTTGAATGGCATTGTCGACTCAATGGACATGAGTTTGAGTAAGCTCCAGGAGGGAGTTGGTGATGGACAGGGAAACCTGGCGTGCTGCACTCCTTAGGGTCACAAAGAGTCAGACATGACTGAGCAACTGAACTGAACTGGTAGTGGGAAAATCAACTTGATTTTTTTCTCCCCAAACATCAATTTTCCTAACATAATTTATATAATAACATTTCATCCCCCATTGGTTTGTGATACTTTATTTATAATATATTAATCTCTAAATATCATTCTTATATATAATAAAAACAATTTCTAGATTATCTCTTCTGAACTCTGGTCATATTCTTACTCCTGATTCAACATTATATTATCCCGATATTTTGTGGCTTTTTACTATATTTTCATATTTGGTTATTAACTTTAAATTTATATGCAATGTAAAAAGCTAATACTAAATGAAAAATAGTCTTTGGAGCTTAGCCTTTCTCTATTTGTGCCTGTAGTTCTTAAGTTCTTAGTCAACTTTCAACAGAGATACTGCCTCCTCTAAGGAGACTTTTCTAATTCTCTATTTTCCTTCTTCTGGGGTGGGTTAGGTGTCTTCCTCTATGCTGTTTCTTTATATTCTCATAATGTCCATGCACATCTTTGTTATGGCATTTATGAGATACATACTCACTCTAGTATTCTTGCCTGGGAAATTCCATGGACAGAAGAGCCTGGAGGACTAGTCCATGGTGTTGCAAAATAGTCAGACTTGACTTAGTGACTAAACAACAACAACAAGAATTTAGGATACACTGTACTGTAAGGGTTAAGTGTTCCACTGTTTATACCACTAGCCTGTGGTAAACTCTTGCGAGCATAGACTGTGTTCTGTATCCATGATATCCCAAATGGTTTCTGGCAAAATCAACAGATTTTCCTTGAAAAAAAAAAATGAATAAATGGTATCAATTGAAATTTCACCTGATTTGGACAACAGGGAGAAGGAAATCAGGCAAACAATTTAAGCATCATTGCCATTCTAGGACTTATTAAAAATAAATATTCTATAATGATCTTAAATAGAAACACCTAGACATGATTCAATAATGCTTTTTTAAAATAATGTCTTGATTTTGAATATTCTTATTCTGCTTTAATATTAAATTTGACTATCATCATTGGATGTTCAAAAGCTTTGCCTTGTATGTAGTTCTCAGTCATTAGAGAACTCTTATTTGCTTTTTCCATCAAATCAATTTATATGAAACCTACAAAATATCTGCTAATCCCAGGAGGTTCTGAAAGTATCAACCCTTGTTATTTGCACTTGAAAAAAATTACTTTCTGTTGCATGCAACTGGCCTCAGCTGTCACAAGAGGGGTTATGACCACTGGATACACATTAACAACCTCAACAGACCTAGGACAATTAGTATCCAATTAAAGATTTCTCAGGAAGCTAAATTGTACCCCAACAGATAGCTAATAAATGAAACGGTTTCCTTGGTAACAGCTATAGACGTTTACATTTTGAATCAGACTCACATCTCAGCATCAGATGTATTAAGCTTATTTAAACAGGCCATATCTTTCTAAAGAATTTAAAAAATTGCTTTTCATGGTGAATAATCCTTTTGTTTTTTTGAACTTTTTATTTTGTATTAGGATATAGCCTATTAGAGCTCCCCCAGGCGGTGCTAGTGGCAAAGAACCTGCCTGCCAATGCAGGAGACACAGGAGACCTGGGTTTGATCCCTGGGTCGGGAAGATCCCCAGGAGGAGGGCATGGCAACCCACTCCAGTATTTTTGCTCCCATGAACTGAGGAGCCTGGCAGTCCACGGGGTCACAGAGTCAGACACGATTGAAATGACTTAGCACACATGCACGTAGCCGATTAACAATGTTGTGACAGTTTCAAATGAACAGTAAAGGGACTCAGCCATACATATATATGTATTAAATTTTTTTCTTAATATCCAGAGGGAATCTTTACATTTTTCCAATAAAAATATTGAGAGTTTTAAAATAGCCTCTGAGAAACCAAAAATGATCATAAAGTGTAGCATTGAGCCTCTCCAATCTACTGAACTGTGTCAAAATCATTTTGGAATAAGCCAAGATATGAATAAACATACGAATACATAGACTATAAGAAAGGCAGGTAATTGTGGTAGAGCAGAAACGACTAGATATACTGGCATGAATAAAAAGTGCTAATCAATCCCTGGAATGGAGCTAGAATATCTATAAAAATTTACCAGTAAACTACACATGCAAAGAAGACAATCATTTTAAGACTCAAATTTGCAAAGTCAATAGAACTAGAGCACTTATGAATCTTTTATTAATCCAGTCTAAGACAACATGTATAATATTGACAAATGCTTTTGAAGTTCATGTTAATTTAATGAGCTCGTCTTGAAGAATCCTCATTGATTACTTAGAGTACTCAAGCCTCCCTTTAACTTTTTGATCCTTAGCAATGTGGCTTTTGCACTGTCTATTTATGGTTAGACAGGACATTGAAGTATTTCAAACTTGTCATTTCATTCTCCCTCAGGGCCGGAAGGAATCACTGTAAGCATCAGAACTACCTGAACTCACCAGCTCCATGGAGCTCAGACCTAAGAGGACAGGGCACCACAGCTGAGAAAGCAATTGCTTTGGCTGGGAGATCTGACTGCTGTTCCCTGGTGGCTCAGATGGTAAAGAATCTGCCTGCAATGCAGGAGACCTAGGTTCAGTTGCTAGGTTAGGAAGATCTCCTGGAGCAGGGAATGGCAACCCACTCAAATATTCTTGCTTGGAGAATTCCATGGACAGAGGAGCCTGGCAGTCTACAGTCCATGGGGTCACAAAGAATTGGACATGACTGAGTGACTAACACTGCTACTAACTATTACCATAGGTTATAGCACAGCTCAACAATGAGGAAAAGAATATAAAATCTGCTTTTGTACTCAACGTACTCAGTTGCTACAGATTAAAATCTCTATTTATTCTCACTCTCCAGGGGGGGTTTCAAAGTTTTAATTTTCATAAAAAGGAAATGCTGTTAATGTTTAATTGTGTTAATAAATAGGAATGATTATATTCTAGTTAATGCTAAATTATGAAGTTTGACATCTCATTACTGGTGTCAACAAGTGTGGGATAATCACAAGCTTACCTTCAGATAATATGATCTTTATTGAGCATGAATAATCTTGCCTCATTCCCCAACTCCCCAAAGCAAATGAAATTCCTGTTCAAAGGACTGAAATCCCCCTTTATGGAGAAGTCACTGTATCAAGTAAGCACTGCTACACCCAGAAGCTTCTTGTTCAAATACAAATGATCCTGAAAATGTTGCAGGAATGGAGACACCTTCCAGGGCCCCAAAGTGGGCCCTTGTCTAATACTCTGAAGAGGAGAGTAGACAAGCTTGCTGACAAAGCAAGAGACTTCATTGGGAAGGGTTGCCTGGGTGGGGAGCAGGAGGGTAAGGAAACCCAGGAGAAGTGCTCTGCCAAGTGGTTTGTAGTCTTGGGTTTTATGACAATGAGATTAGTTTCCTGGTTGTCTCTGGCCAATCATTTTGACTCAGGGTCCTTCATGGTGGAGCATGCATTCTTCAGCCAAGACAAATTCCAGTGAGGAGAATTCTGGGAGGTGGTAGGACACGTGGCATCTCCTTTTGATCTTTCCTGTACTGTTCTTATTAGTTCCATGTTCCATAATAGGACCTTCTGTCCAAGATAACTCACGCAAATGATTACTATGGTGTCTGGCCAGGGAGGGTGGTTTCAGTCAGTGTGTTTCCCACAACAAAAATAGAGTATATGAAGGCTTGGAGATCTTTAACACCGGTGTAGATTAGTTTATTGGTGTTTTTTTTTTTTTTTTTTTGTCTTCAGGGGAATTGGGAAAGAAGAATTCTGAGACTTGTGGATGGCTGGGCAGTTTAGGTTCCACCAATAAATACCCATAGACTTAGAATCCTGGGATCAGTGCAGAGAGAGTGGGACATACTGGCCAGGTATACTTTGATGAGACAGAAAAGAGAGACACTTGCTCGCAGCTTCTCCAACAACCCTTATCTTTCCTGGAGGCCTCTGCACTTGCTAGTCCCTTGAAACCTTCTACTACCCTGTCCCAACTCCATCCCTACCTCTCTATCTGCCTAATGCTTATTCAACCTTTCGGTTCTTAGCATAAATGCTAAGACAAGTCTTTTCTGGCTTCTAAGATTAGGATGCTCTCATGCAACATTGAAATTTTCTATTTTTGCATATATCAAATGCCAATTAATTATTTGTTTAATTATATTTTGATGTCATCTTCCCAAATTGACTAGAAGCATCATCATGGTAGGGCCATGGCTGCCTTACTTAGACCATCATTTCCCAGCCCCTAACACTCTATAAATACATCAAAAATACATGTAGACTGATTGGTACAATGCATATAAACACTTCAAAAATATATGTGCATTGTTTGGTGCAATGTGCATGCATGCAGTCATCTTGGAAGTGGTGTTTTATAGCAGCAAGTTCTCATGGCACAAGGCTGATGGATATTCAGGTGGTAGTGTAAGCCTGGGAAGGATCTGGACAGGGATGAAAAGGGAAAAAAGGGAGACAGTTTTTCAGTTTCACAATCTGCAGCAAAATACACAGCCTTTTTGACTTTCACCTTAAAAATGTGGACAATGACCCTTACTTTGCCAGGTTGCTATGGGAAGGTGAGAGGATGCAATGCAGCGCAGGCATAGGGCAGACAGTCATTAGCTCTTAATGTTAATTTTGCTAATACTTTTTCCACTACTGTTTCTCAGTTCACATTCTCTCTCTTCCTAAACTAGTAACTTCCCAACAGGGTGTCACTGGAGGCTCTGTAGACATAGGAAATGATGGGCAGGAAGTGAAAGGTGTGTGTGTGGGGGGGGGGCAGTCAATAAAAAGGCTGAGCTGAGCCATAGTGCCCACATCAGGGAACTGAATCTGAAGAATTCACATGTGCTTCTAAGAACAGGGTCAGAGGAAGAATGACAATCAACAGAGGATTGTTCATATAACCGGAGAGGCAAAGTGACTTCGGAGGGACCCGGAGAAGTTCTCATATAATCTGATAAAGGAAGGGGAGAAGTAAAAGCACAGAACACACCCTTCTGCCCCTTACAGTCAGGCTCTCAAGCTAAAGATCTATCAGCACTTTTGCGAAAGGAAAATATGAGATCCATATTAGTCTCAGACTGAAGTTTTACTCATTTTTAAATTTTTATTTATTTTTTAGTTGCGTTGGGTCTTAGGTGCGGCACATGGATCCTCATTATATCATTCAGGATCTTTTATTGCAGCGCGCAGACTCTCTAGATGTGGCAGTGGGCTCAGAAGTTGTGGTGTGTGGGCTCAGTTGCTCTGCGGCATGTGGGATCTCTGTTCCCCAATCAGGGATCGAACCTGTGTTCCCTGCATTGCAAGGTGGATTCTTAACCACTGGCCCACCAGGGAAGCCCCAGACTGGAGTTTTATACTGAATGAGATTGTTTTGCAAACAACCAAAAGGTATAGAATCATCATAAAATGGTCTTAAGAGGTAGGAAAGGGGGGCTTAATTTAGTATCACTAGAGGCAGAGATTTTGAAAAGAAAGCTAAAAACATTTTAGGTTTGTGGCCTTTCAAGTTTGAACTGTTCAAGAATTTGGTAAGAGGGATGATGCCGTCAAAGATGACATTCAGGTCTCTGGCCTGGGAAGTAAGCAATGCTGTTACCTAAGATGGGAATACAGCAGCTGAGGTATGGACATAGAGGTCTGGGAGTGCACTGTCTGAAAACAGGGGTTGAAGTTTTGTCAGTGGATGTGATGACTCGGGGAGAGTAGAATGGAAGGGAGGCAAGGGCAGTTAAAAAAGAAAAGTTAAGAGTCAACAACAGAAAAACATGAGCAAGTAACTGTATTTCTGAAGGAGAGGAGCGAACACACAAAAGGGGCTACTGTGGCTCCTGATTGCAATTTCACTTCCATCACAATTGTGCCCAAGGCAGACCA
The DNA here is from genome assembly GCF_054371585.1 of Giraffa tippelskirchi. Lineage (NCBI taxonomy): Eukaryota > Metazoa > Chordata > Mammalia > Artiodactyla > Giraffidae > Giraffa > Giraffa tippelskirchi. The sequence continues at coordinate 150,024,206 of NC_137279.1, forward strand.
GTTGAGCAAGCTGCGCTTTTCTCATTCCCTCCAGAGAGACACAGGATGTTTTTGTTTTTCAAGGAAGTTCTGCAGTGTGTACTATAGGCAGGCAAAGTATACTTCAAAAAAAATATTTTTTTTGGCTTAGAGCTTCAGAAGAGCCCACTGGTCAGTAAGCCAAATGACCAGGAAAGAAAATCCATCACATATTGCTCCCTTGATTCCTTGGATGTCCCATGGTACTTAGGTGCCTCAAGCACTAAATACAATAATACGCTGCCTCTTCATAAACTGCACTGACTCTAGAGTAATATTAATAATTTCACAAGCCAGGAAAAATGACAGCTAGTCTAAATAAAATGCATTTTCCAAGAGTTCTAAAATATTTTTTCTCAACTTGACAACTCCCAAATGGGAGCTGGTAGATGGATTTGTTGCTGTCTTCCAGGCCACATGCCCCTCTATCCAACTCATAGGGAAACCTAAATAAAACATCTCCAGTATGTGCACCCCCTGGCATGAAGATGCCCCCACAGTAGGGCACTCGCTGTCGATTTCATTTCATTCTTGTCGATCCTAGTTCTCCAGGCTTTCTATGCTTCTTGGGGCTATGAATTCTTTTTCTGCCTAAGTTAATCAGATCTGATTGTTGCATAAGAACACAGACTAGTACAACAGCGGTCTGGCTTTATCTCCCTGGCTGTTGTCCTCGGGGAGTTAGTTCTATATAATGCTTCAATGTAAAATATGAGACTGAATGGAGACTATATTGATGGGGTGCTCAGGAAACATGCATGATATCCATTTGACTAGAATCCCCTTTCCTCTGCCTCTGGTGATATACAGTCTCATTCTGGTTTGCACCTGGACATATGGCCTAAAATGCACCAAACATAATATTTCACCATTACTGCATGTCACAGTGATAGAAAGAAACAGTGGATGTGTGACCACCCTTCAATCAAACTTGAATCTGTGATTTAAAAGAAACTGTTGAGAGAGGCGAGAGGAAGGTAAGAAAGGGTTGTTGGGAAGAAAGTGAAGACGGAGCAGATATGTTAATGCCCCACTCACATGCTTACTGATCTTGTCACCATTTTCACATACCTGCCTCTCTCTGTTGAAGGACTGTCCTCAGGATGCTAAATTTGCACATGCACACATATAGCTGAAAGTGCCTGGAAACTTACATTTCTCTAGTGGCACCTGTTATTTGGGACAAGACTGAGAGGAGATCAACTCCATCTCCAGGGTCCCATTGGGGGTGAAGCCAAAGTTACCTTCTGTGGGGCTTTGCTTGGTTTCACAACTTTGTTTAACTTCCTTCCCTTTCCTGTCTCCAGTCTCCATCCCTCGATCAGATTTTTAAAGGCACACTTCCTAATAAATCACTTTCAGTATCTGCTTCTGGAGAATCATCTAAGACATCTGAAGAGCCAGCATTCTCTCCTTTTCCTCATAGATAACAGCACTTGAGATATCAAGTAAACAAGTAGGAAGATGGATCAAATCTCTGCTTCTAACCACTCCAACCCCTTCAACAGATGAACTGATATACTACCATTCCTGCTGCTGCTGCTGCTGCTGCTAAGTCGCTTCAGTCGTGTCGGACTCCTAGCGACCCCATGGACTGCAGCCTACCAGGCTCCTCCGTCCATGGGATTTTTCAGGCAAGAATACTGGAGTGGGTTTGCCATTGCCTTCTCTGCATTCCTGCTGAAGTTAGGCCAACTTTGATTTCTGTCACCTGCAACTAAGAGACACAATTCATCAATGACTCCTTTACTTGCTCCGTTTAACAACAGACACTGCAGATAAGTGAGAGACGTCTATGATATCATAAGTCAGCAATGTTTATAAACAAATTTATCAGAAGACCACTGTCATAGTCACTGTTTGTTGGATGCCATGCAACTAATTTATGATTTATATCTTCCACTAGAGTTTACCAGATTGTTTCCAGACTTTTCCACAGTGTGCGTGCCTGCTCAGTCATGTTCAATTCTTTCTGACACCGTGGACTATATAGCCTACGAGGCTCCATCTGTCCATGGAATTTTTCAGGCAAGAGCACTGAAGTGGGCTACCATTTCCTTCTCCAGAGGATCTTCCCAACCCGAGGATCAAACCCACATCTCTTGTATCTCCTGCATTGGCAGGTGGGTTCTTTACCAGCTGAGCTATGGGGGGAAGCCTTTTCCACAGTACAAACACCTGAAAAAGTTCAATCTACCTTGACATAGTTCATAATATATACCATATGTATGTTAAGAAAGAAAGAGATAGAGAACAAAATGTTTCTAAAATGCAAATTCATCCATGTCAGGCCAAATTTAAAGGCTTTCAATACCTCTTCGTTGCTCCCAAGACAAGGTTCATCCTCCTTAAAAAGGTCTCAGAAAGTATAATTATGTGATGTCAGGTGCAGCTTCCCGGTCCACTCCCACAATCCAGCCACAGTGGAAACTTTCAGTCCCTTGAAAGACGTGCTCTTTCCTGGCCTTGGACCTTTGACCCTCCTTTCTTCCACATGCTCTACCCTAGTTTCTTATTTCACTTGGCTTACTCCTTTTTAGGTTTTAAGACTTGGCCAAGACATTACTTCTTTCAGGAAGCTCCATCTTCAAGCTCTCCTAATTTCTCTCATTGTTCCCTTTACTTTCCTAAAATTTTACATATTACTCTCTAGTGTGATTAAACGTGTTTATTTGGAATAAGAATATATGACCCTTGAGGTAAAATTATGTCCGTTTGTTCAATCTATATTGTTGGAGCCTAACAGTATCGGGCTTGTAATAGGTTTATAATATTTGTAATGAGTGAATAAAAAAGAAAATAGAGAGAGAGAGATGTTGAGAGAGGAGAAATGATGTCTTTTTGAACACCAGTGTAACCAAAATACTAAAGTACCAATCAGGAAATATCTCCTTAGGAGAAATGCCTTGATGAGTAAAAGATGTTTTCATCCCAGCATACATCTCCCTTGGTGTCAAGTCTTTATGATAGCTAACATAATCATAAAATATGTGCTCAGCAACAAGACAACGCCTGTGATTTAACAACGGGATCCAGAGTAATTTAGTTATGATACCTGGCTTTTCTCCCATGATAAGATACCTAAGTTGCCTTGGAAAAAAGACAGCTGAGATGAATGTACCCACTGCTCAAAGACTTGGGTCGATCACTTAACCTCTTTATCGTTATATTAAATTATAGATTAATGTTCAGGGCCAGCTAGCTGTAAATACTACTCTTTAAGACAATTTCATTTCCAACCTTGTCTCATTTAATAACCAGATAGATTAAGGAATAAGGAGACACTGACTTACAGAGCAAAGGGCATCACTGAAAATCAGAAGTTCATGCACCATGAAAGAAAAAATGCACTAATCCACTTATGCTGTCCAAGCAGTAGACGTGGGTTCGATCCTTGGTCAGGAAGATCTCCTGCAGAAGGAAATGGCAACTCACTCCAGTATTTTTGCCTGGGAAATACCATGCACAGAGGAACCTGGTGGGCTACAGTGCATGGGGTAGCAAAGAGTCGGGCATGACTTAACAACTAAACAGCAAATGTATGTTGTCTTACCCAAGTGCAGTGAGAAACGTATTGTCAGCTCACTGTCAAGTTTCACCCTGACTAGGATCACTATGCCGGATGTTATATCCTCAAACCATCTTCAGAAACAGAGACAGGACCACTACTGCCCCTCGTGGCTGCAGCTTCCTTGCCTGGCCTCACTAACTCATAAAGATGTTCATTTCCATGAGACAGAGTCACTCAGAATACTCCTCAATGAATTTCTCGCTGTTGTCCAATAAACTTGCCACTATAGAAGATAAAATTCTTGTGTCACTCTGACTATTCTGCTTAACTAGTGATAAAAAACTCATTACCTTTTAGGATCTCACTGATCTCTCTACCACTACTGATCTCCATCTGTCCATACTCACAGAACTACTCACCATATGCCAACCTCTTAGAGTGGACAGGGTAACATCTACAGAACCAATGAAAATAGCTCCTCATTATGTGTATTTTAAGCAGCATTTAATTCTTGGATATTACTCTTTGTCCTCTTTGCTATCGCATTATAGATGATCTCAGTGCTCATAGATGGAGATAGTGCCTGAAGTGTTGTTTCACAGTAACTCAATCCAATCCATCTCTACAGAGAGGAAGGTTGGTTATCCATGACGGCAAAAATATCACTGAGGCTTCCTCATTTACACGAAAGAATGTCAATCATACCACACATTTCATTCATTTTTAACTACCTTGATCCGAACACAATTAACAAAGAATATCTGAAAATACGATCTTTGTCCTTAAACTCTTTGTTTTTCATCTCATCATCTATATTCAGTCAGTTCAGTTTAGTCACTCTGTCATGTCTGACTCTTTGCGAGCCCATGGACTGCAGCATGCCAGGCCTCCCTGTCCATCACAAACTCCCGGAGCTACTCAAACTCATGTCCACTGAATCGGTGATGCCATCCAACCATCTCATCCTCTGTCGTCTCCTTTTCCCCCCGCCATCAATCTCTTCCAGCATCAGGGTCTTCTCAAATGAGTGAGCTCTTCACATCAGGTGGCCAAAGTATTGGAGTTTCAGCTTCAACATCAATCCTTCCAATGAACACTCAGGACTGATCTCCTTTAGGATGGACTGGTTGGATCTCCTTGCAGTCCAAGGGACTCTCAAGAGTCTTCTCCAACACCACAGTTCAAAAGCATCAATTATTCGGTGCCCAGCTTTCCTTATAGTCCAACTCTCACATCCATATGTGACTACTGGAAAAGCCATAGCTTTGCCTAGACGGACCTTTGTTGGCAAAGTAATGTCTCTGTTTTTTAATATGCTGTCTAGGTTGGTCATAACTTTCCTTCCAAGGAGAAAGCATCTTTTAATCTCATGGCTGCAGTCACCATCTGCAGTGATTTTGGAGCCCCCAAAAATAAAGTCAGCCACTGTTTCCACTGTTTGCCCATCTATCTGCCATGAAGTGATGGGACCAGATGCCATGATCTTAGTTTTCTGAACGTTGAGCTTTAAGCCAACCTTTTCACTCTCCTCTTTCACTTTCATCAAGAGGCTCTTTAGTTCTTCTTCACTTTCTGCCATAAGGGTAGTGTCATCCGCATATCTGAGGTTATTGATATTTCTCCTGGCAATCTTGATTCCAGCTTGTGCTTCATCCAGCCCAGCGTTTCTCATGATGTACTCTGCAAATAAGTTAAATAAGCAGGGTGACAATAAACAGCCTTGACGTACTCTTTTTCCTATTTGGAACCAGTCTATTGTTCCATGTCCAGTTCTAACTGTTGCTTCTTGAACTGCACACAGATTTCTCAAGAGACAGGTCAGGTGGTCTGGTATTCCCATCTCTTTCAGAATTTTCCACAGTTTATTGTGATCCACACAGTCAAAAGCTTTGGCATAGTCAATAAAGCAGAAATAGATGTTTTTCTGGAACTCTATTGCTTTTTCGATAATCCAGTGGATGTTTGATCTCTGATTCCTCTGCCTTTTCTAAAACCAGCTTGAACATCTGGAAGTGCACGGTTCATGTGTTGTTGAAACCTGGCTTGGAGAATTTTGAGCATTACTTTTTTAGCATGTGAGATGAATGCAATTGTGCGGTAGTTTGAGCATTCTTTGGCATTGCCTTTCTTTGGGACTGGAATGAAAACTGACCTTTTCCAGTCCTGTGGCCACTGCTGAGTTTTCCAAATTTACTGGCATACTGAGTGTAGCACTTTCACAGCATCATCTTTGAGGATTTGAAATAGCTCAACTGGAATTCCATCACCTCCACTAGCTTTGTTTGTGGTGATGCTTCCTACGGCCCACTTGACTTCACATTCCAGGATGTCTGGCTCTAGGTGAGTGATCATACCATCGTGATTATCTGGGTCATGAAGATCTTTTTTGTATAGTTCTTCTGTGTATTCTTGCCACCTCTTCCTAATATCTTCTGCTTCTGTTAGGTCCATACCATTTCTGTCCTTTATTGTGCCCATCTTTGCATGAAATGTTCCCTCGGTATCTCTAATTTTCTTGAAGAGATCGCTAGTCTTTCCTATTCTATTGTTTTACTCTATTTCTTTGCATTGATCACTGAGGAAGGCTTTCTTACTTCTCCTTTCTATTCTTTGGAACTCTGCATTCAAATGGGTATGTCTTTCCTTTTTTCCTTTGCTTTTCACTTCTCTTCTTTTCATAGCTATTTGTAAGGCCTCCTCAGACAGCCATTTTGCTTTTTTGCATTTCTTTTCCATGGGGATGGTCTTGATCCCTGTCTCCTGTACAATGTCAAAAATCTCTGTCCATAGTTCATTAGGCACTCTGTCTATCAGATCTAGTCCCTTAAATCTATTTGTCACTTCCACTGTATAATCATAAGGGATTTGATTTAGGTCATACCTGAATGGTCTAGTGGTTTTCCCTACTTTCTTCAATTTAAGTCTTAATTTGGCAGTAAGGAGTTCATGCTCTGAGCCACAGTCAGCTCCCAGTCTTATTTTTTGCTGACTGTATAGAGTTTCTCCATCTTTGGCTGCAATGAATATAATCAATCTGATTTCAGTGTTGACCATCTGGTGATGTCCATGTGTAGAGTCTTCTCTTGTGTTGTTGGAAGAGGGTGTTTGCTATGATCAGTGCATTCTCTTGGCAAAACTCTATTACCCTTTGCCCTGCTTCATTCTGTACTCCAAGGCCAAATTTGCCTATTACTGCAAGTGTTTCTTGACTTCCTACTTTTGCATTCCGGTCCCCTATATTGAAAAGGACATCTTTTTTGGCTGTTAGTTCTAAAAGCAGGAAACAAAATCCCGTTTGTCTCCCAAATTCCTTGTCCTTCTTATTTCCTCTCTTATCTCAAAATTCGGCCCAGACTTTCTAAAATTCATTCATTTGTATTCTACCTTCACAACTTTGCCAACTGAACTCTTACAGAAATGATGGAAATATAGTTAAATAGATAGATAGGTAACATACAGATAAATAGATTTGGAAATATATATATATATATATATATATATATATATATACATCAGTAGCTAGACAGATATAGATATTGATAAATACACATGTAGGTACATAATCTGTCTGAACTAATCCACTTTTAATAACCTTTTACTTGTCCTAATCAATAATAGTGATGGGCTACTTACATATTTTTTCTGGTATATATTAAAAAATCATTAAACTGCTAAATATAAAACAAATACAAGGTATACTGTACAGCACAGGGAAAATAGTCAATATTTTATAACTTAAAATAGAGTATAAAAATATTGAATCATTATATTGTACATCTGAAACTAATATAATATTATAAATCAACTATAATTTTAAAAAATGAAAATAGTTTTTTATTTCTTGGTATTAATATTTTTAATTTGTTGAGTTCTCCATGTCTGAATATTTATCAGGGATTCTTCTCTTTTGATAGTATGATGACTTTCATTTATCACAGATGTATATGTTGGATAACATATGATATAGTTTATCTGTTCCTCTATTACAAACATTCAGGTTATTACTGGATTATTGTAATTAAGATGAAACTTTAATAAGCAACTAGTTCCATTAAAAAAATAACCATGAAAACTGAAAATGATCTAGAACCATTTAAAACGATCTTAACTATAACTTTTTGAGAAACAGTGACTTATAACAGTGATTCTCGATACTGGAATATCAGGTCACCTGAGAAGACTTTTTTTTTTTAAATTCTAATGTCCAAATCTCACTCAGACTTATTAAATCTGAATGAGGCTCTGAGAACAATAATATATCTAAAAAAGAAAAAATAATTATGCAGAAGCTTCTCATTCTAATTTGTGAAGTGTATGAAAACCTTAAGGTAGACATTTACAATAAAAATGTCTAACTAACTTGGGGCTTCTTCCTTTTCATCAGGAATTTATGAACTAGCATTCAATTTCGATAGCTCTAACAAAACTTTTAATTTTAAAATATCAGATTTTTGCTACAAATTTAATTTTTCGAAGTTCTCAATGAAAAAATCTGTATAGAGAAATATACAGATCTTAATGTTCCTCCACTATAATATTGTAAGTCATATTATGGACATGACTATAAGTCCTCTAAGAACAAGAACTTGATCTTTCTCACATCTATGCATCTATGTATCCAAGGTTTCAAGCAGTGCCTGGCACATAGCAAACCCTCAAAAAATGGTCATAACATAAATAAATGAATAAGTAAATACACACAGTACTAATAATATATAGGATACAAATTATGTCAAAAACATTTTATCATTTCTTCCTCTCTCACTTGAACCTCATCATCTCTACTGTATTTGCTTTGAGGCTTTCTGATACAATTTGAAAGTTAAAGACTAAAATTTTATAATACTTCCTGCGTGCATGCTCAGTTATGTCCGACTCTTTGCAACCCCATGAACTGTAGCCCTCCAGACTCCTCTGTCCACGGAATTTTCCAGGCAAGGATACTGGAGTGGGTTGCCATTTCCTACTCCAGAGGATCTTCCCGACCCAGAGATCAACCCAAGTCTCCTGATTCTCCTGCTTTGACAGGCAGATTCCTTACCACTGAGCCACCTGAGAAGCCCTCTAATATTTCATCCCTTACTAAAAATTAAAGTAATAGTGAGAGATTAAATGCCTCCTTAATAATCTGTTTTAACTGTGCATACATTAGTGTTTGCAAGGTGAGGAGCTGCCATCAATTTTAGGAGAGGTAATTGCTTCTAACCATTTTAGCTGAACTGACAGCATTTCACTCATATCCAAGCCACTGTCCAGTGCCCAGTACATAGTTACGTGCTCAATAAATCTTTCACTCATATTTGAACAAACATGACTTAAGACATAATCAAAACACTTTTTAGTGGGTGTTACCCCCACCACCGGAGGAAAGCTCAGGAAGGTTCCATCCATATCTTCTGCAGTCTTTCAGTCTTCCCAGTTGCATTAACCTCCAAAGGACTCATTCTCTTAATCCATAAAATAAAAGGCTGCTGCTACATAATAGGGTCTCCTTTCTACCTCCAACATCCTCTTTCTCTAAGTGTACAATTTAGTGGTATTGAATACATTCATATTACTTCTCTATTACTAACATTCTAATTGTATGATTAAAAATTTTCTGTGTCTGACCTGGATATGTCTTAGCTTTGTTTTCTCATTCATAATTTCAGGAAATGGGATGACATTGCATTTTCATAGAGATCCTGCTATAAGTATAAATACTGACCTCACCCACCTTTTCCAGCAAGGACAGGGTCTGTGCACACAGTAGGTCTTGATAGAATGAAATTATTTATCTTTTAACTTTTTTGGCCGTACCATGTAGCATGCAGGATCTTAATTCCCTGACCAGGGATCAAACCTACGCTCCCTGAACTGGGCTCACTGGACCACCAGGGAAGTCCGACAAAGCTGAAATTATTGACTTACAGACAATAACATACATACAAGCTGCCTGATTATTTTAATGTTCTCTTGTCAGGCACTAGCCTCTACCCTTTCATTTGAGAATGTTTTAGTTTCCATTTCATTAACATATGTATGGAACATCATTTCTTCCTCTCCATCAAGCTTTTGCATAGGTGCCACCAAATTAGCAAATGTAACTATCTTTTATACAACTGACAGAGATATATCGGAACCTTCCCTCGTGACCACTAAAAATTTGTCATGTAAAGAGCTGGTGCTCACATTTTCTGAGGTTCATTAGTGAGTGACTACAAAATACTGGCAGCTTAAATTATGGTGATGTCTCTAATTGAGGCATCATGGGCTGCTACAATTACAGTGTCCCTGATGCTCTTTTCTTCAGAATTAAACCAGAGTCAGCTCCTGCCATACTTTGCAGACAGAGGACAAAACAGTGTTAGTCTTCTCCACTCAGCTTCATATGTGAAGTCCAAACTTTAGATTTTTTTTTTATCTTGAAAAACGATGTCAGACAGAAGTCTTTTTGGTTCCATATTGCTGAGCCAGTAACGAAAAATGCAAACTGAAAATCCTTTCTATTTCCCAAATGAAAGAAAAACACAACTCTGGTGAATAACAGCCAAGAAATGGAACCATATCCTGAGGGGACAGGAAGGATAACATGGCACCGTACTGTTTGGAGCAGTACTGTTATGGGATGCAGATGTCACTGGCACCCATTCCTCTCAGAGAGTACGTATTAGACTAGAAATAGGGATGCGTAGGTGTTGACAAATCATCCTCATGTGAAACCAGGATAAAACCCATTGCCCTTTGTTTCTGTTTTAGGGAAAACTAGCCAAGAGGTTAATGAGGAACTAAGGACATTAGATCACATCCTTTTTATCCATATCCATTCATTTACTCCTTATTTTGTATCATAGATTGTTAACAGGCAGATGCGTGTCAGCACTGTGCTGCCTCTGGCAACACAAAGTGTAGCCAGCAATAAGCTGAAATCAAGTTGGGAAATAGCCGCCCATATGGTTTAGTATAATATAGAGCTTTCTGGAGATCACGATCTCTGGATTAATTTTGCTTTACTTTAATACTGAACAGAATTTAATTCCCCAGATCATATTGCATCACCCTTGTGAAATTTGTTCTTTGCTAATACATACATATGCGTCCATGCTAATTACTAAATGGTGAGTGTAAATTAAACTTTTGAGGGAAGGGGAAGTAAAGATGGTATGAAAGTGGGAATGGTGTCAAGCCAAACAGAAGAACTTGCATGAGCAAAGACTCAGAGAAACAGTTCAGTGAACTGAGCAGATTACCAGTGGTTTTGAGTGGTTGGAATGCAGAAGAAATTAAGTAAGAGGATCATATAATTTATTGTCCAAAGTGGGACACTTTTAAAAGTGAAGAAGGATGTTAAAATAATTAAAATTATAAAATTTAAAATATTTATTTTAAAATATTTATATACTGTCATAAAATTATTTTTTAATATTGGTGAACCTACAACACATTTTCAACAACTATTTTCAAAAATAAAATTCTTTCAAAAATTAAAATAAGATAATCTTTGTACATTAAAACAAAAAAATATACCATTGGTTATCTGAATGCTACCAAGTATAACATTAAGCATAATTATTCTTTTTTAATTATTCATTTTTAATAGGAGAATAATTGCTTAATAGTATTGCATTGGTTTTTGCCATACATCAACATGAATCAACCACAGGCATGCATATGTCCCCTCCATCCTAAACCTCCCTGCCATCTCCCACCCCATCTCACCCCTCTAGGTTGTCACAGAGCATCAGGTTTGAGCTCCTTGCATCATACAGCAAATTCCCACTGGCTATGTATTTTACATATGGTAACGAATATATTTCAATGTTACTCTATTTGTCCTACCCGCTCCCTCCCTCACTGTGTCCACAAGTCTGTTCTTTATGTCTGCATCTCCATGGCTGCCCTGCAAATGGGTTCATCAGTACCATCTTTCCAGATTCCATGTATATGCATTAATACACAATATTTGTTTTTCTCTTTCTGACTTACTTCATTCTGTATAAAAGGCTCTAGGTTCATCCACCTCACTCAAACTGACTCAAATGTATTCTTTTTTATGGCAGAGTAATATTCCATTGTGTATATATCATCTATTTGTATATATGATACAAATGTTTGAGTTTAATTAGTTGGCAACATTAAATACTTCTTCCTTTACTCCCTGAGACCAAAAAGTTAAACAATCCCTACTCATCTTTTTTTCTAATTAGCAAATACTCTGCACTGTGTCTTTGAAAGGGAGGTGATAGTTAAATGGTAGGTGATAGTTGTACACATGCAGCACAAGTTATAATTATATTATGCCTGGAAAGGCCTGAAGGAAAGAAAGATGATTATTATTGATTGTCTTTCAGATTTAGCTACATATTATAAAGAGAACTCTCTTTAATAATATATATGCCACTCATCATTACTAGTGGAGAAGGCAATGGCACCCCACTCCAGTACTCTTGCCTGGAAAATCCCATGGACGGAGGAGCCTGGTAGGCTCCAGTCCATGGGGTCGCTAAGAGTCGGACACGACTGAGCGACTTCACTTTCACTTTTCCCTTTCATGCACTGGAGAAGGAAATGGCAACCCACTCCAGTATTGTTGCCTGGAAAATCCTAGGGATGGCAGAGCCTGGTGAGCTGCCGTCTATGGGGTCGCACAGAGTCGGACACGACTGAAGCGACTCAGCAGCACCATTACTAGAAAAGCTGGAAGTACAAAGTAGAGTAAATCTATCCAACCTTATTCAACTGCAACTATAATAATATTTTATTTAATAAAATGATAAGTCCTGCACAAATATATACTAAACCAGGAAGGGCTTTTTGATAGCCTTCGTAAATCTGAATTGTTCTCGGCAAAGTAGGTATGAAAGCAGCTGACAACCGAGGAACATACAAAACTGGACAAGGAAGCAAAGGCCGGATTCAGATCCTAGAGGACCTCATACACTTTGTGAGGCAACGTGGAATTAAGAAAGGGGGAGCCCCTGGAGAACTGCAGGGAGAACTGCATTCAGATAGAACACTCTGGCTGCTTTTGGAAGATGAATTCTGAGGAAGCACAGATATTATATTGTTCATATAGAGATAGCAAACTTGTAAACCCATGATAGCACACTGGAACCTGCATCCAGTCCGTATAGCTATACATTTTTTTGTTTTGATTTGTTTTGTTTCGTTCTTTGCTTGCTTAGTGCTAATATGCACTGCATTTAACAAATTGAATTCACAATCTAAGCAATTAAAAAGTAGGAAGTTTCACATACAGTTTGGATTGTTGACTTCTATTGATAAATTGCTAGATCTAGTATTATAAACTTGCTTTTCTGGATGAGAAACAATAGTTGGGAGAAACTGAGTGGCAGTTGCCCTTCGGAGTATGGAATACTCTCCAACTTGATGTCCTGACCGATTTTCACGAACATATACTAAATCCCTGGGCCTGTGGCATGTAAGTTGAGAACTTTCAGTATGCATAACTTTTGACATGAGAAACACTTGATAAAAATGATCATAAGAAAGCATCTATCTGAACCAGGAATGGAATTCTCATTAAATGTCCCAACTTAATGGCTCAAAAATGTGGACTAGACAAGCTTTAGGTATAGGCAGGAGTAATGCCCATTCATACAATCATTTTAAACATTATTTTGACTTTGTTACAAAACCACACAATTTAACTTTGCCAGTAAAAGACCAAAATGTAGAACAACTTCTCCCTGAAACTGCAAGATATAACCTTCCAGAAGGAACTATCATTTCAATTACAGTTCACGGGCAACTTCAAGGTAACCAGAATGGAGTAAATCCATTCACCTCCTCCTTCGCTTGGCCCAGTGCTTCACTGAGATATGAAATATGTAGAGTTTCAAAAGGAATTTCTCAAATGAAGCTGCCAGCCATTACCCTTCCTACCCCTGTCAGAAGAACTACGTGCTAGACTGGTCATTAACTCCTTTTTTCCAGGACCCATATAATCTGTGACTTCTACTTTTCTGAATACTTATGTAACAGCTAGTCACTTCATTAAGACTTTTAGCCAAAGAGAAATTATGTTATTATAGAAGGTGAAAGAGTAAAATAAAAAGGGCAAATGCTTTATGTCAACTATACTGTACCCTTGGGGCCATCTTGTGGAATTGTTACAGGCTACAGGAAGAATGTTTCACTTCTTTTATGAAGCTTTTCATGATCTGCTTATCACACTACAAACCCTTCTCCAGACGCTTCTGCCTCCAACTCAGTCCCCAGTTGTACTTAACTGCTTTCATCTCCTCAAATACATCATGTTCTCCCTTTCTGTGTTCTGCACACATTCTCCCCCCAACTTAGAACACTTTCACAACTACCCCTCCCATTTGCTGTGTATTATCTATTATTGTTTAATGACTAAATCCTGTCTGACTCTTTTTCAACCCCAGGGACTATAGCCCACCAGGCTCCTCTGTCCATGGGATTTCCCAGGCAAGAATACTGGAGTGAGTGGGTTGCCATTTCCCTCTCCAGGGGATCTTCCCGACCCAGGGATCAAACTCACGTCTCCTGCATTGGCAGGCAGATTCTTTACCACCAAGCCACCAGGGAAGCCCATATTATCTATTTGCTAAATAACAATTAAGCAAACTTAGCAGCTTTACACAAGTCATACTTATTATCTCATAGTTTCTGTCGGTCAGGAACCTAGAAACAGCTCAGCTAGGAGGTTCTGGCTCAGGGCTTCTTGTGAGGTTACAGTCAAGCTGTTGGCCAGGACTGCTGCACTTTGGGATAGAAAATCCACTTCCCAGATGGCATGCTCATATGGCTATAGGCAGCAAAGCTCAGTTCCTTGTTAGCTACTGGCAGAGTCCTCAGCTCCCTGTCATGTGAACCTCCTACATGATAGACTGAATGTCCTAACAGCATGCCAGCTGACTTCTCCCAAAACAAAAGACCTTAGAGAGAGCAGGGCAAAAGCCTTGTGTCTTTTATGACCTCATCTCTAAAGTGAAACACCACTTTGGCCATATTCTTTTATTAAAAATAAGTCACTAAGCCTAACCTACACTCAAATTTCAGCCTGGATGATTATTTCCTGGGTTAGATTTTTTAATTCTCTTAAGACTGGGCTGGTATCTCCCTGAGCTCTCAGGAGGTACCTCTCCTAAGAGGTACTACATTTTTTGAATCATTCCCTATTTGCTGGTCTGTCTTTTGAAGTAGAAAGAAAACAACTTTAAGGCAAGGACTGTGTCTTGTTCACAGTTGTTCCTCCAAGCCTGGCACAGTGTATGGCCTTTGGTAGGCAGTCAACCAAAGCCTGTTGAAAAATAAATCATGCCATTCAAAGAGGCACTTTTCCTACCTTCCCACATAATAAGTAGGGGAAGAAATGTTTTATCATGCACCTCCTGCTGTGCACTGCGCTTTGTATACATACTTTGCATTTAGTGTTTGATAGAACCTTTGGTAGAAGCATAATTATGTAGTGGAAAAGAATAAAGAATTGTACTTTTACACTCTCCTGACTTTATATTACTGCAGAATCTTGGGCAGCTTATTTAGACTCTTGGAATTTCAGCTTTCTCTGGAAAAAATTAAAGGATACAATAATAATTGCCTTGCCAACTAACATGGGTTTAGTGAAGATCAAATCAGACAATGCTAATGAAAAGGTACAAACCATAAAACATCATACAAATATAATACATAAATATTATTATTTCTCAAATTCCATAGAATATGGATGACCCTGCTAAACATGAAGAAGGTGATTCCACCTTTGGAAACTTAAACAAAGGTAAAACGTCTACCCCAGTGACAACTAATATTTTAATTCATTCAATTTTGATGAGTTTCTACCATGTGTATGTTCAAAGAATAGCTCAGGTGCTCAGATACCTTTGTGTCTTCAATTAAATCCAAGGCTGCTACAGAGTTTTTCAAAATATTTTAGTATAGAGTTATTATAAGTTCACATGTAAAAATGACTGAGGAAGGTTGCCAGAACAACAGTGCAAACAGTGGACTTGAGGCCTTACTCATTTATTGAGTCAGATGTCTACTAATGCCTGCATTTACTGTGATCTTAGCTCTCCTCTCAGGGCAGAAAATGTTGTTGCCTGGCATTCAGCAAGTGCTTAATGTTGGTTGAACAGAATTAAATCAATGTCCCTTGTACAAGAATCACTGTTGCTATATCTCAATCACTATAGAAATGGAATGGCTGAGGTTTCCAATCCAGCTGCCTCATTTTGCAGAGAAAGAAATAGAAACTCAATAGGTTAGGTCCCAAGATCATACAGGCAGGCAAGAGCAGGGTTTAGACTCCAAATAAATCTTCTGATTCTCAGTTCTGTGCTGTTTCACCATTGTGTGCATTACCTTTAGCAAATACTGTGCTCTATTCTGGAGCCTATTAATAGAAATAGCCTTGCCACTGTCTCTGCACTTGTAAAATGATGAAAATAACACTGATTTACCTAAGAGGCTTGAACAAAAGACTGTAAAATAATGATGTCAATAAAGTACTTAACACATTTCACAAATTATTCCAGTTATAGAGATTGTGGCCAAAATTTATAAACAAGAAGCAGAGGTACATTAAATTTTTCAACAACTGAAAAAATTCAGCTTTAATGCAACAATTGAAACTGTCCATGAAAGGAATTCTGCAAAAGGGGAATGTTACAGTCCCCTTCTTAGTATAACAAGGCCTAGGGTGGGCAAAGTGTCTTAAGCACCACAGGAAGGAATTAGCATGGACTGTGCCTTCATTTTGGTTTTCCTGATCATTATTTTCCTGATCTTTAGTGTCTTTATTTTCCTGATCATTAAAGGACAACATTATTCCACTAAAGAAAATATGTGCTTTATATCACATAGTCACTATGCTGTGGGTCAGTTCTCCAACCTCCACTATTCTGATGACTTTGAAGGAAGATTATTCATAATCTGCCTTAGTTTCCTTGAAAAGATGCAATACTCTGGAAGCTAATCTGGAAATACTTCAACCACTTCCCAATATCTTCTTCCAGCTATACTCTCATTACTTCCCTTGAACTCCTGATTTTGAACTTGAAACTCTTACATAAAATGGTAATATTCTTTACGGAGCATGATTAAGAGTAAATCATCCATGGTACCTCTGGCAAATAGTTAGCTATGCTGGGCCTACATCAGCTCTTTTAAAAGAATTTGGCCCTGAGGTGGAAACTGTCAAAAGAGAAATTTGGTTACCAGGAGAGTTACATTGCTCATCAGTCGACATAAAATGTGATTCATTTTATTAGGCAGAAAAACATTCACTGGTTCTATTTTCTCAGCTCTTTGAAGAAATGCATTCTAATCTGTTTTTCTGAGTTTCAAGTGATTAAACCTTCAATATGCCCGGCATTTTAGAAAAGAAGCTATAACTTGAACTGAAGGTAAATGGATTTATTATGAGGGCTTTGCTACTAGCCATGTCATGCTTTAAAGCAAAATCAACACGCAAAGTGGTGACAAAACAGTGTGGAGGTTAAGACAAAATTTTTAACATAAGAACTTGGTTTAAAAGCAAGCTTTTCACTTGGCAACACATGAACCAGGGATGAAAGATTAAAACTTGCTTATAAAATGCAGATAAAACACCTAACCTGACAGCAACATTGAAAGGATAAGGGAAATAACTCGAGATCATTAATCCAGTGGCCACAACATACTAAGTGCTGAATAAATTGGTTCTTTTGTTGTTGTTGCTGCACTGGGTCTTTATGGCTGGACACGGGCTTTCTCTAGTCGTGGAGAGTGGGGGCCACTCTTTGCGGCGCACAGGTTTCTCATTATGGTGGTTTCTCTTGTTGTGGAGCACAGGCTCTAGGCACTTCGGCTTCAGTAGCTGTGACACACAGGCTCAGTAGTTGTGGTTTGAGGGTCAGAGAGCATGGGCTCAGAAGTTGTGATGCAAGGGCTCTATATGCCCCAAGGCACGTGGAATCGTCCCAGACCAGGGATCAAACCCATGTTCCCTGCATTGACAGGCAGATTCTTATCCACTGCACCACCAAGTCCAAATTGTGGCTTTTATTATTACATTTAATAAAACCAAAGACCATTTATTCTTTAAATAGTGTTCCCTGCTCTTTAAGATTTCAAGAGGCTTTGCAATGTATACTTAACTTTCACCATAAATATGTGATGGATCAATCACTAAACTGATCTAAACTCTCTAAGCCTATTAATGAACTGAGAACATTTATTTCTGTCCCTAAGCTTGGGTCTCGGCTATTGTTCAGAAGCAAAGCTCTGAACTTTCAGCATATACATGGAAATAAATGTAAGCTCTGTCTCCTCTTTCATTGGGCACACTCAAGTACTAGTCTGAAAAGCTCTGTGATGATGAGAGTGGGGCTTTGAGGGTGCTGGGAATTTCTTCCGAAATGGTCCATTTACAAAATCCAGAGCTTACAGCCCCCAAAATACTTCACAACAAATCCTTTTCCCCAGTCGATACAAATTTCAGCATTATGCAGAGAAAAATGCCAACAGAGTAAAAATCCCGGGTAATCTCATTTGATGATATTTTGTTAGCCAATTTACTATGCTTTCCTCCCTTATGAATAAGCCTAATGACATAAGTATAATGCAGAATGAAAAATTACAATAGTACTTTTAGTGTCATGGCAAACAGCCAATTTCTCCAAATTAGGGTTGCCAGATAAAATACAGGATGCCCAGTTAAATTTGAATTTATGATAAATAACCAAATGCATTTTTTAGTATAAGTATGTTCTAAGTAAGCTTTGGCCTCTGGAGATGGACTTAGAAAAATCATCAAGGGCATCCTTTCAAATATACATTTGGGACATTCAGATTTAACTGTGTGTCCTATATTTTTATTTGTTAAATTGAGCAGTCTTATTCCAACTGAACTGAATCATACTAACCTTTACAGTTACTTATCATATAATTCCTTGCTTATGCTCAGTCGCTTAGTCTTGTCTGAGTCTTTGCAACCCTTTAGACTATAGCTCGCCAGGCTCCTCTGTCCATGGGATTCTCCAGGCAAGAATTCTGGAGTGGGTTGCCATTTCCTCCTCCAGGGGGATCTTCCTGACTCAGGAATTGAACCCAGGTCTCCTGCATCTCCTGCATTGTAGCCAAATTCTCTACTACTGAGCCACTGGAGAAGCTCATAATTCCTTGATCACCCTTCAAAAAACCACATTCTGAGACCTGTTCACACATTTTCCAGTACTTGATTATTTTAGAGAGATGATAAAAATTATAGATTGGAAATTTATTAATGCAATTACTTTTGTAATTTGATTTTATATAATTACCATTTGTATTAATGATAACTTCATAAGAGGAAAGTATAAAAATACGGTTTAAGCATGCAAAGATAATCAAGAAGTAAATAGGCCGGTGTAGGCTTCTGGGAACCAGAGAGAGAGATGCTTTACCCTTATGATTGGAACCAGCTGGATTTTTTTTTTTTTAATTAAGGTCCTTGACCATTTAGACATGAAGAAACTTTTCATTTCAAATCCTGGACAGTTTTCACCAATGATGTCAAGGCAGAGAACTGAATATTTTAGATCTGAAATGAAATCAATATCATGTCATCATAGACTGAAAGGTCAAACTTCACCCATGTTGATTTTGGACATGATCAGATTCATTCCATCAAGGTTTTAAGGCTTCTGTTCTGCCTTCTGTTGGATGATAAAGAGATGATGAAAGGGGGAAAGATGATGAAAAAGGGAAGTCGCTCAGTTGTGTCCGACTCTTTGTAACCCCATGGACTATATAGTCCACGGAATTCTCCAAGCCAGAATACTGGAGTGGGTAGCCTATCCCTTCTCCAGAGGATCTTCCCAACCCAGGAATCAAAGTGGGGTCTCCTGCATTGCAGGCAGATTCTTTATCAGCTGAGCTACCTGGGAAGCCTGATAAAAGATGAATTCTGAGAAATTCATTCCAAATCCCAGTGAACAGTCACAATGTGGCTTCTAAGGGCAGTCCCAAAAGAGAATTTTATAGAATCTCCCTCTTGCAGGGAGGCCTCCTTGTGCATCTGAATTTTTCACTGCGTGAGAGAAGACTTACTCAGATGCAGCAGTGAGCCTCACGTGTAAGCTTTGTTTGCTGAGGTTCCTTATGCCTCAGGTGGGTAATCATCTTCATGACCTCTGGCCTCTGAACTCTTCACCAGAGGATTCCAAGTCCTGAATTTCCTGTATAGTCCCTAGTGGATTTTGATCTCAAATGAGTCAGACCCAATCCTTGACCTCAAAATTGCTGTGGGGTCAGCAGAGCTACTGTCTCAGTCATCAGTACTTCTCCTTCCATGGCTGGTGTGATCTTTACCCATCTCCTTGTGACACTTAACCGGGGAAAGGACCTCCTAGCTAGCCCTGCATGATCCATCTCAGGAGGCGGACATCTCTGTGGACCCCTCCCCAGTCAAGCCACTTTTTCTTTCCCCGCAAAACAAATAAAAACAGACACACAGATCATTGAAACAAAACAGACATCCCAGAAATAAACCCACACACATATGGACAATTAATTTACAACAAAGGAACCAAGAGCACACAATAGGGAAAGGACAGTCTCATTAATAAATGGTGTGGGGAACACTAGACAGTCACATGCAAAAAAAAAAAAATGAAACTGGACCACCATGTTAGAAACTACCAATGGATGTCATCAATTATCTGTGCTGTGCCACACAGAAACATATAGTTTTTCACCCTGACACTGTTTACAAAGTGAAGGAACATCCCTAGAGAAATGTCTAGGTTCCAATCCACTATGATTAATATTGCACAGAGTCCAGAGACTGTCTCTGATACTCTCATATGAGGAAGTCAAAACAGTCTCTGAAGAAAATTTTTATAGAGATTTCTTGAAGCTGCAGGGGTTGCTACAAAGACAAGAAAATCAATCCTGAACTCAATCTTTTAATTTCTTTTCATGATTACTGTTCTCAAAAGGAGGAAGCAATTAAAACTAATGCCTATATTAGTTCCCTTTCCTCAAAATGAACATTGATCAGATTCTATGTGAAAGGTCTGTAACATCTCTTCTGTAATTATTTTAAAATATATTAACAGGGATCTGTGTATTGTGGAACAAAGAGTTCTGTTTCTGCAGGACAAGAGTTCTGAGTTCTGGCACCAGCTTCACTTTCTACAACTATATGACTTGTTGAAATCATTTCTTCTAGCTGATTCTTTGTCTCCTTTGCAAAATGGACCCATTACTACCTCACAGGATTGATGGATTACTCAGATCATGCATGCTTAAGGCAAAGACTATAATATACTTATAATAAACTATTGTAATTCCTATTCAAGCTTTTACAAAATATAATTGAACAAGCCACAAAGATATCAGAATCACTGAGACTCAACATGAATATGCTATAATGCTTATTGTCATTATGATATGAAATAAACAGCGTACTCAAAGGGTAAGTAGCTTACATTATAAGCAAGGTTATTTCTTCCATTTTTAGATGACAGCCAAAAAAGAGAAATAGAAACACCTGAGACTCACTACTTAACACTAAACTTATTAAATAATCATACTTCCAAATGATCAAAAATGATCAGAAACTGAGATATGATATACATAATTTTGCCTTCCTTTTAAAAGCAGTTTAATGTGCTATGTAGAATGTCAATCCAGTCTTACTATTTGTCATAAGCATTCTCTAGTTCACTTTTTCCTCAACAATTTCTCTGATGTCACAACAAACTGTTTTATAGGAAATGTTCAATGTGGCAAATATTAATTTAGCCCTTGTCAAAAGTTGTTATCCATAAATTCTGACATTTTTTTGGACCTTCTAAATTTCAGTTCAGATAGAAATTTAAAAATTCTATTGCCATAGTATAAATCTACCTTCGATAGCCCAAGTATTGGATGAATTGAGGCTATCCAATAAGGCATGTTTTGTGCATAGGGAATAAATAACACTTAAGCAGACATATAATGATATCAGGTTTCATTTTTATTAGCCACCATAGTGTCATGAATTTCACAACACTATAAAACTTGGTTCTTCTTCCAGCTCTGATTGGGCTAAACAACATGCTCACCTTTTATTTCAGACCATGAAACTGACAACATTTATATCCAGACCGATGCCAGAGGATATAAAATTTTCCTTAAGGGGAAGAAAAAGCCATCTGCTACCCTGTTAGAAGGGCTGAGCCAGCTGTATGTTCATAATTGTCATCTGTAATTGCTAGATGGAAGGGAAATGAGAAATTACCTTTTTGAGAGAGGCACGAAATATCAACAGAATCTTTTGTTGGCTGAGAGAGCTACTACTTCAGAGTTTTGTTTTGTTTTTAACTTCTCAGGGTTACCTAGAACAACAAGGAAAATACAATCAAGGATGAAAAGATATCTTTATGAAAACAAGCCCAAGTTTCTTCTGACAAACACTTCTTTGCTCTCTTCTTTCTCTATATAGCTAAGATAAATGCTGCTCATTCCACATTCAACAAAATATTTATTGATCAACTAGTAAGCTTCTTTCATTCTTCAAGGCACAGGAAAAAGTAGATAAGGCTCACTCTCTACATTCAAGGAGCACAGTGTCTTTGGGAAAGAAAAATGTGTAACCAAGCAATCAGAAAACAATACTATAGTGAAGGCTTTCTGAATGCTATTGGAACATGGATGCCTAAGTGATTTATGTTGCTAGAGTTTCAATAAGGATTTCAGAGGAAGCAATGTTTAGTGTAAGTCTTGAAAGTTAAATAAAAGACAAGAAGACGCTATTCTAGAAAAAAGAAACTGATATGTAAAAACACAGACTATGAGAAAGCACAGTACCCTTAAGAAATAACAAGTAATACAGCCAACCCTTGAACAACACAGGCCTGAACTGTGTGGGTTCACGTAGATGCTGATTTCCTTTCCATAGTAAATACTACAGTGCTACAAATCCACAGTTAATTGAATCTGAGGATGTGGATCCATGGATAAGGAGGAAGTGGATAGGTAGAGGGCCGACTGTCAGTTACTTACTGATTTTTGACTGCAGAAAAGGTGGACTCCTCTAACCCCCACCTTGTTCAAGGGTCAAATGTAATTACATTTGTCTGGATGTTAGTTTTCATGGAAGAGATTATTGACTTTCACCTGTCTCTGAAGAGACCAGCAAAATGACCTGTTTGATCAAACAAAGACAAGTTTATTTATTGTTTACTGAAGGAATAGGGGCCACTTAAGACTTTGACAGAATTCAAAATATTTTGTAAAGGGGGAATCAAAGCAGCATTTGTAAGGTTTTAAGGTGTAGTTTAAAGAATGTATTTTATTTTTTTAAGTCTCCTTCCTTTTATTTGACATATCAGAAGCATTTGACTCAGCTGTAGGGCATGTCTTTTAATAAGGGAGTCTGGTTGGTACCGAACAAAGTTTATAATGTAATAATATAAGATGAATGGATAATGTAAGGGGGATACTGTGAAGAAAGTCTTTGAAGAGTAAATAAACATTTGATGAGCCCAGCTAAGTGATGTATTATTTTGAGAACAGGCTATATACCTAATGAGGATAAATCTACTGTTTCGATCAGTAAATTCATAATGCTGAAGCTGAAACTCCAATACTTGGGCCACCTGATGTGAAGAACTGACTCATTGGAAAAGACCCTGATGCTGGGAAAGATTGAAGGCAGGAGGAGAAGGGGATGACAGAGGATGAGATGACTGGATGGCTCCAGGAGTTGGTGATGGACAGGAAAGCCTTGTGTGCTATAGTCCATGGGGTCACAAAGAGTCAGATGTGACTGAGGGACTGAACTGAACTGAAATCGCATCAGGTGGTCAAAGAATTGGAGCTTCAGCTTCAGCATCAGTCCTTCCAATGAATATTCAGGACTGATGTCCTTTAGGACTGACTGATGGGATCTCTTTGCAATCCAAGGGACTCTTAAGAGTCTTCTCCAACACCACAGTTCAAAAGCATCAATTCTTTGGTGCTCAACTTTCTTTATGGTCCAACTCTCACATCCATACATGACTACTGGAAAAACCATAGCTTACTAGACAGACCTTTGTCAGCAAAGTAATGTCTGCTTTTTAATATGCTGTCTAGGTTGGTCATAGCTTTTCTTCCAAGGAGCAAGTGTCTTTAATTTCATGCCTGCAGTCACCATCTGCAGTGATTTTGGAGCCCCCCCCCAAAAAAAAAAGTCTGTCACTGTTTCCATTGTTTCCCCATCTATTTTCCATGAAGTGATGGGACCGGATGCCAAGATCTTAGTTTTTTGAATGTTGACTTTTAAGTCAGCTTTTCACTCTCCTCTTTCACTTTCATCAAGAGGCTCTTTAGTTCCTCTTCACTTTCTGTCATGAGGGTGGTGTCATCTGCATATCTGAGGTTATTGATATTTCTCCTGGCAATCTTGATTCCAGCTTGTGCTTCATCCAGCCCAGCATTTCACATGATATACTCTGCATATAAGTTAAAAAATCAGTGTGACAATATATAGCCTTGACGTACTCCTTTCCCAATTTGGAACCAGTCCATTGTTCTATGTTAGGTTCTAAGTGTTGCTTCTTGACCTGCATACAGATTTCTCAGGAGGCAGGTAAGGTAATCTGGTATCCCTATCTCTTGAAGAATTTTCCACAGTTTGTTGTGATCCACACAGTCAAAGGCTTTGATGTAGTCAATAAAGCAGAAGTAGATGTTTTTCTGGAACTCTCTTGCTTTTCCTATGATCCAATAGATGTTGGCAACTTGATCTCTGGTTCCTCTGCCTTTTCTGAATCCAGCTTGAACATCTGGAAGCTCTCGGTTCACATACTATTGAAGCCTCGCTTGGAGAATTTTGCTAGCATGTGAAATGGGTGCAGTTGCGCGGTGGTTTGAACATTCTTTGGCATTGCCTTTCTTTGAGATTGGAATGAGCAGTGACCTTTTCCAGTCCTGCAGCCACCACTGAGTTTTCCAAATTCGCTGGCATATTGAGTGCAGCATTTTAACAGCATCATCTCTGAGGATTTGAAATAGCTTAGCTGAAATTCCATCAATAAATAGATAAGAGTTTGAAATAGAACTTGGGGCTGAATTGTGACAATCCTTACATGTCATCTTGAAGAATTGTAAATGGGCAAGGAAAGGAGAGGGAGTAGTCTAGACCCCATGTAAAAATGCTTTGAAAAACAGAAATATTTAATTCTTATAGTAATCTTGTAAGAGATATTAGCTCCATATTCCAGATGATAATGAGACGTAGATTACTTATACCTAAAAAGTCATACTTGCCCAATGTCTTCTAAGGAATTAAGGAAGCCAGATTTCAAATCCAATTCCAGCTGATTCCAAAATCATTTTGCCCTTTCTTTTACCCAATTCTGTTTGTAGTAGACTATAAGGCAGGGATGCAAAATGAAAAGATTTCTCTAGAGAGCCTCACTAATTAAAGTGTGGATGCGTGATCTACCTGGTTGCTTATTAGAAATGCAAACTGTTCAGGTTCACCACCGGATCAAAATCTGCTACTAGGTGACCACTATGCACTTGGGCATTTGAAAGCACTTTTAGAAGACTCGACAGAATTCTTAAGTTGCCATCAGCATGACAGTAACTCATGTTGCACAACGGAATTTTCTGTAGCCCCTCTAGCTTCTAGTCCTGTCCTTTTATTCCCCCTTATCTTCCTCAAATGTGATAAGAAACAAAAGAAACAGAAATCTTGTTAGCATAATATCCTATAAAAACTACTATGGAAGTGCAGCCAACAGAGCAAGAGAAACACTGCTCTATTGCACGTGTTCCTTAAGACTAAAAAACATGAGCTTATTCCTGGTTGGACAGTAAGGACCTGGAGCTCCTCTCCAGGGCAGAACTAAGATAGTGGATTAAGTGATGAAGGAAGGGACAGAAGGGTAGAAAAGACCAAAGATGAGAGGAAGAGGCGAAAGGGGACAAACAAAGATGGAGAATTCAGATTACTAGCTACCCCCCAAAATGACATTACCATGGATTTTTTTTTCTTTTGGAAAACAAATGTTTTATCATCTGAATCCATGCATGCTGGCAATCATAAGGTCATATCGTTCCCTTTCTGATAACCATATGAATCTGCACTGTAACAAAATCTTTTGCCACTTTCTTTATTTACTCACTCATCAATATTGATTTTTTTAATGACCAATAATTTGTAAGACACTGTTCTAGGCAAGAAGATACTTTAATTAATAAGATAAGTGTCTAGCTTCTTGATGTTTATGTTCTAGTGCAAAGGAGAGACATATTAAAGAGAAAAAGAAAAGGTCAGCCATTTAAAGAACTTCTCTAAGTTTAATTATAAATAGATATCTAGACTATGAGGACAAGTGACATTTGAAATCAGTACTTTGGTGGGTAAAGTGGGCAAAGCCTGGAAAGCTGCACATCTAACGGAATGCTGCAGCACCATGCCTTCCATCAAGGCAGCGCACAGTAATGGCGTGATCATCTTGGCACTGACGGCAGGTGAGAAAGCAGTGTTCCCTGCACTATTCAAGCATTTTGTAATATTTCTTGGTTTCTTATCATAGGTTTTCTTTGGGGCTCTGCATATAAGGGAGAGAGAGACACTTTTGCTCTGAATTCCCCTGCTTTCAGATCCCATTGTCCAAATCCCTCTTGTAGATTTTCTTTCTCAGTGTGAACCATACAAGAAAGTATGCTGTTGTCAGGGAGGTAGAAATTTCTGCATCCACCACTCTTGAGTTCTTGTGGATGGACTAATAATGAAATTGACATAAGACAGATTAACAGGAGAATAAGAAACAAATTTCAATTTATGCATGTGGAGGTCTCATAGAAACGGGACCTAAAAAGTGGTCAAAATAGAGGTTTTTCACCCTGCTTTCTCTGGGAGTCTTATTAATGATAATTGACATTTGTACAGTGTGTGCTGCTGCCACTGCCAAGTCGCTTCAGTTGTGTCCGACTCTGTGTGACCCCATAGACGGCAGCCCACCAGGCTCCACTGTCCCTGGGATTCTCCAGGCAAGAATACTGGAGTGGGTTGCCATTTCGTTCACAAAGCCTTTTCTTACAGTGTATTGCATTGCTTTTATATCTTACAGCTAAGAAAATGGATATTCAAAGACAATAGCACACTTCCCAATCTTTCTTTGCCCAAGAACTAAACGCCAAGTTCAAACTCCAGACCTCCTGTTTTATTCACTATTCCAATGCTAATATTCCATCATCGCTAGTCTCTGTCCCCCTTCACTTCTTCTTAGGCCTCCCCATCTCCTCCCCTCTCTTTCTCTCCTCCTAATGGCTTGGATATTTTTAAGGCTGAACGAAGATAAATATGAAGTAGCCATTTCTAAACAACCATTACATTAGTGTACCATTCATTTTCATTGTATTCTTTATGACAACAAAATGCTTATTATTCCTCCATCTCCAATTTTTATAAATATAACATTATTAGTAACTCTCATCACAAGTTATAGATACTATTGTTAGTCCTACTGATACTAAATAAGAATGATTAACTGTGACTTCAGGTTTCAAAATAAAGTAGGTTTTATTTTTTTTTTACTTTTTATTACTGACATGTACCAGCACCATTTATAAGTCATAATCAGGAGCTAATTTTGGCACTGAGAGAAAAAATATCCACACACATCTCCTTGAGCACTTTGAAATATATTGTCAATGATAACAAAAAAAGTCATTCAAGAAAAAATGGTTGCCTCCTTAGGAAACTTTTCTTTGATATATAACAGGTATTGACTATTTGAGGAAAACTTCTCACTGAAATAGATACAATCAAGTAATCCATAGAATTAATTTTGGCAATGGTGAAAAAAATAAAATATAAACAATTATATACATATAAATTTTAAAGAAAACCCCTGTGGGATTATCATTATCACTCATCTTTTTAGTACAAATATGCTACTGAAAAGAGGAAACATTTGACTTCTCAGAGAAAGTTGTTTTAGTTTAATACAAAAGTCTCAAAACTCTATTTCTTTTATGGTCTCCACCATATTCTGTCTTGTGTTTATGATTGCTTGTCATAGTTCTCCAGTTTTATTGTAAGTTTCATTAGGCCAGGGACATTGTTCTAGACCAGTGCTTCTCAAATCATTTGTGAAGAAAAACCATTTATATGTATATACAAAGACCAGTATTTTTGTGAAATATAGTAAAAATGAGTTACCAGAAATTTAAAAACAGGGATATATAAAGCTTGAGTCCCAATTTTGTTATTATATACAATAAACAAAAAAAAAATACTTCTTCAAAATGCTTTAAAAGTTTCTGAAGGCTTGCTTTCATTTTCTGTGCTTAACCCATTGCAGACCGGTAACCAACAATTCACGGCCTAGCACTGGTTTAGGGACTGCACATTGATTGCTCCTCAGAATGACACCCCAGCAGGTGCATTTTCAGCCTCACCTATGAGCTTGGTAGAAATACAATCACAGGCTTTATCTCATATCTACTGAATCAGAACTTATACATCGAGGTTTGAGAAATTCTCCTGGATCACTGAGACTCCCTTGTATTATTGAACTCCAAGTTTGCCATAAAGCAAGTGTTCAATCTAAAATCTATTAAAACTGTCTGAGAGTGGAGACTCCCCAGAGAGACTCAGTATGTGACTCTTAGTGCATCTGGCAGGGGATTTTCATTTTATTGGGATCCTATAACCTTGTTGATTAACTACTGAACAGTTTTATAGGTCCACTCCCACTACCAAAGCCATGCATTTTGATAGAAATAGATGATTTCATACTTTTAAAGTGAAGTAGTATTATCATTTATATTCTTAGTGTATGTGTATCGGCGTGTGTCTATGTGCGTGTGTTTATCAGTGTTAAGTATGTAAGGAAGGAACATAATCCTAACAATGAACAGTTTGCTGTTCGTGTTTCATTAAGTCAAGATTAAAACTAATAGAGACAGATTTCAAAACTGCAGTACATATTACAGTGAAAGAGGATCAGCTTTGAAGTCTGAAATGTTTCCATCCGAATATGCTGGATCTTTGTCTATTCCGTAATCCTTTCTTTAGTCAAGATTCTCTCTTTGTAAAATGGAATTCAAATTCTGGTTCTGTAGGATTATTTCAAGGTTAAAATAATTTATATTAGGCACTATTATGATGCCTCTTACAATGTCAGTAGCCAATAAACTTTGTTCTTCTGGAAAGAAAGAAATTAGCTTAAAGTTTTTATTCATTTTTTAATAAGGCTGTTCAAAGAACGGAAATGCATACACTGAAATTAATGACCATAAAGTGTATAAAACTGCAGTATGGAAAAGAAAATCAACTTGGTAGAGAAATATATAGTTGTTTCTCGAATACTCGTAAGTTTACAATGTCTGTTGCTCTGTTATCACGAGGTGTAGATGCTCAACATTTTTCTCTCCGTGGTAAAACCAAATACTCTGCCTAATATGAATGTGTCATGTGCCCGTGGGATCTGTTGCAGCACCTCACTTGTAAAAGATGCCCTAGAAATGCTTCCAGAAGAAATTGTGACCTCCTTGCTGTCGGGGACCATGTTTTAATCTTCTCATTCTATGGTCCTCTCATCCATTTCACATGGCAGAGTGCCCCACCCAGTGTGCAGCTGTGCTCTGTTGAGCCACAAGTGGTCTGTACGTGTACAGAGATCTTGGCCCCCTAACCCTGCAGGACAGTCAGGCGGGGCCCAGGAAGCTACAAAAGCCTCCTTCTGTTTATTCCAAAATCACAGTGTCCAGATACGAAAAAGTTGGGAGATGTGGGTCTATCCTGTCTTCTTTCCTAACTAGAATCATTGATATATGTTTTTCCCCTATACAGAAAATCCTTTTAAATGGGACCTGAATTTTACCCATCACTGTGTTACCTCCACTTCCAAGTGAAAGTCACTCAGTCGTGTCTGACTCTTTGTGATCCCATGGACTATACAGTCCATGGAATTCTCCAGGCCAGAATACTGGACTGGGTAGCCTTTCCCTTCTCCAGGGGATCTTCCCAACACAGGGATCAAACCCAGGTCTCCTGCATTGCAGGCGGATTCTTTATCAGCTGAACCACAAGGGAAGCCCAAGAAAACTGAAGTGGGTAGCCTATCCCTTCTCCAGTGGATCTTCGCACCCAGGAATCAGCAGGATCTCCTGCATTGCAGGCAAATTCTTTACCAACTGAGCTCTCAGGGAAGCCCTTTCCTTCCTCCCAGACAAGTACAAAGCACCTTTTGATGAATTTGGGTAAATTCTCCTCAGTCATTTTTATTATAAACTTAATCCTTTTCTCTAATTAAATGCCTTTTCTTCCACTACTTTTTCAGACACACCATACTACAACTTTAGTACACATGCTGTACTAAAATTATCACACATAGTGAAATGTTAAAGTTTTCCTTGATCAATTTAATCTTTAAGAGAGGAAGCCTCAGTTTGGGATTGTGTGATGTTAACATCTTCTCAGTCTCAAGATGTTTTCCCTATTTAACAGCAGGAATATAGGACCTCAAGTGTTTTAGCAGGCAATAGTCTCTAACTAGAATTTGATAACTTGGTTTTATTTTCATTGTATTTATTTTCTTTTTTTAAGCAAAAGATTAGTTTTTCCATTTATAGTAAATCAAGCTACTTTTAATACATGCTCATTTAAGTAGTAAGATTAAAAATTTTAATTCATGCACATAGCACATTTGAGTGTATGGATATGGTAGATACATTAAATTTATATGAAAATAACTGATTTTACACAACACCGGTATAGTAGAAAGGGTATTGACTTTTCAATCTGAGGACCTATCATTAGGCAACAGCTTTGTCAGTTACTCAAGTAAAGTCCTTAGACTTCCTTAAACACAAGTTATCCTCTTCATCTATAGAACAGAAATTATAGCTACTGCCTGAAATAACATTTCTTGTGGATTAAATAAAAATTTCTGTGAAAGAACTTAGTAAACTAAAAAAAGAGTTATATGACTGTTATTATATCTTTTTATGAACACATTATAATTGAAATTTCATGTGATAGTTTATATAATGTCCTACAATTTAGACCTTTGTTCTACAATTTAGAACACTGTATATCATTTATATAATGTTTTACAATTTATACATGTTGCAAGATGCATGAGCTTATTAAATTTTAAGAATTTGGACACAACATCAAAAATAACAATGGTTTTAAAGACTTTGTAGACCCTTGCAAATCTTAATAACATCAGTATCACGTTTATTTCAAGATTTCTTATATTTTAGATTTAGCTAAATACAAATAACAGACACAACTGGAAACAAGCTATATAAATAAGTGAGGCCCCAAGAAACTGCAGGCAATTGAGTAATTCCTTCCAGTGGCTGGAGAAAAGCAGGCATTACTCTGAGGAGAGGTAATTAGAGGAATGTGTTCAGGGGCAGACTGACTGCTTTGAGCCCCAGAAATGTAACTATGGTACCCTAAGGACAATGTTGGGAAACAGGAAAAGAAGAGAATCTATGGGACTGTAACTGGTGGGGAGCCAGGCTGTGTGCTCCCAAGCAGCCTGCCAAAGTACACAGTCTACTATAGACTGAGGCTTCACTGGTCTCCTAATGGTTCCAGTTCACATACTTCAAATACCAAGTAGGAAAAATGGGGAGAGTTGGACTTTCTGGGAACCCTACAAGACAAAGCCATCTAGGGTCCCAACAGGCTTAATTTCACAGTGGACGCCTGATGGATTTGTGGCACCTGGACACCAGAAAGGAGTATATATATTTGAATTTCACAGCAAACACTCTCTGTTAAATGGCATATAGAATGTCAGATGGGGCTCTAAACAAACAAAAATCATAGAAAGAAACACTGTTCCTCACCTTTGCAAATCAATAGTGACAAAGTTCCCTGACCTTCCTGAAGTTTGTGTAGAAGTTTTAGAACTTACAAACCCAAGCATGTGTCAATACATTATGCTACTAAATAGTCTATATTTTAAGCTTGAATGATCTCAGCCATGAATATTATTGTACTATCAATTAGACTAGCAGTATCAAAAGACATTCCTCATGCTTCAAGTTTATTGGCCAAGGGAGTGCTTCTCAAAATGTGGTCCAGGGATCCCAGAAAGTCAAGACCCACTCAGGGGATCTGTAATGACAAAACTATTTTAATAACTCTAAAATGCTGTATTCCTTTCTCTCTCATTCTCTCATGAGTGATCAGTACTGTTTTGCAGAATCAACATGAAGTGTGATGACATAACAAATTGAAGGCAAAAGCAGATAAGAGAATTCAACTATCTTCTATTAAGACATCAGAGAGATTTGCGCAAATGTTAACTTTCCAGGCTAATTTTTTAATGAAAAATGTAGTTACTTTTCATTTAAAAAATGGTATTTATGCTAAGTCAGTTTACATCTACTCAACACATAATGGGTTTATTATTATTTTCAAATGAAAATTTTCTCAATTTTAATTTTTAACATGGACTCCAGAAATAGATATGTAACACACAAACCATATATGTTTAACACACATAGCACACACTTTGGGATCCTCATAAGGGGGTCCTGAGGTCAAATGGTTAAGATCTACTGGAATAAGCTCCTAAACTATCAGTTCCCACAGGACTAACTTTATCTGTGGTTTGGATTTTGGGGTACTGGCTTAAGGAAAGGCAATTCTATTTGTGATTTCAATTAGGAAGCAGCTGAGTTAACATTTGTGAATATGAGCATAATTGCATAACACCCAAAGAAAAGTCTTTTTCTACCAGTTGCTGATTTGCTCTGCCCATCCTGAGCTCATGACCTTCACTGCAATGTATCCTTTGGGACTTATCTGTTAGCTATCAAGCTATAGCAACACTTGAGAAGTTTTCAGATCTGAGACTTTAAAATAATAACCAAAGTTTTGATTAGAAATGGCTCAGCCAGTAGTATGGTATGAAAACTGGAAACAGCTTTCTCTACAATTGTACTAGGCCAAATTACACATATCAAAAATACAAATATTATGCAGTGGAGTTCTGCCAGTGACTGGAATCCTTTCTCTCTAGAAACTAGTGAATGCTTAGAAGAGAGCATCATACAATGGTGAAGAGTTCAGGCCCTAGAGTCAGGCAGAGCCAGGTTTGACTATCATGTCCCACACTTGTCAACATCATGGCCTGGGGAATGTTAGTTAATTTTAATTTTAATTATTTCTGTAAGGCTTTGTTTCCTCATCCATAGGGCGAGAAATACTTGTAATAAGAATTTCATTTCACAGAGTGATTTGGAAATTAAATGAGACACATTCATGCACATGATTTCATTTAACCCTCACAGCAACTTTAGGATATAGATGCTCTCATTTTTTCATTTGACAGTCAGGGAAACAGATATTTAGAAAAGTCAAATAATTTTCCAGAGATAATAAATATCAGTGGCAAAGCAGGGATTTGTTTTTGCCTGCCCTAACTATAAAGTCAGATCACTGTGTTTTCTTAACCACAAAAATTAGAAAATTGCAAGCTTCTCTTTCTCTTGTCCACAGTCTTTAGCCCAATAGCTAGCTTTGTGTGAAATACACACAAGCTAGAGTTTTTTGTAAGGCAGAGTGGCTCAGTATAGGAGAGGAAGGAAGAGGTATTTTACAGTTGCCCAAAATATGAGAACCAATAGCCCCTCTTGTACACACATATTCTACACATTCCCTTTAATATGTTCTGGAATAGGGTTGAGTCTTTGTGACAGATACAAGTAAATATTGGTTTATATACTAAGTGATAAATGATAAATGATCTTAAGAAAGAAAAAAATGACCTCCCCGTAAAAAGCTCTCACTGAAACATTCTATCTGAAAGGGCTTGAAGCAGTGCAGGCTCACTCTTGATACACTGCCATGTCAACAGGCTGAGGACCGGACACCCTAGAGCTGAAATTTTCTGGGCCTTACTATTGTTATGCGGATACAGAGTAGCTGTGAGTGTTTCCCAGGTCTTGCTATTTAAGAAGCAATTCTATTTGGAGCAACGCAGTTCCATTTATATTCCAGACAAGTTTTTTAAAAAAATTGATGCCTTTAAAAAAAAAGTTTATGGTAAATTCAGAATAATAGACGAGGTGTTACACAGTTAACAGCTTATGAATCTATTTACATTTGGGGCTGTAATACGGCCAGGGACCTTTTCCATTTCCGAACTGGCAATCTAAAATTATAAATAAATTTTTTACATTTAATCTCTGTGGTTCCCGCTTTTCTCCTAGCTGGATAACAGGAATTGCTTACAGCTCAAATCATCTATTTCCTGGAGGTGTCTTTCCCTGTCTCTCTCCCCCAGTATTTCAGTTATAAATGTGACAGCTGCATGAATTAGTGTTGAACCTGACTAGGTCATGCTTTAGACTTGAAGTAAGAACTCAGAAATTAATTGAAGCCATAACCCATGAGTCAGACTCGTCTTCAGCTCAGTAAACCATAATTTTGGTTTTATTCTTCCACTGAGATAGATATAAGAAATCACAGCTGTCCATGAAAAGTTGGTAGTTGATGTTCCCCTTGTTATTACTGCCTCGATCGATATTAGGAGCTGCCTCTTTTTTACTTGGGTTACTTCTGCTATTTGAATACACTGAAGTTAATCATGGGTCACAAGAGGCCAACTGCAATAAGCTGCAACTTCATTTTTCCACCCTGCATTCAGAGGATAGCATAGTTCAGAGCTGTGGAAATGACGGGCTTATGCTCTGTATTTCTCCAACACCTTTCAACCAGCAGTAGAAAATGACCCTCTATTTCTCTTCAATTTCACCTTTTAGAGGAAAGAGAAATGAGACATCATGGTTTTCCTAAGATTGGATTTTAGCTTATGACTTCACACTTTCTAGTTCATTTGCACAGAATTTCTCCAGAGGAGAAATAATTATCAAGATGTGTTATTTATTTGAAGTCAAATGTTCTCTGAGAACAAAGCAACAACAAAAGGTGCACAATGTTGTAAGTAGAATTCACTCATGTGAAGCCTTTTGGTACCCAGGCTATTTGACACAATGAAAAACTACACACTTGATCCTGTAGGATTCCTTTGAATAATCACTTCCATTGCACACTAAATGCCACATAAAAATGAGAATGTCAGCATGCTCATTCCCACTTTACTTGTCCCAATCCATTCCTCTGACATTGTCTTACCCTTGACATTGCACAGTTTCTAACCCTCCTATTTTCATTCACCCCTCACTTTTCAGAATTGACCCTCAATACCATCTTCCCAGGTTCAAGCTTGCTGCCCCCATGAAGATGGTTTTAATTTTTATTCTTCCTCTAGCAATGCTTGTCATCTTGAATAAATCTTAATAAATATGTGTTCTCCTTTCAACATTCCATTTTTTCAAAATTGATTTTATTGCAGCCAAAACAGTAGAATTAACAATACATAATAAACTATTATACATACATACACTTTAATTTATAAGAAATAAAGTTTATTTTGGCTGATAGTGTTAAACAAAACTGAACTTGCATGTATTAGTAACATAGCTCAACATCATTAATTTGGTATGTGTGACACATTTTCTTGTTTTCCTGTGTTTTACTAAACCATTGTAACCTAAACTCCCTTATAAGACACATGCTGAAATTTAACTTGACTCTTTTACTTATATTTGTTGATTCTAAACAAAACTTTTCATAGGTTTTTTCTATCTCTAGGTCTGTCTCATCATCAATAACATCCAAGTATAGATCACCAGCATCCAATAAATCTGTTCCATTTTCTTCATAATCTGTGTGGAAAGTCTTCTATTTCAAGTCAATCTTGATATTATTTAAAATAAATTACTATAATTAATTAAAATTGACTGCTTCTTTAAATAAATCTCTCACTTCAATGGGGATCCAGAAGTCTCTCTTTTAAGACTATCCCTGTGAGTGGTAGTCTTATTCAATGGGTTCCAGCTTTGAAATCAGAAAAATTTCTTAGAAGAAGAAAAGAGAAAGAAAAGGAAATACAGACCAAACATAAACTTATATCAAATAAGTGTCTTCTGAGCTAAAATTCCTTTGGGGTTCCCAAATAGCCTCCCCCCCAAAAAAATCAAAGATTTAGTTTATAAATTCAGAGGTATCAGGGTAACTGCTGTCTGGTTTTGGTACTGAAATTTTAATTCTACCATCACCACTAATATTTATTTCTAATCCACATTTTGTCAGGCACTGTTTTCTGACATGTGTGGAAATGTAGAACCAATTGGGAAATTTTCCCAACTTCTCTCATCCCCTATCAGATCTTGGAAGATCACAGCAGCAACTTTGGGTTTTATTCTAAGCCTCATTATTCTGCTAAAGAGCCATAGTTCTTTTCACCTCAAGCAAAGGGAATTCTTTCTCAGGACTGACAGCTAACAGTTGGTAGAGACCACAGTCTCAAAAATCAAGCTCTATCACCTCTTATTAATAGAAAAGATTTTATAAAAGTACAAACATGGATTCAAATTTCAGACCTGATTGTTATTATATGATATAGGAAACATTTCTTCATCTGTAAAAACATTTCATGTGCCTGTCAAAATGCCTGACATTTACTATGTGCAAAAAATAAAATACTCTGTCAGTGACTAAAGGAAGGACCAAGCACACTATCATAATGCTTTCAGTGTCTTCTGCATCTAGATTTTTTAGGCCAGTGCATCATCCTTCTATAGGAACAGAAAAATCACTTCATTTTAGAGACAATTGAGCACTTTCCACCACAATAAAGTCCAGGATTCAAGTGTATCAGAGTTTTCATCAGAGTATTCTAAATGGACCAACGTAAATGGGAGTGTTTCTCCCTTTCATCAACAGATCCCTCACTTATCTTGCATTTTTATTAAATTAGAAAAGCACCACTTTTATCTTCTCTACAGCCAGGATGGAAAGTTTAGTAATCCTATCAAAATTAATCCAGGACGTGTTTCCCGCACTTCCAATTCATCCTTCATGGGTTTAACTGATCCAAGATCAAAGGCTCAATACAAATTATAATTTTTTTCAATGCTAAGTAATCCAAGGAAGGTTTTTTCCTAAACACATGATAAATCTGATCGTAATGCTGTCTCTCTGGAATCAATCTGACAGTAACCAAAAACAGTCGGAGAGGGAACTAGATTGCACAAGGGAAAGAGACATGAGCAAACCTTCATACGTCTTGGTTTCTATCTTCCCTTTTGAAAAGCTGCCACTAAGCAAGATGAATGAGTCAGTCTTAATAATCTAGCTCGCACTTCCATCTATAATGACTTGACTGTATCTGACAATCTCTGATTCAGCAGGTTTTGTTAGAAAAGAGACGCTATTTGTGTAAGATGCCCTATTTTTTTCTCCAAGTCATTAAATATAAATAGAACAATGACAGCAAATGCTTCTGGAATTAGGTTTTCATGTGTGTTTGGGTTAAATAAACAATTCACTGCAAAAAGAGAGTCATCCCCTTTCCTTTATTATCTTTAATATTTTGCACCTAAATTCCATAGCTGTCCATAGAGGAGGTCATGTTACAAAGAATAAACTTTTTTTCTTCTAGTTTTATTGAGATATAATTTACATCCAGAACTGTACAAAGTGTATGGAATAATGATTTGACTCACATGAACCATGAGGTAATTACCACAATAAGTTTAGTGAACATTCACCATGTCAGATAGACACAAAATTAAAGAAATATTCAGTGTTCTTGCTGTGTGGACAAGAAGAATACAGCACAAAGTAAGAAATTGGGTCCTGGTGGGAACTGGTGTTCCTTAAAGTCCTTCAGAGTATCTAACAGATCCTTACAGTTAGCAGCTGCTCAATAAGTACATGTAAATGGCATTAGAAAATGATCTGGCCCCAAGTACTGTATGCTCACATTGAGAACTTTTAGTTAAAAAACTCTGCAACTTTTTAACTTTACTTTGACACCCTTTAAGAGGAAACATAAGAGCCAGTTTTGTATTTATATTAGCAGGGGCACTTAACCTCACTCGAACATTAAAAAAAAGGAATTCAGTTTTTACACTGTGTTCAGATTTAAAAGACTGCTATGCATAGATTCTTCTGATTTTCATAGTCAAATAACATTTTTTCGGTAAAAAAGGAACTCTGAGTAAATGTAAAACAAAGAAAAATCCTTATGTAACACAAATTTTCTATAAAAATTATAGGACTTTAAGGCTGGAATTTTAATTAGAATAAATACATGAAAGAGCTTAAAATAATGGAGATCAAGGCAAGATGTGAGAAGCATTATAAAGATGTATGAACTTTTCCATCAAGGTATTTGAAATCTTAATAAGAAAATAAGATGTGACAAACACATATCCCAGAGATAAAATGTAAACTGCACATCCTAGACAATTTCACCTATTTCTGGTGACATCAATAAGACTATATGGGCCCTCCCTAAAGTTTATTTACACATATAATAGAGAAACCTGCTAAGAAGTGAAAATGATTCATCACTTTAAGATTGCCAACCATGGAACTTCTGTATAAACACGGAGGATTAAGCACATTAATTGCAATTAAGCACATTCATAAGTGCATTCATTGGGATTCCTCCCACTAATATAAGAGTAATATGATTTTGTTTAATGATACGAACCCCCAAATTTAGGGAAAACAGAAGGCAAACCTACAATAATAAAATTATGGAAGATGAAAACAGATCTGAAAAAAAACCCTAATCCTAAAATAACAATGAGGAAAGCTACAAAATAACCTAACTTACAGTTCAAAATGTCCCCCAGTTGAAAGAGACACTTGTACCCCAATGTTCATCACAGCACTGTTCATAATAGCCAGGACATGGAAGCAGCCTAGATGCCTATCAGCAGACGAATGAATAAGGAAGCTGTGGTACACATATACACAATGGAATATTACTCAGCCATTAAAAAAAAAAGACTTTTGAATCAGTTCTAATGAGGTGGATGAAACTGGAGCCTATTATACAGAGTGAAGTAAACCAGAAAGAAAAACACCAATACAGTATACTAACACATATATATGGTATTTAGTTAATCGGTAAAGATAATCCTGTATGCAAGACATCAAAAGAGACACAGATAGATAGAACAGTATTATGGACTCTATGGGAGAGGGCGAGGGCAGGATGATATGGGAGAATGCCACTGAAGCATGTAAATTATCATATGTGAAACGAATCACCAGTCCAGGTTCGATGCATGATACAGGGTGCTAGGGGCTGGTGCACCAGGATGACCCAGAGGGATGGGATGGGGAGGGAGGTGGGAGGGGGGTTCTGGAAGGGGAAAACATGTACACCCATGGCAGATTCATGTCAATGTATGGCAAAACGAATACAATATTGTAAAGTTAAAAAATAGATAAATAAACTAATTTTTAAAAAATAAAAATAAATGTCCCCCCAAATTTTAGGAACTATAAGCAAAGTAAAGTGGAGAGAAAATTACTAAAATGAGAGGATTTTTGAAAATCTGCTTGGAGAAGTTAGAGCCACAAATTCTTTCTCCACTCTGATCAGCCATATGACTATACCACCTTCATGCTCATGAACACCTAAAGGGATTTTTCTTTCCTTCTCTTCTCCTTTCTTTCTTTTTTCCTAAGAGGTTAGAAAATAGGATCTCTGAATTACAATAGGATACCATGACAATAACAGAGAAAATGACCAAATGGATGTAAAGCGGATGCTGAGCTTCCTGTCCTCTTACCCCAAATTGGCTGCAGATGTTGGCAAGAAGATCTTTACCTTCCAAGCATAAACTGGAAACGACCTAAGACAAAATAACAGAGAACTACTCTCAAGTGGTGCTAGAGTTAAAAGAACCCACTTGCCAATGCAGGAGACATGAGTAACATGGGTTTGATCCCTGGGTCCAGAAGACCTCCTGGAGGAGAGCATGGTAACTCACTCCAGTATTCTTGCCTGGAGAATCCCATGGACAGAGGAGCCTAGTATGCTGCAGTTCATAGGGTCAAAAAGAGTTAGATACAACTGAAGCAACTTAGCATACACCTCTGTATTACATCTCAGGTTAACAACAAACACCAAAACACAGTCACTAGCAGCCTACCACTTGGGGAGGGCCAAGAGGATGGAGAGAGACCCAGGAAAACCTAAAACAAGATAAAGCAAAAAAATTGAGAAAAGGAAACTCCATGAAAAGAATAAGATAAACATAGAGAAATTTAAAGCAGGCTACACACAAGAGAGAGCCACTGTAACAGTAAAACCCAAACAATTAAAATCCTATCGGAACTAAATATCCCACAGGAATGGCCACTGCCCATCATGAGTACTACTATCTCAGTCTGCTCCTCTATATACCATGTCAGCATTCTACGAGACACACTAAAGTCAAGGAAAAGCAACCCACTGGCAAAAGGCAAATCAATCAACCAAGACTCAGTGATAAACTAGATTATGTATCCACTTTTGTTGTTGTTAGGTCATCAAGTAATGTCCGACACTTTGAAACTCCATGGACTGCAGCATGCCAGGCTTCCCTGTCCCTCACCACCACCCAGAGTTTGCCCAGTCCAGTTCAGTTCACTCGCTCAGTCATGTCCAACTCTTTGCAACCTCATGGACTGCAGCACGCCAGGATTCCCTGTCCATCACCAACTCTCAGAGTTTACTCAAACTCATGTCCATTGAGTCGGTGAAGCCATCCAACCATCTCATCCTCTGTCTTCCCCTTCTCTTTCTGTCTTCAATATTTCCCTGAACCAAGGTCTTTTCAAATGAGTCAATTCTTCACATCAGGTGGTGAAAGTATTGCAGTTTCAGCTTCAGCATCAGTCCTTCCAATGAATATTCAGCACTGATCACCTTTATGATGGACTGGTTGGATCTCCTTGCAGTCCAAGGGACTCTCAAGAGTCTTCTCCAACACTACAGTTCAAAAACATCAATTCTTTGGTGCACAGCTTTCTTTATAGTCCAACTCACATATCCATACATGACAATTGGAAAAACCATAGCTTTGACTAGATGGGCCTTTGTTGGTAAAGTAATGTCCCTGCTTTTTAATATGCTGTCTAGGTTGGTCATAATTTTCCTTCCAAGGAATAAGTGTCTTAATTTCATGGCTGCAGTCACCATCTGCAGTGTTTTTGGAGCCTCCCAGAATAAAGTCTCTCACTGTTTCCACTGTTTCCCATCTATTTGCCATGAAGTGATGGAACCAGATGCCATGATCTTAGTTTTCTGAATGTTGAGCTTTAAGGCAACTTTTTCACTCTCCTCTTTCACTTTCATCAAGACGCTCTTTAATTCTTCTTTGCTTTCAGCCATAAGGGTGGTGTCATCTGCATATCTGAGGTTATTGATATTTCTCCCAGCAATCTTGATTCCAGCTTCTGCCTCATCCAGCCCAGCATTTCTCATGATGCACTCTGCATATAAGTTAAATAAGCAGGGTGACAATAAACAGCCTTGACGTACTCCTTTCCCGATTTGGAACCAGTCTGTTGCTCCATGTTCAGTTCTAACTGTTGCTTCCTGACTTGCATACAAATTTCTCAAGGGGCAGGTCAGGTGTTCTGGTATCACCATCTCTTTAAGACTTTTCCAGAGTTTGTTGTAGTCCACACAGTCAAAGGCTTTGGCATAGTCAATAAAGCAGACATAGATGCTTTTCTGGAACTCTCTTGCTTTTTTGATAATCCATTGGATGTTGGTAATTTGATCTCTGGCTCCTCTGCCTTTTCTAAAGCCAGCTTGAACATATGGAAGTTCACAGTTCACGTATTGCTGAAGCCTGGCTTGGAGAATTTTGAGCATTACTTTACTAGTGTGTGAGATGAGTGCAATTGTGTGGTAATTTGAACATTCTTTGGCATTGCCTTTCTTTGGGATTGGAATGAAACCTGACCTTTTCCAGTCCTGTGGCCACTGATGAGTTTTCCAAATTTGCTGGCATATTGAGTGCAGCACTTTCACAGCATCATCTTTAAGGATTTGAAGTAGCTCAACTGGAATACTGTCAGGATACATTTAACAGGAGGCTTCCTGTGTGCTGTTTTCAGTCTTGCATGAATTCTATGTTCCTTAACAGCACCTGAATACAGGTGCCAGAGAGCTGGCAAGCCAGCTTTCGGGAATAATAGAAATTCATGTATCTCATTCATATGGAAATTCCATAACATGAACAGCAGCCATTTACAACTCTCTTCCCTTCTGATATGTAAAGTAACTTTTACAACCCCCTCTTTTGAGAATGATTCTAGCCTCTGGCTTTTTGGGTGACTTGTTAGATTTTTGATCCCTGTCTCTGCAAAAAGGGCTATCTTGTAAGAGAGTATATATATGCCCACAAAATGTTAAATAAACGCCTTTGTTCCATCAGAGCACTGGTCCCCGTGTCTTTCCTCATTCTCTCTCTCTCTCTCTGTCCTCTTCATGCAGCTCAGCCTCTTTTCTTCCTTCTTTCACTTTCTCATCGGTTGACTCTGTACCCCCAAGTTCCGGTCCATTAAAGGACCACAATAATTGGCGCACCAGAACAGGGACTTGGGATACGGCAGGTCGGGCAGAGTGACACTGGAAAGCTTATTGAAGCTGGTAAGTACTAAAGACATGGGTATTACGGCGAGCCTATTCAGGCTGTTAAATATTTTCGACATAAATTTTACAGCAGGGAAGCCCAATCAGTTTTTTACTTTACTTTATCACTTATTTAAAGCTCAGGGATTTTTAGTTTTGCGCCAGGAAATAGAGACTGGCCTTCAAACAGTGGTTGAATGTAACCCTTGGTTCCCTGAGGAAAGCGATATTGATTTAGAAATTTGGCACCAAGTCAAAAAGAATGCTAAACGAGCCGCCAGAAAGGGAAAAAACATTCCTACAGATTTCTAGCCTTTAAGGGCTCCTATTGAAACTATGACTCTGCCACTTCAAGGTAATCCTGGCCCTCCAGATATTCAACAACAGGCAGAACACTTATTACATAAACATAAACTAAATGATAAAACCTTACAAAAGGCCCAATTGGAACAACATAATATATTTACTAACCCTCCCTTGGTTGTTCCAAGCACTCCCTGTCTGTCAGCAGATGCAAATTTAAAAGCAGCACCTTTGCTAAAACCTAACGATTCTAGAAACGACTCCTCTAGTACACCTTTCGACATTAAAAGTAACACCTTTCTATATAACAATGATGAGTTTTTACCACATACTCTTAATTGTAAAAATTTGCTACCTGCCCACTCTCCATGACAGAGGCTTTCTAAATTGCTGACTTTACAATCACAGGTCTCTGAAGCTGATGGTTTTTCTGCTTTTCCAGTTTTAAGAAATCCTGATGCTCAAGGGCACGTAATACCTCAATATAAGGCTATTAACTTTTATCATATGCAACAAATAAAAAAGACTATAACTATGTACGGCCCACATTCTTGAGTACAGTGCCCTCCTTTGTTGCATGAACAAGTAAAAACAGTGGCCCTTAAGGCTTGGGAGCAAATTACTCCTCAAGGGGAGCCTACAGGTAGCTACACTAAAATATTGCAAGGACCTAATGAAACGTATGCTGATTTTTTAGCTAGATTACAAACTGCTATTTCCCATACTGTAATTGGAAAAGAAGCTAAAAGACAACTAGAGAAACTACTTGCTTATGAAAATGCAAATCAAAAATGCCAAAAAGCCATAGCTCCTATTCGGGAGGCAGGGACTACTATAGATTATTTGAAGGCTTGTTGCAATCTAGGATCAGAAACTCAAAAGATGCAAATGCTAGCTGAAACAATGGTTGCTGCCCTTAAAAAGAGAAATGAAGGATGTTTTACATGTGGAGATAAAAGCCATTTAAAAACGGATTGCCCTAAGAGGGCTAATAAAAACCTCCCCAAATCTGCCCTCACTGCGTAGAGGAATGCATTGGGCCAAAGATTGTGCATCTAGATTCGACTTTGAAGGGAAACCTATTCCAGGACGCCTCCAACAATAACCAGGGACAAATTCCATCTTTTCCCTCAAACCCTCAAACAGTCCCCTCTCCAATACCTACCAGACTGTTTGAAGCCCTGCCCCCACAAACTTTCAGTCTTTTACTTGGCCGATCTAGTTTGACTTCTAAAGGAATTACTGTTCATCCTGGAGTAATTGATTCAGACTATAGAGGAGAAATTCAAATTGTGATGTCATCCCAGATTTTATGGCAATTTAAAAAGGGAGACAAAATGGCTCAATTATTTCTTTTTTCTTATATCTCTATTAACTCCTCTAAAGATGTACAAACAGACAGATTTGGCAGTACAGATCAAAAACAATTCTTGTGGACTTCATTAATATCTGAATTTGCCCAACCAAATATAAATATCAAAATTAATGGTAAAAAATTTTCTGGTCTCCTTGACACTGGATCTGATATTACTAAAATTTATGGCCCAAATCTTGGCCTATACAAAAAATTTCTTGCCAAATTGCAGAAATTTCTCAAACTAAAGTACAGGAGGTTTATCAAAGTATTCAAATATATCCATGTGAGTGACCAGAAGGCCAACCTGCAACATTAAAACCTTATG
Organism: Giraffa tippelskirchi; assembly: GCF_054371585.1. Lineage (NCBI taxonomy): Eukaryota > Metazoa > Chordata > Mammalia > Artiodactyla > Giraffidae > Giraffa > Giraffa tippelskirchi. The sequence continues at coordinate 150,068,167 of NC_137279.1, forward strand.
TGATAGATGCCCCCCTTAATTTAATAGGGAGAAACTTACTTATGCAATGGCAGATTCAAATTTGCATTCTACATTTTTCCAAAGGGCCACTGCTCATTTAACAAACAATGCATTTATTAAAATAACTTGAAAAATGACAAGCCTATTTGGACAGAGCAGTGGCCCCTCACAAAAACGAAATTACAGGCAGCTAAAAAACTTAATAGATATACAACTGGAATTAAAACATATTTAAGCCCTTAGGTGATATAAATTAGATTAGACCTTCTTTAGGCATTGCTAATCACCAATTAAATAACTTACTTAATACTTTAAAAGGAGATCCTGATTTAAATAGCCCTGGTTCGCTTTCTCAAAAGGCACGAGAAGAACTCTATTTAGTACAAAATAAATTACAACAACAATTTCTTACTCACATTGTTGTAGCCACGCATTCTGGGAAACAAACTCACTCAGAAGGACAATGCAGATAGTAGAGTACAGTTTATTACATCGGTGGGCCCAAGGCAGAGTCTTCTCTTAGCCAAAGACTCTGACCAGCATTTGTAAAAATCTTTGATACCCCATGTGTACTGTGTCCAAACTCACCACTCCAAATTCCTTGAGACTTACATAAACTAGGAAGGGTAAATGCAATCACAGTAATCCCATCATTCCTGTGTTGTGTGTTCAAACAGTTAAACAACTGGCCAATAATCAATAAGCCCGAGGTTACACTCCGAGAGATACAGAAAAATTTATGGCCTGTCTGGAGACAGGGGTGATTAGTGTATGTTTCCTAAAAATTAAAAAAGGGGGAATACACAGGAACAGTACTGTCTCCCCTATCTAAAGCAGACTTTACTAGAATACAGCTTTCTTTTAAATTTTTTAATTTTTAAAATTTACCACAGAGAGATATTTTAACTAGAGCAGAAAAACATTTTGAGGAATTGAAGGACACTTCTCTTCCTCTGCCCATTTGGCACCAAGATGGGTTAACAAAACAGTGGAAATCTGGGAAACTAATCTTACAGGGAAAGGGGTATTGTGTCTCCCCAGAAGGATTCAACGAACTCACACAGCTTCCTCTTCAGAAAATTGGACTCAAGGGGGCCCCCAGCCTTCAAAACAGAGACGAAACAACAAAAACCTCAGGAAGAAGAAATTCCAATACGGGCCATGGCGGCTCTGAAGTTCTCCAGGAAGCGCCGCCCTCGGCGACATCAACCTTATAACCTCCCCACTTGGGGACAAATAAAAACCCTTACTACTCAAGATGAAAATTTGTTCTCTCAACAGGAAATGCCGCAGAATCCAGAAAACATTTTCCTAGCCATGCTTAGCTTGGTCGCTTGTGCCACCCCATCGCACGAGGCAACTTAATCATTCATACCCAATCCCTTTTTTACTACAGGTGATCAAATGGATGGGGAGAAGATCAATTGTTTCTCCTAACGACTCTATACGTATGCCTTCTCCCTAGAGCATTAAAGGGCCCTCACACCCTGAAGTAGAAGAAAAAACTAATTAACATTTCTCTAGGTTATGAAGTCCTTCCTTTGTGCATGGGACCAACAGAATTCCTACAAATTTGGGCTTACGCCCTGCCTCCCAAAAAAGACTTTGGGACTTTGCTTAAATTGTAAACCATGGTTACACTACAAAAACCTTAGGGAAAGAATTCATTACCACGACAAAGGACTTCTTCAGTGACTTAACAGAAAAATCTCCCCATCTCACCTTCAAATCAATAAACAGATTGGGCCTAAACTACGAGACATCTGGAAACCTGTTGCAAGCACCTAGAAACTTGAAATTTGGAACGGACATTTTACAAGGACATGCTAATAAGACTTTACCTTCTGTAAACTGTATTAATTGCTAACTATATACTTGTTAAAAAATGATTCCCTTTTGATTGTGATTGAAATTCTACTCAATATTGTGTTACTCCTGTTCAATCTAATTATAGTACCTACAACTGGGTACAAGTTAAAATTCATTTATGAAACATACATAATAATGCCTTACTGTATGTACAAAAAGAACTCCTTGTTAACATCTGCCTTCTTCCACTTATCTAGAGACTTTAACTGAGCAACTAGCAGTTTAATTATCTGGGCTATACCCACGAGGTTGATTTCAAAATATTATTCACAGCATCAGGTCTGAAACTGTAACTTTGGTGTTTGTCTTGGTGACTTTATTTGTTGTTTACCATTGCCTTTTTATGAGATTGGTTGATACCAAACAAACTCATATGGTCAAGACCTCTTTTACAAACATAATAAAATAGGGGGAGTTGTCAGGATACATTTAACAGGAGGCTTCCTGTGTGCTGTTTTCAGTCTTGCATGAATTCTATGTTCCTTAACAGCACCTGAATACAGGTGCCAGAGAGCTGGCAAGCCAGTTTTCAGGGATAATAGAAATTCATGTATCTCATTCGTATGGAAATTCCATACGGTGAACAGCAGCCATTTACAACTCTCTTCCCTTCTGATATGTAAAGTAACTTTTACAATCCCCTCTTTTGAGAATGATTCTAGCCTCTGGCTTTCTGGATGACTTGTTAAGATTTTTGATCTCTGTCTCTGCTAAAAAGGGCTATCTTGTAAGAGAGTATCTATGTGCCCACAATGTTAAATAAATGCCTTTGTTCCATCAGAGCACTGGTCCCCGTGTCTTTCCTCATTCTCTCTCTCTCTCTCTGTCCCCTTCATGCGGCTCAGCCTCTTTTCTTCCTTCTTTCACTTTCTTATCGATCGACTCTGTACCCCCAAGTTCTGGTCCATTAAAGGACCACAACAGAATACCATCACCTCCACTAGCTTTGTTCGTAGTGATGCTTCCTAAGGCCCACTTGACTTCACATTCCAGGATGTCTGGTTCTAGGTGAGTGATCGTACCACTGTGATTATCTGGGTTGTGAAGATCTGTTCTGTATAGTTCGTCTGTGTATTCTTGCCACCTCTTCTTAATATCTTCTGCTTCTGTTAGGTCCCTACCATTTCTGTCCTTTATTGAGCCCATCTTTGCATGAAATGTTCCCTTGTTATCTCTAATTTTCTTGAAGAGATCTCTAGTTTTTCTCATTCTATTATTTTCCTCTATTTCTTTGCATTGATCACTGAGGAAGGCTTTCTTATCTCTCCTTGCTATTCTTTGGAACTTTGCATTCAAATGGGTATATTTTTCCTTTTCTCCTTTGCTTTTCACGTCTCTTCTCATAGCTATTTGTAAGGCCTCCTCAGTCAGCCATTTTGCTTTTTTGTATTTCTTTTCTTGGGGATGGTCTTGATCCCTATCTCCTGTACAATGTCACAAACTTCTGTTGATAGTTCTTGAGGCACTGTGTCTATCAGATCTAATCCCTTGAATCTATTTCTTACTTCCACTGTATAATCATAAGGGATTTGATTTAGGTCATACCTGAATGGTCTAGTGGTTTTCCCTACTTTCTTCAATTTAAGTCTGAATTTGGAGTTTCAAATTCAGACTTAAATTTTTGGAGTTTGTCCAAGTTCATGGCTATTGAATTGGTGATGTCATCCAACTATCTCATCCTCTGATGCCCTTTTCTTCTGCCTTCAATCTTCCCCAGCATCAAGGTATTTTCCAATGAGTTGACTCTTTGCATCAGGTGGCCAAAGTACTGAAGCTTCAGGTTCAGCATCAGTCCTTCCAATGAATATTCAGGGTTAATTTCCTTTAGGATTGACTGGTTTGATCTTGCTGTTCAAGAGGGCTTCTCTGTGACTTAGGTGATGAAGAACCTATCTACTAAAGAAGGAATTTAAAATAATTGTGATTAATATGTTATCAAATGGGAGGAGTAGGCAATATGCTTGAGCTGATGGGAAATTGCAGCATGCACAGATGGGGAACATGAAGGATAGGAAAGAATCAAAAAACACCAGGGAAAGAACTCATGGCTACAGAGATGAAGAATGCTTGAAACTGGCCTATTAATAGATGACATAACCAAGAATGATAACTAGATATCAACCAAACTATAAAACATACACTCACACACACACACACACACACACAGAAAAAGAAAGAGAAAGCAGAAGAGAATATCAAAGAATTTTAGGACACTCAAAGAGTCTAACTGTAATGTTACACTGTAATGTATGTAACTGTAATTTCAAAAGAAGACAGAGTGAGAGAAGTGTTGAAGAAATATTTAAAGAGATAATGGTTGAAAATTCCCCAAAAAGATTAAACATATTGAACTGCAGGTCCCAGAAGATCAGAAGAGCTGAAAAAATATTTAAAAATTGATATTAAAATACTATATATATATATATATATATATATATATATATATATATATATATATACACCAATGGCAACCCACTCCAGTATTTTTGCCTGGAAAATCTCATGGACAGAGGAGCCTGGTGGGCTAAAGCCCATGGGGTCGCAAGAGTTGGACATGACTTAGTGACTAAACCACCACCACCAGACATGTTACTTAAAATAATGAGCACAAAAGATACAGAGAAAAATCTTTACGCCATCTAGAGAAAAGGCTACACTACATAGGCAAGACAAAGGTAAGAAGTACATCAAATGTTGTGCTTCCCAGGTGGGACTGGGTGGTAAAGAACCCGCTGCCAATGCAGGAGACATTAAGAGATATGGGTGTGATCCCTGGGTCAGGAGGATCCCCTGGAGGAGGGCATGGCAACCCACTCCAGTATTCTCGCCTGGAGAATACCATGGACAGACGAGCCTGGCAGACTGCAGTCCACAGGGTCGCACAGAGTCAGACACGACTGAAGTGACTTAACACAGTGTGCCTACTAAATATTTTGCCAGAACTTGCATGCCAGAAAAAAACATGGTGACATTTTTAAAGTGCTGAAAGAAAAAACTGTCAACCCCATACCTCATGAAAATACTATTCAAAAATAACAAAAAATAATGTTTTCAAACAAATAAAAGCTAAAAGAATTCATTAAGAGCAGATCTGAACTTGGCCCTGTGTACAAAATAAACCTGTTTGCTTTGGGAAAAAAAAAGAAATGTTAAAGGAAATTATTCAGGACAAAGGATCATGTATGACACAAGGCAGAAACGTAGATCTACACAGCAAAGTGAAGATCCCCGGAAATGGTTAAAATAAAGATAAATAAAAGTCACTTTCTTTTTTCTTTCCTTCTAAAATATGATTACCTGGATAAAAAAAATAATGTTTTCAAACAAATAAAAGCTAAAAGAATTCATTAAGAGCAGATCTGAACTTGGCCCTGTGTACAAAATAAACCTGTTTGCTTTGGGAAAAAAAAAGAAATGTTAAAGGAAATTATTCAGGACAAAGGATCATGTATGACACAAGGCAGAAACGTAGATCTACACAGCAAAGTGAAGATCCCCGGAAATGGTTAAAATAAAGATAAATAAAAGTCACTTTCTTTTTTCTTTCCTTCTAAAATATGATTACCTGCAGCATACTATAGGTTTAAAGCAGATGTAAAATTAAAATATATATTACAACAATAGCAAAAAGATGACCAATAATAACATGAGTGTATTGTTGTAAGTTCTTATACTACATGCAAAGTAGAATACTACTACCTGAAGCAAAATTTAACTAAAGATATACATCATAAACTCAAAGGCAAACATTAAAATAAATTAAAATGAGGTGTAGAAAATTAAGTCAATAAGAGATAAAATATAATCTTAAAAAGTATTCAATTCAAATGTAAGCCAAAACAGAAGAAAAAAGAACAAAAATAAATGAAAAATGGCAGATATGAATGATTCCATGATACATGATCTATACATAAAAATTAAAATCAGACATTGTCAGATGATATAAAAAACGCTGTCTATAAAGAACCCATGTTTAAATATCAATACTCAAATATTCAATAGATTCTAAATTAAAATATCCAAAAAGTATAGCATGCACAACTAATCAAAAGAAAGCCAGAGTAACTATATTAATTTTAGAAAATGTATATTTCAGGACAAAGAATATTACAAGGGATAAAGGAGAGAATTACAAAAATTCACCAGAAAAGCAAAATAATTCTATATTGATGTATCTAACAGTAAAACTTCAAAATACAATAAGGAAAGACCATTAGAATGAAAGTAGATATAGTCAAATCTAAATTTATAGCTGGAGACTTCATTATTTCTCTCTAAATATCTGATAAAACAGGAAGATGGAAAAATAAGAAAGAATACAGAACATCTGAATTACACGGAAGTCAACTAGACCTAATTGCCATTTGTAGAGCATATCACCCCCAAAGCAACAGAATACATATTATTTTCATGTACACATAAAACATTCACCAATATAAAACATATTTTGGGAAACAGAGCCTCAACAAATTTAGAAGAATTTAAGCCATACAAAATATATTTTCTGATCATAGTAGAATTAAACTAAGAAATCAATAACAGAAAGATATCTGGAAAAACCCCAAACACATGGAAATTAAGTGACACTCATTTAAAAAAGCCACATGTCAAGGAGGAGGTCATAAAATAAATTTTAAAATTTTTTGAAATTAAAAATAATTTTTAAAATCAGTAATCACAGTTGTGAGATATAGCTAAAGTAGTGTCTAGGGAAAATATATAGGATTTGATTCTTATATTAAAAATAAGAAAAGTCCCAACTTAGTGATGTATACTTCCACCAAAGAAACCAGAAAAAGAAGAGTAAAGATAAACCCAAATCAAACAGAAAGAATTAAAGTTGAAAATAAAAGCAACAGAGGAAGACAATGTAACTGATCTCTGGTTCCTAGAAAAGATGAGGAAAATCGATTACATCTAATCAATAACCTCAGATATGCAGATGACACCACTCTTATGACAGAAAGTGAAGAAGAACTAAAGAGCCTCTTGATGAAAGTGAAAGAGGAAAGTGAAAAAGTTGGCTTAAAGCTCAACATTCAGAAAACTAAGATCATGGCATCCAGTCCCATCACTTCATGGGAAATAGATGGGGAAACAGTGGAAACAGTGTCAGACTTTATTTTTTGGGGCTCCAAAATCACTGCAGATGGTGATCGCAGCCATGAAATTAAAAGACGCTTACTCCTTGGAAGGAAAGTTATGACCAACCTAGGCAGCATATTAAAAAGCAGAGACATTACTTTGCCAACAAAGGTTCATCTAGTCAAAGCTATGGTTTTTCCAGTAGTCATGTATGGATGTGAGAGTAGGACCATAAAGAAAGCTGAGCGCTGAAGAACTGATGCTTTTGAACTTGGTGTTGGAGAAGACTCTTGAGAGTCCCTTGGACTACAAGGAGATCCAACCAGTCCAACCTAAAGGATATCAGTCCTGAGTGTTCACTGGAAGGACTGATGTTGAAGCTGAAACTCCAATACTTTGGCCACCTGATTTGAAGAACTGACTCCTTTGAAAAGACCCTGATGCTGGGAAAGATTGAAAGCAGGAGGAGATGGGGATGACAGAGGATGAGATGGTTGGATGGCATCATCGACTCAATGGACATGAGTTTGGGTAAACTCCGGGAGCAGGTGATGGACAGGGAGGCAGTCCATGGGGTCGCAAAGAGTCGGACACAATTGAGCGACCGAACTGAACAGAATCAGACTTACCAGAAAAAGTATAAAACACAAATTCTATTTGCATTTGGTTGCCTTACATTTTTGTTTAATCTTATTTGAGTGATTTTCTGTTCCTTACAACCACATATCCTTAATCAGAAAAGGGGTAGACACATAATACAACCAACTCTGGAAAAATATAAGGTCACAGGAATGTTAGACCTCATGTTCAATTGAAACAATTTAGGAAGAATATATATTCAGTTAACTTTATTTCCTTTAAAGCAGCATTCAGTCTTCACTGGGAAAATGCACACATATGACTACATTTCTAAATAAAATTAGTTTTAAGTTTTTAAAAACTTGTTTTCTAGCACACTTTTAATTATTCTTCCTTAAGGTAATCCTCCTGAAGGATTCAATTCTCTTAATGTCACTTAAGATTTGTTTTCATTTTCACTGAAAGGTTGCACTCCTCTCATCATACTTCCTGGATATAACTAAGACAGAAAAGCCATTATCTTTATTTCATAAACTCTGCAGACAATTAATTTTATACAAAAATATGTATTTCCTTTTTTGCTTAATTTCAATCAAATGTGTTCTTTTCAAGATTTTTCTCATTGTAATTCTATCAACAATGAGAAATTACTATGGCACTGAAATAGAAGTTGATTCCCAAACTAATGTAACATAAAAAGAAAGAGGTAATGTATAACCCACCATCTTGAGAGTGCAGCACAGAACTGGTAAATGCATAAATTGAACTTAAAAGTATAATTTCTTTTCTAAAGATGATTACTACTTTAAGGAAAGCTTCATGTCTGTTGATAGCCCTCAGGCAATTAAAGTATTGAATGATCTTTGTCTCTAATGTCAAAAGTAAGGATAGTTCAATGCAGGTGCAGTTGTGATAGGCAAACACATTTTAACTTAATAAAATGAAAACTACTGTAACTGTTATTTAAAATATCTGAATAAGCATACCACTTGGTGAGAGGGCAGAAGGTAATGATATCCTATGAAAAGTTATTAATGGATCAAAGAAAATTTATAATTATTCTAAAAGCTTTTGATTTTCATGAACATCTGAAATAAAGAATTTCAAAATAATGGAAATAGTAGGAATCAACATAACATTAAAGTCTGGAAATCTCACTTCTATAATATGTCAAATGATAAGCTTCTCAGCAGTTTTAAGTTTCAAAGATCATGACTGCTAGGAAGTATAACCAGAAAGAAATTTTGAGATCATCCAAAAGCTCTTAAATTGCAAAAATGCATTGTAATAGTAAAAAAAAAAAAAAAAAAAAAAAATGTATTTTCTCCATTTTATCCAAATGTACACAGTTTAACCTTAACAAATACCCCCTTCTCAAATATTATAAACTATGTAATGTATCTGTTTAATTTGGAGAATTACAGTTTGTAAACTTACTTAACTTCTCTAGAAGAAGAAATACTAAGTAAAGAAAAAGAAAATGCACCTGGTGTTTGGAAATGAGATAGGAAGCTAAAATAATACTAATACTAATCACATACCTTGATGTGACAGTCATTATACCATATTTTATCAAGGAATATGAACAAGTTTTTTTTAAAAAACAGTTTCTTCAATCTAGAGGTATCAATGCAATTAACAAGACAAGAATGCTTCATGTAGACAAAATTAACGTGAAAGGTGGGAAAAGCTTTGTTCAGAGAACAGAGATAATTTCAGCACCTTTTGGAGCAAAAAAATGCATGGAAAAAAGTTTCATGAAGAGATAAAACTGGAAGAGTAGCTTATGATCTTTAAATCCTGACAAAGAATTTGAACAATATTCTGTAATAAGGATAGCTAACATTTATTACTTCATTTTCTTTGTGTCAGACATTATAATTAATCATCTCAATAAGTAGATGAAGTAGAAACCATTTGCTTTAATATGAATAAAGTCAGTCTTAGAGAGGTAGTGTAACTTACCAAAGATACAGATAGTATTACCACTCCAAAATTTCTGACCCTAAATTGCATGTTCTTATCCATTCTACCATACCTCCAAATACCCACTAAAGCACCCAGTTAGGCAGAATAAAAAAATTGGTGAATCATACCTCTGTAGGTATTGACATCTTGATTTTGTTGTTGTTCTGTCGCTAAGTCAAGTCTGATTCTTTGCAACACCTGCATGGACTACAATATGCCAGGTTTCCCCATCCTTCACTATCTCCTGGAGTTTTATCAAATACATGTCCATTGAGTTGGTGATGCTATCTAACCATCCCATGCTGCCCCCTTCTTCTTTTGCCCTCAATCTTTCCCAGCATCAGGGTCTTTTCCAATGAGTCGGCTCTTCGCGTTAGGTGGCCAAAGTATTGGAGCTTCAGCATTAGCATCAGTCCTTTCAATGAATACTCAGGGTTTATTTCCTTTAGGGTTGACTGGTTTGATCTCCTTGCTGTCCAAGGGACTCTCAAGAGCCTTCTTGAAAGCATCCATTTTTTGGTGCTCAGCCTTCTTTATGGTCCAACTCTCACATCTGCTCTCTCACACCAACTCTGACACCGGCAAAGTGATGTCTCTGCTTTTTAATATGCTGTCTAGGTTTATCATAGCTTTCCCTCCAAGGAGAAAGCATGTTTCAATTTTATGGCTGTGGTCACTGTCCACAGTGGTTTTGGAGCCCAAGAAAATAAAATCTGTCACTCATCACTTTTTCTCATCTATTTGCCACGAAGTGATGGAACTGGATGCCATGATCCTAGTTTTCTCCATGTTGAATTTCAAGCCAACTTTTTCACTCTCCTCTTTCACCCTCATCAATACGTTCTTTAATTCTCTTCTCTTTCTGCCTTTAGAATGGTATCATCTGCATATCTGAGGTTCTTGGTTTTACAAAGCCTTTAGACAATTTCGGCAAAATAAAGTTAACATAAGACTCCCTCCCAAAACAAATGCTGAGAAATCCTAGATAAATATACAAGAAAAAAAAAAAAACTTACAGTCAAGCACAATGAAAAAAATTAACAAGGCCCTTATGCCAGAACAAGAAAGTTGAGTATATATGATAGTACCCAAACATCTGAATATATGCAGGTATGCTCAGTCATGTCTGACTCTTTGTGACCCCATGGACTGTAGCTACACCAGGCTCCACTGTCCATGGAATTCTCCAGGCAAGAATGCTGGAGTGGGTTGGCCATGCCCTCCTCCAGGGGATCTTCCTGACCCAGGGATCGTGCAGGTTCTTTACCATCTGAGCCACCAGGGAACCCCTAAAAGATATATTTCCTATACCTTAAACAATCTTTGATATAAGAAAAGAAATAGGATTACTACAATTACACTTCTCATTTTGAAAGGAAGAATTGACACCAACAGTTCACAATACACATTAAATCTCAGTGTGCAGTATCATGATTCCTTAGTCAGGCAGTACAAGTATTTTCTTAGTCAATTTGGTACAAGCCATGAGTAAAAATCTGTCTTCCACTTCTCTCCAGTTTTGCAGCTGTGGGAGGTTCCTCCTTGTCTACTTGACCATAGAGGAGATGAGTATTAATAAGGATGTTCTTCCTGGATGCTGCATGGTTTCCTGTTAGTGTGACTTTGGGAGTCTGGTGGAGGATTTGTTTCAGGGCTTAAAACAGTCATAGGCTATTACTAAACAGGCTTAGTACCTACAGAGTTTTCTCAAAATATTGTAGCTTTCCCATCTATTAGCTTCCAGTCAAGCCAATGAGTGAATAACTACAATCAGAGATTTTATCTAGAGGTCTTGCAAATCCTCAGACCAGTGCTACACAGAGTGTGGTTTAAGGACCAGTGCCAGTCAGTTTGTTATGGCTTCCTGATAAGATAAGTGCATAAACTGAGGACAAAATTTAGCAACTATTATAACAATTTTAAATGGTCATTTTTATCTGTTAAATACAGATAAACAAAAAATGGGCCTGTGTTTTATGTTTTTTGTTTTTCATGTCACTTTCCTAGTAATTTCATTTTTATGGTATTTTATAAATAAAATGTGCTGGTCTACAATGAAAGGAGGAGGTCCTTCACCATGGATAGTTTGAGAAGCACTCATTTAGAATGAAAATTCTAACTAGTTACCTGTGGGCCTATGTGATGGTCAATTTTCTGTCAACTTGATTGTCTCACAGAGTATCCAGATTGAACATTATTTCTCTCCTCCTTGGACTGGAATTTTCACTATCAGTGCCCATGATTCTCAGCCTTGAATCTGGACTGGAATTACACTACTGGCTAGCCTGGGTGTCCAGATGGCAGATGGTAAACTGTAGGACTTACTTCCTCCATAATCATGTGAGCCAATTCCTCATAATAATTTTTCCTCTGTGTATGTCTGAATGACTCTGCTTTGTTGGAGAATAATGATTAAAGCAGTCCCTTTACCCATTTTCCCTATCTGAATGGTTGCTTTTTTTTTAAATAAAATTTGAAACAATAACTTCAAAAGGAAAGGTTAAAACCCCTAATCAGGTTTTTTCTGAGACTCACTCCTACTGACGAGGAGAGAAAACTTAATTTTTGAGAAAGACCTAGCATGTCACTATTCTTTCCTTCAAGGCTTAGATTAAATTTTCTATCTTTAGCTTGGGTATGGAGAAGGCAGCTTGGGTATAGCATGTGCCTACTCAGGCGCTAAGTATGTCGAACTCTTTGCAACTCCATGGACTGTAGTGCACCAGGCTCCTCTGTCCAGGCAAGAATACTGGAGTGGGTTTCTATTTTCCTCTCCAGGGGATCTTCCAGAACCAGGGATGGAACCGGGATCTTCTGCATTGGCAGATGGATTCTTTACCACTGGGTTAAAATAACATTTCCATTTCTGCAAGATTCCAAATTATGTGACTCAGTCAATTCAAATTTCAAGCCACTGACAGAATCTCTTCTGGCAAAACTACATGTGCAGTAGTCACAGGACTGGAAAAGGTCCACTTTCATTCCAGTTTCAAAGAAGGGAAATGTCAAAGAATGTTCAAACTACCATAGAATTGCGCTCATTTTACATGCCAGCAAAGTTATGCTCAAAATCCTTCAAGCCAGGCTTCAGTAGTACATAAACCTAGAACGTCCAGATGTACAAACTGGGTTTTGAAAAGGTAGAGGAAGCAGAGATTAAACTGTCAACATTTGTTGGATCATGGAGAAAGCAAGGGAGTTCCAGAAAAACATCTACCTATGTTTCACTGACTGTGCTACAGCCTTTGACTGTATGGACCACAAAAAATTGTGGAAAATTCTTAAAAAGATGGGAATACCAGACCACCTTACTTGTCTCCTAAGAAGCAGACAGATGTATGCAGGTCAATAAGCAACAGTTAGAACCAGTCATGGAACAACTGATTGGTTCCAAATTGGGAAAGGAGTATGACGAGGTTGTATATTTTCACCCTGTTTATTTAACTTTTCCTCAGAATACATCATGAGGAATGTCAGGCTGAAGGCATCACAAGCTGGAATCAAGACTGCTGGGAGAAATATCAACAACCTCAGATATGCAGATGTTACCACTCTAACGGCAGAAAGCAAAGAGGAACTAAAGAGCCTCTTAACAATGATGAAAGAGGAGAGTGAAAATCCTGGTTTAAAACTCAACATGAAAAAAACTAAGATCATAGCATCTGGTTCCATCACTTCATGGCAAGTAGAAGAGTAAAAATGAAAGTAGTGACAAGTTTTATTTTCTTGGGCTCCAAAATCAGTGCAAACAGTGACCGCAGACATGAACATAAAGATGCTTGTTTCTTTTAAGGAAAGCTATGACAAATCTAGACAGAGCATTAAAAAGCAAAACATCATTTTGTCAACAAAGGTCTGTATAGTCAAAGCTATGATTTTTCCAATAGACAAGTACGGATGTGAAAGTTGGACTGCAAAGAAGGCTGAGCACCAAAGAATTGATGCTTTCAAATTGTGCTGCTGGAGAAGACTCTTGAGAGTCCCTTGGACTGCAGAGAGATCAAACCAGTCAATCCTATAGGAAATCCGTTCTGAGTATTCATCAGAAGGACTGATGCTGAAGCTAAAACTGCAATACTCTAGCCACCTGATGCAAAGAGCTGACTCACTGAAAAAGACCCTAATGCTGGGGAAGATTGAGGGCAAAAAGAGAAGGGGGTAGCAGAAGATGGAATGGTCAGATAGCATCACTGACCCAATGGACATGAATTTGAGCAAACTCTGGGAAATAGTGGAGGACAGAGGAGGCTGGCATGCTGCAGTACCTGGGTCACAGAGAGTCGGACACGACTGAGTAACTGAACAACAACAACAACAATAGTGTACAAAAAAAAGTCTCATAAATTGGTAAATTTCCTTATTATAAGACAGTGAAATGACCTGCAGAGTCAGCTAGCTGGGATTTCCAAGGGTCCAGCCTCATGGGATGAGTCTGTCTCAATCCTCGAAATAGTTTGGTACCATGTGGTCATCAGCTGTGACTAGGGCAACAGCAAAAGCAACCTGGTAATATTAAGCCTGGAGGATGCTGAGAGACAGCGATTCACCTTCCACCTCCCTGCTTCCCAAAGAGAAGTGCTTGCAAATATTACACTTTCCTCACCCTCCCCTCTAATACCACTCATTCTTCTAAGAAGATAAATACTTTACTCCATCCCTGTTCGAGAACAACCTTTGTGAAAGACAGGGATCAAAAGCAATATTTTGGAATTCATATTATGTGACATATAAATCATAACATACATCACAAGCAAGGTGAGTTTAATCCAGCAATATAAAGATGATTTACTATTGAGGAAAAAACTCTTAATATACTCATCACCTTAACAGATTAAAGTAAAATGAAATGCACAAGGCAAAATGATAAAAAAGAATCTTTCATTAAAATTTAATATTTAACTCATGGTAAAAACTCTCAGGAAACAAGGACCTGAAGTATCTTTTTTCGATCTGATAAAAAATCTTACAAAAATATGTAACAAGTATTACATTTTATGGTAAAATATTGGAAGTAAAATTCTCAGTAACATTAACAAGATAAGAATTCTGTTTACATCACCACTACTAAACATTGAACTGGAAGCCTTAGCTAAATAATGCGGAGAAGGCAATGGCACCCCACTCCAGTACTCTTGCTTGGAAAAGCCCATTGACGGAGGAGCGTGGTAGGCTACAGTCCATGGGGTCACTAAGAGTCGGACACAACTGAGCGACTTCACTTTCACTTTTCCCTTTCATGCACTGGAGAAGGAAATGGCAACCCACTCCAGTATTCTTGCCTGGAGAATCCTAGGGACAGCGGAGCCTGGTGGGCTGCCGTCTATGGGGTCGCACAGAGTCAGACACGACTGAAGCGACTTAGCAAAATAATGAGACAAAGTAAAAAACATAGAAGCTTTGGAAAGCAAAGAAACTATCCTTTGCAGATGATATTATCTACAAAGAACATTCAAGAAGCTCTACAGAGAATCTGTGAAAACTAACAAGCGAGTTCAGAAAGCTACTGGATTCCAGCTTAATATACATAAAATCCATAAATAAATGGTGAGATACCATATGCATAGTTAATAAAAATTAATACATTACAAAATTCAGGTCTTTCTAAATTCTAACAATATTTTTAGCAAAATTACCAAGCTAATAATAAAAATTCATATATAAGAAAGGAGGCAAAGAATAAACAAAGCATTTTAAATAAGAGCAGGGAAGATACGTGGGGAAAACTTATGAGGTCAAATATCAAGAATTAAAATTACTACAGTAATTAGAAGAATCCTGGTGTAAGAATACAAATAGAGACTACAAATCTCAGAATAGAACCCAGCATCTATGAAACACGTAAGAGATATGGTATTACATTTCACAGGAAGAAAAGATGCACATATGTTGCGGGGGGGGCGGAATTATATAAATGGAAAAAATAGTTAAATCCTTACCTCATAACCTACGTGAAAACCAAAGTCAGGTTGAGTAGTAAATAACTGTTCAGAAAGGCAAACCTTCTGAAACCATTATAAGGAAATTCGGGAAGGAGTTCAAGGGAAGATTGTAGAGGTATAGCATAGTTGTTGATTTTTCCATACTACCCTACAAAATAGGCAAAACAACCAGAATTACAAAAGTGAAAGCATTTAGTCACTCAGTCATGTCCAACTCTTTGCAACCCCATGAACTGTAGCCCGCCAGGCTCATTTGTGCTTTGAATTCTCCAGGCAAGAATACTGGAGTGGGGTGCCATTCCCTTCTCAAGGGGTTCTTCCTGACCCAGGAATCAAATTCAGGTCTTCTGCACTGCAGGCAGATTCTTAACCATCTGGGCCATGAGGGAAGCCCTAGAATTAAAAAACATGCAGCCAAAACACACAACAGAAGTAAACAACAAGGTATCTCCACAAACTCCCAAATTTGAGGAATTGAGGCCAAACTATAACAAGCCTGACATAGTATTCTCAACTCTGAGGGAGGAAGCAGAGAGTAAGCAAAGGGATTTCTGACAGCTGGATGAGCTAGAAGACTCAGAAACTGAACTGCTCAAGGACCCTAAATTGAGGGATCCATTAGGAAGAGTTCAGAGGATCATTCTTGGAATAACACCAAAACTGAGAACTGGTTTCATGGGCTCCAATTTGTGAGTGAGTGCAAAGAGACAGCAAAAGGTCAGGTGGTATACATCAGTTTGTACCCTGGGAAAATCTGAAATAAAACAACTGCAGTGCCATGTATGACAAAGACTAGCCTTCAGGAGAATCTTCTGGAGTAGAAAGGAAACTAAGCAGTTGAGAGACACTGGGACCAAAGGAAAGAAAAGATCCAGATAAAAGTAGGGGGGGAGTCAGAGAAGATAGGCCACAGAAAGTATCAGATCGTATATTTGAACACGGCAATAATGAGAGGGAGTTCTACAACTGTGAAGCTAGGAAAACTCTGCTGGCCAATGTTCTTTTACTGGGTGTGAAAAAAAGCCACCTCACTTAAACATGAAGAAGAGAAAAGATCATGGTCAAGGGGTATATAAAGTCATTGTAAGATTAAAGAAAATACTGCATAGAACCAAATAGTAAGACATATTATGAAGCACGTATAATTAAACAGCATGGTATTCACATAGGAATAGAGAGGCAGACCAATATAAAAATACAAAACACATTCAATTTCACATGAAAACTTAGTACATGCTAAAGTGTTGGTCACTCGGTCATGTCCAACTCTTTGAGACCCCATGGATGGTAACTCGCCAGGTTCCTCTGCCCATGGGATTCTCCAGGAGAGAATACTGGAGTGGGTAGGCATTCCCCTCTCCAGGGGATCTTCTTGACCCAGGGATCAAATCCAAATCTGCATTGCAGGCAGATTCTTTAGCATCTGAGCCACCAGGGAAGCCCCTAAAGCAGTATCTCAAATCAGTGGGAAAGGCAGACTTTTTAATAAACATTAGAATAGCTAGAGATTCACATGGAGGAAAAAAAGATAAAAGTTGGTTCATTTTTCACACACACCCAAGAATAAATTTCAAACAAAGTAGAGATTTAAATGTTTAAAAATGGAATCACACAAATACTACAAGAAATTCTGGGAGGAGAAAGTACAGTTACAGAATGAAAATGTCCAGTAACTAAGTCATATTAAACTATCTACATTATATTCAAGTTTATTATAAAAACTATATAGAATTTACTTTGCATACAATTACAGAATGCTTTCATGTTTGTTAACGAATGACACTTTCCCGTTAATCCTTTGAAGTGAGTAGAGATATAGTATCACCCCTTGAAAAATATAAGAAGTGAGATTCAGGAATATCAAGGAAGTTGCCACTGATCAAACAGCCAGGAAGTGAAGGAGCTGCAAAAGAAAGTATATTCTGAATCCAGTTACAGTGTTTCTCTCATTTCCTCATGCTCTTCTTCTCTTCTTTCTTCCTGCTCTATAAGCTTTTTTTGAAAATACATTTTCTTCCCTTTTGTTTTCTTCCTCTCCCTTACCATCTTATTTTTTTTCTAATTAGAGAGAAAGGTATTGGGAAAAGTACATGGATGGATGGATGAATGGATGAATGGGTGGGTTAATGGAGAGATGCATAAATTACTGGATACATAGATAGAGATAAAGGGGTCAGTAGGTAAGTATGCAGTATGTAAGTTATGTGTCATGGAGACAAAACAACAAACCTATCTTTACTGAACCTACTATAAGGTGTCAAGGAGAACCATGTTTTACTACTGACATATCTGTAAAAATCATGATAAATGCATTTGGTGCATTCTGCATAACTGTCACACTTCCATCATCTGTCTACAAAAACTGATCAGTGAAGAAAAGGGCATTTCCAAACAAAATCATGTCATGGCTGCTGGTTTTATAGGGAACGGGAAATAACAATGGCTATTATTGGGACTCCCCAGGTGGTCCAGTGGTTAAGAATCTAACTTGCAATGCAAAGGACACAGGTTTGATCCCTAGTCAGAGAACTAAGATCCCACATGCCATGGAGCAACTAAGCTCATGTGCCACAACAATTAAGCCTTCATGCTGCAACTGCTGAAGCCTAAGGGCCACAAGGAAAGATACCACATGATGCAATGAAGATCTCACGTGTTACAACTAAGTCCCAAAGTAGCCAAACAAATGAATAAATAAAAACAGTGGTTATTATTACTATTACTATTATATTTCTGCCATTAAATTTTATGGCCAAACCACTGCAGTTGGTAAAGCATGTCTGAAGCCCCCATTTGTCAAAATGCTGGCGATGATTTGCTATCTTGGGTATGAACTGTAGATGATTATTGCTGGCAATGACGTTATGGATCATTTGTTGCCAAGAGTGGTTTGCCAAGTGTTGGAGTTGGCAGTGAGGTAAGAGATAGATGGCCCCTTGGCTGTACAGCTGGTGTTTGTCAAGTGAAGTAAAACTAGAACTTTGTTCTCACTCAGACACTCTAAGGACAAAAAAAGCTAGTGGCAAAAGCTGAGCTCTGCTAAAAGTCCAGAGGTAAGGTGCCCACTCCCAAGGTCAAGGAAGACTTGCCTGTCTGCACATGCCCAGGAAAGCTGCTTGGGGTGTCAAAAAGGGAGGGAACCCTACCCTATAATAAGTGTGGACATGCACCTACAGGCCTCTGGGGTAGAATCCATTTTAGCAAAAAGTTGTCCACATATCCTGGGGAGAGTCCTAAGACCAGTCAGGTGTGAAGAAAGAAACAAGATAATTGATCAAACAGAAACAAAGACCCATAAACACTGTCCTATATAAGTCATTTACATCACCTCCTTACTTAAGTGCTCCTTACTCAAGATGTCTGCACTCCTCTCCGAGTGTGTATTTCTGCCTTGCTTCTGTCTTAAGTAAACAAATGCCTCTCTGTGTGCTCTCCCACATGCAATGCTGTATCTCTAACAATAAACTTTGTATCTGTTTTTATAGTTTTTGCCTCTTTGAAACATTCTTGCTTTCAAATGGGGGGGTGGGTGGCGGGGAGCAAGAGCCAGAGCCACTTTGCCTTTAGCCTCTAGCCCCGGGTGGTCTAGTGGCTAGGATTTCTGGTTTTCATCCAGGCTACCTAGGATGAATTCCTGGGCAGGGAACTAAGAAATACTATTTTTTACTAATGATTTCTTGGAAACTTTGTAATTCTTTGATCTAGGCTTCTTCAATTAGAGCATGTCATCTATTGTTCCCAGAATCCTCTTGAAACTCACTGAGCACTCCATAAACAATTTCGGTCACCATCAGCCTGGCAGCATGATTGCATCTGCCAGTCTGGCAATCAGGAACTGATTTTCTATGTCCTGCTGAGGAAGACAAAAGAACTCTTTGATTTGTTCAAACTATCAAATGCTGTCTCTGTCAATTGCATTTTGAGTCATTAACAGACACTGGCAAACTATTTCAGAGCAGTCACTTAGCGTCGTAATTACCAAATTACTGTTTCTGCAATACTGAGTACAGAACATAACCTCCAGCTAGAACTGTGACACCCCTGGCTGTGCCACACAGAGGTTGAGGCAGTTCCTTCATGACCGGATTCCCTGAGTCTGTGGAAACCTGCTCTGATTAAGCTGACACAATGGATTAGAAGCACTAAGTTGTACTTTTTTTCCTCCTATTTTTTAGATATACCTAGTGCGAAAACCACTAGATCATTCAGGTATGACCTAAATCAAATCCCTTATGATTATACAGTGGAAGTGAGAAATAGATTTAAGGGACTAGATCTGATAGAGTGCCTGATGAACTATGGATGGAGGTTCGTGACATTGTACAGGAGACAGGGATCAAGACAATCCCCAAGAAAAAGAAATGCAAAAAAGCAAAATGGCTGACTGAGGAGACCTTACACATAGCTGTGAAAAGAAGAGAAGCGAAAAGCAAAGGAGAAAAGGAAAGATATACTCATTTGAATGCACAGTTCCAAAGAATAGCAAGGGGAGATAAGAAAGCCTTCCTCGGCAGTCAATGCAAAGAAATAGAGGAAAACAATAGAATAGGAAAAAATAGAGATATCTTCAAGAAAATTAGAGATTCAAGGGAATATTTCATGCAAAGATGGGCACAATAAAGGACAGAAACGGTATGGACCTAACAGAAGCAGAAGATATTAAGAACAGGTGGCAAAAATACACAGAAGAACTGTACAAAAAAGATCTTCAAGACCAAGATAATCACAATGGTATGATCACTCACCTAGAGCCAGACATCCTGGAATGTGAAGTCAAGTGGGCTTTAAGAAGCATCACTACGAACAAAGCTAGTGGAGGTGATGGAATTCCAGTTGAGCTATTTCAAATCCTAAAAGATGATGCTGTGAAAGTGCTACACTCAACATGTCAGCAAATTTGGAAAACTCAGCAGTGGCCACAGGACTGGAAAAGGTCAGTTTTCATTCCAATCTCAAAGAAAGGCAATGCCAAAGAATGCTCAAACTATTGCACAATCGCTCTCACCTCACACGCTAGTAAAGGAATGCTCAAAATTCTCCAAGCCAGGGTTGAGCAATATGTGAACTGTGAACTTCCAGATGTTCAAACTGGTTTTAGAAAAGGCAGAGGAACCAGAGATCAAATTGCCAACATCCTCTAGATCACTGAAAAAGCAAGAGAGTTCCAGAAAAACATCTATGTCTGCTTTATTGACTATGCCAATGCCTTTGACTGTGTAGATCACAATAAACTCTGGAAAATTCTTCAAGAGATGGATATACCAGACCACTTGACCTGCCTCTTGAGAAACCTTTATGCAGGTCAGGAAGCAACAGTTAGAACTGGACATGGAACAACAGACTGGTTCCAAATAGGAAAAGGAGTACATCAAGGCTATATATTGTCACCTTGCTTATTTAACTTATGTGCAGAGTACATCATGAGAAATGCTGGGCTGGATGAAGCACAAGCTGAAACCAAGACTGCCAAGAGAAATATCAATAACCTCAGATATGCAGATGATACCACCCTTATGGCAGAAAGCGAAGAAGAACTAAAGAGCCTCAATGAAAGCGAAAGAGGAGAGTGAAAAAGTTGGCTTAAAGCTCAACATTCATAAAACTAAGATCATGGCATCTGGTCCCATCACTTCATGACAAATAGATGGGAAAACAGTGGAAACAGTGAGAGATTTTATTTTTGGGTGCTCCAAAATCACTGCAGATGGTGATTGCAGCCATGAAATTAAAACACGCTTACTCCTTGGAAGTAAAGTTAGACAGCATATTGAAAAGCAGAGACATTACTTTGTCAGCAAAGGTCCGTCTAGTCAAAGCTATGGTTTTTCCAGTAGTCATGTAGGGATGTGAGAGTTGGACTATAAAGAAAGCTGAGCATCGGAGAATTGATGATTTTGAACTATGGTGATGGAGAAGACTCTTGAGAATCCCCTGGACTGCAAGGAGAGCCAACCAGTCCATCCTAAAGATCAGTCCTGGGTGTTCACTGTGAGGACTGATGTTGAAGCTGAAACTTCAATACTCTGGCCACCTGATGAGAAGAGCTGACTCATTTGAAAAGACCCTGATGCTGGGAAAGATTGAGGGCAGGAGGAGAAGGGGACGATAGAGGATGAGATGGTTGGATGGCATCACCAACTCAATGGACATGAGTTTGGGCAAACTGGGAGTTGGTGATGGACAGGGAGGCCTGGCGTGCTGTGGTTCATGGAGTTGCAATGAGTCGGACATGACTGAGCAACTGAACTGAACTGAATTGAACTGACTGTAATACATAGGCTACACTAAAAAAGCTTTACTATAAGATAGATTCAAAGACAATATCAAGAATTCAAAGTGGAATTCTCAATGACGTTCAAGTAACCTACAATAGATAGGAAAAAGAAAACAGAGAAATGAAAAAGAGAAGCCAGACAAATAAAATTTTAAATGGTATATTTAAACCTGGTATAACAATATTTACAACATATATAAGTAGTCTAAATACATTACAAGACAAAACCGACATAGTGAATTAAAAATCATCCAAGTATACACTGTCTATAGTAAAGTCTTCAAATACAGCAATATTGTCAGGTTGAAAGTAAAAGAATAGAAAAATGTATCATGCAAACTTTAATCAAAGAAAAAGAAGAACAAGTATATAACATCAGATAAAGTAGACACTGGAGCACAGAAAATTATCAGAAACCAAAGGACATTATATAATGGCAAAAGTGTCAATCCATCAAGACATAGAACTCTTAAATGTGTATTTTTTGCATTAAATATCAGAACTACAAAATAGGTGAAGCATAAATTGACAGAACTTAAAGAAGAAACACATAAATCCACAAGTATAATTATATACTTTAAGACCTCAACAATTGGTAGAATAAGTAGACAAAAAATCAGCAAAGAGCTTCAACAACTCCAGAAACTAAGCAGCAATTATAGGAAACCTCACCCAACACCAGAAGAGTATATGTTCTTTTAAAACACTCACAGAACAAATACCAAGACAGAAATACCAAGATAGACCATATCCTGCGCCATAAATGAAATCTTAAAAAATTTTTAAAAATAGAAATTATACTGTGTGTTCGCTGATCAAAATGTGTTCAAACTAGAAATTGGTGACAAAAAGTAGAAAAAAAAATTTGTAAACTAAACATATTTCTAAAGAGTTCATGGATTAAATAGGAAGCCTCACTTCAAAGAAAATTAAAAAATACACTGAACTGAACAAAAATGAAAAAGCAACATATTAAAGTCTCAAAAACTTTAATAAGACAGCAGTACTGAGGGAGAAATTTATGTCACTAAATGCAAGAAAGTCTCAAAAAAATTATCTAACCTCTGCCTCAACAATCTAAAAATGAAAGATGAAATTAATTCAAAGCAGACAGAAGAAAGAAAATAACAAAGATAAGCGCAGAAATCAATAAATTCAAAACAGAAAAACATTAGAGAAAATCAATGAAACAGTGTTGGTTTTTAGCAAAGATCAATTAAATTGACAAACTGTTAGTAAATCTGACAAAGAAAGAGAGAGAAGACAGGATTTATTAATACCAGATAAAAAACAGGAAAAATCGCCACAGGCCTTGCAAAATCCAAAGGATAAAATGGTATACTACAAACAGCTCTACACCCAAATGTGACAAATTTGAATAACTGGGCCAATTCCTCAAAAAACACGACTTACCCAGTATGAGATCAATCACTAGAACAGGCCTCCAACTATTTAAAAAACTGAACTCATAGTTTAAAAACTCCCTTCTATATCTCCAGGCTCAGACGGTTTCATTAGGGAATTTGACATTAAAGAATTAACACTAAATCTATACAAGCTCTTCCAGAAAATAAAACAGGAGAAAAATTATCTCTCAATTCATTTTACAATGTTATATTACTCCGACACCAAATCAAACAAAGACAACACAAAAAAGGAAACTACAGGCCAGTATTCAAGTCCTGGCACAACTGTTGAGATGTTGTTCTATATCGCATGGTGTTTCTCTTGTGTGAAACCGGGTAATATGTAGAGATAACTACATTATTCTTACAACTGCATGTGAATCTAAATTTTTTCAAAATGAAAAAATTCACCTACAAAAACTTGTTTCCTTTACATCTCATATTTAAAATATTTTTACTGGATAAAATTTTAAGTAATCATTCTTTTTCCAATTTTAATGAATCAAATTTCTAAGTTGTATTAACAATCACTAGTATATTTCAGTATCAATATCAAAGAGATGAAGAAATTGAGATCCAAAAAAGGTACATGGCTTGATCAAGTTTAACAACACCTCATTACTAAACTATGACAAGAGGCCATGATGCCCACGTCATACTTTCCACCAAAATACTAGTTTGAACTATATAATGTTACCAATATTGAGCCACTGTTACCTATAGAAAATAGATTTAACCCAGTATACAACCTCCATTGTAGAAAGGACTTTGAATGCTGAGGTATTTTCTAATAAGCATTTATTTAGTATCTACTGCATACTTAATTGGGCTTCCCAGATGGCTCAGCGGTAAAGAATCTGTCTGCGATGCAAGAGACTCTGGTTTGATCCATGGTAGGGAAGATCCCCTGGAGGAGGGAATGGCTGCTCACTCTCATATTCTTGCCCGAAGAATCCCATGGACAGAGAAGCCAAGTGAGCTATATATAGTCCATGTGGTCACAGAGTCAATACAGGACTGAAGTGACACATACACATAATTAATTAAATATGAAGTGCTTAACTCTAAGGAATATGTTATTTAATTCTCCTTTGATACATGAGGAATAGCCTTGCGGCCAGGATTTGGAATCCCTCAGAAACTACTTGAAATTTCATTTCCCCATCCTAATCTGAAGTCACCCCATATCTCTTGTGTCCTGTCATGTTAGGATTTATGTCACTAGATTAGATTCTCAAAGCATCATGGGAAAATAGCTGGAAGATCAGCATTTGACCTATGCTAGCCCAGAGGCATAGCTCCATGGTCTAATCCCAAAGGCTCCTCTCTCAAAACCACCACCTAAGCTTCTCTAGGTTTAAATAAGTATAAAACTATCCCCAAGGCTTGTTAGAGCTTTCCAGACTGAAAACAGTTCCTAGCCTTCCTTTTTGTTTCAGACTAGAATTGAATCTAAGTGGCTAGGGATGGGTAGATGAAAGGATGACAACCGCAGTATCAACCTGTCCTTCTAGGAGTCTTTCAAACTGAGGGTGATTCAGGACATTTAAATAGGACAGAGCCTCTCCTTCTGGCCAGATCCCAGTGCTACCCAGTGCATTGCTCCCTGGAGCACACATATACCTTTCCTTTTCAGCACCTTCCCTAATGGTTGTCTCCTTATAGTCCATAATCAATACAAACTAGACCAAAGAACCTGGATACTCATCCCAGCTCTGCTTGTGAGCAACAGTATGAATTTAACCACCAACTTAATTTCTCCCAGCCTTGCTGGCTTGGCCAATAAAGTAGTGAAAATAGTGTTATAACACTGTGTTAATGAGGTAATACAATGTTTTCCAAATCACAGTATGTTTATTATTCATGATAGAATGATTTTAGATGGTTTATACCAAAATATTTATCTTGAACAGTTTTACCTTATAAGAGAAGATAAATGGTTTTCTTTTTATATTAATTCCCCTTAAAAATAAATGTGTGTACATTTTTCAAAATATAAAGTCATTTAAAGAAAAATATTTAATACATAGTGTGACAATTTGTGAAGGAATCTGATGTATTGGAAACACCAACTTAACATATGTTTTGCTTGTTAATGTAAGACATCTTGTCAGTCATTCCAATACTGCAATAGAAAGGGTGGTGCATGCTTGAATTATCCATGTGTCCATTCATATTAACAAAATGTACTAGTTAATTACTTCACTTTTTTCTTTGGCAGCATACACAGTCCAAAAAAAATGGGAACAGTGGCAGATTTTATTTTCTTGGAATCTAAAATTACTGTGGATGGTGACTGCAGTCATGAAATTAAAAGATGCTTTCTCCTTGGAAGGAAAGCTATGACAAATCTAGACAGCATATTAAAAAGCAGAGACATCAATTTGCCAACAAAGTGTATAGTCAAAGCTATGGTTTTTCCAGTAGTCATGTACAAATGTGAGAGTTGGCCCATAAAGAAGGCTGAGCGCTGAAGAATTGATGCTTTCGAACTATTCGGGAGAAGACTGTTGAGAGTCTCTTGGACTGCAAGGAGATCAATCCAGTCAATCCCAAAGGAAATCAACCCTAAATACTCACTGGAAGGACTGATGCTGAAACTGAAGCTCCAATACTTTGGCCACCTGAAGTGAAGAGCCAACTCATTAGAAAAGACCCTGATGCTGGGAAAGATTGAGGGAAGGAGGAGAATGGGATGACAGAAGATGAGACAGTTGTATGGCATCGCCCACTCAACGGACATGAATTTGAGCAAACTCTAGGAGATAATGGGAGAAGGCAATGGCAACCCACTCCAGTAGTCTTGCCTGGAAAATCCCATGGACGGAGGAGCCTGGTAGGCTGTAGTCCATGGGGTCGCTAAGAGTCGGACATGACTGAGTGACTTCACTTTCACTTTTCACTTTCATGCATTGGAGAAGGAAATGGCAACCCACTCCAGTGTTCTTGCCTGGAGAATCCCAGGGACCGGGGAGCCCGATGGGCTGCCATCTATGGGGTCACACAGAGTCAGACACGACTAAAGTGACTTAGCAGCAGCAGCAGGAGATAATGAAGGACAAGGAAGCTTTGGCATGCTGCAGTCCATGGGATCACAAAGAGTCAGACATGACTTAGTGACTAAACAACAACAGTCTCAAAGCATGCAATCAATCACTGTACAAACAAATTACCCTAGACTTCATGTCACATCACATCACTGTCCTCCTGTGGCTTTCAGTTTCCAATATAAGCTCCTCATCTCATGTTTTTAACCACTCAGAATTCATGTCATCCACTTTGCTCATAAAATTGTGTCTACCCTGTTGCTGCTACTCCACAGCCAATTTGTCCTGCAAGATTTATTTCAAAACTCACCTGCATCTGGATATCTAGATAAATACATGGCTTTCAGGTGATTTATATACTTAGAAAGTCCCCAGCGCTGATGACTTTACTGGTCTTACAATAGCAAGACAAAATAAATAAACAGAAAATTACAATTGGACTTCCCTGGTAGTCCAGTCCACTGAATCTGCCTGCCAATGCAAGGAACACACTCAATTCCCTGGTCCAGGAAGATCCCACACGCCATGGGGCAACCAAGCCCATGCACCACAATTGGGCTCTGGAGTCCACATGCCCACAACTACTGAAGCTCATGTGTCTAGAGCCTGTGCCCCACAACAAGAGAAGTCACCACAATGAAAAGCCTGTGCACCAAAACTAGAGAAGGGCCCCTGCTCACTGCAACTAAAGAAAAGCCCATGTGAAGCAATGAAGACCAAGTGGAGCCAAAAGTAAATAAATAAAAAGAAAAAAAAAGAAAATTACAATGATGGACAATGAGTTCAATGACAAAAGATACTATGCATTGTAGTGCAGGAGGTAGTATATAAAGGTCTTAAGAATGCAGACTTTGGAGTCAGACCATCTGGATTCGAATTTTGGCACACCACTTGCCACGTGAAGAAATCATTCAGCCTAAGGCTCAAAATCTCATCTGAAATTGGGAGTAATAATAACTGCTACTTCATAAGGTTACTGTGACGATTAAATGATTCAGCACAGGGAAGTGTTCAGACAATACTTGAAGTAGTAGTTACTGTTATATGAAGAAGGTACCAATGGAAACATACTTAAGGTGCTCCTAACAGAGAGTCTTAGTTGAGAGGCTGTCTGGAGAAGGATGGAGTCCGATTCTGTATTGAAGGACAAGTGGGAATGAGGCAACAAGTATGCCTGTTGCGGGAGGGAAACGGACAGAGTGAGGGTGGACTAGTCAGCACATATACCAGCTGCAAAGTCATATGAAAGTGGGTATGGGAACGAGGAGTAAAAGTGCATGGTATGTTACACAACTGCATGTGGCATCTCTAGTTCAAGAGGACTGAGGTACAAAGTGATAGAAAATGAGGCCATACAAGCAAGGCTTTGCAAGCTCTCATCAAATTCTTGAGGAAAAAAGTATTTGAGTGTTACATTTATGATGCTACTTTATTTTAGGGATTGGACACTAGAGTACAATGGTGAAACATATACAGCCTAATTAGGAAGATAAATACATAATTAAATGACAGATAAATACTTAATGGAAGAATGTAACAAGTGCTAAGAAAGCACAATGCCTACAATTATTTTTTTCAAAGACATGAACAAAGTCTTAACAGATGAGTAAATGTTCACCAAACAACAAGGAGAAAATCACAAAGGTTAACATTATTTACCAAAAATTATATGGCATTATGTACCAAATTCTTTCTATATAGTTTAAAGGATATTGTATTACTATTCCTTGTAACAAGCAGTTTTTATTAAGCCCATTTAAGAGATGAGGATCCCCAAGATCACACAGCAAAACCAGTTTTTTTGACTAGCTACATTTAGTTTTCTTCAGAATACAGTAATCTTCATGCAGTAGATACTCTATCACTACTATATTTGGCAATTAGATTAAAGAAGGTATTATTCTTATTTGCACATAAAGTTTCAAGTACATGACAAATAGTCCATGTTCATGACAAGAAAATTCATGACAGTTCATGACCAAAAAAATTATTTTCATTTTAAAAGCCCTGAATTCCATAGACTATAATAGATGGCTATGACACACTAGCATTTCAATATACATACATTTAAAGCATTTCAATAAACATACATTTTAAGGCTGTACATGCACTGTGCATTTCATATTTAGTAGCTATTTCTTCCTAACAGCAGGAGTCACACCATCCATTACCTTCCTTGTCCTGACAGTAAAGAAAATAAACTATATTTAATCAGAGGTTAACTGAAGACCACACTGATCAAGACAGTCCCTCACATTCTGTTGCTGGCAGGTGAGGAATGAAGTTGAAGGTCATGGTAGAAAGATAAAGATGAACACCAACCCTTTTTCTTGTCTCCTTCCAGTTATAACCTAAGTTACTCTGAACACCTTGCCAGACAGAGATGAAGCAGCAACACCCCGGACATCCGAAGGGGCAAAGTCCACATTCACACTGGACAGGATCAAACGAATATTGACTGACCGACTGACAGCAATTACTCAAAATGTCCAACTTAAGATTGCTTTCACATATCTTATCTCCCTCAGTCTTCATGAAAACCCTGAGAAACAGCTAGTATCATCCTTATTCCATAGAGAAGGGGAAAGAACCTTAAAGACGGCAAAGTGAAAGTGTTAGTCGCTCCGTCGTGTCCTAGCCTGCCAGGCTCCTCTGTCCGTGGAATTCTCCAGGAAAGAATAGTGGAGTGGGTAGCCATTCTCTTCTCCAGGGGATCTTCCTGACCAGGGATCAAACCTGGGTCTCTTGCATTGCAGCCAGATACTTTACCATCTGAGCCACCAGGGAAGCCCAAAGAAGGCAAGTGATGTAGCAAATTATGGCAGGCCTTGCATTTGAGTAGTTGCCTCCAGGTCCACTGAGTTTTACACTTCTTGCCTATCTTTGCTTAAAAGGTCTCTGACAGCAGCCATGGCCATAAAGGAGATATTGGTTAGACTCACCACTTTATGAGACTCTTGAAAAGTTAGTGTAAAAGTTAATGTAAAGGTGCTGATTCATAGATCAGACAATTAAGAGTCAACTGGCTTCTCTTGAGCCTCATCTTCTGGCTTTGCTCCTTCATTCCCTGTTCTTGGCACTGGCCTCCTTGCTATTCCTCAAACAGATCAAGCCCAACCACCTCCCCATTCGCTGTTACTCCATCTGCAATTCTCTTCGTGGCACTCTTCCTAAGAGTCTTATTGAAATAGTTTCACTCTATCCTCTTCCCTTGGGTTTCCCTGATGGCTCTGTGATAAAGAACCTGCCTGCCAATGCAGGAGATGTGAGTTTGACCTCTGGGTTGAGAAGATCCCCTGGAGAAGGAAATGGCAACCCACTCCAGTATTCTTTCCTGGGAAATCCCATGGACAGAGGAGCCTGGTGGGCTACAGTTCATGGGGTCGCAAAAGAGTTGGTCACGACTTAGCAACTAAACAACAACAAATCTTCTTACCTTATCCCTCTTTCCTGCTATTTTTTTTCTATAGCTCTTTCATCATCTGAACTGGTAAACATTTTACAGTTTATTTGTTTTTTAATTGAAGTATGGCTGATGTACAATAAACCACAGGTGTACAACACAGTGATTCAAAATTGTAAATGTTATACTCCATTTCTAGTTATTAAAAAATATTGGCTATATTCCCTGCATTGTATAATATATTCCTTAATTTATACATAATAGTTTGTACTCTTAATCCCCTACCCCTATATTGGCCCTCCTCACTTCCCTTTCTCCACTGCTAACCACTAGTTTGTTCTCCATATCTGTTTCTCCTTTTTTAATATTCACTGGCATGGTATATTTTTAGATCCTATATATGTCATATTATACAGTATTTGTCTTTCTCTGTTTGATTTATTTCACTTAGCAAAATACCGTCCAAGTCCATCCATGTTGCTTCAAATGGCAAAATTTCATTCTTTTTTTATGACTGAGCCATATTCCATTGTGTATATATGCCACGTCTTAATCCATTCAACTGTTGATGGACACAGGTTGCTTCCTATCTTTGCAATTGTAATTAATCCTTCTATGAACATAGGAATGCATGTATCTTTTCAAACTGGTATTCTTTTATTTTTTCAGATATATACCCAGCTCATGGTAGTTCTGTTTTTAGTTTTTTTGAGAAACCTCCATACTATTTTCCACAGTGGCTGCACCAATTTACATTCCCAGCAACAGTGTACAAGGATTCCTTTTTCTCCTATCATCATAAATGAAAATATTGCTTCTGTGTCTAGAGCACTCATATCTTCTGTATAAACTAGAGATCTTTGTCTTTGTGGACAAAACTTTCATTAAGCGATTACATCATATTTCAAAACCGGTAAAGTACCAATGAAAAGGAGTGGGAAGTAATCCAGAGAAATAGCTTCGCACCAAAAATAAAAAGGATTTTAAATAAGTGGAAATTGAGGATCACTTGGACTTTATGTCTCCTTTTTAAGCCAGTTCCTGTTTTACTAAATATCTTGAAAGATTTTTTTTTAATGTATATTATCTCAACCTTTTGCACCCATCATCTGAAACTTGTAACACTGAATGTGAGACAACTATAACTGCATTTGATGAGAAAAATTTAAAAATAAACCTTTAGAGAAATAGAAACAAAACGCCATTGTCTTAAATAGTGTATGGTAGCACTTATATGGGAAATCTAAAAATACAGTGAATATGAAAAAAAAAGAAGCAGACTCACAGACAGAGAACAACTTGTGGTTGTTTGGTGAGGAGAACTGGCATCAAGAGATGGGGAAGTGGAAGGTACAAATTCCCACTCAAAAATATGCTGTACAAAATGGGTACATAGCCAATATTTTATAATAACTGTAAATGGAGTTATAACCTTTAAAATTTGTATTAAAACATTTTCATTAAAGATAGCATTGTCTTAAATGTATTATCGCTTAATAAACTACATATTTATGATGTAGTCTCTTCCCAAATAACACAGATTTGCGTTAGTGCAGTTTCTGATTCACTGCTTGACTTTTGGAGAGTTTCAGTGACTTTGACGACTTTTTCTCTGCTCTAAAATAATTGCTCCAGAAAACTAATACAAAAATGTCAGTCACACAGCACTTTATTATTGAGGGCCCAATGCTAAAGACAGACTTGGGCACTCTTTCCTCTCACGTCCCACTGCATCTTGGCATTGTCTGTGTGGTAGCACATTTAATATTGCTGATAAACTGCCAGTTCTTGAGAATCAAGACTGCCGGGAGAAATATCAATAACCTCAGATAGGCAGATGACACCACCGTTATGGCAGAAAGTGAAGAGCTTGATGAAAGTGAAAGAGGAGAGTGAAAAAGTTGGCTTAAAGCTCAACATTCAGAAAACTAAGATCATGGCATCTGGTCCCATCACTTCATGGCAAATAGATGGGGAAACAGTGGCTGACTTTATTCTTTGGGGCTCCAAAATCACTGCAGATGGTGACTGCAGCTATGAAATTAAAAGACACTTGCTCCTTGAAAGAAAAGCTATGACCAGCCTAGACAGCATATTGAAAAGCAGAGACATTACTTTGCCAACAAATGTCCATCTAGTCAAAGCTATGGTTTTTCCAGTAGTCATGTATGGATGTGAGGGTTGGACTATAAAGAAAGGTTAGCGCCAAAGAATTGAAGCTTTTGAACTGTGGTGTTGGAGAAGACACTTGAGAGTCCCTTGGACTGCAAGGAGATCCAACCAGTTCATCCTAAAGGAGATCAGTCCTGAATATTCATTGGAAGGACTGATGCTGAAGCTGAAACTCCAATACTTCGGCCACCTGATGTGAAGAACTGACTCACTGGAAAAGACCCTGATGCTGGGAAAGATTGAAGGCAGGAGAAGAAGGGGACAACAGTGGATGAGATGGTTGGATGGCATCACCGACTCAATGGACATGAGTTTGAGTAAGCTCCGGGGGTTGATGATGGACATGGAGGCCTGGCATGCTGCAGTCCATGGGGTCGCAAAGGGTTGGATACGACTGAGCAACTGAACTGAACTGAAATTTTTATGTACTGATGGAGAAGATGTATGTCATAAACTGTTTTGTTTTAATAGCGAACTGTGGAAAAATACACCATTTTTGCTTTAAAAATATATGTCATATGAGCATGGCAAATCTCTGAAAGTATACACAGCAAACTTTTAACAGCCAAACTTGGAGGAGAATGGTATTAAACAATATTATATCTTACTTTTAAGATAACTTTATATATTTCTGTGTATATAGCTAAACATTGTGTTTATAATTATAATTTATAATTATTAATATATAATAATTATGATTTTTAATAACCTGAAAAGTAAAAAGTACAATTTTAGATTATTATAACTCATTATCTCATTGTGTTTTCATTAAAGTGATTTGATAGAGGGTATCATACGGTCACAATAAACAGTAGTGACAACAAGCTGACCAGGTTTGAATACCAGCTCTGCTACTAACTGTGCATCCTTGGGCAAGGTACTTAGTTTCTCTGTGCCTCAATTTCCTCATCTGTAAAGTAGATATAATCATAGCGCCAACTGAGATAGTTGTAAGAAAAAAAGGAGACAGCACATGAAAAATTCTAATTTAAAACAGCATCTGAAACATGGCAAAGGTTGAACAAATGTTAGTAACTAATAGAGAAGAAGTACAGAAAAGATAGATGCCTTAATATAAATGGATTAACTCGTTGGTCCCAAGAGCTGGGATTAGAACCCAGACTGCCTGGTTCCTGTTTCAATTGCCTTTAAATGATAGACTTTGTTCTTTCTTTTTCACATTATCACTTTTAAGTCTCTGAGATCAGTCCACTTTCCTCTGCTGTTTGTTATAGAACAAACCGTCTCTGGCATTCAAGAGGCATACATACATAGAAAACTATGCTATTTATTTAATTTATAAAATAAATGCATCAAGAAAATGCTCAAGAAATTAGGACAGTAATTTACTCAGTAAGTCCTATAATTTCCTAGAAATGTGTTTTCTTAAATGTAATTTCCTGCAGTTGTCAGCAAGATGTATGTACAGTTAACTCTGAGGAAAAAGGAATCCACCAGCAAAATTTAATTTGGAAAAAAGTTATGAAAACGAATCCTTCAAAATAAGACTAACGTATCATGTTAATTTTACAGAGCCTAACAGCTCAAACAGTTGTTCGTTAGAAGCTAAATATTAACACATATTTTGTTCTCAAGAAAGATGGCTGCAATAAGCCATCAAGTACAATCAGCACATGTGAATATCAAGCCCTTCTGTGAAAGACTTGAGTTCTGGGGAAATGTATAATTGCTTGTCACATGTCAGATGTTCAAGGAATATCTGTTGAATGATTAATGAATGCACACTTCAAATCTGATTACATAATTACATATCTGCTAGCTGTCCATTTCTGGTGTACTTGAAAATCCTCTCTCTACTATCACACAAAATAAGACAAACAAGAGATGTTTAACTTAATATCACCTGAGTCAACCATCAATGTTTCAATTTTTCTATAGACAGAAACTGTAAGTGTTGAGAAATATGGTTTTCTTATATAAATAAGTGCCTCTATTTTCTGATAAAATTTCAAGATATATCAAAAAGAAAAATAGAGAAAGAGGAAGAAGAAAGTAGGAGGAGGAGGCAGAGGGAGAGGAGTGGGAAAGAAGGAGGAGGGAGCAAGGAGGAAGAGAAAAAGAGATGAGAAGGGAGGGCAAGAGAGAAAGACCGATCTATTTCTAGAGTGTGATTACCCTAACTCTGGCTCTCAGGTCTATAAAGTTTCATTTCTCCTTCATTTCCTCTAAGACACACAGGTAGTTTACTTTCCTGGGGGATGGCTGAGTTCCCAAACATCACTTTTGCTCCCTGACACTGCTTTTTCTCCACCCAACCCATGCTGAAAGAGTGTACCTTCTTTGATCCAAACTAAAAACAGGAAGCACAGGACTGGATTTGCTTGGAATAACCTGTCCTTGCATTCCAGTCCCCTATGAAAAAGAGGACATCTTTTTTTTTTTTTTTTTTTTTGGTGTTAGTTCTAAAAGATCTTGTAGGTCTTCACAGAACCGTTCAACTTCAGCTTCTTTGGCATTAGTGGTTGGTGCATAGACTTGCGTTACTGTGATATTGAATGGTTTTCATTCGGTTGTTTTTGAAATTGCCCACAAGTACTGCATTGAGGACTATTTTGTTGACTATGAGGGCTACTCCATTTCTTCTACGGGATTCTTGCCCACAGTAGTAGATATAATGGTCATCAGAATTAAATTCACCCATTCCCATCCATTTTAGTTCACTGATTCCTAAAATGTTGATTTTCACTCTTGCCATCTCCTGTTTGATCACTTCCAATTTACCTTCATTCATGGACCTAACATTTTAGGTTTCTATGCAATATTATTCTTTACAGCATCGGACTTTACTTTCACCATCAGACACATCCAAAACTGGACATCGTTTCTGCTTTGGTCCAGCTTCTTCATTTCTTCTGGAGTTATTTCTCCGCTCTTCTCCAATAGCATATTGGGCACCTACCAACCCGAGGAGTTCATCTCTCAGTATCATAACCTGTCCTTTCATCTTTTCTTAGCCTGAAGCATGAAGCAAAGTGCAACTTTTTTAAAATTTTTATTTCAACCAAACTCTGCTGAAAACTGCATCCACTATAAAAAGTTTATGGCATATTTGCACAGTTACAAAAGAGCTGAAAAATTCCACAGAACACACTCAACTGTTGCCCACAGCTCCATTTCTGGCAGAGTATTGGGATTTGAAATTAAGAAAAGGGAGAAAGTTATAACTATAGCAAGACAGGAAGCCACTGTTTCTGTAATTAGCTGGTTTTCAACTGCATTAGTCAAGAGTATTCAATTACCTAGACTGAACGTGTTTGTTATTTGCCCTCTTTTTGTTCTGTCATCAGAAGATTATTTCAGACACAGTCATCATTGCCAGATTGTTATTCTGATGTAACGCTTTCATGTATGAAATCACCATTTCAATATTTTTTACATTTTTGTGTGTTACCAAATTCAGCTTTCTTTAATCTCTTTTATATTTTACCACTTATTTAAAGCCTGCACTATATTTTAGTTTTTTCTGAGTGCCTCACAACTATCTTTTGGGAAAAGGGATTAAGGATTTGACTAGCTTATTATGAACTGTGTGTCCTGTCTTTCTGAATAGGAACAGAAAGGTCTTCTGAATCTCAGGGGTTTTATCCACAGCTCCTGAGAGCCCCGACACGAACTCAAGGCCACAGCCTGCAGGTTTATCTGCTTCCTTCATATTGATCAACAGCAGGTGATTTTGTTGCTGCATTGTTGTTTTATTTAAAACATAAAAACTCTCTTTACCATAAGCACCCTAGACCAATACTTAGTGAAAAATAGTAGGCTGTGGAACCAAAGAGATGATAAAGGAGGCTCCTACTTTATTTACAAGTCACATATAGCTCAGTGGTGAAGAACATGAGCTCTGGAGTCAGACAGACCTGAATCCAAGTTTGTCTCTGCACATCTGACTATGTGAATTTGGGCAAGGAATTTTTTCAAGCTTTTTTCAAGCTCAGGTTTTCCATTGATTAAGTGGTGATACCATAACAAACACCTTATGGAGTTAATGGGAAGAGTAAATAAACTAATCTACACAAAAATAACTAACACACTGTCTAGCACTCAAAAATTAAATCCAATGATTTATTGTCCTTCATTTATTGATGGTTTCAACAGATAGTGCTTAAAATACAGAGTGATGAAAAGGGATTAAAAAAGCCCTATTTTATGTGCTTTCAGTCTAAATAAAGGAGGCAACAAACAAGATTGATAAATATCACACATGATGTGTTCATACACTGCCAGGGAGAAAAAGAAAGCTGGGAAAGAAAATCAAATGAGTATAACAGTGGTGGTGGTTGCACTCTTCAATTAGGCAGTCAAGGAAGGCTTCATACTGACGATGATAATTACATAAAATCATTACACCTCTTCCAAGTGCCTAACTGGAATCATCGAGAAATAAAAATTTCAGAATGTAAGTTCCATGATGTCAAAAATTGTGTTTGATTCATTACCATATCCTTATAGGTAGGTAGGGTTTGACATGTGTCCAATAAATATTTTACAAATAAATATTAACACTATGGAGAGTATTATTTGGCATACATGATAAGCACCTTGGTTTACAAAAAATGTAAAATAATTTTAAGCAAACAATTATACAAAAAAACAAAAGGTTAGAATGCAATCAGTGTTAATTGTTAACAGTAGGGAGCATATGAATTAAAAACCCAGAAATATTAAAGGTACTTGCTCCTCAGCCTTCCCCCAACACTAGTCTCTCTCTTAGGAAATCTGCTTCATTCCTCACTCCTTT
This sequence comes from Giraffa tippelskirchi, assembly GCF_054371585.1. Taxonomy (NCBI): domain Eukaryota; kingdom Metazoa; phylum Chordata; class Mammalia; order Artiodactyla; family Giraffidae; genus Giraffa; species Giraffa tippelskirchi. Next base: position 150,104,668 of record NC_137279.1, read on the forward strand.
ATTGTGAGCAGCAGACTACAAGCAGACCAGGTAACAAATGAGTGGAAAAGGACTGGTCCCTGGCTGGCCCACTCTAGGCAGGTCATCAGTTTTTGTGGTCTCATTCAAAGAGAAGCCAAGCCAATTAGATTGTCTCCTTCAAGGATCTGAACTAAAAGGTCAAGGAAGCAAGTTACCTGACATGTGGGTGCTTGAACTAAAAGCTCATGTAGAATTTGGGCCAAAGTGACCATTTCAGAGCCATATTCTATGAAGAAATAGAGACACAGAGAAAGCTGGTTGGGAGTGAGAGATCAGAGTAGCCACCCAGGGAGGAAAGGGGAAGCTGCACCACAGAAAGACAAAGATGGGAAAGTGGCTGGCACTTGAGACTGTCTCAGTTCCCACTGACTCTGCGGCCTGGTTGTTTAGTCTGTCCTTGATGATTCTGAGGCAACATTGGGTCCTTGAGTGGGTGCTCAGTCACCTCAGTCATGCCCAACTCTTTGAAACCCCATGGACTATAGCCCATAAGGCTCCTCTGTCTCCAGGCAAGGATACTGGAGTGGGTTGCCATGCCCTCCACCAGGGGATCTACTTGATCCAGGGATCAAACCCAATTCTACTGCATTGCAGGCTGATTCTTTACCTGCTGAGCCATCTGGGAAGCCCCCTTGGTATTCCTGGGATAACCTTATTTTTACTTAAATTAGAGTAATTTTGTTTTCCTTCTAACAAGAGAGAACAGACTCCTGGTCATCAACTATATACCATGGACTTAACACAGACAATCTGATTTAGTTATTAACACAATCCTATTACCCATTTACTTTAGCAAGAGATAAATGAAGTTTCAGAAAAATTAATCAAGTCATCCAAAGTGGAATGGCTATCGAATGAAAGACCTGAACTTTGAACTAAAGTCTGTGCAAGTCCATAGCTAATGATTTTCGTCCTATTCTGAAAGAATAGAATATAAGTACTATAGGAACTCATGAAAAACAGACTTCTTTTGGTTAGAGAATACAGATAAAGCTTGATTAGGGGAGGAAGGACTTGAGCAGATTTTAAAAGGTGAGTAGAATTGAGAAGCATGTATAATATTTTGAAGTAGTGATCGAATGTTATTCCAGGTATAGGTACAACATAACCAAAATCATGGTGAAGACAATGAGAACATGAGGCAAGACTACAGAGAGAAAAAAGTTTGGCATCAGTGAGCAGAGGCTTCATTTTGGAAGGATAGTATGAAATCAGATTAGTTTACAATTGGCAAACCTGAATTCTTGACCTTATCTATTTAATAATACTAAATGATTGCTAAATATTTTTGAGCCTTTAGTACAATGTGTAAATGGCCTTATTCCTGCAATTTAAGAGCTGGCTGCTGCTGCTGCTGCTGCTGCTGCTGCTGCTAAGTCGCTTCCGTCGTGTCCGACTCTGTGAGACCCCATAGATGGCAGCCCACCAGGCTCCCCAGTCCCTGGGATTCTCCAGGCAAGAACACTGGAGTGGGTTGCAATTTCCTTCTCCAATGCATGACAGTGAAAAGTGAAAGTGAAGTCGCTCAGTCATGTCTGACTCTTAGCCACCCCATGGACTGCAGCCCCAGGCTCCTCCAGTCGTGGGATTTTCCAGGCAAGAGTACTGGAGTGGGGTGCCATTGCCTTCTCCTTAAGAGCTGGGATTCTAAGCAAATAAATTGTTTTAGAAGCAAACAAAGACAAGCCCTGAGGACTTTTATGTCTCTTGCCATGCTCATTTCCCAACCTCCCTCCCCCAAAAAGAAATCTTACTGACTCTAGGGAAACCACAGTTTCCAAATTTGGAACCGCTGATAACATCACTATAAAAGTAAATGCCCTGATTCGCCCTCTGGTCACAAGATACATTCAGCTGTTACATTCAAGTACAGGTAGATAGTTTATCCATATAACAAAAGTACATTTTTTAAATTACTCTATTATAAAAATAAATTTAAAAGAAAGTTTCTAAAATTCACTTAGAAGAAACTGTACCCACAGTAATCAAATCCCCTGGGGGAATACCATGGTACATTATTACTCTTGTAAAAGTTCATTGGTTTTTCAGTTACTTCACTTTCCTTGCCACCCACGCATCATTAACCCATTCATTCTGGCTTATCTTCTCTCTTTGAATGTAACAGAATGGGTGCCTTAAACAACAGAAATTCATTTTCTTACAGAACTAGAGACTAGACACCCAAGGTCAAGGTGTCAGCAAGGTTGCTTTCTTCTGAGGCCTCTCGCTTTGGTTGGCAGATGGCTGTCTCCTCACGGTGTCCTCACACGGTTTTTGGTCTTTATTCTGTGTGCTCACATCCCTGGTGTCACTTTTTGTGTGTCTAAATTTCCTTTTCCTATGAAAACTCGGGATAAATTGGATAAAGGCCCATCCTAATGACCTCATTGTAACTTAATCACCTCTTTAAAGGCCCTGTCTCCAAATGCAATCTCATCCTGAGGCACTGGGGGTTAGGACTGAGACATATGAACTTTGAGGTGACACAGGCAGCCCATAATACTGTGGCTTCCTAATCAATAAACCTAAATGCCTTTTTCTGTATTCATTATCCTTAAATTCTCTGTGGCATTTAATCATGCTGTTGACTTCTTCAAGTATTTCCTCCCTTTCTTTGAGGAATACACCACAGCATCTCGCACCTTTGTGCCTTTCCACACGCTAATTTTTCTGCCCTCTTTACTTCCATTCCCAGTTGAACATCATTCCTTTGAGATCCTTTCTATGACTTCCCTAGTCACCTTGTATGTACCCTCTACTCTCCTATCATAGCGATAAGAATAATAGTAGAAAAAATGATTTAAAAAAGAGGAGGAGCTAACATTTATTGAGTAGTTTCTGTGTGCTGGCACTGTTCAAAGTCCCTGACATTTCTTAACTTTTAGTAATAAACCCAATAGGCATAAGTATTACTCCCATGGTATAGATAATAAGATTGAGGCATACACAGTTGCAGTGAATAACATAGCACTTGTCACACTGTATTAGAATCACAGTTATAGCTGTTTGCTTCTCATACCAGATTTTAACCTCTGTGGAGGCTATTGTCGCAATTCCTGGTACTTAACATGTTGTTTTACTTGCAGCTGCCTACACAGAGCTCTGTGCTTAGTCACTCAGTCGTGTCTGACTCTTTGAGACCCAGGGGACTGTAGCCCACCAGGCTCCTCTGTCCATGGGGATTCTCCAGGCAAGAATATTGGAGTGGATTGCCATGCCTTCCTCCAGGGGATCTTCCTTAACCAGGGATAGAACCCAGGTCTCCCTACAGGTGAATTCTTTACTGTCAGAGCCACCAGAGAAACCACAGGGTTTTAATTCCACTGACTTGATGTGAGTTGAACTGTGACTCTGTGCTTCTCGTTCTCCTCCTCCTCCCTGTTTGGCAACTTCTCTTCTAAATGCTTTGTTGACTTTTTCCGCTTCGCACCCTGTAAATACAGTTTTCCTTTTTTTTCCCTTAACCCTGAGAGTTTTTTATCCTTCTGTTTCTCTCTACATATACTCTTTCAAAAGGATTTCACCTTCTAGAAGTGTCAACTCTCCCAGATGTTCAAATAACTCCTGGATGTACATCTATAGTTCTGACCACTCTCCTAAAGGCAGGTGCCTTTCTACCTGCCTCCATGCTAACTTTGGCCGGAAGTCCTACTGCTTTCAGTGTTCAAAGTGAACTCATGATGCTGTCTAAGGCAGCTTCTTGCATTTACTCCCATTTATCGTCATGGCAGCAGTACTCTCTCACTCACCCAAGTTGATACCAAAAAATTACTCTCAATTCTTTTCGGTTGTCTCCTATAGCCAGTCAGTTGCTAGTCGTATAGGTCCTTATGCTGCAATTCCCATTCTCATTTCTGCTAATTCCCATTTTTTGTATCCACTCAAGACCTCGTTAGCTCAAGTCCAGACTTTCACATTGACTTCCTAACTGGACTTCCTTCTTACATTTTGCTCTTGAATATGCTGCCATATTCATCTTCCTAGAGTGTCCCTCTGATTGTATCACACCTACTCTGAAAGCCTTTACAGACTCTTGACTCAAATGAATTATGGATAATTTCCTTAACCTGACATCTAAAGCCTTTCTCAGCAAATTCTCCTTTCCTTTGTTCCTGTTCATTTGAACCTTTTTCATTCTCTATATTGCACAAAGACCCAATTTTTGCTCACAGAATCCTCCATACTTTCTCACTTCTGCCTCTCCTGCAGCCTAGAATAACCTCTACCCACCCCCCACACACACCAATCCTACCAACCAAATTCTATCGAGTCTTCAAACCTCAAATGCAAGTTCTTCAGTGATATGACCTGGATGTGCTTTCTCCTGCTTTTGACATTTTGAATTGAAACACCTCTGGGTCACTGTCATGGCAAGAGATACTAAATTTTGCTCTACATTGTATTGTTTGCTTATGAATTTACCTTGTCCTCCTATTTATTGTAGGCTCCTTAAGGGAAAGAGCTTGCTCAGCTACAGAGCTGAGCACAATGCCTTGTATGTGCATGATACTCAAAATATTTGTTAAACTGAATCATCATAGAAGTAGTGGAGGAAGCAAGAACCATCATTTTTGGCAAAGGAGCTGTCTTACTTTCATCAATCTTACTTATACTATTACTTATTAACAGATCAAAAGCAATTAAGCTGTGATTCTTCTGGATCTTCCACTTACAGGACTGCTTTCATATAGTCTGTTATACTTGATGTGTGTGAAGGAGCAGGAGAAGGGTCACAGCCATAAGTATTTTCTGAAGACATTCTCTAGGATACAGAAGGTTTGTGTTTTAATTTCCTCCATAGATGTCAAGAATGAAACATCCAAAGTAGGACATCTCTCAGCCAGAAGTAGGCCATTTGCAAAAGACCATAACAACAGGTGTTCCTGGAATACCCTGGAGTTTTGATTCAGTTCTATTTCTGCAAGACTGCCCCCAAAAAAGAAAACTCTGATATGAGTGATTACACACAGCATAATGAGATTCAACATTTTTCTGCCTGGAAAAGATAAAAAAGATTTAAGCCAAACTTCAACTGATTCTTTCCAAACAAACAAAAAACAAGAAAACAAAAAGGATTACTAAATATAAATGTTCTACCTGAAGACCCCCTTTGAATAGCACTTATGAAACACTGGCCTGAAGCAATTTCCTGACCCTCACATTCAAGACCTAACCTTAATCCCATTTCAGAATCAGATCAGAATCATTAAAGGTTATGCAAGGAGCCTGACGCCTCTTTAATCCTCCAGTATAATATGATTCCATAAGACTTAAGGTTGACATCTAAGCCTCTTAGGGCCATGTGAGAAGACCAGATAGGAGAAAAACATGCCACTCACACTTACCACCCAGGACACTCATAGCCCAAACCCACCAGGACTGTTCTCACTCCATGTAACTCAGTGCTCAAATGTGCACATCTACAAAATGCTTGCTATGTTCATAGCCTTAGTTCCAAGCCATTTGTCATGGTCTAATTTCCCTGTGCTTTTTACTTCTACAAAATAAATAATGGATGTTAAGGCCTGGCTTAAATGCTGACTGGCTAATCATCTTCCTTTCCTTGATATCTAGATATCCAGAGTGCTCAGACTTTTTGGAGCATCTCACTCCCTCAATATTCAGGGATCAAGACCAGGATTGGACAGAACTGCCTCAGAAGGACTGGCTCTTCAAACTCAGACAGCTCTTGTAAGCACCCTTAAAATTTGATGAGTGTCTGTCTTTTGTTTGCCTTCAAAGATATCCCTTGCCCTTCCTCTTGCCATGCTCTGTTTGACAGCCTCCCTTGTCTTCTGACTTCCTCATAAATTCATCCAATGGGAATAATTAACAGAGAACTGGAGAGATGCTATAGAGAAAATGTTATGGTATTTATATCCTTTTCTTTCCTTTCTGTGGGTCTCTGTAAGCGTCCATGTTGCCATAACTCTGGCAGCCCTTCCCTTGATGGCCCAGTCCCTTCAACACACCCTCCTCAAGGCTCTATTTCCAGCCAAATATCTCGGGTTCTCCCACTGACATTCCAAACTCAGAGGCAGCAGTGACTTTCTGCTTTGCCAGTCTTTGACTGCCTCATTATCCATTTGCTTTGTCATTTATGACCTCTACAACTTTTCTCTTGTCTTAATTTTCTTTGGTTTGAAAGATGTAGGTGGTTTCTATTTCCCTAAATGGACTATGACTAATATAGGGAGTATTCCAGTGGTTTAAGATATGATTGAATTACTGTGGGTGATGGTCTAACAGTTGAATGGGAGCATCTGGTACTCCCAGATCTAAGATCCTTAATCCAAGATGAACTTCCAAGTAACCTGAAGAACTTTTTCAAAATCCAGATTCTTAGTTCTGTTTAAGGTTTGTAGAGGAGGTACCTCAGATATAAGCAATGTTTTAAATCTCCACAGGTGAATCTGAGGTACAATCCTAGTTAAGAACCACCGTTCCAAGGTAACAATGTAAAAAAAATCTAATTTTAAATCTAATTTTTATCATGCTGACAGAATAGGAAAGAAAATCAAACTACTGAAATTGTCTACATTAGTTACGTGCATTTGACATCTGTATCCACACTTTAATTTCCTGTCTGTCAATGTTCTGCTCTGTGCCCAGGCAGGATGGCTTCTATGAACTCATCATTTAGGCTCCTTTGCCCTCTGGCTTCTGGTTTCATTGATGGGAGGTACTGGCTAGAGGTCATAAGGTGAGAAGACAGAAAAGCTGGGGTCTTTGTGCAGCCCGCGGTCTCTGTGCTGCCCTGGATTCTGGCCATAGTTGCACTCTAGAGCTGGACATCCTGGGGTGTGAAGTCAAGTGGGCCTTAGGAAGCGTCACTATGAACAAAGCTAATGGAGGTGATAGAATTGCAGCTGAACTATTTCAAATCCTAAAAGATGCTTCTGATAAAATGCTTCATTTAATATTCCAGCAAATTTGTAAGACTCAGCAGTAGCCTCAGGACTGGAAAAGGTCAGTTTTCATTCCAATCCCAAAGAAAGGCAATGCCAAAGAATGCTCAAACTACTGCACAATTGTACTCATTTCACATGATAGCAAGGTAATCTCAAAATCCTTCAAGCTAGGCTTCAGCAGTATGTGAACTGAGAACGTCCAGATGTACAAGCTGGATTTAGAAAAGGCAGAGGAACCAGGGTTCAAACTGCCAACATTCACTGAATCATAGAAAAGCAAGAGAATTCCAGAAAAAAACATCTACTTCTGCTTCATTGACAATGCTAAAACCTTTGACTGTATGGATCACAACAAACTATGGAAAATTCTTAAAGAGATAAGAATACCAGACCACTTTACCTGCTTCCTGCAAAACCTATATGCAGGTCAAGAAGTAACGGTTAGAACTGGGCACGGAACAATGGACCGGGTCCAAATTGGGAAAGGAGTATGTCAAGGCTGTATATTGTCACCCTGGTTATTTAACTTATATGCAGAGCACTTCATACAAAATGCCAGGCTAGATGAAGCACAAGCTGGAATCATAATTGCCGGGAGAAATATCAATAACCTCAGATACGCAAATGATACCATCCTTATGGCAGAAAGCAAAGAAGAACTAAAGAGCCTCTTGATGAAGGTCAAAGAAGAGAGTGAAAAATCTGACTTAAAACTCAGCACTCAAAAACTAAGATCATAGCCTCCAGTCCCATCACTTCATGGCAAATAGATGGGGAAACAATGGAAACAGTGACAGATTTTATTTTCTTGGGCTTCAAAATCACTGCAGATGGTGACTGCAGCCATGAAATTAAAAGACACTCGCTCCTTGGAAGAAAGTTATGACAAACCTCGACAGTGTTATTAAAAAGAAGATACATTACTTTGCCAACAGAGATGCGTATACTCAAAGCTATGGTTTTTTCAGTAGTCATGTATGGATCTGAGAGTTTGACCATAAAGAAGGCTGAGTGCAGAAGAACTGATGCTTTTGAACTGTGGTGTTGGAGAAAACTGTTGAGAGTCCCTTGGACTGCAAGGAGATCCAACCAGTCCATCCTAAAAGAGATCAGTCTTGAATATTCATTGGAAGGACTGATGCTGAAGCTGAAGCTCCAATACTTTGGCCACCTGATGCAAAGAGCCAACTCATTGGAAGAGACCCTCATGCTGGGAAAAATTGAAAGCAGGAGGAGAAGAGAACAGAGGATGAGATGGTTGGATGGCATTACGAACTCAACGGACATGAGTTTGAGCAAGCTCTAGGAGATGGTGAAGGACAGGGAAGCCTGGCGTGCTGCAGTCCATGGGGTTGCAAAGAGTCGGACTCGAGTGAGCAATTAAACAACGTCCATAGTTCCTTTCTTTCATGGCCCCAAACTATCTTTTGGTTTTATAACACTATCAATCTCCCTTAACCTTTCAGGCCTACTATTTGGAACTGCCTTCCACTGGATGCTGCACATTTCATTACCCTTGTGGGTTCTCCTACCTTCATCCTCTTCTGTTAGCAGCTGCTTCATTAGTCTCTGCTCAGTTGATCCCTCTAAGTACACATTCTTTCCTCATGGACTCTAGCAGAGACACTGCCAGTCTAGGAACTTTAATGAACATAACTTTAGATTGTTTTAAAAATCAGAAAAGTGAAAGTGTTAGATGCTCAGTCATGTCCGACTCTTTGTGACCCCATGGACTGTAGCCCACCAGGCTCCTCAGTCTATGGAATTCTCCAAGCAAGAACACGGGAGTGGGTAGCCATTCCCTTCTCCAGAGGCTCTTTCAAACCCAGGGACTGAACTTGCGTCTCCTGCATTGCAGATAGATTCTTTGCCATCTGAGCTACCAGTGAAGCCCCCTTAAATATCAGAGCCACTTTACAATATTATGAAAGAGTTAAAAAAGTGCCGATATCAGAGGGCGTTTCATTATATCCTGTTCTAAAGTATATTTGGAAGGAATATTTGGTTCATCATATAAGAAAATTTATTAATACAAAATGTCAAAATATGATATCTACACTATTTCACCTATTTCTGATAATGTTTAAACAAAGCTTCTCTTCTAAGAGTTTTTTTTAATAATAGTGACAAAGAGATGTGCTATCTGACAAGTGAGTCTGAGCTCACTTGTTAGAGTTCAAGCCATTCTGTTCTTTTCTTCTACTAACTGTGTATTTTGAATCCATCCTGATCCATCTGTGATGCCCCACAATAACCTAAGTTCCTTTGAAGTTTGCAACCAACTTATCTGATGTCTCTTTCTCTCCACTATCTGTGCTAAAGCACTTCATTTCTTTCTAGCCCAAACTAATTTCCTCCTCCCTTTCCATCAAGGTGCTTTACCAAGAACTACTCTGACAGATGAACAAAGAAATAAAAGGAAGGAACACAAGCTAGAAGATGTAGATGAAAAATCACAGAAAAGAAGAAAAAGAAGACAGAATAGAGGATAAATACATTAGCTTGTAACCATTTCATTTAGTTGCCTAGAATTTCCAGACATAGCCCTTGCTGTCAATTATAGGGGAAATTTGAAATCTTCAAAACTCCTGTATTCCTTTCCAATGACCCTTTACTAGTTAATGGCTATAAGTAGTTTCATTGAAGATGGAAAGAAGAAATATGGTGAAGGAAAAGAGGAAGATACTGTAAAAACGTGACTTATCACTAAGGGGCATGCATACATAGATGATACTGATTTAGGGGCAAATAAAAAGAACAGGCATGAGTTTGGACCCTTCATTTGATTACCCGGTACAACCTCTTTCCATCTCATGTTGAATGTTCTCATCCAACTCAAGCATCACCAGCAGTTAAAATATACTTGATATTCTATTTTGCTTCTTTGTCTAATCTGATTGGTAATTCTTTATAGTTTCTTATTTGCTTCAAATACTTATGCTTGATTTCCTTGTTTTAAACATAATTGCTTCAAGCCTATGTCTAATCATTTCCTTATCTGAAGTCCTTTCTTATCTGTTTCTAAGGCCTATTGTTTTTACTGGGTTTTGTTGGTTTTTCCTTGTATGCTTACTTCTTCTTACTTTGAACTGCTTGTGGAAATGTTTGAGGGATTTCTTCCAAGACGGTTTTTATTTGCTCTTTCAAGCCACTGAGGCACTACAAGTTTATAATCACTTGAATTTATTTTTGGCATGAAGTTTTCTGGACACCACAAAGGTAATGTGATTTTGTGCTACAAACTCATATATGGCCAATTCACTGTTCCAAGTTCAAAATGGCATATTTTTCCCAATCTGTTCAAAACCAAGGTTTGAGCTAGTTGATTAGTCTCACAGTTGCCTGGGAGGTAGTTATTACTATTCCCTCATGTTGTTGAGAATGAAGACCTTCAAGGGGAGTCCCAATTTTACATGAGTATGATTTCCAAATAGACTTCCCATTGTGAGAAGCCCTGGGTTTTTCTCTTGTTCTCCGTATCCTATGAGGGCATATAAAGTCCAAGTTCATCCTATGTTGTAAATGTTCTCAAGTTGAAAGCCAGCTCTGGGCTCAGCTTACTTCTCTAAATGTCTATTTTTATATGGTCACCAGTTTGAAAATTCATCACTCTTAAGTGCATCCATGCTCTTTAGATGTTTTGTACCCTTTCCCATGAGTTTTGGTTATTTTCAATGGGATTCAAACACTTAGATTACCACAGCTCCAAAAATAGAGATATAGGAGGAGTATTTTCATAACTCTAGACTCTGAAAAGATTTTTTTTAAATGAGTGTCTTTTTAAACAGCACAACACTGGGTAACTAGTCAATTTCTTTGAATGCAGCTGCATATTTTAAATAGCAAAAAACTTCTTCATATGAGCATTTCTTAGGCTGGGAGACACTAAGGGCATAAAGTTTTAAACATAGCTTTCTGAAAGATGTCCTCTAAGGAGACAGAGGAAAATTATCCATGAATGTTGTTTCAAGGAAACAAAGTTCTGTATTCTGGACAATTAGCCCCTCAATATGCTTTGCAATAAAACAAATTTTGATTTACTAAGTTTAAAGAACATTGAATACTACATTAACAATATGATATTATCTTGGAGATTAATAAAATACATTACCATAGAAAGGCTGAAAATACTTCTAAAATAGAGAAATCTATTTTTGTGAAACTGATTTGAAGCTGAAATTTTTCCTTTTTTCTAGAAGAGAGGAAACTAGCATGCCATATAAAATATTTTGTGAACCTTGCCTTAAGATACACTCCAGTGGGTTATATGCCAAAGATAAAGAATTTTCATAACAGAATATATAATACCTCCCTTATATGATTTTTACCAATAAATTATTAGCTGCAAATGAATGGCAGAGAAATAAAGATTCAAAGTTTCTAACGAGACTCAAAGTAGCATTCCTTTTTAGATTATCTTTTTTATTTACCTTCCTGGACAGTATACTCCTGTTTTCCTCTGCTTTACTGGCTGATCATTCCCAGACTTCATTGATAGTTTTTTCTCACATGCTCAGTGTCCTAATGGTCAGTGCTTAGATATCTTCTCTACTTACTCTCATGACAATGGTGATCTTATCTGGTCTTAAAACCTAATATGTTTGTGCCAAGATTCCCAAATTTATATCTCAACCCAGACTTTCAAATTTATATATCAACCCAGATTCCCAAATTTATATTTCAACCAAGACTTCTTTCTTCAACCCCAACTTCAAATATGCAGCCATTCACCTGACATCTCCACTTGGATGTTTCAGACTCAATCCTCCCAAAACTGAATTTCTGAACCCCAAATCTGCTCCTCCTATATCCTTTGCTGTCTTGCTTAATGTCCTTTGTTCCAGATGCCAAAACCTTGAAGGCATCATATTTGAGTTCTCTCTCTTTCTAACCATGTAAATCCAATCCACCAAGAAATTCTATTGATTCTACCTTTAAGGTATATCCAGGATAAACCCTTTCTCCTCCTCCAATGCTCCATTCCTGATCCAGGGCACCATCAACTCTTACCTAGATTATTGCAATAGTTCCTCACTAATCTTCAACCTCCAATCATCCTTCTTTGCCCACTGTACCAGTCAGGTTCCTCTAGAGAACAGAACCAATAAGAAGCTGATAGATATAGATACACACACACACACACACACACAAATATACATACATATATAGAGAGAGAGAGAGGGGAGGGAGAGAGAGAGAGATACAAAAAAAGAGAAAAAATTATTATAAGAAATTGGTTCATGCAATTATGGAAGCTGCAAGTCCCAAGATTTGCTTTCAGTAAGCTGAAGACTCAGGAGAGCCAATGGTATATTTTCAGTCCAAGTTCAAAGGCCTGAAAACTAGGAAAGCCAATAAAGTAGTTCCAGTCTAAAGACAGGTCAGCAGGCTAGAGACCCCAAAAGAGTTGATGTTTTAGTTTGTTTTCAAAGTAGGAAAAAGGCCCAATGCCCCTGCTCAAAGACAGTCAGATATTAGAAATTCCATCTTATTTGGAGGATAGTTAGCCTTTTGTTCTACCCAAGCTTTCAACTGATTGAATGTGGCCCACCTACATTAGAGAAGATAATCTGCTTTACTCAGTCTATTGATTTAAATGTCAAATTCATCCTACAATAACTTTGAAGAGACTCCTAAAATAATGTTTGACTAAATGAGTACCCATGGCTCATTTACATTAACACATAAAATTAACCACTGTACCCAATATAATCAATGTTCATTATAACACAGATTGTTCTGTTAAAACAAAATTTGTATCTTGTCATGCTTCAACTTCTTCGTTGGCTTCCTATCTCCTTATAATGACGTATAAGACCCTCTCCAGTGTGCACCCCCTATTCTTCATTTCCTCTCTTTCTTCAATTTCTGTTGCTCATTTAGCTCCTGACCATCATTCTAGTTTTCCAGTTCCCTACTGAGGGTCTTTACACTTCTGTTCCTTCCGCCTGAATTGCTCTTCCTCTCAGATATCTATCTGGATCAATCATTCTCATCAATTCTTTACTTCAATATTATCTTCTCAGTAAGATCTTCCCTCGCCATGCTATCCAAAATTTAGGCTCTGCATTCTACACTCCTTATCATTGCCACCGCTTGAAATTTTTCTCCATTGTGTTTATCACCATCAAACTCACTGAATTTTATCATTTATTTTATTTTCTTCATTATGTCACTAGAAGATAAGCTCCGTAAGGGCAGAGAATTTTGTCTGCTTTATGCATGTCATATTCCTGGTACCTAGAAAATTCCTGAAGCTCAGAAAATGTTTACTAAATATTGTTAAATGAATGTAGGCTCTCCATCTTCATATATGTTTCACTGTGAAAAACATTAAATCTGACATTTTTTTCTCACTTTAAATAACAAGTTTTCTAACTACAAACAGAGAGGCTGCAAAAGCACCTGTAGGTTGAATTTCTCAAACAGGAGCTCCTGCTCTGTTTATGTTCTGAGATAGGTACTCAATGGAAGCCTTGTAATTTTTTTTACAGAAAATGACTAGGAAATACTTTTCACTTCAACTGGAACAGAAAACACTAGGTTTGGGATCTTAAAATATCTCTTATGGTGTTAAAGAGGCTTTGCCATGTTAATTTTTCTCAACTCTTTGATCGCCATTATTTTTCTAATATACATGAAAATCAACTGTAGAGCAGAGATATACAGAGTAGATTCTCCATTTAAGAGGAAAATGATCAATTTGAACCTACCCCAAAAGTTCAGACCCAACATGGAGATATGCAGTGTAGGTTGAGTTATTAAGTGATCAATAATGCTGGTTCCTTAGTTAGAGAGGTATGTGAAATTTCTTCTCCATTCAGTCCACTGGGTAACATTTAAGAATAATAACTTATGGCTGAGGAAAGTTTGCTCATCTTTTGCTTTTTTACTTAAGCTGTCCTTCCACAGAGGCCCAGCACATGGGATTAATTTCTTAATAATCCAAATCATCTAGAATTAAAATAATGTATTTTAGTCATTCCTAATCCAGACATTTTAGTTACCTGTGATTTTAACTGAGCCAAGTTTCAAAAGGTCCACAAGAAAGGAAAAATTGGTATCTACTGCTTGCCTACTTTGTATCAGTTACTAGGCTAGGCATGCGTATGTGATTCCTCATAACAGACTATGAGATGGGTAATGTTATCCCCATTTCCACGGGTGAAGTAGTTTGACCGAGGCTAAACCCTTTGACTGTGTAGATCACAAGAAAATGTGGAAAATCTTAGAGAGATGAGAATACCAGACCACCTTACCTGCCTCCTGCAAAACCTGTATGCAGGTCAAGAAGCAATAGTTTGAACTGGGCATGGAACAACAGTCTGGGTCCAAATTGGGAAAGGAGTACATCAAGGCTGTATATTGTCACCCTGCTTATTCAATTTAAATACAGAGTGCATCATGTGAAATGCCGGGCTGGGTGAAGCACAAGCTGGAATCATAATTGCCGAGAGAAATATCAATAACCTCAGATATGCTGATGACACCACCCTTATGGCAGAAAACGAAAGGGAATTAAAGAGCCTCTTGATGAAGGTAAAAGAGAAGAGTGAAAAAGCTGGCTTAAAACTCAACATTCAAAAAACAAGTATCATGGCATCCGGTCCCTTCACTTCATGGCAAATAGATGGGGAAACAATACAAACAAGTGAGAGACTTTATTTTCTTGGGCTCCAAAATTACTGTGGACAGTGACTGCAGTCATGAAATTAAGACCCTTGCTCCTTGGAAGAAAAGCTATGACCAACCTAGGCAGCATATCAAAAAGCAGAGATGTTAGTTTGCCGACAAAGGTCCGTATAGTCTAAGCTATGGTTTTTCCAGTGGTCATGTACATATGTCAGAGCTCAACAATAAAAAAGGCTGAGTACTAAAGAACGGATGCCTTTGAACTGTGGTTCTGGAGAAGACTCTTGAGAGTCCCTTGGACAGCAAGGAGATCAAAACAGTCAATCCTAAGGGAAATCAATCCTGAATATTCATTGAAAGGACTGATGCTGAAGCTGAATCTCCAGTACTTTCACCACCTGATATGAAGAGCTGACTCATCGGAAAAGACCCTGATGCTGAGAAAGATTGAAGGCAGGAGGAGAAGGGAATGACAGAGGATAAGATGGTTGGATGGCATCACCGACTCAATGGACATGAATTTCAGCAAACTCTAGGAGATGATAAAGGACAGGGAAGTGTGGTGTGTTGCAGCCCATGGGGTCTCTAAGAGTCAGACACAACTGAGCAACTGGACAACAACAACAATTATAGCTAGTATATGTAAAAAGATTATAAGCATTTCTAATTAAATGTGACTTTTCTTGCTATGTTGTTTTCACATAAGATTTATGAGATTTATGGCAAACACGTATAAGACTATCTCTGTCAGTGACCTTAAGGTGAACCTCTCCTTTCATATCCCATGAATTTGGAAGGATTCATGGAGCTACATAAGATGAGAGCAGTTGTGTCTTTTCTCAGCTGATTGTACAGCCTTCAGTTTTCCCCAAACCTGTGGAAATTAATAATCATATGGAATTTGGTAAAGGAAACTTCAATTTAAGTTTGCAATCTGTTATTAACACAGCAGCCAGAATAATCTTTTTAAAATATAAGAAGTTCCACTGCTCAAATCTCTTGGGTAGAAGCAGCAGCCCTTACAGTGTTCTTCAAGGCTCCACATGATCTGTTAACTTCTCCAATTCAGTCTCCAATTATTCTCCCTCTTGCTCATCCTTGCTCATCAGACTGCTCCTCCCATGCATGCGCACCACCTTTTACTCGTTCATTTTCACTCATTCCTCTATCTGGAATGTTCTTTCCCCAAGTAACCAGGTGGCTCACTCCAGCACTTTCCTCAAGACTTTGCTCGAGTGTAAGCTTGGAAGAATCTCTGTAGTTCTCTATTTTGGCCGTGTTCACCATCGCCCAGTGTGTCCCCATCTCCTACCACACCCACACCTGGCACACCATCCCACACCCAGCACTTCTTACCCTTTTTCTTTTCTGTATTTCAACATGCTATATATTTACGTGTTTATATTGGTTATCATCTGTCCTTTCCCTCCCCACATTAGAATGTGAAATTTATAAAGACAAGGATATTGTGTGTTTTGTTACTGCTATACATGCAACATTTATACCAGAACAGAGTGCGTGTGTGCTAAGTCGCTTCAGTCATGTATGACTCCTTGTGACCCTATGGACTATAGCCCACCAGGCTCCTCTGTCCGTGGGGATTCACTAGGCAAGAATATTGGAATGGGATGCCATGCCCTCCTCCAGGGGATCTTCCCAACCCAGTAATTGAACTTGAGTCTCTTATGTCTCCTGCATTGGCAGGAGGGTTCTTTACCACTAGCGCCACCTGGGAAGCCAGTAGTAGACATTCCACAAATACTGGTTTTTTCAATCAATGAATCTGAAACTAGACAATGCAGCATTTTCCTGACTTCTGAAAATAACCAATTTGGTTCCAGTCAGTCCATGTACATAAGCTCGTATAGTATTATACCTAATGAATTTTCTCCTAGAAAATACAGCATGTTGGACAGTAAGTGAATTTTTAACTCTTAAGCTATAAGAATCCAAAGCCTTTATACTTTTATAGCAAAGATCCTGCACTATCACCCTTTCAGGAAAAAGTGCATCAGACATAATGTTACTCATATTTAATTCTTTATTACTTTTCTGAACCACTGAGATTTCAACTTTTGAGCGAAGATTCCCTGATAGCTGGCCTATCATTGAGAACAGAAGCAACAATTTCCCAGACATTCTTAAAATCCAGTTTGACAAGATGACAACAATTATATGATAATTAAAATCTTCAGTTGCTAGCATGGCTGAGAAATTAGACCCAGAAACCTCCAAAATTATCAGACTATGATTTATTTGAAATGAGTTAAAATATATTCTTTCAAATACTTAAAGATCCAAAGTTATGTTTATATTTTTCTTACCATTCTCTCTTCTGTTTTTTCTAAAACTATTAGCATTACTTGAAGGAATATTTAATTCAAAAAGTTTAAAGTGAGAAGACTTGCTTCAATTTGGATTTGACTTCAAAGGCAAAGAACAACACTATGCCACTTGTTCCTCACCTCAGGTCTCTGAATTTAAAACTGTCAGAGTATAGAAGACCAAATTCAACAGGCATGATTCTTGAACTGAGGAAAAGCATTTAAAAGCCTCTAAAGTGAACAGCATACAAACCACAATCCTCATTTACTAAGAGGCCAGGCTGTGGGAGAAGAGAAGGAAAAACTGTAGAGAAAATTTCTAGAACTTTCACCTGTTTCTCTTTCTAAAATCAGTCCCTACCAGTCACAATATCAGCCCCACACCATAACATGAAATTTCATACAGAACTGTTCAGAATAAGAAGAAATATTCTCTCTTCTTATGACAGAAGAACTCAACGTACAGAGAGAAATATATTGGAGCTCCTGTGAACTTATATTTTGCTAAGAAGTAGCTAATTTATTGTCAATGTGTGGTCTCACAGTTTTATTTCATCTAAATATCAGAACTCTCCATATCTCCTGAATTTCTCCATTTTTACTTATTTTCTTTCAGAGATAAACTGGTTTTCACTTTACAAAAAAGATAATTTGTTTACAGTAAAATTTATTTATTGTATTTATAGTCATAGAATGTTTACCCAGCCTCAACATTAGTTTATAACCCTAAAGCTTTAGGAGGTGCTGTTGTGTAAAGGTGGAAAATTCATTACCAACCTAATGTATATTTTCATATGCATGACTGATGGCCACAAAGTATTATATAAGTAAATACCTGGATTTGAACCAGCAGGAGAAGATAGACAATTTACGTAAATGTCAGGGAAATCTAATCCTTGTGAAAAAACATATTTCCATCAAGAACATAACTCACAGTATAAGTTTATGGACCAATAGATGTTCCTAGACAGAAATGCAATTCCTTGGGCAAATATACCTTTACTCCCTTTAGGGACAGTAATTTGGTGTATCAGCCATATTGCAACAATGGCCTGAATATCCCACTCCTCACCCTTGACTCTAATGATTCATTCTGTTTAGTTCCATTACCTGCATACATGTCAAATTTACTTTTGTACATGAAATTCCATGAAAAGTGCAGTTTATAATCACTGGCATTGTCTTATCTTCCTTTTACAAATACTAATAAAATAATTTAAATACTGATTATGTTGAACTGCTCAAATTTTTATACTATGTCCTTGTATGGGTATTTGAAGCTATATATACATTGAATCACAAGCCGGAAACAAGACTGCTGGGAGAAATATCACAACCTCAGATATGAAAGTGATATCACTCTAATGGCAGAAAGCAAAGAGACACTAAAGAGCCTCCTGATGAGGGTGAAAGAGAAGAGTGAAAAAGTTGGCTTAAAACTCAATATTCAAAAAACAAAGATCATGGCATCAGATCCCATCACTTCATGGCAAATAGATAGGGAAAAAGTGAAAGCAGTGACAAATTTTATCTTCTTGGGCTCCAAAATCACTGCAGATGGTGACTGCAGCCATGAAATTAAAAGACGCTTGCATCTTGGAAGGAAAGCCATGACAAACCTAGACAGTGTATGAAAAAGCAGAGACATTATTTTGCCAACAAAGGTCCGTCTAGTCAAAGCTATGGTTCTTCCAGTAGTCATGTGTGGATGTGAGAGTTGGACCATAAAGAAGACTGAACACCAAAGAATTGATGCTTTGGAACTGTGGTGTTGGAGAAGATTCTTGAGAGTCCCTTGGACTGCAAGGAGACCATACCAGTCAATCCTAAAGGAAATCAGTCCTGAATATTCATTGAACGGACTGATGCTGAAGCTGAAGCTCCAATATTTTGGCCACCTGATACGAAGAGCCAACTCATTGGAAAAGACCTTCATGCTGGGAAAGACTGAAGGCAAAAGGAGAAGACAGCAGCAAAGGATGAAATAATTAGATAGCATCACCAACTCAATGGACATGAATCTGAGGAAACTCCAGGAGATGGTGAAGGACAGGGAAGCCTGGAATGCTGCAGTCCACAGGGTCTCGACAGTCAGAAACAACTTAGCAACTGAACAACAATATACATCATTATTAATAATTGTGATCAAGTAACAAGTATAGCAGAGTATTTTGGTTTTGCCACATGGTATGCAGGATCTTAATTCCCTGACCAGAGATGGAACCCATTCCCCCTAGAGTGGAAGCACGGGGTCTTAACCACTGGACAGCCTGGCAAGTCCCAAGTATAGCATCTTTAATGCTATCTTACATAAATTCTTTGGGATGGACTAAGTTTTAAAATATTTTGTTCATTCACATTTTTTGAAACTTTTAGAGCATCAATGATTCATGTAAAAAAAAATATCATTAAAGAATTGCTAAAGTGATTTTTCTAATTATTGCACCAGGTCTTAAAATAGTAATTACAAATTCATAAGAAGAGTTACCACTGAGCAAGGACATGCACATCATCACACTGAGAGATTCTTAAGCCTTTTTGCACTCTCTCTAATGCTACCGATGACCTTGCAAGGTAAGTGTGAGTTCAGTCTATCTGGCAAATGGGCATGTTGTAAACATGATTAAAGCTGCTAACCAAAAGAAATTTATATTTTTAAGAATTTATTTTGTTTCTTTTCAGAAACCATCATTTGAATTCTGTAGGTTTTATGAGTTACTAATAAAACAGTTTATCTTTCCTTCTCTCTATCTCTCACTGCCTTAGATAACAATATCTCAAGTTTAACTAACCAACGCAGTAATCATTTTTATTCATGCACTGCTTTGCACATAGAATATATTCACAACTAATAAGTAACATGTATTCATAAGTAATTACTGAGAAATTACTCGATAATTATTAAATAAATTACATATGTTATCTTAGTATTTCAGGCCATAACTGATAATTCATAATACATTTCCTTCTATAACTGCTTAGTTCTGATATTTGTACTAGAAGCCAAAATCCTTTAAATTATGTGGGATGCTTCTCCTCTTAGAGTTTTTTATGGGGAAAATATCATCATCTGTAAGGCATCATTCTGAGTGCCTAAAATGAGCTTTAGAAAATTCAACCTGGTCCCTGACCTTTGAGAATTTACAAAAGAAGGCAATATGACTCACTTTCTATTCACTGTACATACATCACTGAATAATGTAATGAAGAATAAAAGTCACAAAAGAAAACTCTATGGTACCATGCTCTGGGTCACTGTTCTCTATTGTAAGAGAAGTTCAGGCCCTTACAGTCATTTTAATTTGACAGTAGACATAATTCTAACTACCTTACTTCATCCCCCTCACTGTTCCCTTTTCCTCTCTTCTCCCTAATATATTCCTCTGGGATCTTTCATTCTTACCTCCCTGCCTCTTTTGGCATCTACAGTACCTCCACCTAAACTCAAGTCTTCATTCTGTTTCTCCTGAGACAGTATTGTTCTTCTCAGTGGCTCCAGTCTCATCTTCCCTCTCACAGGCTTCACCGAGGGGGTGTGTGTATGCCCAGTTGCTCAGTCAGGTTCAACTCGTTGCAACCCCATGGACTGCAGCCTGCCAGGCTCCTCTGTCCATGGAATTTTCCATGGTAAGAATACTGGAGTGAGTTACCAGGCCCTCCTCCAGAGGATCTTCCCAATCCACATCAAACCCACATCTCTTGTGTGTCCTGTATTGGCAGAAGTATTCTTTACCACTGCTCCACCTGGGAAGCCTTCACCAAAGATGCCCTTCCATAAAGCTAATGGACTTACATTACCTTTCAACCTAAACCTTTAAAGAATTCCTAATTATCTGAAGAACTGAGAAAGACCTCTTTAGCATGGCACACAAGGCCCTTTATTTGCTGGCTTCCACTGCCTAGAGACCCAGTGAAGGAAAGCAACTAAGGTAGCTGAGAGCCTCTCAGTAGGCATGATTACAAGTACTGCCAAGTCAGAGGCTTTTCACAGAGGTCTAGGGTGGTGGTCTTCAGAGACTCCAGGATATATAGTCTTTTTGGACCTT
Source organism: Giraffa tippelskirchi (assembly GCF_054371585.1). Taxonomy (NCBI): domain Eukaryota; kingdom Metazoa; phylum Chordata; class Mammalia; order Artiodactyla; family Giraffidae; genus Giraffa; species Giraffa tippelskirchi. The sequence goes on from NC_137279.1 coordinate 150,125,602, forward strand.
TGAGAAGGCAAAGAGTCAGCAGGATCAGGAAAAGCTGTACTTTCTTAGCCTAACATATTCCTTGAGTTGACAGAATTGTCTGAGTGTTTTGTTATTTTCAAAGTATAAACTTCTATTAAGCATAAGTTCAGGAGGGTTTTTTTTTTTCAGTCTGAAATCCAGTTACTTTCACTGATTTAGTAGGAAAAAATATTGCCCTACAAGTATGTTGAAAATTGTACTCCAATACCTGAAACTGGTGTCTTGAGTTTTCTTAAGCTTTTATTGAAAATTTATTAGAAAGATTTTTAAATATTTTATTACAAATGTTTTAATATAAGTATTTTCAAATGAAAGCACAGAACATTAAAACCTCAGAAATAATTTGAGTCAAATCAGTTACAGTAAACAAAAAATACCTAGTAGTACCATTTTAATGAACTGTTCTATTACTCTCCAAGATAATAGTGCAATATCATTTCCTATATTTTACTGTTTAAGTATACAGTTACAGGAAAGATGGAACTCATAAAGGGATTTTCTGAATATTCTCCATTATTCTAGCACATGCTGTTTATTTAACTTTTCAATTACTTTGCCATATTTTCAAGGCAGATATGTTAACTGTATAATTTTCAAGGACTGGAAAAAAAGGTAAAAAAAAAGATACATGGCAGCTCCATCTTCTTTTGAGTCACATATCAGGCAGCCTGAGGGCATTCACCATCCTATAGGTAAATGTATACTTTAGGGAGTCAGAAAGGATTTATGACTTAAACTTTATGGAAATTCTGCTGAAGAGTTAAATAGAAGTCAGATTCTCCTCATGATGTGAGCAGAGAGCTGAGGTGCTCCATAGCTTCCCACTGGAGTTTTCTCTGATTTTGCTAGTTCTTCACTCTGTCCCATGATGGATTCTGTATCACACTTAAGAGTATAACCATAACTCAATACAACAACCATATTAGGCACAGAAAAGACATTTTATTAATACATACCAAATCACAGGAGACTTGTTCCTGGCAGATGGTGGGAGCATCCAGGCTTCCCCATCAGGATACTTCAGCTACAAAGGGCAGAATAACAGAGTAAAAGTGGGTTAACAACAGCGGTTTACTGTCATGTAAAAGTCCGGTAGTAGGTTTCAGGGAAAACTCAGCAGCTTCAAAGAGGCTATCAGAGACTCAAACTTCCAAGCTTGTTCTCGTTCTTCTCTACCATCCATAAAACATGTGCAATGTTTCTCTTCAGGGTTGCAAAGCTAATGTTATGCTTCTAACTACAACCATCATGTTCACACATGACAAAATGCAGAGAAGAGAGAAGGAAGAGTTCTCTCTCTCTCTCTCATGGCCTAAATTAAGGCCAAATATGGACTTCCCTGGTGGCTCAGATGGTAAAGAATCTGCCAATGCAGAAGACCTGGGTTTGATCCCTGGGTCAGGAAGATTCCCTGGAGAAGGGAATGGCAACCCACTCCAGTATTTTTGCCCAGAGAATCCCATGGACAGAGGAGCCTGGTGGGCTATAGTCTATGGGGTCGCACGAAGTCAGATGTGACTGAGCAACTAATAATTTCACTTTCACTTTTCAAGTTCAAATATTACATGTTGGATTTACAGCTGATGAAATTGGGAGGGCCTCCTATGGTCTAACTACATGTTCCCTCCCCATGCTGTTTCCATGGATAAGTTCCCATACACAACCTTCCTTATCAAGGTGACCAGTGCAGTTCCTATTTATCCTTGAGTAGCAGGTTTCAGTTTCCTGAAAGCCCATGAATTATTCAAGCAAGTCAATCACAGCCTCCCACAAGAACCAGAGGGCACCTCATCCTTTTGCTGCAAAGCCTCCCTCCCACAGCCCTTGGTTGTTCACCTTCTCCCAAGCACAATCCCCGGGTGGCCAGGTATGACACAGTCTTCTTCTCTGTTCTATGTTTGTGACTAGTAAACTGCCATCAGACTTACCTGTCCAGTGTTAGATGTTATGTGTTCAGCTCATCTCATAACCCTAGGGTAGGAATGGGTGGGAATCCCTCCCTCTCTCATCAAAGGAATGAATTAAAGGTAATGAAAACAATCACTGAAGAAAATATTTTCCTGAATTTCCTCAGAAAACTTCCCTTAGGTTTCCTTATGGCTCATCCACCAGAAATAAATCACATGGCCATCCCCGAATTAATAACTGGCAAAGAGGACTGTAATGACCACAGTTGGCCTAGACTGGTGAGGCACCCCAGTGGTAAAGAATCCACCTGCCAAGGCAGGAGATGCAGATTCAATCCCTGGACTGGGAAGATCCCCTGGAGAAGGAAATGGCAACCCACTCCGGTATTCTTGCCTGGGAAACCCCATGAACACAGGAGCCTGGCAGGCTACAATCCATGGGGTCACAAAAGAGCCCGACACAACTGAGCAATTCAACAACAACAGTGAGGCACCATGCTCTGCAGGCTGCACACTCTGCCTAACGTCAGGACAAAAACTGGGCTTCTGTTAGCTGGGAAAAAGAGCCAAATGGGCGAGGAGGCAGTCACTGCATGAACATAAACGTCTTGTTAAAACCCTCTGACCACCTTTGGTATTATTAGAAGTGTCTCTGCAAAGAGCAGCACTATCAGGTCTATTTCTAAACATGGAACATCCGGTACCTTTTATTCTGCCCATCACTGCAATAGGTGCAGGTCATGAGGCTAACGGCTGCCGAGGGATGTAAAGGAGGATGACCAATAACAATACAGTCTGCTCACATTCAACACAGCCAATCTTTATGTGCAACACATAGTGCTATCCACATTCTACAGGTGGAGGGTTAAAGTCTATGAGTTCAAGGATACCGCATGCTAACTGGTGAATTTAGGATTCAAATGCGGGTTTATCTAACCACAAAGCTCATGCTCCCTTGTTACTACACAGTTCAGCCTGGCAGAGGCATGGCTCTCTAAATCACAGGAGGCTGCTAAAGCTGAGAGAATAAGCTGCTGACACCAGAGAGTTTGCACGATGGCCTTGAGATCTGAGTAAGTGAGGACCTGGGGACTTCTCTGGGACGAGGAAATAGGACCCACAGAAGCAAAGGGAGTTTTCCTACATAGATGCATTGGATTTCCAGTCAGCTCTCAGTCATCTAGAAACTGATTAAACAGCCTAAGGATTCAGGTTCACCTCTACCTCCTTCCCCACTTGAGTATTATATTTTAATCACCCCTAAATAGAAGGGAAGCAAATAAAAATATGATATTCAATCAGTCATCTTTGTACTTAATTAATGTATATGATGAATCTTTCCCGAGGGAGGTCTAATGTAAGGGCTTTGAGGATGTCTATGGATTCTAAATCATAACTTTTTTGAGAGCACATGTAATTTGTTTTTTGTAATTCAATAATCCAGTTCTTTTGTTCCAGCTTTTCAACTCACTCCTGTTCAAAGCTTTTATTTGAATCTGTTTCATAATAGAATTAGGAAGGTAAACTAGAGAGTAAAGAAGCAAGCATAGTTTCATAGTCAAACTAAAAGAAGCATTATTTATTTTTTTAAAAAAGACAAACCTGAGCATGGTAGGCTGAACAGGGGCCCCCAAAGACACCCATGTCCTAATCCCTGGAGCTGTGAATGGTACTTCATACAGCTAGAATGTGATTAATAAAATCTAGTACATTAAGGTTAGTGAAGGTTAAATAAAATATTAATCTAATGAGAAAATGTATTGTGCTAGGTGGAAATATATGTGACTATTCCTGTCATCTTTCTTTCCTTCCATCCTCTTCTCTCCAGCTCCTTGCAGCCTTTCATGTACCGTGAACCTCCTGAAAGGACCCAATGACAAGGTGAGCAGACAAGCAGCAAAATCCAAGTGTTTGCCATTGAGTATTTTCACTGAAAACACAACCGTATGGGAAAAATCCTATTTTAATAAACACAATCTTAACATAAGATCCCATTTCATGACGTGATTCCCATATCCTGGCCAATGGCCCAAATTAGCAAGGATTTGCTTATCTGGTTTAACAAATTCAGAAAAGAATGTTATAGATAGACGGATCCCCAAGACTGTCCATGCTGAAGTCAGCCAATTTGACAATCACATGGTCATTTTCATTCCATATTTATACTTTCTACTGTAACTAAATGTGTCCACCAAGATTTCAGTGGAGATAAGAACAGGCAAAGTGGAAACAACATGGCTCTGGGGTCATTCTGAGCCTGATTTAGATCCAAGTTCAGCACTTTTGAACTCTGTGACCCTGGGTAAGGTTCCAGGGCTTGATTTCCTCTTTTTCAAATGGAGATAATAAGTTTCAGATGGAAATATTATTCCAGATGGCCACAAGGATTAGGAAGAATGACAGTAATGTATCCATCTGGCATATAAAAAATAAACTTTTTGACAATATACTATTGTCATTATAGGGAGTTTTCGAGGGTCTGGAGAGGACTTTAAGGGATAAATTTGATTGTGAAGGACAATTCAATGGATAGTCAACAAGTGATAATAAAACTAGAGATAGCTCTCCTGCTGAGACATATTCATCTAAATTAAAACCAAAATTAGCAAAGCATTCATGAGACTCTCTTGTTTATTACAATACAAAGTCCCTAACATCTATAGAGCTGGAAGACTATGTCAATAAATCCTGGCTTTTCCAAGTTGGCTAGAAAAGGACTTGCTCTGTAACCACAGAATTTACATGATGTGGTAGAAGCAGACCTGGACTGGTATTGAAGACTTTTAGTTCAAGCTCTGCCAGTGAGTTATGATGGAGTATGACAGAAAATTTCCCAAGACAGAAAGTAAAAATACAAGTTTAATCACTTACCCAGGGATACAGGTATCAAAATTAGTTTTGACTATAAAAAAAAGAAAACCCAAAGTAATATTGGCTTAGGCAAAAGAGAAGAGGGTTGCTTGTTGTCCAGGGATGCTTACTGATTCCACAGCTATCGCCCCTTCCATTTTTGTGCTTTCTCTATTTCGTTCTCAAGATTTTTCATGGTTCAGGGTGTCTACTGGAGAGCCTACCATCACATTCACATTCCAAAGAGTAGAAAGGAAAAAGGGGGTACCTTCTGCTAAATCGGCAACCTATCAGAGCATATTGCTTCTCCAAATACTATTGGGGTATAATTACTAAGAAAAAGAGATGAAGAGATGTTTCTCAGCAGTATAAGAAAGAGATAGGAAATAGGTCTAGAGCTTTTTTTAAATGCATGCTGTAGTAGGGTGGTGGTTTTAAAATATGTCCAAAAATTATGTGACACTCCTGTCTTCCAAAAGTGGAGTTTAATTCCCTTTCTGTTGAGTGTGGGCAGTGCTTAGTGATTCTAATGAATAAGACTGTGATGAAAGTGGCTATATTAGATTTCTGAGACTAAGTCATAAAAGGCATTATGGTGTGTTTCTCTCTCTCTCTGTTTTCTCAGGGCAAGAGCCAGCAATCATGTCATCAGGACACTCAAGGAAACTATGCATTGGTTCACAGGGCAAAAAACTAAAACCTCCTGCCAACAGCTGCGTGAGCCATCTTGGAAGCAGATTCCTGAGCCTCAGTCAAGCCTTCAGAAAACTGCAGCTCCTGCCAATATCTTGACAGAAGCCTCATGAGAAGCTCTGAGCCAGAACCACTCAGCTAAACCATACCCTGATTCCTTACCCATCGTAACTATATGAGATAAAAACCATTTTCCGTCTTAAGCCACTAATATTTGGGATAAGTATGCAACGAGTGATAACTAATACCAATGGCTAAAATATCCAGAGACCAAAGAGACCCTGTCATTTTTGTAGTCATCACATATTTACTGAGCACCTATTATGGACCAAGTAGTGTTCTAGACACTGGAGGTACATTCTAGAGACAATAAGCACACAGTCAAGTAAATAATAAATGAGATGTCAAAAGGAAAAATAAATGCATGCTATCAGTCAAAGCATTAAATGCAGATAACAGAGTCTACAGTTGTCTCAGCAAGAAGGAATGTATTGAGGGCTAATAGAAAGCTCATACAATAACCCCTAGAACTCTACTAGAAAACTGACCTCTTAAGAGGCTGCTGCTGCTGTTACTGCTTCTGATGTTTGTATCATGCTACCTTTGCTCCTGTTAACCTAGGAACTCATGGCTTCTACTAACACTTGCATTAATATCATGAACACCTATATTTGGCCTGTGTCACAGAGCTGGCTTCCAAATCAAAACTTTCCATCGATTTTGGTGGTATCTACACTCCACTATCAAGAGAGGCCAGAAAATACAGATATTTTTTTAAATTGCACATTAGAAAAATTGGCATCTATATTGTATTCACAATATGAGAAACAATTAACATGAGGAGAAGATGTGCAAAATAGTTGGGGAAATCATAAATGACACATATTCACTATACAGAGGAAGAGGCTGGAGAGTGAGAGCTACTTGAGACGGTGTGGTCGGGGGAAATATCCCTGAGAAGGTGATATCTCAACGGGGACCTGAAGGAAATAAAGGAGGAAGTTCAAAGGCCTTGAGGAAAATAGCACACTCAGAAACTGAGAAACAGAAAATAGACCAGTGTAACTAAAGCAGAGCAAGTGGGAGGGATGGGAGGAGGAGTAGAAGACAGAGGGGAAACTAACTGGGAGGCTAGTAGGGTTTTGTGGGGCCAGTGTAAGCCAGTTCCTCCACCTTTCTATTTGCTGAAGTATGGGCTATTAAATTATAAGTTGGGGGCAGGAGAAATGGGACTTCCCAGGTGGCTCAATGGTAGAGAATCTGCCTGCCAATGCCGGAGATGCAAGTTCAGTCCTTGGGTGGGGAAGATCTCCTGGAGAAGGATGTTGCAACCCACTCCAGGATTCTTGCCTGGAGAATTCCATGGACAGAGGAGTCTGGTGGGCTATGGTCCGTAGGGTCCCAAAGAGTCGGACATGACTGAGTGACTGAACATGCACACACGCAAGAGAAATTATTCCTTGAATTAAGCTTAGGATTTTCAGGACTTTTGTCTTTTGCCAACTCTTTCCTTCACCTTAAAATAAATATACATATATACTGTTTGGGCTTCCATGGTAGTTCAGTTGATAAAGAATCCACCTGCAATGCAAGATTGAAAGTGTTATTCGCTAAGTCGTGTTCAATTCTTTGCGATCCCATGAACTGTAACCTGACAGGCTTCTGTCCATGGGATTCTCCAGGCAAGAATACTGGAGTGGGTTGCCATTCCCTTCTCCAGGGGAATCTTCCCAACTCAGGGATTGAACCTGGGTCCCCCGCATTGCAGGCAGATACTTTAGCATCTGAGCCACCTCCAGTTCAATTTCTGGATAAGAAAGATACCCTGGAGAAGGGATAGGCTACCCACTCCAGTATTCTTGGGCTTCCCTTGGCTCAGACAGTAAAGAAACAGCCTGCAATGCAAAAGACCTGGGTTTGATCCCTGGATTGGGAAGATCCCCTGGAGGAGGGCATGACAACCCACTCCAGTATTCTTGCCTGGAGAATCCCCACGGATAGAGGAGCCTGGCGGGCTACAGTCCATGGGGTCACAGAGTCTGACAACTGAGCAACTAAGCATAGCACAGCATGTACTGTCTACCTTAACTTGATTCCCAATTTTGTCTTAAAACTCTTTTCCTTGTTGTTGTTGTTTTCTTTTTCATTTTTTCCTTTGCTGTATCACAGGCAAATGCTTGAAGTAAGTAGATAGTTGAACTGGGATGGGATACCAGATATCTATTTGCAGAAGATGACAAAAAGTCTCCAAGAGAAGAATTCATTCTTAGGGAAGAGTTAAAGTACACAAGTTAGAGTCAGAGAAAAGCAAGCCAAGTGGGAGAAAAGAGAGGACTTGGACACCACTTTGTCCTGCACACAGATTTTTCTTGATCAAAGCATCTAGGACTCACTTGAATCCTAAGGGAAACAGCTATAATAAAAACTGTAAAGTACTCAAACATCTGCACTGGTACAAAATGGCATCACACTGGTACCAGCAACTTATGCAACGGTGAGCAAGGACAGGAACGACCACTAAAAAGATAGTGTCATAAAAAAACAGACACTGACAATGACCAAGAATAAGGCTCATTTTTAGCACACCATGATAGAGATGTGGAAAATTCTGAAAGAGATGGGAATACCAGACCATCTGACCTGTCTCTTGAGAAACCTGTATGCAGGTCAGGAAGCAACAGTTTGAACTGGACATGGAACAACAGACTGGTTCCAAATAGGAAAAGGAGTATGTCAAGGCTGTATATTGTCACTCTGCTTATTTAACTTATATGCAGAGTACATCATGAGAAACGCTGGGCTAGAAGAAACACAAGCTGGAATCAAGATTGCCGGGAGAAATATCAATAACCTCAGATATGCGGATGACACCACCCTTATGGCAGAAAGTGAAGAAGAACTAAAGAGCCTCTTGATGAAGGTGAAAGAGGAGAGTGAAAAAGTTGGCTTAAAGCTCAACATTCAGAAAACTAAGATCATGGCATCTGGTCCCATCATTTCATGGGAAATAGATGGGGAAACAGTGGAAACAGTGTCAGACTTTATTTTTTTGGGCTCCAGAATCACTGCTGATGGTGACTGCAGCCATGAAATTAAAAGACACTTACTCCTTGGAAGGAAGGTTATGGCCAACCTAGATAGCATATTTAAAAGCAGAGACATTACTTTGCCAACAAAAGTCCGTCTAGTCAAGGCTATGGTTTTTCCAGTGGTCATGTATGGTTGTGAGAGTTGGACGGTGAAGAAAGCTGAGTGCTGCAGAATTGATGATTTTGAACTGTGGTGTTGGAGAAGAGTCTTGAGAGTCCCTTGGACTGCAAGGAGATCCAATCAATCCATCCTAAAAGAGACCAATCCTGGGTGTTCATTGGAAGGTCTGATGTTGAAGCTGAAACTCCAATACTTTAGCCACCTCATGCGAAGAGTTGACTCATTGGAAAAGACCCTAATGCTGGGTAGGATTGGGGGTGGGAGGAGAAGGGGATGACAGAGGATGAGATGGCTGGATGGCATCACTGACTCGATGGACATGGGTTTGGGTAGACTCTGGGAGTTGGTGATGGACAGAGAGGCCTGGCGTGCTGCAATTCATGGGGTCACAAAGAGTCGGACACGACTGAGTGACTGAACTGAACTGATAGAGCTGCCTTTTTGGATATCATGGAAAACAGAAGACAGACATGCCAGAGCCCTAGTGTAGAAAATGAAAAACGTGGCTAATGCGAGGTAGCAAACAGGATCAGTTTATGGGTCAGAATTGTGATTTGTGAAAATTCAGTTCTACTTGTCAAAAAGTGTTAAAACTGTTAGCTTTCACTGAATGGGAGAGAGTGAAGCCAGAAAAGTGACAATGATCCTCAAACTTACACAGGTTATGTTAGAATCATTCCTAAATACAAGAAGTTAGGGCAAATCCTTTGTGATATAATTGTATGTTTAAAACATTTTTGAGGGGAGAAGAGGCTAGTGTAAAAAGAAAGCCCAGGAGTAAAGGTGGGGATTGGGTGGTATTATTAAAACCCCGTAGCCAATTTCAGTTGCCTTGCTTTGTCCTCAGAGGTAAGTTATTCAAGTTTCCAAATCTACTGAGAACGAGTAGAAAAACAAAGCCTCCATGAATAGCTGTTCATGTTGTGCATTGAATAAAGACCCCACTTACAAGAGATATACTTCATACCAATTCCAGCATTAAGAATTTGTATTTTGTAACTCTTCTTCCCATAGTAAACACATTGCTTGAGGTAAGAGTTATTTTTTCCAAGTTTAGTTTGCATATGGAATACAGAAGGATACAGAATGGATTGCCATTCCCTTCTCTAGAGGATCTTCCCAACCCAGGGATTGAACCCTGGTCTCCTGTATTGCAGGCAGATTCTTTACCATTTGAGCTACAGGGAAATCACAGAAAGATAAACTGAAGCCAAATAGCTATCAAGCTACCTTTATCCTCAGAAATGTTCCTTCAGAGGTTTCTTGGTTTCAAGTCAGAGAATACATTAGGCTCAACTTTCCTCTTTCAGTTCAGGGCAACTTACAGCAAAAATGGAAAGTTTATGTTAGATGGCCTCTTTAGTCTATCCAATAACTTTCTATCAGAAAAACTTTCTCATCCAACCCTCACCTCTTCTATTACTCAAAGTACCAGGATGCCCCCAGGCATCTTCAACAGGGACAACATTAGGAATCTAGCTAATCCTCTGAATCACAGGGGATCAACTTTGCAAAGGCCACTACTTCCAAACACTCCATATTTCTTCTGTGATTCCATGTGAAACTTTGACTCCATAAAACACAATGCCCTTGTGAATCATGGGGTGGGAGGCATTGGAACACTTATTATTTAGTACCTCCACCATGGATCTTCAAGATGTTGGGTCTGCTGCTCAGAAACATGCCATTTGAACATTGAACAAGCATGCAGTATGTTGACTTCATCAGGTCTGTGACATTACTTGGAGTATAGCCTGCTCTAAGGCCCGAGAATCAAAACTTGTTAATCAATTTTGCCCTCCATCTACAACATCTTCAGGCACCAGAATGAAGCCACCGTTCCAGACTATTATGCCCTCATTCATTCTGTGCTTTGCTTTTCTTACTCTTTCTCTGTCTTCCACAGAATCACAATTCATGGGCAAATACAACAACCGAAACTCAAAGTACTGTCACTATTTTCCAGTAAACTTTATCCACACCCTTATTCCTAATTTATTGACTGCACTACATCCATACTTTATGAAGGAGACCCAGGTTTGATCAATGGGTCAGGAAGACCATCTGGAGAAGGGAATGGCAATCCACTCCACTTTGTTGCCTGCAGAATCTCTTGGACAGACCAGCCTGGTGGGCTATAGTCCATGGGGTCACAATGAGTCGGACACAACTAAGCAACTTTTTCACATCTATAATTTATAAATTGGCCCCTTTAAAAAATTTTCCTCAGTTACACGGTTTTAGTATGTTATCTGTATTCTACTGAAACTCTCTCATTCTTTCCTCCATGTAATTTAACTTCTCGTTCATATTTTCTATCTCTTTATCTTTCTGTGTTGTATTCTGAATAATTACTTTAGATACACCAACCAGTTTCTTAATTCTCTCTTCTTAATTCTCTTAGCTATAGAATGGGAAAGTCTAGAGATCTCTTCAAGAAAATGAGAGATACCAAGGGAACATTTCATGCAAAGATGGGCACAAAAAAGGACAGAAATGGTATGGACCTAACAGAAGCAGAAGATATTAAGAAGAGGTGGCAAGAATACACAGAAGAACTATACAAAAAAGATCTTCACAACACAGATAATCACGATGGTGTAATCACCAACATAGAGCCAGACATCCTGGAATGTGAAGTCAAGTGGGCCTTAGAAAGCATCACTATGAACAAAGCTAGTGGAGGTGATGAAATTCCAGTTGAGCTGGTTCAAATCCTCAAAGATGATGCTGTGAAAGTGCTACACTCAATATGCCAGCAAATATGGAAAACTCAGCAGTGGCCACAGGACTGGAAAAGGTCTGTTTTCATTCCAGTCCCAAAGAAAGGCAATGCTAAAGAATGCTCAAACTACCACACAATTGTACTCATCTCACACGCTAGTAAAGGAATGCTCAAAATTCTCCAAGCCAGGCTTCAACAGAACGTGAACTGTGAACTTCCAGATGTTCAAGATGGTTTTAGAAAAGGCAGAGAAATCAGAGATCAAATTGCCAACATCCATTAGATCATCGAAAAAGCAAGAGAGTACCAGAAAAACATCTACTTTTGCTTTATTGACTATGCCAAAGCCTTTGACTGTGTAGATCACAACAAACTCTGGAAAATTCTTAAAGAGATGGGAATACCAGACCACCTGACCTACCTCTTAAGAAATCTGTATGCAGGTCAGGAAGCAACAGTTAAAATTGGACATGGAACAACAGACTGCTTCCAAATCGGGAAAGGAGTAAGTCAAGGCTATATATTGTCACCCTGCTTATTTAACTTATATGCAGAGTACATCATGAGAAACGCTGCGCTGGATGAATCACAAGCTGGAATCAAGATTGCCGGGAGAAATATCAATAACCTCAGATATGCAGAGACACCACCCTTATGGCAGAAAGCGAAGAAGAACTAAAGAGCTTCCTGATGAAAGTGAAAGAGGAGAGTGAAAAAGTTGCCTTAAAGCTCAACATTCACAAAACTAAGATCATGATATCTGGTCCCATCACTTCATAGCAAATAGATGGGGAAACAGTGGAAACAGTGACAGACTTAATTTTGGGGGGCTCCAAAATCACTGCAGCTGGTGACTGCAGCCATGAAATTAAAAGACGCTTACTCCTTGGAAGAAAAGTTATGACCAACCTAGATAGCATATTAAAAAGCAGCGACGTTACTTTGCCAACAAAGGTCCGTCTAGTCAAAGCTATGGTTTCTCCAATAGTCATGTATGGATGTGACAGTTGAACTATAAAGAAAGCTGAGCACTGAAGAATTGATGCTTTTGAAGTGTGGTGTTGGAGAAGACTCTTGAGAGTCCCTTGGACTGCAAGGATATCCAACCAGTCCATCCTAAAGGAAATCAGTCCTGAATATTCATTGGAAGGACTGATGCTGAAGCTGAAACTCCAATACTTTGGCCACTTGATGTGAGGAACTGACTCACTGGAAAAGACCCTGATGCTGGGAGAAACTGAAGGTGGGAGGAGAAGGGGATGACAGAGGATGAGATGGTTGGATAGCATCACTGACTCAATGGACATGAGTTTGAGTAAACTCCGGAAGTTGGTGATGGACAGGGAGGCCTGGCGTGCTGCAGTCCCTGGGGTTCAAAGATTCAGACAAGACTGAGTGACTGAACTGAACTGAAATCTCATCTCTGATTGAATCCATCAGTGAGTTCAACATTGTGTATATTCTTTTTTTTTTTAATTTGTTTATTTTCTATTTTTGGCTGTGCTGGTTCTTTGTTGCTGTACAAGCTTTCTCTAGTTACAGTGAGTGAGGGAGTTACTCTCTAGTTGCGGTGCTCAGGCTTCTCATGAGGGTGGCTTCTGTTGTTGTGGAGTACAGGCTCTATGTGCATGAGCTTCAGTAGTCGTGGCTCCAAGGCTCTGGGGTATAGGCTCAGCAGTCGTGGCACACAGGCTTAGTTGCCCCATAGAATGTGGGATCTTCCTGGACCAAGGATCAAACCAGTGTCCCCTGAATTGCAAGACAGATTCTTAACCATTGTACCATCAGGCAAGCCCAAACATTGTATATATTCTAATCTAGAATTTATATTTGTTTATTTTCCCAATATTCCTGGTTAATTGATATTCTGTTATTATTTTTTCACTTGTATGATCACATTATCTCTGTACTGCACAGGATAAGCCTGGAGTTACATTTCTCAAAATTTCCCTTCTCCATCTAGTTTTGGCCTGGAGTCTACCAATGGGAAACCACTGCAAAAATTTTGAAAGTGGGACAGAAAGAGAAGCTGCTATTCTCTGAACGCAGCTGCATTAGCAGCTCCTCAGTGGATCTGAGATTAAGAGCATTTTCCCAACTCACTCGTGAAAGACACCTACTTCACTATTATAGGTAGGATAATTGATAGAACTGCCCTAGAGGTTGTGGGAAATGACTGTGGTTTCCCAATGAACTCCAAAAAACCACACACTCTAGTGACTCAGGGCAAGAATACTGATGGTGACTTTAATAATTTTCCATTTCTTCCAAAGATATGATGCTTCTAATTCCTTGAATTAATTTTTGAGAATTGAAATACATGAAATAGCTTTTGTTTTTCTTACTGAACCTTGACTAATTATCCCAGGTAAAATTGATCATTTCCATCTTAATGCCCATATTTTAGGAATACAGACGTTGATTACAATTATTTTTGAAAGTGTATTGTTTTGTACTTATTAATATATCTATATTCCTCCCCTCAGCCTCTACCCAGCATATTGTAAAACTGCTAGTTTTCTTTTAATTGTTGTATCTCTAGCATCTAGCATGATCCCTAGATTAATAGGACTAAAACAAAATAATTTATTTTTAACATCATGAACCATAATTATAAATCAGGTCAGAGAATTTTTCTTCAAGATACTAGACAAAAAGAGGACAGGACATTATCCACTTCCCACAAGTGACACAATAGTTGTTTGTTTGTTTTTCTAAACTTTCATGCGCCTTGTAACTCTTCTTTCCAAAGTTTGTCCTGTCCTCCAAGCAACAGCAAAGGGGAAAACTACACCTACATCCTTTGCCATGTTTGGAAAATCTATCGCCTTTTACATACAAACATACACACACAACCAGACATACACACACATATTTTGTTATTTGCATTTAGCAATCTCACTTCATCAATAACTCAGGCAGTAGGTTCAGTTCACTACTTAACCTATCAACCCCAAATTCAGTTTACTCTCTTTCCACAACAGTTGTATAAAAATGTGTTAAATAAATGTTTATGTAATATTTTTTACATTTGAAAAATCATATTCAGAGGATCAGTTTAATGTATTCCCCTACTAATGTATCTGCATTTAGGATCACTCAGTCTTGCCTACAGTAAAAATGACAGTTGCTCTAATTTTCCCACTGTTTGGTAAAAAGCAATGCTCAGATCTTGTTTGGCTGTGTTGTATGGCATGGCTCCCCCAACTTCTGAGGAACAGCCATTCCTGCTAGGAGTCACACTGCTTGAACAGAGTAGATCTCTTTGCAGCATGGTCATTCAAATATCCATACTTGCTACCTTACTGGGATAATTCAACATTGTCTGTTGGACAGATGAACAAATGAATGGATAAAAATCAAGCACATCCACATTTATACTTAAAAGCCTATTTTTCAGTGCCAAGAAGAGCAGAAATGAAATGAACATTCACTGATCTCAACTAAACGGTAGTTGTTTTATCTACCTTATTTCATCTAATCACATGAACTAGATATTCAGTTCAGTTCAGTTCACGCTCAGTCGTGTCCGATTCTTTGTGACCCCACAGACTGTAGCACGCCAGGCTTCCCTGTCCATCACCAATTCCCAGAGCTTGCTCAAACTCATGTCCATTGAGTGCCATCCAACCATTTCATCCTCTGAACTAGATATTATCCTTGCCATTTAACAAAGGGAAAACTGACATTCAGAGAGGTCCTTTACACAGTTCATAAATAAAAGAATTAGGATTTGGACCTAGATCTATCTGGCTACAAAACTCCAACTTCTTCCATGACGAGTGCTTTGTGCTGATGCTCCAATTTTTATCAGTTATTAAGAATGTCTTATGAAGAATGATCTACTAAATAAAACATATTACTTGTGACTTCCAAATTGTAAAGATGTCAGATATACCCTATTTGTCAGATAAAACTCAAGAATTTTTTATGAGAATCTGACCATAATACACATTCTAAATAGTTATCAAATATGTTAAATAAATAATAAAATAAATGCTTTGCTTTTACATAGAAACTGGAAGTGAGGATCACAGAATGGAAAAATAAAGTATATCAGAGATCTGTCATTTCCTTTTTTTAGATCATTTTAGTTATTAATGCAAACTGTACCTTCAGATATATTATTTAGCTCCTAGTCCAGAGTCCACAGGTTACCATAGTGACAAAGTGCCAGCACTTTATTCAAACATAAGACACCCCTGCTATGAGGTAAATAAGCTACCCATTCAATAAGCTACCGGTTATGCTTCTTATATAGTCTCCCTTACATTATCAAACAACCAAAGTGAAGTTCATTGGATTTCATTTGATCTATGCATAACTGTAAAGTCAAAACATATCTTAAATTTTGCCAGCAACAAAACTTTCTTATGAGTCAGCAACAACTAAGTAGTTTAAAAGGGAAGTGCTAGAACTTTCTTCTCATCATGCTAGCTAATATACCCTACTCTGTTTATTCTTGGGCATAAATAAAAATAGATTGATGTTTAAATGATGATGGTAATGAAAACAGCTAAGATTTATTGAGCACTAAACAAGTTGTACTTTACCTACATTATTTCTTTTAGCCATTATCGTAAAGGTTCTCTCATCTCTATTTTACAGATGATGCAAATTGAATTTCAATCTTGACCAAAGTGATGTTCCTGGTGAGCCCATTGAGAATCAGTCATATTCTTATGAAGCTAGCCTTTCACAGTTTCATTAATAACTTGAGAAATTTTCAAAGCCCTGTGAACAAATTATAGAATTTTAAGAACTGAGTTAAGTCCTTCATTGGCCAAGTATCCTTATGCAAGTAACTTGATGGAATCAAAATAACACACTAAATACAATTTGTTTATTGTCTATTTCCTTCACAAATATATTAATTCCTTTAGGGCAGAGATCTGGTCTTTCTTGTTCAGAGTTAAACACTGCAATTGTACCAGCATAAAGTAGGTTCTTAGTAATAGCTGAATGAGAGAGCGTGCAAATACATGAATGAATGATGTACTATCAAGAATTATAAACTTATAGAACTACTTTAAAATTTTTTATTTTAAATCATTAATTATGTCCTTTTCAACTTATGGCCTTATCAATGTGAGAGAATCTTGAATACATATTAAAAATGAGAATTTTCTTTTAATTTATGTGAAGATAGCATTATGTAGAACCTCATTTATTGCAAGGAAAAATATTCTCATTCAATAATTATCATAATTGTACACTTCAGTAAAATTCCAAACAATTTTTAAATGTTCAAAATATTTATATGACAGGCCTAACTTCTTATTTTATAAATTATGACATTATTTTTAAAACTAACCAATCAACCAACTATCTACCTAGTTAGCCCTTCATAAAAGAAAGTACATATTACAGCCAAAGAACTAGACAGGACTTAATCCCAGAATAAAAGATAATGCTTCCCAAAGAACAGAAAGTAATCCTACACTGATATAATTATGTGACATTATTCTTACTTTTCTCAATTTCCTAAAGATGGTTGAAAACTCTGACACAGACTAGCACTGACCCACCAAGGATCCCCATTTTTTATCATATGAAAACCTTTAAAATTTAGTATCAGTTTCAACGTTAAATCCATTAGTTTATTTTCTTAAAAGTGTAGATTGGATTCAGGAACTCATACTAAACACTGTGGTGTCAGGCACTTTCACAGTCAACCCTACTCAAAATGCTTGGACGATTTTAGCTCCATTGGGGGGATTAGAATAGTGGCACTAAAAGAAAAAAATGTTTTACAAAGTCCAAGATATTGACTATATCTACTGCTCTTTCTACAAAGTCATCTCTGCCTTATTTTTCAAGACATATTTCAATGAGGTCTTTTCTAACTATCCTATCCTCACTCTTCAACCTACTAAAGGGGAGACATTGATCTCTTTCTCATTTCTACCTTCATGCTCTCTGGTACTGACTTCTACTACAATAACTCTTATTGGCCTTGCATTTGACATGTCTGTCACCCGGGCCTAAACCATGACTTTCTCAAAGGGCAGAGACAATCTTTAAGCTGCTTAGTATCTCAAAAAGCAAACATAGTGATACTTGGACAGTTATCTCAATAAATTCTGATGGAATGAATAAACAAATTTCTCATTTTGCAGGAAAAATGAAGTTTAAAGCATAAACTGCCAATCTATTTAAGTTTAGACTTGCCTGTCCACACAGATTTCAAACCATGGAAAATACTTGACATCATTTTAGAAGATTTAGAAGATCCTTTATATTTTCAACATAAGGCAAAGGTGGTTTTAGCTTTAAATAATTGCAGAAATTAAAGAATCAAACATCATTAATTTATAAATAAAAAAATGGAACCCAGGATGGTCATGTGACTCTACTCATGCAAAACTGAATATTCAATCAGAGGCCACAACCTATATCACCAAACTCCCAATCTAGTCTTCTTCCTTTTCTACATGATGCCATTTAAGTAATATTCACATTGTTGTCTGATTATCCTTATCTATAAATAATTCAACCTTGATATTTACAATTAATTAATTATTTAATTTATATGCAGAGTACATCATGTGAAATGCTGGGCTTGATGAAGCACAAGCTGGAATCAAGATTCCAGGGAGAAATATCAATAACTTCAGATATGCAGATGACACCACCCTTATGGCAGAAAGTGAAGAAGAACTAAAGAGCCTCTTGATGAAAGTGAAAGAGGAGAGTGAAAAAGTTGGCTTAAAGCTCAACATTCAGAAAACTAAGATCATGGCATCTGGTCCCGTCACTTCATGGCAAAGAGATGAGGAAACAATGGAAAGTGACAGACTTTATTTTTGGGGGCTCCAAAATCACTGATGATGGTGACTGCAGTTATGAAATTAAAAGACACTTGCTCCTTGGAAGAAAAGTTATGACCAACACAGACAGCATCTTAAAAAGCAGAGACATTACTTTACTTTGTCCGTCTAGTCAAAGCAATGGTTTTTCCAGTAGTCATGTACGGATGTGAGTTGGACTATAAAGAAAGCTGAGCGCAGAAGAATTAATGCTTTTGAACTGTGGTGTTGGAGAAGACTCTTGAGAGTCCCTTGGACTGCAAGGAGATCCAACCAGTCCATTCTAAAGGAGACAGTCCTGGATGTTCATTGGAAGGACTGATGTTGAAGCTGAAACTCCAATACTTTGGCCACCTCATGTGAAGAGCTGACTCATTTGAAAAGACCCTGATGCTGAGAAAGATTGAGAGCAGGAGGAGAAAGGGACGACAGAGGATGAGATGGTTGGATGGCATCACCGACTCAATGGACATGAGTTTGGGTAAACTCTGAAAGTTGGTGATGGACAGGAAGTCTGTCCATGGGGTTGCAAAGAGTCAGACACAACTGAGCGACTGAACTAAACTGAACAGAATGTTTCAGGTGAGGATGAGTAATATGAAGAATATGAAGAGGTGAGACAGGCAAACAGGGAAGTTGCTTATCAAAAAGACAGGAGACATCATTTATATTACATGCAAGTAACATGGCAGCTTTATGGGAAAATGGCTAATGAAAGTAGTCCAGGGAGATGAAATAACAAGGGTAAAAATAATCCTTGTGCTGTATACAATCTTGAGGGATTAAAGAGCAGGATGCAGGCAAACAGTTGAAAGGAGAAGTGTTGGGAAACAAGATTGGATAAGTAGTCAGGAGACAGATCATGCAGGTATGTGGAGGTCATGGTAAAGTCTTTAAATTCTAGTCTTAAAAGTTCTAGGGAGCCACTGGATGCTTAGAGATGGACAGTGACACAATCTGGCCATAAAAGCAGGGAGACCAGTCAGAAGGTGTTCCATCAAGAGATGGTGGTGGATTAGACTTCAAGAAGTGAGACATAGTCAATGCTGGGACCTCATTTCCTAACTCTGGGGCATCAGAAAAAGAGGTGTGAGAGATTACTTTTAAGATTTTTGAGGAGCTCAGTAAATAAAGGGTCACTTACCATGATGGAGAATACCACAGAAGGAGTAGGATTGGAGGAGGGTAAGATACCAGAAATTCACTCTAGAACTAAAGTTGAGGTGCCTGTGAGATCTACTATCAGACATTAGAAATAGTCTATAGGTCAAGGAAAACTCTGGGCTGAAGACATAATTGGGGCATAATCCACACAGAAATGTTATTAAAGTCTTGAGTGGAGATCATCTAGGGTGTGACTATCAGTAAAGAAAAAAAGAGATCTATGGACCGAGTCCTGGATTCTCCCATGTTTGAAAATCTGGAAAAGGAAGACAATACAGCAAAGGAGGATGGGTGACAGTGGTCCCTGAGGGTGTCTGTGTGGGACACCTCCAACATCAAGTAAAGGAAGGAGAGAGTGAAAAACTCTATCATGGGCTCCTGAGCTAGGGATCAATACTGACACTTACTTCAGCAAATGAGGTCTTTGTTAACCCTAGTAAGAGCTGTTTGAGTGGAATGATAGGATGAAAGCCTGACTGAGTGGATACACTGGACATTGGGAGGCAAGGAAGACAAGATAACATCTATAAACAATTTCTTCAGAAAGTTTTCTATAAAAGGAGAAACCCTGGGCTCATAACTAGGAGATGTGACATCCTGGGATGTTTTAAGATTAAAAGTATTGTACTATGTTTTTATGGTGATGGGAAAAACTGATAATGCAAGAATGACCATGGATAATTACAGAGGCAAACTCTATGAATAGGCAGAGAATTTTGCATCAATGTTAAAGGGACAAGACAGACACATAGACTGATCCTGAAGAAGAAAACAGACGGAAACAGTGGATATGAGCTCAGAAGCAGACAGGTTAGTGGATTTGGTGATAGGAAAAGGAGGTTTTCCTGGGATTGTTTCTATTTTCTTAACGAAATCAGGAGTAAGGTCACCTACTGAGAATTTAAGGGGAAAGGCAAATGTTTAGAGAACCAGTCTTATCTGGAAGTGGGTGAATGACTGACTAAAAATGTACTAGAAGAATTCACATTTCAATATTTTATCCAAATAATTAATTTTACATAAAATCATATACACTTATAAAAAGGTGAAAATACCTGAGGATGCACTAAACTCTATTTGCTCCAATTTCTGAATAAGCTAGAATGTGAGTTTCATGAGAAAAGGGATTGTTATCTACTTTATTCTCAGTTAAATCCCTGTGTATAGAACACTGTGTGTACATAAAAGATGCTCAGAAAACATTTGGTGTCTGAATTAGAAAATGAGGAGGGAGCCACTGTAGCTTTATCTTTTTGTTATTACAGATGATCTTACCCACAAATATTTACATTTACATTATCTCATTCTAGCACACTTCTAGTAGCACTTTCTAAGAAAACATTTTGTGACTTACATACATTTATTTTTAATTGTCAAACATAGTTTCACAGTATCTAATGGAAAGTCTGAAAGCTTCATGAACTAAAAAGCACATATTGCCAAAATTAAATGAGCTAAAATGAATGAAAAGTTTGGGTAGAGTTCAAAATTTTAAGATGTCAAAGAAAAAGAATGTACAAAACTTTGGGTTCTCATTTCTCATATTTTGATATTAAATATATGAAATTCAAGGGTCCAGACTGGATTAAAGGGACAAAAGTTTTAGTACCAACTTTTGACTGTGAAATATACTGAAAGACTATTAAACCAAGATCCCACGAAATAGCTGATCTAGCAATCATGTTTTTTTTTTACTTCACTATGTTTATTTATCTACAGCAACAACAGCAAAACTTTCACTAAATCCCAAGATATTTCTAACTGTTTCACAGAAACAGATAGCTTTCCATGAAAGAGAACAACAGAAGATCTGCTACTCTTTAACCACTGGAGGATATTAATCTTATTCTTTCCCACAAAACTGGTTACTAAACAAGTGAAAAATATATAATTTTGCCAGAAAAAAAGAAATGCAAATAAAAGCACTAAAGCAACATTTTTCACCTATTAAAAAAAGTGATAAACATCTCTATATACACAGGTTTCCCTTATTTTTAATGATTTTCTTAAAATAAATACTTCAGTATGAGATTATTAAATGAAAAGCTATGAGCAATTTTACAACTTTGGAATTACATAGCTAAACTACTCCAGAAAAAAACGTAGTAAATTACTATGCTGAAAGTACAAATATTATAACATTCTGCCAGGACTGGCTTCGTGGAATTAAAATAAACTTTTTTTTACCTAATTTACAGTAAAATTTATTCCTCTTGATATTTGTTCTATGGGTATTAGTAAATACATATAGTCAAGTAACCAAACCACAATCAAAGTACAGGATAGGTCTATAACCCTGAAAGGGCCCTTTTGTAGTCAACCCTTTTCCGCACCCCAGCTCTTGGAAACATTGATCTGTTCTCTTTGCCTATTATTTGACTTTTCCAGAAGGTCATATACTTAAACATATACACCTTGAAATCTTTTTATTTGCTTTATTTCACTTAACATCAGGCAGTTAAGATTCTTCCATATCATTGAGTGAATCAACAGTGTTTTCTTTTTATTGTTGAGTAGTGGTCTATTGCATGGATACACCACAGTTTGCTTATTCTTGATTAGTTTGCTTGCTTGCAGTTTGGGGTCATTATGCTGCTGCTGCTGCTGCTGCTAAGTCACTTCAGTGGTGTCCAACTCTGTGCGACCCCACAGACGGCAGCCCACCAGGCTCCGCTGTCCCTGGGATTCTCTAGGCAAGAACACTGGAGTGGGTTGCCATTTCCTTCTCAATGCGTGAAAGTGAGGTCACTCAGTCGTGTCCGACTCTTAGCGACCCCATGGACTGCAGCCTACCAGGCTCCTCCGTCCATAGGATTTTCCAGGCAAGAGTACTGGAGTGGGTTGCCATTGCCTTCTCCTGAGGTTATTATGAAGTTGCTATAAATATTTCCATGCAAGTCTTTATGTAAATCTAAGATTTATTAACACTTCTGTTAAGTTAGTTGGATTTTCTAAAATTATTGATCCCATATTAATTCTGTAGTTTTTGAGCTCCTTGGTACAAATTCAAATTCTTCGAGGAGATACAAGTACTCCAGTGTGAGCAACAGAGGCCTTATTGAAGACAACGTACATAAAGCTCTTAGCACTGGTCAAAATTTGGAAAGATATTCTTATTAAAATAAAACGGAGAAGACTTAAAATAGTCAGACTAGGTAACATGGATTTTTGGGTTTTTGTTTACTTTTAATAATGTTTTCAATTTTCAAAACTTGTTTTGAATGCTTCTGCTGGTTATAGGGAAATATGGAAGAAGACACAAAAAGTTTTCAAATTTAAAACTCCCCGATAACTTGAAATCTGAATGATCCTCATCATTTCCAACAACCACTTTAATTCTAAAAAAAATAACGGTCCCTGCTCATGAGGAGTCAACAGATTCACTAGAAAAGGTTATCTTGTGTCTGGAGAGAGATACACACTAATTCAAGACAGAAGGTTAAGGATATCAAAGGAGTGCAACAGCTAATAAGTAACTAAAGAAGTTCAGAGCTGGGAGCTGGGGGAAAGATCTGTCAGAGGGGAAAGGAAGGATGAAATTAGCTGTGCCTTGAATGCGAGATAGGACATTTCATTTTGAGTTCTAGCCTTCTTCTATAACTGGTACATCTTGGAGTGAGAAGGCAATTTAAACAAGCTCTTGGCACTGATCCTTCTCCCTGTGCTTATACAGAGCTATAATGAGTCACAATACCACCCAAGAAAATTGGAAAAACCCTTTGGCACCCACATAACAAAATATAGTTGTCTGTGTAGCCAGAACACATTGTTAAGTGTCTTTCTCTAAATCCGTCTGATAATACTCACAAGACAGATTACACAACACCACTATTAAATTTAGAAAACTAACAAAGAAGGATGAAAGACTGATGAGTCATTCTGAAGTAAAGCCCTCCAATTCTATTTGTAAAGCAAACTAATCAAAGTCAGATGTAGTTAAGTCCCAACTGGCATATAATTTTGTAAGCAAGCAGAAAAGAATGATGTTGTTCTGTAATACCAAGGAAGATATCTTTTCAGTATCTTTCCCATTATGTGCCAACCAAGCTTATTATATAAAAAAATCAAGTTTACTTAAAAAATTTTTGCACAAAAAGCTCATAAACAAGCACTTACTTCTTTCCTTTTTCCATCACTCCCTCTAATTCATTGCCACCCCCTAGCTCTTCCCTTCCCTTTCCTTCAAATGAGCATAGTCATCAAAAAGGGTTATTATATTTTCTTTTAAACCTAGAATATTTGGTTCTCAGACATTTAATCACCAAAAAATGCAAAACTATTTGTTATTAATTATTGCATGTTCAGTTCAGTCACTCAGTTGTGACCAACTCTTTGCAACCCCATGGACTGCAGCACGCCAGGCTTCCCTGCTCATCACTAACTCCCGGAGCCTGCTCAAACTCATGTCCATCACGTCGGTAATGCCATCCAACAATCTCATACTCCGTTGTCCCCTTCTCCTCCCACCTTCAATCTTTCCCAGAATCAGGGTCTTTTCTAATGAGTTGGTTCTTTGCATCAGGTGGCCAAAGTATTGGAGTTTCAATTTCAGCATCAGTCCTTCCAATGAATATTCAGGACTGATTTCCTTTAGGATGGACTGGTTGTATCTCCTTGCTCTCCAAGGGACTCTCAGTAGTCTTTTCCAACACCACAGTTCAAAAGCATCAATTCTTCAGTGCTCAGCTTTCTTTATAGTCCAACTCTCACATCTATACAAACACCCCAAAATTATGTCCTTTTCATTATAGGGGACGGGAATGCAAAAGTAGGAAGTCAAGAAACACCTCGAGTAAGAGGCAAATTTGGCCTTGGAGTACAGAATGAAGTAGGGCAAAGGCTAATAGAGTTTTGCCAAGAGAACACACTGGTCACAGCAAACATCCTCTTCCAACAACACAAGAAAAGACTCTACACATGGACATCACCAGATGGTCAACACTGAAATCAGATTGATTATATTCTTTGCAGCCAAAGATGGAGAAGCTCTATACAGTCAGCAAAAACAAGACCGAGAGCTGACTATGGCTCAGATCATGAACTCCTTATTGCCAAATTCAGACTTAAATTGAAGAAAGTAGGAAAAACCACTAGACCATTCAGGTATGACCTAAATCAAATCCCTTATGATTATACAGTGGAAGTGAGAAATAGATTTAAGGGACTAGATATGCAGATAGAGTGCCTGATGAACTATGGATGGAGGTTCATGACACTGTACAGGAGACAGGGATCAAGACCATCCCCATGGAAAAAGAAATACAAAAAAAGCAAAATGACTGTCTGAGGAGGCCTTATAAATAGCTGTGAAAAGAAGAGAAGTGAAGTGAAAAGAAGAGAAAGCAAAGGAGAAAAGGAAAGATATTCCCATTTGAATGCAGAGTTCCAAAAATAACAAGGAGAGATAAGAAAGCCTTCCTCAGCAATCAATGCAAAGAAATAGAGGAAAATAATAGCAAGGGAAAGACTAAAGATCTCTTCAAGAAAATTAGAGATACCAAGGGAACATTTCATGCAAAGATGGGCACAATAAAGGACAGAAATGGTATGGACCTAACAGAAACTGAAGATATTAAGAAGAGGTGTCAAGAATACACAGAAGAACAGTACAAAAAAGATCTTCACGACCCAGATAATCATGATGGTGTGATCACTCACCTAGAACCAGTCATCCTGGAATGTGAAGTTAGGTGGGCCTTAGAAAGCATCACTATGAACAAAGCTAGTGGAGGTGATGGAATTCCATTTGAGCTATTTCAAACCTTGAAAGATGATGCTGTGAAAGTGCTGTATTCAATATGCCAGCAAATGTGGAAAACTCAGCAGTGGCCACAGGAGTGGAAAAGGTCAGTTTTCATTCCAATCCCAAAGAAAGGCAATGCCAAAGAATGCTCAAACTACCGCCCAATTGCACTCATCCAACATGCTAGTAAAGTAATGCTCAAAATTCTCCAAGCCAGGCTTCAGCAATACGTGAAGTGTAAACTTCCAGATGTTCAAGCTGGTTTTAGAAAAGGCAGAGGAACCAGAGATCAAATTGCCAACATCTGCTGGATCATCAAAAAAACAAGAGAGTTCCAGAAAAACATCTATTTCTGCTTTATTGACTATGCCAAAGCCTTTGACTGTGTGGATCACAATAAACTGTGGAAAGCTCTGAAAGAGATGGGAATACCAGACCACCTGACCTGTCTCTTGAGAAACCTGTATGCAGGTCAGGAAGCAGCAGTTAGAACTGGACATGGAACAACAGACTGCTTCCAAATAGGAAAAGGAGTACGTCAAGGCTGTATATTGTCACTCTGCTTATTTAACGTATATGCAGAGTACATCATGAGAAACGCTGGGCTGGAAGAAACACAAGCTGGAATCAAGATTGCCAGGAGAAATATCAATAACCTCAGATATGCAGATGACACCACCCTTATGGCAGAAAGTGAAGAAGAACTAAAAAGCCTCTTGATGAAAGTGAAAGAGGAAAGTGAAAAAGTTGGCTTAAAGCTCAACGTTCGGAAAACTAAGATCATGGCATCTGGTCCCATCACTTCATGGGAAATAGATGGGGAAACAGTGGAAACAGTGTCAGACTTTATTTTTTGAGGCTCCAAAATCACTGCTGATGGTGACTGCAGCCATGAAATCAAAAGACGGTTATTCCTTGGAAGGAAAGTTATGACCAACCTAGATAGCATATTAAAAAGCAGAGACATCAATTTGCCAACAAAGGTCCATCTAGTCAAGGCTATGGTTTTTCCAGTAGTCATGTATGGATGTGACAGTTGGACTGTGAAGAAAGCTGAGTGCTGAAGAATTGATGCTTTTGAACTATGGTGTTGGAGAAGACTCTTGAGAGTCCCTTGGACTGCAAGGAGATCCAACCAGTCCATCTCCTTGGACTCCAAGACTAAAGGAGATTAGTCCTGGGTGTTCATTGGAAGGACTGATGTTGAAGCTGAAACTCCAATACTTTGGCCACCTCATGCGAAGTGTTGACTCATTGGAAAAGACCCTGATGCTGCGAAGGATTGGGGGCAGGATGAGCAGGGGACGACAGAGGAGGAGATGGCTGGATGGCATCACCGACTCGATGGACATGAGTTTGGGTAAACTCCGGGAGTTGGTGATGGACAGAGAGGCCTGGCATGCTGCAATTCATGGGGTCGCAAATAATCGGACATGACTGAGTGACTGAACTGAACTGAACTGGAAAAACCATAGCTTTGACTAGACAGATCTTTGTTGGCAAAGTAATGTCTCTTCTTTTTAATATGCTGTCTATGTTAGTCATAGCTTTTCTTCCAAGGAGCAAGCATCTTTTAATTTCATGGCTACAGTCACCATCTGCAGTGATTTTGGAGCCCCCCAAAATAAAGTATGTCACTGTTTCCGCTGTTTCCCCATATATTTTCCATGAAGTGATTAGACCAGATGCCATGATCTTAGTTTTCTGAATGTTGAGTTTTAAGCCAACTTTTTCTGTCCTCCCTCACTTTCAACAAGAGGATCTTTAGTTCTTCTTCGCTTTCTGCCATAAGGTTGGTGTCATCTGCATATCTGAAGTTATTGATACATCTCCCAGCAATCTTGATTCCAGTTTGTGCTTCATCCAGCCCAGCATGTCTCATGATGTACTCTGCATATAAGTTAGATAAGCAGGGTGACAATATACAGCCTTGACATACTCCTTTCCCTATTTGCAACCAGTCTGTTGTTCCATTTCCAGTTCTAACTGTTGCTTCTTGACTTGCATAGATTTCTCAGGAGGCAGATATTACATCTTAAGTATCATTAAATTATGTACACATATAGATATATAATTAAGTCATGAATATATATTCAATCATTATTCAATGTGGCAAATACTAATTTTATGTCTACCATGCGCCAGGCACTAATACTACTGAGATTACATATACAACCCTGCCCTCATTGTGGGGCTTTCCAGGTGGTTGCTAGTGGTAAAGAACCTACCTACAAGAGACCTAAGAGGTGTGGGTTTGATCCCTGGGTCAGGAAGATCCCCTGGAGAAGGAAATGGCAACTCTCTCCAGCAGTCTTCCTTGAAGCATCCCCATGGAAAAAGGAGTCTGATGGGCTACAGTTCCATAGGGTCACAAAGAGTTGGACATGACTGAAGGGACTTAACATGCTACAAGTCAAGCATTTTTAAATGAATATGGAGTTAATTTAGTTTGTCTGGAGGATTAAATATGCACATACTCTCTCTGCAGGTCCTGGCCATGATGCATGGTGCCATTCAGGGGGTCCTCCCCCAGAAGGCCCTCTACAGCAGAGCCTGTCTGGGCTCACCAAGATGCCTTCTCTCCTCTTCTTCCCACACACACAGCTAAATCACATTTCCTGGCCTTCTTCCTGATAGGCTGGCATCTTGAAATGAAGTATGAGAAAACAGAATGTGGACAAAAGTGAGGTATTCTTCTTCCAAACCTCATCTATAAAAATTTTCCACACTCACTGCTCCGAATTCTCACTCTTCCTATGCTACAGTACTCTAAGATACTGAAGGATGCAGAACTATGAGATGGAAAGAATCTATATTCCAGAACAGCTGCTTGGAGGAGAATCTCTTCAGTGACCTCCACTGGACCATGATATGAGCACACAAAAAAAGTTTGTGTTAAGCCACTGAGATTTTAGGACAGTGTCACTAGAGCTGTTAACCTGAGCACAGAGTTTGTTCTATCCTCTAACTCTATATTTTCCAGAGTACATATTTTTGACTTGTTTTTTTTTAAATCATTATACTGGCTATCTGGAGAAGGGCATGGCAACCCACTCCAGTATTCTTGCCTAGAGAATCCCACGGACAAAGGAGCTTGGCAGGATCCAGTCCATAGGGTCACAAAGAGTTGGACACGACTGAAGCAATTTAGCACGCACGCACATACTGGCTATCATTAGTGTGTATCAGTGTACTAATCAACATATCTACTTTTTACCATCTTCTTCATAGAAGTCTGCCACATCTATAGATCTATAGTGACTGATTTGAATTGAACTTTTGGGTCCTGTTGTACATCTACCATAAACAAGAATTTTAAGGCCTTTCAGAAAGAAAAAATCTGCAAAGATGAGATCTGTTATTTATGCAGACTGATAGAGACTTCTTCTTGGATGCTGTTTACCATTTTCCTTAGTCATTTGGTATTTCCTCATCTTTCTTCTTTTTGTTTCCTTACGATAATCTTATATTGTGGCTTCTATCAGAAAACAACTTTTCACTGTTCATTTAATATAATAACCAGTCACTTAAACCTTATCAGTCTATGGTTTAAAACAGATCGGTTATTTTTAATAAAAATCATCTGATTTTAATATTTAACTTATTTTTATAAGAATACAAAAAAGAATATACTTAGTAATAAAAATATCAAAACTTCTTGTAAACCATGAAACAAAATACATTTTAAAGTAGATAAATCATGTCTTTCCTATTCTTCTTAATTTCTACCAGGCAACAACCAAATTGAATTTGTTGCTTTTTACATTCAAAATTCACTTTATTAGGTTTTTTATTACAAAAGTCTAGCCTAAACAATGCAACAATATACAAAGATAATAATCTTCTCTTTATCCTTCTTCCAATCTTACCTCCTGTGATAAGCCATGTTACTAGTGTAGTGTATATCCTCCCAAACTTCTCTGTGCTCAAATAACTTTAAATTTTTTTACGTCTGAGCCACCAGGGAAGCCCTTTCAGTTGCCTCACCCCAAAACTTAGGTGAATAACACAACAGCAATTATCTTACTGTCTTCCACTGTGTTCTGGAGTTCAGGAAGCGTTCAGCTGGTGAAGCCTGACTTGTGCTTTCTCATGCAGTTTTAGGCAGACAGTGACTGCTACCAAAACAACAAGGGGCCAGAAGAGCTAAAGTCTGGTCAGCCTCCTCTTCCTCTTCATGCAATCTCAGGGCCTCTCCATGTGCTCTCTAGCATAGACTAGCTTAGGCTTCCTCACAGCACGATGGTCTTAAAGCAGCTCCAAGAGAAAGTATTTTAGCAAACAAGGAAAAAGATGTACAGCCTTCATGATCTAGACAATAAAGTCATACAGCCTGACTTCTGTCACATTCTGTTCATTACAGGTGAGTTACAAGTCAGCCCAATTCAAACAGAAATTTCATGTCTTCATGAGGCAGTAGCAAGGTTCTAGAAGACTACTTTGGAGCAGGAAATGTTTTGCAGCCATCTCTAGAAAATAAAATATGCTACAGTTTGCCCTCTGGCCGCAACTTACATCCCCCCAGCCTCAACTTGCAAAATACGCTCATTCTCTCCAAAAACTCTTCAAAAGTTTCATTCCATTATGGCAACAGGCTCAACATCTAGGACCTTATCATCTAAATTAGATCCAAATCCAAATGAGGTTACTCAAGTGTGGTTCTTCAGAAGCAGATTGTTCAGTAGTATTTTTTTTTCTCTATCTGAAGACCTGTGACTTAAAGAGACAAGTTACCTGCCCCACAGGCACCCAACATACAAAGGTAGGACATGACAGGATAACCACTGTATATGGCTCATTCAAAAAGGAAAAAAATGAGAGCCACACAGCAGGAACTGGTGTGTGCAACTCAGGAAGCCTTCCAGGCACTCTGTTGCCAGTTTCCTGATTAAGGCCCAGCACTGCTCCATGAGACCAATTTTCTGGACCTCTGGGCTGTATCCTCTGGGGTCTTAGTTCTGTCCTCTGAGTCATATTTTTGGTTTTTTTCCCATAAAAAATAGCCTATGTTTTCAACTAAGTTGAGTAGGTTTCTTAGCCTGCAAAAGTTCCTGACTATAGAAGATCAAGGGGTCCAAAGCTCTCTTTATATTTTGTATAGCTTCTGACCATTCAGTTCAAGCTGAAGCTGATACAATTCTTTTAAAATTTAGTGGAGTTTTTGTATATTAATTTAAAATCTAATGTATTATACAAAAATCATATTCCAAAATCTCTTTAAGACAGCTCCTCTCTACCTTGTGTTCCCTGTTAAGTTCCTGTAAATCAACAACCTTAAGATTCTTAGGTTGTTGAGTAGTAAGATCTATGAAGCAGTTCCTTGAGTCCTTAGAAGGCCTTTGTCTGTTTAAGAAGGTCTTTGAGGCACCTTTATCATAGGAGTGGCCCCAGATGCTCACTTAGAGCCTTTTTACTTAAGCTTCAGTTACAAATTTAATAGCATGGCTGTCCAATTTGCTAGATTCCTGAAGATGCTAATCAGAAAAGTAGGAGAGGTAAGTAAGAGTGGCACAGCTACTGTCAGGCAAAGTGACAGTAATGAGACGTTAGAGATGAAGTCAGACACAGATGAGGATGCAGAGAAAGAGATAAAAGGGGAAAAAACGCAAACTGTGCAGTAATCTGAATTACTTAATTTTGTTGCAAATAATGCTATACTCTTCGGCAGTACTGAGATCGGGAAAGCCTCAAGGGATCACAGAGACATTAGTTTGACGTTCGTTTTGGCACTGTGGTTTACAGCACAGCCCTGGAGCTAGACCTTGGGTTTTAATTCCAGCTCCCATACTTCCCTGATTGTACAATCTCAGGTGAGTTATTTTATGACTGTGCCTCAGTTTGTTTTGTTTTGTTTTTCATATTTGAAATGGGCATGATACCGGGACCTATCTTGCGGAGTGACTGTTAGGGGTAAGTGACATATATTAATAAAATGCTTTTTAAAAAGTGCCTGGGACACAGTAAGCATTCAAAAATGCTAACTACCATTGCCATTATTATTATTTTGTTTAGTTGGCTTTAGAAGATATAAACATTTAGGAAGAATTTTATCACAAGTGGATAAAATATACATTATTTGGTGCTGAAAGAACTATGCTCCAGTTATCTGAAAAATCTCCTTACATGGAGTTTCTCATTCTGGTGAAGCCAGACTAATGATACAGGAGTATCTCAATTTCACAGATAAGAGAACAGATACAGCTGAAATGAGGATCTAAACGTCCCTCACAAAGTCAATCCTGAGTTACAGAACTCCTGCTCAGTAGTTTAAGGAAGGATTTTACTGTTTCCTTTTGTTGGACTGCACCCCCACCCCCACACCATATTCTCCTGAACAGTGTCTTTGAGTACTGCTTGCCAATCTGTTCTTTCTGTTGCCGTTTTCTTACATCCCAGGGACAGGCAAAATTTCCCTAAATTTGTGATACAAAATGTTTTGACATTTGGGGGATATTAAAATCAAAAAGCATCCCTTACAATCCAAAGATGTGAAAAACTTTCCAAATATTCATTTGGAGAAGCTTCTTGAAACGTGAAGGATCATAAATCTCTTTAACAATCTACTGAAGCTATTGATCTTTTCTCTATCAAAAAAAATGAAGAACTGCATGTGAGTATAATTTCAGAGGATTCATGTGGGTTTCCCCTAAGCTACTGATATATCAGTTAGATAATCCATGAACAATAATTTAAGAACCTTTGATTTAAAGGCATTAGTAAGGTATGACTTCCTGTAGGAGCAGAGTATATTTTTTCTGAGAAGGTTATTTGTCTTCCTTCTAAAAATCACAGGCAGAAACAATTGCTAATGCAACATATCAAGATGATCTCCTCCAGAGTTGAGCCAAATTCCTTTTCACTTGTGTCTATTTTACCCTAATCAATGTGTTTCTATAACTTTTCTTGAATTGTCACTGCATTCTTCAATTTGACCCTCATGTAATTGCAGAATCTGTCTTCTAGGATTATTTTACAAAATTTAATTTCTCTTTGGGGATTAATTTTAAGTCAACAACTCAAATATTTTAAATTTACTATTTTAAAGAAATTTTCTCAAATTATTTCAGTCCTGCTGTTAGCTTTTCCTTCTCCATAGTGTTCCTAAGGAATGAAATGTCCTGAGCTTAAATCTAATTCTTCTTTTTTCATCTGCTTAGACGAGTCTATGGTTGTATACCACATATCAGAAAAGGAAATGCAAGATGTCTTATAAACTGTTAGACTTTGATTTATTCTTTTTAAAAATGTCAGCTATACATCTCCTCATAAATTGAATTTATATCCCCTGTCCTGCAGTTTTCTAAATTAGCCAAGAAGTATCTTCAAATTATTTATTAATATATTCTATTTTTATTTATGGGCTTGCCTGATGGCTCAGTTGTTAAAGAATCCACCTGCAATGCAGCAGACCCCATTTCAATTCCTGGGTCGGGAAGATCTGCTGGAGAAGGGGTAGGCTACCCACTCCAGTATTCTTCTTGGGCTTCCCTGGTGGCTCAGCTGGTAAAGAATCTGCCTGCAATGTGGGAGACCTGGGTTTGATCCCTTTGTTGGGAAGATCCCCCGGAGAAGGGTAGGGCTATCCACTACAGCACTCTGATGTGGAGAATCCCAAGGACTGTATAGTCCGTGGG
The DNA here is from genome assembly GCF_054371585.1 of Giraffa tippelskirchi. Lineage (NCBI taxonomy): Eukaryota > Metazoa > Chordata > Mammalia > Artiodactyla > Giraffidae > Giraffa > Giraffa tippelskirchi. The sequence continues at coordinate 150,158,358 of NC_137279.1, forward strand.
GTCGCAAAGAGTTGGACACGACTGAGCAACTCTTTTTATTTATAACCGGATTTCATTTATAAAGTATTATTTTATTTATTTGTTTTACATTCTGTTTAAAAATTAAAGAAATTCCCTAAGAGATGGAAATGGAGATAAATGTTGTCCAAGGAAGGCATATGAAAGTTAGAGCTAAAAGAGATTAGAGGTTGTTAGTCAAACACCTTCATTTTATAGATAAGGAAGCTGCACCTAAGGACTTTCATCACCTTATGTATTGTAAAGACCTGGTGGAGAAATGGTGATGGAGAAACGGTGGCAAATATAGATGCAGTGAAATGCTTGCTTTGCAGTTCTTTTGCAAGGATGAATACAAAATACGCTTTCTACATCTTAAACTTTTAGAATGATAGAGTTACTTCCTAAACTAAAGGTCTCAAAATGCACTTAGTTATTCTATCTTTGGGAGAGGGTGGGGAAAAATATGATTAAAATTTCCCCATCTAAGATTGACAGCAGGAGAAGGGGACGACAGAGGACAAGATGGTTGGATGGCATCACTGACTCAATGGGCATGATTAGGCAAGTTCCAGGAGATGATGAAGGACAGGGAAGCCTGGTGTGCTGCAGTCCACGGGGTCGCAAAGAGTTGGACACGACTGAGCGACTGAAGTGACCTGATACAAGTTTTATTGGGTTCTTTATTAACATCTCTGTTTAAATCTCTTACCATGTTAGTGACTGCAACCTTAAAATAGAAATAAGTAATCACTCAGTGAGGAAAATCAAAAAGCTGGTTTTTCTCTGTGTAGTCTATAAAAATTGTTTTCCCAAGTTAGTTTTAACCAGAGATAGAGATGAGAGCTTTACACTCCAGGAGGACTAAAATTTCTGCTAATTTAAGCCCAACAGTATTCAGTTAAATCAAGCAAGCATGTGTATGCACGCTCAATCCAACTCTTTGGGACCCCATGGTCTGTAGCCCACTAGACTTCTCTGTCCATGGAATTTTCCAGGCAAGAATACTGCACCAGCTTGCATTCCCTTCTCCAGGGGATTTTTCTGACCCATGGATTGAACCCACATCTTGTGCATCTTCTGCACTGGCAGACAGGTTCTGTACCAGCTAAGCCACCAAAGAAGCCACCCTATTTTTGCCTCCTCTCTTCTTTTCAGCCATCCCTTGAATTCTTCAAGAATTGAATAAAATGTTTCCTTCTTGCCTAAGCTTGTATCAACTGCTGCTGTGATAATGATGCAGCATGCTAAGTAATGTGGAAGACTTGGCAAAACTTGTTTAAATAGGGAGTTATTTTATTGGAACATAAAGTTGTTTTACTAGAAAGTCATTTTTATCCAGCACAATAAACTATTTCATTGTCTGGAACAGCCAGGTACCCAAAACGTTAAATTACTACAAAGAGTTGACCTACATCCCATGCCTTTGAGATCTGGCCTTATATAAATATATTTATTTATTTTCTTGGTAGTAGATATAGAGTTGTAAATTTTTATCAGAATTGTTTTTAATTTAAATTGTGCATGTTGCACGTTAAGAAACTTAGATGCAAACAGGGCTAGTGTTAGACTTTACACCACCATGTTAGGTGTTTACTCAGCAGCTTCTCTCCCAGGAAGATGGAAATGGTACTGCTTCTGTTCTAATGTTGACAACCTCTAAGTCTCATTATTACTTTTTCCTAGAGTAACTATGGTTTTACCTTTCCTACAGTACCAAGGACAAATCAATAGCCTTCCCTAATGACAGCAGCTTGTAAACACCGAGTTGCTGTGAACTTGAAGGTCCACTATCCAAAGACTGCACTCTTATTATATCCTATCATCAGCCCAAGAATATCCATAATACTGATAATAATTTCAATGTATATCATCTATCTCCCTAAAATAATTTCCAGGAAATCCTTCCAAGATGGTTCATGATTAGCACCATTATCATCTTTTCTTTCGACACAAGAAAAACCCATGTAGTGTTGGCCTCCATCCATTTCTGATAATCTTAAATAAGGTCATTTAATACCTGGCTGATGGCAGAGGTTAAAATATCCCTCCTGGCATCAGATTGTAACAAAAAACCATTATAAGTTATCAGGCATATGATTAACTGGAGAACAAGTATCAGACCTTAAGTAAATGATAGGGAGCCTTCAACTGCACAGCAACAAATTAAGGTTAGCAAAGCAGGGACCAGAAATGAGGAATATTGAGGTGCAATGGCAGCCTCCCTTGGCTTGGAGCTGAGCCAGATGAAAAACAACACTCCAAGGATCATTTGTCACCTGTCAGGAGTGCAAACGACCATCTCCTATCAACAGCAAGAGGGGACATTTTTGAAGGTCAGCCAGCATGGCAGGTCTAAAAATCCTAAACTACAGAAGGGCTGCACATCAAGCATGGTTCTCCATGAGTCTGCAGTGTTTTCAGCTTTTTATTTTTGAACTTTGGTGAGAATCTGGTCATTTGAATGTTTTCAGCAAGATATGTGCCCTACATCAGGACCAAAAATGGAAGATATTTACTTATTCTACACCTGGTAATGTGGTTATTTTAAGAAAGAAATTCAATAAATAAAAAGGAAAAGAGAATAAGAATATGATTCAAGGAAGTCTTTTCATGTCATAATTTATACATAAATATACCGAACGAATGGACTAAGGCATGTTTTTAAATCTAAATCTCAACCGTTGCTCGTAGACGGTCCAGAGACAGCTGTGCAAACCTCAGGCAATAAGCAGTGTGGGACTAGGACCAAGCTGAGATTCAACCCAGGAGGCACAATACTTTCCTTTCTGAGTACTGTTGGCTTCGCATCTGGGTGCCTACTGCTGCCCCCTGGTGGCCGAAAGATTCCCACCCTAAACCCCTTTTCTTTCCTCCAAAAAAAAGTAACCAGACCTGAGACCCCTGAGACCCCAGGGCCCTGCTTTCTTCTTTCCAAAGTAACAAGATAAGATTTTTGAGTTTTAAAAGTAACTTTTATATGACATTCTTTTCAAGCCAAAACAGTAACAAAACAATAATAACTACAAATGTTAAAGAATAGAATGTGATCATTTTAAGTAACAAAATCTTATATATTTATAGATTATATTCATATTTCACTTCATATGATTTTGGGAGTATGCATATATACATACGGGCCTTCCCAGTGGCTCAGTTGTAATGAATCCACATGCAATGCAGGAAATGCAGGTTCAATCCATGGGTTGGGAAGATCCCCTGCAGGAGGGCATGGCAACTCACTTCAGTATTCTTGCCTGGAGAATCCCCATGAACAGAGGAGCCTGGTGGGCTACAGCCCATGGGGTCACAAAGCATTGAACACAACTGAGCGACTAAGCACAGCACAGCACACAATATCATAATAGGAGTTGCCACTTGTTGAGCACTTCTTAGGTGATAGGTGTACCTTCTGCATCATTTAATCATGATTCCATAAGGTTATTTTACAGATGAAGATACAAGCTAAAAGGACATGCTTCTGGATCTGGAACCCTACAAACAAGAATATATGAGGTATAGAAAATGAAAGAAGGAAGAGAATGGAAAGAAATAAGAGGAAAGCAGAATGAAGGATATTTTTCTCTACAAGATCTACACAATCTTCTTAAATAGAAATTTTCTTTACCTACTTAACTTCCAGAGAGGTCAAGGTACAAGGTCACACAAAAAGTGCAAAACCCAGAATTTGAACCCAGATCTGTCTAAATGCAAGGTTTCTCAATTGTTACGACAGTGATTATAATGGAATTTGGCCAGAGGATTCAAGAACCTCCAAATTCTGACCTTAACAAGCCACTTCTCCCATGAGATCCCTCAGGGAATATTATACATAGACAAAAACAACGAGTAAAAGAGTTATTGAATGCAAACAAGTTTACTAATCTTCTGAGAAAGGCTGGATGATACAGAAAATCTTTTGTGCTTAGGCTGATGGTGACCTAGATTTAGACACAACAGACTACAGAATATCCTTCTAGGTCCCAAGGAAAAGGGAAATATGAGGTGCAGGAAGAGCAACGAAGCAAGAGGTGGCAAAGAAATAAGAGTTGCTGCCAAAGAAAGAGAAATCCTCTACAACACGGATGCAATGTAGACAACTTTAAAAAAGGAAGTTTTTTTGTCCACTTCTGCCCCTAATTTTTCCCTTCATTTGGTACCTCTGTCCTTGGGTCCTTATGATTCCTATCTGCTGTTTCTAAAACCTTGACTATACATCTGATTCAAATTTTAATCCTCACATTTCCCACCTGAGAGTCAATGCTTCAAAATAACCTAAGTCCTTCCCCCTCTCTAATTAGAACCTAAGCCTCTGGTTTAACCTGTTGGCTTGGTTTGATGTCAGAGGAACTGATCCTGATTGAAAGAGGTTGTGTAGGGTGGTGATTAAGAGTTTGTCCTCTGAACTGAAGTCAAAGCTCTGTAACTTACTAGCCATTTAAACTTGGTCAAAGTCTCTGGGCCCCAGGAACAATATCCGGGGGGATGATAATTAGCATCAATCTCATTTGTTTGTTACAAGGATTAAATGAGTTCATAGGTAAAATGGACTTAAAACAGTAGTTGGCACAAAGCAAACCTATATAAATATTTGATATAATTTAATTCTAAGGAGGTTAAACAAATATCTCAACAGTCCAAGAATTATCCAAATTTATGTTCAAAGAGGATACATAAATAACTCTAATTAATCATAAGTAGTAACAAATTATAGTTGCTGTGATAAATGAAGCAGAAAAAGTCAAGTCCTGTGTAGGGGAAATATTTCTTGTGTAAGTAATGGCAGAAGGGGGATATGGAAGCAGAAAATACTTTAACGGGAGACACAGGAGACGCAGGTTCAATCTTTGGGTCGGGAAGAGCCCCTGGAGGAGGAAATGGCAACCCCTACTCCAGTATTCTTGCCTGGAGAATCCCATGGACAGAAGAGCCTGGCACTCTATAGTTCATGGGATCATAAAGAATCAGACTCAGCTGAGTATGCATGCACATACATACATACATAACACAAGTTCATCTCACCACTCCAAGTATCATCAAATCTAGCAAAAATCTCAAGTTTGTGGTTAATTAGCACAAAGAAAACTGAGATCTGATACTAAATAGTAACATAAACGAAAAAGTCAAATCTAAATAAAACCACCGAACTCTATCTTGATTTTGCCTTGAATTATCCTGTTGTCTATATTGATCAAATTAACAGGACCTGTGCTAAATTTCCACTTGACTTAGTGCTCTGTACATGTGGCCTATGACTCTGGAACCATAGCCTTGATGTACCTAAAGTCATTTTTTGGTGAAAGTTGCCCTGGTCAGCAATGCTGGAGACAAGGCTCAGAAATCACAAGACCCCCAAAGGTGAATCCAGAGAGCTCACTGTCATCACTGCTGATTCAAGTCCTGGAAACTGGAACTGTGATTGGATCAGGACTCAAAAGAATTCCAAAGTTTCATTAATCATTTCAGAAGACCCTTGAAAATTCATCTTCTGGAACTTTTATAAGTTTAGCTACCAAATTTTCTCTCTCTTGGGAAACAGGTGGGACTGCTTATAAAATCTGCTTTAAGTATGATTCCATAAGCTTTCTGTGGAAACAGATCAAGACCAATCAAATGAGAACAAGCAGAGCTATTTGTTCAGAGCTTGCTATAGCAAGAGAGTCAGCCACTGTCACTTGGGTTTTGGTAGAAACTTAAAGGCAGTTAGAGTTGGAAATTTATACTGGAAAAAAAGGGAAGGGCTTCAGGTATGTCATGTTTGTAATTCTGCTGGCTTAGGGAAACCGTAGGTGGGCTAACTAGAAATGGGGCATCCCTCTGCAATTGGCTGGAGTGGTTTAGTCACTAAGTCATGTCCGACTCTCGCGACCCCATGGAGTGTAGCTAGCCAGGCTCCTCTGCCCATGGGATTCTCCAGGCAAGAATACTGGAGTGGGTTGCCATTTCCTTCTCCAACTGCAGAGCCTATTTGCCTTTCTCTGGTTGGTTCTAAGTTAAAAGTGGGGGCAAAAATCAGAGAAGTTGTCAGTTATGAATTAAGTACTGGCCATCGATTATTATAGAAGTCTGACTTCCTACAAGTCTGACTTTTAGCAGGTTGGTTTCCTAGGCTGTTTATTGTAGATAAGGGGCATAGCCTGGGAAGTTTGCTGCAGCTTGTGGGTCATTTTATGTATGGTCTGGCCATCATACTCTTTGTACTCTTGTCTCTCACTTCAAACATATCTCCCCCAAAGATATATAATATACATACTGCAGCAAAGTAAAAGAAAGTAAGGGAACATGTAATACAACAAAATTTAATAAAGTTCCATGTCTAAAATTTTACTTGCTTGCCATTTTAACATTTTTATTAGAGAATAGAGAAGGTGCATGGGAAAAAATCTGTTCCCCGGAATCTCAAGTGATGTGAAGAAATTTCAGTGATGCTTGTATCAGTTTTATTACAGCTAAACTGCAGCAACAAAGAAACCCAAAAATAAAATAGCTCAAAGAAAATATCCAGATATGTGTAGATGATCCAAGATACAGTATTACCATCATCATCATCATCATCATCTTTATCACCATCATCTATCTTTCTGTTGCTCTACCTACGATGGGAATTCTGCTTTCAAAACCACTCATGACGCAGGTTCATTCATTTTCATTGTCCATTTTACTTACTGTCCTTATACATTTTTGTAAGTTGTTTCCCTCACCCTCATCGTCACCGCTGGCTCACCATCCTATCTGTGTTCTAGTCCACAGAAACCGGGAAAGAGAAGTAGAGGGAAAGCAGTTTTCTTTTAAAATATGGTGAGGCTACAATGGAATACTACACAGCCATTAAAAAGAATAAATTTTTGCCATTTGCAGTAATAATGGGTAGACTCAGAGGGCATTATGCTAAGTGAAATAAGTCAGACAGAGAAAGATAAATACTGCTTGTATCACTTATACACAGAATCTAAAAAATACAACAAACTAGTGAATGTAATATTAAAAAAAAGAAGCAGACTCACAGATATAGGGAACAAACTAGTGGTTACCGGTGGGGAGTGGCAAAATAGAGGTGGAGGAGTAGGAGATACAAACTATAGGGTTTGTCTGGGAGATAGTCGAGGACAGACAAGCCTGGTGTGCTGCAGTCCTGGAGGTCACAGTCAGACATCACAGTTGTTAGTGATGGAACAACGATAGCATAATGATCATAAATCAAATCTAAATTCCAGTCCCAGGTCTGCTATGAATTTTACTTTTAACCTTCAGTAAGTTACCTAACCTCTTGGACTATTACTTTTCTCAAAGTTAAACCAAGAGAATTGAATTAGATCATTAAAAATTTTTTCGCAAAGGTACATCATATACATTTTTAACATGCCTTAAAGAGTTAAGGCATCCCTTTCACTGCTCTGGGCCAAGTCTGCTCCTATCAGCTTCCCTTACGTCACTTCTGCCCTAGAGAACCTATTTTAGCTCCTGATCACCTGTAAACTCCCCTTTGCTTCCTAGTCTTCATGCACTAGGAATCACTCTGGCCCCTCTCCCTCCTCACCCAGTTGCAACCAATGTTATCTGTCTAACCACATGGACTTTTCACTTGAAGCTGTTTAGGGTCCTTAAAAAGGCAGAAGATAAACACTGATGGACCCTTGTACAATAAAGAAATACAATTATGGAATAAGTAAAAACTCAGAGATAGACATTCCAAAATTTGGATCTTACCATCAGGTTCTGCTTTAAGTATAATGTTGACCAAATATAATCGAGTAACTTCAACAACTTAACCTCTCCAAGTCTCAGTTACCCCTTTATGTGACTTGTAAAGTCATTTCCAGAATAAAAGGAAGTCACAGCTGACAAAGCACTTTAAAATATTATAAAATGTGAACTAAAATGTCATTAACACATTCTGGAGGAGATGAAATAGAATGCAGATCTCTCTAAGTCATGCTTTGCAAGGAATTCTGGCAGCCATGAATTTCCCTAGGTGAATGAACGTGTCCTAAGAGTCTCTTGAGGGATGACCACGAGGTCAGTTTTGAGACATGATATGGTAAAAAGTTTGAACTGTCCACATCATTTCTCATCCCCTGAAACTACTGCTCCTAAAGGGTCATTTTTGGAAAGGTCAGGAAACGGAAATACATGCATCAGAAGAGACTGAAACAGAGGATCTTCTTTCCCACAAACTCTCCAAATGAGTACTCAAGGTCCCAGTGAGGAAAGACCTTTAAACTCTCCCCATCTTCTACATCAGGATAATAACTGTGGGAAGGAGTGGAAAAGCAAATCATATTTTAAGAAACAATGGGGGTCGTAGGAACAAGGAGAAGAATCCTGTTATCCTTTCCCAGAAACACGTGACAGCTTTACTAGAAAAAGCATATTGCATAATCATAATTTAGATGCAGGGCCAGTTCTCAGAACATTAAAGAAGTAGAATGTATTCTTACTCCCCCTTCATCCTCTATTATCTATTTTTCAATTTTGGAGCCTCAGTAGGCACAGAAGAACGCTGGATTGCTTCTGGCTGCTCGAGGCAACAACTGTGATGTCCCATCAGCCCCAGCCCAGCTTCCCCAATCCACTCATTCCTTCTGCTATTACACCCAGCAAGACATGAAGCATAAAAAACAATAACAAAAACCCCCAAACCAAAAACAAAGTAGTGTTTGTCCCAGCTAGATTATGATCTGTTTGTGACTTTAAAAAAAAAAAAAGAAAAGAAATGAAAGAATGGGGAATTCACAGGGGATATGTCAGGTGGCAAGTGGGAGATTTGGTTTTAGGGAACAGTGGCAGCAGTCTATTGTCATAGGAGAAAAAGGAGAGTATGTGGTTAAGAATGAAAGCGTGACAGAAATTTGATCATAGATAGATGACCTAGTGTATTATATGATGTTACTTATTTCCTTGGGAAATGAGGAATACTGGAAGTTAATGGAGAAAGAAGCCATGAAGGCACCTCAGAGTTGGAAAGCAGATTGGGGAACTTCAGGAGGATGGCTGGGTAATTCTAAGGCCTCCCTTGAGATATATGGTCATAAATGCAAAGTGAGACCATGTCACCAAAGTCTGTCTCCAAAACTGCAGCCACATTCCAGGCTGATCAGTTATAGTACAAGGTGGGCAGATAACTGGTTTTGCCAGTTAAGTGAGACGGAAAGAAAGCATAACAAGGGAGATGAGGATAATTATAATGAATGTGATAGACCACAGAGTGTAACCCAGGCAAGGAGAAAGTGAGAAGGAGGAAATACTGCAGAGTAAAAAAAGTGTTGGAGGCAATGAATTGGGAGTCTGCATGGAATAATAAAATGCTCAGGTGGACCTACTGGAGTAACGGAGCTTGAAAGGAAAACAGGGGTAAACAAAGAGAAGACTGATTAAAATTAAGGTTTCAGAGGTGCTGCAGTTACTGATGAGGATAATGATGTCCAGAGTAGTATTTTACAAACTTTTTTGACCACAATCCTAAGAAAGAAAGGAATTTGACATAGATATTTAGTATTCATATACAAATTTTTACAAAACAATGCTGATTTTTAAATGTACTCAATTTTCAGTTCTATTCCATTCCATTCAAAAATTCTAATTAGTGAATTATTTTTCAGCTTCACTGAAGCATCACAAGCTGCAGTCTGAAAAACACTGGTCTAGGATAAGTTCCACAGGGGTAACTAAGGTGAGATAGAATAGAATTACAGAGTTAAGGAAATCATGGACCTCCGGGGCCAGAGTATTGAACTAATCATTTTCACTGCTGTTGCAGTCACCAAGAATAGTGACAGAAGTAGCAGTAAAAAAGACAAAAATTAGCCATATGTAGAATTTTTATATTAATTTTTTCAATAAAAATAAAATAATAAAATGTTTTGTTGGTGTTTAGTCACTCATTCATGTCCAACTCTCTTATGACCCCATAGACTGTAGCCTGTCAGGTTCCTCCATCCACAGGATTTCCCAGACAAGAATACTGGAATGGGTTGTCATTTCCTTCTCCAGGAGATCTTCCTGACCCAGGGATTGAATCTATGTCTCCTGCATTGGCAGGCAGATTCTTTACCACTGAGCTACCAGGGAAGCCCATAATAAATGAGTAAATGAATAAGTAAATGAATGGATAATACATTACCCTTTACACATTTCAAATTCTTTTTGTAAGTTGACATAAGCAAATAGATTATAATTAATTTGATGTCTATCCATTTAACAAATATTTGGCAGCCTTCTGTGAGCCAAGAACTGTGCTTGTCTCTCAGTCAGTTCAGTCACTCAGTCATGCGATCCCATGGACTGCAGCACGCCAGGCTTCTCTGTCCATCACCAACTCCAAGAGCTTGCTCAAACTCATGTGAATCGAGTCAGTGATGCTATCCAACCATCTCATCCTCTGTCATTCCCTTCTCCTCCTACCTTCAATCTTTCCCAGGATCAGGGTCATTTCCAATGAGTCAGTTCTTTCCATACGGTGGCCAAAGTACTGCAGTTTCAGCTTCAGCATCAGTCCTTCCAATGAATACTCAGGATTGATTTCCTTTAGGATTGACTGGTTTGATCACCTTGCTGTCCAAGGGACTCTTGAGAGTCTTCTCCAGCACCACAGTTCAAAGGCATCAATTCTTCGGCGCTCAGCCCTTTTATTGTACAGCTCTCACATCTGTACATGACAACTGGAAAAATCATAGCTTTGACAAGACGGACCTTTGTTGGCAAAGTATTGTCTCTGCTTTTTAATATACTGTCTAGGTTGGCCGTAACTTTTCTTCCAAGGAGCAAGTGTCTTTTAATTTCATGGCTGCAGTCAACATCTGCACTGATTTTGGAGCCCAAGAAAATTAAGTGTGTCACTGTTTCCATTGTTTCCCCATATATTTGCCATGAAGTGATCAGACCAGATGCCATGATCTTAGTTTTCTGAATGTTGAGCTTTAAAGTCAACTTTTTCACTCTCCTCTTTCACTTTCATCAAGAGGCTCTTTAATTCTTCTTCGCTTTCTGCCATAAGGGTGGTGTCATCTGCATATCTGAGGTTATTGATATTTCTCCCAGAAATCTTAGCTTGTGCTTCATCCAGCCTGGCATTTTGCATTATGTACTCTGCATATAAGTTAAATAAGCAGGGTGATAACATACAGCCTTGATGTACTCCTTTCCCAATTTGGAAACAGTCTGTTGTTCCATGTCCAGTTCTAACTGTTGTTTCTTGATCTGCATACACATTTCTCAGGAGACAGGTAAGATGGTCTGGTATTTCCATCTCTTTAAGAATTTTCCATAGTCTGTTGTGATCCACACAGTCAAAGTCTTTGGTATAGTCAATAAAGCAGATGTTTTTCTGGTACTCTTGCTTTTTTGAAGATCCAACGAATGTTGGCAATTTGACCTCTGGTTCCTCTGGCTTTTCTAAATCCAGCTTGAACATCTGTAAGTTCATGGTTCACATACTGTTGAGGCCTGGCTTGGAGAATTTTGAGCATTACTTTGCTATTGTGTGAGATAAGTACAATTATGCGGTAGTTTGAACACTCTTTGGCATTGCCTTTCTTTGGGATTGGAATGAAAACTGACCTTTTCCAGTGCTAGTTGCTGGTGGTTATATTTTATGGGGAGGAAAATACTTGTTTCTACTCTCATGTAGCTTGTAATCTAGTGTGGAATAAAGACACTGAATAAATACTGACACGAATTATTAAAGAGAGCTACAACCTATGATAAGAGCTATAGAGTGCTAGGGGAGAGAAATGGATCAGAAGAAGTGGGATGTAAGGAGTCCTCTTTGAAGTAACGATGTTTTAGCTGAATCTCAAAGGATGAGTAAGAGATGGCCATATGGTAAATTTTTTATCCTCTGTACCTTACTTTATCTTTGAAATAAGAATTAAAATAGAATCTCATTTTAAGAATGTAAATTTTACATCCATGTAGTTCAACAATTCTTCTGATTCTTGAATCCTTTCAAAAATATCTCTGTCCAAATAATATCATGGCAAACTTGCTTTAGAGGCAGTCAAGTGAAAACATTTCTAAATTTTTTTCTAACTATTATTTTAGATATTCTTACATATTAATTCATTCAATCCTCACAACTATCCTATAAGAAGTAATGCTCTCTAATTTACAGGGGATACAACACATGGAGTTGACCTTGATACAGTGGTGATAGCAACCAGCATATCTAGGGTTCGTCCTCTTGAGTTAATAGTGGCAAGATTTGTCTCTGATGCACCAGTATATGCAAAGCAGCTGCTTACAGTAAAGGACAGTTACAAGGCCATGGGATAATATCTCTGAGTAACCATCTGGCCCTGATCCAGCATAAACTCACATCTGTGATCTCATTTACATCATGCTCTAGATCAATCTAGCCAAATGATAAATGTTTCATTCTCTTATTGGCTCTCATTCTTTCTAATCAATCAATCTTTATTGATTATAACTAGGCACTAAATCTTGGAATAAAGAGATAGATTTATAACCCTGCTCCTCTTCAAACACTTACAAATTAATAAGGGGAAGAGAAAATTAAACAGATCTTTCCAATCCAAGCGCACTAAGAAGTGCAGACAAAAGTAAGTAGAAGCTGCTACAGAAGCATAAAGAAGGAGCATGTACATATTATTCTAACTCTAGGGGCAAAGATAGAGTTTCACAATCTTTTAGACACATGTTGTCTTTTGATAAACATTTACATTTCAAGCCTCTTACACACACACACACACACACACACACACACACAAACCATTCTAAGAAACTCTTAAAGCAACATGCCTCTATTGAGAATTGCAGTATTTTGTTTTCTTGCAATAATTTAATTTACACAAAATTTTTTCTTTCTCAAAGAAGTTGATCATATTGAATATTTTTTCATTGAAGTATAGTTGATACACAGTGTTGTGTTAGTTTCAGGTGTACAGCAAAGTGACTCAGTTATACATACATATTTTTCAGATTCTTTTCCCTTATAGGTTATTATAAAATATTGAATATAGTTCCCTGTGCTATATAGTAGGTCTTTGTTGGTAATCTATTTTATATAGTAATGGGTATATGTTAACCCCAAACTCCTGATTTACCCCTTCCTCTGATTTTCCCCTTTGGTAACCATAAGTTTGCTTTCTGTGTCTGTGGGTATATTTCTGTTCTGTATATAAGTTTATTTGCAGCATCTTCTTAGATTCCATACACAAGAAATAGCATATTATATTTGTCTTCTCTGGCTTACTTCACTTAGTATGATAATCTCTAGATACATCTATGTTGCTGCAAATGACATTATTTCATTCTTTTTTATAGCTGAATTATATTCCACTGTATGTATGTATGTATCGCATCTTTATCCATTCCTCTGCTGATGAACATTTAGGTTGTTCATGTCCTGGCTATTGTATATAGTACCAGAGTGAACACTGGAGTGCATGTGCATGCATGCATGCTCAGTCACATCCAACTATTTGCAACCCTATAGACCATAGCTTGCCAGGCTCCTCTGTCCATGGGATTCTTCAGGCAGGAATACTGGAGTGGGTTGTCATACCCTTCTCCAGGGGATCTTCCTGACCCAGGGATTGAACCCACATCTCTTAGATCTCATGCATTGGCAGGCAGGTTCTTTACCACTTGTGCCACCTAAGTGCATGCATCTGATCAAAATATGGTCTTCTCTGGATATATGCTCCATGATTGGGATTGTACGATCATATGGTAGCTCTCATTTTAGTTTTTTAAGGAACCTCCACACTGTTTATCATAATGGCTATACCAACTTACATTCCTACCAACAAAACAGGAGGATTCCTTTTTCTCCACACCCTCTCCAGCATTTATTCTTTGTAGACTTTTTGGTGATGGCCATTCTAACTTGAGTGCTGTGATATCTCATAATAGCTTTTATTTGCATTTCTCTAATAATTCATGCAAAGATAGGCTCGATAAAGGACAGAAATGGTATGGACCTAACAGAAGCAGAAGATATTAAGAAGAGGTGGCAAGAATAAACAGAAGAACTGTACAAAAAAGATCTTCATGACCTAGATAATCACTATGGTCTGATCACTCACCTAGAGCCAGACATCCTGGAATGTGAAGTCAAGTGGGCCTTGGAAAGCATCACTACCAACAAAGCTGGTGGAGGTGATGGAATTCCAGCTGAACTATTTCAAATCCTGAAAGATGATGCTGTGAAAGTGCTGCACTCGATATGCCAGCAAATATGGAAAACTCAGCAGTGGCCACAGGAGTGGAAAAGGTCAGTTTTCATTCCAATCTCAAAGAAAGGCAATGCCAAAGAATGCTCAAACTACCGCCCAATTGCACTCATCTCACATGCTAGTAAAGTAATGCTCAAAATTCTCCAAGCCAGGCTTCAGCAATACGTGAACCGTGAACTTCCAGATGTTCAAGCTGGTTTTAGAAAAGGCAGAGGAACCAGAGATCAAATTGCCAATATCCACTGGATCACTGAAAAAGCAAGAGAGTTCCAGAAAAACATCTATTTCTGCTTTATTGACTATGCCAAAGCCTTTGAGTGTGTGGATCACAATAAACTGTGGAAAGCTCTTAAAGAGATGGGAATACCAGACCACCTGACCTGTCTCTTGAGAAACCTGTATGCAGGTCAGGAAGCAGCAGTTAGAACTGGACATGGAACAACAGACTGGTTCCAAATAGGAAAAGGAGTACGTCAAGGCTGTATACTGTCACCCTGCTTATTTAACTTACATGCAGAGTACATCATGAGAAACGCTGGGCTGGAAGAAACACAAGCTGGAATCAAGATTGCCAGGAGAAATATCAATAACCTCAGATATGCAGATGACACCACCCTTATGGCAGAAAGTGAAGAAGAACTAAAGAGCCTCTTGATGAAAGTGAAAGAGGAGAGTGAAAAAGTTGGCTTAAAGCTCAACGTTCAGAAAACTAAGATCATGGCGTCTGGTCCCATCACTTCATGGGAAATAGATGGGGAAACAGTGGAAACCATGTCAGACTTTATTTTTTGAGGCTCCAAAATCACTGCTGATGGTGATTGTAGCCATGAAATTAAAAGACGCTTACTCCTTGGAAGGAAGGTTATGGCCAACCTAGATAGCATATTTAAAAGCAGAGACATTACTTTGCCAACAAAAGTCCGTCTAGTCAAGGCTATGGTTTTTCCAGTGGTCATGTATGGATGTGAGAGTTGGACGGTGAAGAAAGCTGAGCGCTGAAGAATTGATGCTTTTGAACTGTGGTGTTGGAGAAGACTCTTGAGAGTCCCTTGGACTGCAAGCAGATCCAATCAATCCATCCTAAAGGAGATCAATCCTGGTTGTTTATTGGAGGGACTGATGTTGAAGCTGAAACTCCAATACTTTGGCCACCTCATGTGAAGAGTTGACTCATTGGAAAAGACCCTAATGCTGGGTAGGATTGGGGGCAGGAGGAGAAGGGGACGACAGAGGATGAGATGATTGGACGGCATCACTGACTCGATGGACATGCGTTTGGGTAGACTCCGGGAGTTGGTGATGGACAGGGAGGCCTGGCATGCTGCAGTACATGGGGTCGCAAAAAGTCAGACACGACTGAGCGACTGAACTGAACTGAACTGAACTGAATAATTAGTGTAGTAGAGCATGTTTTAATATTCATTTTGGCCATCTAGATGTCTTTTTGGAGAAATGTTTATTTAGATCTTCTGCCCATTTCTTGATTGGCTTGTCTGTTTCTTTGATATTTATCTGTATGAGCCGTCTGTATATTTTGTAGATTAATTCCTATTGTTGATATCGTTTGCAAAATTTTCTCCCATTCTGTAGGCTATCTTTTCATTTTATTTATGGTCTCCTTTGCTGTGCAAAAGCTTGTAAGTTTAATTAGGTTCCATTAATTTTTGCTTTTATTACTCTAGGAGACAGATCCCAAAAAACATCACTGCAATTTATGTCAAAGATTTGTTCTGCCTATATTTTCCATTTTGAGTTTGTTTTTCTGAATGGTGTTAGAGAATGTTCTAATTTCATTTTTTACATGTAGCTGTGCAGTTTTCCCAGCACCATTTATTGAAGAGACTATCTTTCCTCAATTGTGTACTCTTGCTTCCTTTGTCAGATTTAACTGGATGAATCAGGCTCCCTGACTTCAGCCTATACTACAAAGCTAAAGTAATCAAAACAGTATGGTACTGGCAGAGTCCATTGTTAGCTGACTAACCTTCACATCAGTGACCTTTCTTTTCCCCAGCTATAAATGGGGATAAAGCTTACTTCTGTTTCAAAATGAAATATAATTCATATATCATGCAGTTGGTGTGTGAATAGTTCTGTTATTAACTTGATATGTAGTTGTATTAGGAAAACCAGTGGGTTAAAGCATCTAAGGAAAATATTCACCTTAGATTTTACTTTTGAAAACTCTTGGCCCTGAGCTATACTTTGAGAAGGATCTTAATTGAATAAAGAAGTATCCCTGTAGATGTGCCTTGGGGCTACCTTTCAAGAACATAACACTTAATGTTGGGAATTTGCAGCCTCTAATCTCTGTCCTGGTGATCTCCACAGAATGGAGCCTAAAGCTGCTGTCTGCACAACTAGTAGTCACAGTCCTTCCATCATTGATTAATCAGAAGTGACATCCATATTGTCATTGCACCAGAGTTAAAAGACTACTCCTTAGATTTTCTTGGGTCTTGCTGAGACTGAAGGTCAATTACAGTCTGGCATTACAAATTACCTTTGTGCCAGACTGGTCTCTGGAATCTCATGTCTAATAATAGTATCTTGTTCGTATTCTTAAGCTAAATGCTTGTCTTCAGTGCTGTCTTTGTTAGGGCCTTTTAAGACATAAATAATGTGAAGACCTGTATTATGTATTTAACTTTTGTGTATATGACTCGATCAAATATTATTAAAGGAACAGCTAGATTTGGAAAACCATTACACTGAGGTGTCAGTATATACACTTTATATTATAAATATAATATTTATATTAAAGAGTTTATAAACTAATTACTTTAAATTATAGACTAATTACTTTTTAATTTAATATTTATATTAAAGACTTTATAGACTAATCAGGCTTCCCTGGCGGCTCAGTTGGTAAAGAATTGCCTGCAGTGCAGGAGACCTGGGTTCGATCCCTGGATTGGAAAGATCCCCTGGAGAAGGAAATGGAAACCCACTCCAGCATTCTTGCCTGGGAAATCCTATGGACAGAGGAGCCTCACAGGCTACAGTTCATGGGGTCCCAAGAGTTGGACATGACTTAGCAACTAAACCACCACCACCACTGGCACAAAAACAAGAACACAGATCGATGGAACAGGAGAGAAAGCCAAGAAATAAATCCACAAACCTACGGTCAATTAATTTATGAATATATTTTTAAACTACTAAGCCAACTATCCTTCAATGTCTTTCACACAAAATTCTGCTAAGCTTCTTTGACAGAAGGATATCATCTACAAGTTACTAACTACTGCTCCTGAAGAATCAGTAGGCTTACAGGATGCCATAGAAATAACAGAAAAAATAGCATTACTGAGCATTTAGACCAATGCTTCTCAACTTTCACTGCTTCTTACAGGTTTCTGGAGCACATTTAAAATATTCTAATATCCTGCATCATGACAGACTAAATTAAATCAGAGTGGTGGAGTGAGGGTAGCACTCAGGAAGAGGGCATTGGATTTTTCAAACATACTAGTTTTTTTCAGTATACAGCCAGGGTTGAAAACCACTAAAAGAAATATAAGGCTATTTGTTTCTCTTCAATTGGTCATTGGAATTTTCCCAATGGTACTTGACTTTCCTGAATTGATTCATCTTGGGGGAGGCTACACATTTCTATTCACCAACACTCATTAATAAACCACCGCAATCACCTTCTATCTGATCTCTTTATGATAATTCTATGTGCACTTGGTCATACAACCATTCATTCAGTACAGTAGTCAACAGCACTGAGTACCCACTCCATGTTCAAGGCAGTGCTAAGAACATACAAGGATGAAGTCATGGTGACTGCTCTTAGGGACTCCCAATCTAACAGCAGGATTGCACTCTGATGGAGTATGGAAGTATATACAGGGAGGTATGGGACACAGAAAAAGAGTATTAGCTGCTCCTAGGCTAGAAACCAAATGTGCCATCTCAAGCTTACCAAGGCAATGATGCTTCAGCTATGTACTGTAAAAAAGTAGAAATTGATCGTCAACTGTCAGGTCCCTGAAAGTCCATCAGAAAAACCTGAAGGTCAAACAAAACTAAACTTACTAGACTTAGTGCAGTAAGGGATAATACCACCTTGACCAAATTTTAGTGGTAACTCAGAAGAGTGAAAGGAGGAAAAGATACAGGATTTTGAGACTTGGGCTAAGTGCCTTTAAGGAGGGTCTAAAAAGGCAGGGGATTGGATGGAAATGGGCAGAGTTTATGACATAATTGTGGATTGGCTTTGAAGCCAATCTAGATGATGAAGCTGTCTGTCTTGGTAAGTAAATTAATTAGCTAGTTCATAGTCTTATTGTCCAGGGACATGTATTTTGTGGAGCAAGTAGCCAAGTAATTTTTGCTGGTTCTCAGTATTATTTAATATAGAGACAAGAAAATATGTCCAGTCCCACTACTGCTTACTACAGGAATATGAAATGCTGGTTCCAGTACTCACTAAAGGAGATGAAGAAGGAGACAGAAGGGAACTGGGCATGAGTTCAGCTTGTGCAAAGGCAAAGCAATAAAAGCAGAGTATGCTCTAAAAGTCTCTTTTTTTTTCTGAATCAAGTCCAGGCTTTTCAGTTTGATGTTTAAGACCTTCTAGTATGTGAAACAACAACTTACACCTTAAGCATTATTCCCTATTCATCACCTATAATGCAATCAAAAAGAATCAGTCACCATGTCTAATCTTCCATGCCTTTGTAGCACTGTTTACACATCTTCACATAACAAGGATCTTAGCTCTAACATTTTACCAATCATGTGACTTTGAACTAATAATTTAAATATGTTGTGTTTGTTTTCTTAATTGTAGAAAGGCAACAGTAAAAATAACTGCCTCATAGATAGATACTAGTAAGATCATATATCAACAAACAGGTACATATTGAATACCATCTAGTGTCAACCACTGTTCTAGGGGAAAAGTCTGCTCACATTCAAGAAAAGTATATATTTTCAGATAGTATGAAGAGAAATGTTGAATAATGTGATAGAGGGCAACTGTGTTGACGAGGCAGTCCATTCCAGTGTGGAGATTAACAAAGATCTCAGTGTTCTTTGAGAAAAGGAGCCACAAAATTATGCACTTTTTGTGACACCTGCAACATTCTTCCCCATTATGGACACTGAAAACCAGTGAGCAAATAAATGAACAAATAAGATACTCATATTGATACTATAGAGAATGAACCTCAGTAGTTTTTATACAAAAGATTTTATTAATATATGACTTTTAAAAGTCCCTCTGATGGAAATTTTAAAAGGGTAAGTTAGAATCAGAATAAATTATTAACTTATAATTGTTAGTATAATTAATAGCCAGTAAAATTATACATTATATAATTGAATATAATTGCTAATAATAAAAATATACGGTTATGATTTTTCATTAAAATTTAGATGCAGGAGTGATGGCTTGTGTCTGAGATGTCATTGCTAGGGCCTTTTAGAGGAGGCTAACTTTGCTGATAGGGAAACAAGATAAACTGTTCTCAAAATCAATTACACTTACACAGTATTTAATATACTCCCCCCAAATTGATGCAACTTATACTCTTTCTCTCAGGCTTCTAGTAAGAATTAATAATCTTTTCTTCAAAGAGCAATAAGCTCACTACTTCAGCTGCTTTTTCTAGCCAAAAGAAAGAATAATAGAACAAGCACATTTTCCCAAAAAATAATTCATGAAAAAATGTGTCCCTGTATTTGCATGCAGAAGTAATAGAACTCAGCTTCAATTATCTGAATGCTAACAATTTTCCAACCATTGCAAAAAAACATTTGTTCTCCCAATTCTTTCTTCAATGCCATCCTTATACTGACTTTTAAAGATAAGATATATATGTATATAATTACTGAATAATAATTATGTACCAGGCTCTACACTAAACACTTTATGTTCATTATCTCATTTCATTCCCAAAATACCCATAAGGAGTAGGCATCATTTTATTCTGTATTACATGTAAGAAAACTGTAGCTCAATGAAATTACCACATATGCCTGCCTGAATATAAGATAACCCAGAATATCAGAATATAAGATAAACTTTTAATAACCAAATTAGAATACAAGCGCAATAAAAATAAGAATTAAGATCCTGATTAAATATATGTATACCAACAAGTATATAAACCTTAAAAGTCAAACATGACTTGGCTTATTTGCCATATTTTATTTATTTAGTTACATATTTATTTTAAATCACATACCCTGCAAATCAATGCATTGTATTTAAAATATTAATTTTCTACCTTCAAATTTCACTAAACAAGCTTATTTAAACTCGTCACATGGCTCTTAACATCAAAATCTTATTGATCACTGTAACCACTTTTCTAACAAGTAGCAGTTTTCCAGAAATAACCATTTGTATTAAAGTTCTCCAGAGAACAAACAGGAAATAGGTAAACAGATGATAACGAGATAGAAAGACAGATAGAGATTTTCTTGCTATAAGGAACTGGCTCACGTGATTATGAAGGCTGATAAATCCAAAATCTGCAGCATTGGTCTATGGTATGGAAAACCCATGGAGAGCAGATGTTCTAATTTCAAGGCCATCAGGCAGGAAGTGGTGATGTTGCAGATAAAGTCAGAGGGCAGATGGCTGGAGAATTCTATTTCCTGGAGAAGGGTCAGTCTTTTTGTTCTAGTCAGACTTTCAACTGATTGGATGAGGCCACCCACATTATGAAGGATAATCTGCTTTACTCTACTGACTAAAATGTTAATGTAATACAATGTTAAAGTCTACCAATTTAAATTTCCATCCATTTCTCATTATGTTCCTGTATTCCTCAGTCAAGGATTTATAGAAATACATGAACATAATGGAAATACGTCTGTATATTTGTATAAACAGATGTATATACTGTTTTTAAATCCTCATCTAATAATTTTATTATCTCTGTCATTTGTTGATCTTTGATTTTTTCTATTTGTCACAGGTCACATTTCCCTGCTTCTCTGCAGTTAATGATTATGTTAGTGGATGCTAGACCCTGTGAATATTGTGTTGTTCGGTGAATGCAGTATATTCAGTTCAGTTCAGTCACTCGGTCGTGTCCAACACTTTGCAACCCCATGGACTGCAGCATGCCAGACCTCCCTGTCCATCACCAACTCCCAGAGTTTACTCAAACTCATGTCAATTGAGTTGGTGATGCCATTCAACCATCTCATCCTCTGTTGTCCCCTTCTCCTCCCTCCTTCAATCTTTCCCAGCATCAGGGTCTTTTCAAATGAGTCAGTTCTTTACATCAGGTAGCCAAAGTAAGTATTGGAGTTTCAGCTTCAGCATCAGTCCTTCCAATGAATATTCAGGACTCATTTCCTTTAGGATGGAGTGGTTTGGTCTCCTTGCAGTCCAAGAGACTCTCTTAAGAGTCTTCTCCAACACCACAGTTCAAAAGCATCAATACTTCGACACTCAGCCTTCTTTACGGTCCAGCTCTCACATCCATACATGACTCCTGGAAAGACCATAGTTTTGACTACATGGACCTTTGTCAGCAAAGTAATGTCTCTGCTTTTTAATATGCCGTAGAGGTTTGTCATAGCTTTTCTTCCATGGAGCAAGTGTCTTTTAATTTCGAGGCTTCAGTAACCATCTGCAGTGATTTAGGAGAAGATAGCTTTCTCCAAAACTTTCCCTCAAATTGTCTACATCTTACTTATAATAAATGTCATTTCCTAGCAAAGAAAACACATGCTATAATACTTATGAAAATTACTATTCAAATCAGATGCAATGTATACAACAATTTCCATCTTCAGAGAGTATATAAATGTTTGATTAGATTTCATTTTTATATACAGTGCAAACATGTATTTTTAATTTGGTGTTATCCATCAAATTTCCAACATACTGGAGGATATCACTTAATAAGGGCTGTCAAACTAACTTGCCTCTGCTTAGTGTCAGAATACAGATCTTCCTGCCAACTCTAAGCACATATTTAACTTTCTTTTTAAGTATGTAATTGATTAGCTTTTGTACTGTTCTATTGGAGAAGGAAATGGCAACCCACTCCAGCATTCTTGCCTAGAGAATCCCATGGACAGAGGAGCCCGGCAGGCTACAGTCCATAAAGTCACAAAAAGTCAGACATGACTAAGTAAGTATTCACACACTGTTCTATGAATTGCATATGTCTGCTTCTATTAATACAAAGGTTTACAAGCATATCACTGTTATTCACTGGGATGAATCAGAAGTTTCTTCAAATACTTCATACACTCCTTCAAATAATCATTATTTATAAAATACATGAAAAATTCAAAATTTTAGCACTTACTTAAAATAAGTTAATTAATGAGATCAATAAGACAGTTTTGATGGATTCAACAACCTTACATTGTATTTTATGGCTGACGGTTGCCATCTTCTGTTAGTATCAGCTTCCATTTTGATTTTTTAGTTTTGTTTTGTCTGTAATATATGAAGATATTGCTTTCATATATTTATGTTTTATGTATTGGATTCCACAGACAATGTTATTTTTATTAAAGATATTAATATTTCCCTTATAAAAATTATTTTTGAAAACCACTATTTCAGATGAGCCAAAGCTTCAATGTTCAGGAAAAGCTTAGGCTGCTTTTTTCTGGATCTTCTTGTCTTTTTCTTGACCCTCTCTATGTAGTCTCTTTCCCCCATTTCTACCTCCTATGACAGGCAGAAAGGCTTCTCTACATGTCATTTTCATAAGCATCATTTCTAATAACAGCACAGGCATAACAAAATTTAACTAACATTTCCTCTATTAGTAAATATTCACTTTGTTTTCAATATATCTTCATTACAATGAACAATATCTAAAGATGTTCAGGACTACAAACTATTTCCTTTTTTAGATTATTTTCTTATGACAGACACAAAGTAGTAAAGTATTGGATTAAAACTACTATTACCCATTTCTGAAAAGACTTTTAGCAAGACAGTTCAGTAGATAGTAAGAACCACATCAAATTAGAAAGCAAATGCTATCTTAAGTCATCTGCTCCAATCTAATTTGAGCAGAACCTCTGCCTTTTAAGTCATAGATATTAACCTGTTAAACGTTTGTGTTTCATTCTTTGCTTCAAGGAGTTTCCCTTACCACCCCCAAGGCTGGGGTTATGTTCCTTCCTGGGCGCCCTGAGGGGCCTCTTTGCTTTTTCCTGTCACAGCACTAACTGTTTCATAAATGCGCACTCATGTTTCCTCATCCCCAGACTATGTACGTGCCACCAGCAGATTTACCTTGTTCACTGATATATTCGCAGAACCTGAAACAGTGGCACACAACGAGGATGCTATAATTTTTGCTAAATTAATTCCTTATCTTTATTAAGGAAGAGACTACATACCCTTTTCCATCACCTTAAAATTCACAATTTGGTAGGACAATTTTGTCCTACCAGGTACAGCAGTGCTTAGCATACTTCATGGCACATAGACATACAAAAAAAAATAAGTTTTGAATGAATTATTTAACTAGTTCATTCACTTTTTAAAAGGACATGATATTCCAGAACAAACAAAATCTGAAAAGTGTACTGTATTAGGATTGGGGGATTAAAAAGAGATCTAGCAGTCAAGGTAAACATTTGCTTACTTGATGTGTCATTTGCATTTCAGACCTGAAACTACCATTGTCTATGTGTGACCTTAAGAAAGTCAACTATTCTTCTTAGTTTCAGCTTCCTCATGTATAAAATTATGTGGTTAGATCAGATAATTAGTATGAGTTCTTCTAGTTCATTCTAACTTTACTTTGGAAGGGAATTTATTGAGTTATAATTAAGATAATGTGACACACAGAACTCAATAACCCTGTGCTTTGTTTTTCTGGTTTGTTTTGTTTTACTGTAAGTTCTTAGTTACAACATTTCTTTGCAAAGATATAACTACTTGTGAAAGCCTCATAAAGTTAGATGATGGTCCACTGTTAAGAGACAGTAAATGTGGTGTACCCCTAATGGTCATCAGAGGTGTTATCTGGGCCATAAATGTTTGTTTTGATGAGCAGGTTGTTATTGTGGCTGTTGCATAATCAACTGACATTAAAGCTCAGTGTAGCTCTTTCAAGATTCTGGCAGGCTTTTCAGAGGCAGGACACACGGCACTGTATGTCAACTAACTTTAATTAAAAAATAAGGTAGGTTACTCTCCATACTCATCTCCTTTTGAAAGGTGTAAGACTAGATATCTTTGATGACTCCAGGGGTTAAATCAAATTATCTGGAAATCTAATAGTTTTGCTCCTACATTTTAATTGCCATTTCAATTGGCTCTAATTCCTCAGTAGACCAATAATTATATATCTGCACAACTGAATGTGCTAGTCTTGGGAATGGTAAAGGAATGACCATATCCCTCCATCTGCCCCCTGGTTTCTCATAGAGATAAGGCGCAAATACATCACTTGGAGTGCAAGTCAGTGATTAGCGATGCCAGAAGGAAGCCCACTGCAAAGTCAAGAGTGGTTGCACAGGTTTGTACACTAGATGAACACTCCGTAAAGGACACATGGAAGAAAGGGAGACAAGGCATTGTGCCTAACACAGGTTAGAGGGCAGCACCTCTGAAAAAGGAAAGGGGCGGGGGGAGGTCTAGCAAACTGAAAAAATATACATTTTTATTGTTATAATTTTATTACTATTATCATGTGCTTCTTGTTCAACAGCTTGAGGCTATGACTAAAATATATATGGTCAGATTATCTGCCATCTTCCTTTCCTCTCCTCTTTTACCTCCTCATCATCGTGTTTTTTTCCTTGCCTTTCAGGTACCTTCAGATTTATGAAGCTCAGTCTTTAGATTCATTTATGACTTTTTGACATTTTGTGTTCAGATTAAGACTTTGTTCAGTATGTATTGTCATATTTTCTTATATGTAATTGTTTTCCTAATTTTGGAAAATTTTTAAATATTTGAAATTGTTTTTATTGTAAGTAATTTAATGATATATCTAATCAGAAATTGCTTTAATAAAGGGAAAATTGTTCAAACTTCCTCACACTTGAAATGCATTAGTTCAGTTCAGTCGCTCAGTCGTGTCCGACTCTTTGCGACCCCATGAACCGCAGCTCGCCAGGTCTCCCTGTCCATCACCAACTCCCGGAGTTTACCTAAACTCATGTCCCTTGAGTTGGTGATGCCATCCAACCATCTCATCCTCTGTCGCCCCCTTCTCCTCTTGCCCTCAATCTTTCCCAGCATCAGGGTCTTTTCAAATAAGTCAGCTCTTCACATCAGGTGGCCAAAGGACTGGAGTTTCAGCTTCAACATCAGTCCTTACAGTGAACACCCAGGACTGATCTCCTTTAGGATGGACTGGTTGGACCTCCTTGCAGTCCAAGGGACTCTCAAGAGTCTTCTCCAACACCACAGTTCAAAAGCATCAATTCTTTGGCGCTCAGCTTTCTTGATAGTCAAACTCTCATATCCATACATGACCACTGGAAAAATGATAGCCTTGACTAGACAGACCTTTGTTGGCAAAGTAATGTCTCTGCTTTTTAATATGCCATCTAGGTTGGTCATAATTTTCCTTCCAAGGAGCAAGCATCCTTTAATTTCATGGCTGCAATCACCATCTGTAGTGATTTTGGAGCCCCCCAAAATAAAGTCAGCCACTGTTTCCACTGTTTTCCCATCTATTTCCCATGAAGTGATGGGACCAGATGCCATGATCTTAGTTTTCTGCATGTTGAGCTTTAAAGTCAACTTTTTCAGTCTCCTCTTTCACTTTCATCAAGAGGCTCTTTAGTTCTTCTTCACTTTCTGCCATAAGGGTGGTGTCATCTGCATAATACATCTTAAATGCTTTATTACCCCCAAGTTAACTCCTCAGAGACACATTTAGCATCTCAAATCATCTCTAAGTCTGGTCTGAGATGTCATTAAGAAGAGTTCTCTGGGGAAGGCAGATGGGTTCATGCTTAAAATCTATTCTTTTGGCGATGCTGGAAATTCAGATATGCTCCAGGTAAAATTTCTCCCATAGGAAGTCCTAATTCCAATGTCAAATTCTCAGAATTTCTAAAGCAGAATAACTGCATCCAAATCTCCTCTCTACTGAATCTCTATTATTTATTTCTTCACAATACTGACTTCTTAATCAAAGCCTTTCTTCTGTCAAATAAATCTGCCTAGAAAGTACTCAAATCTAAAGAAAACTTCTCAGTATATATATTGGTCAGGATGAGCTAGTCTACGCTGCAGCAACAGATAACCCTACTTTGTTTATAGCTCACATCAGGGTAAGCTGGTCAACTCTCCTCCAAAAGATGATTCATGGACTTTCATTAGGTACTCTATTAGGAATATATGAACTCTGTAGTCTCCACGAGGAGAGAGAGAATAAATGGAATAAAAGGTCAGACACAAAAATGACTTAAATCATTTCTGCCCTCATTCCACAGCCTCATCTTAACTGCAGGGGAGACTAAAAAATATAGCTCTCAAGTGGGTCCAGAAAGAGAAAATTATGTGGCATTGTCACTGCTACACACTATAATCATTGATCCCAAGAAGCAAACATGGAATTTCAGAACCACAGACTCTGTAATACATATAATTAAATTTTCCCTGACTCTGAAAAGATTCGATTTCCCAATGATTTTCCTGGAGCCTAGAAAGATAGAAAAAGCAATATATTGATTCATACTGATATACCTACCTACCTTTATTCATTCACCCGTACATTCACTCAACAGTATTTCTTTTATACAAGCAAAACCACATCTGATTTTCCATGTAATAATGCATCTTAAAGTCTGTCCCACATCCATGTTTATATACTGTATATAAATGGAGATGCACCTAGTATAGAACCATCTCAATCATTTTAATAATAATAGCTATTCACTGTACTTCCTATTAAAAGGCAAATTGTCTCCAAAGAACACACTTAAATAAGAACATTTTTTAACACATTTGCAATTATGTATACCCAATTCAGATTCCTAAAGGCAAACAAAATTGTTAGGACCCAAAGCCAAAAATTAATGTTAGCACATATATGTGATCATTAATTCAACCAAAATGACTGATATGTATTTTCTAACTAGCTTTGTTCTGTCCTAATTGTTTAACTTTAATTATCTTTTTGCATATGTATTTTATTATAAGAATTTATTGTATACTTAGCAGCTAGGGTACTGCTTATAGCAACCGTCAGGTCTAGAAGTAAAGATAAAAGCAAAGGCTGTAAGGAAAAGGAGAATGATTGAGAAGAACAAAAAAATTAGTTTCAAAAAGTGAGAGAGGAAAATAAGGATAAAATAAAGTTAGTAAAACAAAAAATACAGATAGACAAGTAGACATTCAGAGAAGCAGGTAGGAAGGAGCCTTTAGAAAACTGAATGATGTTTTCAAATTATGTTTCCAAGACCAGATTATCACTGAAATCAAAACCAAAAAAAAAACAAAAATAGAAAACTACAGACCACTCTCATTTGGGAAATTACTCCCCAAATCCTAAATGAAACACTGGCAAATAAAATAGGGCAATGTATTAAAGAATTATATTCCATAACCCAGTGAAACTCATGCCACAAAAAATCCAATATCTAGATTTCCTGAATACCTTAGTATCTCCAATACCTAGAAGAGTGCTTTACACTTCGAATAAACCTGTACTAAACTGATGAACAAATGTGTGAATAGTGAAAATCTTTGAATATAATTCATCATATTAACAGATTCAAGGAGAAAAATCATACAATCATCTCTGATGCCAAAGAGGCACTGATAAAATTCAGCATACATTCCTGATTAAAAAAAAAAAACAGGAACTCTTGATAAAATGAGATCCTGCCTTAACATTGTTATAGGTAGGTAGATTGAGAAGCAACTAAAAATTCATAAAAAGCAATAACAAAATTCATTAAGGTGATCCTACCACATTACTACATAAATCAATGGTTTTGATATATACAAATAATTACTTAAAAATATAATAGAAAAAGTATCTGATTTATAATAGCAATAAAAAGATATAATACTTAAGAACATCCTTAATAGATAATGTGAAAAGAAAGTGAAAGTCGCTCAGTCGTGTACGACTCTTTGCGACCCCATGGACTATACAGTCCATGGAATTCTCCAGGCCAAAATACTGGAGTGGATAGCCTTTCCCTTCTCCAGGGGATCTTCCCAACCCAGTAATTGAACCCAGGTCTCCTGCACTGCAGGTGGATTCTTTAACAGCTGAGCCACAAGGGAAGCCCCAAAATACTGGAGAGTGGGTAGCCTACCCCTTCTCCAGCCAATCTTCCAGACCCAGGAATTGAAATGGGGTCTCCTGCATTGCAGGCAGATTCTTTAACCAGGTATACTTATACTTAGGTATAAGTAGATTGCCCTGTGAACACTGCTATATGAGCCTCAGGAAAGTAGCCAGTGAGATTAAAATATATATATATATATATATATATATATATATAAATAGAAAATGTGTCACCACAGATTCAGCTTTGGAGTCAAACTCATAAGATCAAGAACTGGAGGTGCCTAGTTTTCTATTTGAATGGCATAGCTTTGTTAAATACTAATTAAATGTATTAATATCATTCTGTAGTGAGGTTCAGTCTGTATTTCAAACTTCCATAGTGATGCATAGGAGACTATCACAGTAGTGTTAACTTGCCACAAAATGTTTACCTAGAAATTCTAAGTGAGCCTTGATCCATTAACTATACAAGCTGGGAAATAAATTTCATAACATTGAGTCAGGTATCAAAGCATCATGGAATTTCAACAATAACTTTGTTACAAGAATATCAAACACACCTTAGTCTGTACATATACAATTATTTCAGTCATGAGGTCAATAAAAGCCATTTCTTCGGAAATCTTCTTGAAATGAGGAAGGGAATGAACCCCTCAGAAATTTTCAAAATCAGGACACCTCTCATAGCAGTATTCCTTCAGTCTTTACCACTGTCGCTATCTGGTCCAAGAGTTCTCTTTTCTGTATTGTCTGCTGTTGTATTCTGAGGCTGCATAAAGTGCTTGGCATATAGTAGGTAAAAAAAATCCCAAATCTTAGTCTACTGAAACTAGTTGGAATATGATGACAAAATTTTGCTTCCTCGAGGGCAAGTCTCATAAATCCATGATGTGCCATTGCCAGAAGTTATGCTAAGCACTTTATAGTCACTATACACATTCACACATTATTCTCTAAACCACCCTGAAAAGTAGTTATTATTACTTCCATCAGACAACTAAAAAAATCAGGCTTAAACAGGTTGAGTAACTTGCCCAAGGAGATCAATCCTGGGTGTTCACTGGAAGGACTCATGTTGAAGCTGAAACTCCAATACTTTGGCCACCTCATGCGAAGAGTTGACTCATTGGAAAAGATCCTAATGCTGGGTAGGATTGGGGGCAGGAAGAGAAGGGGACGACAGAGGATGAGATGGTTGGATGGCATCACTGACTCGATGGACATGGGTTTGGGTAGACTCCGGGAGTTGGTGATGGACAGAGAGGCCTGGCGTGCTGCAACTCATCGGGTCACAAAGAGTCGGACACGACTGAGCAACTGAACTGAACTGAACTGAACTTGCCCAAGGGCTTTCTCATTGGAAGAACTGATGCTGAAGCTGAGGCTCCAGTATTTTGGTCACTGGATGTGAACAGTCGACTCATTGGAAAAGTCTTTAATGCTGGGAAAGATTGAGGGCAGAAGGAGAAGAGGGCATCAGAGGATGAGATGGCTGGAAAGCATCACCACTCGGGCAAACTCCGGAATATGGTGAGGGACAGGGAGGCCTGGTGTGCTGCAGTCCATGGGGTTGCAAAAAGTCGGACACGACTGGGCAACTGAACAACAATTTACCCAAACATACACAATGAAAGAGACAAAATTTGAATTTCTGCTCAAACCCCTAGGCTGGTTCTCCACTCAGGTCTGTATAGGACTAATAGCTATCCATAATCTCACAGCCAACCTTTCCCACTTCAAGTACGTATATTAAAAAGAACAGGCAAGGTGACACACAAAAACTCATAGATAAGCCAATTTATATAAAAGAAATCTTTTGAATATTTATCAGGCCATTTAGAAATGCTGACAGTCCCATCCTAAGAATGCCTCTGGTATTCTCTTGCATCATTGCATTAATGATTAACTTTTACTTCTGAATTTCTACAGCAAGGAAATAAACAGGATGTCTCCAGACCCCTAGCATGAACATCACTCCCTGAAATTTCGTCCTAGAGGGAAAGGTCTGCAAGGGCAAACTGTATTCCAAAGGCTTATATGCTAGTCAGTTCTTATTTTATGGTCCTTATTATTTTCCTAAACTAGGTTATATAAGGAAAATTACAAAAATTGTTATCAAGTAACTCTAATATTCAGTTTTGCATTATTAAAGATCAAAGGCTTAAATAGCTACCTCTTAGTTTGTACATTTCATTTACTTCTTTAAAGAAGAAAGTCACAGAAAGAGGTTTCTGTCTCAGCATCCAGAGAGCAAGCTAATCAAGTCCAGGGAGGACTACAGTCAAAAAGATACACTCTCAGGTCTCACAGAAAGACAGTTTTCAGTGGTTAGATCCATTCTTCCACTAAGTTGTAATTTCACTTGTGTACTGTCTTCAAGTGTGTGGAAGAGTAGACAAGGACATCAGAAAAATGAGAATCTGAGGGGGCTGGTGCTTAACAAAGTTTTCTATCATTTGACTTAGTCTATAATAGCAATTAATCTTTTGCAAAAGGCCATTTCAATGCCTTCAATTCTGTTTCAGTGACAATATATTTGCACACACAGGTCTTTTAGTGTACATTTACTAACTGCGGTAAGGAGGTTTTAGAAAGAAAACACTTTTGTTTCGTTGTATATTAATAAAGGTTAATGCAAATCTCAACGTATTCCTGACTTTTATAACTAAAAGTGAACTTAAGTAGGCAGTATAGTTAAATCATCCACTGCCTTCAAGGGATATAAACATCAATTGCTGGCACCTCATATTTGCCAATGAAATTACATTAAATGGTGAAACACTAGCTCTTTTAGCTTTCACTTGCTTCCTCCAACGTCATGATAAAGTACTGTATCACTTAGTCTGCCCCTTCCTGCTGCCAAATTCATCTCTGAGTCTCCGGCAGGACTAAAAGAATGTACCTGAGGTGATTACTAATGCGATTAGATTATCAAAAATTAAACCTTCTGACATTCATTTTTCAGGACAACAGTCCAGAATCCCTGAGTTAAAGGCAACCCCTTGATCATCTTAACCTTGAACTGCTCATTCGGAAGACTGAAGACCTATCTCACAATCTGGGCATTTTAATAGTGATGTAAATTACTGACTTGAAAGAAATAGACAACTTCTAACAAGGGGCAGCTGACTACATCCTGGAATAAATTAGGCTCAATGTTAATCAAATAGAGAACCAATATGATTCAGAATTCACTCTCTGCATCACATGTATCTTCAGCAAAGGTGGTTTTTATCATGGTAATTGGCATGGATTGGGTGAATAGATTTTAGGCTGCTGCTGCTGCTGCTGCTAAGTCACTTCAGTTGTGCCTGACTCCATGTGACCCCATATACGGCAGCCCACCAGACTCCCCGATCCCTGGGATTATCCAGACAAGAATACTGGAGTGGGTTGCCGGTTCCTTCTCCAATGCATGAAAGTGAAAAATGAAAGCGAAGTCGCTCAGTCACGTCCGACTTGTAGCGACCCCATGGACTGCAGCCTACCAGGCTTCTCTGTCCATGGGATTTTCCAGGCAAGAGTACTGGAGTGAGGTGAGATTTTAGGCTAAATGGACAAAAACCTTAACAGAAATAACCACAAATAGCAAAGCCAACCTCAACATAAACGTCTGATATCTAATCTTTTGTGATGTCCTAGGAAAGGCAGGAGATTCCAAGATATTAATACATATTCAAAGATGTTTACTTTCTTCTCCTATATTCGTAGCAAGAGCTGGTGCTCAGATGATGTAGTAAAAATCATCAAACAAATTTTGACTTCTGTTCCGACACTGAGTGGCCTTGTGGGAAGTTACTTAAGCTCTCTCCCATAAGTCTATTTGGTTGTGAAATTATTCTACTTTACTATATCTTCTACTTTCCCTTACTGTTATAAAACTTCAAAATTCTGCAATAACTAATTATGAAGCATGTAATACAAGATCTTTGCTTCATTCACTGCTGAATTTGAGCACTTAGAATTGTACCCAGCACTCAGTAAATTCCCCATAACTATTTCTTGAAAGAGTATCAGCATACTTAAGTGTTTGTTGAATGAATGCATATATAAAGTACATATCATTTCAATTTCTTACTGGCTACTTTATTATTTACATACAGAGAATATGTTGTGAAGAATGTTTTTGAAAACTCCTGAAGTACAATAAGTTAAAGTTCATAGTATAAAAAAAAAGAAGTTAAAAAGTAAGGACAGTCCGTTGTCTAATTTTTTCACTCCACAAAATACCCAGAGATTAATAAGCCAGCGGCCACATGTAATATAACAGATCGAGATCAATTATATATAAGACCATGTAATACTATAAGACCAGATACCATAAAACTGAGAGAGGAAAACACAAGTAAATCATATTTTGACATAAATCCAAAAAAACATTTTTTGAATCTGTCTCCTAAAGCAAAGCAAATAAAAGCAAAAATAAACAAATGGTACCTAATTAAAAACTTTTGCACAGCAAGGAAACCATCAACAAAATGAACAGACAACCTACTGAATGGGAGAAAACATATGCAAATGATACGATTTATGAAAGATTAATATCCAACATATATAAACAGCTAATACAACTCAACATCAAAAAAAAAAAAAAAACCAGTCCAGTCAAAAAATGGACGAAGAACTGAACAGATAATCTGCCATAGAGGAAATGCAGATGGCCAACAGGCACACAAAAAGATACTCAATACTGCTAATCATCAGGGAAATGCAAATCAACACCACAAGATATCATCTCACACCTGTCAGGAAGGCTGTCATCAAAAAGAACACAAATGATAGATGTTGGAAAGGATATAGAGAAAAGGAAACTCCTGCGCTCTGTTAGTCAGAACGTGAGTTGGCACGGCCACTACAGAAAATAGTATGGAGGCTCAGACGGTAAAGCGTCTACCTGCAATGCAGGAGACCTGGGTTCCATCCCTGGGTCGGGAAGATCCCCTGGAGAAGGAAATGGCAACCCACTCCAATACTGTTGCCTAGAAAATTCCATGGATGGAGGAACTTGGTAGGCTACAGTCCATGGGGTTGCAAAGAGTCAGACACGACTGAGCAACTTCACTTTCGCTTTCTCAAAAAGTTAAAAATAGAGCCACCATATGACCCACCAACTACACTCCTCGGTATATAGCCAAAAGAAACCAAAAAAACAAAAGCACTAATTCAAAATGACATGCACTTCAATGTTCACAGCAGCATTATTTACAATTACCAAGACATGGAAGCAACGTAAGTGTGCATCAACAGACAGATTAAGAATATGTGTCATATATAGAAACACACACACACACACAACAGAATACTACTCAGCCATAAAAAAGAAATTTTGTCATTTGTGGCAACAATGGATGGAACTGGAAGGCATTATGCTTTAGTGAAATAAGTCAGATAGAGAAAGAAAAACTTTATGATATCACTTATATATGGAATCTTAAAAATACAGCAAACTAGTAAATATAACAAAAAAGCAGAAAATACACAGATACAGAGAACTAACTTGTGGTTACCAGGTAGGAGGAGGAAAAAGTAGGAGTATTATTAGGGTAGGGGAGTAAAAGGTAAAAACTATTAGGTATAAATAAGTTACAAGGATATATTGTACATGTGGGATATAAGCCAATAATTTATAATAACTACAAATGGAATATGACCTTTAAAAGTTATGATTCAATACAATGGAGAAAAGACAATCTCTTTAACAAATGGTGCTGGGAAAACTGGTCAACCACCTGGTAAAGGAATGAAACTAGAACACTTTATAACACCATACACAAAAATAAACTCAAAATGGATTACACATCTAAATGTAAGACTAGAAACTATAAAACTCCTAGAGGAAAACATAGGCAAAACACTCTCTGATGTAAATCACAGCAGGATCCTCTATGACTCACCTCCCAGAGTAATGGAAACAAAAGAAAAAAGAAACAAATGGGACCTAATTAAACTTAAAAGCTTTGGCACAACAAAGGAAACTATAAACAAGGTGAAAAGGCAGCCTTCAGAATGGGAGAAAATAATAAGCAAACGAAGCAACGGACAAAGAATTAATCTCAAAAATATACAAGCAGCTCATGCAGCTCAATACCAGAAAAATAAACGACCCAATCAAAAAACAGGCCAATGAACTAAACAGACATTTCTCCAAAGAAGACATACAGATGGCTAACAAACACTTGAAAAGATGCTCAGCGTCACTCATTATCAGACAAATGCAAATCAAAACCACAATGAGGTACCATCTGATGCCGGTCAGAATGGCTGCTATCAAAAAGTCTACAAACAATAAATGCTGGAGAGGGTGTGGAGAAAAGGGAACCCTCTTACACTTTTGGTGGGAATGCAAACTAGTACAGCCACTATGGAGAACAGTGGGGAGATTCCTTAAAACACTGGAAATAGAACTGCCATAAGACCCAGCAATCCCACTGCTGGGCATACACACCGAGGAAAGCAGAATTGAAAGAGACACCGACGTTCATCGGAGGACCATTTACAATAGTTAAGACATGGAAGCAACCTAGATATCCATCAGCAGATGAATGGATAAGAAAGCTGTGGTAACGTATACACAATGGAATATTACTCAGCAATTAAAAAGAATGTATCTGAATCAGTTCTAATGAGGTGGATAAAACTGGAACCTATTATACAGAGTGAAGTAAGTCAGAAAGAAAAACACCAATACAGTATACTAATGCATATATATGGAATTTAGAAAGATGGTAATGATGACCCTATATGCGAGACAGCAAAAGAGACACAGATATAAAGAATAGACTTTTGGACTTTGTGGGAGAAGGCGAGGGTGGGATGATTTGAGAGAATAGCATTGAAACATGCATATTACCATATGTGAACTAGATCATTATCCAAGTTCAATGCAAGAAACAGGGCACTCAAAGCCGATGCACTGGGATGACCCTGAGGGATGGGATGAGGAGGGAGGTGGGAGGGAGGTTCAGGATGGGGGACACATGTACACCCATGGCTGATTTATGTCAGTTCAGTTCAGTTCAGTCGCTCAGTCGTGTCCGACTCTTTGTGACCCCATGAACCACAGCACGCCAGGCCTCCCTGTCCATCACCAACTCCTGGAGCCTACCCAAACTCGTGTCTATTGAGTCGGTGATGCCATCCAACCATCTCATCCTCTGTCGTCCCCTTCTCCTCCTGCCCCAAATCTTTCCCAGCATCAGGGTCTTTTCAAATGAGTCAGCTCTTTGCATCAGGTGGCCAAAGTATTGGAGTTTCAGCTTCAACATCAGTCCTTCCAATGAACACCCAGGACTGATCTCCTTTAGGATGGACTGGTTGGATCTCCTTGCAGTCCAAGGGACTCTCAAGAGTCTTCTCCAACACCACAGTTCAAAAGCATCAATTCTTCGGCGCTCATCTTTCTTTATAGTCCAACTCTCACATCCACACATGACCACTGGAAAAACCATAGCCCTGACTAGACGGACAATGTATGGTGAAAACCACTACATAATTGTAAAGTAATTAGCCTGCAATTAAAATAAATTAATTTTTAAGTTATGATTCACTATATTGTATACCTATAACATATAATATTATATAGCAACTATACTTCAATTTTTAAAAGATCAATGAAAATTGGTGAGTGCTTGCGGAAAAGAAAAAAAGTATACAAAGATTTTTTTAAAAAAACCTTTGATTCTTTGGACAAATATTTCCCAGACTTCTAAGTTACAAAACATGAAATTCTAAAATTTTAAGACTAGATATTGAGACATCTAAACTGCAAAGGAATCTGACCATGGGCATGTCTGTTTGACTTCTACTATTCACATGCCTAAATATGTACTTCAGCTTGAAACTAGGACTACATGGTGACTGTAAGAGAAATACATCTTTTTCAAGCTGAATGAGTTAGTTTCTGGCTAAATGAGTTGATCTTTTGAGTTAAATCATTTGTATTTGTCTACCTAAAGACTGGAACATACATTCTAAATATTGGTTTAAGTAGAATTAATGCCAATCTTTTGTTGCTGGCAATATATAATTATACATTCGATTTCTACATAGAGCCATTTCTTGTTTGTGATCATTAATTGCATTAATCACAGTACTAAATTCATTTGCTATATTTCACAATACAGAATAAAAATTAGCTTAACATTCCTTTGAAAAACCTGTAATTTTTATTTCTAATTTGTCTTCTGTAATCTTATTTCCTTGCTTCCAAACAAGCTGAGGTCCATGGATGTTTCAAAGGGTTCTCCTTATGTGTCTTGTATCTCCCGTCTCTTCACTGTGGCAGCAACCCCTCTCTCTCCATTCCCTGCATCTGTTCACCTTCCTCACTCAGTTGCAGCTCACTGGCCTCCATGCTGTTCAGCAAGCACGCCAGGATGCTCCTGCCTGACGGTTTCACCTTTACCGTTTGACTTTTGCTTTTTCCCGGAATGATATTCTCACCAGATATCCACATGACTACCTCCCATCCTGCCTTTAAACCTTCTTCTTCAGTGGAAACTGCTCAATGGGACTTTGCTAAAAGCTACTTACTTTTGCAAACTGTTCCCTATATCCTACACTTACCCTGCTCTACTTTTTCAAAGCATCACATTCTAACAAACTAAATAATTTACTTTTTATTTTGTTACTTATATTTTCTCTCTGCTCCTCTACAATGAAAGCTCCATGAGGGCAGGGAGCTTTGTCTTACTTCCTGATATATTCCAAAAGCCTAAAACAGTGCCTGACATATAAAGTGAAAGTGAAAGTCGTTCAGTCATGTCTGACTCTTTGCCACCCAATGGACTATATCGTCCATGGCATTCTCCAGGCCAGAACACTGCAGTGGGTAGCCGTCCCCTTCTCCAGGGGATCTTCCTAACCCAAGGATCAAACCCAGGTCTCCCACGTTGCAAACAGATTCTTTACCAGCTGAACAGACTCTCAATAAATATTAGCTACACGAAAAAGCATCTCATTAAAATAAATTCTTAGAGTGAAACTTCTTAGTCAAAGAGTAGGCAAATCTAAAAATTCAGATGCTTATTAGTAAATTAATAAGTAAATTAAAATACTTCTTGTAAATATTGCCTAAGCCAATAAAAATGTATGGTCTTAAAATAGAAGTGCTTAGCACTCTGCAGAGGACTCACTTCCTCTCAACTGTTACTCCTCTTATGAACATCAGCTACAATAATGTACAAAACTCCATCACTGAGAAGCAGCAAACATCTTCCAACTTTCATCTACTCAACCAACAAAGGTGCTTAAAAATAAAAGGTAAGGACAGACCAGCACTGATCTGGGGCTTCCCGGGTGGCACTAGGCATAAAGAATCTGTCTGCCAATGGAGAAGACGCGAGAGACGTTGACTCAATCCCTGGGTGGGGAAGATCCCCTGGAGTAGGACAGGCAGTATTCTTGCCTGGAAAATTCCATGGACAGAGGAGCCTGGCAGGCTACAGTCTATGGGGCTGCAAAGAGTCGGACAGGACTGAGCACACACTGATACAGATGCAACAGTCATACCTCAGGTGTTTTATTCAATGGGCCTTCTCATATATGCAAAACCCAAAGAACATTGTCCTCACCTGCCCTTTCAGATTGTATTTATTGCTAGTTTAGACATACCTGGTTCCAAGCTAGGATCCTAAATCTTGTCTTGGAGCCAGCCCTCTGCTAACCCATCTGCCTTATCTGACGTGGAGGTCTCTTCTTGTCTTTTTTCTTCCATATTGTTCTGACAATGGAAACAGTGACAGACTTTATTTTCTTGGCCTCCAAAATCACTGCAGATGGTGACTGCGGCAATGAAATTAAAAGATGCTTGTTTCTTGGAAGAAAAGTTACAACAAACGTAGACAGCATGTTAAAAAGCAGAGACATTACTTTGCCAACAAAGCTATGGTTTTTCCAGGAGTCATGTATGGATGTGAGAGCTGGACTATAAAGAAAGCTGAGTGCCAAAGAATTGATGCTTTTGAACTGTGGTGTTGGAAAAGACTCTTGAGAGTCCCTTGGACTGCAAGGAGATCCAACTAGTCAATCCTAAAGGAAATCAGTCCTGAATATTCATTGGAAGGACTATGCTGAAGCTGAAACTCCAATAGTCTGGCCACCTGATACAAAGAGCTGACTCATTAGAAAAGATCCTGATGCTGGGAAAGACTGAAGGCAGGAGGAGAAGGGAACGACAGAGGTCAAGATGGTTGGGTGACATCACCAACTCAATGGACATGAGTTTGAGAAAGCTCTGGGAGTTGGTGATAGACAGGGAGGCCTGGCGTGCTGCAGCTCATGGGGTCGCAAAGAGTCAGACACAACTGAGCAACTGAACAACAGCAATAACAATTGCTCTGACACTCAGGAGGTGGGCCTGTAAATTCAGAGCACCCATGATCCCTCTTTCTATAGAATCCACATTCTATAATCTATCATGCTAGCTGACCTGCCCTCAACAATTATACTCCATATTCATGCAACTACAAATAAAATACAAATGGAAAAAATATATATATCTATGTAACACATAATTTATACATACCCCCAAACTGTATGTTTTCCTACTATCCTTCCCAGTCACAGTTATTAATACATGTATCTACATTTCCTTCTCCCATGTTCTTCCTAAGCCTGGTTCCCATTTGACATTCACTGCATATTTCAGATAGTCCTTTCTCTACTTTAGCATCTCTCTCATTACTGAGAAATGTCAAACTTGCCCTGAATTGTTATTTACTTGTTTTGACTCTTTGAATCAGTGAAGCAATGAAACTAAAACTCTACTCTCTTTTTCACATGCCAAGTGGTAC
Organism: Giraffa tippelskirchi; assembly: GCF_054371585.1. NCBI lineage: Eukaryota > Metazoa > Chordata > Mammalia > Artiodactyla > Giraffidae > Giraffa > Giraffa tippelskirchi. The sequence continues at coordinate 150,197,556 of NC_137279.1, forward strand.
TCCAGCTTTGCAAGCCTCCATACATTTTGTGTTCCAGCATGCAAGGCTGAGCTCAATGTGAGATGAACATTCATCTCACAAACATTCTAGTGACAGAGTCAGCATAACTGCCACATTAATCCAACCAGATGCACACAGATTCAAGTTACCATTAACTCCCTGATGTGCTACTATCCAGCACTGGCATATTTTTTCTCAAAGCATTATCCATACATTAGGTACCCTCTTTCACCATCCTACACTAACTCCATCACTGCAAATTCCATCCCAACCTCCCCTTTCTCCAAAAGAAAGCACAAATTGATACTGATTTAGTGGATTGGTTCAGATTCCCTTGCTTTTTTCACTTCTAAGTCTCCCTGAACATAAGTTCACTTGCCCTTGTCTTATACTTATGGCATCTCTGTTTTCTGTTAATTCCTGATCATCTTTTTACAAAAGGCCCACAGCCAGACTTAAGGGTGACAAGGCTGGTTTTCCTTGTTCCCCTTCCACTCACCTTCTCTGGCTTCCAGGCTGCACCCAGCTGCCTCAGGTAGCCCACCATTCTAGAACCTCCACTCACCCTTCTCACACCCATTCTAGGTGACACTATTTCTATAAAAGCCTTACGTCAAAGACCTCTGGCTACATCAGCACCACCATCAATCTGTGACCTATAACTCTTCTATGTAAGATTAGAAACTTCAGACAAGGAAAACAGATCACAAATTACCAACAAGCCAGGGCCTATTTGGGATAGGTGGGATAAATCATATCAGAAACAGACCCTCTGACTTGATAATATTCAAATTTGTTTTTTTTTCTTTACAGATATAGCCCAAGTCTCCCCACTCTCATCATTATATCTTAAAACTGAGATTTTGAATGCCAATAAATTATCTTTTCAAACTTTTCTCCTGGCTAACAATATGTGCTGCAGTGATTAGAATTTGATAACATCTACTTGGCACAGGCTTGCAGTCACTGGGTCCTAGTTTCACAGTTACTTAGTTTGCACGTGGAGAAGGCAATGGCACCCCACTCCAGTACTCTTGCCTGGAAAATCCCATGGACGGAGGAGCCTGGTAGGCTGCAGTCCATGGGGTCGCTGAGAGTCGGACACGACTGAGCGACTTCACTTTCACTTTTCCCTTTCATGCACTGGAGAAGGAAATGGCAACCCACTCCAGTATTCTTGCCTGGAGAATCCCAGGGATGGCGGAGCCTGGTGGGCTGCCGTCTATGGGGTCGCACAGAGTCAGACACGACTGAAGCGACTTAGCAGTAGCAGCAATAGCAGTAGCAGTAGTTTGCACGGCTCACTGGCTGTGAGAACTGCTGCAAGTTACCTAAGTGTTCTTAGACTTTCTTTCCTAGTGTAAAATGGAAATAATAATTGTAGCCTTTGGGGATCTGGTCACAGTTTAATAACAGAATTACTTATAAATGTGTAGGCAGAGTTTAGAGAATGCAATAAGGAAAGATGCAATTCCCAGGGTTACTAATGGCAGGAGTTACTATTCCTGGGCCCAAGAGGCAAAAGACAGAGCAACTACCAGAACCAGAGAGCTGAGGGAGATCTTGGTTAGAGAAAAGTAGCCAACCCAGTATAACAGAGCAGGCAGAGAGCTGGGCAGACAATACACTGACACCACTCTCCTTCCTTTTCCCAGATGCTACTGGCATCTTCCATTGGCTGAACTCAACTGGAAGCCAGAGGGTAAAGGAATCTAGTAGAAACATCCATGAGTCAGCCTCTGGAACACTGGAGTAGGAAGTAAAGGGTGAGGCATAGATCTGGAGGGGAAGCAGAAGAGATTCATCCCAGGACATATTTTCTCCTTATCATCCATTCTGACCATTTATCTGGGTGAAAAAAAAATCCATGTCCCTAATATAGATGACAAACCATTAGCTATTATATTATTGCCGAATGAGGCCAGACTCTCACCTAAAGTATAAAACATTAGCTTCTACCAGCACTCTAAATGGAAGAGTACAGAGGGAGGCAGGAAAAGAAAAAACTAATTAACATGAAATTTAGGTGCTATGGTCACTGCCTTTATAAATAGCCGTGAAGCTATTAATCACCACTTCCTTTTCCGCCACCAGTTTTGTTTAACTTACCTTCTCCAACACCCAGGGATAGAAAGTGTGACTCAAGCCTTCATTTATGAGTCCTAATTGGTCCACACCTATTGAGTTGTCACAGTTTTCCACTGACCATGACTACTGGGCAAAACGAGCACTAAAGGATGTCCAAGCAGACCCCCTAGGTTACAGAAACAGCCATCTTTGCCCTGATCACAGAGCTACATCCCACTTCTTCCTTGGTATTCGGGCTCATTCACTCTGGCAGGTACAGTGACCTCTTTTTCTGCCTGTTGCTCTGATGCCAGAGTATCCAGGGAGCTGAACTTGCAGTTCTTCAAGACTATGACTGGGTTCTCTGATGGAAGCATTTCTTCATTGGGCATTTCTCTCCTGGACTTCCAAATCCGTCAAGCCCAAAAATACGTACATGGGAAGAAAAAACAACTTTAGCATGCTGTTTGGTGTAAATGTGAGAAAGGTCACTCCAGCCTCCCAGAGCTTGCATTCCAGAGCCCCATATTCTGACTACAGAGACTAACATACATGGGCTAATGGTTCAAGATAAACACCACTATCTGTATGTATATATATATAGCACTGAACCTTACAGGGTGTTGTATTCGAGCTGGTAATGTTACTGCTCCTAGGTCATGAGGGTGAGAGATAAAATCAAAGAATTCTCTGGGCACAAACCCCTCCCTGCCCTTCCTCTGCTGTAAGGTATGCCCCAATGGTGGAGGAAATGTTTTGTGGAACAATGTGGTCATGGAAACAGCACTCTGTGAGTCTGTAACTGGTGATGCAGGTAGAGGCACTGTGGGCAGGGGGACAAATCTGTCCCAGTATATGTGTCTACTCTGATGGGATCAAAACACTGCCTCCTCAATGCTGAAAGAGGACTGACATAGTCAATGTATTGCCACATGACTGTAAGGTACACCTGGGGAATGATACCAAGTAAGGGATCAGCCCTGGTGAGGGAAAGACCATGTTTCTGAGCTCATGCAGAACTTCCAGTACGGCTACCATTGCCGTATTTGCACATAGATTCAACACAAGATGAAGGAAGAGGCAGATCGACAGCCATCTTGCTATGCTGGTTACTGAGGGCCTCCTCCACTGCAGATGCCCTCAGGTGGCACGGAAGGGAAGTACAAGGTCCCCGTGCTCAGTGCCTACTGTGAGAGAAGCATCATACACCTCGCTCTCACAACTCCTTCCTATCAGACTCCAGCTCTGACCCTGAACCATCTGCTCCATAACTACAGGGGAGGAGGAACTCTTCAAAGTGGCCACTGAGTCTGATTTTCCACTCATTTCAGAGTTCAGCATTCAAGTACTTCATTTTTCCCTTATCTCATTCCTTTGACAAGAAGTTTGTGAATATCCAATCTCAGAATCTCACTTTAAGAAGAATGAATTCTAGGGCTGCTCTCAATCCAACGACTTTATCAGTCAAGGCAGTCAAGCTGGGTAACTAAGGAGAATTAAAGAGATGCAGGGAGCGGCTTAAAGCAAGCAACAAGGAATGAATAAATACTAATATAATCAAAGGAGGTGGGATCCAGAAGGGATAGGAATCAGGGAACAACAAGAATACTTAAGGAAACCTATTATATACCAACCCCTTTATTTGTATCACCTTATATAATCCTCACAACACAAAGCAGACATCATTATTGTTTTGTAAGCGGGAGCCTCAGAGAGTCAAGAGGAGAAGGAAATGGCAACCCACTCTAGTACTCCTGCCTGAAAATCCCATGGACGGAGGAGCCTGGTAGGCTACAGTCCATGGGGTCACAAAGAGTCAGACAGGACTGAGTAACTTCACTTTCACTTTCAGAGAGTCAAGAAGCTGGCCCGAAGTCCACAGTTACTCAGCAAGAAAGCCAGAATGTGAGTCTAAGAATTTCTGACACCCCAGTTCCTGTCCTTTCCCCTGCCTCATCCCACAGCAGAAATGCTAGAATATCTTCCCTCCTGGTACAGACCCACTCCCTTTCTCCCTGTCTGGATTCTTTTCTGACCCTTTTCCCATTACTTAGTTGGTCCAATCTAAACTGCCCAGTTAAACACTAACAACTCAATTCCTTCCTTTCTGCTAATATTCTGCTTTGGCCTAGGCTTTGAAGAAGACCCAGAAAATAAAGTCTCAGATGGAGGCTTTTCTCATAAACATCTAAAAATCATATTAACATAACATTTAACAATATCTAACAATTGTATAAAGACCACACACATACACACACATTTACTTTGTCATTCATTGTGTCAAAATGCCTTAAGGTTCTACTATTGGCATGTATGTTTTGCGTAAAGGAGGATAAATTAGTGAATAAATCCCTGCCCTGGTGGGGTTTATATTCTATTAGGTGAGGGAGATGTTAGGGAGGAAGCAGACAATAAATAAAATAAACACAAGCAAACACATGGTGTGTTAGATGGTGATAAGAAGGAAAGACAGTGGGTGGGAGGAGAGAAGAGGGACAGCTGTGAGAAGGTGATGTTTCAACAAAGCATGAAAGGGAAGAGAGAGTCTTCATGTATTAAGGTGGGAAGAGCATTTGACGAGAGAGCAAATGCAGAGGTCCTAAGCAAGGAACGCACCAGACATCCACAGGAAATAGCAAGGAAGCTAGTGTGGCTGGAGAAGAGTGATTCAGTGAGGGCCTTGTGAGATAGTCAAAGAGGCAATAAAGGCCAGACTGTGCAATGCCTTACAGCATTAGGAGTTTGGCTTTCACTCTGAGACAGGCAGGCATAAAGGCTGAAACCAAAAAGAAACATGATCTGATTTCTTTTTTAAGAGAATCACTCTGGCTGTTTATTTAGAATGGATTGTAGGAGTACAAAGGCAGAAAGGGAAAGACCAGTTAAGAAGCCATTGAAAATACACACACACTCCAATCTACTGATAGGAATTTAATCATCTGTTCCTTTTCTCATTTAATAAATATTTATTTGTGGATTCATTATCTGCAAAGAACTATAACTGATATGATATAAACCTTCTAGCCCACTGCTACCCCTAACCAAGAAAAGGAGACTGCTATAGACTGAATATTTGCAGCCTCCCAAATTCTTATGTTGGAACTTTATCCCAGTATGATAGTATTTGGATGGGGCCTTTGACAGGTGACAGAGTCATAAGGACAAGAGCCCTCATGAATAGGATTACTGCCCTCATAAAAGAGGCCCCAAAGAGGTCCCCTGTCTCTTCCACCATGTGAAGACACAGCAAAAAGACAGCTCACCAGGAAGCAGCCCTTCACCAGACACCAGATCTACCAGAACCTTGATCTTGGATTTCACAGCCTTCAGAAATGTGAGAAATAAATTTGCTGTTTTATAAGTCACTCAGTCTTTGGTATCTGTTAGGTTAGTCCAAAGGGCCTACTATTTACAACTATTATAAAGCACACATCTTGCCTGCTAGGAAGACCTGACAAAGCCTTGAAAGAATTTTTGCCTCCTTAATGCTTATCAAAGTAAAGACACACAACAAAAGAGACCAACTTTCTGGATTGTCACACAATCAGTTTATTACATTTGATATTGTTCTCAAAACTGCTGCATGTTTCCGAAGTAAAACTGTAGCATTCATATAAATATGACTGCAGCCCTTAAAAAAGACACAGATAATATCAGCAATTATTTTTATTGAAAGAGGAGATTTCCACGGAATTCAAGAGAGAACTGCAGTCATTGTTGCTATTAGAAAATACACAGAAACATAATTCAACGTTTTTACATCTTAAGATTCCAGGAAAAGGAGTTTGTTTTTAAATACCACTAAGATGATCTGAAGGCTCAAAGCTCCACAGTAATCCTGATGCTGCCTAGGACTAAGGTTACACAATAAGAATTTCTAATTAGAAAGCAAGCAGAACAGAGAAGTGTGAGGCAGAGTCACCGGGTTTTTTAGCTTTGGCAGGTTTGTTGTCTTGAAGCATTGACTTTAGAAACTGCATACATGTTCACTGCTCCTGGGATCTTAAGATCATTTCTATTGTGGTGTCCTCTGGCTTGAGGTAAGAGGCTGTGGGAAGGGAAGAAATAAACAACATTCTGGGAAGAAGTATGATGCTGCAGGTTGAATACCATCTTTTCACATTGACGTCTTGTTAATGAAGTTTCCTTTCTCATCTCTCCTCAACCGGCTCGTGCTTCTTTATCCCTAAAGACTCCTCTTGGGCACATCTGCAGCAGTCTTCAGTGAACACTGAACCTCCTTGAACCTCTCTAGAATCTTGTGAGTCTATCTTATCACTTACCATAAACTGTATTTGTCTTGTCCATTAGCGTATAAGCCCCTTGATGAAAGGCACCCTGTCTTACTCATCTTTGTCCTCATAGAAGCCAGTCTGGTATTTAAAAAATAATGTGTTCAATAAATGTTTTGAATAGGATTAACAACTTAAACATAGGGATTGACACCATAAAACTCTCAGAAGAAAACATAGGGGAAAAAAAAGAAGAAAACATAAGAAAGAATCTTCTTGACACTGATCTTGGTAATGATGTTTTTTAGATGTGACATCAAAAAGCACAAGCAACAAAAGCAAAAATCAACAAATGGAACTACGTCAACTAAAAAGCTTCTGCACAGCAAAAGAAACAATCAATGCAATAAAAAGGCAACCTACAGAATGTGAAAAAATATTTCCAAATCATATATTGGATAAAGGGTTACTATCAAGAATATATAAAGAAATCATACAAGTCAATAATAACAAATTTAAAATCTAATGTAAAAATGGGCAGAGGAACTAAAGAAATACTTTTCCAAGGAAGATATCCAACAGATATGTGAAAAGATTTTCAACATCACTAGTCATCAGGAAAATGCAAATCCAAACCACAAAGAAATATTACCTCACATCCATTAGAATGGCTATTATTAAAGAGACAAGAGAGTGTGTGGAGAAAAAGAAATCTTTAGCCACTATTAGTGGGAATGTAAATTGGTTTAACAACTATGGAAAACAGTATACAGTTTCCTCAAAAAATTTAAATTAAAGTTACTATATGATCTAGCAGTTCTACTCAGGTATAAATCCAAATAAAATGAAAGCAGGATGTTGAACAGAGAAATGCACTCTCATGTTTATTTCAGCACTATTCACAATAACCAAGATGTGAAAAAGCTCGTGTCCATCAGTGAATGACTGGAAAAAGAATATGTGGTACATACATATGGAATATTATTCAGTCATGAGAAAGAATATTGTGCCATTTGAGATGACATGGATGGATCTTGAGGGCATTTTGCTAAGTGAAATAAGTCGGATAGAGAAAGAAAAATACTGTCTGATGTCACTTGTGTGTAGAATCTGAGAAAGCGTAACTTGAAAAAAGAGTAGAATGTTGGATGGGGATATTGGGAATGAGGGTTGGGGGAACTGGGAAGATATTGATTAAAGATATAAACTTACAACCACTAGATACTTAAGCCCTGGAGATCTAACAAACTGCATAGTGACTTTAGAGACAATACTGTATTATAACTGTCAAAGAAACTAGATCTCAATTGTTCCTGTCACACACACACAAAATGATAAGTATGTGATGTGACAAAAGTGTTATCGAAAGCTCCAGTGATAACCATATTGCAATATACAAATGGATCTAATCAACATATTGTATACTTAAACTTAATACAATGAAATATGTCAATTGTATCTCAAAAAATTAAATATTGATTAAGTTTCTAAACTGATATGACAGTGTTATTCTCCAATTGATACCCAGAGATATTCTAGTATCTCCTAATATGTATCCCAAAGATATTTATAATATTTTGCTCCTGGGCTCTCTATCCAATTATCCTTTCATTCCTCTTAGCAATAAACAAAATGTTTACCTCAGTTTGCCTTCCAAGCTGGCTGAATTATGCTATCTACATCATGATTTCCATCAACTGCATTTTCTACTACCAACTCAGTTGTACAAAAGTAACAGAAACTGCACATTCTATCAGTCTCAGCAAAGAACACTCAAATTCTGTCTTTTTTTGGTCTCTTTTTAACTTTCATTTTAATATATGGTCTTAAAATCAAAAATTTTAAAGCTATGAGAAAAGAGAAAGCTACCATTACGTTTAACATTGTTGTTTTATTTTATTGTGACCTCTTATGTGCCACTTTTCGTTATAATACCTCTCCCATCTCTCTTCAACTCCTCCTCAAGATTTCCAGTTCGATACATCTTCTAGTCTCCCAAGTCCTAAATCTAGAATCTGCCATTGACTTTTCCCTCTCCACAAAATATTTAATCAAGTTCCTATATCCTCCAATTCTCCCTTCACAGACTCGCTCATATCTGCCCTTTCCTTTCCACTGTAATTGCTCAACTCAGCTACTACAACAGCCCCCTGAAGAGTCTCCCTGATTTCGGCCTCTTCCTCTTCTGGGTAACAACAAGACCAACCTTCTTAAAAGATCATCAAGAGGATGTCACTTCTGTGTATTAAAGACTTCTTTGGGGTATTCCTTGGTGGCTTAGTAGTAAAGAATCCACCTGCCAATGCAGGAGACACGGGTTCAATCCCTGATCGGAGAAGATCCCACACGCCCTGGAGCAACTGAGCCTGTGCACCACAACTATTGATCCTGTGTTATAGCCCAGGAACTGCAACTTCTGAGCCCACGTGTCGCAATTACTGAAACTACATTCCTAGAGCCCGTGCTCTCCAACAGAAGCCACTGCAATGAGAAGCTCACCACAACTAGAGAAAGCCCATACGGTCAAATAAATAAATAAATAAAATATATATATTTTAAAAAAGACTTCTTTGGTTTCCTTGTCTGATATCCAATGCCTACATGATCTGTGTTGGTTCACAAAATGGAGACTTCTCCAGGTGAAATATGAAACTGGCCCCCTTGCACAGAATCTTACCGTGGGATTCTCTAGTCTATTTTCCTATCCAGTGTGACAAACTTTCTGTTGAGAAGTTTAAAACAACTTAAACCTCCTCCACTATTTGAAGGACAGCCGTCCATTTGCTATCCCAACAGATTTTGTATCAACAAGACAAAACCTTTTGTTGCACTAAAACTGGAATTTGGAGGATTGTTCATTACTACAGTTTAGTCTATCCTGACATACACAGAGTCAGAGGGTAGCTCAATTCCTGAGATGAGATAAGCAAGACTTCTAAGAAGGTAAGATGAATTCATAGACATCCGTTTCCAAGTTCCAGTTCCAAGTTCCAAGGAAGCTATATGCATTCAGGGTATGTGAACAGTCAGTCGCAGCATTGTGACCTCTGGAAAATAACTAGATATAAATATCTTGATTTATGCAACAAGGATTGACCTAGGTTATCTCCAAGGCTCTTGTTAGCTGTAAGGTTATCAGGAAAGTTTGAAATTTCACATTCTCTTTGAAGACTATTTCAAACAAAAGTATATGCAGACAATATTCAGTTAACTGGAATAATTCCTTTTTATTAAATTATTCGTGTAAGGTAAAGTCAGCCCTACAAGAACAGAGTCTTACATCTGTTCACTGAAAATCTCTTTTATTCCTATAAAATAGGAATGTCTCAATAAAGAGGCTAAAAGCTTTGCAATGTCAGAAGTCTTATCTGTGCCCTTTACATGAAATATTTGGGCTAAATACTGGTCTTTGGGTTAAAAAAATTAATCTAAGAATAATTATAAAATGACTCCTCTTAAAACCAATGACTCCCCTAGAATTATGTCTCTTATAAAAAGCCTTAGGGGAAAAAAAATACTATGTCCAGCTGAGCTAAAGGGTATCCCACCTTTCCTTCACATGTGTGGCCAGTCAGATATTTTCCTCTTAATGAGAAATTGCCTCAAAAGATATTTCTCAGAAGCCTTTTACAGTTTTAATCTCCACATAGCACTAAAGCTTTTAGCTGCATCTGACAAATTTACCTACAAATTTTTGTCATTGCAAAAAAATAGTGTACATATATTCTAAATTGGCTAAAACCCAACTGATTTTTTACAAAGTAATAACCACTTAATTTATTATATTTTTAATTCTTATTTAAACATTAATTTAAATCATTAAAGATTAACACAATGGCTCACTCCCTCATCTATTCAGGTCTTTATTCAAATGTCACCTTTTCAGTAAGTCTCTTCCTGAGTGCACTATTTAAAAATCAAATTCTCCCTACTCCAAGGATACACAATCTCCCTCTCCTGCTATATGTTCTTCCATAGCCTTTATCACGTTCTAACAATACACTATTTTACTTACTTATCACTTGTGTTGTCTCATTAGAATGTAAGTTCCTTGAGGATAGGAATCTCATGTCCATATCTGTATCTTAAGAACTCAGAAGAATATCTGGCACATAGTTCAGTTCAGTTCAGTCGCTCAGTCGTGTCCGATTCTTTGCGACACCATGTACACCAGGCTTCCCTGTCCATCACCAACTCCCGGGGTTTACTCAAACTCAAGTCCATTGAGTTGGTGATGCCATTCAACCATCTCATCCTCTGTTGTCCCCTTCTCCTCCCGCCTTCAATCATTCCCAGCAACTGGGTCTTTTCAAATGAGAGCTCTTTGCATCAGGTGGTCAAAGTATTGGAGTTTCAGCTTCAGCATCAGTCCTTCGAATGAATATTCAGGACTGGTTTCCTCTAGGATGGACTAGTTGGATCTCTTTGCTGTCCAAGGTGCTCTCAAGAGTCTTCTCCAACACCACAGTTCAAAAGCATCAATTCTTTGGTGCTTAGCTTTCTTTATAATCCAACTCTCACATCCATTCATGACTACTGGAAAAAGCAAAGCTTTGACTAGATGGACCTTTGCTGGCAAAGTACTGTCTCTGCTTTTTAATATACTGTCTAGGTTGGTCATAACTTTTCTTCCAAGGAGTAAGCGTCTTTAAATTTCAGTCACCATCTGCAGTGATTTTGGAGCCCAAAAAAATTAAGTCTGTCACTGCTTCCATTGTTTCCCCATCTATTTGCCATGAAGTGATGGGACCAGATGCCATGATCTTAGTTTTCTGAATGTTGAGTTTTAAGCCAACTTTTTCACTCTCCTCTTTCACTTTCATCAAGAGGCTCTTTAGTCCCTCTTCACTTTCTGCCATAAGTGTGGTGTCATCTGCATATCTGAGGTTATTGATATTTCTCCCAGCAATCTTGATTCTAGCTTGTGTCTCTTCCAGCCCAGCATTTCTCATGATGTACTCTGCATATAAGTTAAATAAGCAAGGTGACAATATACTTGATGTACTCGTTTCCCGATTTGGAACCAGTCTGTTGTTCCATGTCCAGTTCTAACTGTTGCTTCTTGACTTGCATACAGATTTCTCAGGAGGCAGGTCAAGTGGTCTGGTATTCCCATCCCTTTAAGAATTTTCCACAGTTTATTGTGATCCACACAGTCAAAGGCTTTGGCATAGTTAATAAAGCAGAAGTAGATGTTTTTCTGGAACTCTCTCACTAAAAAGTGAGATGATCCAACAGATGCTAGCAATTTGATTTTTGGTTCCTCTGCCTTTTCTAAATCCAGTTTGAACATCTGGAAGTTCACGGTTCACGTACTGTTGAAGCCTGGCTTGGAAAATTTTGAGCTTTACTTTGCTAGCATGTGAGATGAGTGCAATTGTGCGGTAGTTTGAACATTCTTTGGCACTGCCTTTCTTTGGGATTAGAATGAAAACTGACCTTTTCCAGTCCTGTGGTTACTGTTGAGTTTTCCAAAGTTGCTGGCATATTGAGTGAAGCACTTTCACATAGTAGATACTCAATAAATATTTCTTGAAATAATGAGTGAAAAAATGAACTCCCTTCCAGGAGACCTTTAAATACAGACCAGATAAACCACTGTGTAATAGAATCTTTGCTGTTGAATGATTCAAGCCCAGAAAATGAACTGGCTCTTCCACACAAATTCTAGCAGGAAACAGCACAGACACTAGTGAACCTAGGTTAATATTATCAGAGAATTGCTTCTATTTTACCTACAAATAGATCTTCTTAGAATAAGGGAAAGGATAGCAGGTTAGCCAAAGTCTTGTCGAACACTATAAACCTAGTAGCAACAACAAAACATTACCCAGAATTTGACAAGAGCACAGTGTTCACAGGCTGATATTTCTTTCTCAAAAGAACCATGTCTAACACTTTTTCAAATTGTACTTGGTATAAATTGTTTGCATAACCTAAAGTGTTAGTTGCTCAGTCATGTTCAACTTTTTGAAACCCCATGGACTACAGCCTGCCAGGCTTCTCTGTCCATGGAAATCTCCAGGCAAGAATACTGGAGTGGGTTGACATTCCCTTCTCCAGGGGATCTTTTTGACCCAGGGATCGAACCCAGGTCTCCAACATTGCAGGCAGATTCTTTACCATCTAAGCCACCATGAGGTAAACGTAATAGAACTGTCAATATTATAACAACTTAGAAGACACAATAAAAAAAAGTGACATGAGCATGGTTAAGCTTCCCAGGTGGCTCAGTGGGTAAAGAATCTGCCTGCAATGCAGGAAATGCAGGCAGACGGGAGTCCAATCCCTGGGTGGGGAAGTTTCCCTGGAGGAAGGCACGGCAACCCACTCCAGTATTCTTGTCCGGAGAATCCCATGGACAGAGGAGCCTGGTGGGCTACAGTCCATTAGGTTGCAAAGAGTTGGACACGACTGAGCTACTGAGCACGCACTCAAGCTTCCAACAGCAAGTTCTGCTTTACCAATCTCTAAAGATTTATTTTCAAGAACTAGAAAATCATTTGTAACAAAATGGGCTCTGTGAATTTGTCTGCTCTTACCTATTACCAATAATTAGCTTATAAAAGATTGATAACGTCCCAGGGTTTGGGTTATTGCTTTTAGAGGACTAGGAGAAGGAAAGTGGTTTAAGTCAAATATATTACTTAGAACTACGAGATTGCAAGTGTAAATCAAGTTCAAGCAACAAAGATATAATGCCTAAAACCAAATACAGAGACTTAATATAGAAACACTGAACTTTCAACAAGTAAAATTGGAATTTACAAAGCCTGTTTACAACCTTTCATTTATTTATTCATTCAAGTAGGTACTATATTTATTCATTATTTTATGTACTATGCACTGGTAGTGCAGTGGTGAACAAATCACCTGTTTCTTAAAGAATAATTCCAGACACTCCAAAAGCATAAGCAAAGAAAGAGGAAAGAGATTGTACAGCTCAAGGCAAACTTAAAACCTATAATCTTGTCTCTAAATCAAATAAAAATGATTCACAGAAAAAAGAATAAAAGAAGTATCGAAGGTACTGGGGAATAACACATCTTTCTTAAAGATTTTTGGGCCATTTTTAAAGTCTTTATTGAATTTGTTACAATATTGCTTCTGTTTTATGTGTTGGTTTTTTGGCTGTGAGGCATGTGGGATCTTAACTCCCTGACCAGAGATCAAACCGGCACACCCTGCACTCGAAGGCAACGTCTTAACCACTGGACCTGCCAGGAAAGTCCCCAGGGGTGTAACATGTCTTACCAAGCAAAAAAAAGAAAGACAGTTAGTACTGGTTTCATATAACAAGTACATTGTTTAATACAGTATCTCCCCTTAAGAATCCTTGACAGTATGTGTCTCAGCTTTTCTTTATCAGATCAAAACAAATACATTTTACCATACAAGAAATTTTAAAAAGTTACGTCTAGCTGTGAAACACTGCAGGGATCCTCAGACTTTTCTTATCCAACAATTCTCTTTTTTCATTGGCTGGTTCCAGATAGGAAAAGGAGTATGTCAAGGCTGTATATTGTCACCCTGCTTATTTAACTTATACGCAGAGTACATCATGAGAAACGCTGGGCTGGATGAAGCACCAGCTGGAATCAAGATTGCTGGGAGTAATAGCAATAACCTCAGATATGCAGATGACACCACCCTTATGCCTTATGGCAGAAAGTGAAGAAGAACTAAAGAGCTTCTTGATGAAGGTGAAAGTGGAGAGTGAAGAAGTTGGCTTAAAGCTCAACATTCAGAAAACTAAGATCATGACATCCAGTCCCATTACTTCATGGCAGATAGATGCGGAAACAGTGGAAACAGTGGCTGACTTTATTTTTCTGGGCTCCAAAATCATTGCATATGGTGACTGCAGCCATGAAATTAAAAGACGCTTACTCCTTGGAAGGAAAGTTATGACCAACCTAGATAGCATATTAAAAAGCAGAGACATTACTTTGCCAACAAAGGTGTCTAGTCAAGGCTATGGTTTTTCCAGTGATCATGTATGGATGTGAGAGTTGGACTATAAAGAAAGCTGAGTGCCGAAGAATTGATGCTTTTGAACTGTGGTGTTGGAGAAGACTCTTGAGAGTCCCTTGGACTGCAAGGAGATCCAACCAGTCCATCCTAAAGGAGATGAGTCCTGGGTGTTCATTGGAAGGACTGATGTTGAGGCTGAAGCTCCAATACTTTGGCCACCTGATGCGAAGAGCTGACTCATTGGAAAAGACCCCGATGCTGGGAAAGATTGAGGGCAGGAGGGAAGGGGATGACACAGGATGAGATGGCTGGATGGCATCATCTACTTGATGGGCATGGGTTTGTGTGGACTCAGGGAGTTGGTGATTGACAGGGAGGCCTGGCGTGCTGCAGTTCATGGGGTCGCAAAGAGTTGGACATGACTGAGCGACTGAACTGAACTGAACTGATATCACCTCATATTCTACCATACGCTATAACAGCAAAGAGCTCTGGACCAGAAATCATAATGTCTGGATTTTAGTTCTGGATCCATGTACACGTGCTCGGTCATTTCAATTGTGTCCAACTCTTTGCGACCCTATGTACTGTAACCCACTAGGCTCCTCCATACAGGATTCTCCAGGCAAGAATACTGGAGTGTGTTGCCACACCCTCCTCCAGGGGAGCTTCCCCACCCAGAGACTGAACTAGCATCTGCCTGCATCTCCTGAATTGCAGGTGGATTCTTTACCCACTGAGCCACCTGGGAAGCCCAGTTCCAGATCCATCAATCATTAATTATCTGTGTGAATTCTATGTGAACTGTGACAGGTTACTTAACATAGAACTAACCTCAATTTTCTCATCTGCAAAATAAAATAATATCTATCCTAACCTAACCCTCAAGTCAGTTATAAAGAACAAATGGCATAATGTATTCATTAATATCTCACTAAACCACTATGGGGCAAATATAAGTACAATATCCATGTTTTCCTTCAAAGGTATATTGACATTCAACCCTGTAAGCAACAGAAAGTGTGATTTTATATCACTGTATGTTAATCAGAATCTTAGTCATATCTTTTTATATATCATTATGGTAGATCTGAACAAAAGTATTTTTTCAGTTGACATTCAGTCAAGAACTCCCAAAGTTAAAAAAATTATTGGGTGTATAGTGAAGAAGCGGGAAGCCTGGCATGCTGCAGTCCATGGGGTTGCAAAGAGTCAGACACAACTTAAGTGACTGAACAACAACAATTATCTATCAAGTTATCTTTTTAAAAAAATCTCCATATTTTTGCAGTGCTAAATTAATTAAAGAAGATCATTAGACTGAGGTGGTTCCAATGACTTGGTAGCCTATGTATGCAAACCCAAAAACCTATAATGCCTCAAGGTTAAGAAACTGAAACCTGAGCAGTACAAACCACACACAGACAACCAGGCTTTCCCAAATAAGGCAACTACTTAAATTTCAACCAATTAAATCAGTTCCTTGCTCTGCTTTTAAATCTCCTTACAGAAGTCTCGCCCCTAGCTCCTGTCAATGAGGACTCCTAACCACATCTAATTTGGTGTTGCTCGATGCAAATAAATTTTTGTTCAAATAAACTTTTAACATCTTTAATATGCTTCAGTTTATCTTTAAACAACAGAATGCCTCACTTTAATACAGAAATCTAAGAATGTTCTTAGACACCTACCTCTCCCTTTCCATCCTGTCTCCCTCTTAATTCATCATCAAGTTCATTATTCTCAATATTTGTTTGTGCATGCGTGCACAGTCCCTAAGCTCTGTGTGACTCTGTGACCCCATGGACTGTAGCCTGTCAGGCTCCTCTGCCCATGGGACTTCCCAAGTAAGAATACTGCAGTGGGTAGAAGAATACTTCTCCAAGGGATCTTCTGGATGCAGGGATCAAACCCATGTCTCCTGCTTGGCAGGCATATCCTGCTTGGTAGGCAGATTCTTTATCACTGAGCCACCTGGAAAGTCCATTACTCTCCCCAAATCTTCATGTGTTCACTGATCAAGAAGCTGTCCAAACCCCCCTCTTCTGGGTTTTTATGGATGCATCATTACTAGGAATAATTGAATACATCATTAATCACTGGCAGCTGATCTAACCTCCAGCCCCTTTCCCCTCTTTAGAGATCAAGGAGTTAGGGACTGAAACTTCCAACTCTTTAACCATGTGATTGGCTCTCTCAGCAATCAGTCCTCCTCCTTAGGTACATCCAAAAATCACCCCATTAACATCAAAGACAGCTTTATTGGTCTCTTCACTTTGAAAATTCCAAGGGTTTAGAGAGCCTTGTGGCAGAAATAGTGACAAACTACCAAGTATACATATTTCATATTATAAATTACATCACACCCTCCATTCATTTTTCCTACTGCAGGCAGAGTGAGCTTTACCAAAGGCCTATGTTACTCTCTTGCATAAAACATTTGAGAGACAAGGACTTAAACTTACACATTACCATATGTAAAATAGATAGCCAGTGGGAGTTTGCTTCATGACACAGGGAACCCAAAGCCAGTGCTCTGTGATAACCTAAAGGGGTGAGATGGGGGTGGAGGTGGGAGGAAGGTTCAAGAGGGAGGGAACATATGTGTACCTATGGCCAATTCATGTTGATGTGTGGCAGAAACCATCACAATATTGTAAATTAATTATCCTCTAATTAAAAATAAAAAATTAAAATTAAAAAAAAACATGATGATGATCTTCCATTTATCATATGATAAATTACAAAGTGAACTTCCCTGGTGGCTTAACAGGAAAGACTCTTCCTGCCAATGAAGAAGATGTGGGTTCAATCCCTGTGTCAGGAAGATACCCTGGAGAAGGAAATGGCGACCCATTCCAGTATTCTTGCCTGGGAAATCCCATGGACAAAGGAGCCTGACTGTGTACAGTCCATGGGGTTGCAAAGAGTCAGAAATGACTGAGTACAGGACACACTAAGCATGATATAAAGTACGTCAAGGCCCTCAAAATCTGCCCTAGCTTCTCTCCAGTTTCCATCTGATGCCACTCTATCACTGTCTGCATGCCAGCCCATTTCCTTCAGTTCCTCCAATGCACCATATTCTTTTCAACCTTGGGACTTTCACACATGTTGTTTTCTTCTCTCTGGAGTATTTCCCCAGGACTATACTCCCCCTGCATTGCATATGAACTTTCTTCTCTGACCTCTCAGACTATGTGATATTCCTATAATTTAATCCTTCAACACATACTTCCTTTTCAAAGCATTAACCCAGATTATTATGAAATTATTAATCCTCCGCTTATACATTCGTCTATATGCTCTTCCAGAATATATGCTCAACAAGGCAGGAACTATACCTTTCCTGTCCATCACTATGCTTCAACACCTACTATGTCTTATGCAATAGGCCTTATCCAAGCTCCTGAGACTTGGGTATGATTTTTCATGGTATCCTGTCTACTAAAGCCCCTTCTCTCTACTCTATCTCATGCAATGTTTCCACCTGGGACACCCTCTATACTATTCAAGGTGAAACTCCTTGTAATATTTTACCCTATCACCAATAGGAAGAAATAACAAATTCCATTTTGCTGCCCAACAACTTTATACATAGCTTATTACAACAAGTGACAAATTCTATTTCAGGTATTTCTATGGGCCTTACTTTCCTATACAAGACTGTGAAATCCCTGAGTGCATTAATCATTGTTGAAGTCTTTCATTCTGTTCCTTAAATATTTGGTTTTCTCTTTCTGAGCATTTGGTTAAATTCCCCCACCCTCTCAGAGGTTAACTGTGATCATGTCACTTGCTTCAAACAATGGCATACAGGTGAACAAGATCTGTACTGCTTCCAGGCAGATGCTTACAGAGGTAACACACACTTTTTCTCTCTGCCATAGACTTAAAATACTCCAGTAGTGGCTATTATCCTGGCCTGAGTCTTAGAGTAAGGAATGAATGGAGCATAGCCCCAAGACAAGCCACAGCAGACATGTAGCGTGAGGAAGAAATAAACTTTGCTTCAAGTCACTGCTATTTGGAGGTTGTTTGTACTATAATCTATATAATCTAGCTTAATCTGACAGTTCACTTTTTTACATCATTATATATCCAGGACTCGGTCCAAAGCTCAATACACAGTGTTCAAAAATGTTTAATGAACTGACTTGAAATTGATCATGTATATACAGCATAGATTAATCACAGGCTTTACAACTGATTCCTCTTTTTCAGTTCTCAACACTGCCAGCAGTGGTGTTTAACTGAGCAGATCCAACACTATACAGTCAGACTAAATTAATTTATCTAAAAAGAAAGACATTTAGTTCAGTTTGTATTGATTAGTCAGTGATCTCATTCACTGCATTTCAACCCTTGATGTGCATTAGAATAACTTTACAGTGAATTTTCAAAACATAGATGCTTCAGTTCCATCCTCAGAGTCTGAACTGGAACATCTGGGCTGAGGGCTGGCCCTCTAAATTGAGAAAAACCTCCACAGGTGATTCTTATGCACATAATGATTGAACCATGGTTGTTATCTTTTGTTTAAAATCTGTCTGAACATAATGCAGACTTGGTTTTTTTCCCCCACATTTCTTTAACAGCAGAAAAAAGTTTCATAAGAGAACACAAAAAATAGATGAAACAGAAAGAGTGGTGGAAAAAACCTTAGCCAAAACTTATTAGTTAAAAATTCTAGTTTATGTATCTGGATAACATTTTCTCTTAGTTCATTTCCCAACTTCTCTTTCAAATCCCTTTGAGTACTTTAAATTACACAATTTTTATTAGAAAATAAAATTTTTGTTTAAATCTCCTGAGCCAAAATATCAGATGTTGGAAAGGATATGGAGCAACTGGAGTTCTCAGTTAGCAGTTACACCTGTCAGCAGTCTTGTAAATCAGTACTGCTGCTGCTGCTGCTGTTAAGTCGCTTCAGTCGTGTCGACTCTGTGCGACCCCATAGACGGCAGCCCACCAGGCTCCACCGTCCCTGGGATTCTCCAGGCAAGAACACTGGAGTGGGTTGCCATTTCCTTCTCCAATGCATCAAAGTGAACAGTGAAAGTGAAGTTGCTCAGTCGTGTCCGACTCTTCGCGACCCCATGGACTGCAGCCTACCAGGCTCCTCCATCCATGGGATTTTCCAGGCAAGAGTACTGGAGTGGGGTGCCATTGCCTTCTCCGGTAAATCAGTACAGTCACTTTGTAAAATGATTTGGTAGTATTTACAAAGGTGAATATATGACAGTTCAATGACTTGATAATTACACTCATGGATATATAGCAAAAATATCTGTACATTTATACTTTCAAAAAGACATGTTCTAGAATGTTCATAGCAACACTGTTAATAATAGCCAAATACTGGAAACTATCCAAATGTCCCTCAAGAACGGATAATGAATAAATCATAGTAAATTCACTCAAAGGAACACAGTAAGGGAATAAAATCTGCACTCTCACATACACAATATAAATGAAACTCACAAACAATATTGAGTAAGAAAAGTCAAATACACAAAAAGAACATTCTATAAGGTTGCTTTTAGATAAAAGTACAAAAATAAGGAAGTATACTGATAAAAGTCAACATAGACTTCTAGGATAATGACTAGGAAAAAGCACAACAGAGACTTTCCAGATATTAGTAGAATTCTGTTTCTTGATCTGAATACTATTTACTTGGATGTGTTTAACTTGTGAAAATTCACTGATTATTTATGATTCACTTACATGCAATTTTCTGTATTTAAACTATATTTCAAATTTTTAATTATTTTTAAATCCCACAATTAACAAAACTTAAAAGATAGCTCTAAAGATAAAACTGACAGAGTGTTGGGGATGAGACCCATACCAAGGAGAGGCAGAAGAAAAAAGGAAAATGAGAAAAGAAAAAGAGAAAAATCTATAAGTCTTAGATCTATTATCTCCCTGATTCATTCTCAAGTAATTCAAAATTACTCATTTAAGATTCATCATTTAACGTGCACCTCTTACACCACTTGTAAGAGGTATCCTCTGACACTCAACTCTATCACAAGACTGAATTAAGTCTTCTTTCATATTTCTGTAACACTTAATACATACCTTCTTTAATAAACTTATTGTACTGATTTTTAATCATATACTTATGTATCTGTTATCTCCATTAGACTACAAACATCTTAAAAGCGATCACCATGTTTTATTCATTTTTGTAACCTCAGAATCTAAAAACATTAGAGACTATTCCAAACATATTAAAGTATTATAAATGATCATTTGGAGGTTGTGTACTAGTAAGTGGTATTTATTCTCTATATTTGTTATATTTGCAGGTGTTTTACAAGTTATTTAAAAGTTTATTATTTAAAAAAAAAAAAACTATTGACCTGAATTTGTTGCATTTCCCTCATTGAGTATCATACCACTGAGGATAGAAAGACAATCTTAACTGTGACAGGCCCCTATCTATGTGAAAATAGAATACCTTATCAATAATTTTTCTCTTGGTTATCTTCTAAAAGAGAAAAAAACTATTGAGATAGTACTTGAGAAGCTTAATTTTTTTAACTTTATATTCCTTTCTCCCTTCCAAATAAAGGAAACTTTCTCACCTTAAAGGATGATTCAAGCATAAAAAGGCCTGCAAACTTTACTCACAGTCAGTAGTCAATAAAACCACCTAACAAAAATCTATTGAGACTATAACACCAGAAGACCAGTTAGAAAGGATTAGAGCCTCAATGAATGCTCCCACGGAAGTCATAATATATCTAGTTTCAGCTTAACGACTTTTCCAACAGTGGAACTTACCAGCTATTTTAGTGTTTTCCCAAGATCTCACAAAATGATCTAAATAGTAACATTCAATTCTAAAAGCTAGATGTTGAAAATTTTTAAAATAAGTCAAATTTTAGGGAACTTCCCTGGAAGTCCAGTGGTTATGAATTTGCCTTGCAATGCAGGTGATTTGGATTTGATTCCTGGTCAGAGAACTAAGATTCCACATGCCTGAAAGCAATAAAGTACAACTACTGGGCCCACGCTCCATAACTAGAGAGTCCATGCACCACAGCAAATGATCCCACATGAAGCAATAAAGATCCCACCTGCCACAACTAAGACCCAATGCAACCAAATAAATAAAGGTCAAATTTTAAAACTCATATGTCATAAACATCAATATCAAATGGGTATATCTGTGTAAAGATATTATTACTCCTTCATTTAATCATATTATTTATGTGGCCTAATATTATTTATATTACTTATTATTGCATTACATTATTTCATAGAAATATTTGAAAAATTTTAGTACTCCTGTTTTAAGAATAAGAAGAAACTTTCAAAAGTGTGAAAGGATTTTGAGGAGCATTACTGTGAAAGCCTAAGTTGCCTTGAACAGGCTATTAACAGAAATATGTATTTGAGAATGCTGCCAGTGTTATACCACCAGCCACCATGCAATAAGGAGGACAAGCAGCCACACAAGAGAATATTTAGAGGTGTCTTCTGACAACCCCAGCTGAGGTCCCAGCATGAATTGTTTCATTTTCAGTATGAAAGAGAATGAGAAAGCTTTCTTATGATTCCTGACCCCAGTTTTCAAGTTACTCACAGAGTTTTCCCACAGATTTCAGACATCACGGAGCACAGATAAGCCATTTCTGTTGTGCCCTTTCCAAATTCTTAATTCATGGAATTTGTGAGTATAATCAAGTGTTTGTCATTTTACTCCACTAAGTTTGGGGTGGTGAGTTATTAAGCAATAATAACTGGGACAGATCACATCAGTGAAAATTGCAATGGGATCAGAAGGTGATACTCAAAGATCAAGGACAAGAAGACATCTCAGTGAAGGTCACCCAGGAAACAGGACAGCATGTGCACCAGACACTTCTTGCCTGGTGCTATGATGTCATTTGCATAAGCTATAACCAGATGGCATCGCCACGAAATAAGAGGGAAAGTTCTTGAAAGGAAAAAACAGTCTTGATAGAAATGTGAATTTGGTTTTTTTTTTCTGATTCTCTTTATTTCTTTTCACTTTTTATTTTGTATTAGGGTAGAGCCAATTAACAATGTTGTCAGTTTCAGGTGAATAGCAAAGGGACTCAGACATACATATACATGTATCCATCCTCCCCCAAATTCCCCTTCCATCTGGGCTGCCACATAACATTGAGCCAAGTTCCATGTGCTGTACAGTAGGACCTTGGTTATCCATTTTACATACAGCAGTATGTACATGTCAATCCCAACTACCCTATCCCTTCTCCATAAAAAATGTGAATTTTGAACTGAATATAAATCTTTAATATAAATTAACTAAATGTTTATTTAAAATACTCTCTATGTTCTACATCAGGAATGACTGAGTTATCTGCAAGTGGCAAGATTGAGAATTTCAACTGTTTGTGAAAATGGGAATTCCAGAGCAAAATTGAGCTCAGTTATAAAAAAAAAAAACTTGCACTTATGAATTCTTGAGTTGTCTCTGTAAATTTTAAAACCCTCACACAATTATTTATTTAAGTATCTACTGACAATAAACCTTTCATACAACTGGGATCATGACTGTATTGCCCACTGTTATATACCCAGCTCAAAGCACAAGATTTATTATATAATAGAAGCTCAATAGATATGTGTTGAGTGAATGAATGAATAGAAATACATGCTAATGGACAGTCACAGGGATCACCATGGTAAAATTCTATCACCAAGCAATAAACAATTTTAGCAAGTATAAATCTTCTGTTCACAATAATAACATTATTTCCTCCAAATTAATTTAATCTCAGTTCTGAACTCCCTAGCTACTGGACTACGAAGAATATTGTCCTGGTCATTCCCAGGGCTTTCTCCCTCTTCTGGTGTCACACCGGCATATTTGGGTCCTGAAAGCAGGAGCAGGGCTTCTGGTCCTGAACCATCATGATGGCCACTGCCTTTCTCAGAGTCCAAGCTCTTGAAATCTGTCAGCTCTTTGATGTCTCTGTACCTCACTGTAAGCATGAGAATCTTAGGTGAAGCTGGACTGTGATGCCATTTCCCTGGATGCATTGTACAAACACTCCTGTCTGAATGCTGCCATTGTGATGAAACTAAATAAACTACTGGTTCTTTGACAAGGATCCTCAGGGGACTCCTCAGAGGCATGAGTTATAGAGGATGAAATGTAAGTAACTGAAAGCATTCAGGCTGGAAGCTTGGAGGGTCCAGACTACTTTTCCAAGATGCTCAGTACAAATTACCACAATACTTCTCAATTGAGGGCAAAATATCCAGCACTTTTGCAGTAAAGGCAATATTATCCTAATGACTACATAAATCCTCCCACAGCAACCTCATTACATTGTAGGTCAATTTTCTAGAGGTAATAAGTACACTCTGGAAAACCGCTGTACAATCCCCACACGGGAATGAATACTCATCCTTTACCAGCTACCTTGGTATATAAAGGGATACACCACCAACCATGCATGTCACAGTGACCAGAACAGCTTGTCTCAGGTCCTCATTTTGGTGATGCTGAATCAAGCAGGACCTGTGATTTAGCACGTGTTAGGGAACACACACTTCATGTTCTGCTAATTAAGAACAAAGCTATCAGGTATATCTGTTAGTGGAGTTCCCTCCACATGCCATACAGAGACCTAATTTAGTTAATTTAAAGATGCAATCTTTACCAAATGATAAGCAATTTAAACGAAATGGTTATGACTTTTATTATTAAAAATATTATGAATGTAAAATAATATCAGCTTCCATAAATATTTCACATGGATTCTTCTTTGTGGTTGTTTAACTGTAGTCAATATAACTAGCACACTTTCTGCTCCATCATCACCTGTAATTAAAAATTACAGATATGAGAAACAAAATTTTTTAACAAAAATCAAAGAGGAATCAAAAGAACCTCCCCAGGTTTACTGTCCTGGATTTATCTGCATTAAGACTAAACATCACTACAGAAAGAGGAAAATTCAGTTGCCTTTACATATAAAATTGACTACATTTTTTTCACTATTATCCATTTATTTGGCTCATGTATTTACTCTAGAAGCTGTCCTTTGAATACATAAAAACTGTATTTAAACAAAAATTTCATCTTAGTTTAAGGAAGATTAACACGACTATCCTCTAGTACCTTCCTATTTTCTGGTCTCAATAGGATGTTTTTAATGTATTTCAAAATAGATCACATTAATCCTAATAAAAATCCTTAAATTGATTTTTTTAATTGACTAATAAATGAATGAATAAATGAGGAGTGCCCAATAGCCAATATCCATAAGAAAGGAACAAGCCTGATGCAGTGTTAACAGCCTGGGACCGAGAGGGAAAAAAGGGTGGAAAAGAACATCTCATTAAATAAACATGAATAACTATTACCACTATCAACACTATTACCACTGTCACATGCATCCAGGTACTGAGTCTTTGCATTATAAGCTATGTGACTTCACTGTATTTCCAGGACTGAAAGGTTAAAATCATAATTTATGTGGGCAATGGACAACTAACCAACTTCAAACTTTTTCTTGGTGATCCCAAGGGTTTCTGCTATTAAAGCAAATTTCTCTGAATGCTAATGGGAGTAAGGGGACACATTCATGATTCTCTTACATTCCTGTATATCTGGCAAGTAAGGCACTGACTACCCTGTTACATACTTACCTTCCCCAAAATATTTGCAGAACTATAGAGATAGTGTCTCTCTGAAGCAAAGGGCACTATGCTTATTGTCTATCATAAAATACACAGATTCCTTAAGCTGAAAGCTCTTCTCCTAAAACACAACCACTGTACATACAGGCATCACCTGTAATTCTTGGCATCATAATGTGGAAACTGGGGCTCCAAAACTGTTGATTGATGCTCTAGCTATTGCTATTGCTGTTAGCAATAAATCGCCCTTTGTCTCTGACTCAGGACTCTCATGTCTTCCACCAACATCCATGAGATAGTGTGGCAGACAAACTTGTTAGCTATAAGTAGCGTAAAACCAGACTCATTGCAGATGCTGCAAATGAGATGTCCAAGAATAAAAGGAAATAGTCTCTGTACATTTTCGTAAAGTATCGCTAAAGATACAAGTGTGGCCGTATATGGTTTACTATACTAACTCTATTACCCTGTGATTCTTCCTTGTCTCAGGGAGAGTGATGAGTTAGCAGAAAGGCAGCTACTGCCTTTGAGTTTCAAAACCCAACACCTCATTTTCAAGGTTCTGAGTTTCTGAGGTCACAAAATCTGAGCTCTTAAAAATATAAAATATATGTTTTAAATAATAGATTGGAAAGAATGATGGAAAAGGCACATTATATCACCATACTAGACAAAGCCTCCCTTTGACAGTGGAGATGTGGAGAGGAACTTGACAACTGTGTCCTCTGCCTGCAGCACAGTAGGAACATAGTAGACAGAATGCCGTTGGGGTTTGCCTGGATGTGTGTGGGTGGGGTGGGGGGCGTTGCTCAGTCACTCAGTCACGTCTCACTCTTTGCGACCCCATGGACTGTAGCCTGCCAGGCTCCTCTGCCCATGGAACTTTCCAGGCAAGAATACTGGAGTGGGTTGTCATTTCCTACTCCAGGGGATCTTCCTGACCAAGGATCAAACCCATGACCCCTGCATCTCCTGCACTGGCAGGCAGATTCTTAACCACTAGCGCCACCTGGGAAGTCCTTGGGATTTGCCTAAAGGGGAGATTTTCCCTTTGCCACTGCAGTCCAGGAACAGAGCCAAAGGTGTTTTACATACAAAGTAGGATATTGAGACAGTAGAATGTAGTAGTGACACACATGGACCAGTTACTGAGAGTGGAAAAAATAATACACATCTCAGCTAGTGTCACAGTGGATGGTTGACAATAACCAAGAATGAGAAGTTTTCCCAGAGCCCTCCTAAGTCCTCTGGAACTTAGATACAATATGAGGTAAATGTGTAGGAGAGCAGGTACCCATAAAATGACTGAATTGACTAACAGTTAATCTCTACCAGCAGGCAGAAGAAGGGTTTACAAAATCACTATGAAAAAATTAGTGCTTTTTTATTTGTCTGTTTATTTTATACATTGTTTGTGGCCTGAAATCTGTGCTTGCTAAACCTGTATTCCTAAAACAATATATCTTAAGAATGCATTACTGTGTTCCTCATTTTTAAAAAAAAGTTTGGCAGAAACCAATACAATTTTGTAAAGCAATTATTGTTCAATCAAAAAATAAATTAAAAAAAAAAAGAAAAACTGTGTCTTCTTTTGTGTTCTTAGCCAGAGTCTCCAGAATTTCCAGTTTATCTATGAATTCCCAGAACTTCAGTGAGACTGAAACCATGATGCAGTCCACCTGACATTATTTCTACAGCAAAGGGATTTTTAAATTCTACCTCCAGCTAAGCAACTGGGAATCATACAAATAATGGAAACTGGGAATCATATAAATAATAGAAACTCTCTCCAGCCTCAACCTACCCTCCTCTGACTATTATTACTGATACTTTGAAGACACAGAGAATTGGCAATTTCAACTCAATCCACATTTCCTCAGCACAATTAAGAAAGCAAATGAAATTGTATTTACAAGAGTCTCAATTTCACATGTAAAATGTATACCTATATTGTATTACTCAGAGCCTGGAGAACTTGAAAATCCTACATATTTTTTGAATCTCTCTGCACTTGTTCAAAATTATATCTTACGGGGTCCATTTTTATTTCAATATATTGTGAAAATAGGAATGTTAAATGAAATTGAAAAACTAAATAAATTTGTAGTCTTCTCTAAAGCTTTTTCTTCTAGCAACATTTAATCAGTTTTTATAACAATAAAGCAGCAATTCCAAAGGTTAATCGTTTTCAAAGTTTCAACCAAGCCAAGACATGCTAAAGAGGTTACTTATTTAGCTATGTCCATAAAGGCTTCTCTGGTGGCTCAGACTATTGTCTGAGTCCACCTGCAATCTAGGAGACCCAGGTATGATCCCTGCATCAAGAAGATTCCCCTGGAAAAGGGAATGACAATCCACTCCAGTATTCTTGCCTGGAAAATTCCATAGACACAAGAGCCTGGAGAAAGCTGTTACTGTCCATGGGGTGGCAGACACAACTGAATGACTTTCACTTTTACCTTCTTTCATAATGGAACTCAAGGTGACAAGAGCAAAGGAGAGAAAAGTTATGATTTAACAAGGGTTTTTGATAGAAAGCAGTCACCAGTACTGGAGCTTCCCTGATGGCTCAGTGGGTAAGGAATCTTCCTCCAACACAGGAGACGTGGGTTTGATCTTTGGGTTTGGAAGATCCCCCGAAGGAGGAAATGGCAACCCAGTTCAGTATGCTTGCCTGGGAAATCCCATGGACAATGGAGCCTGGGGGGCTGCAGTCCAAGGAGTCACAAAGAGTAGGACACAATGGAGTTACTAAGCAAACAAGTCACCAACCCCAAGTAGAAGCTATGTTCCAGAGACAAAAATAGAGAATAAAATTGTATTTCCCCAGTGTAAACCTTCCACAAACCAGCCTGTACATGAACCTCTCACTCTAGTATCTATGATATTCCTGCATAATACTGACGTTGTAACTCTTCTATGAAATGTTCCCTAACTTGTGACCCCTCCTCTGACTCTGACTTTCTTTTCATGCATATATAAGTCTTAATCCCTTAGGATCTAATCCAAATACCTTTCTCTGTCTCACACACACACACACACACACACACATACACCCCTAAGCCCTGATACACAAAACACACACACATGCCCTTAAGCCC
This sequence comes from Giraffa tippelskirchi, assembly GCF_054371585.1. Classification (NCBI taxonomy): domain Eukaryota; kingdom Metazoa; phylum Chordata; class Mammalia; order Artiodactyla; family Giraffidae; genus Giraffa; species Giraffa tippelskirchi. The sequence goes on from NC_137279.1 coordinate 150,225,586, forward strand.
TAATTGATAGCTCCCCACTGAGAAACCCAAAAGACCTCTACAGCTCTCATTGCCAGACCAGTAACACCTTTTTGATCTTCCAATATGTCACTTATGTCTGGCCTGTCCAATGGACTTCGATGTTATTGAAGGGTTGGAAATGTGATTAAATATGTTTCTTATTCCCAAAAGAGCCAAGACCCCTGTTGGTACTCAATAAACCACTTGTTGAATTGAAGCAATTCTAAAAAGCTTCCAGAGCATAAAAATTAAATTCTTTGACTCTGCCAGGACAGTATCTTGCAATATTCTGCAAAAAAAAAAAAAAAAAAAAAATGTACCAGAATAATAACCCTAGTTTAAGTTGTTGACTATGGGAATTTTATATAGTAGCTAACTTGCAGAGAAACCCATAGATACCAGCTGCAACTTTTTGTTTACAGTTTTTGTACTATGATCTCCAAGTTTTTCATTATGAGAGGTAAAGCACAACTAAATTTAGCTCTTCTTGAAGCCCTCTGTAAATGAGTAAAGTGGAAATGAACCAGAAACAGATGTATAATATTTCTGTCAAATCAGACATGACTTTAGAAGTTTGAGACAAGATGACTTGGGGGGGAAAAAAAAGCATCACCCTGAGTATACTTTCCAGAAACTTTTACAAGATATCTTGATAGCACAAAGCCATGTAGATTTATCCATCAGTCCCTGACAAACAATACATAAATATAACCTGTAATATCTTTCTTCTTTGTTAGGTTCCAAGATATATTCCTCCTTCAGTAAATACACATTCTTCCCTTCTAATCTAATCTCTCCAACTTTTTCCCAATTGTCCATTTTTTGTACTTAGCATCATGACATTTTAGTAAGCAGCTTTACAGAACAAATAAAAGTTTTTTAAAAGCCAAAGATTTTTTTTCTTGCTTCATAATTTTATTTCAGTTGGAGCTCCGCACAAAAAACTGTGCACAAAGGTTAAATCAATAACCTAACCTTATTCTGACTCCAGTTTTCAGATTAAGGGGGAAAAAAAACTTATTTGTTTCCTAACATTTTAAAAAAATAAATCATTTACAGTAAAAATAATTATTTATTTTCCCTGAAAATTATGTTAAAAAATATTCTCATCTTAGGAAAAAACTTTTAGTGCAAACATGTTATTGAAACAACAACAACAAAAATGCTTACCCTACAATGATGGTGATGATTACACAGGATGTCAAAGACCAGGTTTCATATTCAAATTCCTCTATATACTAGTTTGGTAACCCTCAGCTAGTTACTTAGATTCTGAGTCCCAGTTTCTTCATCTTTTAAAATGCTGCTATAAGGATTAAATAAAATAGTATATGTGAAGCTCCTAATACAGAAGCAATGAATGCTAGTTTCCTTTAGTATGAGGCAGAGGTTTCTAGCAATCATATGTTACAACTGTCATGTTTTACTCAAGTGGGGGGTATTTTTATCATATAACAAGAAGACTGTAGGCAGTACTTAAGGAAGGCATCCAAGACCCAGGCTCCTTGTAGATCTAGCCACTTAGGCAAATGGCTTCATCTTTAAGTCAACAAGATGGCTGCTCTACTTCCAGACAACAGCTGGAATTCATGTTAGTACAGTATACCTTTTCCCAAACCTTTACTTTTAATCTTTCTGTGTCTTAATATTTAAAGTGGATTTCTTATAGACAATATTGTTGGATCAATTCTTTCAAATTTGTACCCAGAAGTAGGACTGCTGGATCATATGATAATTCTATTTTCAGTTTTTTGAGGAACCTCCATACTCTTTACCATAGCAGCTGCACCAACTTACATTCACACCAACAATGCACAAGTGTTCCAATTTCTTCAAATCCTTGTCATCACTTACCTTTGTTTACTTTTACTTTGATTTTGTTTTACATGATAGCCTTCAGACAAGTGTGAGGAGATATTCCAGTGTGTTTTTGTTTTGCATTCCCTCATGATTCGTGATGTCGAGTATCTCTGCATGTATCTGTTGGCCAGTTCTATATCTTCTTTAGGAAAATGTCTATTCAATTCCTTTGCCCACTTTTTAATCAGGTTATTTGCAGGGTTTTTTTGTTTGTTTGTTTGTTGCTATTGAGTTACAGAAGTTCCTTATATATTTGGGCATTAACTTCTCCTCATATATTTTCTCCTGTTCCATAGTTTGCCTTTGTATTTTGTTGTTTTCTTTGCTATGCAGAAGCATTTTGGTTTGATATAGTATCACATTATTTTTGTTTTTGTTGTTTGTGATTTTGATGTCATATCCGAGAAGTCTTCTCTAAGGCCAGTGTTACACAAAGTTTGTCTCCTATGTTTTCTTCTAAGGGTTTTCCAGGTGGTGCTAGCAGTCAAGAAGCTGCTGCCAGTGCAGGAGACATAAAAGATGTCAGTTCAATCCCTAGGTCAGGAAGATCCCCTGGAGGAGGGTATGGCAATCTACTCCAGTATTTTTGCCTGGAGAATCCCATGGACAAAGGAGCCTGGTGGGCTACAGTTCATAGGGTTGCAAAGAGTCAGACATGACTGAATGACTTAACATACACACACACAAGAACTTCATAATTTCAGGTCCTACACTGAAATCTCTAATCCGTTCTGATTTGATTTTTTTTATATAGTGTAAGAGAAGGGTCCAACTTTATTCTTTTAAAGATGGATAGACAGTTCTCTCAGCACCACTACATGTTCTTGACACTCTTGTCAAAGGTCAGTTCACCATGGATTTATTTCTGGGCTCTCCATTCTGTTCCAGTGGTCTATATGTTGTCTTTATGCCAGTACCTTACTGTTTTAGTTACTGTAGGCTTGTAATGTATTTTGAAACTAGAAAGTGTAATGCCTCCAGCTTTGATCTTAAGACTGCTTTGGCTATTCAAGGTAATTTGTGATACCATATGAGTTTTAGGACTGTATTTTCTATTTTGATAAAAATATATATATAATTAGGATTTTGATAGGGATTACATTGAATCTGTAGTCACTTTGAATAGTATAGACATTTTAATCATATTAAGTCTTTCAATTTGTGAACACAGGATGCCTTTCCACTTACTTGTGTCTTTTATTTTATTTAGCAATGTTTTGTGGTTCTCAGTGCATAAGTCTTTCACCTCCTTGGATAAGGTAATTTCTAAGTATTTTATAAGTTTAGCCATCCCTGCTTTATTTTGGTTACTTTTTGCATGAAATATCTTTCCCATCATTTTACTGTCAGCCTACTTGTTGTTGTTGTTCAGTACCTAAGTCAGGCCCAACGCTTCATGACTCCATGGACTACAGTATGCTAGGTTCCCCTGTCCTTCACTATCTCCCAGAGTTTGCTTAGATTCATGTCCATTGAGTCGGTGATGCTATCTAGCCATCTCATCCTCTGCTACCCCCTTCTCTTTTTCCCTTCAATCTTTCCCAGCATCAGAGTCTTTTCCAATGAGTTGGCTCTTCGAATCAAGTGGTCAAGGTACTGGAGCTTCAGCTTCAGCATCAGCATCGGTCCTTCCAATGAATATTCAGGGTTGATTTCCTTTAGGATTGACTGGTTTCACTGACTGTCCAAAGGACTCTCGAGAGTCTTCTCTAGCACCACAATTTGAAAGCATACATACTTCAGTGCTCAGCCTTCTTTATGACCCAACTCTCACACCTGTACATGACTACTTGAAAAACCATAGCTTTGACTATAGAGGCTTTTGTCAGCAAAGTGATGTCTCAGCCTATATGTATCCTTGTATCTACAGTGAGTCTCTTTAGGCAACATATAATTGGATCTTGGTTTGTTTTTAATCTAGTAGCCACTCTGTCTTTTGAAGAGTGTTTGTTTCTCCCTGCAAAAAAAAAATGTGTATGTTGAAATCCTAACCTCTAAAGGTATTAGTAGCTGGAGACTGGGGAAAGTGATTAGGTCATGAGGATGGAATCCTCATGAATATAATTAGTTTGCTTATAAAAGAGATTCTGCAGAGCTTCTACCCTCTTCCATCATATAATACAATGAGAAGTCTATACCAAAGAAGAAAGCTCTTACCAGAACACGCTGTCACCCTGCACTTGGACTTCTAGCATGCAGAACTGTAAGAAATTACTGAGTAGTTGTAAGCTACCCAGTCTGGCATTTTGTTATAGCAGCCTGAAAGGTCTAAGCTATGTCACGAAGATTCTTTCAAATTCTGGTTAGGTAATTCATATATTTCCATTTCTTTAGGGGAAGTTCTTGGAAATTTATTTTCTTTATGTCATGTTTTCCTGATTCTTCATGTTCTGTGATTTTTGTGTTGATATCTATGCATATCAGGGCTTCCCAGGTGGTTCAGTGGTTACGAATCTGGCTGCCAATGCAAGAGACGCAGGAAATGTGGGTTCAGTCCCTGGGTCGGGAATATCCCTTAGAGAAAGGAATAGCAACCCCTCCCAGTATTCTTGCCTGGAAAATCCCATGGACAGAGAAGCCTGGCGGGCTACAGTCCCCGGAGTCCCAAAGACTCAGACACAACTAGGCACACATGCATATACTATGCATTTAAAGAAACAGTTACCTCTTTCAGACTTTATGGACTGGTTTTGACTGGGAAAGCTCTTCAACTTGGCTAGACTCTGGGGCTTTGTACCTAGCTGCCCCAGGTGTCCGGTCTCTTTTTTTTTTTCATTAATTTTTTTTAAATTAGTTTATTTATCTATTTTTTAACTTTACAATATTGTATTTGTTTTGCCATACATTGACATGAATCTACCATGAGTGTACATGTTTTCCCCTTCCAGAAGCCCCAGTCTTTTTCTTTCTCTCTCTCATTCTCTCATTCTCTCTCTCCCCCTGCCCCTGTGTCTGTCTGTCTGTCTGTCTCTCTCTCTCTCAATGATCCTGTAGTCTATTGCTCCCTCTGGTGTCCAAGTATACTGCTACTAATTCTTCACAAATGAATTTCCTCAGTAATTCAATTACATTCTAACTTATACAGATAAACATCCAAGAAATGTGAGTGACCCTAAAGGAATTAGACTGAATCAAAGAGAATTTTGGTAATTCTGTCCTTGTTCCTTTTTGTTAATTCTTCAGTGTCTTTGACTATCTAGGCTTGCTCTATAGCCAAAGTCATAAACCCTGTCATTTGAGAGATAAGAAAATACACACATTTGATTACATATTAGAGACTGCTGACTATTCTTCACGTTTAGAGATAAATAAGCTATCTTTCATTTTTCTTGAAGTACATTAACTTTGGGGTATATTTTTCATTTTCCCACTTTTAGACATAATATAAAGAGTTGTCAACGGTGAGAAAACTGACTGTGCAAGTACAATGATAAATGGCTACAGGCGCTGGCAACTAGAACTGGAAAGCCAACTGTGAGTGCTTGTGTCTGTAATACATCGGAGAAAACAGCCTTATGTAGAGGGGATCCTACTACCCAGAGCTAGACACTGATTAACGTGCAGAAGTTCAGATCCAGTGTTGCCAGATTATGTTTAGGATCCAAGATGTTATATGAAATTTCCTGAGTTTTAACTGTTGGCTAAAAAAAAAAAAAAATAAACCTTAAGAACAATGTAGACATATCAGATTTGGATTATGATCTATGAGTTGGAAGTTTCTGCTATGGAGAATGGGCTTCCCAGATGGCATTAGTGGTAAAGAACCTGCCTGCCAATAAAGGAGACTTAAGAGACATGGGTTCAAGCCTTGGGCCGGGAAGATCCCCTGGAGGAGGGCACAGCAACCCACTCCAATATTCTTACCTGGAGAATCCCATGGAAAGAGGAACCTGGCGGGCTACAGTCCATGGAGTAGCAAAGAGGTGGATGTGACTGAAGCAACTTTGCACAGCACACAGCATAACTCTAGTGAAAAGCCCAGAAATCTTCCAAGACGCCAGGTCACTGGAAAGCAGTACAAGAACATCAGATGTTTGGACCTGGTGCAGAAAGAACATAGAACCAGTAGGCTAGATTTGAGGGAGAAGGGAAATAGAGATCACACATGATATTCCTTGATGTCATGAAGGTGTAATAGGTGCTTTAATTATATTTTGCAAAGACTGTAAAGACTGCTGCTGCTGCTAAGTCGCTTCAGTCATGTTCGGCTCTGTGCAACCCCATAGACGGCAGCCCACCAGGCTCCGCCATCCCTGGGATTCTCCACGCAAGAACACTGGAGTGAGTTGCCATTTACTTCTCCAATGCATGAAAGTGAAAAGTGAAAGTGAAGTCACCCAGTCATGTCCAACTCTTAGCAACCCCATGGACTGCAGCCCACCAGGCTCCTCTGTCCATGGGATTTTTCAGGCAGGAGTACTGGAGTGAGTTGCCATTGCCTTCTCCAGTACAGACTGCAGACCCATTTTAAGTACTTTTCAAATAATGATAGTAACCAATGCACTCAAATAATAGCAAGAGTGGCCAGAGTGGTTGATAACAGTAAATGCTAATTAGGGCCAATAACTGTTTTGCAGACAAAGTCTTCAGTCTTAACTTCTGATCTACAAAAGTCTCCAAGACTATATATTAAATAGGAGCAAAAAGATGTTTGTGTGGGGGTTGGGAGTAGAATAGAAAACTATTAATACAAGTTGGATAAATAAAATTTTGAACTGAACAGCAGGATGGTTTAAAAGATAGGCTTTGGAATCAAGCAGACCTGGTTTAAAAGCCAGGACTTGCCACTTTAATAGCTCAGTTGGTCAAGAATCCACGTGCAGTGCAGGAGACTCCATTTTGATTCCTGGGTTGGGAAGATCCGCTGGAGAAGGGATAGGCTACCCACGCCAGTATTCTTGGGCTTCCCTTGTGACTCAACTGGTAAAGAATCCGCCTGCTATGCCGGAGACCTCGGTTTGATCCCTGGGTTGAGAAGGTTCCCTGGAGAAGGGAAAGGCTACTCGCTCCAGTATTCTGGCCTGGAGAATTCCATGGACTGTATAGTCCATGGGGTCCCAAAAAGTAGAACACAACTGAGTAACTTTCACTTTTGCCACTTAATGTGTCTGCTCAGTTGCTCGGTCATGTCTGACTCTTTGCAACCCCATGGACTGTAGCCTGCTAGGCTCCTCTGTCCTTGAAATTTTCCAGGAAAGAATACTGGAGTGGGTTGCCATTCCTTTCTCCAGGGGATCTTCCCAACCCAGGGATTGACCCACATTTCTTGTTTCTCTTGCATTGGCAGAGGAATTCTTTACCACTGTACCACCTGGGAAGCCCCTTAATAGTTATGTATAATTTAATAAGATCTTTATATATTTTTTAATTTACTTCATGAAGCATCAATTTTCTCATCTGCAAAATCTTGCTAATGATAGTTCCTATTGTAAGGATTGCTCTGATGCTCAAGTTAATGCTTAGACAATATTATGTGAAGCACTTAGCAAAGTACCTGACAAAGATTAAGATCTTCAATCCCTCATACATAGACAGATGCTCTGAGGCTACGCGTATCTTCTATGTATATCTATATATACAATATTCAAGAAAGTCTCTATGTGCAAGGAAATTCCACCAATTTTACCAGTTCAAACTGAAGACTTGAAATGTTTATAGTATACTCATTCTGTAGCACTTGGTTTAACTGCAGGATATTGATTTAATATATGTTTCCTCTGGTTACCCCAGCATTATTTTAACTTAAGAAGAAAAACACATCTCCTAAAGAACAGCTTAAAGTTTTGCTGCGTTTTAACCACAGTCTCATTTTTGCATGGATTTAGCAAACCTGGGGCATTTTTCTTTCAAGGAAAAAGTGAGAAATTGAGTAACAGTGTGACAAATATGGTGTCAAATGCCCACTGACGCCTAGAAATCAATCGACCCTGTGTTTTTCTCACAGAACAACAGGAATAAGACAGCATGGCTGTGAGCACTGGTCTCCCCTTAGGGTTCTTTTGAGGACTGAAGAAAAGAGTATCACCTTAGTCATGACTTTCTGAAATCTCAGAAATTGCCTTTCAGTAGAAGACTCTGTTCCTTATAAAACTTTTATTTTTCCAGCATCACACAGGCAGGGACTTGTTCACAATTATATTCTATTAATGTCTTATACAGTAAGTGCTCACCAAGCATGTGTAGTGTGAATGAAGCAGAGTCCCATCCTTTTAGGTTGGTAACTCCCCTGGTAGACAAGAGAAAAACTGAAATGTCCAAAAGAGCACTTATTTGGACAATTAATCACTCATGTTAATTTTGAGTAAAGTATGCAAAGTCATTTCTTATGACTCTTTTTCCCTCACAACAATGAGCATATTCTAGATGTTCAATAAATATCCACTGAACTTCTAATCTTTTCTATTTTCTTTCAACAATGACTAGCAAAGTCAAAGGATACACAGCTTATTACTGAAAAGAAAATGACACTGTAATGAATTCATAGACTGAAAACCCACAAACCACAAGAGCAGAGTACAGGCTTTTAATAAAAGAGGCAGAGTACAAGTTTTGAGATGAGAGAGAATAAAACATTCTTATTCTAAATTAATACTAATTTTTCCTTGTTTATGAGGCATGCTGAAGACAGAAGACAATGAGCCCATTTGGTTTAAAGTCCAAAATCATTGGGTTAAATAAGGAATTCAGAATATTCTATGACTGCAAAACTCATTTGGTTACCTATTACAGCATTCAGTGGCGACCTAGTTTGAGTAACTTGAACAAGGGAATCAAGATTTCGTAGAGGAGAAAATAACAGCAATCCCAGTTACATAAATGTAACTAATTCAATAAAATAGAATTTTTCCCCTAGAATTTATTAGCATATCAAGTAGATTAAATGTCTATATACAGACAGTTCCCATTAGTAACCTCTCTAATAATAAAACAGATGGCATCATTCTGGATAATGAAAAACACTTGACTTTAAAAAGAACAGATGTGGCTACAAAATATTAAAGTACAACTAAACCAAATCCAAACTCTAAAATTTTAGGAAAGGCATTTTGTTGATTTATTAAGTACATCTCACCGATTCTTGTATATATATCTAAAACATTCCATTTATGCTTCAACTCACACTGAGTAGGAAGTTGGTTTTTGCCACATATATTTTCTACTTCACTTCTCTGTGAGGAATGTATAATGAAATTTGCCTTAGATATATCTATTTAAATTTACATTTAAAGTGTCTTAAATATTTTGCTTTGAATTTGTAGTGGGACAAACACACTTGAGAAAATGCATTAGGAAATTTATTCACTTCCTAAACCATGTGAATTCCTAAAGAGAAAATATTTTCTTATTTCTCAGAAGGTAAAGTTACATTAGAAAGTAGAGAAGGAAAGACATCTGTGTGATTAGATAACATGATGGTAGTGGTTTAGTCACTAAGGCGTGTCTAACTCTTGTGACACCATGGACCATAGCCCGCAAGGCTCCTCTATCCACGGGATTTCCCAGGCAAGAATACTGGAGTGGGTTGCCATTTTCTTCTCCAGGACATCTTCCTGACCCAGGGATGGAACCTATGGACCCATGTCTCCTGCACTGCAGGAGGATTCTTTTACTGCTGAGCCACCAGGGTGAAAGCCCAGATAACATAATAGAGACCAAAAGTTCACTGGAATATTCTGAAATCCTCCTTTTTGAATGTACATCTCTCCCTTCTTTGTCTCTATGAGAAATCATTAGAAAATATTTCACATATATCAAATGTTATAAATAGAATACTGGAGTGCATTGCCATTCCCTTCTCCAGGGGACTCTTCCCAGCCCAGAGATCAAACTCAGGTCTCCCTCATTGCAGGTAGATCCTTACGGTATGAGCCACTAGGGAAGCCCGTAAATAGAACCTAAATCTTAATAAGGAACCAGCTTTTGGCTTTTGTCGATCTGTTTCTGTTTCCTATTTCATTCATTTCTCTTTTTTGTTTTTCATCCATTTTTTCGCCTATTTGAGCTGATACTACAATAATTTGAATTATTTTCAAACTGAGTTATAAATGAACCTCCATGTGCTTTTTTTATCACAACTTCAAAGAGCAGAACTTTGTCATTAATTCTAAAAATTTACTGTAATTTTTCCACTGTGATCTCCCCTTTTTCTCATTCAGTAGTCCTTTTTTAGTTTACAAATCCATGGAGTCTTCCTAAGTAATTTTTTATTCTTCACTTTTAATTTAATATATTGTTTTCAGAGGACATACTCTGCTCTTCATTGAGGCTTCCTTTGAAAATAATACCTGTGCTTAATGCCAGTGTTTATAACTATTTTATGTATCCTTAAAAAGAGTATATATTTTCTACTTTAGGGTACAGATCAAGCTATTATTTTTGTTTAAGTTCATTACTTTTTACCTACTTGATCTATCAATTTCTGATAAAGCTTTGCTAAAAATCTCCAGTATCTTTGTGAAATCTGCCTTATAATTGTGTCAATTTTATATTCTGAGACAATGTTGGTTACTGAGAAGTTCATAATTTTTCTATCTTCTTAGGTAATTCTTCCTTTTTATTATGTAATAATCTTTGTCCCTGCTTAGGATTTTTGCCTCAGTTTCTATTAGTACTTTGTATGATTTTGCTTTGCCAACTTTTTTAATTATAATTTTCCTGATATATATTTTAATTATCCCTTTATTGTCTTTCTATTCGGTTTTGTTTCAGATTTGGCTCTTGGATACATCATATAACTGGAGTTTGTAATGTTTATCCAACCTAATCATGTCTTCAATAGTGAAGATTAATCAATACACATTTATTGAATCTTCGTATGTACTATCACACTGGTCATAGTCCTAACATTTTCTTTTTTGTTTTCATTTTTCTCCCTTTTGCTGCATTCTACTGGATTAATATTAACAGTTTTATATACAACAATAATGATGATGGTAAATAAATTTTAGCATTTAGTATAGGGTTATATTATAAGGGCTTTATGTGTGCAAATTAATTAAACCTTCACAACCACTGTATAAGGGAAGGACTATTAAGATCCCATCTTGCTTTTGAGGAACTTGAGGCCCCAGAGGCTAAGTTAACAAGCTCCAGGTCACCAGGCCAGTAGGAGATGGAGTGAGATTTGAATTTAACAAGTCAAGTTCCAGAAATCACACACATAGCATTCTTCTTAAGGTAACTTTTACAACGGTTTTTAAATTACTTTTTGGTCCCAGAAAAGATTTACACTTAAATCTGTAAGAATTTTCAAACTATGAACATTTTAGAGATTCTAACATCAACAATGGAAAATAAGTACAAACTTTCTGAAAAACTACTACAACGTTACCCTTCTATTCATTGCCTACAAGTGATAAACAGCAGAGAATCACCACATTGCCTCATGATTCTTTTAAATTGTATTTTCAAAGTCCAAACCATTAACAAATTAAATCCATTTAAAAAAAAAAAACAAAACTATCTTGACTTAGAGAATACAGAGCAAATGACGATCCAGTACTCCTTAGCCTAGGTTTTAAGGTCTAGCAGTTTCTGCTTTATGCTCTTTAGACCCTAAGTTGGTATGTAAGGAGTTAAGTAACTAGAGGGAGAGGACCTGAGGATGCAACACAATGTGGAACAAGGGCCACATGAAAAAGCACAAATGCCAGAGATGTGAGTGAAAAAGCCATTCTCAATATTCCAGTCTCCAGTAAGTCTAAGGCATCCCAGCTTAGGGACATCATGGAGGTGAGATAAACCATCCCCATTCTGCCTTGTCTACCATAAGAAATATTTAAATGATTGTTGTTTTAAAGCCACTCCACGTCTTTTATTTGCACATCAAACTTTCACACTGGTACATATGGTTGCTGAAGCTTATGTCACATGCCTTTGGTAGCTGTAACTGCTGTTGTTTAGTTGCTAAGTCGTGTCCAACTCTTTGCAACCCCATGGACTGTAGCCCACTAGCTCCTCTGTCCATGGGCTTTCCCAGGCAAGAATAGTGGGGTGGGTTGCCATTTCCTTCTCCAGGGGATCTTCCTGACCCAGGGATCAAACACGAGTCTCCCGTTCGGCAGGTGGATTCTTTACCACTAAGCCACTAAGGAGGTCCACTAATCTGTACCCTGACTCCAACATTAGTGGGTGGGAAATAACATGAAATTTTCCCTTGTGTATGAAAAGATAATGGCACCCATAAATAGTACAGATGAACACTACCCACACCTAATAGCCCTGATTCAGAAATGTGGCCAACTAAGCATGGATCCTGCAACAAACTCAGATGCTACTTGAGGGCAGGGACTTGATGTGCTGAATAGAGAGATCTGAAAAGAATCTAGCAAATTCACAGTAGACACTATTTGTTAAATAAATGACAGAATCATGACATGTTGATCATACTTTGCATATCTCTCATTTCAACAGATATTAATATGTCTTTCATGTTGAGAAGAGTTCCCTGTATATATATATATTTTTTTTTTTTGATGATTGCCATAAGGTAGGGATGGGGGAAGTGGAAGTAGTAACAGCTTCTAGGGACTATTAATGAAATTGTTTAAGTGGAAATGGACATAGAATAATTAACACAACCTAAGTAAAGACGTACAGACTTGTGGCTGTTGGTGGGTGCATGGGGGAGACTGGATGAGGGATGGATTGGGAGTTTGGGGTTAACAAATGTAAACTATTACATACAGAATGTATAAACAACAAGGTCCTACTGTATAGCACAAGGAACTATATTCAATATCCAGTAACAAACCATAATGGAAAAGAATGTGAAAAAGAATATATATATATATATGTCGCTTTGCCACACACCAGAAACTAACACAACATTGTAAATTAACTATACTTCAATAAAAAAATAAAAACATATACAACCTAGTTAAGCTATTGATTTCAAGGACAAAGAAATAATACTTCTGTCACTCAAGGAACAAAACACATGTGATAGTTAATTTTATGTGTCATATTGACTGGGCTACAGGGTAACCCAGGCATTTGGTCAAACATTACTCTGGGTGTGTCTGTGAGAGTATTTCTGAGTGAAATTAACATCTGAATTGGTAGACTAAGTAAAGTGAACTATCCTCTCTAACATGGCTGGGCCTCATCTAATCAACTGAAGACCTGAATAGAACAAAAAACTGAGTAAAAGGGAACTTTACCTGTCTAACTGATTGAGCTTAGGGACGTCAATTGGGACATCAATCTTTCACCCTCAGACTAGAACATGCATCAGCAGGCTCTCCTTGATTTTCAGGCCTCTAGACTCAGACTGAAACTACTCTACTAGCTCATTTCGGTTTTCAGTTTGTCAACTGCAGACCTTGGGACTTTTCAGCCTCCAAAATCATGATATATCTTTTTCTCTATATATAGATATATATCATGTTATATACATACAGTGGGCTTCCCTGGTGGCTCAGATGATAAAGAATTGGTCTACAACGCAGGAGACTCAAGTTCAATTCCTGGGTCAGGAAGATCCCCTGGAGAAGAGAACGGCTACCCACTCCATTATGCTTGCCTGGAGAATTCCATGGACAGAGGAGCCTGATGAGCTACAGTCCATGGGTTTGCAAAGAGTCAGATGAGACTGAGCGACTAAAACTAACACACACACACACACACACACTATTGGTTGTTTCTCTGGAGATCCCTACCACAAGTCACCTACAAAGAAAAAAAATCACTTGGCCTCAACAGTTCCATGATATTCAGTGCTAAAAAATAATAGAGAAAATTTCTGAAGGAAAGAAACCCCATGTTCACAGAATCTTGAGGAAAATATGTTCAAGAAGTTCATACATTGCCAAATTGTATGGAATACTTCAAACATAAAAGTAATAAATATTTTCACATATGCAAGATCTCAGGAACACATATCTATTTGCCTTCTTTGGACAGAAAATCTACTGGACAGTGAAATCCAACCAGCCAAGAGATGAATCAACATAAAGATTTTCCTAAATAGAGAAGCTGTGGTGAAACAAGTGATGGCAAGACCTGTGGTTCCAGAACAGCACTGAAATGTCATAAACTTAAAAACACGAAAATGACAACTTACCTAAGAAATCAGCAGCAGGAAGAAGGGATGGGAGTAAACATAAAAGCACAAATATTTTCATTTATCACAATAGTGAAATAGTAGATAACATTAAAAAAATACATCATGAAAAAATGGTTCCAAAGACTTCACTTTTTTCATAATCTTTTGCTATTAGCCTTAGAAGGATTCTTTACAAAGTAATATCTCTTTCCATGGATAAACAGTCATTTAAATTTAGCAATTCTTTCACCCATTTCTTTCCCTTCCTTGAAAATTACATGAATTTAATATCAACTTAAATTTTAAATGTTAAATATAAAAAGTAATAGATATAATCTTATTTTTAAAAATTATTTCTCTCTAACATCTATATACATGTGTACAATGGCAAAGATTAGGAAACATTTTGTATACTTCTGAGAAAAAGAAAACTTGCCCTAAGAACATTATATTCCACCAAAATGTTTTCCACATTAAAAGAGCAACAAACATTCTCAAGCATGAAAGAACCCTGGGAATATAACAAACTTGAGACTTTCCTGGGGGCTTTAATTATGTATGCTTTATGTACGCTTTTATTAATGTATGCTTTAATTAACTATATGTGTGTTCAGTTGTGTCTGACTCTGAGACCCCACGGACTACAGCCCACTAGGCCTCTGCCCATGGGATTCTCCAGGCAAAAATACTGGAGTAGGTTGCCATTTCCTCCTCCTGGGGATCTTCTCCACCCAGGGATGAAATCCACATCTCCTGCATCTCCTGCAACGGCAGGCAGATTTTTTACCACTGTGCCACCTGGGAAGCCCCTCTGATGGTGCCAATAAAATTAAACCAATATAATTCAAATTATTTCTATTTTAAAATAGAGTGGAATGCATCTTCATCCACACAGCTTAATGTCTACTTTCACACAACTTTATTATCCCACAGTCCTCATCAATATAACTTTACTATTCCAGGAAACTCTTGCCCAGAAAGATAAAAATAACTTTTTTGTTCATTCCAAGAATTTTATGAAATATTCACAAACTCTTCCATAAAAAAACCAAAATGACAGTTTACATCTCCAGACTCTGGACCCGGCACCTCAAAATACACCAGTTCTAAACTATTAGATCATGACTCTCAACCAATTCTAATTAAGCCCCTGCACTGGAAGTCCAGGCTTAAACAGGACTTTCAGGCTCTCATAAATATTCCCCTTTTGTCCTCCTACCTCTAAGATCCTAAGACACTCTCAATGCAGAGATCCCCTTACCACTGTTAAGAATAAATTCGTCTTTGTCTTCTCAGTGAGTTGTTTCGGTGGTATTTCAGGGTAGCCAGCATTCAACAAAAGTCACGACTAAAAGAGAAAGAACAACACAAACCAAGGTAAGAAAGTAATGACATGAAAATCCAGGCACACCTCAGAAGGTAAGTAGAGGAATGAGGAGGGGTGGGGTGCTTGAAAGCTGGAGGCGAGTAAGACCAAGATTCCTTAAGAAAGGTCTTTCTTATAAATGGGGTCTTAAAATAGCTGCCGCATTCCTTCTTGGGAGACTGAGGGAACAAAGACAAACGTAACACCTTTGCCTTCTGTCCTGAGCAGTATTCATCAAAAGTGTGGTTCGTGTACTGCCTACTTAGAATCATCCGTAGTGTTTGATAGCAATGCTTTCTTATAGACTCTATCAACATCTCTAGAAGGCGGCCTTGGAACTGGCACAAGAAATAAACTCTGTGCATTAACAAACTCTCACACCAATTAAAGAATCACTGAGGTAAAGGGTGGCTTCCCAGGTGGCACCAGTGGTAAAGAACCTGGCTGCCAATGCAAGAGATGTAAGAGACAACAGGTTCGGTCCCTGGGTCGGGAAGATCCCCTGGAGGAGGGCATGGCAACCCACCCCAGTATTCTTGCCTGGATAATCCCATGCACCAAAGAGCCTGGTGGGCTACAGTCCATGGGGTCGCACAGAGTCGGCCACGACTGAAGAGACTTAGCATGCACGCAAAGGGTACAACCGCCATATTTAAATTACCCTTTCCAGGGGCTCCGGAGGCGGCGGCGGTCGGTACTGCGGGAGCGGTGCGGCAGGGCGGAGGCGGAGGCGGAGGCGGGGACGGGGCGGAGGCGGTGTCGACCACGGACCAGGATCGGCGGAGATCCTGGCTGGAGGCACAGATAGACAGGACCATGAGAAGTTCGAGGCTAAGGCAGTGTCTGCTCACAGAGAGCTGGGCTACAGGTTTCCGTGGGCCGCAACCATAGACATTTCAAGACTCGCACCAGAAGCCACGGAAGGATGGGTACCACCGCTGCAGCGCACAGCGTCGCAGTTCTTCGATTGACACTTCCAAGTTCGGCGGATCACACTTCCAAGTTCCGCGGATCACTCCGCGCCCTGTGCAGCGTGCGATCCATGGTGATGAGATGTTGGATTCTCTTCCCATCACTGGGTGTGGTTTGATCCCTCATATCCACAAGTATTTGATTAAGGGACAGCAGAGATCTGCTTGAGAATTGTTTTAAACGACCCTCTTCCTCCCGCTGATTGCACTGTAACTGAGACAGAAGAAAAATGATGGGTGTATGTGGAATTTTTAAAACAATTAACTGGAAAGTCATAGTTAGCTGCTGTAGACTTGATAGAAGAAGCATTTGTAAGTTCTTAGACTCGAAGTCTGATTAAAAAAAAAAAAAAGTACCTCTTCGGGTGGCAACGGTTGTGTGTTCAATGACTAGGTTTCTTCCATGGGTTGTATACAAAAATGGAATTGATAAGCCATACTTTTAAAGTTACCCTTTCCAACATCACCTTTTATTAAAAGAGCTTTAGTTAAAACAGCTGAAAACTTTTGGATGGAATAGATAGTGGTAAGGTAACCTTCAACAAATCTCGTGGCTTAATACAGCTCCTTTCTCAACTCCAGACACTAGGGCTCTCCTCCCCTCCCTAAGGGTTGACTGATTTATGGAAGCCATTTTTGAGTAACTCTACAGCAACCTGACTTATTTGCCATTCCTTTCATTTTTTCAATTATTTGTTTTAAGTTTGTTTCTGGATGGTGATTTCTATGAGTATTAAGGAAAATTTATCTTATAGCTTGGCATTTTTAAAGAAAAAATTATTCATGACACTGGTTAAATAAAAGTAAGGCAGAATTTATTCAGGAGAACTATCATGATAGAGCTAGGGACCAAAGCAATGGGGTATTATAGGGCAGGAGAGAGACTGGACTCAACTCTGAATACAAGGGAAAAGTGGGAATTTATAGAAAAGGAGTGGGGCGCATGGGGGCAAGGGAGTCAGGAAATGGAAAATTACTAAAAGGAAATATCAGGGGTAAAAAGAATTCTAGCTAAAGTGATCTAACAGGATTCTTGCTGAAGGCAGTCTGGAGTGATAAGACATCACCTGGAGAATGGAGTATGAGGGACCCAATTGGGTACTGAAGTCAATCAAATAATAAAGATGGTATATTCTGGTTAAACTGATTTACCAGTGTTTTTGCTAAAATCTGGTAATACAGAGACCAAACAGAAATCCAAAGTCAAGGCCTAGTTGAAAAAGAGCTCAGAAGAGCCTGATTAGAATTTGGTTAAAGAAAGAATCTTTGTCACCATATCTCCATATCCTAGCTTTGTGCTCGTAGATGTTTAATGAATATTTGTTTATCTCCATACTGGACAATGTTGGTCAAATGCAATGATTTCAGTTTTGGTAGAATTAAGGGTTAGATAATCTTTCCAACAGTACTTGGTCAACAAGTTATATTGTTACTTATTATCATTCTTCATTTGTGATAATAAAATAAAGGATAACCAACAAGGACCAGGGAATTCAAGGAATACATATGTGTATAGCACAGGGAATTCTGCTCAATGTTATAAGCAGGGGCAGCCTGGATGGAATTTGGGGGAGAATGGATATGTGCATATGTATGGTTGAATCCCTTTGCTGTCCACCCAAAACCATCACAACATTGTTAATCAGCTATACTCCAATACAAAATATCAAAAAAGAAGCTAAATCTAAATACGTTTGAAAAAAAAAAAGAAATTAAGCTGTCCATATAAAAGTTCAAATTTGAAAAGGACCTAGTACAATGGAAAGATTAAAGTGTTTAGAATCTTACAAGAACTTTTAAAAATACAAAATAACACATTAGACCTCAGGCAGGTTATTAAACCTGTCTGAGACTCCAAGTATCTGTAAACTGATGGTTTACAGATAATAAACAGATAATAATACAGATAATAATAGCTACTTCACTTATCTGTGGGCTAGAAGGGTGACAAACTATAGTGCATGGGCCAGATATGGCCTTACAGCTTATTTTTGTACATTCTTGGAGAAAAGAATGGTTTTCACATTTTTAAATAGTTGAAAGGAAGAAGGGTGGGGAGACTAGGTTAGGTGTGGCCCACAAAATCTAAAATATTTACTATCTGGCCCTTTACAGAAACAATCTGCTAATCCCTGTGTTATGGTTAAATTTATGTGTCAACTGAATAGGACAAGGAGCACCCAGGTTAAATACTGTTTTGGGGTGCACCTGTAGGAGTATTTCTGGATGAAATTAGCATTTGAATCAGTGGATTCAGTGAGGTAGATTGCCCTCCCCAGTTTGAGTGGGACTCAGCCAGTCTTTCACAGCCTTCAAAAAGAATAAAATAAGGAAAAAAGGCAAAAGAAGGGGGACTTTGCTCCTTTTTGCTTCCTTCTCTGTCAGTCTGTTGAGCTGGGACAGTAGTCTTCTTCTACCCTTGGATTGGAACTTACACCATCAGCTCCCTTGGTTTTCAGTCCTTTTGACTCACACTAGAATTCCATTACCAGTTTACCTGCATCTCCAGCTTGCAAACAGCAGATTGTGGTACTACTTTGTCTTCATAATTATGTAAGCCAATTCTTCATAATAAATCTATTATATTTATGAAGGGGCTTACCTGTGGCTCAGACAGTAAAGAATCTGCCTGCAATGCAGGAGACCCAGGTTCAATCCTTGGATTGGGAAGATCCCCTGGAGAAGGAAATGGCTACCCACTCCAGTGTACTTGCCTGGAGAATTCCATGGACAGAAGAGCCTGGCAGGCTACAGTCCATGGGGTCGCAAAGAGTTGGACACAACTGAGCCACTAACACTTTCACTTTCATATATATGAAGAGAAAAAAACATTCACAGCCCAATTACCAGGTGCCAGAGGCTTTGAACCACATCCTTATATTATCTTCCCTATTTCTCTAGTGACCATTCCAACACTAATGTTCCACTCCAACACTAATGTTCCACCCCATCCCCAGCCCCAATGTGATCTCTGTGAGATCCTCCCTCAGTGCAGGGCCTGGAAAGATCATCAAGATATTGGGTACCAAGACTGCAAAAAATACTGTAAGAGCTCTAATCTTCTTTCTGATAACATTTAAGTGACAAGCAAAATTTTTGTAAAATGAAAGAAGTTCAAATGAAAGTCATTCACTTGAGAACAAGCTACTTGTAAACATTGTCAGTAAGAATTTGCAGCAGCCATGACTGAAGCCCCTGCCTGGTAAGTTTGGTGCCCTGATATACCCACAACATGTTCAAGCCCCAGCAATGGGTACTGCTTCTTAGCACTGTGTGTATTCACCTGGTTAGGTGGCTTTTCTTCTAAGAATGTATGAAAGATATACAGATCAAAAATTATAATTGGGATCAACTTCAGCAATGCCCAACCTTTTATTCCTTTCACTTTTTAATACCTATATTCTTCCCCTTCCTCACCTTTTTCAAAATTAACATCATCTCTATAACCTCTCCAGTAAAGTAGTAGAGAGTATGTTTTTTTCCAGAAGTACTGAGTTTCAAAGTCTGATGCTAATGTGAATTGTGAACCTTCATCTAGTTACTCTTCATCTCCAGATGCTATCAGTAAACTGGAGAAGTTAATTTAACAAAAATAAAAAAATGAATCAAGACTCTCCACACTTGTTTTCCAGTAATTGTTCTGTCAGTGGCTGGACCTTATGTTTCTGCTTTTCCTGATTCTTTTAACTGTAATCTTTTTTTGTTTTTTCCAATCAGTACTATATCCATCATAGTTAACTATTTTAGGGTCAAAACAAAAATAACCTGCCTTAGGCTTGATAGGAGGGAATTTGGGGGAGAATGGGCACATGTATATGTAGGGCTGAGTCCTGTCACTGTTCACCTGATACTATCACTACATCATTTCTCAGCTGTTGCTTCCTGGCTGGCTTGCTTGTTAGTTTCTCAGTCATGTTCGAATCTTTGCAACCCCATGGACTGTAGCCCACCAGGCTCCTCTGTCCATGGAATTCTCTAGGCAAGAATATTGGAGTGGGTTGCCATGCCCTCCTCCAAGGGATCTTCCCTACCCAGGGATCGAACCCAGGTCTCCCTCATTGCAGGCAGATTGTTTACCAGCTGAGCTACCCTTGTCAGCTATACCTCAATACAAAATTAAAAGTTTAAAAGATAAAAAAATTAATGACCTGCCTTTTCTGACTCTGATTTCATCTTGTAAGTTTTTGTCAGAACTTTATTGGTAAAGTATTCTTTGGGTTCAACATGGAAATATAAAACAAAAGACATGGACTCTTAGGATCTGAAATATTTACTTTAATATCCTACAGGCTTTTCAAGGTTGGTTCACCATGTTTCTCTACTAATTCGCTTACCTACCTAAAAATTGGGGAACATTTCCAGAGCATGGAGATCAAAAGTATGGCATTCAGTTGGGATCTGGCTTTTTCTTCCGCTCTCCTTTATTTTGGGACACTATTTTGGCTGCTATAAGAAAATACCATGAACTAGGTGGCTTAAACAACAAGCATTTATTTCTTACAGTTCTGGAGTCCAAGTTTAGGATGCCAGCATAGTCTGATAAAGGCCCTCTTCTGGATTGCAAACTGCTTATTTCTCCCTGTGTCCTCATATGGAGAATGAGTGAGCTAACTCTCTGCAGTCTCTTTAATGAAGGATATTAAATCATGATGTAATCGCCTCCCAACGGCTCCCCTCACCCCCCACCTCTTAACACCATCAACTTGAGGTTATGATTTCAACATATAAATTTTGGGAGGACACAAGCATTCAGACCATCATTAGGACAACAGCCAATTTATGTTCTGCATCATTTTCACTATGTCTTTCTTCTTCTGCTTCTGGAAGATCAACATTGCCCCAGAAAAATCACTTCTCTTGCCAAAAGAAAATTGGTTTAATGCTGCATACATTATTTCAACTCATAATTTCTTCAATAGATCATCCTAGGGAAATCATTCTTGAATATTCATTGGAAGGACTGATGTTGAAGCTGAAACTCCAATACTTTGGCCACCTGATAGGAAAAACCGGCTCATTGGAAAAGACTCTGGCGCTGGGAAAGATTGAAGGGGATGACAGAGGATGAGATGGCTGGATGGCATCACCGACTAGATGGACATGGGTTTGGATAAACTCTCCGGGAGTTGGTGATGGACAGGGAGGCCTGGCACGCTGCGATTCATGGAGTCGCAAAGAGTAGGACACGACTGAGGGACTGAACTGAACTAAACTGAGGACTGCAGCTCAGGAGGCAGCATCTCGGATAGCTCTGAGAGACTGCTCCAAAGCAGCAGTGGGGGAAAGACAATATATAAGGTTTTGATGAAGGGGTAGTTCAATACCATGAAGCACTCATTTTACAAAAGGCTTTTTGTTAGTCGTGAGGATCTGATATCACCATGAAGGGATTTAGTGCTTCTCTAGACATGAGGAGATGCAAGGATTGAGATCATAAAATGTGTTTCTAAAAACATCCAGCTATCTAAAGACCTGTCCCACCAGACTCCCTGGAGCACAGAGTGCCTCACTCCACCCTGAACTCCCTCAGGGGGTGTTGAAGTTCAACAGCTATAGCAGCATGGGGTTCAATCTCTGTAGAGGCAGATGGCAAACGCCTTTGTTGTTCAGTCATTGGCAGTGCTCTTGGTAAGTGCCAATTTGTAGTTGACACTGTCATCATGATGCTTTTAGCCCTCTCTTCTCCTGTGGCAGGGTAGCCCAAAGGCATCTCTCTTTTAACCAAAGGAGAGATTCTAAATACTTCCCTGCCACAATAACTTGGCTTGCTGCTGCTGCTGCTAAGTCGCTTCAGTTGTGTCCGACTCTTTGCGACCCCATAGACGGCAGCCCACCAGGCTCCGCCGTCCCTGGGATTCTCCAGGCAAGAATACTGGAGTGGGTTGCCATTTCCTTCTCCATAACTTGGCTTAGTAGTCTCCCAAATGCTCTCTTTTATGTACACAATAGGTGCCTTCTTTCATGTAAAAACAAGTAATTATTTTATGCATGTTAATGTGTACCTGTGTGCTCTAATTTCAGGGAGCAATGGAGTTCTTACAGACCCCAAGACTAAGAGCACCTAGGGAAGAGTCATGGCATTAAAAGTAATGGTTTGGGACCCACCAGTAGACTGTAGGTCCAAAAGGCTGTCCGTGTCCTGGCCCCTGCCAATGACTTCAGCCTTGTTTCCTGTTCCCCCCAACCCTTCCCTTCACATAAGTTCAAACCTGTGGCCATACAGTACATCATCTGTACCTCATCACACTTTAAGTTCAGGGTGTATTCTTGTTTCTTTCCTCTCCACTAGAACTCTTGAGGGGAAGGCTGCTAGAGTAATATCCCTTCTATCTAACAGTACATATCATAAGTATACAATGAATATAAATGAATGACTGAAACAGATGAACATTGCTCATCACATACTGGATTTATTTTAATTGTAGAATACTGACATTACCTTGTTTCCTGACAAATAGATATCTACTCACTTCCAACCATTGCCACCACCTAGCCCCCACTTCCATCATTACCACTGGACAATGAAGTCTTTGAAGATAAGAAAAACATAGCATTAGCTGTGTCACCTGAAACATATACCACATTGCTTGGAACAAAAGTAATATTTTGACTGAATTCACAATACTTTCTCAGGTAGGCTTTGCACTTTGTATGTTACTGAGTGGACACCACTTCTATCCTCCATGAAAGGCTTTAAAATGTATTTTATAGTCTTCTCACTTTATCTCACAAGGTTTACAGCAAAGAGAAGTCATTATGAGTGAGTCAACACACAATGGACACCATTTCTATCCTCCATGACAGGCTTTAAAAGGTATTTTATAGTCTTCTCACTTTATCTCACAAGGTTTACTGCAAAGGGAAGTCACAGTGAGTAAGTCAACACATCACTGAGCTATTACGAAGATTTCCGAATGCTTTAAAATTGTTAAACTTTTCTCCACTGCTCCTTGGAGAGGCTCAGGAAATCTTCCTCTTTTCCATCTCCCTGTGATTTTATTTTGTTTTGATTTCAAAATACTTTTGCAGGATATTAAAACAAACCACTGAGAAAAATCTATGGAGCATTTTAAATGAGTTGGGAGTTGTAAGAACGTTCCTTCTTCATCTGCGACCTCCAGAGACTAGTATAGGCAGCATTTTGCTCTTGGAATTAAATTCATTCTATCTTTTTTTTAGAAGCAATAGAAATTCAACTATCAGGGCTCATTATTTCAACTTCCATAAGAGGCTAAACACATCCAAAAACATGACTAGTATTGAGACGTCTGAGGAATAGGGAAATCCATGACATAACATTGAAGTTGAACATACAAATCTGATAGCCAAATAATTTATTGGGAAACTACTGGGTTTCATCAGTGATGGGGTTCAGTATTATACTGAAGAAACAATTCTTGTACAAAGGCCAGAAATGGCTGCTTTTCACTTTTTGTCCTCTCCTCCAATCTTATCAATTTCCTCAGATGGTATTTGGGTCCACTGTCAAATTACACCATATGTGGGTGGGCTTCCAGACCTGTCTACCAACAGTGGCAATGGGATATCTGCCTTGAAAGTGCCCAAAGAAATCAAATAACCTTAACATGATATAGAACTCAAGATTCTTAATCTATAAGAGTATTTCAATACTCTGTGCAGGGAGCTATATCATAAATTTAGCATCTATACTAAATATGCTTTATCTTTTCTGAAGTTAAAAAAAATTTTTAAGAAGTTGTGTTTGAAGAAATTTACTTTAATTTGCAAGTCCTAAAGAAAAAAGTTCACATCATAATAAAAATGAAAGCTCTCTTTTATTATACAACTAATTCACATCTCATAATGGTAATTTGATAATCAAACATTGTGAAAAATCAAATTGTTGGATTTCATTAAAGAACTAAGCATTTAAAATATAAGCAAACCATTTTGACTTAATTAAGGTAGAAAGTGCTACTGCTTTATTTTAGTTATCAAATGTGTCACATATTAAACCTTTTTTGAGAATTACTGCTCAAGTTAAGCAAATACAAAACTTCTAACACAAACCCAGAAGGACTCTCTTGAAAAAAATTCCAGGAGAGGCAGGTACTGTTACTTAACTGAAAGGAAGGAGAAGTTGCAAGGTTTAAAGCCAAATGATGTTTGTGGCACTGAATGTTTGAAAGTTAATGTAAACTCTTTCTTCTTTGTCCACCAGAGTTAACCATTCGCCTCACTCCCAAAGACTCAGTGTCAGCAGAAGCCTCTCTTCCTTGAGGAAGAGAAAAGGAATAAAAGAAACCAAATACTAAAATTATATCATTATTTTCAAAAGAAAAACGTTGACAGAATTTTCTCCAGCCAGTTTTCTGTTTGTTGTTTGGTCTTGTTTTAGGGAGTAGAAATGCAATCTCACCTTCAGGATCTAGTTTTTTTCAAGTGCACAACAATATATCTTGTGTTCTGAATTTTAAAAATCTTGGTAGAAACATAAAGAATCTTAGAGACAGCAATTCATCTGAAATATTCAGTGATTTTTCTTATTTGCATTTTGTGAAATCAGAAGAAATAAAGTTTATTATTTTGTAAAACTACTAGATTAGGGATAATCACCTACAGAATGTCTATAAAAAATTAGCTATCCAATTTTATATAAATATCTGTATAAAATTGACTTTCTCTGAAGTAGATCATTAATTTTTCTATCAGTGAGTCAAAAAGTGATGCTGAAGTTTATATGGCCTTTAGAAGGACATGAATCAACCTGAAATAGCAATTCAGGACCCAAGAACTCAGAAGTTTGCAAACATGAAATAAAAGAGAGTGAGCAACATGTTTCACATTTATGCTGCTCCTGAGTCTTTGTGATATTCTGGCTAACTGTAATCCCCACACCTGAAATTTAACTCATTAAATGTTTAGCATAAGAACCTGAAAAATATAACTGTGTGCTTTTATAAATATTCAATTAACACTCATTTCATCATTTTGAGATTTTTGCCACTAAATAAAGATGCTTAAGTGAAAGTGAAGTCGCTCAGTCGTGTCCGACTCTTTGTGACCCTGTGGACTGTAGCCCACCAGGCTCTTCCATTCATGGGATTCTCCATTTCCTTCTCCAGGGGATCTTCCCAACCCAGGGATTGAACCCAGGTCTCCCACATTGCAGGCAGACACTTTAACCTCTGAGCCACCAGGGAAGCCCATCCTGCAATAATTCTGTTTGGTCTACCCTTTTGCTTTAAAAAAAAAAAAAAAAAAAGGTTGCATCACAAAATGAAACATCAAAAAGAAATACTTTTGGAAGATGGTATTAACAGAAGAGAAATTCTCTAAACAGATAGTCTAAATAAATAGAGAAAAATTTATTATTTTTCTCTTCTTATTCACTGGAAAAGATCTACTCTCCAAAGAATCAGTTTTTGTTTATCAAGCAGACAAACAAAAGAATCCACAATTTATAATGTAATAATGATAATAAATTAAAGTGCCATCGTGTATATTCCCTGTGGCATTTTTTAACTAACAGCTGGCTCCTCTGTCTCTGGTAATACTCAAAAACAAAACTAAATCTGAACAGTCCTCTTATAAATTATGACATATTTCTGGGAAAATAGGAAAATCTTCAGTTACACTGCAAATGGTGTCCCACTAAATAGAGTGAAAAGCTTACGGTGTTTTTATTAATTTCCTTGTAAGTACGGGAATTAAGTCAAGTTTTTGTGAAAATTGGCCCCCCCAAATGTAATTATAAAATTACTAATTGAACAACTGATTATAAATTCTAATTTTTTCTAGTAATTTACTAATTTAAAAAATTTTATAATACTACTTTGCTGGGCATTAATAGAGACATTTTGTAGTGCTTAGTTAAGCACCTGATATACAGTTGATATTCAATAAATGTATTTTTTAAAATGAAAGAAGATATTCCTGATTCCTCTTTGTTGTCTACCTCCATGTTAAACAAAGCTGTGTTTTCCCCTGTTACCATAATATAATACTTGAATTTTAAATTTTTTTATCTGATTTTAACCATTAGCCCCACCTTAAAATAATCTGAATCTTTAAATTTAAATTGCCAGTGCAATTAAGCCAGATCCACTATATCCTTATTGAACACCAATCTTACAGAAAATACCACAGGGATATAACATGGCCAGTCAGCCACTGGCCCTGAAGAGCTTATAAAATAGTAGAGACAGCAAGTGCATTAATAATTACACAACAAGCGAAAACATAAGCATCAAAAGACAGGGGAACATACAAGTGTGAAACAGGGATCTCAGCCAAGATGGCATGGAAGAAGTAACATTTAAGATAAACTTTTGAAAAAAAAGTAACAAGTCTCTGACAGATGACATTAGAGAAATAGAGGCTTCCCAGGTGACTGAGTGGTAAAGAGTCTACCTCCCAATGCAGGAGACACAGGAGACCTGGATTTGATCCCTTGGTCTGGAAGATCCCCTGAAGAAAGGAGTGGCACCCCACTCCAGTATTCTTGCCTGGGAAATCTCGTGGACAGAGGAACCTGGCAGGGTACAGTCCACAGGGTCACAAACAGTCGGACAGGACTGAGCATGCATGTACAAGCAAAGAAAACACAGCAAGCTTTTTTAGGTCCATTCAGGGAGCTATGACTAACCCAGTTTTACTGGAGTGATGAGTCAATGTAAAAATAAAGTACAAGAGTAACCTGAGTGTTTACGTTCAGCTTGGGGTTGGAGGTGTGGGGTCTATACTTATTTTAATAGGTAATGGAAAGGCATTTAAGTTTTGTATTAGTCAGAGTCTAAAGCTAATAACACATTCAAATAGGTTCAGTGGGTGGAGTTTGATAAAGAGATGATTTACAAAAGGTACGGGCTGAGGAGTGGACATCAATAAGGGATGATGGACAATTTCCTGCCAGCAGCAATGGGAAGTATTGTCACCACCAGTATTGTCCCAGTGTTGTCACAGAGGAAGTAAAAGGAGATATTATTAGAACCTGCAGAGAAAAGTTATAATTTTAAGAGTGTATCTCCTGAACTGAGGCAAGACTCTCTGTGAAGGAGAACAGGCAACCCATAGCTGAGTAAGAAGAGCCAGGGGGATAAATACCCAACTTACCTCTCTGCTTGCTCCCTTCAGTCTCCTGCTAGTGCCCCCTATTGGATAAACCCAAGTGGAAGTCAGAAGGCAAGGGAGCCCATTGATTAGAGTCTATATAGGCCTTCCTCCCAGAGCACAGAGCAGAACAGAGAAAGAAAGGGAATGGATCTGAAGGGGGAAAAGGAAAACATAAGGCACAAGGCTTTTGAGCAAAACAGAGACATATCTCCTAGCAAAATTAATCCTACAGGTATAGGGATAATCAAGAGTTATATAGATGAAGAAACGAAGAATATAATAGAGAAGACTGTAAGGTCAGAAATAGGGTGATGGCAGTGGAACAAGAAGTAAAAAATTGCCTGTAAGAACTTGCAAGGCTACGAGTCAGCTCTTGGAATGGTGCCAGGCATGGATCCAACATGACTTTTGATGGCTTCTGGTGGACAGGTGCGTAGTAAAACGATGAGAACCACAGCTGGGGTCCTAAAGCGCAAATGTAATGCTGTATCTATGAGCAAATAGCCGCTAAGCAGAATTAGCTGGAAGTTAAAGGGATACTGGGTATATGTTTTTAGCTGTGGATGGCTTTCTTGAGCTGCAAATTTTGGAAACCTTTTATATAAAGGTGTGAAGAGAAGTGTTGGCTATAAGATAAGGAACTAAAAGTTTTAAGCAAAAGCAGATGTTCTGTTATCCTGAAGATTTCAAGGGCATTTTATGACAGCAGTCATGCATCTGAACAGTTGACAGACAGCTTTATGGATGCTCATGGGTTAGAAGAGCAGGCAAATTTAAATTTTAATAAATATTTATCAACAGAAAATTTGCCTGTAAGAAACACAAGAGTGATAAATTGTGGGGCTTCTAACAGATTAGACGGAGGGGAAAAGGAAAATTAGAAGTTCAAAGTTTTGTATCTTGGTTCCTAGGAGAACAAGATAATTATTTAAAACATAAAAATTAAGTGCTGGATTTTAGATTTAAATGGAAGGAATTTCTAAGTGCTGCTCACAGTAATGGGAAGGCCAGGGAAGTGCGTACTATGAGGGGTATCCTACAGGTCAGCACAGTCCAGGACAGGGTTCTACCCAAGGTCACAGCAAAAAGCGCAGCAAGAGGAAGAGTCCAGATGCATTTGGGGCCCCATAGCACCCTTATGGTGGTTTAGTCTCTAAGTCGTGTCCAACTCTTTGTGACCTCATGGACTGTAGCCTGCCAGGCTCCTCTGTCCATGGGATTTCCCAGGCAAGAATACTGGAGTGGTTTGCCATTTCCTTCTCCAGGGGATCTTCCCGACCCAGGAATTGAACCCCGGTCTCCTACATTGCAGGCAGATTCTTTACCAACTGAGCTACGAGGGAAACCCATAGCACAATTATACCCTTCATGAAAAATCTTCCCTAAAAAATAACACTGCTGAACTATCTCCCCCCAAAATATCATTCAAAATAACACAGGTCATAGGGGAAGACAGATGGGAAGTATTGAGAACAGAATGCAAACCAAACAATTGCAGTCACTATGGTTACAAAACAGACTGCAGAGTCATAATTCTTGAAAGAAAGGCTGCGTAAAGTAAAAAAATAGCCATTTGGCAATAAAACAAATTAAAGTCCAACCAAAGCATGGGTTAAGAGAGGCAGGAGCAAAGAAGTGTCAGTGTCAACAACTGAAGCAATGTGGTATTGGGGTAGAACTAAAGGACTGATGAAGAGACAAGAATGATGCACATGGACCAGGTACAGGAGTATTAGGAATTAGTACATGATACATATGTAGTTACTACTGGAGGGGGAGTAAAATTAGGAATTACTACGGGATACAAATGTATTTAAAGTTAAAGGAGGATACGGACTTTCCTGGTGGTACAGTGGCTTTGACTTTGCTCTCCCAACATAGGGGGCCTGGGTTCAATTCCTTATCAGGGAGCTAGAGTCCACGTTAGCAAATAAGCATTCACATGCCACAACAAAAGATCCCATGTGCCGCAACTAAGACCCAATGCAGCCAAATAAATAAATAAAAAAATATTTTTTAAAATTAAAAGGGGATAAAATGAACTTTGAATTCCCAATAAATTGCTTGGGAACAATTAACTAATCTTTTGGTAACTATTAATATGATTTGATACCATTTAGGAATGACTTCTTATGCAAATAGCAGAATCCCCAACTCACAGCTGCTTAAATAAGTTGGAGGTTTATATAGCTCGGCAACAAGAACTCTGGGGATAGCAGTTCAGGACTCATGACAGCTCAACGGCGTCATTAAAGACTCAAGTTGTTTCTCTTTTCACGCCACCATCATTACTGAGCAAGCTGTGGTCCTCAAGTTTGTCACCTCAGGATATAGATCCTGGACACCCCATGACCTCGGGCCTGCATTCTAGGCATGAAGAAAGTGGAAAGACAGGGTCAGAATGAGCAAACCAGTCATATATTCACCAAATCCTAATGGTGGCATCTGCAACTGGATTATTTTTATCTCTAGTTTTATTGTGTGATCTGAATTTTTCCAAAGATTGTGTATTGAATTGTGTCAGAAATAGATGAGGAACATATTTCCGTTTTGCAGAAAGATTAGTTAACAAAGAAACCATAAATCTCTTTCAAAATCAGTAAGCCTCAAAAAAAACAAAAACAAAATCAGTAAGCCTCCATTGCTCTATGAGCCTTAGTATCATCCTACATTTTATTTTTAGCACAGACCACTTTCTAGATTTCTTCTTATGGAAAATGAGCTGTGAAGAAAACTTACTTTTATGTTCCAAACCCCTGGGAACAAAAAAATTATGGGTTGTCTTTTAAATAATGCTCAATCTCTAAAAACGTTATTTAATGCATTTAGGTAAGCCGTGTATTTTCAAGCATCTAATTACAATTGCTGAGAATCATTCCCAGCATGATCTTCACAGAAAGAGAAAAAGGGGGGGTAGGGGGAGGGTGTGCTCAGAAGAGAAAAATCAACCAACAAAGAACTTTTCAATACTTACCACTATTTCCAGATTTTGCTTAAGTATTCTGTTCTACTCTAGGATGTTCTCATTTCTTTGGCCATACAGATTAATATAAGTTTTAAGAATTCAATACAGTTATAGAGTCCCAAAAAGGTTGCAGGATTTTGGATAAAACGAAATGTCTGTGCTTGAGTTAGAAATAAATCTTCACTCTCCCCTAAGCTTGAAAACAGTTCTTATGAAAAATAAAAACAAAAATTGTCCTTATGATTATGATATATGATACACTGAAGATTTTAAAGATTTTAGCGAAGTTAATTATTTCATAATGTGTAGACTAGACACACTAACATTGGTGGTAGAAAAGCATTTAAAATGCAAAAGAAGAAAATGGTATTTAATTTGGGGTGACAGATTTTTTTTCATTCATGGTTTTCAAAGAACTCAGGGGAGCAATTTTGCACATGCCATTTTCTAAGCGGTTAATACACAGTCCTTTAACAACCATCCTGCTCATCCTTTTAATTCCTAGGAATGATGAAGGGAACAGGCAACTAACCAGGCTACTCTCCAGCCCCTAGTCTGCAGCTCAATGTCATTTCTTGTAAATAGAAAGAGATTGAAAACCGCCATTTCATTTTCCCTTCATTCTTTTATCTGCCTATGTGATTGTATCAGATACATGAAAAAGTATAATTTGCTGCATTAACCAAAGCCAGTTCTGTTATCCCTCTAATAATAGTCTGAATCCTAGCCCTCTATTCAAGATATCTATGATTTTTAACAAAATATTTAGCATCTTTCACCCTCAGTTTCCTCACCTGTAAAATAGGTGGTATTGTGAAGATTAAGAAAGATTGTGTTCCATTAGTGCTCTGTGCATAATAACCATTCAACACATTTTAGCTGCAATATATTATATACTGGGCTTCCTAGGTGGCGCTAGTGGTAAAGAAGCCACCTACCATGCAGGAGACATAAGAGATGCAGGTTCGATCCCTGGGTAGAGAAGATTCCCTGGAGAAGGAAATGGCAACCCACTCCAGGATTCTTGCCTGGAGAATCTCATAAACAGGGGAGCCTGGCAGGCTACAGTCCATGGGGTCAGAAAGAGTCAGACACAACTGAAGTGACTTAGCACACATATTATATACTATGTTATATACTTAAAGTCCTATCCATTTTTCAAGACTCCTACATTCTTGCTCAGCTTTCACAGTGAAATTATCAGCCCTATAAGGTAGTCTAAGCAATCTGTCCTTGCCGTAAGACAGCAGTCCCCAACCTTTTTGGCACCAGGGACCAGTTTCAGGGAAGACAGATTTTCCATAGATATGAGGGAGGTGGTTTAGGGATGATTCTTACAAACACTGCGCAGTCTCATCCCTTGAATGCACAGTTCACGATAGGGTCTGAGCTCCTATGAGAACCTAATGCTGCTGCTGATCTGACAGGAGGCAGAACTCAGGCTGTAATGCGAGCATTGAAGAGCGGCTGTAAATACAGATTAAGCTTCATTTGCTCACCACTGCTCTCTTCCTGCTGTGCAGCTTGGTTGTTAACAGGCCATGGACTGGTACCCAGTCCATGACCCAGGAGTTAGGGAGCCCTGCTATAAGACATTATATATATTATTTGATAATTCAATTATATCGTGTTTTACAAGCCATTCTCTAGCTTTCCCATGTTCTTCCAAGAGGAAACTTGCTTCTAGAGAGTCTGATGTCTTACCCTAATCCTGATCAAAGTAGAATAAGTAAATGCTGCAATCCAGCAGCCTGTGTGCTCTGGTGTCCTTCTGGGCTCTATACCTTGTATAAATGGATAAGCTCCATCCATCCAACTTGCTTGTCCACTAAGCAGGTTTCCTTCTGGTTTAGGCCTCAGTTTTTTTGCCTGTAAACCAGGTGTCCAGATCCCAGCATCTTTACCTGAACCCAGGCTTCCTGGTTTGCATCTCTCATGATCTCTGGCCAGTCTTGTCCATCAAAAGGGATGAAGTTATTCCTGCTTCCTACCCTCACCCCTCAGTCACAGGTACAGATTATGTCAAAAATGTACTGATCCCTTAAGATCAAAATATATATCCAGCCATGCCTATTCAAGCTTTCCTTGGTTTCTAAATTCTCTTTGTCATATTCCATCCTCCAGATTGGGCATCCCTTGATATAGGTGCCCTGCGATTTCATCATCATAACCTTAAAGTGAAGTGAAGTGAAACTTGCTCAGTCGTGTTTGACTTTTTGGACCCCATAGACTTGAGTACTACCTATTTAACTTGACCACGTGCGCACATGAGACTAAGCCTCCAGCCTAATAAAAGATTGTGACCAAAAGAATTGAGATTATACAGACCCTTAAGGAGAAGTAACATAGTTTATACTTTATCATAATGAGAAGCCTTTGAGGGCTTTAGAAAAGGAAGTAGTGTGATAACATTTGCCTTTTAGGAAGATCGCTCTGAGTGCAGTGTGAAGACATCTGGATAATATCTCTTTATTATAAACATCAAACCTGTTATGAAAGGAAGGAAAAACTTTAAGAGCAGGAAGGCCCAAAGAGAATAAAAAAAATCTGATATTGGAAAGCAATGTGCAGGTGAAGAGAAGTGGACGAAGTGGAAGGAAGTTACAGAGGTAGAATCAACAGAATTTGATGATTATTTTGACTATGTTGTGGCATAAGAAAAATGAGAAAAGTTAAATAAGTTGCTTAAGGGCAAATATCATAGGTGTGTTTCTTGCCTCATCAATTTGATTGTATTTTTTTTTTTGATGGCAGGAACTATTCCAAATATTCTTATGCACATTTTGATGTCCAGTATGTGTTCAATTAACCAATACAGACTCAATAAATCTGTCATGTTATCTGTCACAAGACTTGTCTACAAGGAATTCTCTTATCAAAATCTAGAACCTAAGTTGTGATTTTAGTCATTTTTCCCAAGTCTGAATATAAAGAAACACTGACCAAAATTGCACAGGTGCCTGGAAACTAGGAAACCAATTCACTCATAGTTTGGAAGGTAAGATACTGACTTGATCTTTTTCTATGTTATTAATAATCATTAGAGTTCATTTGGATAGGTACTAGTTAAATTTACCTAATTTAAACCAAACTTCAATTATCTAATTTAAGACATCACAGTTCTCAAACTTTTGTGAGGATCCAAATCTCTTGGAAGGTTGTTTTTTTTTCTAAATAAGATTGAAAGACTCAGTGACTTCCCTGGTAGTCTGGTGGTAAAGAATCTGCCTTGTATTGCATGGGACACGATCCCTGATGGAGCAACTGAGATTCCACATGCCTTGGAGCAACTACTTAGTCCGCTGATCCAGAGCCCACATGCTGGAAGCCAATGCTCCACAACTAGAGAATCCGTGCTCCGCATAGAAATATCCCAGGTGCTGCAACTAAGACCCACTGCAACCAAATAAATAAATATTTTAAAGAGAAATATAATTGATTTAAAAAAAATGATTGCTAGCTCAGAGTTTTTGATTCAGTTAGTTAGAATGGAATCCAAAAAACACAAAATCACTTTGAGAAACACTGCAGTAAACCAATGTTCCCCAATTTTTTATTATAAAAATCACCTACAGTACTTATTAACAATAAAAATTCCCAAGCCCTCTCTGATCACCTCCAATTCAGACAGTTCAGGAAAGGTGAGCAGGGATGTGTATTTTTTTTAAGTGCTTCATGTGATTCTTATGGTCAGTAAAGTTGGGGAAGTGCTTCCTGAGAGCATCCTATGAGATAAGTACTATTATTAATCGTTTTTTATGGAGGGAGAAACAGAGGACTAGCAAAATTTAAATAAATGGCAAAGCTCTTAAGCATTCCTCCAGAAGACTTAAACCATCGTTCACTCTGAAATATAAAATGTTTCTTATATGAAGGTACTGTGAGCATCTTGGTGACAGTGACTTTAATCGTGTTTATTTTAGTATCGCTAAAACCTGACAAGAAGATCACTGGATGGATGGTTAGAACCAAGCCCTGTGAAATAATTCTACACCTAATAAAATTTAAAACAACAAAGCAGCTAACAACAAACAGACAAAAGTTCAGTCCAATGAAATGAAGGCAGAATCAAATGACCATGTAAATGAATTGACTAGTGGGACAGAGAAAGACAAATATCATGATATCACTTATATATGGAATGTAAAATATGATACAAATGAACTTATTTACAAAACAGAAACACACTCACAGATATAGTAAACAAACTTATGGTTACCAAAGAGGGAAAACGATAGAAGAAAGATAAATTAAGAGTTTAGGATTAACAGATACAAACTATATAAAACAGATAAAGTCCTACTGTATAGCACAAGGAACTATATTCAATATCCTGTAATGAACCATAATGCAGAAGAATATGAAAAAGAATATATATCTACTGTACACTAGAAATATATATATCTCTACTGTACTTAGAAAAAATGGAGTAGCCACCATAGTCAACAAGAGTCCGAAATTCAGTACTTGGATGCAATCTCAAAAATGACAGAATGATCTCTGTTCATTTCCAAGGCAAACCATTCAATATCATGGTAATCCAAGTCTATGCCCCAACCAGTAATGCCGAAGAAGTTAAAGTTGAATGATTCTCTGAAGACCTACAAGACCTTCGAGAACTAACACCCAAAAGAGATGTCCTTTTCATTATAGGGGACTGGAATGCAAAAGTAGGAAGTCAAGAAACACCTGGAGTAACAGGCAAATTTGGCCTTGGAATACAGAATGAAGCAGGGCAAAGGCTAATAGAGTTTTGCCAAGAGAACGCACTGGTCTTAGCAAACACCCTCTTCCAACAACACAAGAGAAGACTCTACACATGGACATCACCAGATGGTCAACACTGAAATCAGATTGATTATATTCTTTGCAGCCAAAGATGGAGAAGCTAAATACAGTCAGCAAAAACAAGACTGGGAGCAGACTATGGCTCAGATCATGAACTCCTTATTGCCAAATTCATACTTAAATTGAAGAAAGTAGGGAAAACCACTAGACCATTCAGGTATGACATAAAACAAATCCTTAACGATTTTACAGTGGAAGTGACAAATAGATTTAAGGGACTAGATCTGATAGACAGAGTGCCTGATGAACTATGGACAGAAGTTTGTGACATTGTACAGGAGACAGGGATCAAGACCATCCCCAAGAAAAAGAAATGCAAAAATGCAAAATGGCTGTCTGAGGAGGCCTTACAAATAGCTATGAAAAGAAGAGAAGCAAAAAGCAAAGGAGAAAAGGAAAGACATACCCATTTGAATGCAGAGTTCCAATGAATAGCAAGGAAAAATAAGAAAGCCTTCCTCAGTGATCAATGCAAAGAAAGAGAGGAAAACAACAAAATGGGAACGACTAGAGATCTCTTCAAGAAACTTAGAGATACCAAGGGAACATTTCATGCAAAGATGGGCTCAATAAAGGAGAGAAATGGTATGGACCTAACAGAAGTAGAAGATATTAAGAAGAGATGGCAAGAATACACAGAAGAACAGTACACAAAAGATCTTCAAGACCCTGATAATCATGATGGTGTGATCACTCACCTAGAGCCAGACATCCTGGAATGCGAAGTCAAGCGGGCCTTAGGAAGCATTACTACAAAAAAAGCTGGTGGAGGTGATGGAATTCCAGTTGAGCTATTTCAAATCCTAAAAGATAATGCTGTGAAAGTGCTGCATTCAACAGGCCAGCAAATCTGGAAAACTCAGCAGTGGCCATGGGACTGGAAAAAGTTAATTTTGATTCCAATACCAAAGAAAGGCAATGCCAAAGAATGCTCAAACTACCGCACAATTGCACTCATCTCACAGGCTAGTAAAATAATGCTCAAAATTCTCCAAGCCAGGCTTCAACAATATGTAAATCATGAACTTCAAGATGTTCAAGCTGGATTTATAAAAGACAGAGGAACCAGAGATCAAACTGCCAACATCCACTGGATCATCAAAAAAGCAAGAGAGTTCCAGAAAAACATCTGTTTCTGCTTTATTGATTATGCCAAAGCCTTTGACTGTGTGGATCACAATAAACTGTGGAAAATTCTGAAAGAGATGGGAATACCAGACCACCTGACCTGCCTCCTGAGAAAGCTGTCTGCAGGTCAAGAAGCAACAGTTAGAACTGGACATGGAACAACAGACTGGTTCCAAATGGGGAAAAGAGTACGTCAAGGGTGTATACTGTCACCCTGCTTGTTTAACTTATATGCAGAGTACATCATGAGAAACGCTGGGCTGGAAGAAGCACAAGCTGGAATCAAGATTTCCAGGAGAAATATCAATAACCTCACATATGCAGATGACACCACCCTTATGGCAGAAAGCGAAGAAGAACTAAAGAGCCTCTTGATGAAAGTGAAAAAAGAGAGTGAAAAATTTGGCTTAAAACTCAACATTCATAAAACTAAGATCATGGCATCTGGTCCTATCACTTCATGGCAGATAGATGGAGAAACAGTGGAAACAGTGGCTGACTTTATTTTTTTTGAGCTCCAAAATCACTGCAGATGGTGACTGTGGCCATGAAATTAAAAGACGCTTGCTCCTTGGAAGGAAAGTTATGACCAACCTAGACAGCATATTAAAAAACAGAGACATTACTTTGTCAACAAAGGTCCATCTAGTCAAGGCCATGGTTCTTTCAGTAGTCATGTATGGATATGAGAGTTGGACTATTAAGAAAGCTGAGTGCCCAAGAATTGATGCATTTGAACTGTGAAGTTGGAAAAGACTCTTGAGAGTCCCTTGGACTGCAAGGAGATCCAACTAGTCCATCCTAAAGGAAAATTAGTCCTGAATATTCATTGGAAGGACTGATGTTGAAGCTGAAACTCCAATACTTTGGCCACCTGATGAGAATATCTGACTAATTTGAAAAGACCCTGATGCTGGAAAAGATTAAAGGTGGGAGGAGAAGGGGACACAGATGATGAGATGGTTAGATGGCATCACTGAATAATGGACATGAGTCTGAGTAAACTCTGGGAGTTGGTGATGGACAGGGAGGCCTGGTGTGCTTCAGTCCATGGGGTTGCAAAGAGTCAGACACGACTGAGCAACTGAACTGACCTGAACTGAACTGTACCTTAGAAACTAACACAGTGTAAATCAACTATACTTCAATTTTAGAAATTGAAAAAAAAAAAATGAATTGACTAGAAGATTAAATCAAATTTCTCAACCCTATAACACTTGGTAGAGGAAATAATAATAATAGATACTGACTTTGATGCCAGAAACACATTTCCTACGTATTCTATGGACTTCCCTGGTGGTGCTAGTGGTAAAGAACCTGCCTGCCAATGCAGGAGACTTAAGAGATGTAGGTTCAATCCCTGGGTCGGGAAGGTCCCCTGGAGGAGGGAATGGCAACCCACTCCAGGATTCTTGCCTGCAGAATCCCATGGACAGAGGAGTCTGGCAAGCTACAGTCCATAGGGTTGCAAAGAGTTGGACAAGACTGAAGCAACTTAACACACACACACACAGTACACACTAACACACACACACAATACACACACAATACACACAAACACACACACACATTTTGTGTAACTGGTTTGATATTTATAATAAAAATTATTATCCCAATGTTAAAAGCTTGAAAGTGCCTTATAAATTGTTTTATTTGATTATTCCATGATATTCAGAAGATAATATTGATAACACTATTTTCAGCAGAACTACTACACATGCAAAGTGTCCTTGAAAATGTTTTCTCTGGGAACTTCCATGGCAGTCCTGTAATTAAGACTCTATACTTCCAGTGCAGGGGGTATGGATTTGACCCCTGGTTGAAGAATTAAGATTCCATATGCCACATGAGGCAGTCAAAATTTTTTTAAAAAATAGCTTTCTTTGAAATGTTCCACAATAACATTGAATGATTTTTTAAAATTTACAGTATTTAAAATTATTTGATTGTTCAGTTCAGTTCAGTCACTCAGTCATGTCCAACTCTTTGAGACACCATGAACCACAGCACACCAGGCCTCCCTGTATATAACCAACTCCGAGAGTATACCCAAACTCATGTCCATTGAGTCGGTGATGTTATCTAACCATCTCATCCTCTGTCGTCCCCTTCTCCTCCCACCTTCAATCTTTTCCAACATCAGGGTCTTTTCAAATGAGTCAGCTCTTCCCATCAGGTGGCCAAAATATTGGAGTTTCAGCTTCAGCATCCGTCCTCCCAATGAACACCCAGGACTGATTTCCTTTAGGATGGACTGGTTGGATCTCCTTGCGGATCAAGGGACTGTCAAGAGTCTTCAACACCACAGTTAAAACGCATCAATTCTTTGGCACTCAGCTCTCTTTATAGTCCAACTCTCACATCCATACATGACCACCTGAAAAACCATAGCTTTGACTAGACGGACTTTTGTTGACAAAGTAATATCTCTGCTTTTTAATATGCTATCTAGGTTGGTCATAACTTTCCTTCCAAGGAATAAGTGTCTCTTAATTTCATGGCCACAGTCACCATCTGCAGTGATTTTGGAGCTCAAAAAAAATAAAGTCAGCCACTGTTTCCACTGTTTCCCCATCTATTTGCCCTGAAGTGATAGGACCAGATGCCATGATCTTAGTTTTCTGAATGTTGAGCTTTAAACCAACTTTTCCACTCTCCTCTTTCACTTTAAGAGGTTCTTTAGTTCTTCTTCGCTTTCTGCCATAAGGTTGGTGTCATCTGCATATGTGAGGTTATTGATATTTCTCCTGGTAATCTTGACTCCAGCTTGTGCTTCCTCCAGCCCAGCGTTTCTCATGATGTACTCTGCATATAAGTTAAATAAGCATGGTGACAATATACTGCCTTGATGTACTCCTTTTCCTATTTGGAACCAGTCTGTTGTTCCATGTCCAGTTCTAACTGTTTCTTCCTGACCTGCATACAGGTTTCTCAAGAGGCCTGTCAGGTGGTCTGGTATTCCCATCTCTTTCAGAACTTTCCACAGTTTATTGTGATCCACACAGTCAAAGGCTTTGGCATAATCAATAAAGCAGAAATAGATGTTTTTCTGGAACGCTCTTGCTTTTTCGATGATCCAGCGTAAATACAACAATACAGCGTAATTAAAACACATGTTAATAATAATGGCTAACATTTACAAGTACTCTGTATCTTTTAACACATTTGATCCTCACAACAAACTTTTGAGGTAGATACCATTATTTTCAGGCTTCCCAGGTGGCGATACTGGTAAAGAACCTGCCTGTCAATGCAGGAGAGATAAGAGATGTGGGGTCTATCTGTGGGTTGGGAAGATCCCCTGAAAGAGGAAATGGCAACCCATTCCAGTATTGTTGCCCAGAAAATCCCATGGATAGAGGAACCTGTAGGGTTATAATCCATGGGGTCAGAAAGAGTCAGGAATGACCTAGTGCAACAACAGAACAACAACCACTATTTTCATCATTTACAGATAAGGAATTTAGGCTCAGAGTTCACTTAGCCAGCAGGCCAAGAAGCCAGGCAATAAATTCTGGTGTCTTAACCACACTGTTACGCCATCTCCTGTATTTTGATTGAAAAAGAGACATCCTCATTTCACTTACTTATTTGAATAACCGAAGCAGATTCTAAATGGAATTGCAACAATAAGGAATAAATAATAAGTTGAAGAATGATCTTCCAAAGGACGAGGTGCTTAGTTAGGGCCATGCCTCCACAGACAAAGAAGGAAAAGGATGTCATTGCACTTTTAGGGAAGAGAAAAATGGCTGCCCATTACTTTTCAAAAAGCGGTTCTACAAAAGCAAATGACTTCTGCCAAACCATTTTGAAAATTTTCTTAATACAGAACTTGCTGCACCTCGAAGATCTACTCCAAGGATAACATTAC
The DNA here is from genome assembly GCF_054371585.1 of Giraffa tippelskirchi. Classification (NCBI taxonomy): domain Eukaryota; kingdom Metazoa; phylum Chordata; class Mammalia; order Artiodactyla; family Giraffidae; genus Giraffa; species Giraffa tippelskirchi. The sequence continues at coordinate 150,265,720 of NC_137279.1, forward strand.
AGGTAGCTTGATGGATTCTAATCTGTGGTGTTCAGTCCCACATTCATCCTTTGGTTACAAAACTGCAATTTCAGCTGAAATCACCGCACCGCCTCTCAGAATTGGAGTGAAAATTTAAATGATTCAGATGAATCTGAGAAACAGATCTCCAAACCCATGTGAAAGCAGACCTTCCTCATCTCCCCTGTCCTGCCTGAAGATCTTAAAATAACCCACTTAGAAAATGCCAGTTCTTTTCAGTTTCTGATTTCCTGACTGAAAAAACAGAATATAGGTAGAGTAACACTTTAATAATAATAACAGTAATGATAATAAATTTTGTTAGCTTTATGACTCTAGATACACAGCATGTTCATAATCAATATTTATTGGATGAAGTGTTTAAAAGGCTTAAGGATTTCCCTCGTGGTCCAGTGGTTAAGAATCCACCTTGCAGTGCTGGAGGACGTGGGTTTCATCCCTGACCAGGGAACTAAGATCCCATACGCCAAGGGGCAACTAAACCCACATGCCACAGAGAAGACCCAATGCAGTCAAAGAAATTTTTTTAACTTTTAAAAGAGTTTTTAAAAGCCTTAGATGAGCCCATACAGTATCAAACTGCAGATTCCAGTGATGTATATCATAGCAAGAATCTAGTAGGCCCCAATGTTAACTTCCAAATCTTGTTTTTCTAAGTCCAATCTGGTTAAAGAGAAGATAATTAAACTAAATTTATAAATACTGAATGTCCTTTCTGAACAAAAATTTCTCCACCTCCTATTAATAAAAATAAGAATGAAGGACAGATGTTTATAACACAGAAAAGCTCTTCAGTAAAATTTATTAATTCTTCCCCCAAAAGCTTTTTATTTTTTCAAATTTTAAATTTTTATCAAAGCAATACTTAAATATAATTCAAAAATAAAATGGGATAAAAAAGACACATAAAGAAAAGCAATTATCTCTGCCTTGCCTCTTCCCCCCATATCTATCTTTCTCTAAGAGGAAACACTTGTTAAGTTCGTGCCCTATTTATTTTGGCAGTTCACATCGAATCTCAAAATATTATCTGCAGGCTGCCATTTCTTAATTACCTATTTTAAATTTACTTATGTACAACTATAATGTACAACTATTTAGTTCTCTTCTCCCACCCTCTATCTATTCTCCATCTTTTTCTCCCAACACAGTTATATAAAGTTTCACTGAAATCATTAACATCTGTTTACGCTTTTAGGAATTTTTGAAGCCAAGAACTTTACAGCGATTATATTTCCTTTCCTGTACTGATTTCCTGAGTTTCTCATTGTTTTTCTTTCCTTCATAAAATTTACTTTTAATAATAATTCTCCTGTTGTAAAATTCAATAGAGCAGATCCTCTATGTAACCTCTATTTTTCCGAAGACCTCCCTCTCAGAGTCTTCTATCTTCCTGCTGCAAGCCAGGCTGTTTCTCAGACTTATTTTATGATTATCATTCTAAGGATTGTCTCAGACTGCACTTACTGCATCCCATCCTTCCTCCCATTAGTTTATTTCTTCATTTTATTGGAGTATATTGAATCACAAGCTGGAATCAAGTTTTCCAAGAGAAATATCAGTAACCTCAGATAAGCAGGTGATACCACCCTAATGGCAGAAAGCAAAGAAGAACTAAAGAGCCTCTTGATGAAGGTGAAAGAGGAGAGTGAAAAAGCTGGCTTAAAACTCAACATTCAAAACCCTAAGATCATGGCATCCGGTCCCATCACTTCAGGGCAAATAGATGGAGAAACAGTGACAGACTTAATTTTCTTGGGCTCCAAAATCACTGCAGACGGTGACTACAGCCATGAAAATAAAAGATGATTGCTCCTTGGAAGAGAAGCTATGACAAACCTAGACAGCGTGTTAAAAAGCAGAGACATCACTTTGCCGACAAAGGTCCATATAGTCAAAGCTATGGTTTTTCCAGTAGTCATGTAAGGATGTGAGAATTGGGCCATAAAGAAGACTGAGTGTCAAAGAATTGATGCTTTCAAATTGTAGTGCTAGAGAAGACTCTTGAAAGTCCCTTGGTCTGCAAGGAGATCAAATTAGTTAATCTTAAAGGAAATCAATCCTGAGTATTCATTGGAAGGACCGATGTTGAAGCTGAAACGTCAATACTTTGGCCCTCTGATGCAAAGAGCCAACTCATTGGGAAAGACCCTAATGCTGGGAAAGATTGAAGGCAAGAGGAGAAGGGGGTGACAGAGGATGAGATGGTTGGATGATTGGATGACTCAACGGACATGAGTTTGAGCAAACTACAGGATATAGTGAGGAACAGAGAAGCCTGGCATGCTGCAGTCTATGGGGTTACAGAGAGTTGGACATGACCGAGTAACTGAACAATGATAATTGTCATCAAATTTCTTAAAGAAATAAATCTCACAGGGAAGATACATTTTTGCATACCTAAAAATATGTTTGATCCATTCCTCTGCTTGAATTACAGGATTACTGAGCATAGACACTTAGTTGAAAGTCATATTTTTTTCAAATCTCTGAAGATGATATCATTGCTATATCCCCAGCACCTCTTAGAATGATTTCTGGTACCTATTTGGATTCAGTAAAGATTTGTTGAATGCACGAATGGATGAATGTAATACTTTCTCAAAACTTTTAAACTGCCTTCTGTTTCCTGCCATGTTTCTGTCTTTACTTTTCTTTTTCATTGCTGAAGCCCCCCCCCCGCCCACCCAAATATATAGCAATTCTCTTTTGCATATTCACATGTAAGGAAAAGACTCTAAAAGCTGATTAAGAGTTCATGCTGCTGTTGTTTTTTAGTCTCTCAGTCGTGTCCAACTCTTTTGTGACTCCATCGATTGTAGCCTGCCAGGGTCCTCTGTCCATGGGATTTCTCAGGCAAGAATACTGGAATGGATTTCCATTTCCTTCTCCAGAGGATCTTCCCGACCCAGGGATCAAATCTACATCCCCTGCTTTGCAGGCAGGATCTTTACCAGTGAACCACCGGGGAAGCCCACTATCCACATGATTGATTCTCAAAATAAGGTTCTAGGCATTATCTGGGAACCTTTTAAAAAGGCAAGTTCCCTGGCTTCAACTCATATCTAGTGAAACAGAAATTCAAAAGATGAGTTGAAGCGACCGTGTTTTAATAAACCCTCCAAGTGATCCTAAAACGTTAAGAATCACATAGATAGGGCCAAGGCTGGCAAGCCACTGCTTTGGGGTTATCTAGAAGGGAGTGAACGTTTACACAGGAAGATCATTTCAATGCGACTGTTTAATTTCTTCAGGGAATAAATTTTAGGTCCCCTACACATACGATAGATACCTAATGGTGTACTCCTAGATGGTTGAGAGTGGGACACAATGACCCAAGCACCTCATATGACAAGATGAACAAAGTGATTCTTAGATCGGTAGAACTGCTGTAACTTCTGAACAGGAAGCCCTGGTTCCAACTCTCGAAGAGATAATGGCTGTTTGGACTACTAATTAAGTTTTCTGTATCTCCTTTCTTAGACATATATCCTTTTCAAAAACTCATCACCTGAGGCTGCCTGAGTGTGTCTCTGCCCTTACTATCTACAAGAATCTGACAAATGTAGTTTGAAATGACCAGTACTTTGTCATGACATGCACTCTTTGAATTACTTGCAACTCAAAAAACCAAGCAAGTGTATCGCAAAAGCTTGGGAAAAAAACAATAGTAATTTCCGCTCTTCACTGTAGAAAGTACATTTCCTGTATTTTCCTCAAAGACCACTAGGTGGCACTTTCGGCTCTATTTATAATCATTATTGACTGCTTTCCTTTGGGACAAACCTTTAATGGAGTTCCTTTTGGCATCTCCTCAAGATTTTGCCAGGCTTCCCAGGTGGCTCAGTGGTAAAGGATCTGCCTACCAAATAAGGAGACTGGGGAAGCCCTAGGAAGCCCTTTATAGTGCACAATGGGGTTCTGGTTAGATTCATTTGGAAAGCAATACAGGTTCTTAATTATTTAATCAGAATCCTTTAATGTTCATTTTTTTTCTTAAGAAGCCAGCAATCCAATTAATTTATGAAGTGTATTACAAAGTAACACTAGTTAAGGGATTTCTCTGCTGGTCCAGTGGCTAGGACTCTGAGCCTCCTTTGCAGGGGCCCAGGTTCAATCCCTGGTCAGGGAACTAGATCCCACATGCAATAACTAAGATCTGGTACAGCCAAATACATAAATAAATATTAAAAAGGAAAAAAAATGCAACACTGATTAATGTAGGGTGGGACAGACAAAAAAGACAAGTTTCTTGGAATGGTGGAAGTGGCCAGAAACAGACTTGGATTTGCCTAAGTGACAGGTTATTTGGTTGCTTCTTGTCCTCTAAAATGTCATGGGGTCTCTTAAAATAAACAAGCTTGGTGACTAGGGGTTTTTCCTTAAAACCCTCACCTTATGTCACTAATTCATATTTTACTTGAATGACATAATATTTTCATGATGAAGCATGGCAAAACACTCATACAGTTGCTACAGTTTTCCAAAAATCCAACAACATTGAAATCAGGCATACAAATTATCACACAGTGGCAGCTTCATAAGGTAAATATTACTGTGCTTCCTTTGAATTTCAGCAGATTATCTATAATTGGATTTGGGGATTTTAGCTATTTTTATGGAAATGTATAGAGACATTCCAAACAGAGATCTCAATAGAAAAAAGGAATTTTTTTAAACATCTCAGAGAATGAACTGTGAGCAAAACTGACCTAAAGATAAAATATTGTTAATAACCCCATCTGTGTCTTGTCAGATGAAAGATGTTGAGCCTGTCTAAAGAGATACTAAAGGAACATGAGACAGTAACCAGTCTTCTTGCTCCGCCAGAAAAACCCTGCTTTCTGTGTTTAAAAATGTGTGAAAGTGACCCAGAAAAGATTCTCTCACTGGAACATAGCCCAGTTTTCTGTCTCACTTGTGCCAGCTTCTAGGCGGCCTGACAGCAAGACTAGACAAGAACCAGAACTGAGTTGGGAAGAAAAGAGAATGAAGAATGTTAGTGATCAGGACTTTACTTCTGTTTATATGAAGCTTCCCTTCAGCAAATTCTTCTCAACAGTTTGTCTAGTATGAACCCAGGAAAAGTAAAACTGTATAAGACAAACTCCTTATATGGTTTCAATCGTATCTTCACTAAGAGGCATAACAGGCAGATTTACATGTCATTTTATTTCATTTCCCTGCCTTGTGTTGTTTGGAAGGGATGCAATGGACTGCATAATCCCCATTCTGGGATGGATCTTGGTCTCCTGAATGACAGCGAAACTGGTGTCTTTAAGTTGTAAAAGTCAGAAAGCTCATAAGCCATGGGTTCAAGTTCTGGTACTGACGTGACTCTGTGTGCTCATGCCCAGTCGTGTCCGACTCTTTGCAACCCCTTGGACTGTAGCCACCAGGCTCCTCTGTCCATGGGATTTTCCAGGCAAGAATACAGGAGTGGGTAGCCATTCCCTTCTCCAGGTGATCTTCCTGACCCAGGGATCAAACTTGAGTCTCCTGCATCTCCTGCTTTGGCAGGCAGATTCCTTACCACTGAACCGTGACACTGACATGATTTTGAGCCTTGGGCAAGTCATTCTATGAGTTTTGATCTCTCTTAAAATACTAATAATGGGGCAAAATATTTCACAGAACTACTGAGTGAGTCAGGAAAGGTAATAATAATAACAGCCAAACTTTGTGGTCTTGGAATAAATATCCAAAGAGCAATTGTTCATGGAGAGTTGGAATTACAGGCTGCACCAACTGCTTTAGTCAAAAAGACTCTTTGACAACACCTCTTTTCAGAGAATAGGAAAAAAAAAAGAGGAGAAAAGGAAAACACTTAACTGGATTCAGTTGTAAGTCTGTGCCCAAGAAAAAGTAAGCATATTCTGACAACAAAGTTCATAAAGATCCAGTGTGTTGTTAGGGAGAAATAAGATAAACTGAAAATGTGGGCTTTCTATTCAAATTGTATGCCATAAGGTATGCATTCCTGAAACCAGGCTTGTGAATTTTCTTCAAAATACCTTAAGTCTCACCCTCTAGTCACATCCATCACTCAGAGTGGGAAAAAATTAATCTTTTGCTTTGGATAATGTGTCAAAAATAGAACATTTATACCTATTCCTTCAAACTGCAGTGCACTAATACATGTAATAATGTTGACAGGCATTTAAAATGTTTTGTTATTTCATAACATTTTATTTGATAATCATAGTTATATTTTATTTTGGAAATCTATGTATGCAGATTTTCTCAAGTATACCCATTTTGACAATGACAGGAAACATCCCTGCCAGGTCCTCTGTTTTGGAACTAAGCCAATGAAGCAGACAGGAGTATATTTATTTTTTCCCTCAATACCATTTCACATCCTAATGTAAATAATTAAGTCTGACACTTCAACAGCCAATACAATCATTTCAGACAATGTGTGTTATTGGTGTGAAAATTCGAGAATGGAAAGGTTAAGCTCTGAAAACTCAGTTTACTTAACCTCTTGCAATGAGCAGAAATAATTCAGTTACTCCCAGCGTCATCTGTGTAAGGATTAGTTCAGAGTAGAGCTAAGGACCTCTGGGGCTTGAGTCATTTCTCTTCTCAGTATGACCTGAGGATACCTCTTTTCCACCATAAGAAATTGCAGTGCTGGCCACATGATATATACTAACAAGAGCTCCCCTCATTTTTAATTGTCCAAAATCTGTAACTGCATTCAAAGAGCAATTTTAAAATAACAATTATCCTTTTGAAGAAGGCTGTCCTCAAGCACTAGTTCAATTTACTATTGACAGAATTTAAGGAAAATTGAAATGTCACAAGAAACCTCTTTTTTAACATTAATTTTCATTATTGATGAAAAGTGAGGCATAAAGTGTTCAATGTTCACTAAAAAACAGCTTGAGTCACATAGAACAGTACATCACATATTCAGTAAAAATATATTCTTTAATAGACTATATTAGATGCAATGGTCCCAGTTACTTGCTACAATTCTGATATTTATTTGACATTTCAGTATATAGAATCTCTACAGTGATATAGCATTATAGAAACATGTGTGGTCTTTGTCTCTGGTTCTTGGCACACAGCCCTAAAACCTTTGGAACATCCTGATGAGAGTAATAGGTGTGGCTCTTGTTCTAATGAAGTAACTCTTGGCCCCTAAATAGCTTCAGAAGGGAGGCTGGTGGCCAAGAAGAAGAAGCCTTGATTAAAAGTTGAGAACTTTTAGCTGTATCTCCCAACTTCCTGGAAAAGGGGAGGGGCTAAAATTGAGTTAATTATCAATCACCAATGTAATGCAATTTTCATTAAAAACCCATGAACAACAGGGTTCAGAGAGCATCCAGATTGGTGATCGTACAGAGGTGCTGAGATACCTCTTCAGAGATGGCAGCCATTCACCCTCTGTACCTTGCCCTATACATCTCTTCTATTGACTATTCTGTGTTGCATCATTTTATAATAAACTCATGATAGTAAATGCCTTCCTGAGTTCTATGAGACGTTCTTGAAAATTATCAACTCTGAGGAGAAGGCCATGGGAATACTACTCAACAATGAAAAAAAAAAAAAGAATGAGTTACATATAGATACACATAACAATCTAGAAAGTCCTCAAGGACATTGTGCTGTAAAAAACAGTGGATTTCAGAAGGTTGTATTCTGTATGATAGCATTTGTATACGCTCTCGAAATGACAAAACTACAGCAATGGAGAACAGATGAGCAGTTTCTCAGGGGCAGGCAAATCCAAAGAAGTAGCATGATTGAGTTCTTCTGCAGTGATGGAACTGTGTATCTTAACTGTGGCTCCATGAATCTATACATGGGATTAAATTGCATAGAACTATACACACATGGGATTCCCTATTAGCTCAGTTGGTAAAGAATCCACCTGCAATGCAAGAGACCCCGGTTCGATTCCTGGGTCAGGAAGATCCACTGGAGAAGGGATAGGCTACCCAATCCAGTATTCTTGGGCTTCCCTTGGGGCTCAGCTGGTAAAGAATCCGCCCGCAATGAGGGAGACCTGGGTTCCATCCCTGGGTTGGGAAAATCCCCTGTAGAAGGGAAAGGCTACCCACTCCAGTATTCTGGCCTGGAGAATTCCATGGACTGTAAAGTCCATGGGGTTGCAAAGAGCTGGACACGGCTGAGCGACTTGCACTTTCACGTTCACTTCATATGCACGTAGGGCTTCCCCGGTAGTTCAGCGGTAAAGAAGCTGCCTGCAACGCAGGAGTCTCAGGAGACGCAGTTTCGATCCCTGGGTTGGGAAGATCCCCTGGAGGAGGGCATGGCAACCACTCCAGTCTTCTTGCCTGGAGAACATGGACAGAAGAGCCTGGCGGGCTACAGTCCTTAGGCCAGCAAAGAGTCAGACACGACTGAAGTGACTTAGCATGAGTGCATATACTCACACATGTATTCAAAGGAATGCAGGTTAAAAATTGGGGATAGCCTAATAAAGTCCATACTCTGGTAACAGTAATGTGCCAGTGTCCTGGCTTTGCTATTATACCATAGAAACATAAAGTGATGTCACTGAGGGAAACTAAGGAGAGGGTACATGAGACTCTGTACCATTTTATAACTTATGAGTGCATAGCCGCTCAGTTGTGTCCAACTCTTTGTATGAATCTATAATTATGTCAAAATACAAAGTCCAAAAATGTTTTTAAAATAGTTAAAATAACATTCATATCAACAGGGATTTAAATTTTTATCTTTAGTTTCTTTCTAACATTCTCTTTCAATTTTATTAATTTTTAAGAAAATAGAGTATTTTCCCCATGTTACCCCAAGATAACATATGTTATCTTTCCATGAACTATCTCTGATTTCACTTCATTCTGACATGAAAGTAGGAGTCAGCATTTCACTGACTCCTCCATTTAAAAAAAAAATAGTCCATTTCACAAGGCATTAGTGAACAATACGAATTTTACTAAAATGTTCGCATGTGAAACATTGCATAATACACCCAAGTATGTACATTCATATGTCATCTCAAATCTGTGTTCTCTGCTGTCCTTACCTGTTCACAGCCTCTTTTGTACCAGCGTCTCTTACCACTCTTACACCCATGACTGTGGCTTAGGCTTGGGTCAATATAAGTCAATACATACAAATAGTCTTTTTTTTTTTTCACAAGAAGTCCAATCACGTGAAATTTGTAATTTTCTTAAAGCTTAAAAGTTTGTAATTTTTATTAAAAAGTAAATCCTGGAAGGATAATTTTACATGGTACATTCATTTTTGGCCAATTCACTAGTTCTACTCCTCATATTTTTCTGCCTTCCAAAAGCCAAGATTCTCAATGTAGACCCTTGTCTGTAACTTGCAATAACCTGAGAAATCTTAATATAATCCAGTTATCTCTCTTAACCAAGCTCTAGTTACTTCTCTTTTGGGGAACAGCTCTGCCATTTTATGTGCTATCTCAGCCACTACTGAAATTAAGGACACCACACTTTCTCTGTCTCATTTCACACACAGAGGAGTTCTAATTTGCTGATTTATCAGCTTAATTTGACAAGAAATATCAAAGTCATAATCATCACATTTTATTATTTATCTTGCCGAATGTGTATATTCCAAAAGCTAAAATGCTGTATGTTATGTTACTACCTTAACTTTAAAAAAATGAGTGAAAAGAAATCATATATTGGAGAAAATAGCAGCTGTATTTACTGTACAGTGTAGGTTGTGTTATACACATTGATTCATTTGTCCAAAATCTCCTCTTTCTTGAGAAATGTTCTCTCATCCACATGGTTACTATGGGAACAGTCATTTTCAGAGCTGCTCCCTGTTATTGTGTGAAAGCTGATTGTTAGCCCCTCGTCCAAATCCACATTAGTGATATCCCATTGGGAGCTTGAAAATGGCCGTGATGAAAGTATTTACAACTCAAAAATGGCAATCACCACAAATTGGTCCCTCTGTCCGCCCAGGTTCCCACTTTCACACCCCTCAGCCCACCTCCCTCACTCCTGCCTTACTCTGAATTAGCATACCACTGCATTTAGTACACTGCGGTTCTGGTTTTGGCTACAGTTCATATGGAGGAGGACACCTGAATCCAGCTGAATCAATCGGTTCTTTTCCCATAACTTGTGAAACTGGAATTGAGAATAAAAGCTAATTTCTCTTCAGTGGCTGAAATAGTATAAGTAAATATTAGGAGAGAAAGGAGAGATGTTTATTGCTGTTTAGATCAGAAAACCAAAGACAAAAGGCCTACAAAAATAGAAAAAATTATGAATTATGCTTTACAGAGGTGAGCAGAAATGAGAAACGGTGAGATGATTTAGGAATATTTAAATCCTCCTACTTATTCCTTGAAAACATCTGCATTTCTATCCATGGGTTCCATTCAACACTTCATTTCTTTTATAACAAATTATTCTTTGTGTTAATTAAATTTTGATAAAATTTCTGATCTTTGCAATCCAGGAAAGTCCTAATTAACATGTGGACCCTCAATTATTTGCTGACTTAATCAGAAAAACCTCTCGAAGCCTCTCATTTAGTAGTAGCCGATATATAACCAAAATTAGAAGCATCAACCTGACACTAACCTTATTTAAAATTAGAAGGAATCAAAATGAAGTGATGTGTGATAAAAAGCATTGAAAAGATAGAAACTAATCCTTCCAATGTAAATATGGTATGAAATCCTGTGTGGGAATTCCCTGGCAATACAGTGGTTAGGACCCCATACTTCCACTGCTGGGGGTTGAATTTAATCCCTGGTAGTGGAACTAACTACTTTGCCACCTGATACGAAGAAACGACTCATTGGGAAAGACCCTGATGCTGGGAAAGATTGAAGATGGGAGGAGAAGGGGATGACAGAGGATGAGATAGTTGGATGGCATCACTGACACAATGGACATGAGTTTGAGTAGGCTCCGGGAGTTGGTGATGGACAGGGAAGCCTGGCGTGATGCAGTCCATGGGATCGCAGGGTCGGACAGAGCTGAGCCACTGAACTGACTGAGTGAAACTAAGATTCTGTAAGTTGCACAGTGCTGCCAAAAAAAGAAAAATTGTGCTGTGCCATTAATTACCATCTCTGAAAGTTAAAGTAAAGAAAGTTACAAGGTATTTATATTTCAGTAATTCACAAGAATATAATAACCAAAGAGAAACTTGGGAAATTATTCAGGTGAGGCAAAGCTACTTGCTCTGTTTATTATTATTGTGTTAATAGTTTTACCCATGTTTATTGATACTTAACGATAAGTTGGAAAACCTGCATAACTTTTTTAGCAGCAATTTTTTAATTTCCAAGAAATTTTACATCAATTTTGTTTCGTGGTTTCCCAAAAGCTTGTAAGATACATTTGTTAAAGTTAACTTCATTTGATTCATAATAAATGTTTATTATAGAAAATCAAATTCTCTTAATTTATAAATAAACTCACCATTTCATACCCGTTCTGTGAATTTCCTTGAAAATAGGAAATGTGTGACTTCATAGTCCACACTTTCTCTCTCTCACCAACTTAAAATGGGGAGGGAGTTGGAAGGGGGGATCTGGAAGGGGAAAACATGTACACTCATGGTGGATTCATGTCGACGTATGGCAAAACAAATACAATATTGTAAAGTTAAAAAATAGAAAATAAACTAATTAAAAAAATAAATAAATAAAAATTAAAAAAAGCACCACTAGGAAGTACTAATCCAAATAAAACTGGGAGCTTTGATCTACTTTCACGATTCTTAATTTCATCATTCATAGTTTAAAAAATTAGGTCTACCACTCTCTCACAAAGAATAGTGTTTAAGATCCCAGATTTTAGAGTCAGAGTGCCTGGTTTCAAATCCTAAATTCATGCTGACTGGATGTGTGGCTTTAAGCAAGTTACTTCACCTCTACATATCTCAGTTTTCATGTCTATATAATGAGAATAGACATATTGATAGCATTTATTTCTAGGGTAGTTGTGAAAATTAAATGAGTTAACATGTGCTAAGCTTTCAAAACAATCCCTGACACATCATAAGCTATATGAGAATTTGCCATTAGCTACTTATCCATCTTTAGACACTTTTGCATAAATAAGTTGCTGAAACTATGTTCACCTAAAATATTAATGAATATTTCTACTTGGTGAAGTATTCAGTGTTCTTTTTTTTCTTCTTTGTAACTTTTTATAATACCTTATTTTTATAGTATGTGTTTGCTGTTTATATAAATACAATAAAGCTTTATTTTATATATAAGTAATGTAAATAAATTCATCTGGAAAGAAACAGACACATTATGGCCAAGAATGTTTCTATTTTTAAGAAAAAAGTGATAGGGGAATGATTCTTCTGGACATAAAGATAAGCTATAAATTTGTACTACAAAAAGAAAATTAAACGTGTAAAAATAGATAAATAGATCAATGAAACAAAATAAATTGCCCAAAAATATTGACCTATCATATCAACTGGAAAAGAATAGCTATTCAACAAATGCTGTTAGACATCTTGAGGAAAAGACTGCCAGATTTCTATCTTACTTCAAACATAAACATAAAATTTTAAATTGATTACATTGGCATTTTACAAGCAAAAATATAAAAGTCCTAAAGAAGGAGATCATATTAGTTTCCTATTGCTCCTATAACAAATTTCCAAAACCTTACTGAATACAATATAAATTTATTCTGTAAAAGTTCTGGAGGTCAGAGTCTGAAGTGGGTCTCACTGGGCTAAAAATTAAGGGCCAAAGTCCCTTCTAAAGCTTCTAGGAAGGAATTCATTTTCTTGATTTTTCCTCCCTATAGAGGCTTCTGCACTCTTTGGCTCATGGCCTCCTTCCATGTTCAAAATCAGCAATTACCAGTCAAACCTTATCCCTCTGACACTCCCCCTCTTCTGCTTCCCTCTTTCATTTATGAGAATCCTTGCAATTACACCTTGAAATCCAGGATAATCTCCCCATTTTAAAGTCAGCAGTTTAGCAATCTTAGTTCCAACTACAATATAAGTTCTCATTTGTCATGTAACCTAACATATTCACAGGTTCTGGGGATTAGTAGATGGACATATTTGGGGGACTATTTACCAGCCTACCACAAAGATAAAGAAGAGTATTTTGGTAGTCTTACAAAAATTTTTTAGAAATAAAAATTTTCTAAACAAACAGAAACTCAAGATAACATAAAAATTTCAACAGGTATGACTTCATAAAAATTTGGAAACTTCAATGAGCAAAATGCCAGTTTGAAAAATAAATTAAATACCGTGATTAAATATTTTTTACTACATGGAAGAGAGAAAGAATTTATATACAAATATTTTTTAATTTATTTAAATTCTCTGATAGATTTTGTTTTCTAGTATTTTGTTGAGGATTTTTGCATATACATTCTTCAGTGATATTCATCTGTAAGTTTCTTTTTTTATGGTATCTATGTCTGGTTTTGGTATCAGGGTGATGGTCACCTCATAGAATGAACTTTGGAGTATTCCTTCATCTGTAGTTTTTTGGAAGATTTTGAGAAGGATAGGTATTAGCTCTTCTCTAAATATCTGATTGGAGAAGGCAATGGCACCCCACTCCAGTACTCTTGCCTGGAAAATCCCATGGATGGAGGAGCCTGGTAGGCCACAGTCCATGGGGTCGCTAAGAGTCGGACACGACTGAACGACTTCACTTTCACTTTTCCCTTTCATGCACTGGAGGAGGAAATGGCAACCCACTCCAGTATTCTTGCGTGGAGAATCCCAGGGACGTCCGAGCCCGGTGGCTGCCGTCTATGGGGTCGCACAGAGTCGGACACGACTGAAGCGACTTAGCAGCAGCAGCAGCAAATATCTGATAGAATTTGCCTGTGAAGTCATCTGGTCCTGGACTTTTGCTTGTTGGAAGATTTTTATTCACAATTTCAATTTCAGTACTTGTGATTGGTCTATTTATATTTTCTATTTCTTCCTGGTTCAGCCTTAAAAGTTTGTAGCTTTCTAAGATTTTGTTCATTTCTCTAGGGTTGTCCATTTTATGGGCATGTATTTGCTTGTGGTAGTCTCTTATGGGGCTTCCCTCATGGCTCAGATGATAAAGAATCCACCTACAATGCAGGAAACTTGGTCTCAACCCCTGGGTCAGAAAGATCCCCTGAAGAAGGGAATAGCTACCCTTTCCAATAATCTTGCCTGGAGAATTCCATGGACAGAGGAGCCTGGAGAACTACAGTTCATGGGTCACAGAGTCAGATAGAACTGAGCAACTAACACTTTCACTTTACTTTTTCAGTCGTCTCTTATGATGCTTTGTATTTCTGTAGTGTCAGTTATAACTTCTATATCATTTCTAATTTTATTGATTTGAGTCATCTGTCTTTTCTTGATGAGTCTGACTAAAGGTTTATCAATTTTGTTTATCTTCTCAAAGAACTAGCTTTTGGTTTCACTGATATTTGTTATTGCTTTCTTCACCTCTGGTGGTGGTTTAGTCACTAAATTGTATCCAACTCTTTGTAACCCTATAGACTGTAGCCCACCAGGCTCCTCTGTCATGGGATTCTCCAGGCAAGAATACTTCTCCAGGGGATCTTCCCAATCCAGAGTTTGAACCTGAGTCTCCTGCATTGCACATGGATTCTTTACCATCTAAGCCACCAGGAAAGCCCCATAACGTGACAGAAAAATATTAAATTCCAGATAAGACAAGATAAAGTTATAAAGATCTAATTTTCCCACAATAATCTTCAAAGTCAAAGCAATTCCAGTTAAAATCACAGGAAGATTTTTTTAGAGAATTTGATAAACTTATTGTAAAGTTGATATGGTAAAGAAAATGCATAATAATAAGATGAAGAATGGCTAAAATTTTTGAGTACTTAATATTTTCCATTCACTGAATTATAATCTTCATTGTAACACTATTAGCAGCATCACAAATGAGGAAATTGAGACTTAAAGAGGCTAAATGACTTGTCCAATATCACAAAATGAACAATAGGCAAAGCATTAGCGCTGATCCCAGCTGATCTGACCCAGAGTCTCTGCTTTTAGCCACTAAACTCTCCGGCTTCAAAAGACACATGTCAATAAATTCTTAAAAAGAAGAACAAAAATAAAGGACTTGGAATTATAATTCGATTGTTACAGTAATTAAACTAAATAGAGACACTTAACCCAACTCCCTATGTGGACTAGGCTACTAGGCCATTCTCCCTGAGCTCTTATGCTATGATTCATATCAACAGCATCATGAAGCAAGAGCAAGCTCCAATCTATGATCTATATCCAAATGAGGATGTGTCAATTTAGTGCCAAAGATTGGACTACTGGGAGCTATAAAGTTAATAACCTCCACAGATCATATTTCAGCATAGCAGCCAACTTAATTAACGTCCTCTGGTGCCAGCTTCCTTGTACAATGTTTGTGCATGTTTGGAGCATCAATCATTCTAGAGAGCTCTGGATACTTGATCTTTATTTTTAAATTCCAGGATTTAGTACCAGGATATCAGGTGACTATAGAGTGGTTGGAATGAAAATTATTTAGACAGAAGCTAAATCCTCCTGCAATGTCTTTGCCAAAATGCACATATTGATTTATTGCCATCATTTGATAATGGTTAGAACCATACTTGATTGCTGGTTGGCAAAATTGCCTAGGAATTGGGCTCAAAATTTCCAGATAATTTTATTTGACCTCTACAGTTTAGGTCCAAGAACTAGCTTGAAATCAGATGTACAGAAATAAAAATGACCTCGTTTGCATCATGAAAATAGTTAATTAGGAATTAAAGTCCGGAAGGTGTATCATTTTTACTTCATTATATTTTAAAGCAAAAAAGCATATAAAACAAATAATTTTCAAAGCAGAAATGGCAGATTTCCTTCCGAGGCCAGAGCTGGGCCCTTGGACTCAATTCCTTGGTATATGCCAGTTCTATCAGTGAGTAATCAATGGTCCATGGAGTCCATTTCTACCTATGAGAGAAGTGGATGCAGTTTTTCTATTATTCTCATCTTGTTCCTACAATTTTCTCACATTCCCCACCCTTTCTAGAGATTTTTCTTTTCTTAGATACCTGGATTTTGATTCTTACTATTGCCACGCAGGAAATCAATAGGTAAACTAATTCACATTAAGATATACAATACTAAAATACTTTATATTCTCTTCTCTCATACCCTTAATTTTGATTTTAGCATTGATGGCACTTCAATATGTTACATGCTACCTCTTTCCCTGTGTCTGTGTTTTCAAAGTCTCATTCTTTTATGATCGCTCTACTCTTCAATTCCTGGTATAGGGGAATAGCAGCATCATCTCATACAATTCTTTTTTCCTGCTCCACACTAATTTTAGGGTTGAATTTAGCCTGTTTCCTTGATTTTTATTGAGGCATTTCTTATATAGCAGAGTTTACCAAAGTTCAGGGAAATGCACAAGGTTTATGTTAGTGTAATGCAACATGAGTATACTAAAATTGAACATTAGGCTTACTTGTTTTGAAAAACAGTTCTTCAGCTTTTTTCCTACCAACCAGAGCTGCAACATTCAGTGTTTTCACTCAGTAGGTTTGCTTTCCCCTCTGTTACTCCCGGGGTTCCCAGGTGGTGCTAGGGGTAAAGAACCCACCTGTCAATGCAGTTGACATATGAGACATGGGTTCAATCCCTGGATCAGGAAGATCTCCTGGAGGAGGGCATGGCAGCTCACTGTAGTGTTCTTGCCTAGAGGATCTTGCCTAGACAGAGGAGCCTGGCAGGCTACAGTCCACAGGTTTCGAACAGAGTTGGGCACAACTGAAGCGACTTAACACGCACACCCATGCAAATATGCTCTTACTCCTGCTTGATTGCCACGGGCAATTCCTCAGTCTTGGGCAACCAAGTTTTTTTCTCTAGCCCCTGCACTAACTGAGGCCTCCCTTCTCATAACGCAAGGTTCAGTCATTCATAAGCCATTATCTCTCCTCCATCCATATCTGTAGGGAAAAGGGACCAACGTGGAGATTATTTCCCCACTGATCTGAAGCCTGTCATTGCTTTACTAGAGTCAGCTTCAGCTCCAAGTATCATTTTTTTTCTTCTGTAACTGTGTTCATCCTTTAAGACTTAGCACAAGTTTATCTCTCTTGGATAAACTTACCTGACTCTCAACCTCTAACCTCCCTGTGCCTCCACCCCTACTTCTATCAAAGTAATTTGTCTCTTCTCACAATGTACAGCTTCCCTGTAGCACAAACTGTAAAGAATATGCCTGCGATGCAGGAGACCTGGGTTCGATCCCTGGGTCAGGAAAAATCCTCTGGAGAAGGGAATGACCACTCCGATATTTTTGCCTGGAGAACAGAGGAGCCTGGCGGGCTATAGTCCATGGGGGCTCAAAGAGTCAGACACAACTGAGCAACTAACACTACTCCTCCTCCTCTCACAATGTATTAAAAATAAATATTTCATAAATTTTTTCTTCCCAAAGATGCAATGTATTCCTCAAGAAAAGAATCATGTCTTTTTTGTTGTCTTAATCCCCCATTTACTGGCGTGTTCTTAATGCATGTTTTCTAAACTTTTCAAATCTCAGAAGTATTTGCATGTTGAGAGGGCAATATTTAATCTCTTTTAAACCATAACTCCTAATTATTCATCAAATTTCATTCAAATGTTATCTCTTCTATGAAACTTTGAGTTTTCACAGTACTTTATTCACATTTTTATTATAACAATATAATCTTTTCACATAAGATTCTAGGTGTCTTTTTGCTAAATTAAACACTGGATTCCTTTGGAGAAGGAATGATTTCTACTTTATGACAATGTCTCAAGCTCCTCAACTTTTATGGTGTCTGGGTCATGAAAGGCATTTAGTAGATTAAAGGAAAAAAAAAAAAGATTACTAGAAGGTTAGAAATTCTCTGGGTTTTCCTGGTCCTCAGATGGTAAAGAATCTTCCTGCAATTCAGGGAGACCTGGGTTCTATCCCTGGGTCTGGAAGATCCCGTGGAGAAGGGAATGGCTCCATCCCAGTATTCTTGCCTGGAGAATCCCATGGACAGAGAGCCTGGTGGGCTACAGTCCATGGGGTCGCAAAGAGTCAGACATGACTGAGCAACTAACACTTTCACTTCACTTTAGAGATTATTTCCCCACCAATATGAAGGAGTCTTCCATCTGCTGGAGTCAGCTTCAGTTTAAGGGAAGGGAAGGAGGAGTGAAGGAAGGAGTTAAGAGGGTCCTTTCAGATAGCATTTGATCTAAAAGGTGTTTTCAGAAAGGCAGACTTTCCAGTGCTTTTCAAATGAAATCATACTGCTAACTA
This sequence comes from Giraffa tippelskirchi, assembly GCF_054371585.1. Taxonomy (NCBI): domain Eukaryota; kingdom Metazoa; phylum Chordata; class Mammalia; order Artiodactyla; family Giraffidae; genus Giraffa; species Giraffa tippelskirchi. The sequence continues at coordinate 150,284,021 of NC_137279.1, forward strand.
CTAATAACATCTGTAAATGAAGTCAGTCCAGCAAGTTTATTATAAACTTAACTCAGCAGAAAAAATATCTTCTCTGATATCTTATGTATCTAACATGTATCTAACAGAAAATCTAGCCAAAAAATCAGCAACTATAACAACACATTGATATATCATGAAGTCTTCACAGCTATCTCCGAAATTTTTATTATTGAATAAATATTTTTATACCCCACCTGAAGATATATTCTACTATAATGATAGCTACTGGCTAGACCATTGAGTTAAGTGGGTAATAAAAAGCAGTGTACTGCCATGTACAAACTGATACAAGTAAAAGCTCGAATGGTAAAGTAGCATTAAGATGGCACCAAAGTAATGTCTCAGATTTCCTGGAACATATGAGAACCTCATTTCTTAAACATGTAAGCAAATCCAGTCAGGACCATTATCCATAGTTTGGCGAACTTTTTCTCTAAATAGTAAGATACTGAATATTTTAGGCTTTGTAGGCACAGGCCATGTGGAATCTGTCAGTTATTCAGCTCCACCACTATACTACAAAAGTAGCAATAGACAACAATAAATAACTGTGCATGACTATGTTCCAATTAAATCCCGGATATCATGTAACTTGTAAAAATGTTAGTATGAGTATCTAAAAGCATAAAGACTCATTTTTAAAAACATAGCTGTATTTTGCTAGTTGGTGGGTCAGGGGCTATTGTTTGCAGATTCATGCCATAACCTGTTCTGTTCAAACAACATCATTTTGAAAGTCATGAGTGCATAGTCCCATAAAGTTAAATAAATGCAAGTGAATCATATCAAGTGTGCCTTTAAACATTTCTGTGTTTAAAATTGTCCTGTGAATACAGTTCAGAATCACAAGACCTGATTCAGCCTCTGCTAATATGACTTTCTGCCTGAGTGCTTGCCGCTGTGATTCAGAACAGTACATGTCATGAGATAAGAGCAGGCTCTAATCTTTGGTCTATATTCCAAACAAAAATCTGTTGAGTCTCCTTAAAACAACAACTTACTTGAAGCTCAGTAGTCAGGGACCTGATGTGTTACCCAAAGTCAGTCTGGCCAATCACCACTCAAAAACCAATAAAGAGGCAAGGTTGGTGGAAAGGAAAGTTTGCTTTATTTCTGAGGCCAGCAAACGGGAGAAAGAAGGGCAGATTCATGTCCAAAGGCCAACTCCCCCCACACTGACAACCAGTGAACAAGACCTTTTAAAGTGGAGTTTCAAGGGTATATAGGTGGAGGGAGGGGACTAGATGCAGTAACAGCACAGTCAGCTCTGATAGTCATCTTGAAGTTGGTCATGTGTTGATCTGATCAACATCATCTTGATTGTTTTAAGTACAGTTAATCTTTAGTTCCAGGGTTGGCTTATTCCCATTTCTATGAGGTCAGTTCTCGGAATTACAGCAGCTTATGTCATGGCTACAATCTGGTCATTGTGTAGTTAACGTCTTCCATCTGGAGGGGTTTCAGTATTTACAAGACAGCTCAAAGGACATGGCTCAAAATATTACCGATAGCCCTTGTAGAAAAACTAAAAGCCTTTTGTTTACTGACTAATCTGTTATTATTCGGTCTTATTTTCCTTTGCTTTTGCCTTTTCTCACTTCTCTGATTATACTTAGTCTTTGGCTAAAGTTTTCCTACAGACAAAAGACAGATGGAGGACATGGGGGGAAGACCAGAGGATCCTGCTCCGTTTCAGCAGGGTATTTTATTTTAGCAAAGAGCGCAAGAAATTAATCCCTTAGTTGATAATTCAAATAGGGTTGAGAGTACAAAATGTCTGGAATCTATGTTCTTGATCTTCCTTTCAGAGAAACAGGATACAATACACAGATATAATGATTAAGCACTAGCTGTAGGGCATGCCCAGAGCATATAAAAATTACTTGGATAGAAGCTGAATTTTCACTTGACTCAATAGCTGAGAGTTGTTTACTACAATTTACTTATTTTATTCAAAAGCTGTTTTGGCTACCAATTTTTTGGTGTAAAGTTATTTTTCTTTAATGACAATATTGTCAAGTGGATGGATTCAGAAATTTTATTGACCAACACAATTTTAGCTTAAGAGCCAGTTCAAACAATTGCACAAAGCTAAACTATGCAATTTAAATGATTAAAGTAGTTGGATGAGGATCAACATTTCCAAAGGGATTCCATATTGATTTCTTCTTAAAGCACATTTCAAAGTAAACGAGGATTGAAAACAAATATTTCTGCTGGATGGTAATTGCAGTTTTCTGCAGAGGTTATTGCTGGGCCATCAGAGTCAATTGTCTTATGGCGCTGGTGGTAAAAACATGCCTGCCAATGCAAGAGATATAAGAGACATGGGTTTGATCCTAGATCCAGGAAGATCCCCTGGAGGAGGATCTTCATTCCAATGTTCTTGCCTGGAGAATTCCATGGACAGAGGAGCCTACAGTAGACTACAGTCACAAAGAGTTGGACTGAAATGACTTAGCACAGCACAGAATGAAATGAAGTGGAGACCAAAGGCCCAGAGAGCACCACATTTGAAGGAAGGGCTCTCTTTTACTACTCTCCTTCTAGCATTTTCTGTCTTCTCCTCAGAAACACACATGTCCCTTCTGGAGACTTTTCTTCCTCAGGGGCATCTGGAGCATTGACGTTGTCCAGAACCCTTACTCCTTGCTTAAAAGAATAAAGCACCTGAAAAAGTATTTCCAACAAAATACTGGTGACTAAATTTCATTGGCTTCCTTCTCCTTTTTTTACACAACCAATTCCAATTTTAACCCACATGTCAGCATATCCAACCTCCAGTCTAATCCTGGATCCCTCCTCCTCACGTCTATGCATTCCTACGGTTAACCCTCTATGTCTTAAAGTTTTCTTCCCAAGAGTTCTTCAATATCACCTCCCATGACTGAGGTGTTCCATCTTGTGGCACTTAGGTTTATTTCCTTATGTTTTGCAAAAGGGAAAACAGGAAAAGAACAAAACAGGCAAATTATTTGTGTCATAGCGTTTTGTGAAGACCTGGAGACAATGGACAAGGTTGTATAGCAGCAATACACACAAGCAGTTCAATATGATGTCCAGTGAGAATACCTTGGCAGTCCAGTGGGTAGGACTTCATGATTTCACAGCTAAGGATGCTGGTTCCATCTCTGGTTGGGGAAATTCCTACAAATTGCTCAGCATGGCAAAAAAAAAAAAAGTTGTCCACTAACTTTGATGAAAGCATCCTCTACTGTTGCTCAGCATTCTCCTTACCTCTTTACAAACACCAGCATTTCAAAGACACCAACTTTGGTTTTGATTTTTGTATCCAAAGACTCATCCATATGCTCTGATTAGACATGGGTCATTTTTTTTGAATCTAATTTTTCTCTCCATCTCACCAGTCTCTAAAGACAAAAGGGTCAAATGGAGATATATTTAACCAATGAAGTGAACTATGTCACACCCTCTACACTGTAGAATGGGCTAGGGCTCATTTTATTTTAAATAGCTATTATTTCATTCTATAACACTAGTCTTCCTTTCTTAGTGCAATGCATTAAAACAATCTCTTTGGATCTCTCTTTCCAAGAGACTATAAGCTTTTCTAAGTCAGGAATCAAGTCTAATTGTTTTGTTTTTACTGTTTATTATGAAAAATAGTTTCATGAACCCCTGGTACTCATCACCCAGCTTCATCAATAACCAGTTTATGACCAATCTGACCATCTATACCTTGCTCCCTTGCTCTTTCCAACATGATTTTAAAGAAAATCCCAGACACCATAAAAAAAATTTAAAGGTACCTTGTGCTTTTTTAAAAAAAATAGTTCTGCATTTTTTTATATATTTTATTTGTTTATTTTTGATTGCACTGGGCCTCCGTTGCTGCACACAGGCTTGCTCTAGTTGCGGTGAGAAAGGGCTAGCTACTCTTCATTGGGGAGCACAGACTTCTCATTGCGGTAGCTTCTCTTTTTGTGAGCACAGGCTCTAGTCACTCTGGCTTCAGGGATTGCAGCATGCAGGCTCAGTGACTGCGGCTCATGGGCTCGAGGCTATTGGGCTCAGTAGTTACGGTGAACAGGCTTAGTTGCTCTGAAGCATGTGGAATCTTCCTGGATCTGAGATCAAATCCATGTCTGTTGCATTGCAAGTGGATTCTTATCCACTGTATCACCAGGGAAGTCCAACCGTACATTCTATCCGTAAAAATTTTTGTATGGATCTCTTAAAGATAATAGAGAAAGAAATGGCAACCCACTCCAATATTCTTGCTGGGATAATCCTCTGGACAGAAGGAGCCTGGTGGGCTCTAGTCCATGGGGTCAGAAAGAGTCAGACATGACTGAGCAGCCGAACACTTACATAAAGACTTATTTTACAACACATAACCATAATGGCCCTCTCACAGAAATAAAAGCAATTGTTTTATTTAATCATGATTTGTTTTCTAAGCCTCCCTTCTATTACACAGCACCTGGCACATAGAAGTGCCCAACCACTGTTTCCTGAACTACTAAACTTTTAGAAATTTCCAGTTTTAAAAGTCAATGTTCAATCTCTCCTCTCTTCTCAGCTAGTTCTTGAAATAGCTCAAAACTCAAATTCAGTATTACCTTTTCTTTTTCAAAAATTATTTAACCTTTTAAGTAAATAATACTTAGAATATATATATATATAATATATATATGTATATATATAATTAAATAAATACACACACACATGCATATATATATACAATTACCTTCTCCATAAAAGCGTCCCTCATTCTGTGTTTGGGAGAACACAGTTAATCACCTCATCTCAAGAGTTCTCAAAAAACACCATCCATACCTCTAATATTATTATCTAAACATTATGTATTGTAGTTATTCATTTAGTTGTCTCTGTTCCCAAATTTAGGCATCCCTCAAGGCAACAACTGAGCTTTGCTGGTATCACGGTAACCTCAATGCCCAGAGTGCCAGGTTTTAAGAGGAATTTTATAAGTATTGAGGAAAAGAAGGAAGAGAGGAAGGACACAGAAGCTGGTCCTTAGTTGTGCTCCCTGTAGTAGGAAGTCCTCTAGAGCATCCCCACAGCCCCACCTAACCCCCACCCCACTGTGAAATAAACATAGATGTACAGAGATGCTTGTTTCTTTTAGATATTTTTCTATCTCTAGCATCTAAAATAGTACCTATAAAAGTTTAATACATCTTTTTTGAAATACATGAAGTAAAGGCCTTTGCCCTACACAAAAGATTGATGCGTTGATGTGCATTAAGTTGAAAAGTTTACTAAATTAACATTTTTCACGATTACCTGCTGCCACAATTTTTTTGATAAATCAAGCATTTCTATAAGAATGTGTCACTTATTTTCAAGCCAGGATTTATTCTCCTCAAAATATATATTATTCATTGCCTTAAAGGAAAGCCTACCTAATAACCAGTGACCTCCTAGGAATTTTATTTCAGTGTAAAAGCCACCAATGTAATCAGTGCCTTTGATTGCCAGATCCAAAAGTAGAGATATTTCTGATCTTTATGCAAAGGGCAACTCAACAAACAGAATTCTTATTCCTTCCTTCAAGAAATGCATTACCCAGATCTGGCATGGAGAGCAAGCATGTGGTAGACTGATCTGTATAAATTTACTGAGAAGGAAATTATATTCTCCTTATCCTTGGCTCAGGAGCTCAGTTTGATTTACTCCGACCTGGAGACATTATTTGTGTATTTGGCTGGTTGGCAATGAGCTTTGGGCAACTGAGTCAGAAACCTCTAATAAATTCTATTGATTTCCTTCATCTTGGCACCAGCTTAAACAGACACTCAAAGGCATATCACCTGTTTACCTTTTAAAAAGACAAATATCCCTAACTTTCTAGAGAAATTTCCAAGTTTCCATCATATCCAGATATTGAGCCCTCAGCTGTCAATTTCTTGGCACTTCTCAGTCTTAAGCAAAAGAAACACAAAGGGAACAAAATGTAAGAACAAGTATATGAGATTTCTGACAACCCCCTGCCTGTTTTTGTACCCTTTCCACATGGCCCACCCTCTTCTCGTCAGCTCTTCTTTGCTAAAATACTTCAAGTTTTGATTTGGTTAGATTCTGTTTTGTCATAGAGTGAAACAATCTGGTAAACAAATTCATGCCAAAATTTTCATGATATCCTCTTTATTCTACACACACATGCACATACATACTTTTTTAACCAGGGGCTTCCAATTCATCCTTCAATTCTGAACTCTATAATCATTTATCTGAGCTACCCATGACTGAATAAATCCCCATTATCACTAGACCCCACGGACTGTAGCCTGCCAAGCTCCTCTGTCCATGGAATTTTCCAGGCAAGAATACTGGAGTGGGTTGTCATTTCCAATTCTAGAGGATCTTCCTGACCCAGAGATCAAACCTGTGTCTCTTGTGTCTCTGCATTTAGGTTTCCCAGGTGGCACGGTGGTAAAGAATCCACCTGCCAATGCAGGAGAAGCAAGAGATGAAGTTTCCATCCTTGGGACAGTAAGATCCTCTACAGTAGGGAATGGCAACCCATTCCAGTATTCTTGCCTGGAAAATTCCATGGACAGAGGAGACTGGCAGGCTACAGTTCATGGGGTTGCAAAGAGTCAGACACACGTAAAGTAGGAAAACTATTTGCAAACTGCGTATCTTTTAATAGACCTATAACCAAAATATATTTTAAAAAAAACTCTTAAAATTCAATCATAAGTAAAAAACAACTCAGTTAAAAAATAAATAAAATATTTGAATCAATACTTCACCAAAGAAGATACAGAGATGCCAAATAAGAAAATGAAAATATTTCATCATTATTAAAAGTTAGGAAATGCAAATTAATACTATAATGAGGTACTACTCTACACCTGTTAGATTATCTAAAACTAAGAAGACTGACCATACAAAATGTTGGCAAGGATACAGAGCGGAACTCTCATATGCTGGTGGTAGGAAAGTAAAATGGTATAATCATTTTGAAAACAGTTTGGCAATTTCTTTAAAAAGTTTAACATATACTTGCCATACAACTCAAGGCATTTACTGCCTCCACAAAAAAAAGAAAGCATTATTTAAACAATTTTATTTATAATAGCCCCAAACTAATTATGCCAAGCAAAAGAAGCCAAACAAAAAGTACAGTCTGTCTATTTATATAAAAGTCTGAAAATTCGAGGTTAACTGTAGTGACTTAAAGCAGACCAGCAGTTATTTGGGGAAGGGGAAAAGAAAAAAGAAAACAGGAGGAATTATAAAGGAACACAGAAAATAAGTACGTTCATTATGTTAATTGCAGTGATGGATTTATAAGTGTCAAAACATGTCAAAAGTTGCCAATTGTACACTCTAGCTATTTGTGGTTTATTGTAAGTTCAATTAGGCCTCAATAGAGCTGTTCAAGCAAGAAATTTCCATGGTCCATTGCTTAAGAGTCCAGCTTCTGATGCAGTTGACGTGGGTTCAATACCTGGTCAGGGAACTAAGATCCCACATGCTGTGGGGCAATTTAGTCTGCACACCACAAAGAAGACTCTGTGTGCCACAATTCAGACCTGATGCAACTAAATAAACAAGTTAAAAAAAAAAAAAGCTATCTCTTTAGGGATGGGGCCAAATATTAACCACATTTGCATCCCTGTGTTCTGAATGCTGCCCTGGTACATCATAAGTACACAGCAGCACAACCAGAAATAGCAGTTGGTAAATGAGATAAGACAAGGATAGTGTCCAACTCCTGTGGTCATGTAGACTGACTTTGGACAAGTAAATTCATCATATCTCAGTTTCTGCAAGTGGCTATATAATATTTTTGCTGAAGCCTGGATCATGGGATTATTTTTAGTTTTTAATAAGTGTTTATAAAAGACTTAATATCATAAGTATCATTGTAATTCTTTGGGTAAAACTTTACAAGATTATTTCTTTTTTTTATTTATTTTTTATTTTTATTTTTATTTTAGTTGGGGGCTAATTACTTTACAATATTGTAATAGTTTTTGCCATACATTGACATGAATCAGCCATGGGTTTACATGTGTTCCCCTTCCTGGACCCCCCACCCAAGATTATTTCTATAATGAACTCTAGGTGTCCATTGCCTCTTGACCCACTCTTTATTCAGAGCAAAGGGGAAAACTATAATCTGTTAGTTATAAAGCATGAAAAGAAAGAAGAAAAGCAAAATTATTTTATCTATTTTATCTGCAATTAGAACATAATAGAATATAAAACCATAGTGTGTTTAAGCCCGATGGGAAGTAGTATTTTGCAATAGATGCAATACTGAATAATTCTGTCACTTCACAACACAAAAAGAAATAACTATGAAATATATCCATTTAACCTGGGTTAAAAATTTTATAATAAAAATGTAGACTATCAATGTGCTGAAGTTCACTCTTTGGCATCTCCATATTAAAAAAAATCATCTCACTCTACAAATCTATATCTATTGCTATTGAATATAGAATAATAATAATGCTATTAATTCAACAGAAACTCTCTGCCAAGCATTCCTCACCCAATAGGAAAGTGAGACAGAAAGTTGGTATAAAAGGAAATACAATGATTCAAATATATGAAAGATGTTCCCTAAATGCAAGTTAAAAGTATAATGAGATACCATTTTTCATCTATCAGATTGATAAAGACCAAACATTTGATAAATTCTTGTGTTGGCAATTGATAGGGAAAAAAACACTTTTATTCTTTGCTAGTAGGAGTGCAAAGTGACACACAACATCCATGGAGATATTGGGCAATATCTCTTAAAATTAAAAAGTACAAATCATTTAGTCTAGCTAATATATAGCCTGCTCAGTATAGTACTTTGATGTTCACTGGGAATAAATGTCAATTATGTACATATCCTTGTTCTTAATATATCATTTTCTATTAGTTTAATTGTAAGAATATAAGAGAGACTATCAAGGGCGTCCCTGGTGGCTCAATGGTAAAGAATCCACCTGCCAATTCAGGAGACATGAGTTTGACCCCTGATTTGGGAAGATCCCACATGGTAAGGAGCCACTAAGCCCACACACCACAACTATTGACCCTGTGCGGTAGAGCCTGAAGCCCACACTCCCTAGAGGTCATGTTCTGCAACACAAGAAGCCACTGCAATGAGAAGCCCGTGCACCACAACCATAGAGTAGACCCCTCCTGCCACAACTAGAGAAAAGCCCATGCAGTAATGAAGTCCCAGCACCATCAAAAATAAATAAATAAATAAGAGAGACCATACAATATAAAATTTAAACTATGATGTAGATGGCTGATTTTAATGTTTCCACATCATATTGTTTTTATTTAGTCTATAAATTTTCATCATGTGTCCATTTCTTTTTCTTACATGACCTGGCAAACTTAACTGAAAAACAGAGACATTATGTAGCCATAGTTACACAATACTGGACCCAAAATGTCTTATTTATCTTTACTCCTGTGCTTTGCACTGGCATTTCATAACACATCCAAGGATTTCATTACAGGTTTGTTAATCTCTAGTGTTGAGATTACAAGTTTGTTCATCTTTAATGTTTAGAAACACTAAAGAACTGATACTAATGTCAGGGAAATTTTAATCTCATGATATCAGTGATTTTACATAGAGGCAAAAGGGATCTCTTTTTGATTCAGAGTCCAAGCAGAATTTGCCAAAGCAAATTTAAAATAACCCTCCCCCAGAAAACAAAGCACATAAACAGAGCAGAAAACTATAACATCAGAAAGTTTTCTTTGTATATAATGCAAATAAATAAGCAGCCAGTAGCTTGCTGAACATCTTAAAAGAAAGCATATCCTTTTGCAAAATGCTGTTAATAAGAGCTTGATACTTAAAGACTGCACTTTGAGTAAATGCATGATCAAAGACTGGCTTTGTAATAATAGCCCTAAAGGAGAAAACTGACATATCATATTATGTGGGACAAAACCCACATGAGACATACAGAACAGAATAAAGATGAAACCAGAATGGAAACTATTTCTCAGCTATTAATACAATAGATAATGATGTCACTAGATTTTTAGAAAAGGGAACAGGGGGATTATTTCTGAAACCATTGAGAATCCTTTAAAAGCTGTTATACATAAACACATGAGGTAAAACATTTCTCGCTACAAAGTCTCGGCTAATTCACTCCCAACAATTCATTTTATTACCCTTGTTTAGTCTCCTACTGTAGATATCAAAGTAGTATAAGACTTCTGGCTTTGTAATTGTGATTAGGGATACCCTGCCTTGCAGAATTCTCTTGTGAGAATGAAGCCTATTTCAATCTTGAAAGGCAACACGTTATACTAATGTAGATTTTTGCAAAGTACATGCTCTGAAAAATTAGACATAGCTAATGCTCCTTAGTTTGGAGGGTAAAAAGTGAAGGGTCAAAGGAGAATATGGAATATGAATTCCGTGGTTCAAAAATGCTTGCTATAGACCTCTCTGGAAATTTGTAAAACACATTAGCTTTTTAAAGATGAAAAATTGTTGCAGTAAAGAAATCTCTTTAACATGAAACAAAATTAAATGTTCGTAGCTCCAACTCTTTGCAACCCCATGTTGTCTGAGCATAGCAACCAATTGCATCTACTTTTACTCTCAAAAGTGTTTCAACTTGGATAATAAATTGGGGACTTCCAATCTACTGAACACCTGCCATGTGCCAGGTATACTAAGAAGTCACACAAAAAAATTTTTTTTAATACAGCATGACCCTTGCCATCAAAAAAGTGAACAATCCCATTATAGGGACAAGAATTGTACATCTGAAACAATCTGAAAACAATAAAAGGTTTTCTAGCATAAGGTCAATATCTATATCTAATATAGTAGTTACCCTACCTATGAACCTTCAAGTTGTGAATTTTCAAAGATGCGAATGTATGTTCCATCAACGTCAGGCTTGAGTGAAATTGCAGCTTGCCCTCCATCTCCTGTTGCTGACGATCCTTCAGCTCCACCGCCCCCTCCACTCCCTCTCTGTCTTCCTGTCAGTAACTTTTCTTGCCTGTTCACTCAGTGCCAGCCCCTGTATGCCAGCTGTTGTACTGTACTACTGTACTTTTCAAGGTACTGTATTATAAGATTAAAAATGTTTTCTTTATTTTTGTGTTTGCTTTTATGTATTATTTGTGTGAAAAGTATTCTAAATCTATTACAGTACAGTACTATATAGCTGACTGTATTAGTTGGGTACCTAGGTTAGCTTTGGCGGACTTAGGAAAAAATTGGACTTTCGAACACTCTCGGAATGAAACTCATGTATAGGGGACTTACTGTACAAAAAACAAATTGCATAAGAGTAAGTTCCCTGGTGGCCTAGTGTTTGAATTAAGGGCTTTCAATGCTCTGGCCCAGGTTCAATCTCTGGTGGGGGAACTGAGATCCCACAAGCCATGCAGCATGCCAGCTCCCCCAAAAGAGGGTAAAATGCACAAGTATTGGGGAAGGTAGATGGATAAGCTGGTACCTGGAACTCAAGCTTGAATCCCTGTGTCCTTAGGTAGAAAAAGAACGCATACAGACATGACTGGCTCCAGCAAGGGACCTTCAGTTTGCCTCTCCTGCAGCAAGGGAACTAAGACTACATTCCTCAAGGAGTCTCAATTTTTTTAACCAATTTCTTCAGATTAAAAGATCAGACACTCCTTCCATATCAAATGTACTACCCCGAGCACAAATCAGGACTTTGTCCTCTATCTCATCCAGATCACAGGTACATCAAATTCTGAATTTTATGTATGACCCTTTCCAGAAAAGGACATGTTTTTGACATCCAGAAACCAAACTGTAGGACTGTTTTGCCCCCAGAACCCTTTCCATGTCTAGGGGAGCTTCTGGGTCTTGGCTTCTGCTTCATTTTTCACCATGTTAGCAGTCACTTGCTGAACATCAGCTTCTACGTTCAATTTAGTCCCAGTGCTCTCTGGAGTTAAATTATGCTAGTTTTCTAAAAAAGCTAATTCATTTGAACAAGTCTAACTTTTGAGTGGAGGCAGTTCTGTACTCATAAAAGCCATATTTACCTGACATTCTGTGAAATTTGGTGGCCTAGGAAGATAATGCATGCCAAGTATGGCACAGAACCCCACAGTATGTTTTCACAGGGAAAGAGATGAATGATGTGTTACAGTTACCCCTCTGCGAGCAGCAGACCTAATAAGAAAATATACCTTTCACGTGTGGGCTTCATAATACTTTTCATTGACTTCACACAGCAACTTCAAAGCCCTCCTCTGTCAAGAGTAATTATCTCCAATTTGCAAATCAGCACGCACAGTCTTTTCACAGATCATACAGTCGCCTTCAGCTCTCAAGCTGTCTGGATGTGGATGTTGGCTAGCACTTCATTTCTTGTACAGGAAACAAGATCCTGATTCAGACAAGAGGCTGAGAGAAGAGGGGGGAATACCTCCAGTTCAAGACTTTCCCAAAAACCAAGTCCTTGGCACTGGCAGACTACTCACAGTGATCCCAGAGCCCAAGCAAGTACAACTTGAAATTAAAAGACAGCCCTAATACTCAGATTACTCAAATGGGATCCTAGTGTATAGGGAACCTCTCGTGAACAAGTCAACCCCAATCTTACATAAGACAGAATAAAAAAATGGACAAAACAGTGACTTGTGCAACCTTCGCTTAGTCCCTCCAGTACTACTGTGTAACAAACCACTTGGTTCTTCATATAATCAATTTCTGGTTGTGAAACAAAATTCACAGCATTTTATTCAGAGCAGTTGACATTTCTTCCACATAAGATATTTTTTAAAAGAACAAATGATAAAATATAAAAGGATTTCTAGGATCCCATCTTGGTCTAATATGCCTTCTTTTACACAAGGATTTTGATCTCGGAGTGCATCCTGCTAAAAGGTATGAGAAGTGTGTGATGGCTCTTGACCATTATGAATTGACTTTCCTAGGATTTCTAGCTTCATTTTTAATTATCTAATTGCATTGAAATTGTAGGAATAATTGCTAAATTTCTACCACCATTTGTTTTGTTTGGAACAGATTTGAAACCAGCAGAAATTGACTCTACACAGACCCTTTTCCCCAAGACTGTTTAAATTAATTTAAATTTTCAATCAAAGCATCACAATGCTTTTTTCTCAATTTTCTCACTTACTTTATTGAAGATACATTTTTCAGTATCTTTCTGAGGAAGAATGTATAGGAGGTAAACGCTTGGGAGCTTCCGTGTATCTCAATAGCTTTGTTCCACTATAATACCTGATTGGTATGCTGTTATATATAAAATAAGTCTTTTAGCTTTTTATATTCCCACTGAGATGTCTGATGTTATTCTATTTTCTGATGCTATTCTTTGTAAATAAACTTTTTCTTTCTAGAAAATTTTGCAAGTTTTTTTTTTTCTGATATTTTAGTGTTTTTTTGCCCCTGAAGAAAGTATGTCACTAACCACACTGCGTAGCCCAGAGTATGACCAGAGGAGTGGTTTTCTAGTTAAGCAGAGACCTTTTGAGCTTTCACACGGAATTAGACTGATGCTAGAGAGGTTATGGTAATGGAAATCTTTGAAAATAGATAGAACATCTAATCCAGTTCTGCAAAGACTGACTTATACTTAAATCTCATGTTCTACTCTGAAAACTACTCGAAGCTCAGAAATGTTGGCCTCACAGCATGTAAATCATTTTGCCATAATTTTAGTTCCAGTTAACCACAAGACAAAGGAGAGAGAGACAGACAGAAGGACAGAGACAGAGAATAATACAGTTTAATAAAAGACGTCTCTCATGAAATGGAGCAATCATAGACCTCCATTCAAAGACAATTTACTTTTTTAATTTCTAAATAAATAATTGAAGAATGAGACAAGACCGTTGCTCATATGCAGCCTAAGGCCTAGTATAAAGAAATAAGATGCTTAGATCAAAAATATGGGCTCACAGAGGAGAGAAATTATTTCCAGCTAAAAATAACAGAGATGGCTTTATGGAGAGATGATTTGAGCTGGTGTGTAAAGGATGGGTTGCATTTTGATAGATGGTAGTAAAAACAAAGGACAGCAATTCTGATTTCAAAGAAAAGCAAGGCTTCTTACAACTTGAGACATTTCAATTTTAAGTTTCTCAATGTACTAAAAAATAAACAAAAAAATATAAGGTTGTAAAAACCTGGCACATAGGAGGGTTTTTCCTCCTATATCTTTAAGAAATGTTTAATCAATTTTTTTCAGGATAAAGAAAGCAAAGAAATATGACTTTTTAATGGCTTAAAAGCATTTACCTATCTCCTTCATGCATCACTCCCCTTGTCAGCTGCAGTAAAACTATCTCATATATTTTCTTCCACATCAGTTTTTATTTTCTAGCAAATGGAAAGACTATCAAAGCACAGCATGACTTTCCTTGAAGTAGCAGCCAGCTTGCACGGCATAAACACCAGATGATCTCTTCACCAAGGGTCAGATCGACAAGAGAAGAAACTGCTCTGCAGAGAAGCCACTCATCTTCAACAACAATAGCCTCCAATAAAAACCAGTGTCGATGCTAAAATTCACCAGCTCATAAAATCACTATTTCATATTTTATAAATGCTTTTGTTTTATGTACTATATTTCACACAAAACTTGCTTCCCCTGGCTTTTTACCTAGGAGTATTTTCCTGGGATTAATCATGGCATGGTAGATGATGTTGGTGAACAAATCAGAGTTTATCAGGCAGAGAAATTAGCAAATCTATGATTATTTCTCTAGATCTTAGAAGAGAATGGGTTGAAAAACAATAGACAAGAAACTATTGAAGGAACTAGAAATGGGCAAGGACCAACAAAGTCGCAACAAATAAGCTCCGAAATACATCAGATGATTTCCCAGGAGCAAAACAAATAAAAATGGAGACCCATGAGTCCTACATGATACCCATGTAACCAGGGTATTATTTGAAAGTAGAGGTGAAGAAATTATAAACAGTCTTTCTTTTGTTAGTTTAAATATCTAAGTATTATCTTTTTAAGTAATGCAAAATGAACTTGTTATTTGTTAGGTTTATAGAGAATGCACACTTAATCATCAGTCTTTTACAATATTTTTCTCCATTGATGGAGTGAACGTACTGTCATTGTTGATGATCCCTAATACTAGTATTTTTTTCGAAAATAAAATTTAAATTACATATTCACTTTATATGCGTTTCTTTTTGTGAACTTACCTGCTAGGCTTGTCTCTGCTAGAAAGATCTATTGGCTCTGCCTCTTCAGTGTATCTAAGAAGCACTACCATGCCAGAGGATGGTACCTGGTAGATTCCAGAGGAAGATATGTATGACTCAGAGGATGCTCAGACAACTCCCGCCATGATTGTGAGTTATTTATTGCAAAAAGGTCCCCAATGGTTTACCTCTTTCCAGTAGAAGTTCTCTTTGCAATGTGACTTTTAGCTTCTCCTAGAAAGACATGGAGTATATCTCCCTCCTCCTTGAATCTGGACTAGCCTTATGATTTGCTTGGGGCAACAGAATGCAGTAGAAGCAATGCCATGCAAGTTCCAGGCAAATATCTCAAGAGGCACTGCACATTTCCATCCTCATCTAGAATTATGCCAATGCCATGTTAGCAAGCCTGAACTAGCCTGGTGAAGGATAAGAGTCATTCAGGGAAGGTGGAACTAATGCTGGGTAGAAAATTAAACAGAAATATCCACAATATTGATCAAATTTGGGTTGAGAAAATGAAATAAAAAATTAAGGAAAAGTCAAGAAAATATAGCATATATATACTTTCTTGCAGTTATAGATCCTCCTCTTTGCCATTTTTATTTTGATATAATTTGTACAAAGGGGGTTAACATTTGAGATAATTATTTTTTGTAAATCAACTCAGCAGACTTTGTGAATATTTTATTTCATAAGTTCTTCATTTTTCCCCTTTTATTTATCAAATATTATCCCATAAAATAAACTATTTGGGTGAATAATTAAAAGAAGGGAGGAGGAAGAAGGGGGGAAAAAGTTTTCTTAAATAATCTCTCCTAGCAACTGAGAATGTACTTATCTAGAAACAAACTTATTGATCATATAATCTTATTACATGTATTTGCTGAGAACTTCAGTGAGACACATCTCGTCAGTGGGTTCTTCTGTCTGAAGTTGGGGGCTTTTTGGTTAGGGAGCGTCCTCAATCTTTTATGAGCCAATTGCAGTTTATTTTTTCTAATACTATTAATGAAGCTTTGGGCA
Source organism: Giraffa tippelskirchi (assembly GCF_054371585.1). Classification (NCBI taxonomy): domain Eukaryota; kingdom Metazoa; phylum Chordata; class Mammalia; order Artiodactyla; family Giraffidae; genus Giraffa; species Giraffa tippelskirchi. The sequence goes on from NC_137279.1 coordinate 150,300,225, forward strand.
TCCTGGTAGCTCAGCTGGTATCATCCGCCTGCAGTGCATGAGACCCCAGTTCTATTCCTGGGTCGGGAAGATCCTCAGGAGAAAGGAATAGCTACCCACTCCAGTATTCTGGCCTGGAGAATTCCATGGACTGTATAGTCCATGGGGTTGCAAAGAGTCAGACACAATTGAGAGACTTTCACTTCACTGGACACCAGATCAGATGTTCTTGAAGATTTACCAAAAATTATCAATATGATAAGTTTTTTGGGGGGGAAGCAAAGAACCAAGGAAACACATTGTCACAATTTCTGGCAACTTTAAAAACATTACCAGTTTGAAAAAATGAAAAATCAGGATACAGAGTGATTTTGAAGTGTTGTTTGCAATAACAAAGCAAAAATGCAGTCAAATTTGGTTATAGCTTATTTGGGGTATGGAGTGACAAGAAAATGCTTCTCTCCTATAGATTTTTTCTGAGACTGGGAGTAAAAAATTTCACCCAATATCATTGCATACACAGGCTATACTGAGTTCAGAAACAAGAGCATGGATTAGGATGGAGCCAGGAAATGGGTTCTGGTCTTGGATCCACCATAACTGGCTGTGTGACCAGCTTCAAGTTCTTTCCAATACCTTGGAGACAATAATTACGCGTTTTCAATAATGAGTTTTTTATTTACTTTTTTGGCTGTGCTGGGTCTTGGTTACTGCATATGGGCTTTCTCTAGTTGCAATGCACAGGTTTCTCATTGCCATGGGTTCTCTTGCGGCAGACCCCGATCTCTAGGGCACACGGGCTTCAGTAGTTGTGGTGCATGGGCTTAATTGCCCTACAACATAGGGAGTCTTCCCAACCCAGAGATTGAACCTGTGTCCTTTGCATTGGCAGAGGGAGTCTTAACCACTGGACCACCAGGGAAGTCCAATAATGAGTTCTTATTTTAATTTTTTAAAGCAACAATATAAATCCAGTAATGACTATTAATATGTAGGGAGTGCTTAGTATATGTCAGGCACTGTGCTAAGCAGTTCACAGTATTCTACCTGTTACTGTTCAAAATAATCCAGAGACGTAGGTGCTATTATTATGTCTATTATTATATTATATCATGCTATTATTATATTATTATTATTTGCTTAAAGCCTCATGAGAAATAAAAACAGGATTCAAATTCCGGCTATGTGGTTCCAGAGTCCATACTTGTAAATTAATTCTATATTTGAAAAAAGTATGATCTATTCCAGAGATAATATGTGACTTATGAATTCTATTTCACAGTATTGCAAAATGTGTGGTCTTGCTAGTTAAAATAATTATATATCATAATAACTGTATCTAAACTGTGCTTGCCACAATTCTTCCCTTTCATTTTTTTGATAATACATCTTCTAGCAGATTAGTGAGTGTAACGGTGGAGGGATGTCTAGATCTAGAGGTTCTAATTTTTCTTTTCCATATGTATCTGTTTCTTCCATGAATTTGGGAATATGGTCTCTGGCTTTCAGGTTAAAGAATTAAGCTCATTGGTTCAGGTTAGTTATCTTCCACCAAAATGTGGGTACTGGTCTAAACCACATTGCTCCTTCCTACCACCAGGTAAGATCCAGCTCAATACTGGTCCTGGTTATTGTAGGTCCGAGGAGTAAGGAGGAATCCAGCAAGGTCTGAGGAAGATATAAAGATCCAGTTAACTAGGCTTTGACATGGGAGTAGAAAGGAAGCACTGTTGTAGACCATCACCCCAACTTCAGTGAGTGCTAACCTGTCTAAAACATAATTCATTTAACTCAGCAACCTGAAGACCGGAAGCCAGACTAGGGAGTACATAAATAGTCATAAAACTTTCCAGAAGAACCTGAAGATAAAACACACATCTCACCAATTAGTGAGATCCTTCAACTCTCCCCAAGCTCTTAACTTCTAGAATACTCCTAGAAAGGGGAGAACCTTCCAAATGTGTAGAAGTATCTAGGGTTACTCCAGACCATGACGTCTCCCTCCTGCTCAGGAAGAACTTTTATCTACAGGTGTAGATTATTTTAAAAATTGGAAACCAAGGCATTATCTCTACAAATTTTCTCTTATTTCATTATTAATTCTCATAAAATAAGAAAATATATGGTAAGTAGAATAATGACTCCTCCACCCCAAGATGTCCCTATCTTAAACCTCATAACCCATGAATATGTGATCTTACATGGTAAATGGAACTTTGCAGATATGATTAAGGTTAAGGGCCTTGAGATGGTAAATTACCTTGTATTACCCAAGTGAGGGCAATCTAATCAGATGAGTTCTTAAAAGTAGAGAATCTTTCCCCACTGGGTCAGAGAGGTGAAATGCAAAAAGAAGGAAAGATTCAAAGCATGAGAGGAACTCAACCCACTTGTTGCTGACTTTGAAGATGGAGAAAAGAGTCCATGAGACAACAAATGTGAAGAAGCTAGGAACAGCCCTCAGATGACAACCAGAAAAGAAATGAGGACCTTAGTCCTACAGCTAGAAGGACTGAATTCTCCCAACAACCTGAGTGAGAAAGAAAATGGATCCTGCCCTAGATCCTCCAGAAAGGAACACAGTCTAGCTGATAACAGTTTAATTTTAGTCCAATGAGACTCATGTCAGACTTCTAAACTTTGGAACTGTAAAACCATGAATTTGTATTGTTCAAGTTGCTACGTTTGTGGTAATTTGTTATAGTAGCAATAGAAAACTTATATAGAAGGGATCTTAGAGATTATTATTATTTTTTTTTTTTTTTAGCTCTATCCCTAATATTGACTGATGCTTCCTTCGTAGCTCAGTCGGTAAAGAATCTGTCTGCAATGCAGGAGTCCCAGTTTCAATCCCTGGGTCGGGAAGATTCCCCTGGAAAAGGAAATGGTAACCCATTCCAGTATTCTTGCCTGAAGAATTCCATGGACAGAGGAGCCTGGCAGGCTACAGTCCTTGGGGTCGCAAGAGTAGGACATGACTTAGCAACTAAACCACCACCACCCAATATTGACAGTGGTAAAACTGAGTTCTACCTGTGCTGTAAAACAGTCTTCCAATTCTGTCCATCCGGCTAACACCTCAGGATTCAACTTGGACTCCTTTTCTTCCAGGAAGTTTTCCCTGGCCCTCCAGGACACATAGCACCCTGTGCATAATTTAGCACACTGTCTACCTCTCAGTACTCCTACTACATTTTTGAGGTCAAGGACTTTGTTTTACTCAACATGCTGCTAGGGTATTCTGCTGAAAATGACCAAAGTGTGGCAAACAAATTGGTAGCCTTGAAGGGCAGTCTGTCTTATCTGTTAAAAGCATGGGCTTTAGAATCACACAAGCCAGGTTCATGTCCTGGCTCCAGTATCTATTAGCTGTTTGACCTTAAATTCTTTCTTTAATGTTTAATTTCCTTCACTGTTATTTTCTCATAAAAAGAAAGATAGTAGCAGCACCTTGCTCAAACAATTGTTATGAGAATTCACTGAAATAATGCTTGTAAAAATCTTAGCCAGATACCTGCTGCATATGAAGAGCTAAATAAATGTTGGTCATTATTATTATTAGGTATCTGTATTATCATTAGGTATCTCTGATGGTTAAGGGCTTCCCTGGTGGCTCAGTGGTAAAGAATCTGCCTGCAATGCAGGAGACATAGGAGGTGCGGGTTTGATCCCTGGGTTGGGAAGATCCCCTGGAGGAGGGCAACACAACTCACTCCAGTATTCTTGCCTGGAGAACCTCATGGACAGAGGAGCCTAGCAGGCTACAGCCCATAGGGTCACAAAGAGTCAGACACAGCTGAAGTGACTTAGCACGCACGTACAAGGTGGTCAATTTTGTGTTAACTTGGCTGGGCCACAGTGTCCAGATATTTGATCAAATATTATTCTGAATTTTTTGTGAGGGTATTATGGAAGAGATTGACATTTAAAGTGGTATGCTCTGAGTAAAGCAGATTACTCTTTATAATATGCATGGGGTGGGCCTCATCCAAACAGTTGAAGGCCTGAATAGAACAAACGACTGACCTCCTCCAAAAAAGAAAGATTAGCCAGCAGATGGCCTTTGAGTTGAATGGCAACATTGACTTTCCCTGAGCTATACACACATATGCACACATACACATTGCTTTCTTTGGAGAACACTCACTTATACAATATCAAATCTGTAACCTGCAAATATGGTAATATCACTATGTACAACATGTAAAAATAAAGATGTGAGGATAGGTAAGACTCACCTTACCCATTATAAGTAAATTTTCCTTCATTTTAATATCAGATGGTACTCTTTCAGTTAAGAGTGACAGTAAGAAGACAATGAAAGGGAAGCTGGCTTAATGCAAAAAAGGGATGGGGGAGGAAGGAGAGGAAGGTGGGAAGGAGGAAGAGGGAGTGGAGGAGGAGAAGAAATGGCTTGACTCCTGTGACTGATATGTACAAGCATAGGCCTAGCTTCTAGGATAACTGTATCCACATTTCAAAAATATTGGCATGGCTCAGTTTCTGTCCATCTCTCAGAGATGCCTTCTCCAGGGGGTTTCATTCTCAGATAGGTGTTCCCCTCAAGGTGGTGAGATGGGCTACAGCAGCTCCACATTACACACATCCAGGCTCAAGTCACAAGGAAACGAGAATGCATCTTTTCTGATAATTCCCATCAAGGTTCTGAGATCCATTCTAAGTCATCTTCCTTAGATCAAGTGTTCATCTGGAACCATCATTGTGGGCAGGAGACCAGATGTGTGCATTGGTTTAAATTAGTCCGTGCTCTCTTGCTAGAATTCCTCACTAAACCAG